>NW_026521803.1:0-1250000 GCF_021234435.1 Artibeus jamaicensis
CTTGAAAAATAACTAAATAAAATTATTTTTTAAAAAAGACCAGACTATACTGGCAATTGGACCACTATATTAGGAGAGTTGGCTTTGTTTTTCAAAAACCTGCTTCTTCCCTTCCAGGTGGTCCTAGTAGAGATGCCATCACAGCCTTAGAAATGAGAACTGGCCTAAAATTGATACCTAACCCCTAGCCACAGCAACTGGCACGGAGATCTGCACATGACCCACAATAGGAAAATCAGGTTATTTCCTGATATTTTAAATATAGCCACAATATATAGGAGAAAGCTGATTCTTCCTTAATGAGATCACTAATCTGGAATAGGCTCAAATGCCATTATGAGTAAAATTCATAATTGCCCCAGGGGCCTGGTGTAGGAAACACAGAAGATGCACAGTTGCTTAGTCTAAGTTTCTTTTGAACAAACACTGTAAGAGATGGACAAACATGTCCAAGCAATACTTCAATACCTCTTTGTTTCTTTTTTAAGTTTGATTCAAGTAATTTCTTTTTTATCTCTACATTAAAATTTTTTCCCAACTAGTTTCAATTGGGGATTCTTTCAGTTGTGACTGAAATCATCCGACTCATACACAATGACCTGTGAAATGTAATGTTCCTTGTACCTCAATTTCTTCATTATCACAAAATTCCTCCCAATAAGATAATCTCTAGAGCTCTTCCAGATAATTATTTGTCTCAAACTATGTAACTATGAAATAATTTGAAATGCCATTATACTTTCTGCAGTGAATTCTGGTTTCCAAACTGTACTGGTGCAGAAGAGAGACCCTCAATGTTAACCATCAATATAAAAGTATACAATATAAAGTACATAATATTTTTCTTAACTTTTAAGATATGAAACACACAGTGTTAGTGCCATTCTCCTTTTTTAGGTCAGTAGCTGTCCCTGTGAATTATTCTTCCATTTCATCATTCATCTACCTATACCACCACTGTTCTCACCAAATAAATTACCTGGAAAATACTATTCACTTCCTTTGAATGACTTAGGAACTTGTATCTGGTTACAAGTAAAATAAAGCATGAAACAAAGTCTGTTTCCTATGTTACTAATGTACTTAGTAAGATATGGCAGCATTCTCTGGGTAATTTTCAAACACAGATATAGTACAGTCTAACTAGAAAAGAAAACTAATGTAAACACATTCTACTTGTTCAAAGGAAGAGTCAGTGAAACAGCAAGAGGCATACTCTACAACACAAGGACAGTATCTGCTTCCTCAACATGTATAAGAAATAAAAAGCATTTAAAACAATACAAGCTAACCAAATCAGGAAAAAAACGTTTTACAAGTAGAAATGACATACCTAACTTAAATGCATTTACCTGGAAACCAAGAAAACTTATAAGATAAAATACTAGATTTATATGAACAAACATGGTTAAGTTTATTTAAGAAGGACAACTTTTCCACTGTGAAAAAAGAGTTCATAATGATTATTGCCTAAGGAATAATTTAATATTTAATTAAATTTAAAAGTGCTATTAATGAAATATCTTGTACCAAGTGATTAAATCAAGAGAAAGTCATTTTCTAAAAGACCATAAGCAATACATCTGCATTTTGAACTATAAAAATTAATGCTGAATCAAGAGAAAAATTAATCATTGGAAGACTTATTAAAACATGTCTGTTAATAAATCTAAAATTAACATAAGAATCAACCTAGTAATACTCGAGTAACAAATGCATTAAAACTGCATTCTAATTTAAATAACCTAACACTGTAATGTAGTACTTCATGATTTTGCCTCAGAAGACAGTCTACATAACAATCTCAACAAATAAAAATGAACTTAAAATCATTAAAAGAGTGGAGTAGAGATAAAAGGTGGATGCTTGCAAGAGCCTGTAACTAGATAAATGTTTAAAAAACATTATAAGCCACAGTGAAGTTTGTATAATGCAGGGAAGAGAGAAACATTGATAGTTATTTTTATAAAAGAATTTTAAACTTTAATTATACTCTCACAGTACCTTTCCCCATTTCCAAAAACATGAGCTCCAGACTACAATATGAAAAAGCATAAATTTAAAAATGAAACATATTTGCCAATGATACCTCAGACAAGGGTTTAATCTCCAAAACATGCGAAGAACTAACATGACTCCACTCTAAGAAGACAAGCAACCCAATTAAAAAGTGGGAAAGAACTTGAACAGACACTTCTCCAAGGAGGACAGACATACAGAGGATCCAGAGACACATGAAAAGATGCTCAATATCACTAGCTGTCAGAGAGATGCAAGTTAAAACCACAATAAGATACCACTTTACACAGGTCAGAATGGCCATCATAAACAAAGCAACAAACAAGTGTTGGAGTGGTTGTGGGGAAAAGGGGTCCTTAGTTCACTGTTGGTGGGATTGCAGACTGGTACAACCACTATGGAAAACAGTATGGAACTTTCTAAGAAAACTAAAAATTTATCTGCCTTTTGACCTAGCAATTCCACTGCTGCAATTATACCCTAAGAATCCTGAAACACCAATCCAAAAGATCTTATGCACACCAATGTTCATAGCAGCACAATTTATAGTAGCCAAATGCTGGAAGCAGCCTAGATGCCCATCAGTAAATGAATGGATCCAAAAACTATGGTACATTTTACACAATAGAATTCTATGAAGCAGAGAGAAAGAAGGAGCTTATACCCTTTGCAACAGCATGGATAGAACTGGAAAGCATTATGCTGAGTGAAATAAGCCAGGCAGTGAAAGACAAATACCATATGATCTCACCTTTAACAGGAACCTAAACAACAAAACAAACAAGCAAGCAAAATATAACAAAAGACACTGAAATAGAGAACAAGCTGACAGTGACCAGAGGGGAGAAGGGAGGGAATTTTAGGGGGAAAGGGGAAGGGTTTACAGGAACAAGTGTGGAGGATGCACGGAGGACGCATGGACAAGAACTAAGGGGGTGGAAATGGGAGGGAGGTGGGGAGCACTAAGTTGGGGGTAAAAGATAGGAAACTGCACTTGAACAACAATAGAAATAAATTAAATTTAAAAAATCAAAAAATGAATCAAATTAATCGCATAAAGTCAAAATTATTTACCTTCAACTTCTGTAATCCAAAAGACTTCCCTCTTATGGATATAATGCTCTTCATCAGACATTTTATTCAGAATCTCTTTCTACTAATCTGGCTTTGCCAGATCACTCCAGGAAATGTGATTATTTGGTATTTCGAGATAGGGTAGAGAGGTTGAATACACTATGAGGCTTTAACTAATTAATTATTAGTTTTTGTTAGGTTCATAGAATGGATTTTTGCTTACCTTCAAATCAGAGAAAAGTTGAAATAGACTAAGTAAATTTTAGTATTAATAAATCTATAAAGAACTTTATCTATTCTCCTGGCCAAAGTCAAGAAAAAAGTCTTTCATTGTTAAATTACTACCAAAACTCAATTAGATGGTAAGGTCAGTCAAAATGCAAAATTAAATTTTTGAACACTGATCTGATTCACCTTTGGAATTATCTGTTAAAGTAGTAAAAAACACCAGGAAATTTTCAAAAGTACTAAATAGTAAACACAGTCTGTTCTAATGAAACACTGTGTTTTACATTTGTATTCAAGTCCGAAACTGTAATGGCATTTCCAACAAGTTCGTCTTGCTCATCAATACCCTAATTCCCTTCTGAGATTCTTCAGTCTATATTCATTTGATGATTATTAACAACTTACTATACTCCCCAAAGATATTTTTTAAAGAGGGGAAGAAATAAAAAGAACGTAAAACTTCCCATAAGTCGCACAAGCACAATTTGAAGAATAATTAAATTAAAAAAATTTTTTAAAGACATTAAACAGGGCCTGGCACATACCAGGTGCCTGATAAATACTATTGAGTGAGAAAGGGAACTCCAATGTCAGTGGGAAAGAATCAACATGTTATCATTACTGAGTAAACTTCACCTTCCCTATTTCAACCAGTAATGCTATCCAATAAAACTTCAAAGGAGAGCACAACATGAGATTATATATTTTTATTTTGATTATGAAGTGTCCCACTACTTAAATAAAACAATAAAAGAACAAAAAACTAAATAAAACTTTATTCTGAAATGTCATGTACTAGAAGGAGATAAAAGAAAAAATCAGACTTCTGGTCCAGACAGAGGTATATGTAGACATACTTACCTCCTCACCCAATCATGAAAAAGAAACACAACTAAATCTCAAAACAAATAACATACTGAATTTTCAGAAAACCAAACTGCATGGAAGTCCAACAACCAAGGATTTAAAGAAGGCACATTCATCCAGATGGGTAGGAGGGGCAGAATCACAGGCGGGAGAAGAGGCACAGAGATAAGCTGTGGCACAAAGAGGCAGCAGTGGCAGCAGAACATGCACAGACAATCCCACATTCACATGTGGTGGATAAAAATCATGAGGTATACCTTGGGAACCAGCCCCAAGCCAGACTGCACAGTCCAGAGTTCCAGTGCTGGGAATATAAATCCCCATGACTTCTAGCTGTAAAAACCAGCGGGGGTTCAGGCGGTGAAAGAAATTGATGGATTTTTCAGAAAACTTTGCTTAAAGGGCCCACAAAGCCTTAAAACTTAGACAAACCCACCCACTCTGAAATTCAACACCAGAGCCAGCTGCATACAGGGAGTGGGTGAAGTGACTGGAAATGGGGTGAGTGCCCAGCAAATGCCTAGAAGCCACACAGTGGCAAAGTCCCCTCTCTGAGCCCTCCACACACACAGAGCCACAATGTACTGAAGCAGGCAATTACCTAAGGCTTTTATGGGGAGTCAAAAGCAGCTCTACCTAATATACAGAAACAAACACAGGGTGGCTGCCAAATTGAGAAGACAAAGAAACATGGCCCAAATGAAGGAACAGAGTAAAACTCCAGAAAAAGAACTAAACAAAATGGAGATAGCCATTAAATGCAGAGTTAAATGCAGAATTTAAAACACTGGTGATCAGGATGGTCAAAGAACTCATTGAGTATGGCAACAACATGAAAGAAGAAATCAAGGTTACACTAAGTTAAATAATGAAAAATCTACAAGGAACCAACAGTGAAAAGAAGGAAGTCAGGATTCAAATCAACAATTTGTAACATAAGGAATAAATAAATAGTCAGCCAGAACAGAAAGAAGAAACAAGAATTAAAAAAAAAATGAGGACAGTATAAGAAGACTCTCGAACATCTCCAAATGTGCCAAAATCTGAATCATAGCGATGCGAGAAGAGGAAGAACAAAAAATTAAAAACTTATTTGAAACAATGAAAGAAAATGTCCCTAATTTGGTGAAGGAAATAGACATCAAGTCCAGAAAGCACAGAGTCCGAAACAAGTTGGACCCAAAGAGGACCACACAGACACATAATAATGAAAAAGCCAAAGGTTAAAGATAAAGAGAGAATTCTAAAAGCAGCAAGAGAAAGGCAGAGAGTTACCTACAAAGAAGTACCCATAGGACTATCAGCTGATTTCTCAAAAGAAACTTTGCAGGCAAGAAGAGAGTGGCAAGAAGTATTCAAAGTGATAAAAAGCAAAGACCTACAACCTAGATGACTCTATCCAGCAAAGCTATAATTTCGAATGGAAAAAGAGATAAAATCCTTCCTAGACAAGCTAAAGCTAAAGGAGTTCATCGTCACCAAGCCATTATTACATGAAATGTTAAAGGGACTTATTTAAGAAAAAGAAGACCAAAACTCTGAACATTAAAAATGCAACAAATTCACAACTATCAACAACTGAATCTGAAACAAACTAAGCAAACAACCAGAAGAGGAACAAAATCATAGGTATGGAGATCATTTGGAAGATTACCAGTTGGGAGGGGGCAGGGGAGAAAGGTGCAGGGATTAAAAAGCATAACTGGTAGGTACAAATAGACAGGGAGATGTTAAGAATAGCATAGGAAATGGAGAAGCCAAAGGCCTTATGCACACAAACCATAAACATGAACCTGGGCAGGGGGGTGATTCCTGGAGGGAAGCAGGGTACAGGTCAGAAAAGTGCAAAGGGGGAAAAGTGGGACAACTGTAATAACATAATCAATAAAATACCCCAAAAAAGATAAAAATCAAATTTGCCTTAAATTTGACAAAATGTATCATTTTACTTAGATACATACACATATATGAATAAATTAAACTTTTAGTTACTATAACTTCATTGATATGGCTACATAATTACTAATTACCATGAATGCTACTTTCTCTTATCGTAATATCTTCACTAAATCTCCCACTAATCCATTTCTCTAAATCCGAACTAGTCTTCAAAGCCTTGTTCAAATGTAACTTTTTCTCTGAAGTCCTTTGGATTTCTCCAGTTATACACAAAACTTCCTTTCTCTTAAGTCTCTCAGCAAATGACAGGCCTTCTGGTTTCACTTCCTGCAAGTCTACAAGCACCTCCAGAAGATGCATGCATCTTACTTATGTTAGCTTCACTATTGCCCAGTAGAGTGACTTACAATTCTGAGATACCAGGTCCATTCAGAACATATCCAGCCATGTGCTTTGAAAAGTACGAACATTTATTGAAGAAGATACAAGATACAAGAAACATTGTACATAGGACAATGTCACCTTAGTTCCCTTCAAAGTAGGTACCTTGAGACCTCACACAGTTCCCCCAATTGCTATCAGTTGCCTCATCATATTTTCCTGAATCTCATCAATGGTCTGAAATCTCTGCCCTTTCAAAGATGATTTTACTTTTGGGAAAAGCCAAAAGTCACAGGGTGCCAAATCTTGGCTGTAGAGGGGCTGAGTCACCTGAGTGATTTGATGTCATACCAAAAAACCTCTCCACCAGACATAATGCATGAGCACAAGTGTTGTTGTGATAAAGCTGCCAATCACCAGCTGCCTACAGCTTCAGCCTTCTGAATCATCTGAATAGTTTTTGTAGAGAAATGTTCAAGTTTAACACAAAATTTGATTCAGATTTGTTGTTCTACTTGCTCAGTCATTTTGAATGTGATAGTTGCACAGTATACATGCTCACTCAACTGTGACTACTTCCCCCAATGACTAGTACAGTGAAGTCATTATTGTTCATGCATACACATTCTAGTCTATTCTCCTTGGCTGCCAGGTTACATCAGTGTCATGCAAACCATTCTCATTATATTAACAGTGGTGGACTTTTTCTGGATAGACCTCATAAAACTATTTAACATAATTAAAATTTTTTTTAAATAATAGGATCATGGCAGGGACGATTGTAAATGGAATAACACAGTGATCAATTCCACCCCTTGATCTGAAGATTATTTAATGTCAGGCAAACATAGATCCTTGGGAGAACCAAATGAGGCTTAAAATTGCATCATCTCCAACAACAGTTATTTCCTCTACTTGGAATACTGTTGCCTCCAGTTTGTCATCTAGCCCTCCAAGTATTCCTAGAGTGACTGCTATAAACCGGGTGCTTCAACGGTTAAATGGTATGGACCAGGTCCCAGCTTTCAAAGATCCACTCTAATCTTAAATATGAAGCACCCAAACACATGCTTTTACAGAGGATTTCTTTCATGCGACTATAGTCAGAAAACAGAAGCAGTCATCTGCTGTGCAGTCTGTGACATTCTCTCCACTGCTTTCCTACCTGTCTCTACTCACTGGAAGCCAAATGAGACATTAACCATAAATAAACTGAGTAACTAATCTTAACCAAACAGGTAACTGTATCAAATTTAGTTGAAGTGGATATTCTGTGGGTTTTACAGTACCGTAGAGGTCTCTGAACACTGTAATGTATCCCCTGTTAATTTAGTCAAGCTGCCTTAGCCAGGAAGCTATCCACAGGCAATGTGACTGCGGGTTAGTCCCCAGAGGCTCCTACTGTCTCCAGTGGCTTTTCTGGGATCATTTAGGCATTAACTTGTCTGTGCTCAGGCATTTCCACTATGTTTGGGCTCAGTGTTATGGAACATCAAATAATCAAAGCTACTGAAATTTTAAAAGAATGTTCACAAGTTCATTATTTATTCAGTGCATAAATAATTTATTAATCCTATGAAATGTACAAAATTTTCTACAATCTTAAAATACAGTGAGCTAGAAAAGATATATAAAAATAAGTATAACATAAGGCAATATATGATGAATGATAAGTCAAGAAGGAGTCTAAAAAGTGAAAGTCACTTCTTTATGAATAATAAAAATCAATGTTTGAGCACTTACTATTTATTAAGCACAGAGTACTACACTAAGCACTTTATATAAAACACTGTACATTAAATCATGAAGTGCTATTTATCTGATGGGAGGATAAATAAGAAGAAAATGAGATTTGGGCCCTGGATTATAAATTGCCTTAGCCATTAAAATTAGAAGAATTTTAAAACTGGGAACAGACAATAAAGTTTTATTTAAAAATGAACAGAAGTCAGTTTTTCCTATGTTTCTATACTTTTGTAAAAAATATTTAAAATCCTAACATGCATGAAATATTCATTCCAAATACATTTGGAAGTATGTTTCAAATATATGGCACAATTTTCAAAGACTCAATGCAAGTAATTTTAGCTAGTAATTTCTTTTTAAGTAAAAATATTCATTTCCACAGAAATCCTAAAAACAATCTATTGAATGCAAGTAATTTTAGCTAGTAATTTCTTTTTAAGTAAAAATATTCATTTCCACAGAAATCCTAAAAACAATCTATTGAATTAATTTAATAACCAATTTATAAAACAAAAAGTGAAATAAGATGTATGCTTGTTGCTATATTAATAATTACTTATTATCTTAGGGACACAATATTAACATAACACACTCTTATTAAATGCATGTTATTTCTTGTTTATGTAAATAATTCATACAATGTCCACACTAGTTAAGATCATTTAAAATATGAACTTAAAGCTGTTTCTATCAGTAAGTTGGATAAACACAACTCAAGGTGATAACTAGGGATACAATAATCAAAAATAAAGTAAAAATAAATCCATCATCAAGGAGTTTTCAAAGAAAAGGAAGAAAAAGATATTCACAAACAGCATATAAGGCCAAATGTAATTGATGCTATATATAATGGTGACAAACTCACTACGGTGATGGGTGGCAAATAGAGTTGAGGATTAAAGATAAGGAACAGGCATTCAACCAGTAAAATGAGGAGAGAATTCTTCTCACATACTGCTTTCACAGCCATGGTAACAAAGACACAGCCAAGGCAAACCTGAGGTCAAGTAAACACTTGGTGTAGCTAGGGTACTAATTGCAATGGCTTACACTGTGGAGAAGATCAGATGTTATGGTAATATGTTTGAACTTTATTTCATAGTATGCATTTCTCAAATTGCAGATAGGAGATAGGGAGAAAAGAAGAAGGAGATGGATGTAGCAGTGAACAAAATGGAATTAAAATCCTGTTCTTTATGGGGGTGAACATTATTGTGGTAGTTATGGACAACTAAAAATTAAACATATAAAAATAAAAATATGGTATTTTAAGTATAATACAAAAATTAGGAATCTTCATTTGGGGTGACATTTGACCTGAAAGAACTGAAAGAAGCCATAAGAGATATTGGGATATGTATTCCAAGCATGAGAAGCAGCAAAAACAAGCCTTCAAGGAGAAAGAATGTGATGTTTGTGAAGTACAGTAAGACCATGTGATGGGGAAAAGGATTAAGAAGAGAAGAGTAGAGGATCAAATCAGAGAAGTGTTGGAAGCAGATCATACAGCAACTGGAGACCTTGACAAGGATCCTATATTTTGCCAAATGAAATGGTGAGCCACTGAAGGTTCCATAATCCATCCAGACATTCAGAGTATCTGAGCAGATCATCATGGAGCAATGTGGAAAGCAGGAAGCTAGTTCATAATGCTAACAAAGACCCACATAACCACAGGAAGGTGGTTGTAAATATTCTGAAGGCAGAATCAATAGGATTTGCTAACAGGTTGATAGTAGCATGAAACAAACATAGAAAGCAAGGACAACACTACCTTGTTTAGCCTGAGAATTGGATAAAAGGCACAGTCCTTTACTGAGACACAAAAATACAGGAGCATTTTGAAAGAAAGATGGGAGAATCAAGAGTTCCAGGAGAGTGGTGCCTGGTCACTCTGCCAGGGTGATATATAGAGCAGGTCAGATTTGAAACTGGACCTATCACACTCAATGCATACATACTGCCCTTCAGCTTGGATAAAGGTGAGATGCAGGAACAAATGGATGATAACATGAAAAATTCTGAGTGGAACTAAGAGAAGGTGGGAGAGTTGACAAGATTGGGAAAGTATATAGAAGACAGAGTGCCAGGAACAGAAGGAGGGAAAGGCATCTGGGGACTTGAAGCCACCACAAAAGATATGCAATATTTGCTGAGTGATCCTAATACAGAATCAACAAAAGATGAATTAATAGAAGAGCAAGAACATGCACACTTCTACTCAGATGAGGTGACATGGTCATGGAGTATGTGAAGGAAAGCCCATTTCAGCAAGCAATGCTCACACAATCTGAACTCTCTGAATTTAGCAGCAATATTCCTCTTTCCAGGAGGTCTTTGGAATATCCTGTTTTTACAACAAAGTCTTATTTTTTATTTTATTGATTTATAGAGAGAGGAAAGGAGGAAGAGAGGGAGAGAAACCCTCCCACATGCTCGGTTCAGGAGGACCTGGCCCACAACCCAGGCATGTGTCCTGACCAGGAATCAAACCAGTGACCCTTTGGTTCAAAGTCTGGCACTCAGTCCACTGAGCCACAAACACTCCAGCCAGGGCACAACAAGCTCTTACTAACCCAATAACTACAAGACCTAATGACCCCCAAGTAGCATAGGAACAGTATACAGACCACTGCTCAGTAATGTGCCCATGTCGCATAGCACCCTGAACTGAATGAAGAAAAGGAACACACTGCCACTTTTAGAGCATTACTGCTCTAGCATTTTCCACTTCTGTGTGCTGTCTCAACACCACTGCTGTAATGAGATTCTGTAGTGTGATGCATGGGTGGCTAATCCTGAGGATTCTCTATTATCTCCTGCTTTAGGATGTGCAGCATCAGAAATCCGATGGATTAATGAAAGACTGTTAATGCTAATTGCTGACATAAGACTATTAAAGGCACTGAGGCAACAGCTGAATTTTTTTAGATGTTTTCACAGCTTTCCAGAGCACTATACTAATCAGTCATGCTAATTCCAACAGTAAACAGCACATAGCTTTGGTGAGACCATTAAAACCCCCTTCATTTCATCTCTACAACTCCTTCCCAAATACCATCCATGAATCCAGATAATTTGCCTTAGATCATTTATCAGCTGCGACGATCAGTCCACCAGACTCCAGGCACAGTGGATAACTAGAATTTTACACGCCCTTGATTAGATAAGACGGGGCTCCAGTGGTAGCCAGGGAGCCTTTCTCAGCCAAGTGGACCAGACGCTCTGCTCGTGGAAAGGCCATCTAGTGCCGCAGCACTGAGGCTCCTTGCAGATGATTTGTACCACTGAAGATCTGTGAACCACCAAATCTTAATATATGGCGTAGTGAGTAAGAAACACAGTCTTTAGAATTGAACATGAGCTCCCATTCTAATCCTGACCCTTATTATCTATGGAACTTTTAGGCCAATTACACCTCTCCAAGCCTCATTTTCCTCATCTACAAAATGAGGATACCACTCCATGTCAGTGCTTACGAAATACATACTACAGCACTGCCAGAAAAATGGCACAGCCACTGATTCAGAAAGCATCATGGCCTTGTTTTTCCTGTAGGTGTGTTGCTACAGTGGATGTAGATACACTAGTCCAACAACCTGATGGCAACTGGCCATTGACATTACGCCCTGGTGTTGATTCCACAGGCAGCTAACTTACTAACCTGGCTTCCCCTTAGATTGTTTAGATCTGGGCACAATGTGTCCATTACAAAATATTATTTCACGTTCTGGATATAAATTTAAAAATTAGCATTTGCTACATGTGTCATTTTTCACATCTATACCTTGTAAGGATTGTGTTGAACTTGAGTGCAATCAACCCTGGATATACTGACAGTCAAATTTCATTCACATCCAGAACCTGGAGGACATTATGCTGAGTGCAATAAGCCAGACATAAAAAAGACAAATATTATATGATCTCATTTACATATGGAATCTAAAAATGTCAAACTCATAGAAGCAGAAAATAGAATAGTGGTTTCCAGGGGCTGGGGGTAGGGGAGATGGGGAGATGCTGGTAAAGGGTATTAAGTTTCAGTCATACAGGATGAAGGGCTAGTGTACAGCATGGTGACTATAGTTATTAATACTGAATTGTATACTTGAAATTTGCTAACAATTAATAATGTTCTCACCATAAAAGAGTAACTATGTGTGGTAATGGATTAATCATTTTACAATGTGTGTGTGTGTGTGTGTGTGTGTGTGTGTGTATATATATATATATGCATACTCATATGTATACCTTAAATATATACAATTTTTGTTTGTCAATTATACCTCAATATATCCAGAAAAACATTTATCGTGACTCATAGCTAGTATTACTGCCTCATCTCTGATATGTAGCACTGGAACAACTGAAAGGAGAAACCCAGACTCAGGAGAAAGGGGCAGTACTAGGGAACCACCCATCTACACAGGAAATAGTTCTGGATTTCTGAAACGTTATCTAGCTCCCAAAATGGACTCTGCAATCCTCAGGAGCACCCCAGTGAATCTCCTGATCTTTTATGAAAATAAAAGGTCAGCCTTCTGTTAGTTAACTCCCTCTCTCTTTGAATACAAATATGTTATTACAGTCAAGCTAATGTGAATAAAAACATCTTATCACAGTTACTAAAGTTGAGAATCACTGTTGTAGAAAATCAAGTATATTGATTACCTGAGAAAGAAAGGGTAAAAACAAAGAAGGAAATTAACATGAGTTTTGATGAGACTGGGTAATATTTTCTCAGCGGGATTCAGTTTCAATTTAAAGCTGAAAGGACTTTGAGCTTAACAATATTGGGTGATTTGGTTAAAATTCCAGAGGATTGGATTTAAGATTACTTTGTAATCTCATGTCTTTAAAACCTTCTTAATTAAAGACTTACATTTGTTTTAAATAAAACAGGACATAGATTTGCAGACCAAAAAAGCAGATCAGTATAAGAAAAAATGGTTCTGAATGTTAGTCCCCAAGGCTCCTGAAATTAATGTGATACTCAATTAAAGAGGAAAATTAGATCCTAGATGGAGGCTATCACCTTCACATAGCACGTAAAGTGAGCTGACCTCAGGCGCCCAGAACAAAACCACTGGCTCATATCAATACTATAACATACATCTAGAACTATCCTCCCCTTCTTAAGTATCAAGGCAAAACACAGAATTAACAGTGTGTTTTCTTATCTCAAGGAGAGAAAAACACAGCTTTGATCTCCCTTTACAAGGGCTTGCTTCTGTCAGACACTGGCCATGGAAATCCATCATCAAAGTGAAGATTTCCTCAAGTTCCTGATAAAAAATATTTTTAAATAACAAACATGAAACTTTGAAAGCATTACTTCAATTTTTCTTTATTTCTCTTACAAGCTAGTCTAAAATAAATCAGCGAGCAGGTTTAAAGTCTATTCCATTTTTTAAAAATGTTTCAAACCCCCCCCTTCACCTTTTTTTGGAGCAAATGTCCTACTTCTCTGTTCGTCGTCATAACCCAGTTTCTCAAGAGTGTTATCTGTACTTGCTCTCCCAGCCCCTAACCCTCCAGTTGACTGCAGCCTTCACCACTACATTTGACATGCTCCCACTAAAGTCCCAGTGATCTCCAGGCCAGGGAATCAAAAGCCAGTCTTCTCAGGCTCATCTTTCCTCTTGTCTTGGCAACTTCACCATTTTGAAATACTCTCTCTTCCCCTGACTTCCATGATGCCACCAACCTGGTTGTTCTCATCCACCAGGCATTCAGTATCAGCTGTCTCTGCACTCATCATGGTCTTCTTCTAACACTTTTCTTGCTTCCTGACAATGCCTTCTATCCCCTGAGCTTCCATTGCCTGACTTCTCTGAGCTCTCACTAGCCTTCTTAGAGTGGCTGTCTCAGAGCCTCTTGATCCCTAGATAAGTAAATGGCATCATCCTGCATCCTATCCCTTGCCCATATTACCCAATCTATCATCAAGTCCTGCTGACATTAGCTCCCAAACATCTCCTCATTTCCCATTATCGTTCACTTGGGATATTTCAGTAGTCTGTGAACCCACCTACCACCTATCCATCCACACTTTATATACTTTCTCTTCAAAGCCTGAATGATCCTTAAAAATATCACACGTGTGTGTGTGTGTACTATACAAATACTCACACACACATGTAATCTTGTTATTCTGTGTTGCTCTAGGCTAAAATTGTTTCCAGTTGTACTTAGAATCCTTCACATGGTTCAGCAAACTCTCATATTTCTGGTCCCAATCTCTATCTCTGTCTTTCCTACTCAACTCTCCTTTTACTCTTTGTGTACAGTTTCTAGAACATTCCATATACTTTTCTCATAAAAAGGGGGGGGATTTGTATGTCCAGAATTTCTGGTACACCACCCCCACTGCTACCCTGCAGATGGATCCACTATTATGTGGATTAAACAGTAGGGAGGATCCTCAAAAAATTAAAAGTAGATTAATATCTAGCAATTCCACTTCTCAGAATATATCTAAACGAAACACTAAAACACTAGCTCAAATAACTGATTATTTACAATAGCAAAAACATGGAAACAACCTAAGTGCCCATCAATGGATAAATAAGTTGTGATGCAGACACACACTGGAACATGCATTATTCAGCCACAAAAAGGAGGAAATTCTGCCATTTGCAACAACATGGATGGACCTTGAAGGAATTCTGCTAAGAGAAATAAGTCTGACAAAAATGAAAATTCTATGATCTCACTTATACCTACATGTGAAATAAAAGTTAACTTAAAAAATTTTTAAAAACCCTCATAGAAAAATGGATCAGACTTGTTAGACTTGTGGTTATTGGGGAGAGGGGAATTGGATCAAGGTTTTCAAAAGGTACAAACTTCAAGTTATAAAATAAGTAAGACTAGGGATGTAATGTACAACATAATGACTACAGTTAACACTGTTGTATGATATATATATATGTACATATATATATGAAAATTGTTAAGAGAGTAGATCCTAAGAGTTCTCATCACAAGGAGAATTTTTCCTTTTTTTCTCATTATTGTATTATTACAAAATGGATGTTAGCTAAACCAATGGATGTGGTAAACCTTTCACAATATATGTAAATCAAACCATCATGCTGTATATCTTAAACTTATTCAGCAATGCATGTCAATTATTTTTCAAAAAATGGAATAAGTCTATACAATCACTGATAAATACAATGAAATATTATTCACCCATAAAAAGGAAATCTTACCATTTTTAACAAGAAGGATACACCTCAAGGGCATTATGCTAAATTAAATAAGTCAGACAAAGACAAACAATGAACGATCTGTCTTGTATGTGGAATTTTTAAAAAAAAAAGCTCATTGATATAGAGAACAGAATGCAATTGCCAGAGACAAGCATTGAGGATAAGAGGAATGGGTGAAGGAGGTCAAAAAGTAAAAGTAATAAAATAATACCAAAAATCATATGCTCAGTCTCCACCCCAATTACACCTAATATAAATCAAAACATCTCAGAGTAGCAGAACTTCCTCACAAAAAAATATACACCCGTTCAACACATGGACAATTCATATGAGCATGTGTGGGGACCTAATACAAATGATCATCCATCTAAACATTTTGAATCCTAATGCTGTGGACCACATGTATACACCCATGATCTCCAGTCACCACTCATCACTAATGAGGCAATCCATTCCTCCTGTGGACAGGTTGGACAGCTCTACCTTATATTGACATTGAACCTGCCTCCAAGAACCTTGTACCCATCGATCCTAGTTCAGTCATCCCTTTAAATCCTCCTCATAAGACATCTGAGCCCACTTCTATATGTCTGTACCAATTTTTTTAAAAGACTGACTTTCTAGCGGTTTTAGGTTTACAGCAAAATTGAGGGGAAGGCACAAAGACTTCCCATACACCCTTGCCTCCCAAAATGGATATAGCCTCCCCATATCAAAACTCACCACCAGAGGGTACATTTGTTACAACTGGCAAACCTATATTGACACGTCATTATTACCCACAGTCCTTAGTCTAACCACTATTTTTATTAAGCAAAGTCCCTAATGCCAAATTTAAATGGTTCTAGGCCAATTCCTCATTAAAGCTAATTCAATGATTCAAAAGGACTCTTTCAACTGCACAGTGGTCATAAGCCAGCATTGGGTTAAATGGAACTGGGCTGGAAACCTAGCCAGTCACTTAGGAGGCCTGAGACTACGAACCACACTAAAGCCTCAACTTCCTCATTTGTTAAATTTAGATAATAATGCCTTTCTATTTGGGCTGACATAAAAATTAAAATAGCTCATGCAAGGAAAGCTCACAGCCTAGCACTTGGTATTCAGAAGTACACGTAAGTAAAACGGGAGCTCTCTGACGACACGGACGGCTTCCTGTCGATTTTGTTTAGCACTGCTGGCATCCGGATCAGGGCCTGACACAGAGGAGCCTTCGATTATTTGTTAAATGACTGAATTATTAACATTCCTGGACAATACTAGAATTTAAAATAAGAAAGTTTTTCATTTGAATATATTTTTAAAAACAGGAGCAAGATGAAAATAAATTCGAATTTAGTTTTCCTTTAGGTTCAAATTAAAATGTATTCTTTAAATGACTTAAAATTCCAACACTAATGATTTTGACATCATACAGTGATTTAAATGTTTCATTCTTTTAAACAAAATAAAATAAAATGCCTGATCTAAAATCAAGTTTTGTTCAATATTTAGAAAATTTCATTATCTTTTTCAAGTCTCATTTCAAAGATAATAAGTATCATGTAATAATAGTACACTAGGGAATAACAGAAATACATTAATTTTAAGTAGAATCCTTAAACTACATAACATTTTGTTTCTAAGTTATTTTAATGTTTTGATATTAAAGTGAAAAACAGTGAATGCCTCAGACAAAAAAAATCCAGTCTGGTATACAGCGTAATTGGTGGCTCATAAAATATGTATCCTCACACATACATTACTATGGAAATATATACTAAATATATTTAGTATACCTGCCATAAGACCATCTGAAAATTCTTCAAATTTTTGTAGAAAAAAATAGGATGACTGTTTTTATTTTTCAAATAGAGGTCCAAGGAGAGCTACACACAGCAGAAGTCCATTTTCTCGGCGCAGCTTATTTGGCATAAATGGAACTCTGCTCACTTTAGCATCCCAGAAACAACCTGTTTGTAACTAACCTGCATTGTCAGTTTCCTACTGTTCCTTTTAGAGGGAAAATAACTGGGTTAAAGTTCATTTCCATTCTCTACCACAAAAACTTCCCATCTGAAATGTTTAAGGTGGCATTTAAGGTAAGCATTGTCCAAGCACTCAGTACCCAACTTCCTCTTCGCATTCCCTTACAATCCAGCATGGAGCCCCTAGGAGAGACCAGGCAATTTCCTAAATACCTGCTGGAATTAACTGAGCATTACCACAATCCCCTGGGCAACCTGTATTCCAAAAACTCCCTTGTATGGTATCCCAAGACCTTGTGTCCAGCCTTGAAACACTTGAATTAAAGACCTTCACCCACTGGGTGCACTAGGAGGGGCTGATGCCCTGGGAGGTAGGATCTCACTCCAGGTGGCCAGGCAGCCAACAAGAGGATGCAGGACACAATTATTAAAAAAATAAACTGCTTCCCTAACTGTATTCTGGGTTTAATCAGACCCTCATGAGAAGGAGCTATTGCCCAAGGGAAAGGCCAATGTCTGTAGCCCAAAAGGACTGTGATATTTGGTGCCCAAAAATTTTTAAGTAAAAAAAATGTCCTGCCCAAAATGAGGACAGAAGAGCTGATTGTTCAAGTCACTAGAGTCAGGAGGAGATGAGAAACAGTGTAGGTCGGGGTGACAGCTTCCAGAAGGAATCCTAATCCCATCAATATTTAATGTAGGTCATCAAGAACCTTGAGAGCAAAGGAGACCAGCGGAATCCCTCTGCAGAGAGGAAGAATACTAAGCCACCTGCATAGGGTGGTAAGGCCTGGAGGCTGGTGTCCAAGTGAAAGGCAGCCGAGTACAATTAATTCCAATGGGGATATAATCAAAACAACAGAGTACGTCAAGCACCTCACAACTATAATCCAAGCAACTCCTAACCTGGAGTAACAAAGGTTAGACTTAAACGCAGAGCAAAGGTACTGGGATTGCACATATTACAACTTCATAACAAGCAGGCCTTTTATGTTCATGAACCCACTAGCTCAATTACAGGGTTGGGGCACAGTGAGAGGCTATGCTAGTAGAAGTTATCAGTATGCTTCCTTTCATTATACACACAGATTTTATTCTCCCCCCTCCCATGTGGTCTGGTCATTCACCACCAGGTTGACAGCTGGAGTTAACAGCAGTTTGTATTCCCTATGTATGAGGTTGAGGAATAAAAAATGTTTCCCCCTACCAGCTTCGTATATCAGGTACACACTATGTGGACCCAGCTAAAGTCCAGATTGTTAAGCCATTTTAAGTGGGGAAGGGAACAACAATCTTTTACGAAGTGGAGTGCTGTGTCGTATCACTGCATTGGACAGCCTAAGCAAACAACCTAGTTCAAAAACAAACCTAAAGCATAGACCTAGTTTGAAGAACTAAGTTCTGATGATCCATCTCCTTTCTCCACTGAATGTCGTCATCATCAGAGAAAAAGGTGAGAAATCACCAGCGCCCTGCATTAGAGGCTTTCTTTTTCTTTTTTTAAGTTGAATTTGAGATGTATTTGTTTTCACATTTTGTTATTGTTGTTCAAGTACAACTGTCTCCATTTTCCCCCACCACTCTGCCCCACCCCAGCCATCCCCACTTCCAGCCCTTGATCCTATCCATCTTTGGCTTTGTCCATGTGTCCTTTACACATGTTCCTTTTTGTATGGCCCTCCCTCCTCCCCTCTGGCTACTGTCAGTTTGTTCTTAATTTCAATGTCTCTGGCTATATTTTGCTTGCTTGTTTGTTTTGTTGATTAGGTTCCATAGGTGAGAGGCTTTCATGAACGTTAAGTCATTCAATGCTCACAGAAGGAACTATTATCCCTATTCTACAGGAAAATGCAGCTGGAAGGCATGGGTACGACCCAGTTTGGGTCACTCAGCTGCATGCTGTGGACCTGGGCTTCAAATCCATGCCTGTGACTGCCAATGTCACATACCATCCACTATTACTAGTCTTACTATGACTTCACTGGTGACTGACAAAGACAGAATACATGCATCTTGATGACACTCCCTCCCCCTCCCCCCCACCTTGGCTTTCTCCCAGTGTTTTTATGCGAGTGGAGGAGTTTTAATGAAAACTTTATTTTCTATTCTCTCACCTCACAATGCAAGTTCACCATAGGACAAGAATTAGGCCATATTCCTTACTCATTTTTAAGCCGAACGTAGCAAACTGATTCAAACTGTGTGGGAAACTAGACTTTTAAAACATCGACTTACATTCATTGTGATGAGAGCTGAAAATTTACTATTAGGTAAAACCAAAGCAGGAAATCTATGACTTACTGATATGCTATTAGGCTGTGCCGTTTTGATTTTTTTCCAAAAACTTTCGTATCAGAAAACAAAGGAAACACATTTGGAATGACATTCTAAATGCCTATTTTAAAAGATATTTGAACTTGGAGTTTTCTTAGCCTTCTAAAAGCTTTTTTCTCAAACACTTTTACTACTTCCTTTAAATATATAGTCAATGACAGCTATAAGTGTATGTCAAGCACTTATAGAATTTCTATAAATTTTGCCTGTAAAAGGCAAAATATGATTCCTTTAAGGTTCCTGAAATTCTTAGCTGTAGGAAGAAGTGGCAAAGATACCACGGCTAATTCCTCAGAGTAGCTACACACACACAGTACTCACTCCACGCCAGGCACTGTTCTTGGAGCCTTGTGTCGCATACACTCACTCCTGTCATCTTCACAGCAGCCCCATGTAGCAGGCACTGTTGTTTTCCCCATTTTACAGAAGAGGAAACTGAGGCACAAAGTAATTAATTAACTTGCCCAGGCCACACAGATAAAAGGTAGAGCTGGGGTTCAAATCTAGCCAGTGTACAGTGCTATCATCCTTGTGCTTCAGGAGAGAATGATTGATTTTAAACCAGGTAACTCGGGGAGAATCCTCTTTATGGATATAACAGGACCTCCTATAGAGTCTAGTACAGTGGAAGGAAAGAACATGGAAAACCAGATGTAGGGGTTATGGTCCCACTCACAGCTACAAATAATTAGGTGTGTGACCTTAGAGAAGTCACTCTAGACTTTTTTTTATTTAAAATGTCAGAAGCTGGAAAAAAAGGGTCTGTATGACAGTTTCCAGTATATTCATGTCTGGATCTACCAGTATCAGCAGGTTTTATTGAAATACAATAGCTTTTTCCCATACAATTTTCGATAGTCCTTTCATAAATTGGTCTGGGCATTCTCCATGGGTGACCAAGCCAGAGCGTGGAGCAATGAAGAGCTGGGGTTTTAACCTGAAAGTCTTGAGTTTAAGTCCCAGCTCCATGGCCCACCAGCGGCAAGCCACAGACTGGTTTGTCTGTTTCTTCAGGGGCATATGCCAGTCACCTCACGTGTTTGCTCTCGGGTTACACAAGGGGTCAGGGCCAGTCATATGAAAGGCGCTTATGCATGGGAGTTATTTTTATTACTTTAGACCAGCATTTTCAACTGGTGTGCCACAAGAATTTTTAAAACATGCAATATGTGACTATTTAGTCAGGGGCACTGACATCTTTTCCCTAAGGTTGTCAAATAAAATATGACAACATCCAACACAATAGCAGTCCAGTGTGAATGAATCAAAATTACACCTATATTCTGTCAGATCAGCAAAAATATATTTTTTGGTGTGCCACAGAATTTTTGTAATTAGTTTATATGTGTCATAAAATGAAAAAAGTTGAAAATCGGTGTACTAGACCTTAATCATTTCTCACCTAAACTACTAAGCCTCATAAAAACATGGAAACAACGACACTCAATGTGGCACTTTTAATAGTGAGACATTACTACAACCTAAATGCCCAACATTGATATATATATATATAAAATGGAAAAGTGTTAAATCACATGCAGGTATTAAAAATCATATTTTCCAAGATTTTTTCTCAGCACAGAAACATAATGATCTTGATCACTGAAACGGCAAGCTGTAAAAGGTGCACATGTAGCATGTTCACTGTCATATACAGAAGTACACGTGTGTAATGCATATATGCATACGGGGAAGTCTGGAAAAACACAACAAACTGTTAGTAGTGCTTCTTTAAGTGGTTAGGTTATTTTTTACTTTCTTTTTGATATTTTCTGGCATTTTCTAGTTTTTCCTACAATGATGATACAGGATTCATATAATCAGAAAAGGGATTAAAAACATCAAGTAATTTTTGACAAAGAACAAATATGTTTTCTCACATAAAGGTATGATTTACACAAAAAGCAAACCCCTTTTTATGTAACAAAATTGTAAACTATTGCTCCAAAAAGAAATCACCTTTCATCAAAAACAAAAATAGAAAAGTAGTGTTTTCCAGAAATTCAAATTGCATTAAAATAAGCAAGGTTTGAAACTAAAAAAGGTACAATAAAAATCTTACACAAGTGCCTGCCTAGAATCACAGAAAAATCAGAACTGGAAAGCCTTAGAAAGTGATTTTTCCTTATGCCTGGAAAAAATATCTTGGAGGAATTACAGGTTCAGCAGAGAACTTGACCGAATTTTGGCTTGTTTCAATAACGCCATTTTTTTGTTCTCGTTATGTCTCCCTCAACACAGATGCATACACAAAGTCAGGCCTAGTCAAGCATTTAACTGGGCTCTCAAATTAAGAGTTAAATCCCCCTCTCCCACCAGAGCCTCAGCCACAGCAGAGAAGCTTTCTGGCCTTCTCAGCACTGAAGCTGACATAGGTGGGCCACTCTTTGCTCCTGTCCCCACCTCACTGACTGTCTCCCAAACCGTCAGGACGGCTGCAGACCCATCTGGGGCATGCCTCTGGGTAACTATCCTATTAATCTGGAGCTTTGCCAGAGCACAGCCCACAGGGGACCTGTCACCATCTGCCTCTGCTGCTTTTATGCTCCCTAAGGTTCCACGTGATGACAGCACCTTTGGAAAATGAACAAATCTCAGGCATAGTCCCCAGACAGTTCACTAGGTACTTCCCTCTAATTGTTTTCATCCTACAAAAAATACTCAACAGTTTTTGACAGCTTTTTTTTGTGAAATGACAAAACCAATAAACTGAGGAACCTGGCAGAGACCTTAGAGAGTCCAGTATCAGTTCCTTTCACACGAGAGTCTTGACCCCTACCAGGTGGGTGCAGGTGGAAGCCTAAAAGATACAGTAATAATGCATATATAACCTACATATTCAGAAAATATACATCAAAAATTATTTATAAAATTTCAATTCAAGAATGTTTTTCTTTATTTTACAGTAAAATGTAATTATTTAAACCAAGGATTCTAGAATCTGGCTTGAAATTCCAGTTTACTAGTTTTTAGCTGTCTAACCTTAGGCAACCTGTTTATTTGAAGCATTTGAACAGTGCATTATATAGTAAACACTATGTAACTTTTAGCTGCTATGATTATTTTATTATTGTATTATTATTTTAATTATTAAAATTGACATATACACATCCAGTCAAGATGGAGATGTAGGTAGACACACTGTGCCTCCTTGCACAACCAAAAGAAGGATAACAACAAATTTAAAAACAAGAAACAATCAGAACTGACAGAAAATCAAACTGTATGGAAGTCCAACAACCAAAGAGTTAAAGAAGAAACATCCATCCAGACCAGTAGGAGGGGCGGAGACGGGCATCCAGGCAGAGAGGACTCCTGGAAAGATGGCTACTGGTGGAGGGGGTGGCCCCACATTTGCATGGGGATAAACTCAGAGGAGCAACTGGGGAGCTAGACAGATCAGGCAACCCAGGCTCCCAGTGCGGGGAAATAAAGCCTCAAAACCTCTGACTGAAAAAAATCTGTGGGGGTTGAGGGGGCAGGAGAAACTCCCAGCCTCATAGGAGAGTTTGTTGGAGAGACCCACAGGGTCCTAGAACATACACAAAACTACCCACCTGGGAATCAGACCAGGAGGGCTCAATTTGCTTGTGCGTAGCAGGGAAAGTGACTGAAAGCAGGTGGAGAGCTGAACAAGCAGCACTGATCCCTCTTGGACCCTTCCCCTGAACAGCACCACAAGCATCGACCTCAGTTGCCCCACCCTGGTGAAAATCTAAGGCTCCACCCCTTACTACATAACAGGTGCACCAAGGCAAAAAAAAAAAGAGGCCTAAATGAAAGAACAGACCAAAACTCCAGAAAAAAACACAACTAAGTGACGAACAGACAACCAACCTAACACATGCACAGTTGGTTGCTCACAGAATTGGCTGAATATGGTGGCAAAATAGAAGAAAAAGTGAAGGCTATGAAACGTGAAATAAAGAAAAAGGTACAGGGAACTAACCCTGAAGGGAAGGAAACCACTCAAATCAATGGCTTGGACTAGAAGGAAGAAATAGTCAACCAGAACAGAATGAAGAGGAGAGGCTTAGGAAACTCCAGGACAACTTTAAACATTCCAACATATGAATCATAGGAGTGTCAAAAGGAGAACAGGAAGAGCAAGAAATTGAAAACTTCTTTGAAAAAATAATGGAGAACTTCCCCAATCTGGCAAAGGAAATAGACTTCTAAGAAGTCCAAGAAGCTCAGCAAGTCCCAAAGAAATAAGACCCAAGGAAGCACACACCAAGGCACATCATAATTATATTACTCAAGATGACAGATAAGGAGAGAATCTTAAAAGCAGCAGGAGAAAAGGAGACAGTTGCCTACAAAGGAGTTCCCATGAGATTATCAGCTGATTTCTCAAAAGAAACCTTATAGGCAAAAAGGGGCTGGAAAAATGTATTCTTGAGTCATGAAAGGCAAGGACCTCCATCCAAGCTTACTCTATCCAGCAAAGCTATCATTTACAATGAAAGGGAAGATAAAGTGCTTTCTGGATTAAGATCAAGTTAAAGGAGTTCACAATCACCCAGCCCCTATTATATCTAAGGGACTTATCTAAGAAAAAGGAGATGAAAAATATGAACAGTAAAATGATAACAAACTCACAGTTATTAACAACTGAACCTAAAAAAATGAACTAAGCAAGCAACTGGAACCGGAACAGAATCACAGAAATAGAGATCACATGGAAGGTTATCAGCATGGAATTGGAAGGGGGAGAGGGGAGAAAAGATACAGAGAATAAGTAGCATAAATGGTATGTAGAAAATAGACAAGGGGGAACTTAAGAATAGTACAGGAAACACAGAAGCCAAAGAACTTATATGTATGACCCATGGACATGAACTAAGGGGGGGGGGACACGGGTGGGAGGGGGTAATGCTACAACTGTAATAGGATAATCAATAAAATATACTTAAAAATAAAATAAATAAAACTGGCACATAGTTTCAATTCTGACTCTTTAAAATATGTCTATTTAATTATGCTCAAAAGCCATGTAATAATACAGTTTAAAGAGGATCTGTTTTGAAATCAGGATATTTTGAAGTTAGTTCAACTATATGATGGTCACGTGTATCATCTAAGTATATTAACACCTTCTGTGAGCCTCAACTTCCCATCTACAAAATGCATAATTTATCACCAAGCTCCCAGAACTTTGTGAAGAGTAAAGAACTTTTGTTGAAAAGCAGATTTTTCATAAAGCACTGAGATGTACCCTAATGAAAACAGGTCTAGAATGTCCCTCTGCTGACAGCTCTGGTCTCACTTTATATGTGAAAACAAATAATTCTCACCACTAGGCAATTATGGTGATCACTTTCACTGGCTTTGAGACACGGTTTTTCCTCTTCTGTGGCAGATAACAGGGTGCCTAGAATCCCATTGCTCAGGGTTAGATATCCAGAAGAGATAAGTTGTTTTCTGCTTCAGGATTGGCATAGAATTGAGAATTTCTGCCAAGAAACCATCCAAAGGATAAAAAGAGAGAGAGAAACTTAATTAGAGGAGGGAAAAATAGAAAGAAAGTGTTAGAGGCAACCTATGAGATTTAAAGGGAAGAAACTAAAGAGAAAGGCCAATCCCCCCTAGATTAGGAGCCGTGGGTTGTCCACCCCTGACTTAACTACTCACCACATCGTCACAAGAACTGCTCCACTCAGCCAAAAGTAAGGAAATACCAAGGCACCTCTTAAGCACAGTTCTTTACCTCAAGAAGAATCTGGCACCTTATCGGTACATCACTCAGGGTAGACGATTATGCTGCAGTAACAACCACAAAGTATCAGGAAATGGATAATTTCTCATTCATACTCCATGCCTACTGCAGGAAGCTAAGGCTCCCTTCCAAGTCTTTCTCATATGGGAGCCAAATTATGTCAAGAGGCCACAGCAAGGGGCCCAGAAGGTAGTGAAACACACACTGGCTCTGAAGGCTTCTGCCCAGAATTGACATGTAATTGGCTAAAGATGTCATATGGCCACATGTGTTCACATAAAAAAGAAGTACCGTCCTACTCTATGCCAAGAAAGAGTCAGAAATTTTGTGGATATTCACACATGGGTGGCTACCAAGACCTGCTTTCCCACCTGCTCATTAAAGGATATTTGGCAAACATCTCCACCATGACTCAAACAGACTGACTGGAGAGTATGAGGCGGAAGCTTCCATCGGCTACCATCAGACAAACTGACTACTCCTCTCCCACCTCTTCAACAAGTGTTTTCTTAAAGCCTATTAAATAGCATAGAGCTTAAATGGTTACTTAAGACTCTAAGTAATCATCACTATTCTGTATTTTAAACATATACACATAGTCGTACATACACAAGCAGTAACTGCCAACCATCTGTACTGAAAATAAAATATGATTATTATTCTTTAATGAATAACACTTTTCCAGGATTGAAGCCATGAGTGAAAAGTTTTACAAAGCTCAGTCAATCTCAAGTGAAAATTCTTTCTTAAAAAATGTCATTCTCTGCAAACGTTCCCCAGGGCCAAGCTCAAGAAGACCCTCCAGAGTTCCCCCCAGAACTAAACCTGCTGTGAATCAAGCTTTTAGAGAGTCTCCACACGTCTGGCATCCAGACATTAGTACAACCCTGAATTATTTATTCACCTGTCTTTGCACAACTTCCAAAACACCAATGGAGACCAGGATGGTTTCAGCTATTTGATGTTACATCTTCTCAAGTGGCTAAAGAGGCTATAAAGCACCCCACTGCTTAAGCCCGCCATCTCAGTTCCATTAGCAGTAAAGACCTCTCTATTCAAACTGCTAAGTAAATCCTCCTGAGAGCCCAGGGACTGTTTCATGCTTGAAAGCAACTGTTAAGAATTTGACAACAACCAAACTGTTCCTATTTAATCCTTCTCCCAAGGTAAAAAGAATTATAGGTAAACATATGCCTTCATTATTTGCTTTGCTGCATTTCAATACCCAATCCCACACAAAATTGCCAGCCAAGGATTTAATGCAATCACTTCTGCATTTCAGAGCTACTGCTTTTGCAAAATGGAAAAAGCTTAACAAGGGCTACGAAGCTGGTTAGCCAGCTACTATATTTTGTGTAGCATACATCTTAAATGTCACAGAGGTGAAATCTGATCATAGCAAGGCTTTTCACAAGTGTTTTAAGGTGATTCAAAATAACAGTCCCAGGTGTTTTCTTTTACTTTTTTTTTAAGCTGGAACTAAACATTTAAGTTTTGAATTCAAATAATAGGTTACACCAAAGTATGAAAAGAATAAATAGGAATTCTTATTATTTGGTTTTGAAACATAATAGACATGGGATCCTTTGGGATCTATTTTTGGATATTTTTTCCTTCAAGTTGTTTTGTATTGCTTTCAGCCTTTAGTAATTTATAGGCTTGTAAAATGTCTGAGAAGCAACCAGGGTTAGGCAGGCAATCTTATCCAGTATAGGACTCTAGAAATCAGTGCATTAAGGCAATTTTTCCAACTGCTCTATGACCTCCAATACTTCCCCCACTATGACCATGACCCACCAATACATGTGCACACTGTTGACAAGATACTAGTTCCTTCACAGGAAACCATGTAGCAATATTGTCAAGTGAACCACCAATAATGACTAGCCCAAGTTATGTTTCTACATTTTATGAATATGACATTTCTTTACACACCTGCTAACCAGGCTATTCTCTAACTCGTGAAGAGGCTATCTAGCCAGGCATCACACTCCATAAAAGCAGTTTCTGGTGTCAATCATTTTGAGGAGAGGCTACTATGTTATTTCAATTGTGAAGTAAAAAAAAGTTGGTACCTACTGGGATCTTGACTTAAAAAAACATGATGACACATTGCCTATTTTAATAACACCTTCTCCTGTACACATCTCCCTAAATTAAAGAGTCATTGTATTTCCTATGACACTGGGACATTATTTTCCCCAAATGTACACCCTCTATTCTATACTTGTATTTTTACTGAATTAGAAATTAAGGCACACTCTATAGACCAACCACCAGCTGGAGGATATCCTTTATAAGTCCATATAGATCCATCTGAAAAAAGAGCATTTTCAAATCATGTCACAACAATTACCGTATTTTTTGGACTATAAGACACACTCCCCCCAAATTTAGGAGGAAAAGGGGAGTGCGTCCTATAGTCAGAATGTGGCTTACCTGGCTCACTGTTGGAGGTGGGAGCGGTGGAGTGGGGCTACAGGTTATTAATATTTTACCACATTTTTTGTTTCAAAAATGTTTTTCCTATTTTCCTCCTCTAAAACCTAGATGCATCTTATAGTACAGTGTGTCTTATAGTCCTAAAAATATGGTACTTTTCTATCTTTTACTTCTAGGTATTCTATAGGTCAACAATCAAGTACACATTACAATTTCCTTTTTCTTTGACAACATTTCACATTAGGTTTGCTTCTAATAATATAATATTTTATTATAGAAGGGCACTTTCTAGCTTTGTTATTATGTGCAGTGAAAATATGACACTGAGTGCTATTTGTACCTGACTAGAAGATTCGGAAGCCCTGTAGTAAATAGCTTGAGATTTCCTCAATGATATCCAAACTATAAAGATTTCATATTTGATAAGGTTACCTCTTTACCCAAGATATATATTTTTAATCCTAATCTGTTTTTTCTGCTAATTTAAGACATAAGAGGACTATTCTCTCATTCACCCATTTTAATTTGGCAAACTAATCTGAACAGTAGGCCATACTGAAATAATTAAGAAGGTAAGCAAACTTATAATGTTAAAGAGCCTTCTCTCAGGTAGCCAATCCCATCCTGCGCACTCTTCGCTGTCCAACACGCCACACAGAAGACAAGGGGTGGAGGTCTGGGCACGGGCGTGGGGAGGGCACAGGTGCCAGAGAAGACGGCTTGTTTTCAGGTATAAGATCCTGAGAAGTAAAATCAAAAGGAAAAACCACACCAACTTTTTAGGCACTGTACTTCGACAATTTGTTTGCTCAGTGTAACTGTTACACCCTAGATTTATGACTCCTATTAAAGCTAATTTTATTAATAAATCAAACAGAAGTTCCAAGATGTGTTAAATCAGAGTAAAAGTGAGAGGGAAAATAAACTTTGAATAAGTAGAATTCGAGTAGAATAAATAACCAATAAATCAGAAAAAGAAGAGTAGCAGTAATGAAAAGAAGGAAAGATATAGGCATGAAAACTTACTGGACTATGATGCCTTTATACTGGTAAGCTTGTCAACCTACCTCATTTCCCTCAGGGATGGGAAGCCAACATTTTCTTTATTGTAGTGTTTTAGTCAACTGTCTATGAAATGTGCACTACTAAATAATCACTTCCAGAAAAGTTACTGTGGGTTTTTTAGGGCAGCGGGGTTGTTTTGTTTCAGGATTTCGCAAGTTGTATGTGAAAATAAAACATTTTTATCAACAGTGGAAGAATATTTCCAATATGGGGCTGTCATCAACAAGTCAGACACCAAAGCAACCTCTTAGGGAACAGATTCCAGTCCATTCACTTCTCAGGATCCCAGGCCCTGAAGCTTGTAATTCCAACAGCTACTTCCAGCATTCCTCCTCCTCAGCCAATTCCCACAGAACCAAGAGTCCAGGGCAGTGTTCCAGATCTTCCCGACTAAGAGTAGGTAAACCAAATTAAAACCAGAAATGTTCACAATTTATTCAACGGTGTAGCATTCCTGAACCTCCCACTTCCCAGATACTTCACCACACTAAATCAGGTGGTTAACAATTATTGTCTTTGAAAGACTTAGAGTGAAAAAATACACACACACACACACACACACACACACACCATATGAACAGGTAGGCAAAAGTAGGATTACACTTGTGAGTACACAAAACAGTTTATTCTTGCATTATTAATTTATTAATTGTTGTATTCATTTTTGAGCACTTAGGATATTATACCCAAGTGTAATTTGTCATTGTAACATTCTTTTGAGTTATTAAAGTTATTGTAATACTCATGACCTATATGTCTTCAAATTTTTTAATTAGAGCTTATGTTTTTTCAGTTAAGCAAATAACTTCTAAATTCACTCAGAAAAACTACATTTTTACCACAAACAGAAAGAGAAATACTATTTTACATATTGTAATTCAACTTAACAAATCTTTACTGAGTATATAATTTTACTCCAGGGAAATAGATTACTAAAGGAGAGGTTATGCCTTCAAAGAGCTTACGTATTAACAGATGAGAAAGTCATTTTGTAACTGCACAGGAACTTCATTTCTTTAATATGATTTTCTCCTCCATTCAAGCTGTGCAGTGTAACACCACCAGGACTCACTTGCCACCACATCCTTCTACCTTCGCATGTATTGCATGTCCACTCCCTTAATCCTTAAACCCTTAGGACATTGGGTCTGGTCAACATCAAGCTATGTTAAGGCCATGGCTAGTGTGGCTCAGTGGACTGAGTGCTGGCCTGTGAACCGAAAGGTTGCCAATTCAATTCTGGTCAGGGCATATGCCTGAATTGTGGGGCTAGGTTCCCAGCTGGACGTGCACAAGAGGCAACAGATCCATGTCTCTCACACATCAGTGTTTCTCACCCTCTTCTTTTCCCTCCCTTCCCCTCTCTCTAAAAATAAATACAATCTTTAAAAAAAATCTTAATAATAAAGCCTCAGTTTCACTGACCATGAGAAGCCAGTTTCAGCTAAACTAAAAATAACATCTTGACTTTGCTTATGTTTCAGCCCCAGACTCATGAAAGCAAATGTCCCTACCAACCACAGCCTCGTGCACCCAGACCGGACAACGCCATGGCTGACATCAGGGCCTGATGCAATGACTGACTACTGCCTGCTGCAGCTCTGACCAGGCAGTAGAGCCATGACCCCCACTCCCTTAGCTACTGTGTTTAATGACTTTTTTTCACTATATAACCTGCCGGAGGACATCAGGGAGCCAGGTTTTAGAGCACTAGCTCACCTGTACCTCTGGGCTTGGCACCAATTCCTTAAATAAAATATTATTTTCTTTGCTGCAAGATCCTGTTCACATCTTATTGGGCTTTGTTGCATGCAGAAAAAAAAAATCTTTTGTTTGTTAACAGCTTAAACAAATAACAGTAATTTCTTCAATGTATAGTGGTAACATATTCTGGGAACTAGAAAATCATCAAAAGGAAAGATTAGTTCTAGTCAAGAAGAATCTGGGGAGGCTTGAGAGAATAGGTGACAAAGAAGCAAGGACTTGAAAGTTGAGGAGGACTTTGATTATGCAACATACAAGTAAAAATGTCTGTCCTATGGCTCCAAGTTCTCCAAGTTTCCCTTTCCCAACTCACCCTGAAACTATAAAATCCCCTTAGGAGATTCTGTTGTCAGAATCATGATGTCCACATACCCACTGGCAGGCTTGGGTGGCCCTCATACATGCCATACTTCGATGCAATATAAAGCCCTAGATATTTTGTACTGTAGAGAATCTCATTTGGCTGTGAACTCTATTTCTAAGGCATCTACTCAAACATATTATTTTAAATTCCCTTCTGCTTTTACTTAATGCAGAACACCTCCCTCTCTGCACTTCTTTTGATCAAAGAGGCAGTGATGGTGAGAACAATGTCAAATGACCCAGCCACAGACCAGCCACTTACATGTGGAAACACTAAAGAACCCACATCTTGGACACCGGCCAGGAAAGCAGGCCAGACAAATGAGAGACACCAGGATCAACTTGGCTTTGTGAATGGTGCATATGGGCAGGTCTCCTCAGATCTCCCATAAATCCTCACCCTAGAGGCCACCAGCAGCTCTGCTCTCCTGGGAGGGCAGGCAGGAAGGGAAACAGGGGGAGACTCTGACCACCATGTACTTGCACGCACAAACTGGCTGTCAGCCCTTGGAGGAGTCCTCTAGGAAGCCAGCACTGGGACAAGGGAAAAGGGGAAAGGAGCCCAAAGAGGGAGGGAGGCATTGGAGCTGCTCACTCCTCCACTGCCTGGGCTGGAATCTGGTTGAATGGATGCAAAACTCTGCAGAGCAACTAAAAGCCCTTCTGAGAACCACAGCCAAAGCAGCTAATTCAGCTAAAGAGCCTCAACAACCAAAAGAAATCAGCAAGTAATCCATATGGCTTTGGAGTTGCTACTTTGAGACAAGTCTGTAGAATCTGGTATTGGCACAGGAATCCAGGTTTCATGAAGTCCTTCAAATGGAGAGGGGAAGGCTCCGAGAGCACCTCGGGGGAGAGAACTGGCAGCACCATCACCTTCCTCCTCCTGCTGCTCCAGACCCAAAGCGGCAGGCAGAAGCCTTCTGCACTCTTTCCTGTCACCTCTGATGTGACACATGTGGCTTCTTAGTCAAATGGAGCCTACACTTCTGCCAAGGCTCCCCTTCTCTGAGGTGGTAAGACACAATACCAATGACGGGACTTCTGGCCCTACTCAAAACTTTGCTACTCTTGATTATATAAAAGATTACAGAAAATCTTTCTTCCTTTGTCTTCCAGTGTCATCAAAGCACATATTTGACTTTAGAAAGGGCTCCAGGCTCATCCCCCTCAGGCACTCAACACAACAGCCTGCCAGCCTGCCAGTGGCAGCACCTATTATCTCCGGAGTGTGTCCCAAAGGGCCCCAACCACTCAAGCAGCTCCACAGGTGAGTACATTTAGGATAATCTGCAAACCATCACAATCTTAGCCTTTAATAAAGAAACCTGTTTAGCTCTGTTAAACTCAAGTTCCAAAAACATCTTTAACAGTAACAATCAATGCCTTTTTCATGTAAGATCTATTACAATATCCCACTTAAGGTATTAGGGAAACAAGTCCATTCCACTGATGGAATGTACTGCAGGAAAATTCCTTGCTGCCCTGGGCACAACCCAACCCTTTTCTCACCTTCCCCTGTGAAACCAACTGTCCCTCTGAAGCCACAGAGAACAGACTCCCTCTTTTCAATGCGTGCCTTGAAATCTCTAAAGGACAGCCATGTCCCCTCTTAATTTTGGTTGCAGTGAGGTGCTGCTAATGGTGTTACAATGTGTGCTGTAAGTAATTTAAATGAATAGAAGCTTCTCAAGGATGGAGACTTTTCTGGTGTATTTATGTCAAGTCTTCCATGAACTGTACTTTTATAATGCTAGTGAAATAAAGGGATGAGGGTTTAAGAATAAAGGTTGACTCTAAGAAGACCGGGTCATCTGAAACTATATCCTACTCCCAAAATAAGCAACATGTGGAAAGTTTATTTACTGGGGAAGCACAGAGATCTTTCGAAGAGAGGGCCCTATGTTTTGGGGAGGGGAACAATCAAAGCCTCTTGGGAAAGTGCTCAGCTGCAGCTGTGTTCTTCCTGGCTGCCGCCTGAAGGCACATCTGCCCAAGCCCTTCCCACCATCCTGTGTGCACCTTCTCTCACAACATCCCCAACTTCTATCCCAGAGAGATTCACATGCATCCCTAGCCTTACAGTGGGCCTGTCCCCTCAGAGCCCCCATCACGGCCTTTGGCGGTGGGACTTCAGTGGAGTGCAAAGGAGAGAGAAATTTAGAGAAAGACACAAGGAGCAGAAAACCCCCTTAGAATGCAATCGTAAGAGGGCTGCCAGAGAGACACATAATAACACAAAGATATGATTTGGAAAATGAGGTCAGACCTTTCCGAAAAAAAAAATTAAGCCTTAGTTGAACACTTGCTATGATGGGGAGCTCTGGCTATGCCAATTAGGTTATGCAGCTCCAAAGTTTTCACAGAAATCACACGTACGGCAAATGTTAATACCCAGGTAGCTTTTTAGACATACAGTGATAAACCTTACAAGTTGACATTATTTTATGTAAACAGAAATTTCTATAGGACTACCATAGGACATGTAGTCTTCCAGAGCACCTGCTACAAAGAGTGATGATCTCTTAGGTGAGGGCTAACCATGCACAGGGTCCTGCACTGTTGCACCCTCATCTCTCAACATTAGAGGAAAAGGCTCTCTCTCCCACAGTCAGGCCCTGACCCTAAACACCAAACCAGTCACCTCTGTGGAATACACAAAATAGTCACAGATAATTCACAGGACCAGGGTCATCTCTCTGCACTTGACATCCAGCTGTTGAGTGTTTTATATAGCTACACTAAGAACTATTAAACCCAGAGAGCAGCATATATAAAATAAAGCATGCTCCTAAAAACAATATGGAAATTTACAGATGATGGCAGTGATTTTATTTGTGATAAGATCATTAGTAATTTCCCCCCTTAGAGTTATCAAGTTTTCTCTATTTTTACATTAAAGTTATAATTTAAAATAACTGTATTTAAATAAGGAGGTTTTTGTTTTGTTTTTAACTTTTTTAAGCAAAATCAAACCTGTTGCCTCCCCAAATTGAAAAATTATCAGACTAAAGCATCAAGGGATATTCAAGATAACCTTCTTTAAAATTGTCAATGTTAACCTTTTAGAACATCAACTTAAATTTTTTTAAAAAGTGCAAGAAGCTACTTGTTGAATCTTTATATTCTGTTGTGTATGTTGGTGAGGGGAGGGACAAGTCGGGTCACAATTAAATTCTCAACTGCAGTCTCACCCTGATGTATAAAACAGTTAAAAACTGATCATCCACTGAAAAATCTGATGACACTTCTAAAAATGGCTTTTACAATGAAATGTACTTATATGTCCCCTGGAGAAGACAACTCTTCAAGCCCACGCTCTAAGAAGCCCCTGTACAGATAAACACATGCCTGTGCTACAGACTGACGGTGGTATGGACCCTGTGTCAAACTCATCTGGTTCTCAACAGCAGCGGACAATTTCTAAAGTAGTATTTCACTTTATGCAGGGAAAGCAAGAAAAATTCATCCATCTAATTTGGCTAGAACTGATAAAAATCAGAGTATTAACTGGATCAACTGCTTCTAAGGGATTCAATTTTCTCTAAAGAAAAAGATAACCCTTCAGAGTAACAGCAAACTGTTCTGTTCTTTTTTAGAATCACCATTCACTCCCTAATTCTAAGCTTACAAGAAGCTCTAATCACCTCAAACACAAACATTTGAACATTCCTTTGGTTTCTTAGCTTCCAAATGCTCTTTGGTCACACAAAACCAAGTATCTTTTTTCGTTTCTGAAACTGGCATTTCAGATGGACTCTAACTACAACTTCAACATACCACAGGCTCATAGTCTGTGTGTACTTTACTACTATTGCAACACCAGCTCTGCCTCATGTTTGTTCCATTCTATGCTGAGTTAGTGGTTTAAGTAAATGTCCACGATAACCCTTAAATCATTTGCACAAATAGTAGGTTTGATTTGGATTCCATGCAACACATGTCCTCTGGTTCAGCCTCTTACCCTAAACTATTCTTTGGAGGATGGAAGTGTTTCTCCACGGTGACACATTCACCACCAGTGCCTCCCTATTGCCTCAAGAAGCTGAATCTGTCAATCTCCCAGTAAAGCATCCATGTGTTATCTCCTTATTTCTAATAACTATCTAGCAGCCCGAATAAAGTTATCAATGTTACCAAGGAAAATTCAGATTTCCACTCAACAGGGTCATTTCCACCTAAGCACCATTACAACTTACCTGGTGCAAATGAAAAAACTGTAAGTTAGCCCTCTTGGAGCTGCCAACAGTAATCTGCTGATTCCAGGAGATTAGTCAAACAGAGTCACCTACCATCAACCAAGCACGTATGTCCTGATAAACAACTGCTTAGGCAACAGGGTACCCACACTCAGGGGAATTTCATTTTCTTGGAAGAGACAAGGTAAATACATCAGCATCAGCTGCAAGCATTATTTATTGAGTGCCTGCTATATAAAACAAATATGACTGAGGCAATATATACTGAAGAGTCAAATTGTGTTTAACAAGTTAAGGGTGTATCTTAATTTAAAGATTATCACATGAAATTGTCACAGGGACCCAAATTTGAGAACTTCATAATTATCCTTAGAGGCCATTAGCAAGACTATCTTCTTACGGATATGAGTTGGTGATAACTCCCCCAGAGAGGATAAATATTACAGTGAGAAAAGGGTTAAGTCACATAAGGGACACTGGTTTCCTTAGCTAAGTAGGAAAGTGATGTCCGTCACTCTCTAGGTCCTATTCTCTTGAGAAGAGACATGGAGGCAGGCTGGGAGCCTGAGCAGAACACACACTTAAAGGGAACCCTCCCACTGGAGCTGAGTAAATTCTACTTTGTTAACCTAGTTATCTAGTTGCATGCTATTTTATGAAGACTCGTTGAGGTGGCACAGCCTCATTTTTACCATGCTGAAAGAATTAAGGTTCCCTGTGGTCAAAATGGAAGGGGCAATGGAGATGGGTGAGCACTCTAAGTGAAGGGTCATGTCAGTGTCTCGTCCTCACATGTCCAATTTTGGAGACCTGTGTTAGCATTTACAATTTCATTGTAGCTTCAGCCCCACTCACTGAAGAATTATGATCTGTTACAAACATTAAGGTATAACCGGGATTTAAATGGATGGAAGAGGAGACATTGTAAATAAGAGGTTTAATATGAGCCAAGGTTCCAAGGCGGATAGAATCACTATGAATTTGAGAAACAGATTTGACAAGCATGGCTAGGAGATGCTGGGATAGGGGAAAGTGGAAAGTGGATAGGACTAGTAAGTTGGAATCAGTCTAAGGAAAGCCCAGAACACAGATGTAAAATATCTGATGCAGTTGAAAAAGAATCAGTAAAGATTCTCCAAGCAAAATAAGGATCCCTTTTCCTTAAAGGTACCTGTAATGTGACCAGCACTTTCACTATAGAATCCAAATACATTTTAGATACTTGCTCAGAGCAGTGAGTGAAAGTAAATTATAGCATGGTAGCAGTAGACCACTCTATGCCCCCCCACACAATTCGCATATTAGTTTACTTTTTCTCTCTTCTAAAAACAAAGAGACAAAGAAAGAAATATGTTATTCCAACAGATATGAAAAATTCATCTGTAAAAATTATCTGTGCTCATAGTTACCTAGTATCTCCCTCTTTGTCAGTGTTTCTCAAATTTGAATAAGATTCAGAAACCTTTTGAAGAAAAAGAATTATCAAGGATGACCAAAAAACACATCTTACTAAAGGGTCTGGGAACCTTGGCTTGAGAAACAGTGACTTAAACTTGAAAAACTTTAAGAAAGACTTTATCGCTTTTTAAGTGATATCACCTCAAAATGTCTTTAGGAGACATTTTTTTAAAGATTTTATTTATTTATCTTTAGAGGGGAAGGGAAAGAGAGAGGAAGAGAAATATCAATGTACGGTTGCCTCTTGTGAACCCCCAGCCCAATGCTGGGAACTGGCCTGCAACCCAGGCATGTGCCCTGACTGGGAATTGAACCACAATCCTTTGGTTCACAGGCCCATGAACTGCACCAGCCAGGGCTAGGAGACATTTCTAAATGTCCATTCACCTTATCAGGTTTTCAAACTGCCCAACAGAGTTTATCTTGTATCTCTTGCATCCTCTTATAACTACCCAATGGTTCTCCCCATTAATGACTGTAATGTAATTACTCTTTCATTAAAATGTCTCCCAATCCCCAATACTAACTAACAGTTTAAGTCATTTGTGTAGAGCCACCCCAGGGAAACAAATAACTCTCATCACCAAAAACCTCACTCATTAGCAGCTGTCATTAGTAAAATTCTCACCATCTGGTGATGCCAGTTCCCCCTCGGCCATTAGAAATCCACTGGAACTGCCTGAGTTCACTCTGAGGAAATATTTTGCTAACTTAAGGCTAATAGCCACAAATGGGCAACAATCAGAAATCCCAGAGCTGACAGGGCTTGGGGGATTCTATAGTTCCAGTAGATCAAAAAATGATTTTTTCCACAGTGGGGTGGTGCCCACAAGGGGTCACAAAAGTAACCCAGGGGGAGGTGAAGTGGAGGGTATTGAGTTCATGATCTAAACTGAGCTTCCACATAAAATTGTCTGAGATAGGACTTCCCTGCTGTTGTTGAAAAGGGGTGGGGAAGTTCTGAGAATGCCATGCTATGTATGATGATCTCCTTCTATGTGAGATGATTCTGAGTCTCTTTAAGGTGAGAGGATGTCCCAAGGCAACAGGCATCAGTGGAAACACCTGGGGAAGAACAACAAGGCCTGTCCCCAAGCCAAGCCTTCAGGACCTACCTGTGCACCTGTCCTTACACAGACTGGGGCTCTCTGATGAACTGACAACTAAGTCTCACCATCAGGAATCTCCCATCATTTACAGCAATGCAAAAAAAAAAAAAGAATATGTGAGCAAATGCACTATGACTTTAGATGACCAATATCTTGGAAGAAGAAAGAAAAGAGGGCTAGGCAGAAAAATCTCAGAAACTCTAAGGATTACAAAATTGTTTTTAGTTTTAAATAATATTAGCTAGAAGTATACACTAAGAAGGAATGAACTAGCATCCCAAACAGCTAACCTTGACATCTGCCTCCCTAGCCTCTGATCACTTGACCTGGAGTGCACGGAGACTCTGCATTTCCAGAGTTTTCCAGATGTTCCTGCAATCACTCTCTTCCTTTACTTCTTACATCTGTTCTCAGACCATCCTCACCCCCACACCCCCACTCCAGTTCCCAAAAGAATTCTTCTCAAAGTTCTCTGAGCTGTTTCAGAGCTTATAACACAACTACAATTTTTGAAGTTCCATTTCACCCCTAAATCTGCAAGGCTCACGAATGGGACCCTAGAATGGAAATATCATTACACAATAAAATTCAGTGCCTTTACCCCAAGGCTCAAGGGGCTCAATGAAAAATCCAAGGAAAATTTGAACTCTGCAGATACCTTCGCAGGGATGAAAAAGAGCCAAGCCCTTCCCATTATCATTTTAGAGACCTCCAAAGCTCGCCAACATTAATTCCAGAGATCAATGTGGACCTTCAAATGGAGAAAAAAAACCTCAAAAAAACCAATGTACTAGTTTCTTAATTTAATCTCACAAATCAACACCAGTGTCTTTTACTTGGAACTCTTAAGATTTTTCATTAAGAAAAATTAGTAGGAACTTTTCTTATCTTGGCCACGCTGTATTTAGATTGGTGTGATGCCAGGAGTGTGCAGAAGCATGCTAGCCAGAAATAAAACCTGAATCAGGAAAGATGATTCTTCTTCTCTCAACACTATGCTGCCCCCCTTTCCATTTAATCTCATTATCTCACACAAGTCTATCCTGTCATCTCTAAAGGAGCCTGCTCAGAGCAAAGGGAATATTCTTCCTTTGATGTGAGTCCCAGTTGACATGAGGCCTCTCCCAGGAGCTCTGACCCGTACAGACTCTTCTCTAACTAGGGAATGGAAGGTTTCATGGTTTCACACATTACTGAAACAGGTGGGAGAGAGATCCTGCAGCGCAAACCTAAAAGGCCAGCATGGGCAGCTGGTAAGGCTAGAATGGCAGTAAGCCAGCTATGAGTTGCTCCCCACCCCTTAGATCCATGGTATTTGGAATTAAATATCAAATAATGGGGCAGAAGTAAATCACGTTTCAAGGTGGGAGAGCTGGAGGGCCCACATGACTGGTATGTGCAGAGAGGTAGATCGGTTCTCTGAGGACAGCAGAAAGGAATGAGTAGCTTACCTATGGCATCCAGGATTCTTATTTTAGGAAAGTGACATCTTAGCATTCAGCAGGCAGTCAGCAACTTGAAACTTAACAGCCTAAAGCCTAACCCTATCCCCGAACAGATTAAGCTGGCTCATGCACCATGAATCTTTGCTCATTTTTGGTTAAAAAAAAAACTACTAGAATCATACTCAAATAAGAACAGCAAAGCACAAAGAGGTGGAATAATTTGCCCAAGGTCACACAAGTCATGAAGCCAGAAATCTGGCTCTAGAGTGTGAGCTCTGGTCTGAACCCTGCACTAGGCTGCCTCCCTCAGGTGGGAGATGCATCTAGAGGTGAGAACTCAGCACAGCCAAGCTTATCACAGTGACCAGAATTCATCTACAGGCTTCTTCATATGCAAGGAATGAGCAAAGAAGCATCAACTGGTTTCAGTGAGAATTTCTGTAGTAAATATGTGTAAAATAGCTCCATTCCTTGCAGCTCTGAATCTCAGTTTCTGCATCATTTAAATGGTGAGAATGGCAGCATCACCCTTTAGAAGCAGGTGTGGACATTTAATGAAGCAATGCCTGCACAACACTGCACCCAGGACCTGGCATACACCCAGCTCCCTTCTCTACCTTTCAGGAGACATTTGTAAAGTTTTTACAGAAGGCTTCGGGTGTGGGTTTGGAAGCCCCAAGGCAGGCTGTGAACAGCAGAAATGAAAGTCAATGACAGAGCAGGCTGGGTAAACTGCTGGGTCAGGGGCCTTCAGTAGAGCAGTTTCAAACAAAACAGGGCGGGGGAAATACACAGAGAAACCAAGACCAAGAAGGTCAGGAAAAACTGCTTCTGGGGGAATCCAGGGACCTGAAACTATCATGAGAGCTTCCGCCAGCATCTGTAAGGCAGACTAAAAATAGCAATAGACACTTCTGCCCTCCCATTCAACCAAAACCAGGGTGTGTATCTGGAGAAAAATCTTAGGAACTAGGAAGGTAATTAAAGGCAGAAAAGCCCAAACAGTCCCTTCATGCTTTAAGCCAATATAAACTAGCTGAATAGTACAGCACTACCTTGCTCAACTCCACAAAGCAGGAACTGTAAAATGCCACCACACTCTGCTAGCACACGGCATGCATGACTATGCACGTAGGGCATGCATAGGAATTGGAACCTTTGGGTCAATTCAACAATTTAAAGTCAGCCATGAAAGAAAAACATCAAAAATGATTTTTGCATTTTCTGAGGTTGATGTGTTCTTCAAAAAAGAAGGGTGTTAGGCACCAGAAGAAACCACAGAGTTGTTTCTGAAGTTGTGTAGACTCCAGGGGCCTCCTAAAGCACCTGTGCCCAGAGAACTTGGGGAGGTGATCACTTAATTCGCCAGCTTCAACACCATTAGCCAGAGAGGCTACTAGACCCTTAGGAGTTTTGAAGATGACCTCTGTCTTCAGTTCAGAAAGAGGGCAGCTAGCAAGGCGCAGAACAGCCACCTGCACTTCAGTGGTGGCAAAAGCTAAGGACCCTCCCCTCCCTGTCCTGCTCTATCCAGAGGACAGGTAGAGGGAGTGGCTGCTCTGAGGGGGACTGGAAGAGCTTCTTGCTTTCCACATTAGGCCCTGCTCACACCCAGACAAGTTTCCCCAGGTCCAAACTGCAGCCTCTCTCCATCTATTCTGCTCTGCAAAGGCTTATCCCAGGATTAGAACTAGACCCCCACACACACACATGCACACACACTCCACACAAGCCCATATTATCTGTCTGTACCCAAGTAGGCCCTGGAGAGCCAGACTGGGCAGGCTGGGTTGGCAGCACAGCAGACTCCTCCCCAATTCATAACCACAGGCCTCAGGTGGCCTTTAACTCACAACCTAAACAAAACCGAAGTTGTCTAGAAGAGGTAACATCAAAATAAGCTGTGCGTGGTTAGCCTCAGCTCACTCCATACAACCCATCTCTGTAAAGTAACCAACAAACTAATCCTTAGAACATCCTGGAAGGTCTGGCTTGATCCACTGCAAGGTCTTGAAGAGACAGTGATTTTCACCCTGCCTTCCTTATATTTCTATTGGAGAAAAGAATGTTGATGGGTTAGGTAGGAGCAAGAATATTTTTTATTCCTAAACTTTTTAGTATGAAGCATGCTACCAAAAAGGGAGGGGGGTGGGTATTTGTGACATTTTTGCTGATTTCTAAAAAAAAAAAAATAAATAAAGTGATAAATGCAGCTAATTTCTAAGACTTTGACATTGATATTTAATATAAGCACAACCTTTTTGCTACACAGTATTTATTAATATTCGAGTAAAACTGACTTATTTGATCACATTAAGAATTCATCTGTGTTACACTGGAAGTTTTTTTTCAGCATTTCAAATTGTACCAAAGACCAAAGTGTCAGCACCAAAGGAGAAAAGACAAAACCCCATTTTGAGGTAGTATAACAGCTTTAATGTAATGTAAATGGAAAATTACTGGGCAATATCACTGAGAAATACAAGAGTATTAGACATGTTTCACCATTCCATCTGAAAGTAAATTGGAAGAGCCATTCTCCTCTGACCACAGCTGAAGGAATCCCTGACTGGCTGCTGTGCTCTCTCCGGCATTTCCAAGAAAATGAACGTGGCACTAGGTGAACAGGACACCTCCGGGGCATCTTTCAGGAACCAAACTCTATGCTTATATCTTTGTACAGTTACTGGTAGATCATGTACTTCACAGATAGTAATGTCGAAAAAAAACTTTAAATTCCTTTTAATTCCTTCTCCTGAGTCCACATATTCCTTCGATATTTATACATTTGGCATCACCATCAACACACTAACATTCTCAAAACAAACATCACTTGCAAACTTCCCCCAGCACCCTTTACAAGGCCTACTTCAGACTAATTTGAATTAGTTACAGTTTCCAGGTGCCACCACTAGTGCTGGGAACTCTACCATGGGATTTCCCATACCAGAGAATCTCAGTTTTCCAGATTTTTAGCACACATTCCACACAAATCAAGTTGGCATTTTTTGTTTTGCTTTGTTGTGTTGTTCTGTTTTAATGGGGCAGCAGTTATGCCCAAACCCTGTCATGAAGTTCCAGCATTACCTCCTGGCATGTGGCATGTGGCCAGGCAGCCACTGTGTCTCTCTCTTAACTCTCCAGATCCTAGCACTGTCTCCTGAAGTACCAAATTTAGCACAGGGACTGACTTGGCATGAAAAGAATTGAAACAATTCATTCAAAATATGGATCATTTTCAGTCTCCAAAGAGAGAGATAATTTTAGTAAATTTCAAATAAAGGAATAAATGGATCAGGCTCAATATGCAGTAACTGTACCAATCAACTGAATTGGCAGCAACCAATACATCGACTGAAAATTTCTTATATGAGGGGGAAAATCAGCACACCAGATGTAATCTGATGATTTCATAAATGATCGTGTGTGCATCAAAAGTCTACAAGGTGGCAGATCACCACTTTCTAAAGGGTAGAGATGAAGAAGAAGCATGCCCCTGATTTAACTATAACAAAAGCCAATGTGTCCAATCTAAACACCCACTGGAATATGTTCTGACCGGAGCTCACACTGAGCTGCACGAGCCCTCTGCCACTCAGCCACAAGGATCAATGCTCCATTGTGGACTCGTGGGCTTAGCAGAAACTCAACAGGCTACTGTGTGTTTCACAGCACGATCCCTGAAAGCATAAAAATCACTAATTCTGAAACAGAGAACAGGAGATTTGTCCATTTTTAAGCCAGATCTACCAACTGGCAGTAGAAAGAAACGAAGGTGGAACAACGAAGATAACAGGCAGGCCTCAAACAGGCTGTCCTAGAGCAAACTAGAGGGGGACAGGGAAATGGGAGGTTCTGCCTCCCTCATGACCCATCCGCCAGACTCCGCTGTGGCAGGCACCTGGCCTCACACTGATTCCACAGACCTTGAACCTTGCTTAGGAGAAAACGCTGTGCCATACAGGTAAAAGCCCAGCAGATGTTAACATGCCTGATCCCTAATCAAAAGGTACCTTAACATCCAAACCAGACACAACCAGAAAGATTCAAAATTACTCTCCTGAAATGGAGTTCCAAGAAGGTATTTTTGGAGTTCTGCAATGAAATCTTAATAAAACAAATTCTATACTTAAGGAGAAATCCAATTATTTCTTTATCATAAAGTTAAAGGATAGCATGGACAAAAATTATAAAAATGATTCTAAAAATTATTCTTAGATGCTCTCATACTTTTTTCTCCTAATATTTTTAATAATTGCATCATTAAATATATGCATCAAATATTGATGCATATGTTTAAACTCATTAAGGTATTAAAAATATTTTGAAAAAATCACTAACAGGTTTATTTTTAAGGATGATAGTCATACAGTACAAGGGCAAACAGGACTGACTGAATAATAGTATAATTTAACATTTGTATAGTACTTAACAGTTTACCCAGTGCTTTTTTAAAAAAGATTTTACTTATTTTTAGAGAGAAGGGAAGGTGGAGAAAAGAGAGGGAGAGAAACATCAATGTGTGGTTCCCTCTCACACACCCCCTACTGGGGACCTGACTTGCAACCCAGGCATGTGCCCTGACTGGGAATCGAACTGGCAACACTTTAGTTCACAGGCCAGCACTCAATCAACTGAGACACACCAGCCAGTGCTACCTAGAGCTTTTTATAGTAGCACCGTGGTAATGACATTTTCCAGATAACCCAAACACCTAACATTAAATTCAACCTAAGCCAACCTAACTGGTATCTAAAGGTTCTCATATGCTTTCTTTTGATTTTCCCTTCTTATTAATTCCCTATTCATAGTTTTTTATTGGGTAAGACTGAAAATCAAGTTAATAGAGGTGGGCTAACTTGCCGATGGTCTTACCACCATGTTACTAGAACCTGGGACACCAAGACCCCAGCCCTGCCCTGACTTGCAGCCACCTGTTTGAAGTCCTGAGTCTTTAAGAGCACAGGCTCTGAAGGGGACCTCCAGGAATGTATTGCTGACTCTGCCACCAACTCACCAAGCAGACCTTGGCAAGTTACTGAAATGCTCCATGCTTCTCAGTCACCTATCAGAAAAAATGGGATAACGGTGGCATCTTTCTCCCAGGGAAGTGTGAGTTGGTACATGCTGCAGTACTTGGCGTATATTAAGAGCTCAAAAAATTGTTTCTGTAGTTATTATTCTCTTTCCTTCAAATATGGAAAATCCCAGGCAGCAACAAGATTACAAAAGCTAACGTAGCCAACTAATTTATGAAATTCATATGCTAAAACAATATATAACCATGTAAGCTCTTATCACCCGTATATAATAGGCTGAATAATGGCCACACAAAGATATCAAATCCTAATTCCTGGGAAGTTGTAAATGTTACTGTACTTGGGAAAAGGGTCATTGCAAATACAATGACAGATCCCGAGATGGAGAGACCATCCTGGATTATCCAGGTGGTCCCCAAATCCAAGAATAAGGATCCTTAAAAGAAACCCACAGAGAAGCACAGAGAAGGCCACGTGAAAACTAAAGCAGAGACTAGAGCGATACGGCTACGAACTGAGAAGTGCTGCTGCCACAGAGAGTGAGGGGGTTGTTCCCCAGAGCCTCTGGAGGAGGGGTGGCCCTGCCGACACTCTGAATTCAGACTCCTGGCCTCCAGAACTCAGAGAATACATTTCCATTGTTTTAAGTCACCAAGTTTGTGGTACTAAGTTATGGCAGCCCCAGGAAACTAATACACCGTGGAAAACAAGCACAGTGATTTGCCAAGGATAAAAGGGGGGAGAGAAAATTCCACAGCTGAGATTGTACTTCTTGTGGAAACTATTAAGGGGGAGAAAAATCTGTGTTTTGTTTCATTTTTATAGTTCAACTTGGATTTCAGATCTGTGAAACTGTTCAGAAACTGTACAGCCTGGAGAAATGATCACTTGGATACTTTGGTCAGTTTTCTGTCTTCTACGAGGTAGGAATGTGGACATTTGTCCCCATGCAGGACAGAGCCATGTAACCTAGGAGTGGTGGCTCTATGAATACACAGGTGCATTCACAGGCTCACTGCCTTTGAAGAACGCTGTCTTTTCCAAATGTGAAAGCAGGCTCTATGTTTCCAAGCAGAGGAGCTTGTTCCCAGGCAAGCAGTGCTCACTGTAAATGAAGAAGCGGTTTCCTCTGAGGCAGCACAAGGAGGTCCAGGGAGACCCAAGTACAGCTCATGGAAGCTACAGACATTTCGGGGGGTATCAGGAGGGACATCTTGGTGCAGGTATCAACAGCCTACAGTGCACACAGCCAACACCACTACAGGTACTTCTTCCTGCAGCTTATGAGGAACCAGAAAAAGGGCAGAACCAAGCCTGGTGACTGCCTCGGGAGCGAGGAAGGTACAGTAGTCTTTCCTTATCTGCAGGGGATACTGTCCAAGACACCCAGTACATGCCTGAAACCACAGATAGTACTAATAGCTGTATGTAATATGCCCTTCCTACATATACATACCTGTGATAAAGTTTAATTTTAAATAAGAGAGTAAGAGATTAGCAATGATAATAATTAAATAGAACAATTATAATAATATAGTATAATAAAAGTTACATTATACGTGGTCTCTCTCTATCTCCCCTCAAATACTTTATTATACTATACTCATCTTTTCACTTAAAGGAAGCACTTTACGGCTTTGCTTTGGCATATCCCAACTGCCAGCATCGCTACTCTTGCACTCTGGGTCCATTATTAAGTAAATTATGGGTGACCTGAACACAAGCACTGCAGTGCAGCCTCAGTTGATCTGACAACCTAGAGAGCTACTGACTGACTAACGTGTGCGAAGACGCTGGACAAAGGGACATCCAGAGTGAGATGGAGCCAGAAGGTTCCAGATTTCATCACGCTACTCGGAACAGCGGGCAACTTAAAATTTATCAATTATTTATTTCTGGAATTTTCCATTTAATATTTTCATATGGTGGGTTTGACTGTGGGTAAGGGACACCTCGGAAAGCAAAGCTGCAGATAAGGAGGTCTGCACATCTGCTGCACGTGTTTAGGGGAGGCTCTGAGGCAAGCAAGACAGAGACATGTTCTATAGCCACAGAGATGTGTGAGGTCTGGCAGCATACGCGTCAGGAAACATATCTGCAACTAAGGTCAATGCAATTCAATCCACACTTGCAGGACACTCTGCAAGGTGAGTGGTGTGTTAGGTGTTGGAAATGGAAGGGAAAACGAGATTTCTACCCTCCAGGTGTCTGGATATAAGGAAGCTCTGTAGGATAATGATGAACAACATTAGGGATAATAAAGACAAAGGCTGACCTTTGCTGCATGCTTAGTACTTAATAGTCATTGTCCTAAATCCTATATATTTCCTTTATCATTTCATTTGGTCTTTGCAACAAACAGTGAGATAGTCACTATTCTCCCACTTTGAACATGAGGAATGTGAGGCCCAGAAAGATTAAGGAACTTATGCTTCATCAAACAGCTAGAAAGGGGGAACTAGGTTCCAAATCCAGTCAGTTGAGCTCCAGATTCCTACTCTTAACAACCGTAATAAGTGAAAAGGGATAAGAGGTTTGGGTAAAGCATAAGAACATAGATAAAAGAGCAACTGACTTTACACCTACTCAGGGTAGGTTGTAGGAAAAAGTACATTGAAGAGGTGACATGAAATTTAGACTATGAAAGACAAGAATATTGCCACGATGAAGGTGAGGGTGGACCTCACAGTGGAACTTAGGCAAGATAACAAGGGTGAGAGGTGAAAGCCAACCCTGCTTCAGAAGCAGAATCACCATCTGTTAGGGATCCCCCATCAACTGGACCAAGTACAATGGGAAAGGAAGACAAGATCAGCTTCTGACCATGCAAAGGCCTTTGGTTTCTCCCAAGAGGGCTTTACAATCACCCAAGTTGCTTTTTAAATTGCTGATTCTCCTAGGCCACATTCCAGCCTTCTGAATAAAAATTATTTAGCATGTTCCAGGCAAAATAATGTGCACTAGCAAGCATCCCAGATGATGGTGTGAACCCCAACTGGAGAAACTCTGATGTGGTAAATGGGACCACTGTAGCAATGGTCCAGGCAAAAGAAGGGTCCTGATTAAACAGTGGAATTTTCACACAGCACTTCTCATTAAACTTGAAATTGTACAGACAAATTGAAAAATCATTTGAAACTAATCAGACCTTCATTTAATTCTCGTAATATAATCCACACACTAACTTTAGTAGTTCAGCTCTTAATTACAAATTCAATCTGTCTAGGAGTAGAGCCATTTTTTATTCAAGTTTGAACACTGCCCTATAGCGATTAAAAATATGCATTTTAGCTATATCTCAAAAAAATAAAGCACAATAAGTATGTTACTTTCTAATCAAGACTTCAAAGTTCTTTCTTCTTTAATAGCGCTTAACAATAATATATTTGGAAAAGCTTAGCAGTGACTGAAGAATGACCTCTTCTCCATAATAGCTGAGTTAAACTCCTTTAAACCAGGTTGCAGCCAAGAAATTCTAAACATTTGATTAAACTATTCAAGCCACAGAAGGCCTCTGTGTTTTGGAATGGCAAAAATTAGAATGATATAGAATATTTTTATTTGGTCTAAAGCTTGATAATAATGCTTTAATATTTACAGAGTTCTGACAACTCAAGGGTCCTTACAAGGAATATACAGTTTATGTCCTTTAGGAATGAGACTTTCCTGCTAAGTAAATGAGTATAAATAATCTTAAACTGGCTACTGTATCAAGAGATACACAGTTCTTTGATTATTCTATGTTGCTTTAAAAAAACAAAGGTTCAAAACTGAATTCTTAGACCAAAGAGCCAGGAAAAAACAAAACAAAACAAATGCTAACAGCAATATTTAGATGTTTAGCAGAAAAAAATCTAGTATGAGGCAAAAGTTGAATAAGCAAAAAACCTTCCAAGAAAATGCTGACATCAACAATGCTATTAATAAAGCAAGACTCAAATAAGGTTGGGAACCCTATTATAAAAAGATGCCAGATTAGCACTATTTTATATTTGCCTAAAAGATAACCGTACTTAATTCTGGAAAATTCTAAGTACCCAACTTCCTCCTCCTCACCCCAAAGAACTAAACACTGAATTCAGCATATAGTAGATGACCAATAAACACATGCAGACCAGATCAACAGAGTTTAATAAATACTAAACAGGTTTATCTTAACCCCAGAATTACATTTGTGTTCACTTGTATAAAGCACAAACAACTTCAAACACAATCATAAACACTTAACTCAGATCTCAGTTAGCTACACAGGACCATAGTTTTGAACCACACTGTTTACCAGAAGATATTACTTGGCTGTTGGCAACAAATATTTTGAGTTTTTGGAAACCAAAGATTTTCTTAGTAACTCTGAGCTCAGAAATAAGAATATCAACCCATTTCAATTAAGATATTAAACAAAATTTCATTTTGTTTTTGTATTATATAAGTAGACTTTTTAAAAACGCAGGTCTTTGTTTAATTTAAGAACCTGATCTAATGTTATACCTAAAACTTCTCATTGATTTCAAAAGGGCTCTTTCCATACAGACCATTTTTGAAAATGCAAAATGTCCCACTTTGGAAATGCACTGTTTCACATTAGAACATTTCAGTGTTCATTACGCTAATACCAGTTAATTATAAACAATCTGACACTTGACACTGAACTGCCCAGGTCAGGAGGGTTTTAGGCAAGACTCTCGTCACCTATCAGTTACATTTCTATTCTTTGCAAACTTGCATTCTCTTTCGAATCCCATGGTTTCTGAAATCTTCACAGAAGGTTGAATGCTTTTTTTTTGTACATCTAAATTAGCATTCTACATAAAATCTGTAATACAGGTTACTAATGGATACTTTAATTCTGCGTTATCCAGGTACACTGGAAGTATCATAATCCACTATGAATCTCTCCTGCCTGCTTGACCAGTGTGGTGTAGCAAAATAAAAAGGCGGGGGGGGGGGGGAGGAATGCGGGAGAAAGGCAGAAACTTCAGTACAAAACAACTTTTTTAAAGACCTCAGTTGACTACAAGATTATGCCACAGGCTAACCACCAGTATGTAATTTCAATCTACCTACATTTTCCCACTAAAACCCAGAAATTCCCATACAAAAGATAGTAACAAGTAACTCGGGTAAATCAATAATCTGCCTTTTGGGGGCAAGAATTATCTCTAATTACAACATTGATTGAATGAGTAAAGAAATGATTAGCATCCTAATCTAAGACAAAAAAGGAAGGGGCTGCTTCCACCCAATTAGCATCTCCCCATCAATGATCCAAGTCCTCTACTTCAGATCTGAAAATCAGTCACAAGTGTTCATACAAATAAACACACACAGTTAAGTTTCTGTATGTTAAGAATAAATGAATAAATTCAAAAGAAATGAATTGAGAAAAATACTTTTGAGAGGATTAGTGACATTCCTAAAATGAATTTTATAAACAACAAATAAATGACAACTTCAGTAGAAAAAAAGTAACAGACAAGTCAATAAATACACACAATGGCCCATAAACCTTACCAATATATTTCCAAAGAAAATCATCTCTCATCCAACAATCTGGCAAAGACTGAAATATTTCTACTGTATTTTGGGGGTATGAGTATATCTAAATGGATATACCTTTTTGGAGGGCAGTTTTTATAGAAATTCTCTAATATGCTTTTGGTGATCTATCCTATGTAAATAATCAGAGATGTACAAAAAGTTGATATATATATATATAAATGCTAATTGTAGCACAATTTAGCATTTAGCATAATAGCCATAGATTGGAAACAATATCTGGCCTAAGGGACAGTTGCATAAAAAACTTATGCTTCTGAACATAAAAAAAAAAAAACCTAAGCAAACAACTAGAATGGGAACAGAATCACAGAAATGGATATCACATGAAGGGTTATCAGTGAGGAGGGGGAAGGGGAGAATGGAGGAGAAAAGGTACAGGGAATAATAAGCATAAATGGTAGATACAAAATAAATAGGGGGAGGTTAAGAATAGTATAGGAAATGGAGAAGCCAAAGAACTTAATATATACAACTTATGGACATGAACTAAGGTGGGGCAGGATGCTGGAGGACGGGGATGGCACAAAGCAGAGAGGGGAGAAAGAGGAGAAAAAGACTGGGACAACTATAACTGCATAGTCAATGAAATATACTTCTAAAAAAACCCCATGCTTCTATACCAAGGAGTATTATATAGCCAAGAAAATCACACTCTCCAATGGCTTCCTCAATTTTAAGAATATATGAAAAAATAGTTTAATATTATTTAAGGTTAATTTAATTTAATATAACCAAAGACACTGAAAAAGAGATCAGGCTGACAGTGACCGGAGGGGAGGGAATTCCAAGGGAAAAGGGTAGGGTTTACAGGAACAAGTATAAAGGACCCATAGACAACAACTAGTGGGGGGTGGAAATGGGCGGGAGGTGGGGAGGGCTGGGGGGGTGGGCTGGGATGGAGGCAAAAGACAGAAAACTGTACTTGAACAATTAAAATTAAATTAAATTAAAAAAAATAAATAAATAATAAAACACAAAAATGACGCCATAAAAAAGATCATAATTTCAGGGTAAGTTTAAAAGAGAAAATATAAAATTATATATGTTTGATTCTAATTTTCAAAAGACACACATATAAATTGCAAACAAAGTGGAAGGAAATGTACTGAACTACAGTAATGACACTAAGTAGCAATATCATAAACTTTTTTCTTTATATTTTCACTATTTTACAAACTTGTTCCATGGAAAAAATTACTTTAAACACAAAAATAGAATTAAAGGGGAAACTATAATGTATAAAAAGTAAGTAAATTAACTATAAAGAAATGTTTCTATTGAGGTAACTCTAGATGATCTGAATTTAAAATATATGTTCAAAACTAGTTTTACAAGGTTATCTACATAATGGAATTTCTGCTAGAGATATTTTAGGGTAAAAGGCAAACCACGCAATGCAGTAATTTATGGAACTCACTCACTTACTGAGGAAAGTGCGTGTCTGATATGCGCCACACACCATTCTAGGCACCAGGAACACGGAGTGATCAATGTCAATTACAAATAATTAATAGAATCAGGCACATGTGGCGAGAACCTTCATGGGATGGTTGAGGAGCACCGTCCTAGTTAGGGAAGAGACAGAACACTTTGGAAAAAGTAAATGGATGGAAAGAAATAACAGAATAATGTAGTGGTTCCAAAATAAGAATGAAAAGTTAGGTCATTTTCTAAAAATGGCAAATGGGGAGGGTGGGGAGTGGCTTTAACTGAGCAGCCTTTATCAGTTTGGGTTTGTTTTTTTAAACAAACGCAGCCACCTTAAAACAAGTTTATATATTTAGTCCCAATTTGGGGTAAAATATTTAGTGGAAAGTATTCAATAATTAAAAATCAAGAAAGAAAATACAATAAGATATTTTTAAAAGTGACTCAAAATAATTTACTACATTTCAATATGCTTTGATTACTTTTGTTTCTCCATTTCAATGTTTTTAATACTTTCAAACTAAAATATTTGAATTTGACATTTTAATATATGAGTATTTATTCTCCTAGTCTCTATGAAGAATGTGTATGGGGGAAATTTTTCTGTAATTTTCTTTCATATATTTTTCTTGCGACAACAAGAATGAGTGGTTCAAAAGTTACTTCTTCAGGTAAGCCGCCTCTGATTAGCTCAAGTCTTCCCCCCTTCCATGTGCTTCCGGTTCATGGTGCGCCCTATACACTAAGATGCAAGCCCATGAAGGCAGGGGCCAGGCTTCTTTGTTCATTCCTCAATCCCTAACACCTAGCACAATATTCGCATTCACAAAGGTAAAAGCCACGATGGTCTTGGTGCAAGAAGACTCAGATATAGCTTATTAAAACATAAATGATTAGTTCACAAGTCTTTTCATGAGTTAGATTAACTTCAATTAAAGCAAAACATGTTGCTTTGCTCCATCCAGGCAAGCTGGGGAAAGGGCATTAAAAATCACATATCCTATTGCACTGGGGTTAGGGGAGACTGCAAGGCCATGGGAAAAGTACCTAGTATGGAACCTTGGCAGCTAATGTTCACATCCTAGGCTCTGCCAGTTACCAGCCAAGCCAAGCCTAGGTACATTTCCTTATTTCAAAAATGTGAGTGCAATTACCAATGTGATGGGATTATTTTTAAGACAAAATAAACTTTTTGAGAAAGAACAAAATAAAAACTGCAAAACTATGTAAATGTTAGGTTTTATTATCTTGACAAGTGAAAACTACTGCTTCAGCCTCAAGTGGCCTCACTCAGTACAGATATGCATCAAATTCAAATATTTCCAAACAAATAGCAGCAAAACAGGGCAGAGAGACACAAGAATGAGACCAAAACTATCCATTATACAGGGGTGTGGCAAAATATAGTTGTTTGCATAGAAAATAATATACTTAATAAGTAAAATACAAAAATAAACTCTGTTTCACATAAAACTGTAAACCTACTTTTGCCCTACCCTGTAATCAACAGGAGGATCTTCATCTATTACTGACAATAAACATATTAAAAATGCAGATAGAGTAACATTATCCACTGTCTTCTTTGAGTGCAATGACCTGAGAGTTCACAGCAGGACAATATATATCTGACATGTTGAGCCTTCCCTGCAATGCTGCACCTCCCAGGGTGACACTAGTGTGAGCCAGTATTATCCAACAATCTCCACCTAAAGATGGCCCCCACAAAAAGGAGCTGAACATAACTATGTCAGAATGAAAATCACTGTATGACAGACATATACTGGAAAAAAAAAAGCCACTGTGTAATCAGGTCAATCTGCTTCATTCCTAGAAGGGCTTTTTTTGCAGCCCATTCCTCCTCAGAGGCACTTCTGGATGACACCAGTGTTACTTAGGTTTTGATACTTCACAGGTTTCTTCCAGAGGTTTTCTTAGAGCTGGGGTGATTTCCTGGGTACTACTGGCTCCGAAATATTCCAGGTAAAAACCATCTCAGCCATCATCACCAGTGGGGATCTGGGACCACTACCAAGCCCTGTCTGAGCCTGAAAGAGTACTCTGGCTCCTGCCCACAACCAGCCTGGCCAATGTCACTGAATGAGCCATTCAGAGAGACATCACCGCCAAGGTACTGGAAGAGTATTGCTGAGGTTGCAACTGTCAAAGTGCTGCACAGAAGTGGGCATTGAGCCTGATAATTTAAGAAATAAGCCATTTTTTACTCAGCTAGGTACACTGATCCCTATCCCTAAATCAAATTAGCTATATATAATCTTTGCCTCCCATAGAGTTGGCTGGACTGTTTTCAAATTCTTCCTTCAATTTGGAGGTCAGGTTTTAAAAAAGAAGCTACTTGCACTCTGTCGCTACAATGACACCAAAACTGTTCATGAGAAGAACATCACTGGTTGCATCACTCCACCTGCCATCTAACAGCACTCAACAGAAACAGCAACCAGGAAAACTGCTTCTGTCTCTCCGAGAGAGACTTCCTGCACTTCCCTTTTCCCATCACTGTTGGGGAGCTCAAAACCAATATTTAATCTACCCCTTCATATTTCACACTCATGATAATAATTTTCTTATTCCTCTGTGGCTCATTTCAAATAAATTAAATGGAACTACTATTTCTTGTATAAATTTGATTACTTTTTCTTTTGCCAGACAAAAGTGTCTGTTGCTTGCCTAACACCCACAGGACCTAGAGTAGGGAAGGAGATGGATGGGGTGGGTGTATACAGAGAAAAAGTTAAGACTTACTTCTACTCTCAAAAAGCTCTCTAGGAAAAAACATTTATGAAAGAGATCATTATAGCTGACTGAAGAGTTCTGGGTTCAAATCCCAGCCCCACCACTAGGATACCAAGAAACCTTAGATAAGCCACACAGGTTTTCTAAATCTTAGTCTCCACATTTGTAATCTGTGGGCATATGGCCTTTCTCACCAAGCTGTTGAGATTCACAAGCAGTGAAGTACGTACTGGCAGGTTATATTCTGTAAAGCATTATATCTAAGTAAGCTCTTTATGTTGTGAATACAGAGGTTCAAGGTTAAAGGCTTGCAAAGTAAAATCCCTGCAATGCTATTTCCTCTAGCTGGGAACAAGCAGGTAGAAAATGGGCTTATGTGATTGCTAATGCATTAATGACTGACATGTGGCTGCAACAATGAGACACACAGATGCAATTTGACATTAATGGAGAGATTTGCCTGTGGTCATGTACATGGTGGGGGGGCACTCCTACCGCCTCTTGCCTTTAACTTGGGCATGAAATCAAACGTCAACCAAGATTAATTAGAAGCCTGGAGTTTCATTCTCTGCTGTTGATAGGAAAAGTACATTTCCATAATGTGAGGAAACGTTCACGTGGGACAGAAATCTGGCTGATGTTGAGGGAAGGGCTGCTCATTGTGAATGCTGCCTGTGCAGTGCTTGTCAGGGCAATTACTTTCCACTCAAGTGGCCTGCTTTTTAACATTTTATTATCTTAACAACAAAAAACCCTGGAAGCAATAATTATTTATTATGTTAATTCTTTAGCTTTCTTCCTGAAATTTCAGTAAGACCATTAAAAATTAGCTGTGCCCTTGAAGCAAACCATGAGTTTATTAATGCTCAACCAATTAAGGGGAAAAAAACAAAGTAACAGAATGCTCCACACTAGCAATTATTAACTAAGCAGTCGGCTTGCACACTTTCCTTGCCACGGATTTTATTCCAGAAAGCATCCTATATATTTAACTGACTGGAGCACAGTGTGAAATGTGTTTACATCATTACAAGGACTTAAAAAATCTCAAGGGATGTTAAGAGAATGGAAGAAACCTGCTGTACATGTCTGGAAACTGTTCAAATCCATGTGTAATGGAAGCCCTATTCCTCTTCCACCTCTCACAAAAATGGAAAGAACCTCCAGAGTCTTTTTGCAGCCCACTATGATGGCCTCCAAAGCAAAGGCAATTTTATCTTCTCAGTTCAATTCCCTTTCTCATCAAGCAGGTGCACACACAGGCACACACCACCTTTGTATTTATTAAACCTTAGCAATGTATCTCTGGAACTCTTTATCAATATCACATCTTTTTTAACACACACATGCCATCTTTTAACTCCCCAATTCTGGGACCCCACTGACTAAAAAGGGCAGGTCGATTCACTAAGAGCTCCAAAGCAGAGCCACTAAAGAAGCCACTTCCAATGCCACTGAGACAGCACAGGAAGCTGGGGGCGGTAACTGTGTCTGCTCCCCTCCTGAGGTGGGCCGTAGCCCACCAGCTCAAGAGCAGGGGAAGTCTGAAAGGTGTGGGCACAGCAGCCCACAAGGCCAAAAGACTGGTCCATGGTTATGGCAATAAGAGTCAGGGCCATGCTGTGGCACTAGGGGCAGAAGACTCTGACTGGTTAAGGAGAGGAAAGCTGGGGTGAACACCCCCCAGCTTTCCTGACCTGGTAGGTAAAACACATGGTGATGAGCTGGAGCTCCCAGAGACCTGAGAAGATAACATTGCTGACTCCTCTCCTTACTGTTCTCTTTGCCTTATTTTTACCTCACAAGTCTGTGCCACTTGGACAAGAACAATTATGTAAAATTTTTAAAGTTAATTATAACATTTATTTTTCTGTTTTCCAGATGACTTTTAAAACCTTTGGTACTATCCAATTTAAAACAATGACTACAAGAAAAACACTCTTAGTAAAATGTAGTGGAACTATTAAGCAAGTAAAACTTCTGACTGCTTCTGGTTTTGAATAAGTTTTCATCCTCAATAGTACTTCAGTATTTCTTACTTGGAAAGTGCTACAATACATAATAGAAATAATCAATAACTTTAAATCAAACAACAGGCTGCTGAAAATGTTTATGCATGAGCAATGAGACACATGGTCAGAACACCCAGAGGTCACTGTTCCTGCTTCCATCCATTCTCCCCCACCCCTCTTCTCCAAGGCAGGGTAGACATTCTCAGGGGCTGAATTCATCTCCCTTACTTACAGAAAGCAGCTCCCAACTATGGTTTTTAAGTATCAGTTATTTCAGGCTATTGTCTTTAGTTTTCAAAACAGACATGGTTCAGTTCTATTTTCTGAAATTGTTTCTCTCTTTCTTTAAGCACAGAATACTTTTCCTGTCATCTGGCATCTAAATATAAACATAGGCAACTGGAATTAAAAATCAACCACTTGAGATTTTGTTAATTCTTATTCATTTCTCCCAAATGAAAGTAAATCCTAACAGGTCTAAATAAAAAGAACAAACTGCCTTTCATCCATATTCACTCTCTCTCTGTCTCTCTGTAATGGTGCTTAAACACACAGCAAAGACGATGTTCATGTCCTTTAGAAAACTTCTAAATTTTCAGCCATAGCATTTTCAGTCTGCTTTGTTTTCTGCTGGGGGGGCCAAGGGGTCTCAATTAGAGCACAGACTCACGTGTTGGCCTCATTCACCCTTCTTCACTCGCTCCCACCGTCCACCAGCACGCTGCTCCCACAAGCTCTCTGATCTAATTCTGCACAAATGCTTAATAAGGTAGTAGAGACTTAATACAATTAGGAGTGCTGCTCACAAATTAACCAATCCATTAACACTCCAGCAAAGAAACAATTCCAGAGGAGAAGCAGCCAAATGAGGATTAGAAGACAACTGGCTCTGAGTACAAATCTGTTTAAAAAATCACATTGTGAAGCATTTTCACTCCCACATTTATATTTTGTGTTTTACACATTTCGGAGCAAAGAAAAATGGGAGTAAATTGCGTCACTTGACAATGTTCCTCTTTCCACTGTTGTTTCCAAACGTAGGGGGTGATCATCATGAGTATTTCCAATCCATCCCAAACCATCCTGGCTCTTCACTGAGGTAAATATTCACAGTCACCTCTTATGCAGTCACTACTTTAAATAACTTTCCTCATAAGATGGCTATATAAATGCATTAAAGTTAATCTGGTAAGCACAGAAAAGTTAAAAGAAAGAAAAATATCAATAAATCCACTTTCCTGAAATAACCACTATTAATATTTTGGCTTGCATTTCATACATTTCCACAGTTTTTTTTTTAAATAAGCATTTAAAATTAAATAAAATTAGCATTGCTCTATACCCAATTCTGTCACTAATTTTTGTCCCACATCACTTGACTGTGCTCATCTCACATCCTTAAATATTCTTCTTCGTCATCACTCTCACTGGCTGCATGGGCATTCATTCTAGTATATGAATACACCATGACTTAATAATCGGCTCTTCACTGCTGAATATTTAGCTTTCCCCAATTTTTTACTACTTTAAATAATGCTTTAGTGAATATGCTTCCAAGTATTCTCTATATATTTCCACTCTTATTTCCTTGTCATGAACTTGTCATATTTGGATAAAGTCCCATTGTTTTTGCATCCCAAGGCACCATCTTTCTAGGCTCCACTGTGTACACTCACCTTTACAGAACTGAGCTTCAGGAGGTCTCTCACTCTGGAAACCACCTCTGGCCGTGAGTGAGCTCGGATAACGCCACCACCTTGCCATCTTTCTCAGTCTCCCTCAAAACACACTGTAAATACCACTAGTATGAAAATTACTGAAATTCTTACTAGGTGCTAGTGTTGTATTTTCTGAAATTTAAAAGGGAAATTTGACTTAATATTGGCAAAGGAATAATCTTCCAAAGTAGTATGTTACAAAAGATTTGCTGCCTCCCTTTAGAATTCATATGAAACCTGAAGCCTTGAGCTTTGGCTTTCTCCAGGGCCTGAACAAACCATTTAACTTTGTTTCTAGATCCATGTAATAATTCCCACCCACTTCCCATTAAAGAGATGTCAGAAAGACCAGGAACTGAAGGAGGAAATTTCAATTTATAAAGTGCCCCGGTGATGCAGAGCCCATGTTACGCATCCATTTGGCTCCCTGTGCTTCTTGTTCCCTCAAAGTTCTGCTTCCTGGTAGAAGATGAGAATTCAAATGGACGCCGTCAGTTTTATCTGGAAGATTTAGTTGCATATCCAGAAACTACTTTTTTGCAAGTAGTTTTCTCATTTTAGATCAAAAGAGAAATTTACACCATTCTTTATGCATCACATATAATGAAGCATAAGCTAAACTTCTAACATCAAAATTATTTTTAAGTCACAATGACATGTTTTGTTTTCTGAAAGGGTAGCTGAAACAGAAAATATTTGTTAAAGTTACAGAGTAAGCCAAGACCAGGAATGAATTGAGTTTACCTACCTCTTCTTATTGGGGAAAATGAACAGGCTGAGCACAGAGGAGTTTTAGGACAATAAAAATACTCTGTATGATCATATAGTGGTGGACACATGTCTTTATACTTTTGTCCAAATCCATACACTGTACAACAAGGAGCGAGTCTAATTTAAACTACGGACTTGGGGTGATAATGTGTCAATGTAGGTTCAGTCATTGTAACAAATACACCACTCTATAAAGGGGAAGGCTCTGCATTTGTGGAGGCAGGGGGTACATGGGAAACACCTTTAACTTTGCTGTGAACCTGAAACTGGTCCAGCAATTAAATATTTTTACATAAATTAAGGTCTCTATCTGGAAAGATAAAGGCTACAGAGCCCCAGACACAAGGCCCTGATCCATCATTTCAGGCCAAACAAAACCACAGAACAGGGGACCTCCGCAGCTACATAGGAAAATTAAGAGGAGCACAGGACTGAAAGGGGAAAGACCATCAATTTCCACTCATGCATCAGGTGCATTCTCCTTTCCTGTCTGCCCAACAAAACCACAGAACAGGGTACCTCTGCAGCTACAAGAAAATTAAGAGGAACACAGGACTGAAAGGGGAAAGACCATCAATTTCCACTCATGCATCAGGTGCATTCTCCTTTCCTGTCTGCCCAACAAAACCACAGAACAGGGGACCTCCGCAGCTACATAGGAAAATTAAGAGGAACACAGGACTGAAAGGGGAAAGACCATCAATTTCCACTCATGCATCAGGTACGTTCTTCTTTTCTGTCTGCCCCTCTCAACAGACCTCATACCCTACAAAGGAAGGCACACCACCTCTCAAGTACAAAACACCCATGGTGTCAAAGAAACACTGTGAGTTATTGCTCCCAAGAAAGCCTTCTTTAATGATTAACTGAACACCAGACACTCACTGTAGGGCTTCATGCCTTTCCCTGTCATATCCATATATCATTTAAGGATAAAACAATGTTTTAGACATGGAGTATTTTAGTCCTGTGGAATGTTGTAAAATCAGACATATTATGCAATTTAATGACCATACATCATCATTCTCTTGACCATAAAGAATGCATTTCATAGAGTAAGAATTGATAAAATTTTTGGAAAATGACACTAATATTAAATGCAAAAATTACTTTTAAATACATAAAAATGTATTGATTATTTTTAGCATATATACTCACACTCAAACATGACATTAGTTATTAAAAAAAGGACTTTCAAATAACCAAAAGTGTAGATGTCCCTGACACTGACTCTTAAGAATATAATCACAATGCTTTCCAATTTTTCAATTTGTACAGGAAAAAATTCACAAATAAAATATATGAGATTTGGTTTTGACTGTGTACATTTTACAGTAAGACAATTAAAATCCACTTTATCAAACATTTATTTATTATGTAATTTTTTCCAATGAAAGTTAAACCTCATCTTATAAAATCTTTAATGTATTCTACCTCTTAATAAAAATATGCCATGCTAATTTGCTATGTCAATTTATTTTGAGTATTAATAAATACCTTTTACTAAGTATATAGGAAAAGTTGAATACTGATATCTTTGGAAACTGATATAGTTATTTCTGAAAGTACGTCCATGATTCTTAAATTATTCCCGGAAGTCAAACACTGGAGTTCAGTACACACAGCCAGTCACAGACACTGATCAGAAAAACAGTATGCTTTTTAATTATAATTCTCACTTTACAACCCTCATAATTTAGGTGCCCATTATATTCCTATAAATTAATGAAAAACAGAATAGATTTGCTATGTTTTTATAACATTACAAAATATAATTAATTCTATTAAATCTACATCATTTCAAACTTGAGTAAACTTTTAATATCATTTCTCTTGTTAAAAAACTTTTCCTCAAAATACAAATTAACACTTATTTGAAATTAAAAATAAGTTAGACCTTTCTGATAGATAGCATAACTGATCTGACTTACAGCTTTGATAAGAACTGCTGTGCTAACTAGATCATATGATAAATATTTTTCATTCACTGATTAGCCTAAATCCCTGTCTCTAAGGTTTGACAGAACCTTATATACAGATGTATGTATCTGTGTATATATATAAACTTATATAGAATTTATATATATAAACTTACATTTATATAAAATTTACATAAATTTTGTATGTATTATATAAATGTATATATTTATATATATACACAAACATATATATTATATATAAAGTGCGTGCATTGGCTAAAGTACATTAAAATTAATATTATTTTTATTTTATCAGCCATTTCTGTTTATTTCTGGGATAAACAAGTGCCTTTAAGTTAAAGAATAAAGGTGTAATTAACAGTTATTGATGAACCTTGGTTCACTTGGTCTACTTGGTTTATTTCCCAGCAAATGAGAAAATGCATGACTAGATGACAAATCTTTAGAGACTAGTTGTTTTCCAATTTTTGCTTTGAACAATTCTGAAAATGAAACTAATTACACTCAGCTTAGAGCCATTAAAAATAATTTCTGATGCTAGATCTCAATATAAATCCTGGCATGTAACTTGAAAACAACTCAAAGTTGCACTGGTACAGAAAAGTCCTCTACTCCTGTCTGGTTTTATAAACATGATTCTCATCACATATTTGTGAAAATGAAAACAGAATTAGAATTGTACCTGTTTAGCAGTAAGTTATTTCTATCCACAGAATCATGGACTAATTTTTTAAAGTCCAGTTCATTTGTGAATTACTTTCCCCATTAAATTTTAACAATGACTCAATCATATACCAATAATTTTAGTGAGAATTCAATTAGATAAAAGGTAGCACTTAGAGCTTTCTAGTCCCATAAAAAATAGAACTAAAATTTCAATTTAGGCACTTGTTTTTTGCACAGAAGTTTAATAAGTACTCAGTAAAAAACTTTCAAGCTTAAATATGAGGTAATAAGATTCTATGGAAAAATAAAATGTAAATACCAGTCAAAAGAGAAAAACTAAGGAAACAAAATTTCAACTGAATAAAAGCTTTTCCATGTAATTTTAAATGGACAATGAGGTGTATCAAATCCCTTTGATATTGAATTCTGTTTCTGATGAATGCTTTTAAAATAATTTTATAAAAGTTTTATCTTAGCCCTAACTAGTGTGGCTCGGGCATCATCCTGCGAACCAAAAGGTCACCAGTTCATTTGGTTCCTGGCCAGGACACATACCCGGGTTGTGGGCCAGGTCCATGACTAGAGTCATGCAAGAGGCAACCAATCAATTTTCTTGTTTCTCTCTCACATCGCTGTTTCTCTCCCTTTCTCCCTCCCTTCACGTCTCCCTAAATTAAAAAAAAAGTTTTATTTAAAAATGTCAACATTTACCATACAGCATACATTTTTCCTCCTTCTTAACTACATAAATATATGTTGCAATGTTTGGATATAAACATTAATATGCAAAGAAGTGTCCAATTTTTTAAAATTCTTTAACTGGATACACAAGCATAAAAAACACCTATCCAGAGTCAATGCCTCAAATACCCCAGAACTTATCTCCATTAGCTCCTTGCTCAGGGAGACCAATTCACTGGACTACAGCAAGATCTATCCCTTGTTAGATCTTCAACTGTTTTGTTCTTCAGCTTAACAGCTCCGATGGTTATGTCATAGCATAGTCTCCAGAATGAGTAAGCTCATCTGTTGACTCTGTTTTGAAAATCATCCTGCAAAGTGAAAACACTAGCCTGGTAAGTGTCCTGACAGTCAGCATTCCCCTCCATTCCATTCTCCTCTAATCCTCTTACTGAGGGGCCAATGCCCTTTGCAACTGTACCATCTGTACAACCCTCCCTGGACTCATAGCTACCCAGTCAAAAGGATACATACACAAAGATCCAAGGTCTTGACACAGAAGCAGGTTAAGTTCATGGTATGTGCAGAATGAGTCTAACTGTGTCTGATATAGACAAAGAACTGACAAGAACATTGTCTTCAGTGGCTTCAGATTCAGGCTGGTCAAGTTCAAATCTCAGTTTTCCCCTTACAACTTACCTGAGCTTGGTCACTTTGCTTAGTCTAGGAGCTTATTTCCAAGTGTGTAAAATAGGAATAATGTAGGTGGTTATCAGTATTAAATAAGGTAATGCATATTAAAAAGCACTTAGAATAATGTCCAGACATTTTAAGTATCCAAAAAGCATTAGTGGTTGTCCTTTGGTTATACTGTATAATACTCGGACCCTTAAGTAGTCTGTGCTGACTAGAAATAAGGCAGATACAGCACCAGCCAGTGCCCAACACAGACACGGCAATGGTTACACTTCACTTAGCATTCCTCTCCATGTGGACCAACACTGACTGTCCTTCCACGCCCTTCAGAGGAGAAAGAGAATGTCAAGTAGCCTATCCACCAATAATTCCACTGGGAGAGGAATGGTGATGGCCCAGTAGGATAGAGATACCTGTTTGGTTCACTGCTTTCTTTTAAAATCCACTTATTGCTCAAGATGAAAATGCAGGAAGGGGAAGAATAAAAGAAAAAAAAAAAGAAAGGTTAGGACCATGATAGCAGTCATGAGAATAAAAAAGCCAAGATTTTGATTCCTGAACCTTCCCTAACCCCCCACACTTTTCCAGCTTCAGGCCACATTTCCCCTCCAGCACAGTCATCCTTAAATACAGCAGCAAAAACAAGCTACTACAAGGACACAGAAGAAAAAGAAGCCAAGTCACTAACATGATCTTCCAATTAAAAGAAAAAAGAACTATTAAGTTTGCCCCTGTCTTCAGTTTCCAAGGCCTTTTCCCTTCTGAATCCATTCTAAGTAGATGACACTACCTCCAAAAACTAGCTTGCTTAGGAGGCATTCCATTTTGAGGGGAGGAAACATATAAAGGAAATATTATTTGGAGGCCTCTTCTCTCTTCCCTCTGAATGGTACCTGGATACTTCCCACATGTCTCATGGGCAGCCTCTAATTTCCACTGGCATGCTGAAACCCTAAACCCTGCCACCGTGAGCTGACCCCTGCAGAGCCCTGCCTCAGGATCTTCATTCCTGCAGACTCAGCTTACCTGTGTGCCCCTTGAGATTTTCTGTGAGCTCTTGTGGGCAAACCCGCATCTTGGACACCCTCACGTCCTGAGTAGCCAACCCAGCCTGGCCCCCATGGCCTCAACACAGGGCTCATCCAGGAGTCCTTCCCCACAGAAGGTGCAGCCGCTTCCTAAGGCAAGAGGACTCTGTGCTGCCTCATTTCACTCTGGTCCTACATAATTATTTATGTTCGGAAAAGACCACCCCTTGCAAACAACATTTGACTATTCTTCTAATCATTCGGGATCCCTCAATGCTGTGTTCAATTTAGCCTAGAGAACGTTCCTAGGGAACGAGGGGTGGCTCAGAATAGGAAAAAATAGTACGTATTCAGAAAGCATCCAAAGAGGAAAAAAAGGCCAACTTAATTCCCATTTATAAAGAGAGAGAAGAGTCACCTGGTAGCTGGCAGCTTTGTTGTTTCCACTAAATGCAGGCCTGGGAGGAGCGTGGTGGGGGCGGAGCAAGGGGCACAGGGTAGCTCCACAGAATGTCCTGCTCAAACCAAAACCCTGAGAAGAACGCCAAGACAGGTTGTGTGACAGCAACACAGCTCACACATGGCGAGGACTTCATAGCTAAGACAGCAAATTTTTGAATTATTTAATCTGATACCTATAATCCTTTTAGGTACTCAAAGTATTATAACATCTATTTTATTCTTCAGGCACTTGAGTCAAAATTGGAGGACCTGACCCAAATGACAAGGAAGATGGGAACAGAACCAAATATCAGAACCTAAAAGTCCAATTCTGGGATCCTCCTCATCCTTGACAAGAAGCAAACCACTTCATCTTATCTCCAGCTGCTCAGGAGTCTTTCTTTCTTTCTTCTTCCTCTTCTTTTTTTTTTTTTTTTGGCGACAACAAGAGGTTTATTTTTTTATTTTAATTCGGGTACAGTTTTCTGCCTTTTACTACCATCCCAGACCACTCCCCCCAGCCCTCCCCACCTCCCTCCCATTTCACTCCCCCTCGTTTATTGTGCATGTGTCCTTTATACTTGTTCCTGTAAACCCTTCCCCTTTTCCCCTGAAATTCCCTCCCCTCTGGTCACTAAAATAAAGAACAGGCTGACAGTGACCAGAGGAGTCTTTTCAAAATAAATTCTTATGTATAAATTTGCATCTGTTAAGTGGCCATTATTTCATAAATTATTTTGACAAAATAATCTAAATCCATGTTTTAAAAATCTCACTGAAAGATACTAATATTTTCTTAATATTCACTTATTCCATTTTTCTTAATGCACAGTTTATTTTGGAATGAGTCTCTGTAATAACATTGCAAAAATATGATTTAAGTAACAAAGTATATAACCTATGTACTACAGACTGTTATATACCAAATAGTTCTTTTTCCATTGTGATTAATTACAGTTAGACCCGACTCATTGGATTGTTTTAAATCCTCCAAATATGGATCTACATACTTTGCCTTTGTCCAGCCTCAAAAGAAAATGCAATTTGTTCTGAAAAAGGTGATTAACATCAATCTCCAAAGGCCTGCCTACTTCTACCTGCAGCGAGTCTTAAATTACCTGACCTCAGTGGCACTTTGCCCCTGAGATCACTAAGGCACACAGAGAAGAGATTTACAAAGGATTTTACACTTTTTTACCTCAATCACATGCTAAGCACAATAAATTACAAAAACAATTCTGTCCCGGGAGTTTGAAGTGAAACAGAAGACAACATTCTGCCCTCTTCTGCTCGTGAAAAATATGGATAGTGTCTCTAATCAATTAATTTCATTCAAGATACTTAGAAGCCAAGTACTTTTCCTCTTAATTTACTATTTCTTCAAAGGACTGTGAAATAGCAGTACTTACATTGCACTGCTGGGATTCGCCAAATTAACAATGTTTTTAACATCAAAATGAGAAACTGTACCAAATACTGAAGCACACTTGAAAATTACTACGTGTGCTTTGCACCCAACAAGCAGGGACAAGACACAGGCTCTGGCCCCAGGAGACACTAGAGGAAAGGAGCACTTCGGGGTCCTAAAGAGCTGTACCCACTATCTGTATGACATCCAAAATGCGCTGGGGCCTCAGTTCCATAAAGCATAAAATGACAGTGCCGCCATTTTCACATTATAAAATTGCTTTGGTAGTAAGTAATAGGTAAAGGACCCAACACCTAGATGGCTCTATCTCCTCTTCCCTTGCTCCTTGGAAACCAGAGGAAATTGAGGTGAGTGTATCAATAAGATTACAAGTGGGAGAAAACCTAGTACTGGGGAACCACACCCTATGGAGTCTGAAGACATAAAACACACAGGGCAACACTCAAGGTTATTCCATGGTCAAAGGGCTCTAACAATGACAGCAGCTATCACAAACCAGGCACTGTGTTTTCCATTGGATATCCAAGGAGAGGAACATCATCCCCTTTTCACAGATGAAGAAACTGGCCTTGAGAGGCCTTGTGACTCTCACAGCTGGTAAGTGACACGGATAGGAGAAAAACTCAGTTAAGTCAGGCTGTAACCACCTTCAGAATACACCTAAAGGCACATGAGTTTGTAAAATTTACTGATTGATTGATTGATTGATTGAATGATTTTCAGTTTTCTATGTGACCTCTGAAGCAAACCCATGAATCAGAATGCCACCGAATAACCCTATTAACAGATTAGGAACTGAGTCCACTTAAGTTAAACAAGTTCCCTCTCAGATGACAGTAAGTGGCAGAGTGGACCCCTGAATGCAGTTCTTTCAACCCTAAATTCCTTTTTTTCCTGCTGCCAGTGGTTTTTCAACTGTGTGCTGTAAAGCAGAGGCATCTCGGAGCACGGGCACTGGGTTCTGGCAGACCCCTGCATGGGACCCAGTTCCCTACCTCTCCTTGGATCCTTTACAGTGTGGCTCTGCAGCCCCGCATAGACAGGAGTGAGGTCTACTTCCCCACCCAGATTGTAGGCTGGCCTTCTGACTGGCTTTGACTAGAAGAATAAAGTGGACCTAACAATGTGCCCTTTCCATGTGTAAGCCAAGAAACCTTGGCACATTCTACCCTCTCTCTCGAAACTCTACCTGCTAGATAATGAAGGACCACATGGAGGAGAGCCCGGCTGCCCCAGGAGAGGCCATCCTAGGCCAACCTATAGCCAGGAAACTCCAAAACATCAAAAGAGCCCAGCCAAGATCAGCTGCACAGAGACTTACACATAAAGTACACCAAGCTCAGCTTAAATCCACAGACCACCCACGGGACATTAAGAGTAAGTGGTGTTGTTTTAAGCCACCAAGTTCTGCAAGATGTTTCACAGCAGTAGCTAACCATTACACATTGTTCCTGATTTAGAGTGTCAGTTTTTAAAACTTGGTTTAACCAAGTTTTTAACCAAAACTGCTCACAAAAACTTGGTTTAACCAAAAGGTATTTATGCTTCCTTACCTATATAAAAGTTTGCTTAACCAAAAGCTTATAAGGCTTTAAAAAATAACTTGAGAACAACCAAACAAGGCTATAATAGCCTCTAAACTCTTTCTACTCCTGTGAATGTGTTCCATGGTGCCACTAGAAAGTAAACGGAATGCGCACATACACAAATGTTACATTTAGGACACTGGTAAGTTTGGAAACTAGTTTATTTTCTGCTACCACCATCCACTTCTAAAAAACTTACTACACTGATAATGATATATAAAATACAGCGAGGCAAATTAGAATGAGGTGAGAAAAGTAAAGAAAAGACTCAGAATCATGCCAGGAAAAGGAACCAGAGGGAGGTTCTACTTCACAGACTGTCATTCTGGGTGTCTTGTGGTTTTTGTCCAGCAAGCATCCAGTCTTCAGCTGGTAACAAGATCCCTTTGTCTGTGCAGAATGTCCACTTCCTCACTCTTATTCCATATGGTTAGGTGTGCTGACCACGCCCCTGGCCCACAGTGAGCAGGCCAAGCAGAGGGTGAGGTTAAAGTAAAAGCAGGTGATGTGAACTGACTGCAGTGAGCCCAACAGTAGGAGTGATTTGTGCTGTTGCAGGAAAGAATCTCTCTTTCCACTGGTCTTGGAGCTGGAGGATTCAGCATATAGCTACTTACAAATAAATATCAGACAGAGGGAAAGATGCTTAGAGAGGAAGACTGAGAACCCTGATGACTGAGTTGAGCCCCTGGGACAGTCGTGCCCACCCACAGCCTTTCCTGTTACTTACAAGAGCCAACAACTTCCCTGTTTTCATGAAGACAGGCTTTGAGTTGTTCTGTTCTATTCAGAACACACATTTGAACCTGGCTTTCTAACAGCTAACATAAAGAGGAAAATTTAATGGGTTATACAATTCACTTTGTCCACAAGAAGAAACTAACTGCACAGGAGAATGATACCTTTTCCTAGAACTAAGACTCCGAAGGAAATCATCTTCCCAGAAAGTCATTATAAAGATTCAGTATTGTGACTTCTGGCCAAGACAGAAGCATAGGTAGACACATTGTGCCTCCACACACAACCAAAATAAGGACAGCAATTTAGAAACAAAATAACAACCAGAACTTACAGAAAATTGAACTGTATGGAAGTCAGACAACCAAGGAAATAAAAGAGACACATTCATCCAGACTGGTAGGAAGGGCGGAGTCGGGCAAAGAGGGGTGGAGGCACCAAAAGCAGTGACACCCTGGGCACACAGGCGGCAGCTGGCAGACCCCGACAGTGGGGTAGCAATGGACAGACCCAGCCAGGCAGCAGCGATTGTGAAGCGAGGCACTGAACACAAGGCAGCTGGTCCCACATTCAGATGGTCCCACATTCAGATGCAGATAAACCAGGAGAAATTGGGGAGTGAGACAGATCGCAGAACCCAGGATGCCAGTGCCAGGAAATAAAGTTGTCCAGCCAGCATCCACTCTCTTCAGTGGATTGGAAGACTGAAAACACCCCTGGGGCGTTTTCACAGGGAGAGACTTCCAGCTTCACAGGAGAGTTTGTTGGAAAGACCCACAGGGTTCTAGAATGTACACAAGCCCACCCACATGGGAATCAGCACCAGAAAGGCCCAGTTTACTTGGGGGAAGTGGAGGAAGAGACTGAAATCCAACAGAGAGCAGAGCAAGTGCCATTGTTCCTTCTCTGACCCTGCCCCCACATACAGCTTCACAACCCAGCCACCTGGGTTGACCCCCACTGGTAAATGCCTAAGGCTTTGCCCCTCATACCTAACAGGCATGACAAGACCAAAAAAAAAAAAAAGTCCCAAACAGAAGAACAGATCAAAGCTCCAGAGCAAATACAACTAAGCAACAAAGAGATAGCCAACCTATCAGATACACGGTTCAAAGTACTAGTGATCAGGATGCTCACAGAATTGGTTGAATTTGGTTGCAAATTAGATGAAAAAAATGAAGACCACGCTAAGTGAAATGAAGGAAAATACACAGGGAACCAATAGTGATGGGAAGGAAACTGGCACTCAAATCAATGGAGTGGACCAGAAGAAAGAAAGAAACAACCAAACATAAAAGAATGAAGAAACAAGAATTCAAAAAAGTGAGGAGAGGCTTAGGAGCCTCCAGGACATCTTTAAACATGCCAACATCCGAATTATAGGGGTACCAGAAGGGGAAGAGGAACAGCCACCAGTGGAAACCTTATTTGAACAAATAATAAAGAAGAATTTCCCCATTCTGGCAAAGGAAATAGACTTCCAGGAAATCCAGGAAGCTCGGAGAGTCCCAAAGAAGTTGGACCCAAGGAGGAACACACCAAGGCACATCATAAGTACATTAGCCAAGATAAAAATGAAGCAGAGAATTCTAGAAGCAGCAAGAGATAAGGGCACAGTCACCTACAAAGGAGTTCCTATCAGACTGTCAGCTGATTTCTCAAAAGAGACCTTGCAGGCAAAAAGGGGCTGGAAAGAAGTATTTCAAGTCATGAAAGGCAAGGACCTACATCCAAGATTGCTCTATCCAGCAAAGCTTTCATTTAGAATGGAAGGGCAGATAAGGTCAAGTTCAAGGAGTTCATCAGAGTTCATCATCACCAAGCCCTTATTATATGAAATGTTAAAGGGACTTATCTAAGAAAAAGAAGATAAAAAATATGATCAGTGAAAGGATAGCAAACTCACAGATATTAACAACCACACCTAAAACAAAAGCAAACTAAGCAGACAGCTAAATCAGGAGCAGAACCATAGAAATGGAGATCACATGGAGGGTTAGAAACAGAGGAGTGGGAGGAGGAGAGAGTGGGAAAAGTTACGGAGAATAAGTAGCATAGACAGTAGGTAGAAAATAGACAGGGGGGAGGGCAAGAATAGTATGGGAAATGTAGAAGCTAAAGAACTTATGACACATGGACATGAAATAAAAGGGGGGAATGTGGGTGGGACAGGGTATGTAGGGCAGAGGGAAATGAAGGGGGGGATGGGACAACTGTAATAGCATAATCAATAAAATATCTTTTATAAAAGATTCAGTATTATGTAATGTAACATACGTCAGTATCTTTCTAATAGACACAACAGTCTATTTGAAATACTTTCACATAGGGCACACCTCAACACAGGTGGATGGCATCAAATGAAAGCACAAATCGGTAAAAGGCACTCTGCATCTGCATGTATGGGGAAGGCCGATATAACACAAGGTGCACACCCCACGCTCAGAGGACCTGCCTTTGTTAGGCTGCTTTACCTCCCAAAGCTTCCATCAGTTCTCTCAGCCAAGCTTTTGGGCAGCAGTAAGTTTGAGAATGTCATATCCTTTCAGCATAGTACCCAGCACATGATTAGTGCTCAACGTAAGATTCTCACTTACAACTATCAATTTTAAGTTCCTGAAATAAAGCTTTTATGTATGTTGCTAATATTAAAGTAGAAAATCACAGCCTAAACAGTCTAGTTGCTGCAGAGCCTCTGGTGGCAACCTGTGAATGGCAACTACATCCTCAAGTACATAGAAAAAGAGTGAGTTTCCTTTGTGCATATCTTCCTTTGTGCAGAGGCAGCCGATGGCAAGTGTAGGAAGCATCTAAAATGCTTCAGACATCCCTTCAACACCCACTACCTCTTAACAAGTAAATGCATGCTGTATCAGGCATGCTTTCAGATCTGACCCGGTGTTCTAGACGTTTCTCCTATCCTCATCTATCAAAAATGACCCACTGATCCAGGTCCCATTCTCTTATACCATGATATCTGACAAACCACTTTGAGCTAAGATATAGTAGATGACAAGCATCACGCTTTTTAAGTGATTGGAAAGACCTCATAGATCCTTGAATTAAATGTCTTCATATCACAAATGAGAAATCTGACATCTAAGGATGTCAGCTTACTGAGGTGACAGCTACTTGAGGATGTCATATTTAAGATGACTTAATAAGCCACCTCTCCCAGAGATGACATTTCAACAAGTACCTTTCTTTCTTGGTCAAAATGATGAGCTAGTGGAAATTTCAAATGCTTTAACAGACTGGTATGCCCATTTTTAGGTTTGTGAGTATTTGAAGCATTACTACAATCAAAATGCCAAGTTTCTGGCCCATGCTTCTGGGGTCCCTAAGGACAATAATGCTACAGTGTCTATATGTTTCAGCGAACATGAGATAAAGGAGTAAGTGATGGAAAATAATCTTTCTAATATCATCTTGTCTCATAATCTTCTTTATATTCAAAGGTCTAGCACTAGCTGGTGCTAGTTGTTTGATTCAAAGATCTCATCTGAACTGAACTGAACTGACTGAGCTGACATAACTCCGTCATCTCAAGAGGCCTCCTAACACCATGACACTGGTTCTCTTGTTTAGTTTTTACTATGAGACAACAAGGTACGTTTCCAGAAAAGAAAACTGAGGCTCAGAACTTTTAAGTAACATGTCCAAGGCCGCATGGTCTTTAATGGTAAAAACAGAATTCAAAATCTGGAATACCTGATCTGCACTAAGCAGTGAAAGGAAGGATGGCAGGGAACTCTGACATTCTTTCCACACTGCAGGGACCCGAATCTGAAGCAAGGGCCTTAACACCCTCCACTTGCCTAGGTCCCTCTGTGACTGGGCAGGCCTCGGCTCCAAACCTTCCCAAAGTCAGTAACACAAGACTGTCAACAAGCTTCCTCCAGTGGCTCCCAGCCCACTGAGCAGCCCTGGAAAGAATGGGAGGGGCTTTGTGAAAAGCCACACAAACCACAAACAGAATGAAGATGGTAACTGACAGAAAATAGAGCAAGAACCCGCATAACATACACACATGACATGATGCCAGTAGGTAACAGCTGTGAAGGTTTACACCACATTCAGTGGTCCACATTTCAAAAGTCAAGGAAGTAAAGACCACCGTTCTTGCAACTGTTGTTAAAGTAGCCTCTTTTTATCAAGTTTCACAGCCTGTGAGTATACCTCACTGGATGCAAAAGGAACAAGACCATGCCTGCTGTACTGCAGATGAGCCAATGTTAACAGGAACAAGTCTGAGCTCTGTGTAGGTATAATTAACTTCATCTATATCAGATATAAAAACTGCAGAGATAATATCTATTATTCTCTGTCACAGCACCTTCTTACTAGTGAACCATGGTTCTTTCAATATATCAGTGACTAAATCAAATTCTCCCCAGAGTCATGATAAATCCACTACATAATAAATTTCTTTTTTAGTGATCAGTATAATATCGAAATTCTACTTTCTGGCAATAACTGAATTATAAATTTGTATTATATATGATAAAATTACAGGTTTACTTTTACATATTTAATTAATAAAAGATAACACTTTTCCCCTTAAATTTAGCAACTGAATCTCTATAGGCTTATAAATTGCTAAGGATACCAAGCACAAAACTCACCACTTGAGCCTATTGTTAAGGTTATTACAAATGCTTAAAAAAGTCAAACTCAATAGAAAGAAAAGAAAGAAAGAAACAGCAATAAACGTAAGTAGTTTGATATTTTTTCTTCCAAAAAGGGAAGAAAGGGAACATTGAGTCATTCATTCATTCATTCATTCATCCAACAAATATTATTAAGTGGTTATTACATGCAAGTAAGCATTGTCCAGTAACTTCATTTATACATATCAACATTTATTTTAAAAGGAATGCTTCAGACTGCTTTATAATTTTGTATTAGAAAGAAAACAGTAAGTCAATTTCAAGCATGTGGTTATGACAGGATTTGAAGTACCTCAAACTATTCCAATGGAGAAGAGAGACTAAGACAGGGTCCATCATAACTGGATGGTAAAACAGGCGTGGTCCAGAGTTCCCTTTCAGCAGCCGTCAAAAGCCTATATTCGAACCTGTTCTGATTTTATCTCTGGAAGCAGGGGAGAAGTAATGGACCCTCAGTAACCCAAACTAAAACATATTCTTTTCATTATATGCAATAAATCTGCTTTCTGCATACTGAATAGGAATGAGAGATTAAAATGAATAGTCACCCATCTGAAAACAAACTGATGCTCTGTAAGCTTTTAGGTTTTGCAGCTCATAAAAAGTAAATGCTTTGCTTTCTGTTTAGGCTGCTGTGTTTTGAAAGAAATCATTCTGTTAAACAGTGGCCTTTTCCTGCATGGGCGATTCTAAAATCTTATCCATTTTAATAAGTCTCTGACAACTCTAACTCTCATTCACTCTCTCCTGTACACCCTGTACTCACTGATCTTTGGCCTCTTCCATTCACCCCAGTTCTTAAGGGAAGCGCCACAGCCTTTTTCTAGCACACCCTCCAGCCTCCGTCTTCTCCTTGCTTTCAATTCAGAGCCCAGCACTTGTGTTTCATATAAAAAGTTTTTAATGACTCATTAGTCTTCTGGGTGGTAAAAACTCAAACTTACTGAATCCGATTTCCATGCAAATTTTAATGACTTCCTGATATTATATACATATATATCAGCCATAGATATATATCACATATATGACTGATATTACACGTTAGTCATAGATATACTATAGGTATATATATTATATATATCAGTCATGACATATTATATATATCAGTCTCATATATATACTGTAGGTGTGTGTATGTGTGTGTATAAATATATACCTACGGTGTTATAGAAGTAATTTCTTGCACTCTTACAGCTGTAAGCGCAGTACATAAGCCACTTCATAAGAATGCTATACACCTACACATGGCCATTCACTCCTATCTTGTCTGGTCTACTACTAAAAGGTCTGATGGAGAAGGCCGCAAAGGTTAACATGAACTCTCGCTTAGCTGGCAGATATACACTACTTCTTCTAATTTCACTGCTATATATAATATAGCAGCAATATATCTTAAAGCAAAAAAATGAGGCTTTAATCACAGATGAGTCTAAAGTTGTCTTGGGGGAGGTGTTTAAACAACCACAAACTAAACTACTACTAGTGGAACTACAACTCCCACTAAAGAATTTAATTTCACAGTAAAGGGTCAGAGACACACGTACGGGCAGATGAAGATCCATTAAATAGCATGCCTTCCTTCAGCTGTGAGTCCAGAAAGCCTGCCACCAGGAAGGCTGGGCATTCTGGCTGAGGCAGGTGGGGTTAGGGATGCAGCTACACCTAGTGATCAGCTCTGGATCGCAGCAGCAGGAGCAGGAAGGCGGAGGCGAGGCTGCCCTGTGAAAAGCACTCTTCGACTGATTCTCTCAAAGTCCGGTGACATTTTCAAGGTAAATCTGTTAAATGACATCACAATCATTCTTATTTGCCTGGATGCTACATAACAGAGATGCAATTATTGTCTTTTGTGGATAACAGGAAAAGAAGGCTCAATTTTAGGATACACACTGTTAGTACTTTAAAGAGATGTATAATGAAAACCTTTCATTTTCCTTTTGGAAGTTGAGTTCATTTCCAAAGGCAAAGTTTCACATTTCCACAGTACAGTTCCAACATCTACTACGTTAATTCCCAGTTCTCTACTACAGAAGTCCTTGTTTCTCTCCATCTCAGGAGATTTTGAAACTTTTAATAGATGGACGACTTGTATGGTAAGTCTATCTCCCTTAACTTGCCTTAGCTCACTTCATCCTAATGCTGCTCCCCCACCAAAAATGGGTAAGAATTCAATACATATTTACCTAAATTTGCCCTGGCTGGTGTAGCTCAGTGGATTGAGGGCAGGCTGAGAACCAAAGGGTCACAGGTTCGATTCCCAGTCGGGGCATATGCCTGGGTGGCAGGCCAGGTCTCCAGTGGGTGCCACAAGAGAGGCAACCACACATTGATGTTTCTCTCTTTTTCTATTTCTCCCTCCCTTCCCCTCTCTAAAAATAAATAAAAATCTTAAAAAATATTTACTTGAATTAACGTGTGTGCCTTCATTATTTTAAGGCACACAGGGCTCTGTGCTTACTTACAACAAGCAAACAAATATCTTCTATATATAATTTCAACAAAGAAAAATTTCCAATGGCTAATCGTCACTGCAAAATTTAATTAAAACTTTATATTGTGGTAAGTAAAATTATAGAAAACTTTTTTTACAACTGGCTGGATCCAATATCTTTCCCAGATCAGATCAGTATTTGAAATGTCACACTGGCAGCTTCACCTAACAATCACATCAGTCTGTTTATAATTTTGGCAATGATAATTAAGATGCTAATAAGTACATGAATGTAAATTATATTTTCACCCCCAGCTCTCTTTCAGCTCTTGTCAAGAAAGGCTAAAAAAGCAGAATGAGGATCTTAGTGCTTTCAGAACAGTAGATGTCACACTTCAGCAAGTAGCTGAATTCCCTGGAGGGCTTGTTCCAACAGACTGCTGCCAGCCGCCCAGAGTTTCTGATTCAGTAGGTTTGGGCATGGCCCGGAGTCTGCACATTTAACAAGTACCCAGATGCTGATGCTGCTGGTCCAAGGACAACCCTTAAAGAACTACTCTTTTAGAACGTTTCTCAAAACGTGGCCACAAACCAGGACCATTCCAGGTGACCCTGGGCGCACTAAGTTTTGAGAAGCAGAGGTTTAAACACAGATTGCTGTCTCCCCTGGCTCAACACCTACAGGCCTCCCCAAGGTCACAGAAGCTGCTGAGGTATAGCACGTACACTTGATCTACCTGCACACTTTGTCACTCTTGATTACCCTCCCTTCGCTTTCCACATGTTCCACCCTTAAACACAAAAAAAGTGTAAGGACAGAGACCCTTCCCTGCCAGCATCTCCAGAACTAAGGTTGCTTGTACCTGAAAACACAACCATTTCCTTCTCAGGCCTGTTTCCTTTTATTTTTCCTCAAACAGTCCCACCCTTAATTATGCCCTGGCCTTGCCAGCTTCCCCACCGATGGTGGTGAGGGTGGGGGGAACCTACAGACTACCAAGGTTGATGACTAAGGCTTTCCTACTCCCCACCCAACACCAGCCTTACTTATTTTTCTCTCTCTAGTTTTTTTGGACCTATGGTGTACACTCAGGCTTTCTGATGACTAAACTGAAAACCACGGCAGTGTCTTAGGAACCAGAGAAGCTAAATACTCCTATGATAGGAAGTTTCTATTATTTTGTATGTTTCTAAAAATTTTCATTACTTACTTTGAAAAACTTTAACAATTAAACTTTGTTACTTATAAAATAAACTTATTAACATGTTGATTCATAAAAATAATAAGCACATAAAGATAGGAAACTATAAGGAAGTTTGTGGGAAAGTTGTATTTCAAAGAGAAGAATCTTAGAATTAAACTTAAAAGCAAAATGGACCCCACCCTTAGAAAAAATGTTATACTGTTGAAAAAGATGTAACTACTTATTCAAACTCCTGACCCTCTAACTGAAAACTATGTCTCAGGACACTTCTATAATAACACTCACTATACAAAGCTTTATAAAATCTAAAACAAAAACTGAAGGGAAACTATACTTAACCCAAAAGAGGTCATCTACCAAAATGGGTAGCTTACTGATTTCTAGAACGTATTGCAATTGTTATGGAACTATGTAATTTAAATAAAGTCATCAGCTTTTATAGAACTGTCACAGAAATACATAGTAAAACTTACTTTTCCCCAAACTAAAGATTATGCTTGAATTACATAGGGTTTATATAATCTGAACACATAATACAAATTTCTTGTTCACTAAGTTCATTTAGAATTATTCCAGCCCAGTTTTATATATGTTCACTTATCCATACATCACTATATGTAAGTAACTTCTCTTCTGAAAACCTATAAAATAACCCTTTGACAACGTAAGAGACTAAATCCTTTAATTTTCTAGGTCAGAGCAATTTATTGCACTCCAACAGTACTTCTTTACATTCACATAACACTAAAAATGTTTAGTAATTTCTTGCATATTTCTTTCATGCTTACTGATTTCGATCTGAAGCATTTTCATCATATCAATTATCAGTCTAGTTAAAGCACTGTAAAAATGTAAACTGTCATGACCCAAAAAAGAAAAAGTCAAACTGCTAAACTAATCTAGCCCTGCTCTTTGTAAATCTACATACTTTAAATTTTTGTATTTTGAAATAGTTTTAGACTTACAGAAAAGTAGCAAAAAGCAGTACAAAGATCTCAAGTACACTCTTCACCTGCCTTCCCCAAATGTTTACATTTGACCAAAACTAAGAAATTAAACATTGATACAACAATACTAACTAAATTTGACTCTTTCCTCACATTTGTCCTCAAAAGAATATTTCTCAACAAGAATCCCAAATTCACAAAGTTAAGGTTCAATCTATTCCAAATCCTGTAGGTGAAACAATGGCCTGATCTGTTTGCATTTCTGTTCCTGCAGACCAAAAGCCTGCTTAACAGAACTTAACACATCAGTCCCATTATAATGTAAAACTAAATACTTTGTTGTTTAATATAGATTGCACCTTGGCTTTTTAAGAAACTGAGTCGAAGAGGAATTACGTGACAGCTGTCTGGCTTCTCAGTGTGGAAAAAAAAGTAAAATGATTTAACTTTCTTCTTCACAGCTTACTTGTATGACTTTTTACAAAAATTATTTTTAATGATCATTAATAGCCTAGAAGACAGAAAGTCTTCAATATTTTGCCAAACAAATGAAATATTATTATATTTAACCTATTTTTTGCCCAACAAATTAAATATTATAAAATGGATAGTATTTTTTAATTGAATAATTATAGTAAATAAAGTCCTTGTAGACAAAAAGTCTAATTCTTTTTTTTTTCATACAAGTAAAGCACTCTATTTCTGATGTCTGGCATTCAGATTACCTGCAGTACACTTCCAGAAATGATTAATTAACAATCAGATAAATTCCAAACCCATTCCAAAAGAGGGTGAGAATGAGGAGTGCTGCATAAGAGGGGCAGCAAAGTACCTTGTGTGTAAATCCTGGCTGCATAAAAACACCTCCACTGATTACATAAAACCTCCTGATTTAGTCCACTGGGTGGCCTAAAGAGGACCCCTGAAGAAATAGTTCATTTCGAACGAAGGAAAAATGCAAGCCCATTCTAATTTCTAAAAATCACTTCTCTCCCTCCCTTTTGTGTCCGTCCATTCATGTATATTTTAAATGGCTGCAAATGATCAGGAGTCACATTAGTAATTTATTCAACAAATAATGAATGCCTGTTAGGTCTAAAGCTCTATGCTAAGTGTTTCATGGAGAACCAAGAGGGAAAAATATCGACTTTGCCCTCAAGAAGCTTACAGTCTACCTTCTCTATCTTTAAAATGATTTCCATGCCAGGTAAAAAGTAGCCAATTAATACAGTGTCCAAAAGAATCAATAAAAAATGTTTCAGTGTTGCTCATGATATCATAATTAACTTTCTCAACCTACCAAAAAACCTGACTTTTTCAAACCATTAAGTACCTCATACCTGTACTACCTAAAATGCAAAATAGAGGAGGGTGGGGAAGGTGGACTGCAACACAGCTGATCCTTGCACACACAAAATTCGCCAACTTCAAATTTTTTTAAATTTCAACATTTCTGAGCAATTTCTCAGATATTATATTTCATTTCCCTCCTGCCCACAAATATACTAAGATAACTCTGGCTTTACAATAAAAAGAAAGCACACTTCAAGTAATAGTGTGGTAGTTGAAACAGTGATATATTTCCTACATCAATTTTAGTAAAAGGTCTCTTTTGGTTTGACTGATAATTTAGACACACATCAGAACTACCCAGGCTAAAATACTTCTGAATGATGAGGGAGCAATTATGTAAATGACCTATAGAAATATTGTTTTCACCATACTGCTCACAACTTAAAAAGCCATCCAAATGCTATTTGACACAGCCTAAATTCAAACAAATCCCAGGCAGGGAGTTATAGTTCTAAAGTCCTCACACTTACCCTCTAATACTAGTTGAGTTATAAAGCTCTAAAACTGGCAGTTTACTCCATATTTCACTAATAAGAAAGAACACAGGCCAAAGTCTCCATTACTTTTATATCATACAGAAGTGCATCATTTTGTTAAATCCTCTAGAACAAGTGCAATTACCAGACAGTTAAGAAAGCATTAAAGTTAGGAAAAGAGTATTTCTCTGTTGAAGTTGATGGTTTGAGTTACACAGCGCTGAGCCAATCAGCCAACTAACTACAGGCTTAACTTCATCTCTGCCGCCAACTGTTCAAGGGATCTGCAGCTCAGCAACACGGGAGGTATCCTTTCGTGCCTGTACGAACCTGGGAGTCCAAGAAGTAAAAATGTATGTCTCCACAGGCCTGAGAGCCAAATGCCTTCAATGTTTAAAATATGGGTTTACTGCCAGTGAAAACTTCCATCAAATTACCAAAAAAAAAAAGAAAAAAGGAAAAGGAAAAAATCCAACTTATTCATTCCTCCAGAATGGAAACCTACTTTACAACCCAAGTTTACGGTTAAAAAGCAACCTTTATATTGAAAGAAAAACAAGAAGTCCAGTGCCACCACTGTATCTGGCCCTTAATGAAACTAATACACAGGAGAAAGAAAGTGTGCAAACGTGCAAGCGTTTGTTAGTTATCCACAAAAAATGCTCCGGGTACTAACGGCGACATAGAAGTAATTCTTGTAAATACAAGCGGGGAGCCGCGGCTAGACCCCTGGCCTGACCCCGGCCTCGCCTCCACAGGTCCCGCCAGCCAGGGGCTGCTCCGGGTACGAACGACCCTCGCGCGCAAGGCTTGTACACACACACACTCACACACATACACACTCACTCTCAAGCACTGCCAGCCCCTTTCCTCCCCACCTGGGACCCCCGGGCCGGCGCGGCCGGGCTAAGAAAGTTGCCACTAGCCAGCGGCGCCCCGCTGGGGGTCGGGGATGGGAAAGCGGAGTCTGGCGGGACCAGGGGCACCGTGGCACGAGGCCTGGGGTCCAAGCTACTCCCTCCCGGCCACGGAGTGCTCCAGCTGAGACCAACGAGGAACGCCCGCGCTGGCTTTCCGGAGCTGCCACGCTACCGCCGGCCTGAGCCCCGGTCACCGGCGACAACCGGCCAGGGGCGGCGGCAGGAAGGGCAGGGTGCAGAGCGACCGTCGCAGTCGCTGGAGCTGCTGCCGGGTCCGGGCTATGGCCGCAGCCGAGCACCGGAGAACACTCCCGGCCGCGGCTCCGGGTCCGAAGGACGGCGCAGCGCCCACGCCAGGCGGCCGGGCGGCTGCAGCTCCGAACTTCAGGCAAAGTTTTCTGCTGTTCCTCTTGGAACCTGCCGGGGACTCGGAGTGGTGGAGCGGTGGCCGTCCGCCCCGAGCAGGAGCCCAGGCCGCGGAGCAGCGGGGGCCAAGATGGGGGCCTTGGCTCCAAGGTTAGTGCTCAAACCCGGTCCGCTCCGCCAGCTCGAGTTCTAGGTGCCTACCTTCCCCATCGGCCCTGCACCCAGAGCCGGCAAACGGGCAGGCGCGGTGCCCGGCCCGCCGCGCCCCCTCTCCCGACCGGCCGCCGCCTTAGACTCTCCACCGGGAAGTTGCCAGCGTCTCCGGCTCCCGCTCCAGCCCGCGTGCCTCAGGTGACGGCAAACTTGGCCCTGCTTACCTGAAAATGCCTCCCCGGCTGCAGTTAGCAAAAGTCCGACCAAAGTCGCCAGGCAAGTCCCAAGCCTCCTCATGTTGCAGAGTGCGTGCCGGGCCGCTCCCCGGAGGCGGTGGGTGGGCGCGAGAAGGCGGAGGGCGGACGGGGCTTTGGGCTCGAGGCAGCTAGAAGAGAAGGGGAAACCGCCAAAAACAGAACCAGTACTCCAAAGTGCGAACAGTTGCAGAAGTCCGAACTCCAGAGGATCCCGCGGCGAAGGGAGAGGGTCGTGGGTCCTCTTCCCCGGCCGCTGACCCCAGTCGGCGTCTGGCGCTGCTGCCAGAGGGAACGGAGGGCTCCTCGGCAGAGCCAAAATCTTCCCTCTGTTCCGGCGGCTGCGCCTGCCGCCTCTCCTCTTCCCCTGCTCCAGACCCGAGGCTTGCGTCCCGCCCGCTGCCAGTCCGCCGGCAGCCCCGAGCCCGGCCCCCGGGAGGCGGCGCGCCAGTAGCGGAGCCCGCGCCGGCTCCGCGCGGGGCTCTTGCTCCCCGACTGACTGGCGGTGCCCCGCAGGCCGGCTGAAGGGAGAGCCCACGTCACAGCCGTCAGGTGCCGCCGCGGTCCGCTAGAGGGCGTGCGCGTCCAGCCCCGCCGGCTGGCGTCCGGAGCTGGGCGGCAGCGGCGCCTCCGGGAGGGAGCTCGGCTCGGGGCAGCCGGCGCTACTGCTGCCGCTGCCGCTGCCGCCGCTGCCGAGGCGGCGTCACCGGAGCGTAGAGGAACGGCGGCGAGACGGAGTTTCACCCCGTCCCCTTCCTGGCCCCAGACGCGTCTACTGTTTTGTGGCCTTAACTGGCGAGGGGTTGCGCCTCAGCCAGAAGTTTGTCCCGGGTCAGGAGCCGCTAGTAGTTCGAGAGAGCGGCGGGCTTGACCAGGGGCCTGCAGCCCTGCGAGAGTGGCGAGGCAGCGCCGTTCCCGACCCCCGACTCCAGTGTTACCAAGCGGGGCCAGCTTCAGGCCAGAGTCGCAGGATCCCTTATCCCCGGCGGCTTTGGGAAAGAGGAGCCAGGGGGGTCAGGGAGGCTCCGAAGGGCCCGGGGAGAAAGGAAGTTGGCGGGCGCCCGGGGAAGGAGAGCCGTAGCCCTGAGCGCCCGGAGACGGCAGCGCTCCAGCTGGCCCTGTGGGCCCAGCGGACTGACAGGTCCCTGTCTCCGAGCTCCCGAACCCCAAAGGCGGGACGCGCTCTGCTGCTTCATTGTGCCTCCTTGGTCCCCAGTGGGCCGAAGCGGCTGTAGGCGGTGTACGCACGGAAAACCGCTTCGCACTGAAAGAGGGTCTGAACATAACCAGTGATTTCTGTATCTGGTGCGAAGTGTTGGGGAAAAGGAGAGGAGGAGGTGCGGGAAATGAATCAAATAATGTCTTGAAATTTACCATTTGGGGTATGGAATGACTATGTTAACAAGTGGGTAAAAAAGCTTCAAATGTTTCAGAAAATAGGTCCACTTTGTAAAATTACCCAAAACAAACTGCCCCCAAACCCTGTCTCCCTGGGGATATGCATAATGATCAAGCACCAAACAGCTATAGATGCCAGGCCCAGCTAACTGAACACAATAGCAGACCGGGGAAGAGGTTAAATTAGACACCAAGAGTAACACGGTGTTCTAGCACAGGTAGTGACCTGGGAAAGAAGGCAAATCCCTGATACAGGTGTGCCCCCCCGGGGCTCCTCTGAACTAATTTCTACTTTCACCTAGTGCTTATAAAGGTCCTTAAAGTACGTTGATCCCACACTCACCTTGTCCCTGTTTCCAGTGGACTCCTCTTAGTTACTAGACAACTTTGCCTCTGATGTTCCAACAAGCATGCTCCTCTTCAGGAATTTCACTTACTTGATCCTTTTCAGAAGTGCTCTTTAAAATACTCTATGTTAATCATTTGCTTCATAATATAACCTTACATCATCCTGTTACTTCCCCTAAATACATACTTGTTCGGCCTTCTTTAACTAGAAAATGCACAGGTGAAGTATCAGAGAGGAAGGGAAGTTGCACAACTGTATAGGCTCAGCAAGTGAGGATGGTCCAATCTGTTACCTGGGTTTTCATTTTGTTGATGTTCTGTGTGCACTATGATGGAGCCCAAGTTCCCTTTTTTAAAGTGGTAATGTGTTTTCCATTGGAGTGTTTATGCTAGTAGATAAGTGGAGGATCCAAAAGGAGAGAGAAGTCAGTCTAGTCACTTCTGAGTAACTTCTTTACATTGCATGAAGAATTTAATATTAGGGTAGGATTTAATTGGCAAAGTATGTTCATTTGTTAGCTATTATTTCTTAAGGCCATACTATATGCTAGGCACTGCGCTATGTGCTAGAGGTTGTCTTAGACTGGGCTCCCCCAAAACAAACCTGAAGTAAGAGTTTAACAGCAAGTGGGTTTTAGTGGGAAGATAATGCCAGAAAGCAGTGCAAGAAAGCAGAAATGTGAAAGTGAGACAGAGGGGGGAAAGTGTATTAATGAGCAGATTACCACTGTGGAAAACTGGGACTAAATCCCTTGGTGACCTCAGTGGAAAAGCCCTAAAAATGGAGCACTCAGGGCCATGGAAAGGTATAAGGTGGCTTGGCAGAGGGGTGGGAAGCAGCTATGTTCCTGCATCAGTGGAAAGAAAGCCCAGCAGGGACTCCAACTGCTGCTACCCTGGTAACTTGAAGATACCCTTTCCTTCCTTCTGTTACTTAAAGCTTAGTGGGAGGGAATGCATTTCCATCATCTCTGCTCTCTACCATTAGGATGTTAAGCTGACTATCCTCATTAACCTGTAATTCACATTGCAAACAGGTGGTGTTTTGTCAGCAGCCCCTTCCCTTGCAAGTCATGACAACTACTGTTTCATTACTCCCTCTTAGAGCTAACTGGCCAAGGCAGTGTTGGACTCAAATGGAAGCCCTGTGTTGAAAATAAATTGATCGGACTAATTCTAAGTGAAGAGGAATGTATTGGAATTCCTGTTGGAATTCTTTTAGTGGGACATTTACTTTAACTTCTTTTTTCGAGGGTGGGGGGTTGTTTGGGTTTTTTAAAATTTTAGTCCAACCATGTGATACTCCTGCCTCTCTAAGGACAATAGTAACATTACAGAGTGGTTGGTCAGAATTGGGGTGCTGTTAGTCAACCCCTAACATTGATGGGCTTGGAGTATTGGTACAAATGAAGACCAATCATATGTCTAACCATTACAAAGTTATTTATCACACTACCAAGCTATTATATCTTCCTACCTTGACAAATGTAACAAAAATATCAAATATCGAAAGATAAAAAACCTATATTTTTTAATTTGAATTATTTTACTGTTGCTCAATTACAGTTGTCCATATTTCCTCTTCACCCCATCCCCTCCAAACCCACCTCCCTCTCTTGCTTCCACCCTTTTCCTTGGTTTTGTCCCTGTGTCCTTTATAGTAGTTCCTGAAAACCCTTCTTCCCACTGTCCTCTCACCCTCCCTTCTGGCTATTGTTAGATTGTTCTTAATTTCAATGTCTCTGGTTATATTTTGTTTGATTTTTTTCTTTTGTCGATTATGTTCCAGTTAAAGGTGAGAGCATATGGTATTTGTCCCTCACCATCTGGCTTATTCCACTTAGTATAACGCTTTCCAGTTCCATTGAAGCTGTTGCAAAGGATAGGAGCTCCTTCTTTCTTTCTACTGCATAGAATTCCATTGTATAAATGTACCATAGTTTTTTTATCCATTTTGGGTTGCTTTCAGCACTTGGCTATTGTAAATTGTGTTGCTATGAACATTGGGGTGCATGGGTTCTTTTGGATTGGTGTTTCAGGACTCTTAGGGTATATAATCCTAGCAGTGGAATTGTTGGGTCAAAAGGCAGTTCCATTTTTAGTTTTCTGAGGAAATTCCACACTGTTTTCCACAGTGACTGCACCAGTATGCATAGAAAACCTATAGTTTCTACATGACAAAAGTCAGCAAAATATCAAAGGCAACTGAATATATCATTTTGAATATGTGCATTTTCTGTCAGTAGTCTGTATGGATTAGTAATAAAATAAGGACACGTATAATTCATTCATAACATATTTATTCCATAAAGTTGATTTTCTCTTTATTTCACTAAAATCACTAACTATAATGAAGATTGTCACAAATTTGTGTTGTAGTGACATCTGTGATCTGAAGCTGTGCCGTTCTGTATGTCATACCTAGCCACATTTCAGTTTTGTTTCTCAGCAGTGTCAGCTATATTGTGAATGCTCAGTAACCACATGTAGCCACAGTAGCCACATAGCCACTGCATTGGATACCATAAATATAGAACATTCCCATTATCATAGGAAGTTCTATTGGACAACACTAATAAAGGATTTGTATGTTCAAATTATTCCAAATTTGTGTATATATTTCCATCAAAAATGAAAGTTAAAATTTTAAAATCAGAAAATTTAGGAACTACTGAGCAAGATGGAGGCATAGGTGGATACACTGTGCCTCATCGTACAACCAAAATAAAGTCCACAACAAATTTAAAAACAAAAAATAACCAGAACTGCAAGAAAATTAAACTCTGTAGACATCTGACAACCAAGAACTTAAAGAAGAAACATACATCCAGACCAGCAGTAGGGTCAGAGATGAGCAGTTGGGGGGAAGAGGACTCCTGGCAAGGCAGTGGCTGGAGGACCAGGTGGTCCCACATTTGCACATGGATAAACCAGGAGGAATAACTGGGGAGCGAGACAGATCATGCAACCCAGGGTTCTAGCATAGGGAAATAAAGCCTCAAACCTCTGACATCAAAAACATGTGGGGGTTGCGGCAGCAGGAGAAACCCCCAGCCTCACAGGAGAGTTTGTTAGACAGACCCACAGAGTCCTAGAATGTACACAAATCTACCCACCTGGGAATCAGCACCAGAAGGGCCCAATTTTCTAGTTGGAAGCGGGGGAAGTGACTGAAAGCCAGCTGAGCAAGCAGCATTGTTCCCTCTCAGACCCCTCCACCACATATAGTGCCACAAGCCAGTGATATGTCACTCTGGTGAATACCTAAGGCTCCACCCCTTACTATGTAACAGGCACATGGAGGCAAAAAAATATGGCCCAAATGAAAGAACAGACCAAAGCTCAAAAAACAGAACTAAGCAATGAAGAGAGAGCCAACCTATCAGATGCAGAATTCAAAACACTGGTAATCAGGTTGCTCACAGAAATGGTTGAATACGGTCACAAAAGAGAGGAAGAAGGGAAGGCTATGAAAGTTAAATAAAGGAAAATGTACGGGGAGCAAACAGTGAAGGGAAGGAAACAGGGGCTCAAATCAACAATTTGGAGCAGAAGGAAGAAAGAAACATTCGACCAGAACAGAATGAAGAAACAATTCAAAAAAATGAGAAGAGGCTTAGGAATCTCCAGGACAACTTTAAAAATTACAACATCTAAATCATAGGGGTGTCAGAAGGAGAAGATAAAGAGCAAGACATTAAACATTTATTTGAAAAAATAATGAAGAAGAACTTCCCCAATCTGACAAAGGAAATAGACATCTAGGAAGTCCAGGAAGCTCAGAGAGTCCCAAAGAAGTTAGACCCAAGGAGGAACACACCAAGGCACATCATCATTACATTAACCAAGATTAAAAAGAAGGAGAGAGCCTTAAAATCAGCAAGAGAAAAGGAGAGAGTTACCTACAAAGGAGTTCCCATAAAACTATCAGCTGATTTCTCAAACCTTGTAGGCAAGAAGGGACTAGAAAGAAGTATTTGAAGGCATGAAAGGCAAGGACCTACATCCAAGATTACTCTCTCCAGCAAAGCTAGCATTTAGAATGGAAGGGCAGATAAGGTGCTTCCCAGATAAGGTCAAGTTAAAGGAATTCATCATCACCAAGCCCTTATTATATGAAATGTTAAAGGGACTTATCTAAGACAAAGGAGATGAAAAATATGAACAGTAAAATGACAATGAACTCACCACTATGACCCACTGAACCTAAAAAGAAACAAAAATTAAGCAAACAACTAGAACAAGAACAAAATCACAGAAATGGAGATCACATAGAGAGTTATCAGAGGAGAGGGGAAAATGGAGAAAAAGGTACAGTGAATAAGAAGCATATATGGTAGATACAAAATAGACAGGGGGTTAAGAATAGTATGAGAAATGGAGAAGCCAAAGAACTTATATGTATGACCCATGGACATGAACTAAGGTGGAGAAATGTTGGTGGGAGGAGGGGTGCAGGGTGGAGAGAAATAAAGGGGAGAAACAGATTGGGACAATTGTAATACATAATCAATAAAATATATTAAGAAAAAGAAAATTTAAATTATTTTCCAATAATTGTTGAAAACTATTTTCTTTTAAATGATTCAGTTATCTATTAGAATTATAATATAAGGTATAAATTATGATTATGAATATCAGCATTCGAATAAAATTATTCATTAAAAGTTTAAAATTTTGTTGCAAAGGGTAGTAGCTCCTTCTTTCTCTCTGCTGCATAGAATTCCATTATGTATATGTACCACAATTTTTTGATCCATTCATTTACTGATGCACACCTAGGTTGTTTCCAACTCTTGGCTATTGTAAATCGTGCTGCTATGAACATTGTGGTGCATAGGTTCTTTGTAATTGATGTTTTAGGCAACATGGATGGAACTGGAAAGCATTATGCTGAGTGAAATAGGCCAGGCACTGAAAGACAAATACCATATGATCTCACCTTTAACAGGAAGCTAAACAACAAAACAAACAAGCAAACAGAATAAAAACAAAGACAATGAAATAGAGAACAAGTGGGCAGCGACCAGAGGGGAGAGGGAAGGGAATTTAAGGGGAAAAATGGGGAGGGATTTTGAGGAACAAATAGGAAGGACACAGGGATGAGGACTGGGGAGGGGGAAATGGGAGGGAGGTGGGGAGACCGGGCGGGGGGGGGTGGGATGGGAGAAATAGACAAAAAACTGTACTTGAAAAATAACTAAATAAAATTAAAAAAATAAAAATATATATTGGATAAAAAAGTTTAAAATTTTATTATATGAAAATTAAATTTTAATTTTGCTTTAATTTTTCATAAAATGGAAACCCACCAACAAATCTAGCATTCAAAGTTTACCTGGTTGTCAATATAAATAATCAGTATTATGTTTCGCATAGGTTAAAACTAATACCTATTATTTTAACAGTATTATTAATTATTTAATTTTGCAAAATATTTCTCAATCACCATGTTCAACTACATGTAAATACTGTACTAATGGTTATTTTCAGCAGAACCACAGATTGGAACATGAAGAGAAGCAAGAAGATTGACTGTTGGCACTACTAGAACCCTAATCATTTTTTAAGACTTTAATATTTTTGTTATCTGCAAGGAAGGATTTGAGTTTTATATAATTTGACTCTTTTTTTAAACTAAGTTCTTCTGCCACTACATTATCCACACACCTAGGAGTGCCCATGTGACTTGTCAGCAGCACCCCCAGGAACGTCCTTGGGGCTGTTTCAAGGACAGATGTTACAGTGAAGCTTTTTTCTGGGCCCCAAACAGACAGTCTTCAGAGCAGGCATTTCGGGTTATGTTTTATGCACTCTCAGCACTGAGCACCAGATCCCTCATGACAGAAGTGACCATGTGTCCCTTAATAAATTTATTTTTATATATTTGTGGGACTCAGGTCCCTATAAGACACAGGGCCAGGGCAGGAGCCCACCTTGTCAGGTGTGTGGGCTCACTGTCCATATGCAGTTGATGGTATCTTTGGCAGCAGCTAACTCTGTAAGACTTGTCCAGGGTCCATAAAAGTCTAATGTACATTAAAAAGAAGAAAACTGATCTGACCATAACCCATTCCTATGTATTTGGAATATCATGTTGAATTTGGAGGTTAACAGCATTCAGAAAGTTCCTAATTTAGCCAAAGTAACAGCACATCTGCCAAAAAGCATAGATAACAAGACCCTTTAAACACCAAGATTACTTAATTGGGACTTTCCTGACAGAGCAGAAAAGATCATCATTATTTTGTTGCTTATGTTTTCTTCTCTAGGCCTTGCTGCAGTGATTGTTTCCCATTTTTAGAGGCACATTGAGATCATGAATGTGTATTTTGATATAATAAATGGAAAATGTAAATAAGCACCCTTGTATAGGTTTCCATAATGATATATTCTCTTTAGGTGAGCAAAGATATCCTTGCAAAGGAAGAAACAAGGGAGGAAATGTGGCAAGAGGAAGAAAGAAGGAAGGAGAAAGAGGAGTTAGAGACAGCTAGCTAAAAATTTGGAGTCCAACTTGACTGAGTCTCAACAGTGTAAGTTACATTAGTTCATTTCCTGGCTTGTAGAAATAGTGTTACACGTGAGCTCTGTGTGAATTCCGAGGCACTGAGCAAACCGACTGTGTATCATATTACACAGATCTCTGGTTAATCAAAGCCTGAAGTGGGCAGTGCATTGTTTTCTTTACCTCTGAGATGTGTGTGAGCTGCAGGCAGCGGTGGGGAACTTGGAGTCAATGGTATGCAGGTCCTTGCACTGCACACATGCTCACCATTGCAGTTACTGTACTGAGGTTCAGACATGAGGACTTTTCATCCAGGACTTCACTTCACAGCTTCACTCACTTTTTGAAGGTATATACATCAAACTGGGTGAATGAGATAAAAATGAAAAACTCATCATTAGTTGTTAACAGGGGTCAGAAGAAACCAGGTCATTTTAAACTTTTACCAGTGAAGCCCTGTTCTCACAGCAACAGAAGAAAGAATTTGGGACAGGTGCGATTTTTTGTAGCTTTTCATATCTTATCTAAGGTCAGAACCTGTCACTGACAAAAGGCAAAACTCATCCAGACATAGTTCAAAGCTGCTTTTATATAAAAGCTTAAATCACTAGGATAAATTTTTAGGTGCCCCAGGAATTTCTTCTCATGGTATAATTAAAAAGGTTAGAGGTAACAGATTTTAGTTTCATTCCTTTGCTCACATTGCCCTCAGAATATTAATTTGTCTCTTAATATGTTGATACTAGGGTGATGCATTTGTATATTCTTTTTTAAAATCCTTACCCTAACACTGTTAGTCTGTATGACATTGGCAAGTCACTTAACCTCTCTGTTTTTCAGTTTCCTTCTCTGTAAAATGAAGGTATTAATTGTACTCACCTTACAGAATTGTTATGAAGACTAAATAAGATAATTAATGTAAAGTATCTAGAACAGTTTCTGATACAACTTACCCATCATATAAATAGGTTGTTATATATCTAAGTTGTTATTAACCACTGATTTTTAAAATCAAATACTAAAGAGAGTCCACTTCTATGTGCAAAGTTCTATGCTTAGGTTCTACACAGGGGGAAATGGGATAGAAATATCTACCATATTTTTTGGACCATAAGATCCACCTAGGTTTTAGAGGAGGGAAATAGGAAAAAATTTTGAAGCAAGAAATGTGGTAAAATATTTAATAACGTAATATTTCACCAATTTAAATGTAATCAGAACTCAAAAGCAGCATTAACAATCATTATTCCTCCCAAATTGTGGGAGGGGGTGTATCTTATAGTCCAAAAGGTATGGTAATTGGGCCTAGTCACCATTTAGATGGGAAGACCTTCAACAGATATTTCTGTCCTTTCTTTTTTAAAAAAGACTTTATTTATTTGTCTTTAGAGGGGAAGGGAAGGAGAGAGGGAGAGAAATATCAATGTATGGTTGCGTCTTGTGCGTCCCCCGCTGGGAACTGGCCTGCAACCCAGGCATGTGCCCTGACTGGGAATTTGTTTGGTCTGCAGGCCCGTGCTCAATCCACTGAGCTACACCAGCCAGTGCTGTTCTTTCTTACTTTCTAATGAGACTTTTCTTTCAGTTGCCAGACCCAACACCAGATGATATCCAGTAAAACCACTTGGTTTATCATGGCAGGCCCTCCTGTTTGCTCATCTACAAGATGAGAATAATAATGTCCTGTCTATATCATTACATTGTAGAACAATAAATGACATTGTTCATGAAAGTTCTTTTTTTTTTAATTTTTATTTTATTGATTATGCCATTACAGTTGTTCTATTCCTCCCCTTCATTCCCCTCTACCCTGCACACCCCCTCCCCCACCATTCCTCCCTTTATTTTATGACCACGTGTCTCAAGTTCTTTAGATTCTATATTTCCCATACTATTCTTGCCCTCCCCCCATCTATTTTCTACCTACCATCTATGCTACTTATTTTCTGTACCTTCTCCACCCTTCTCCTCCTCCCACTCCCCTGTTGCTAACCCTCCATGAGATCTTCACTTCTATGTTTCTGCTCCTGATCTAGCTGTCCTCTTAGTTTGCTTTTGTTTTAGGTGTGGCTGTTAATAACTGTGAGTTTGCTGTCCTTTCACTGTTCATCTTTTTTATTTTCTTTTTCTTAGATAAGTCCCTTTAACATTTTATATAATAAGGGTTTGGTAATGATGAACTCCTTGAATCTGATCTTATCTGAGAAGCACTTTATCTGTCCTTCCATTCTAAATGAAAGTTTTGCTGGATAGAGTAATCTTGGTTGTAGGTCTTTGGATTTCATGACTTGGAATACTTCTTTCCAGCCCCTTCTTGCCTGCAAGGTCTCTTTTGAGAAATCCGCTGACAGTCTGATGGGAACTCCTTTGTAGGTGACTGTCCCCTCATCTCTTGCTGCTTCTAGGATTCTCTCCTTCATTTTAATCTTGGCTAATGTAATTATGATATGCCTTGGTGTGTTTCCTCTTGGGTCCATCTTCTTTGGGACTCTCTGAGCTTCCTGGATTTCCTGGAAGTCTATTTCCTTTGCCAGATTGGGGAAATTCTCCTTTATTATTTGTTCAAATAAGTTTTCCACGGGTGGCCTTTCCCCCTTCTGGTACCCCTATAATTCGGATGTTGGAGCGTTTAAAGATGTCCTGGAGGTTCCTAAGTCTCTCCTCATTTTTTTGAATTCTTGTTTCCTCATATTTTCCTGTTTGGCCATTTTTTCCTTCCTTCTGGTCCACTCCCTTGATTTGAGTCCCACTTTCCTTTTCATCACTATTGGTTTCCTGTGCAATTCCCCTCATTTCAATTAGTTTAGCCTTCATATGTTCCTCTAATTGTGACTAGAATCAACCAGTTCTGTGAGCATCCTGATCACCAGTGTTTTGAACTGTGCATCTGAAAATTTTGCTATTTCTTCATCACTTAGAGTTATGGGCTCTGGGACTTTGAGATCTTCTTGAGCCATTTTTAGTCTATTCAAACCCGTTAAGTATGAGGAGCGGAGCCTTAGGGGCAGGGTGGGGCCACCTGGGCAGGGCGCTGGGTTGTGAGGCTGTATGTGGGGGTGGGGTCAGAGCGGGGAAATGGCGGCTGTCTCTGCTGCCTCCTGCCGCTGGGGCCTGCTCAGTCCTGTCTCACTGCCCACTCCCTCGCAGGTCTATCTGTGCAGAAATGCACCACCACAGTCAACCCGCTGCCCTGCCGGTTTCTCACTGGATCGCTCACTGGGTCTGCCCTTTGCAACCCCACGCCTGAGATCCATGCGCCTGAGTCCGTCTGACTGAGTTTTCCTGTGCAACCCCACTCCACCAGCTGCTGGCTTCACCCCTCTTACCAGTCAGGCTGAAGAGTTCATTGTTATCAGACTTCTGAAAAGTTCAATTTTCTGTGTTCTGGCTGTGTTTTCTGTTGCTAATATTTTGTTGTCTCTAAACTTCGTTGTGTGAGAAAGCATGGAGCTCCACCTATGCCTCCATCTTGGCGGAAGTCTCTGTGTATGAAAGTTCTTTATAATAGACCCTCACTAGATGCTGAGTTCATTATGTAGCTCTTCTATTTTACAAGATAGGAGTAAAAGTTCACAACTTGCTAATAGGTCATATTTTAATAAAAACATCTTTTTTCTTATTGGAACGTGTAGCTTTTTGTTATTTTAGGTAAAATCTTTACAGAGATTGACACTCCAGGAAAAAAAAATTGTGTTTAGTCATGGGGTCAGTTAGCAAGGTTCATCCTACATGGCCATCTCAATATACTAGAAAATAGCATTATTGCCACTATGTATGAACCTGTGTCCCTAGGAACAGTAATTATAGGAAGTGACATGCTGGAAAGTTCCCAGCAATAGTCTGATCTCCAGAATGTCCGTCTCCTCTGTGGGTTGTTATGTATGGTCTGCAGAGAAGGACACAGATCTTGGATGACTTCTCTTCCTTGTGTGGGCAGGACACCAGGGCTGCTTCACACTCAGGGCCCTCTGGGGACACAGGTGATGCTGTACCCTTTCCTTCCGCTCCTGCATGCTGGACTAGAGGAAGCAACTGCCTACACAAAAGCACTTCTCTGACCGGAATAGCCTATCTGCCCTGCTCCCCTGGGACAGGAAAGCCAGCAGCAGGCTTTTTCCTGTCTGAAGCAGAGCTCCATCTACATGACCAGCAGATGTGGCAACGTTGTAGGCAGTCGCCACCCTCCTACACACACATCAGTGGCAGTTCTCGGGCTGGTTTACTGAATATGAAAAACAACAAAGAAAGATAACTGATTTATGAAGATTTTATCAGAACCCTCTGGTGGTCTATCACTTACAGTCATTCCACTTCTTTTGTTGAGTCACCGAGAAATCCTAGCAGAGAATGCTTTCTGCAAACTCTTTGCAGCATGGAAGCTTTAGAGATCTGCTGGCTCACTCATGGAGAGTGTGAAATGACACTTCACTGTCTGAATCACAGTCAGTTCAAAGGCACGGGCACCAGCTCCCCAGCAGCAGCTACTTTCCACGTGGGGGTTCATTAAAGGAGAGAGTGACTATCTTTGTGGCCCTCTTTCTTTCCCAGATGCTTCGAACTAACCTTTTATATTAGTTCTTGTGCCTTTGTAGGAGACAACTTTTTCTCAGAACACAGTTTGCAGGTTAGTCACATTTTCCAAAACTAGGGGTAGAAATCATGGTACTGTATCATGTTCCCATGGATACTGATTTCGTTATTTCACTTAAAAAAAAAAAACCCTTGAAGTCAATAGGTGTGTTCCTTAAAGCTCTGCTTGACTAATACTATTAAGAAGTGTTGTGCTTACAATGTCAGTCCTATCACAGATTAAACTATTGCAACTGTGGTGTCCTAGGTCCTGTGATCTGTAGTAAGGCTGGGCTTCCTCTAGAATATGAAAAATGGTATTTCACTGTAACATCAAAGGAAAGGTCCTCTTTACTTTCTCCCCACTCTTCACATGTTGAAGTTCTCAGATGCTGCATTCCGAATTGGTGATCTGCAGACAATCGTTACTGTCAACATGAGACAGGCAGAGAAGAAAACACTCAATCTTGTACTAGTGTTTACTGAAGTTTCACTATGAGCAAAGCCTTTTGCTAGGGCAGTAAAACTCTGAGAGACGTGAATGATTACTATGCCCATTTTAGAGCTGGGGAAAATGAAGCTTACAGATAGAATGATTTAAATCCCATAAAATATGGCAAAATATTAGGCCATGGTCACTCATCTAGTAGTAACTCTGGCAGAGCTGTGATTTGTAGGCAAATATTCTAATTTCTATAGCTCCTTTTCTTGATAACTGCTATATTTTCTATCTTCATGTTTGTCTCATTTCTTATCATAAGTTTGTCAAATTGTGATCTAACTTGACATTTTCTGTCCACGCACATATGATACTCTAAAAGCTCTCATTTAAATTTTATTCACCCCTCAAGGATGTACTAGTTAGGATTGCAATCACCTGTGGGCAACAGGAGACCCAACAACACTGGCATTTAGAACCATGGTTAAGAGCACAGGGTCAGGTAGCACGGTACCTGTGTTCAACATCCAGCTTCCCCACTTACTACTAGCTGAGTAACTTCGGCTTTTTCATGCCTCACTTCCTCATCTAAAAATTGGGAAAATAATGGCACTCACATTTCTAAAGACCCTCTGAGGATTAACTATAAATTCAAATAAACTGTCTAGAAAGTGCTAAAAATTAAGTTACCATTATATAGTTTCTCACTTGGAGGTAGGCAGCCACATTCCTATGCTGCCCAGGACCCAGGTTGTTCCTGACTCACTGCTCATTCTCAGCCTTTAAAACTAAAGTGCCACCTTCTGCATTCCAGGCAGAAAAAAAAGAGGAAAGCCAAGGACACAATGACTTCTTGTGGACTTTTGCCTTTTAAGTGGGGAAGGGAAGACCCCTAAAGGGCTTGTTCCTACATCTCAACAACAAAAATGATGTCATATGGACAGGCCTCACTTCCATGGCGACTTGGAATTTTCTCCCTCTGCTTTCCAGCCTCTGTAGTGGAGGAAGGAAGGGGGCATGTGGTTGGAAACCAGTTGAATGAACCAACCTCTAGTACCACCCAAGAGACCCAGCTCATATGCCACATGTTTGTCTTTTCTAATTACAAAACTAAAGGACATGAACTATACTATTTTTGGAACTAATTTATGGTTCTCTCTCTCTGGGATCCATACTTTTGCATGTTTTTTTTTCCCTTCAAGTTCCAGTTTATTTTTTCTCCTTGGAAATGAATCTCTAACCACCCCAATGAGTGCAGGACTCTCCTCCTATTCTCTGTTTTAGCACCCTATTTATTTCCTTCATAAATCCCAATGCAGTTGGCAAGGTGAGAAGGACAATATTTTTTATATTCCCAATAAGCAAGGTTTTATTCCTGCCCTCGTTACACCACTATGTCCCTAATAAGAGAAGACAGAATGCTGTCAGGGAGGAGGAGGATACATTGTTAAGTTTATGTCAAAGAGAGCAAGAGGTGGACAGCTACATGCTGTAGTGGAACACTGGTGAGAAACAGGAGATGAAAGCACACCTAAGAGGCCAGACAGCATTGGCCAAGAGCACTGGGGTCAGAGGCCAGTCTCAGAGAATAGTCTGAAAGATGACCCGCCTCCCAGAGAAGCCCCAGGTTTAACATGGCTCATGCAGCCAGGCCAGCCACAACCACTCAACGGATGCACAGGAAAGTGGCTGGATTTTTTGAATAAATGAATGAATGAATGATTTTAAATGATATATTTTGACAGGATGGAATATCCCATATTTTGATGGGATCTGAGATCTTGACTTCACTAAATTCTAGCTGTAATGTAATAGTTTGTCCCCTAAAAATAATGAAGACTTCTTAAGGACAGAGATTGCCTTTTTCTTCTTTACATCTTCGGATCCTCCTTCCAAAATACTCCAAGCATATTTGTTGATTAATGAAATAAGGTACCAAAGATAAAAATGACAGAATTAGGATGAAACAAATGATTGTAAGTCCCAAGGTTACCTGTATTTTTCTTCAGAATGGGCCTTATAACTCAGGAGAAAAAGTGGAATGACAGACACTGCTCGCTTCTGTGTTTCAGTGCTACTTTAATGCAGAAGAATGACCATGAAGATAATAATATTCCCAGGGGACATCTGAGGTAAGAAGATCAGTGTTTGACCTTAAGAAATAGGGCTTTCTGCTTTGATAATGGCTTGTGTCATACACACCCTTACCTGGGAATCTAATTTGGTGTCTGAAATCTTGATTGAATTTTCAGGTTTCATTCCATTTTCCTAACCATAAATGCACCTCATTTTTTAACTGCTTGGTGGAAACTGGGATCTTTTATTCCTGCTTAATACTTTAATTTTTGTCAAATTATGTGGACATGTAATCAGCTTCCAGAATCAACTCTAGTGATTTCTTGTTCTCCCTGTCCTATGTTTAAATAGCCCCTTTAGGCCACATGGACAGAAAAGCGCTTCAGTTCCAGTTCTACCCCTTGCTGACAGAGTGACCCCTGGGCATGTGAGCCTCTGTGATCCTTAGTTTCCACTTAACAAATGGACAAAACCTGCCCTGACTGCCTTAGAAAAGTATCAGGAGGATGAAATGAGACCTGTGTGGAACCTTTGTAAACTGTAAAAGTGATGTACAGATGGAAGTAATTATATTTTATAAATAGTATCATAAACCTGAATTTCATTCTTTGTTTATAGGTAAACACGGATAACATAAAGGCCAACAAATTTATCAGTGCTTTGGGTTAAAAGGTGTATTGAATCATACTTTTGCCTTTGCCTCTGCCTCCTTCTGAAAGCCCAAAGTAATAATAACAAAGAAATAAGGCAAAAAAGTGGAATTAAGCCACAAAGAAAACAAATGAAGGAGAAAACAACAGCAACAAATTTTGAAAGTGGAAAAGCAGAAAGAAGAGTGGCAATTTGCCCAGCAGAACAAGGAAAAACAAATCCTAAACTGGCTTTTGAGAAACCTTAGAAGTATTCGACCTGTACCACTGAAGTCCCAAAGGCTTCAGGAAGGGAGGTCTAAGTGGGCTGCAAACAGGAGGACTGGTTAAAGCATTTGTTTAAATGTAGTTAACAATGCCCTGGCTAAGCCATCCTTTTCCCACTTAGCCAAAATAACTGCTAATCATTTGCTCTTGCTAAAGATTAGAGGTTAACTGTCCGGCAAAGCCATGACATTCAGTGTTGGCACTGTTTAGGGACATCAGGTACAGGTGAGGTTGAGAATAGCATGTTGGAGATGGAGCTTAAGTGACAGTATAAGTAATGAGTTTTGAAACACCTCAACCCCCTTTTTTCACTCAGCTTCTAGAACATTAATAGCCAGGCTTTCCACCTTGAAATGTTAGAAGATAGGAATTTTCTTCTCTGAGGAGAATGACCAGCCCAAGAGATAAGACATAGACTCTAACAATTGGATCCCCCCAATAAAACCACCCAGTAGCACCCTGACTGGTAGGCTGAGTTCGTTGGAGTATCATCCAGTACACCAAACAGTCACAGGTTCAGTCCTCAGCCAGGCACGTACCTAAGTTTTGGGTTTGATCCTAGGTGCACTTGGGAGGCAATGGATCTCTCTCTCTCTCTCTCAATTTTGCATGCCTTAGCCATATGCTTGTAACTTATCAGCTTCAAAATGCCCCATTTATTCTTTTTATCTGTTTAGAGCTCTACTGAGGTATAATTTATAACCATAAAAATAATGTCCCAATTTCAAATATGAGTAAAGAACCAGAGACCACCTGAAAGCTGAGGAAAATCTTTAATATGAAACACATCAATAATAAAAAGAAAAAACAACACTAGATATTGGGTAGAGATATAAAAACTTCAAAAAATCTGTCAATAATATTCCTAGAGCAGTGATATAGAGGCTCTTTAACATAAGAACAGGATGCTGTAGAAAACGAATATTCAGAGGACAAAAATGAATTCTTAGAGATTAAAAGTATAATTGCAGAGATTGAAGATTACATTATAAAAGATGGAAATAAAGTTGATGAATTTATTCATTAAAGGAGAATGACTTTAATTTTGCTTAAAGTTGAACAAAAAGACAAGAAGATGAAATACAGGAGAAAAAAATATGAGAATAATATGAGAATATGAGAAAAAGCTGATGATTAGACCAGGAACAATTATCATCCAGAAAATAAAGTCCAATGAGAAGGAAAACAGTGTGAGAGATAATCAGGAAATAAACCAAGAAAATTTCCCAGAAGTGAAGGACATGAGTCTCTAGTTTGAAAGGGCCTTTTGAGTGATCAGCACAGTAGACGGAAATAGACCCAGACTGTGGCATATCATTGTGAAATTTCAGAACAGTGGAATAACAGCAACAACAAAAAAGATAACCCAAGCATCTAGAGGGGAAAAAATGGTTTCAGAAAATGTGAAGCAGAATGACTTTAGATTTCTCAATAGCATCCAGAGGCTGGAAAATAATAGAGCAAAGCTTCAACATTCTAAAAAAAGTTTTTATCTGGAATTGTATTCTAAGCTACACTGTAATAAAGTGTGAAGATGAAAGAAAAACATGTTCAAATATACAGTTAGAGAAATAGTAACTCTTTCTAAGTAAACTACAGACAGATATGCTCAACCCAAATGAGAGAGTAAACCAGGAATTTAAAAGGCGTAGAACTTGAGACATAAGTTTTAACACAGGGAAGACAGAGAGAACACTTAGTTATTCGAGAATAGGGAGGTCATTGGTTTTATAGAATGAAGCTGAGCAGGAGACCCAGAGAAGACTGGGTTGAGTCAGAAAGTCCATGAGACATATCTTCAAGAAGATGAAATTAATAGAATAGTTAATATGTTTAAACATACTGAGAAGATAATTTATGCATTTGTAGGTAGAGTTTGGAATGAGTTTGTGATAGAATTATATGAAATGAAGATAAAAAGTAAGCTAAAATTAGATAAAAACTAAGCCAGAACAGCACATTTAATATTAACTTCAAAAAGTTGTAAAGAAAATGTGATCATAGGATACAATTTGTCTCAGCTGTGAACAGCATTTGGTTGTTATAATGAAGTTAACAATGAATATTTATTTGACCAAATTGTGACATAACTGTATCGAGGAGATAGAGACACAGAAGGGGGTTGCTTCTGCCGTGTGAGGGCAGGGGGTGGTGGAGAGGAGTGGTGGTACAATAGCAGAATCTTCGTCTTCTAGGACGGGGACTCACTAGCAACATCTTACATTAGCGGTATGTAAATATGATGTTAAGAAATTCAACGGTAAGTATCAAAAGAAATGGCCAACAGATCTGCTAGTGATTGTCCCTAGGAATAGGAAATGTGTATGTGTGTGTTCGGGTTGCTATAATGTGCTCATTGTGACAGACTTTGTGCATCTGTAACTACAACACAACTATTCAATGAATTTCTCAAAAAAAGCCAAACAATACAAACTATATTTTTGGCACAAGGAACAAAATTATAGTTTCTCATACCTAATTTTTCTATGTGGATTGGATTACACACTTTGCTCTATTTGTAAGCACTTGAGACACTGAACATACAAATGGAAAATGGCCAGATCAAATATAAAAATAGAACTTTGACCTGCAATCTACAGCAACTAGCCCCCCAAAACAACCCATTATCCGTGGTAACCAGCCCAGGAAACCAACCTGCTAGAAGCCAGACTTGTAAGTAATCAGACCATAACCCCTTGTAACAATCAGCCCCCAAATGGTCAGAATTTGATTAATAACAGACAGCTTCCCTAATCTTTGCCCTTGCTTCCAACCTAGGACCAACCAGCAAAGACCAAATATAGATATTTAACCAATCACATAAGATGCACCTGCTCTAGTTAGCTTGCTTACACCACCCCAGTGCCCCCATCCTACAAGCTTAAGTGACAGGGCACACCTGAAGCCTTCTCTTTTTCTCACCATAGAGCTTTCTTCTGCCTGTCTTTGAGTCATGGCCAAATAAGTAATGGTGCCTGACTCCCTTTCTATAGCAAGCTCTTCATAAATGCCCTTTGCTTGTTTCTGTTTGATTAGTCTTCATTTATTTCCACCCACTATTTTGAGGCATTGCAAATCTTTAATCATAGAAAATCATTTGATTGGTCAAAAGTTAAAATTAGCTAAATCAACAATCCAAGTTCAAGAGAAAATAATTTCTTGACAAATTCTTATATTTATTCACTCACATATTGTTCTCTATTCCCACATTCCAAGCACTAAACTGGGTGTTTTGGAAGACACAAAGATAAATTTGGTTAGTTGAGTATTTCATGTAATTGGATTTAATAATTTTAGAGTTTCTTAAGTTCAGATGTTCAAACTTATGTTAAGTTTAGGTAACAATTAAAGCTATATTCATACTTCTAAGAATATGGACATAATTTTTAAAAGCCAGTTTCCAAAAAGGGAGATCAAGTTGGTGTCATATTTTTATACTTTTCTGTATTACATTTTTCTCAAATTGCCCAGTTTAAATTTTCTTACTTAACTATCTTGGCATATGTCTAAAACATGCTTTTTTACTCCCTTGAAATCTTCTCTTATGTTTACTACTGCAACTATAAATTTTAAATGTATATTTTATTTATGCACATTTTGCTCTTTGTGCTTAAACTGAATTGCAGATGTCTTATGAAGGGGCATATAAGTGATTGTGGAAAATTATTCTATTGAAAATAAGAGTAGTTATTATAATGATGGAAATTGAAGAAAGAAATTGAGGTTGGCAAAACAGATGTATTCATAAAAAAACTACTGTGTGCATGTGATGAACTAGTTTTCAGCAAGATTCAAATAATGCAATCAGTGGGGATTTAGCCAGTCCATGCAGTTGTCAAAGGCTTGTGGGATGTACGAATAATAGATGGAAATTTGTTGTGGACATGAGGCTATTAAGCTTGCCTCCTGCTGCATTCAATATGGTAGTAAAAACTATTATTAAATAACTGATTTTATAGCAACTGTTAAAATTATTAGGCCAAAGTATAAATTAAAGTTTATGATTGATGCAATTGTATGCCTTAAAATGTATAATACTAATTTAAGTTCCTTTCCCATTTAAGAAATAGTCAGATGAAAGAACAGCGATTACCAGAATAACAGCAAATTTATAAGGCTGCAAGGAAGGCTTCACAAAAGTAAGAAACATTAAATGTGACTTTGCTTTTCAAACACAGAATCTCACAGTTATCAGTGATCTCCTCCCTGGCTGAGCTACCAGAGCCGTCGTGTGCAGCAGTGAGGGTGGCACACACAAAATGCTTAGGGCCGATGGAGGAGAACAAATGATGAATCTGATTTCTAGAGCCTTCTGTGTTACATGTAGATGTGCAGAGTGTCAGTCAACACCCACCACATTTGGAACTTGTTTCTCCCTGTATTGTTTCTTCACTCACAATCCCTAAAATAAAACTTGTCAATTTATAAAAGGCAAAAAAAAATTAGCAAATATGGTGATTTATTCAATGTATCATTGAATCCTTTTAGAAATGGCAGTTTTCTAGGCTCCGCCCTGTACTTATAATCTCTGAGGCTGGTTGTTGAGGTGTGTTATTTCCAGAAGCTCCTCAAGTGATTGGGAGTTGGGGGGCTGGGTAAGGTTTGAGAGATAGTAGTACTACTCTGTAATATTTATTTTTTTAAAATTAATGTATATTTTACTGATTATGCTGTTACGGTTTTCCCAATTTCCCCCCTTATTCCCCTTTCTGCCCTGCGCTCCCCAACCCTCCAGCATTCCCCACTTTAGTTCATGTCCATGGCTTGTACATGTAAGTTCTTTGAATTATCCTTTCCCTATACCATTGTCGACCTCTCCTCACCTATTTTATGCCTACCAGTTATGCTTCTTCTTCACTGTACCTTCCCCCCATTCCTTCCCTCCCCCTCCCCACTGAAAACCCTCCATGTGATGTCTGTTTCTCTGATTCTGTTCCTGTTCTAGTTGTTTGCTCAGTTTTCATTTTCATTGTTTTTCTTTTTTTAAGTTCATTTGTTGGTAGTTGTAAGTTGATCTTCTTTTTCTTAGGTTAAGTCCCTTTAACATTTCATGTAATAAGGGCTTAGTGAGAATGACCTCCTTTAACTTGACCTTATCTGGGAAGCACCCTATCTGCCCTTCCATTCCAAATGATAATTTTGCTGGATAGACTAATCTTTGATGTAGGTCTTTGCCTTTCATGACTTGGGATACTTCTTTCCAGCCCCTTCTAGTCTGTAAGTTTTCTTTTGATAAATCAGCTGATAGTCTGATGGGAACTCCTTTGTAGGTAACTGTCTCCTTTTCTCTTGCTACTTTTAAGATTCTCTCTCTATCTTTAATCTTGGGTAACTTAATGATGATGTGCTTTGGTGTATTCCTCTTTGGGTCCAACTTCTTTGGGACTTTCTGGGCTTCCTGGTCTTTCTGGAAGTCTATTTTCTTATTTGTTTGAATAGGTTTTCAATGTCTTGGTCTTCCTCTTCTCCTTCTGGCACCCCTATGATTTGAATGTTGGAATATTTCAAGTTGTCCCAGAGGTTCCTAAGCCTCTCCTCATTTTTTAAATTTTTGTTTCTTTATTCTGTTCCAGTTGGATGATTATTTCTTCCTTTTGTTCCAAATTGTTGATTTGAGTCCTGGTTTCTTTTCTGTGACTGTTAGTCCCCTGAATATTTTGCTTTATTTCACTTTGAGTATCTTTTATTTGCTCTTTCATTTTGCAACCAAGCCGAAACAGTGCTGTGAACATTTTGATTACCAGGGCTTTGAACTCTCTATCAGATGGGTTGGCTATCTTCTTATCACTTAGCTCTCTTTCTGGAGTTTTACTCTGTTCTTTCATTCGGGCCCTATTTCTTTGTTCAGGACGCCTGTTAAGTTGTAAGAGGGTGGGGCCTTGGGTATTCACCAAGGCAGGGCAACACTCCTTGCTGCACTGTGGTGCTGCCTGTGGGGGAGGGGCCAGAGAGGGAACGGTGCAGCTCACTTGCTGGGCTCTAGCCCCACTTTCCAACAAACTCTCAGGTGAGACTGGGAGTTTCTTCCCCAGCAGGAACCCCTGCTGCAGTCCACAGTCAGCTCTGAGTCTCAGTTTCTTCTTCAGCCAGCCTGGCCCTCATGGTCCACAGCCTCGCTGAAGGTTTTCTCCAACTGCCCATCTCACCAGTCTAGTTGGTCTGGTTGACTATTTCTTTAATTCCTTGGTTGTTCGAGTTCCATGCAGTTTGATTTTTTTTGCATTTCTGGTTGTTCATTGATTTTAGATTGGTTGTTATTCTTCTTTTGGTTGTGCAAGGAAGTGAAGGGTTTCTACCTACGTCTCCATCTTGTCTGGAACTTACTCTGTAATATTTAACTTGATATTTGACACAAACCAAATACCTAATATATATTTGAGACTAGATCAATTTTCAAATGGATATTTTAAAAATATTTTAAAATAATGTATAATTTGGAAAGCAAAAGTTTTAGGACTCTAAAATAAGTTGAAAGGTGCTCTAGGAGTCATTTAATCCAAGTTTTAAAAATTAATCTAATTATCACCTGGAGAGGTTTATAAATCCTCCTAAAGTCTCCTGCCTAACTATTGAATCTAAATTTCTAAAAATATGGCCTGGAGCTGTGCATGGTTTGAAATTTTGAAAACACATCTATGACTTAGGAAATATAACTTTTCTCACTAAGCATCCTTGTTCTTTTAGGACTTTCTCAGGTGGCGTGGTTTCCTGCCGGTCACCACCTCATCACTGCTCTTTGCACCAAACTCAGTTTCCCTGCTCCTCACTGAAAGTACAATAACTGAGACAGAACTGAGAGGCATCATCTTTCACCCAGTTCTGAATTCTATTGATCAGCTAGAGAACCAAAATTCAGTTAACACATTTTTGGCTCATGTTGACCTAGCAGTTAACAAAAAAAATTCAAAAGTGCCATTAAGCCAAAGGTTCCCCATCTTAGATTTGGGATGTTGAGTATTAACCTAATATAGAGGCCATTTAAATTTGGTCTCCATTGAGTTAGTTCAAGGTCCAGCTTATCATATTCGTTTTGGGTACTATCATTCAGTATATTAATTTCTGTCTCTCCCAGCTCATGTCACACTTGAATTTGATAAACATGCCATTTGTGGGCATGATTATAGTTATTAATAAACACATCAAATGAAAGAGAGCCATTGCCAGATCTCCTAAAGACCTCCCTCTGAATAAACATTGACCATCGCCCCTTCAACCTAGTTTTCTCCTGGTCACACACCTGCTACATACCTAACTGTTAAGTCCAGGTTTCCCCATATTGTTACTTAGAAACACCATATGAAACTTAAAAAAGAAACCCTTCTTAATAAATCTTAAAAACTACATTGTTTCACATTACCTCAAGTCTCTATATCTGCAACATATATTTTACTTTATATGCTCAGAATATTTCATATCAAAAACATTGTCAGTAAATACAATGTCCATTTTACAAGTTAACTTTAAAAAAAATTTCCCTCAGAGGAAGAACTTTACCAATATGAAATTTCTCATGATTTTTTCTAAACTTCCACCGATATGCCCCGTATGCTCTCACAGGATTCTGGCTGGTCCAAAGGTTACAGAGTCTGACAGCAATTCTCTGAGGCCCACATTTCAATCACTTTGGCACATTTCATTTAGGAGACCTTTGAAGTGAGAAAGAAAAAGAAATAGAGTGGGAGTCAGTTGATGAGAAAAGAAAACTGTATGAAAGAAGAGGATAAGAAATCTCTCTGAACAGTGGAAAAGAGAAAAAAACTAACAGGAATTCTCAGGAAAAACTTGACTTTACCTTTGTCTCAAAGTAAGACTCATAAAATGTACACATAAATATTCCAAATTATTGGGTTTAAGTAGAAAATTTCCAAACCCCTGAGATTATGAAATGGGGCTAATGTGAGGTTCTTTTCTGGAAGATATACTCTAATAGTAGATATACCTAGTCTTTCTCTAGACAAAAAAGAAAACAATAACCTAACTTTAAAAAAGAAAGTTTACTGGCTCAAATAATTTGTAATCCAGAAGCTAGCTCAGTTGTGGGTCTGGCTGAATCCCAAAAGGACGTCATCAGGGTGCTGTCTCTCTCTGGATTCTGCTGGTCCCGTTCTCAGGCAGCTAGTCTTCTCCAGCTGGTGAGGTATCTGCAGGCTCACACACTCAAAGCCCAAATCCAGACAAAAAGTGATAATGTTTCTGCTCATTAATTTGGCCCAGGTATAGTAGGCTGAATAATGGCCACCCAAAGATATGATTCTAATTCCTGGCACAATAAATGTTATAAAGAAAAAATGTCTTTGAAGATATGATTGCATTAAGAATCTTGACAGGAGAAGATTGTCCTGGATTTTCCAGATGAACCTCAAATGCAATCATAATATCCTTTTCTTAATTAAATTTATTGAGATGACATTGGTTAATAATATTATATAAGTTACAAGTGTTTAATTCTATGGTACATCATCATTTGATCTTTCATCACCATATATTTGACCCTCTTTATCCTTGACTACCCCACCCACAAAAACTACGAGTTTTTGTTTGTTTTTCTTATTTGTTCATGTGTTGCTTTCAGTTTTATATCCCACATATGAGTGAAATTATATGGTTTTAACTCTTTCTGATTTGTTTCACTTACCACTGATAGTCTCAAGATCCATCCATGTTGTCACAGATGGTAGTATCTCATTCTTATTATGGCTGAGTAATATTTTATTGTATCTATGTACCATGTCTTCCTTATCCAATCACCTATCAAAGAACACTTCAGTTCACTCACATTCCTTCTTGGAGGCCGTGAGCCATGTGACTGACCTTAGCAGTCACATGGCCCAGGCCAGTGCACGGTCTGAGTGCAGGTCCTGAGCAGTGTATGATGGGCAAGTGAGAGTTTCATCATTTCCCTGGGTTTATATCAATTTTGGGTGTGGAATGGACCAGGGGCTTCCTCTGAATGACCAATTACCTTCCCAAACTTCTGCACACTCTGGGTGGGTCCACCTTCTTACCTATCCCTTCTTTTCCCTAGGCTTGACTAGGCTTTTCCCTGACTGACAGGCCCTTTTGTCCACCGCATCCCCCTACCACTATTCTGATGACCTCTACAGGGCATGTGCCTACCCTCTCCCAGTCCCACCCCCCATCTGCTACCAAAAGCAGGTAGGAGGGCTTTTCCCCCTATCCAATTACCTTACTAGCCTTGCACATGCTCAGTGGAAGGTTCTTCCCCTGCTGCAGTCTTGCATAGAGGTATTGGAAATTCCTGTGGTACTCTATTATCTCTGTGCTCCCACACACCTTAGCTCCCCCCTGCAATGAGTTGCCCATACTTGGAGCTCACAGAGTAAAAGGACACTGTAAAACCTGCCTGGCCTCTCAGGAAGTGCCAAGAATGGCCTCTCAAGCAGCACCAAGGGTGGCCTCAGTGGGAGGGGCAGGGGATCTGCTGCCGGAAGCAGGACACACTGCGCTGGAAGAGCACTGGCAAGCCACTAGGTCAGTTCACTAAAGCCTCACAATCTCCCAGAAATGCTGCAAAACTCAATATCATTGTCATGGCCCTGAGCAGTTCCCAAAGATATTGTCTGGATTCACATCATGCCCTCAGTGCCCTGAAGAGCATGATTCAGTGCAGAAGAGTCTCCCAGTTTCAATTCCATGGTGTTGCTCTACCTCCCCCTGAAGCCCCTCCTTTCTCTGCCCTCAGCCTGCTCCCAGAAGTCTAGATAAGCATTATCGGTGTCAATGGCAGTGACATGGACACAAGCCTAGGAATCCAGGCAGCCATCAGAACCTGGAAGAGGTAAGGAACAGATTATCTCCTAGAGCCTCCATAGGGTGCAAGGCCCTGCTGACACCTTGATTTTGACCCAGTGAAACAGATTTCAGACTCCAGTCTCCAGAACACTGAGGGAATATGGCTCTGTTGTTTCAAGCTACCAAGTTGTGGACATTTTGTTACAGTAACCACAGGAAACTAATACACAGGCAACATGGTTCACTCTGATTTGACCACCCTGTGTCACACGACCAACACATGACCAACTCTGAACCAATCAGGGAGCACTTTTTAAAAAAAAGATTTTTAGAAAGAAGGAAAAGGAAGGAGAAAGAGGGAGAGAAATATCAGTGTGTGATTGCCTCTCACGCACCCCCTACTGGGAACCTGGAGGCAGGTTCCCTGACTGGGAATTGATGTACCATTTGGTTTGCAGCCCGTGCTCAATGTATTGAGCTACACCAGCCAAGTTTGAGTTGCTTGTTTTATTCTTGGAGCATGGGCAAACCTTTCATGAGGTAAACTCCAAGTACAAGAGGGGCAGGTGCCCAAAAGCATAGCATAAAATGGAAACGGAAGCTGGTTGGGCAGAAGAGGCAAAAAAACAGCAGATAACCCTTTAACATTTGAAAGGAGAACACGAAGTTAACATTTATATGCCAAACTACAACATTAGTGCACTTGAACTTGTTTTGTTGCTGTGGTAATGCTGTTAAGCACCATATCACCAGGGATATGCTGAGTTGAATAGATACCACTTGCTAAGAACATATTTGCTTTTATTGCTGATCATAGCACCTTCTCCATCTCTGACACCTCCTTTCTGAAAAATTGTACATTAAGATCATATATATTATTCCAAATAGAAATATATTATGATACTAAGATAAAACTGTTTTTGTATTTATTTTCTAGTACCGTTTTTTATGTCTAAAATATTGTGTCTAAAATATTGTGTGTAGTAAAAACTTGTGCCAGAGCCTGCAGTATGATGTCTATCATAATTTCCATGTGTCTTCTTAAATTATAACTACTATCTGACCTGTAAAGACTGTTCAAGGATGCTCTAGCTCTGCCTTTTATGAATTGTTACACTTTGGGTAAGTTACTAACACCTTCCTACTATCAGTATCTTCATATGTAAGATGAGGATACATATTTTCACAGAATTTGTTTGAAGGATTATCTAAAAGAATTTGTGTGAAAGTTAATAGCAGGGTTCACAGCACAAAGATGCCAATAATACTCCAGGATGAACCTGTAATCCAATAAGCACAATTAAACCATCATGCCTATAAGTATTCCTATAATCTGTTCTCTTTGCCCATACTCAAGTTCTTCTAATAATACATTTCAGCTTCGAAAGATCTACATGTGGTTTCCATTTGGCTTAGCAGGTCAGTTCTCAGAAGACTCTGATGTCAAGTGCACATTCTCCCCTTTTTAAAACTTTGTAAAATTTAAAATAAGATCAGCTTCAGTGCTAACGCATGCAGAGCTGTACCTGCTTAGTTATTTCTAAACTATTTTTGATGCTAACACAATTCCTTTGGTGAGAAAGAATATCACAGCCTAATTCTCCAAACTGAGATGGCTCATTTGCCTTTGTTTTGAAACTGTCAGATTTTATTTTGAAGTGTTAAATTAATTGGTTCTATTAGTTTTCCCTTAGCTTTTTCATTATTTACTCTTGAAAACTCTAGTAGATAAGTCAGGCATAATTTCCCTTTATGTACATTTTGCTAGAGGGAAGAGAAAAACTGACACTGTTTGATCGAAGAGAAGTCCCCAGTTAGGGCACAGATTAGCCCCTGAGTTCTCATGCCTCTCCTCGTGAGCAATGCCACAGCAGCTCTGAGTTCCTGGGGGCATTGGGAAACCTATGGTCAGGCTGAACAGGTTTAGGAGATTTGTATTACTCCATCTTTGCCCACGAAATTTTAGTTGCGGGGCCCTTATAAGCATTTGATTGACAGCCCGTGTTATTTCATGAATATCTCCTTATACTCAGGATAGTTGTCATTCCAAATATAAGCCACATCTAAAAAAACCTAATTTTTTCTAGGCTTCAGAGTCTTAGAGAGAGATGTAGAGATGAAATACAAAGAGATGACTTTTATAGATATAATTTAAGTGTTTTATTAAATTTAAATAATGGGAGCTTACTATTTAATGAGCACTTTTATCTACTTTGTATTTATAATTTATATCTTGTTGAGTACCACAAAATTTCACCTGTGAATACCACACATTCTGGAAATAGGTATGTTAGAACACCAAATCCTAAAAGTGGTGGGAATACGAGCAATTTTAATTTTTTCTTTTTTCCTAGGTTCATTTCCTAGGAAAAGAAAAACTTCTATATTTAACAAATGTCACATTCACAATATGAAATATTTTGATTAATATTTTAAAAAGAAATTTTACTTTTATTTTTATATTTAATTAAATTAATTGGGGTGGGTTGGTTAATAAGATTATGTACATTTCAAGTTCCATAACACATCATCTGTATATGGCATTGTGTGACCCCCAACCAAAGTCAAATTTTCTTCCATCACCATGCATTTGACCCCCTTTCCTACTCTTCAGCCTCTTTTCCTCTGGTAACCAGCACACTGTTGTCTGTGTCTATGAGTTTTTGTTTGATTGTTTGTTTTGTTTGTTCATGTGTTGCTTTCAGTTTTATATCCCACATGAGTAAAATCATATGGTTCTTAACTTTCTCTGTCTGACATATTTCATTTAGCATGAGATGTGGTACATATACACAATGGAATACTACCCAGCCATTTGCAGCAACATGGATGGATCTTAGGAAAGAACTTTTAAAAGAAACAACTTTATGAATATCCATCACAGTTTTAATTTTACAAGTTAAAGCTTTAAATATATCTAATGCCAGAAATTAATTAATAGAATTTCATAATTATACAGTACAATGCAATTAATTCTTACTTAACAAACATTTATTACATTTGGGGAGGTATGTCAGTGACATGAACTGAAATATTTATACCCATTCCTCCAATTATCTATTTTTTTCATTGTTTGGCCAACAACCCATCGCCCTGACTCCATTCCAGTCTTCACCAAGAACCATTGTATTCTAGCACCCAGATGGAAGGCTTATCTCAGTTAGAAGCAAGAGAAGCAAGAATGACATTAATTAAGAGAACACTGATTTACATTGTCACTTGGCTCTTCTAAAAGTCCAACTTACTACTAATGGCTAACTCAAAGCTGAGATGAAAGGGTCCTTTAAATGGTGAAGAACCAATAACATGGACATAGGGACATTTAGAATATAGACGAAAGTGTCAGGATTTCACAAATTAATGTAAATATGAGAGAGAATATTCATAAGCATTTTATCTCTAAGGTTGGATAGTAAAAATATGGTTCAAATTAAGAAAAAGCAAAATTCCCTTAGGATACAAAGTAATTGTATAAAGCATTGTGAATGGTTGTAAAATATGGAACTTAGACTTCAGTGAAGCCATTCCAATGCATAGGTACATCTCTAGTGAGGGTACACTGATGTGGTTTCCAAGTTGGCACCTCAATTAGGAGAGTATCATCTTCATGGAGGGGTCTCCTTGTGTTGTTGCCCTCTTAACTGGGCAGATGAATCCCTGGTCCTGGAAAAAAAGTGGTGTTTTCCAAGCGTCATTTGGTATCATCCAACACCATGACCAGAGGGACAGGATCTGCCAGTTACAAAGCACAGATAAGGACCTGTCCACAGTAATTAAAGTTAACAAATAATATAGGCTTTGTCACTTGAAGGCAGAATAGACCAAAGTGACAAATGTTTATATCCCATTTCTCTAAAGTCTTCAAATACTGTGCATAATAAGTGAGCAGAACCAAAAAGTTTCTGAGCATAGAGACTCAAACAGAGTGGAATAGTTGTCTTCTATTTAGCCCAGATGAGAGAAATAAATTTGTATTAACTGTACTGTTGGCATAGTAGGCAGTTAGTCAGGCATGTGCAGAGTAGGACCAGTAAACCAGGTATGGAATGTCACCAGGGAGGAAAGCCCTGGATGCCTAGCAACAGACAACTGAAGAATAGGACCTCCCCTTCAGGGTGATCTTTTCTTTCCTAGCATATGACTAGTCATGCAGTTTAGACCTCCTGACCTTTCATATCTCTGGTAATGTGGTTCAGACCTTCCCCTGACCTTTCCTCCTCCGGTGTGTTGCAGTCATGTGGCAGACCTCCTCCTCCTATAAGGCCTCACATGACCATTCCCTTAAGCACTAAGTCCTACAGATACATCTAGGCCTTGACTGTGTTTCAGCTACTGGCCCAGAAAAGCAGCAAGGCCAGCTGGGGTGGTGCCTGGTTGACATCAGGACCACCTGCAGTAAATAATGAACCCTGCCCTGGCACTGACCAATTAGTAGAGACCACAACCCTGAAAATCCACATCTGAAAAGCTGATGAATATTCTACTGAGATCCTCCCCTGAACTAAAAACCCTCGACAAAGGAGTCATTGAAAGTCTCCTCTCTGTCTCTGTCTCTCTCCCCCCTCCCACCATATGCCTGAGCATTTCTCCCTCTTCTTTTTCCCAGGTGCTCATATCCTTGTTTTTTTTCCTTCTAAACTTCAAGAACCTTTCTTTTGCTTCTGTAACTTTTACTCCTGAGCCCATGCAGCCCAGCTGGCTCACTTCTTCTACCTCTGAGACTTCGTAAGTAAATTTTTGCTTGTATCTGACTTGTGTCTCTAAATTCGTTCTTAGCCAGAACTCAAGCACTGAGGTTGCTGAATGGAGGAAACATGCTGGTGCCATTTCACCACTAACAATGGCAGTCAAAATTTAATGATTGTAAACTTTACTTTGCCTTAAGTATTTTTTTAATTTTCCCAAATTTTTCCCATTTTTATACCAAGAAATGAGAGATAATGTATACATATTTATGTCATTATTGAACTGAGTTATATGTATAAAAAAGATCACAATCAGATACATCCTGTTCTTGTTTTTTCTTATAGTAGTTATATCTTATTCATGGGAGATATATTCCAAGACACCCAGTGGATGTCTGAAACCAAGGATAGTAATGAACACTATATAACCATGTTTTCTCCTATACATACTTACCTATGATAAAGCTTAATTTATAAATTGGGTATAAGAGATTAATCACAATAACTAATAATAAATTAGATTAATTATAACAGTGTACTATAATAAAAGTTATGCGAATGGCTTTGAGATCATTATTAAGGAAAATAAGAGTTACTTGAACACAAGCACTTTGATATTATAACAAGGGACCTGATAACCAAGAAGGATACTAAGTGACTAAGGGGTGGGTAGTATATGCAGTATGGACACAGTGGGCAAAGGGATGATTCATGTCTCAAGGGAAACAGAGGGAGATGATGTAATATTTCATCAGAATGGCATGCAACTTAAAACTTATTAATAGTTTATTTCTGAAATTTTCAATTTAGTATTTCTAGACCACAGTTAACCATGGGTAATGAAAGCATGGCCAGCAGAGCCACAAATAAGGGAGGACTGCTGTATATGTCCCCAAGTGAAAAATCTAACCAGTGATCTGTGCAACCAAAGCCAGGCCTAATCATTCACCCAAAGGGACATGGGCTACATAACAGAAATGGAGTGTAGTTAATATTTCTGTTTTTATCAGTTTGCTCTTTTAAGCCCACAAGCACCTTAGAAAGGAATCTAAGTAATTCCTTCTCTGTGATCTTTTTAATCAAAACTAAAAAACCCAGGCTTAAAGAGAATGGCACAGAATTTTTAATCCACTCTGGCTATTCCTTACATTGTTCTTCAGTCTTTATAACCTAACTCAGAATCTATTCCTCTCCACTCAATCAAAGCTGCAAACCAGTAGAACTTGTATTTAAAATAAGAGTCCACTGTAGCATGTAGAAAAATTTCCAAGTGTGGTATGTTTCCAATGAGAAGCTTTTATTTAGTTTAAACATTAAAAGAAATTAAACTTGCCTTCCACAACTACCACATCTATAAAAGACACATTTCTATTTTAAGTAATCTTTTGCAATTGCAAGTCATATTATTCATTACTGAGATAGGCCCAGACTTAAAGGATCAGACTAGGCAGGTGGCGGGGGCGGGGGGGGGGGTGGATAGTGGGGCGGGGGCGCATCTTTGTTTCTTCTGAGGAGCTGAGTTTGGAATTGTATATTTGCTCTCAGCTACAGAATGATGTCTCCTTCAGGACAACTACATTCTCAAGGCCTGTTTCAGGAATGGGTAACAGAAGACCACAAAGCCACCACTTCATGTATATACTTACTCATACTTCTAGTTTTTCTCTAGTCTGCTGCCACAGTTCTTTATCATCTCCTGTTTTGTCTCCTCTTCCAAGTGCCTCTGAAGAAGTTTCTACATGGTATGCATAACAAAATTCAGGCCTCATTTTCAGGAGTGTTTATAACCAACTCTACTATTGAATGCTGTTTTTTTTTTTAATCATACGCTTTCTTCAGAGGGACAGGCTTTTATCTTTTTAAAACTTTTGGAATCATCAAAAGAACCACTAGATAAAGTCCAAGAGGCCACTTCTTACTTATTATTGAATGTTATTACTTTGTGAAGGTGATCATGTCTATTTGATCACCTTACTTTTAATTTTTTAAAAAAAAATTTTAATAAGAAAACTGTCTCCCTAGACTTCATTATTTTTTTAAAGGTTTTATTTATTTATCTTTTAGAGAGAGGGGAAGGGAGTGAGAAAGAAAATGAGAGAAACAGCAATGTGTGGTTGCCTCTTGCTAGCCCCATACTGGGGACCTGGCCTGCAACCACAACCCAGGCATTTGCCCTGACTGGGAATCAAACCGGCAACCCTTTAGTTCACAGGCTAGCACTCAATCCACTGAGCCACACCAGACAGGGCTGATCACCTTGCTTTTTAGTTTCTACTACATATATGTGCAAATGCTGGGCCTTCACATAAAAATTAACATTCTAGTGGAAGGCACATGCAAAGATACAAATAGTAGTAATCCAGAAAACTGATATAAAAGAAGCATGGACAACCATTATTAAACAAAAAGGAGAAATTAAAATTAGTGGAGAGAGGACAGAATCGATTAGAAACTAAATGGTGGCAATCAAGGAAGGCGTTAAGGAAAGGCAAAGGATATTTAAATAACTATATATCTTTGTATTTATCTAATGTCAAAATTATATGTAAATGCCATATATATGTATATATGTGACAGAGTATAGGTGGTCACATTTTAAATTTTAAAACTGAACTGTTCTACTTTTTCTTCCTCTTTTTTTGCAACAGCCAAAGAATGATATAGAAAATGTTCCCTTCATGTCCTAGCAGATTAAAACTTTTCTGTCCTTAAAAAAGGGTAAACTGTTTAAAAAAATTGTCAGTGATTCAGGATAATTTGAGTCAACAAATATTTTGAGATAGCTCACCTGGGAAGGTTGGGTTAGAGGGAAATACCTGTGCTCTAGAGAGGGAGGGTGGGGTGTCCCCCAGAGTAGGAAAAATTATGCCCAGGGGTCATAAGAAGCAAGTGATCCTTAGCCCCTGTTGACCCTCCTGAGGAGGTAATAGGATCCCAGACAAGCTGTGTCATGCATTTTGGGAGGGAAGACCATAGACTTTTATTTCTCAATAGTGATTTGGAAACTACAGAGAATGTATTAACCATATCTTTTTGTTCTATATTTTAATACTTATACATCGTGGAGCATCGTTGACCCTGTAGGGACTGCCCCTGCCAGGGCTAACCAATTCCTAGAGCTAGTGCACACTTACCTGGGAGCGCATGTTTCAGATGCAAACCAACAATCAACAGGTCTTACCCCAACCACCTCCTTCATCAGGTTTTTACATGTTAAGCCACAGTTTTCTTGCCTTATTCCTTACTCATCCCAGGGCCAGGTACCAGACAACTGGGGTAACCCTTATTGCTCAGGACCCTGATAACATTCAAACTATCCCAGCTTACGCTGCCTCACTTGTTCCTTCCAGAGAAATCTGGAAAAGCTCTTGATCATGTCTTTCCCTCAGTCTGCCTGCCTCCTAAACAATCCTGATTTTTCTCATGTGACCCTACATGACACGCTGTGGCTCCTGCTTCTAGGGGACAGCAAGTATAAACTTCTTCCCTTATGACAGGCATTTTCATGCCTGTATGTTTTACTAAACCGGATTAAAGCAAATCTCAGGTACCCTTAAAAGAAAGAGCCACAGGACCCAATGAGACCATGGGGAGAGTTCTGGAATGGTAGAGTGAGGACCTCCACATATCCACCCCCCATTAATGCAATACATATACAAGGAAAAACTTGTCAAAATCAACTTTTTCAGAATGCTGTAAATTCACCAAAGGCTTGCAATTATCTAAGGCTTGTTTCCTAAAGTAAATCTGCTAACTATGTTAAGAACAGAAAGATTGGTGGTTTTTAAAGTTGACCTACCCTCATTTGTCTCTACACTCTACAGTAACCTTGAAAACTAGCTGTCTTGCAGCCCCCAGAAGAAGCAGACAGGGTTAAAGTCCCTCATAATATCTAATTCCCATGGTTTTGTCATTATTTTACTTGTCTCAGCTCTCTAGAAAAGACCCACTTAAAAGGCTGTTGTCATTATTTGACCCAAATCAAGACCCAGAGAGTATTTTCCAAAAATAAACAGCAGCAATTGTTTAATATTGCCTCTACTTGATGTTGTGACATCAGTTGGGGTAAACAAGAGGTAGACAAAAAGTTAAAAAGAAATTGAGAGGTTCATAAAGGACTTTGACAAGCTTTGTTATGTTCCTACAGACCATGAAGGCCACACACATGGGTGGGGCTATGTGTATGTCCAGATCTAAGAGGGCTCTAATCTCTGACTTCTGGCTGACCTTGATGCACAAGCAGAAGATGAAATCTAAGGTAGAATTTTAAACTGCTTGAGTTTTGAGACTATTCCCTGATACACACAGAGCTTCTCATGAAAAAATTAAAAAATGACTTTCAGCCAAGATGGAGATATAGGTGGAAACACTGTGCTTCCTCACACAAACAAGTTTAAAGACAACAAACTTTTAGCTGTCTTTAGTTTCAAAGACAAAAACACTACCAAAACACAGAAAATTGAATTGTACGGAAGTCTGACAACAATGAACCATTCAGCCAGACAGTGGCTGGAGGAGCTGGGTTGCACAGGCGGTGGTTGGTGGATCCCAGGTGTGGGGTGGCAATGGGCGGACCCAGTGAGGGCTGGCTGACCACAGTCACACTTTCGTGGTCACATAGTAGCACACAGACAAACCAGGCAGAGGAGTGAGCACTGAGACAGACAGTGAAACCAGGGCCCCAGTGCTGGGAAATAAAGCCTAAAAGCACCTACTGGAAAAACTTTCAGGGTTGAGGTGCTGGGAGAAGCTCCCAGGCTCACAGAGAGTTCATTGGAGAGACCCACAGGGTCCTGGAGGGTGCACAAGCCCACACACCTGGGAACCAGCACCAGAGGGCCCAATTTGCTTGAGGGAAGCAGCAGAAAGGACTGAAATCTGAGAGAAAGCAGAATAAACGCCATTGCCCCTATCTGGCCCCGCCCCCACATTTAGCGTCACAACCCAGCAACCTGGGTTGCCCCGCCCTGGTGAACACCTAAGGCTCTGCCCCTCATACGTAACAGGCACAAACAGACCAAAACATGGCTCACGCAGAAAAAGAGCTCAAAGCCCCAGAATCAATACTTCTAAGCAACCAAGAGATAGCCAGGCTATCAGATGCACAGTTCAAAACACTGGTGATCAGGATGCTCACAGAGCTGGTTGATTTTAGTCATAAATTAGAAGAACAAATAAAGGCTAAACTAAGTGAAATGAAGGGAAATGCACAGGAAACCAATAGTGATGGAAAGGAAACTGGGACTCAAATCAAGGGAGTGGACCAGAAGGAAGAAAAAAATGGCCAAACAGAAAAGGATGAAGAAACAAGAATTCAAAAAAATGAGGAGCAGTTTAGGAACCTCCAGGACATCTTTAAACATTCCAACATCCAAATTATAGGAGTGCCAGAAGGGGAAGAGGAACAGCAACAAGGGAAAACTTATTTGAACAAATAATAAAGAAGAACTTCCCCAATTTGGCAAAGGCAATAGACTTCCAGGAAATCCAGGAAGCTCAGAGAGTCCCAAAGAAGTTGGACCCAAGAAGGAACACACAAAGACGCAGCATAAGTACATTAGCCAAGACTAAAATGAAGGAGAGAATCCTAGAAGCAGCAAGAGATAAGGGGACAGTCACCTACAACGGAGTTCCCATCAGACTGTGAGCTGATTTCTCAAAAGAGACCTTACAGGCAAGAAGGGGCTGGAAAGAAGTATTCCAAGTCATGAAATACAAAGACCTACATCCAAGATTGATCTATCCAGCAAAGCTTTCATTTAGAATGGAAGGACAGATAAAGTGCTTCTCAGATAAGGTCAAGTTAAAGGAATTCATCATCACCAAGCCCTTATTATATGAAATGTTAAAGGGACTTATCTAATAAAAAGAAGATAAAAATACGAACAGTGAAAGGACAGCAAACTCACAGTTATTAACAACCACATCTAAAACAAAAGCAAACTAAAAGGACAGCTAGATCAGGAGCAGAACCATGGAGATCATATGTAGGTTTAGCAACAGAGGAGTGGGAGGAGAAGAAGGGGAGAGAAGATACAGAGAATAAGTAGCATAGACAGTAGGTAGAAAATAGACAGGGGAAGGGTAAGAATAGTATGGAAAATATAGAATCCAAATAACTTGTGACACATGGACATAAACTAAAGGAGGGGGAATGGTGGGAGAGGAGGTGTACAGGGTGGAGAGGAATGAAGGGGGGAAATGGAACAACTGTAATGTCATAATTAATAAAATATACTTTAAAATATAAAAGATTTATTATTTCAACCTGCTTAAGAAATTGTATGACCAACATTAGCTGAACACTAAACTAACCAAGCAGAAACTTCCCTGGCTGTACTCTCCAGGGAATAAAGACTTTACAGAATCAGTCCAAGAAAGTCACTAAACAAATAATACAAAAAACAACAACCCAGGACCCTTGGGGGTATCTTATTTCTAGAGTTACCACTTTATATTATCTAAAAATTTCAGTTTTCAAAAAAATGACAGAAAATGCTAAAAAACAGAAAGGTGTGACCACACAGGAAATAAAGTAGTCAATAAACCTGTCCCTGAGAGGTCCTAGATGTTGGCTTTACCAGACAAAGAATTTAAATCAGATATGGTGTGTTCAAAGAACTAAGGAACACAATATCTAAAGAATTAAAAGCATGACAACTGTGTGTCAATATTTAGAGAATGTCAATAAAAAGGTAGAAATTATCTTTTAAAACTAAATACAAATTCTAGAATTGAAAAGTATAATAAACAATGTGAAAAGTTTGCTGGTGGGGCTCAACAGCAAATTTAAACTGTAAAAAAAAAAGAATAAAAAAACTTCAGGATAGGTCAATTGAGACTGTACACTCTGAGGAACAGAAAGAAAAAAGAATAAAGAAAAGTAAACAACACAGAGACATGTGACATAGCAAGAACTGGGTCAGAAATGCATACTGGGAATTCCAGAAGGAGAAGAGAGACAAAAAGAGCTTAAAGAATATTTGAAGAAGTAATAGCTGAAAACTTCCCAAATTTGATTTAAAAATTAATCATCACGTCCATGAAACTCAATGAATTCCAACTAGATAAGTTCAATAAGATACATATATAAACACGTTATAATCAAATTGTTGAAATAAAAGAATTTTGAAAGGAGGAAAACAAAAATGACTCATGGTATATGAAGGATCCCCAATGAAATTACATCTGCCTTCTCATGAGAAAAACACAATAATGCTAATAAAATAAAATAAAGGTTTAAGTGCTGAGAGAAAAGGCCTACCAGTTGTTAGTTCTATACCCTTCAAAAATATCCATCAAAAATAAAGGAGAAATTAAGACATCCTCAGGCAATAGAAAAGTGAGAATTTGTTGCTAGCAAATTCCTACTCTTCAAAAAATATTAAAGAAAATCATTCAAGCCAGAAAGAAAGGGCACTGGACAGTTATTTTAATCTACATGAAGAAATGGAACATCGGTTAAGGTAACTGCATAGATAAAGATAAAAGACAATATAAATGTACGTTTTGTAACTCTTTTCTTCTATCTGATTCAAAAGAAAACTGTAGGCCCTGGCTGGTGTAGCTCAGTGGATTGAGTGCAGGCCTGTGAACCAAAAGATCGCAGTTCGATTCCTAGTCAGGGCACATGCCTGGGTTGCAGGCCAGTTGCCAGCAGGGGACTCATGAGAGGCAACCATGCATTGATATTTCTCTCCCTCTCTCCTTCCCTTTCCCTCCAAAGAGAAATAAACAAAATCTTAAAAAAAAAGAAAACTATATAAACAAAACTAGGCTGATGGACTTATAATATGTAAAGATGTAAGCTATATGGCAGTTATAACACAAAGGAGGGGAAAGGAATGTAGACATATTGGAGCAAGTTTCTGTATTCTTCTGAAATTGAGTTAGTATTAAACCAGACTAGGTTGTTTTCAAATAGTATACTAATTTCAATCCCCTAAGCAACCACTATGAAAATAACTTAAAAAGTGTATTGTAAAAGAAATAGAAATGGAATAAAAATAGTACACTAAACAAATGTCTGATTAATAAAAAGAAAGTAGGCATGAATGTGGTGATAGTTTCATTGGTACATGCATAAGTCCAAACTCATCAAATTATATACATAAAATATATATGATCTTTTGTACAGAAAATATACCTCAATAATCTGTTTTTTAAAAATGTAGCCAATAGTAGAGAAATAAAAGAACAAACACCTAAAAGACAATGATAAAACATTCCACTCAACTACAGCAAACTACATATTCTTCTCTAGTGTAATATTCTCCAGGGCAGATGATATGTTAGGCTGTAAAATGAGCCTTATTACATTTTAAAATATTGAACTCATACAAAATATGTTCTCTAGTAACAGTAGGATTATATCCAAAATTAATAATAGAAGGAAATCTTAAGCATTTAAATATGTGAAAACTAAGCAATATGTTCCTCCAAATAAGCAGTGAGTAAAGGAAGAAATGACGTAGAAAATTAGAAAATATTTTTAGATGGCAAAAATTAAATCACAACAGCCAAAATGTATGGCAAGCAGCTAAAACAGTGCTTAAAAGGAAATTTATAGCAGTAAACACCTATACTTAAAAAGTTTCAATTCAATAAGCTAAACTTCTACCTTAAAAAACTAGAAAAAGAGTTTTCTAACCCAAAATGAGTTCATGGAAGAAAATAATAAACATTAGAGCAGAAATGAATGAACTGGATAAAATCAACAAAGCCAAAATAGAAAAATTAACAAAATTGAAAAAAGACTCAAATTACTAAAATTAGGATGAAAATGGGGGAAATTACTATAATTTTTAATGAACTAAAAAGTATTATAAGCAAATATTGTGAAGAATCATATGCTGAAGGGACCATGGGGGTAGTAATGATAGATGCCCCGTAGGAACTGATGTAAACAAGCAACTGGTAGTGAAAGGGACCCTCCTGTCCCCACACACCCACACACAGCATAAGAATCAGAAGCTTGATTAAATGGAAGAGGGTGCTCAACAGTAACTGAGGTAGAATTAGTACCTTTCAGACATAGCTAGTAATTAAGGTCTGAATTAGACTTGGTAACAAAAAATTGAATAATGGGAATATTTCTCCCACATTTAAGACACATAACTACTCCACCCTGACTGGTGAGGGTCAGTGGGTTGAGCATCGTCCTACAAACCAAAATGTCAGCAGTTCAATTCCCAGTTAGGGCTCATGCCTAGGTTGTAGTCCAGGTCCCTGGTGGGAGGTATGCAAGAGGCAACCCACTGATGTATCTCTTGCATATCGATCTTTCTCTCCCTATCTTTTTCTCTCCCTTCCCCTCTCTCTAAATAAATAAATAAAATCTTTTAAAAAAGAGACATACTCCATTATTTTAACAAATGGACATTAAAGAAAATCTCAAAAAATTAAGCTAAGATCACTCATAATGGTTGACGCCTGGAGACATAGCTATTATTACTAATATGGGGTATCTACTTCTAATCCTTTCTCTGTTCATGTTATATGTAGACATCTCTGACCTGTAAGAAATGTAATTTTGTTTTTCATAATTCACCAAAACCTTTATTTCTAATTCTCAGTGTATTGGTAGCAGAAACTAATCTTGGTCAGTTCATGCTTACCCCCTGCTCTAGGGTTGCATCTAAAAGTTCCGGGGAGCTTGCATAAATTTGCACTCCTATGTGCCAGGTTCTCAGTCACTAGTTCATGTAGGAGTCTTGACTGCTTGGTCTCTCCAGGTCTGGCTCTCTATTAAGAACTGTGGGCAGGTTGCTTGTGTTGTTCTGAAGTTATGGAAACTTCTTGTAGTCTAAGGTCTTTCTCCACATTTATGTTGTACCTAGGGACAGGGGAAATTAAGCTCCCTGTTCTATGCTGAGACTTGGCCTGGAATCACCATAGAGACATTTCTTCTGTTCTTGCGTTTATTTGGCATGGAAAAATCTGAGCCCTTTCTAGCTTTCCCAGGTTTGGCTCTGACTTGGGGGCACTGATTTCCTATCAGGCTGCTCTCCAAGCCTGTCTAGAAGTTTTACCATAAAATATTATATCATGGTATGAAAGAAGTATAATTTATTTAACTGTTTTCTTATTGTATATTCAGATTATATTAATCCTTTATTACCATATGTCATGCTGTATTAAATATATTAGTAGTGAAAGCTGTATCCACATCCATTATTATATCTTTAAAAGAAATTCCTAGAAGGGCAATGTGTGTGTGTATCAAAGAATACACACATTTTAACACTTTTTCTATAAGTTGCTAAATCAACATCCAGAAATTTACCTCTTAGCCAGAGTGTGTGAGAATTTTCACTTCCCTATGTAGAAGATTTAGAAATAAGTTAGTCACACAGGTCATATCTTTGCTATTTATTTGTGTTCAGTTTCTGTATGCTACTCATGATTTCATAATTTAAAAAAATGCAGTTTGATTATTTGTAAAGTAACCAGTAGAGAACCACTAATATAGTTAACATTGGAAATGATTTTTTGAGGCTAAAAAATGAGGTTATTCATGAAACATGTGACTAAGAGATTACTTCTTGGCAGGACTTCAAGAAGGTTAATGGCCAGCTTTTTTCCCCTTTTTATTTACTGAGTAAAGAATTTAATTAAATTAAAAGTCTGTAATAATAATAATTATCATTGGCTGAGGTACACAGAGTGGCCCACTAAAGGAGTTCATGCCAAGAAACCTGGATCCAGTGAATGTGTTATATTACATAGCAAAAGGGACTTTGCAGATAGAATAAGTTATGGACCTTAAGAAAGTGTGGGCTTTGTCCTGAATTATTTTAATAATAGGAAATCAGATTCCAAGTATAAAACATATTAATGCCTTGTTGTTGGCTCTTACATGTAGAAGCTTATAGGCAAGGGCCAAAGAGAGGCATTTAAGAGCTAAGGGCACTCCTCAGCTGGCAGCCAAAATAGAAATAAGGACCTCATCTAATTATCTCTAAGGAACTAGATTCTGCCAACACCCCGAATGGGCTCACAGGCAGATGCATTTCTGAGCTTTTCGATAAGAGTCAAGCTGGCTGTATGATACACTGATTTTCACCCATATCTCTGACCTATGTAACTGTAAAATAATACATTTTTGTTGCATTGAGCTGCTAAATTTGTTGCATTGGTTAGCATAGAGGTATAAAATTAATATGTTAGCTGAATAAATAAATAAATAATAAAATGAATGAATGAATCAATCAAATGTGGTTTAAGAGTAAAAATTGTTATATACATATGTTTCCCAAAAAGTTGAAGAATCAGAGGTCCATTTTACTTTCAAGGTCCTTTGAAACTTTCCTCCACTTTGCTGATCCATGTTAAAGCTATGTACCATTTTTGGCTCCAAGAGGACATAATTACGTGCTGAACCACCATCTCTGCTCTGCAGTGATAAGATTTATTATCATTTTTAGTGTGTGCTAACTATTTTGTGCTTGTGATTCCTCAAAAATTTTGCTTGAACTGGGAGCATTTTCCATCCAGCGCACAAACTATTACTCTTGTTATCCAGTGAATTCAGATTTAAGTAACTGCATACATTTATTATTTTTTCCAACAGGTATTTATTAGACTTCTGTTCTGAGTTTAGTTTTCTGCTTGGCTCTGAAACTATTACAAAAAAATAAAGATAGTTTCCAAATTAAAAACTGGTATACATTCTAGTAATCTATGTCTAAGTTACGTCTTTGTCACTCAGAATTCATTTGCATGTGAAACAATATTAAAACATTGACTCTGTATCTAAAACAGCTCACAAAAGCCCATTTAACTAAAAACTTATTTGAACTAATCTTAAAAAATTTAACTGAATTTAAACACCATTTATTTTTTCTGTGGGAAAAATTCAGTTCTCCAATTTGTTATGTTAGAAGTTCAATTTCCTCCCTAGAAGAACTGGCTTTTTCAGCAGTAATATTTTGATCACAGGCTTCTTTGAGTAATGGAGCATATAGTTCTGAATTTGTATGTGCTTGAACCATCTTATTTTGTTTTAGTTCTTTGCATCAGAAAAACCAGTTGCCCTTTGGTTGGATTATCTTGTTCTCTCTTTCATGTCTACTATCTTCTCTCTAGTTGCTTTTATTATATCCAAATTCTTTAATCACCATTAACTCTAAGTATCTATACATCTGTCATCTTATATATTTCATTTCCTAGAAACACCTTATACATTTCATTTCCTAAATAAGTGGCAATTAGTTTCAGAGAGTAGTCAGTGCTCAAATCTACAGTCCATTCCCTTAACTTTCCATATATTGCCATTAATAAAATTGGTGCTATTTAGTAAAAAATTATCTGTTCTCTTTAAGACATGCCACTCACCCCCAGGTAATGTTTTTCTACTTTAAAGCAAGTCATATAGATGAACCATTCCAAGAGGTAGGTTGATAGATAACATGTAAAGTAGTATATATAGCTATATATCATATAGCTACATGATATGGTGTAGCTATAGATATCAGTTGCATACAAAAGAAAGTGGTAGAGACAACAAATAATTTAGGAGTTAAGAAAATGAACTCAATTTATGCTTAATTCAACAATTTAGCAATACCAAAAAGTATGGGTAATTTCCTTGCTCACAGTTTTATCCCTTTTAGAGTCCTCTTCCAGTGTCTTCTCCATGTTGGTATACCTAAATCTTCATGGTCCACCACATGGGCACACTCTCTACAAGCCTTCCCTGACAGCCCCATCTGAGGTAATCAGCCTTTCTTCTCATTTCCCCTGTCAACTCCTCACTGTTTTTCTTATGACATAGTGGAATAAAAATGAAGAGATGTATTTAAAAAGCTACAAGGATGAATGTTAAAAGCAATTTGTTAAGCAAATGACAGGTAAGTTGAGATTTATATAAGAGAATGAAAAGCAGGGAGAACACTTCAGGTACAATGAAGGTGACTAGAGAAGTTGATGAACAAAGGCAGAGAATCTGGAAGTCGGGAGGATGGCTCTCTAGAAGCAAAGGATTCCTATTGAAAATGGCAGAAGGTAAATGTTAAAAGGTAGCTGGGGAGCAGATGGTGTAGGGCCTTGCACAATGCTTCAGGGATGAAGAGTTTGGGCTTTGTCCTGAAAGCAACAGGAAGCCATTGAATGCACTGTTAAAGTAGGTATTTAGGAAGATTAATTTGGCAGCAGTATGTAAAATAGATGCAAAAAGCTTATTAAAATGTATATTTTAGTAAGATAAGAGTAGCAGGTACAAATTTTAAAGGTCCTAGTCAAGTGTGTAACAACATTAACAAAACCTGTAACTGTTCTAATTTTTTATAAAGCACTTCAGTTTCTGGTGCTAAGTCTTCTTTCTACCTGCTGAAGAAAATTTATTCTAGTCACTTCCAGGTAAAAGAAGTCCAATTCTGTGTTTTCTCATTGAACCTCCATCATTTCAGGAGGGGGTGGAAGGAATGAGAAGGTGGATGTGAGAGACATTCAGTTTAATCTTCTCCTCACTATGTTGGAGTCTATTCCCAATGTCACTTGTCTCATCTGTCCTCTCAGACAATGGGTGGATGGTCATTGGGAGCTCAGTTTGTCCACAGAGTTCCTCCTTACAAGAATTTCCCTCATTCTGACTGTGAAACCCCTTGCAGACCCCTCTCTTAGGTAACTGTAGTCTCCAGAATTGGAAGGCCATGAGAGAGCATTCAGGCATGATCCACACCACTCCAGCCCATAAGGCACTAGGTGAATTGTCTCCAGCTGTTATCTACATATGAGTCTCACCACCAGTTTGATCTTGCAGCTTGTTCTCAATGATGGCAAAACAGTGGGGTAGGAAAAGGGGATTTCTCCCCCAGGTATGCTGTCTTCTGTCTCTCAGCCCCACTGTCTATCCATTGGATGCCCAAACTTAACTAAGAGGATTTATTATGTCCTCTCCCAGGATTCATCACACTCATGTTTAACCTATTTCTTTTTCTCTGCCAACCTCTCACCTCACTTCCTTCTTTTTCGGCTTGAGTTTTGATTTTTTTTGTGTTTTAGTTTTTTTCTTTTAGTCTATGTATGGGAGTTGTATACATGAAGCTGAATCTTTGAGTATTACCTCAAGACCAAAGGATTTTGTACTTAAGAATCAAGGGTTTTCTGTTTTTCCTGCCTTCTGTTTTTAACTGGTTCTTTGGTGAGTTCCACAGTGACCATGGTGTCTCCTGTCTAACTCTGACCTCGAAGGGGGCTCTTATGGAAAAAATGAATGACAGGTGGGATTAGGATGGGCATGGGTAATCATACCAAGCAGAACCTAACATTTTTTGCCATCACATAATTATGATGTCCTGAGGGCCTAAATTGAGGTGGAAAACGTTATTAGGAAGAAAAATCCATTGGATATATTTGGTGTTAAAATATGATATAGATTAAGGACTTTTAAAGAATTTTAAGATTTTTGAGACTGAGTGAATGGGAAATGAAAGAAGTTGAGGGAATTTAAAAAAGAATTACAGAGATAAACTAGTCATTTATACCCCATATATTGATATAACTGAACCTGAATGAGAGCAACACTTACAGAAGATCCATTAATTTTGTTAGTTATCTGAAATAAGCATAGTTCTAGAGGATCGATTCCCTTGGTCTAACTTACTAACAGTGGTTTGGAAATGAGCACATCATTCATTTATTTACCTTGGGAATTATATCTAATAATGTGATTATTAGTAGACATTTTTCCATGATTACCTGACTGCTGAGGTGGGAGTTGGTGCTTGGTGATCAGTTGGGTCAACAAGTGATTGGTAAGCATAGAATAAGAATAGATACACCAGGTAATAATTAGGGGCTACCCAACTGCTGAACAAGGTGAATAGCTCCTGTTGGTTCTAGGACTACTTCTGTCTGTGATAACCCCCAGTAATCTTTGGTAGCATCATGTTTTCTTCCCTAGAAGTTGTGAGGACACACTGACAAATTCTACTATACTATTCATTTTCTATATTCTTTATCTGTCATTTAAAACCTCTATCATTTCCTTATGATAGTTTGCAATTTCTTAAATTACTACTAATCTTCTACCAGTTCCATTTTAAACTGATGACTTCCCTTTTAGGGAAGCATGCTAGACCCCTGGTGCGACTTAGAAAGCACCCTCAAATTGCCAGCAATATGTTCATGAATCATCTTTTGGGTGACTTATTTCCTGTGATAATTTTGCAGATGGCTAATCTTACCCATTTTATTTTGATTCCTGTCAGTGCTAACCTCTAAGTATTATAATATCTGACTCTGTCCTAATTTTAGCTTATGCTTTCCTTTTCTGTTATCCTTTAGCCTTTCTTCCTAAATTTCCATATTGCTTGCATTTTCCAACATTTGTAAAGGAAAATGGTTGAGAAGGACTGACTTTTGCTTAGAGTCTACTGAGAATTTTACATGTATTCCACATTGAGCTAATTAGAATAAGAAAATTAGAATATTAATTGTAGAGGTTTAAGCAGGTCAATACATAATATTCTCTTTCCTTCCTGAACAAAGCATTAAGACCCAGGATTTGGGCAGACAGAAATAAAAGTAATAGCTTTATTACTTTTTTCCAGGTGCTTAGAAGAGTGACTAGAACACGTAGTGACTCCATAAGTATTTGTACAAATGAATGAAAACAAGATTGAGAGCCATAGCTTAATGTATCACTGCACTGGCTTCCTAATACATTTCTGCATTAAAGTAGCCCATCCAGTTCCAGGAAGATCTGGACAATCCAAAACCAGTACTGAAGGGACCGAAAGGCTTCTTTCAGTGGTAATCTCCTCCAGGCAGGCAGGTGACAGCAGGTGAGAACTTGGTAGTAGGGCAAGTCACTTTCCTCTCAAGTAAAGGAAAAAGTGAGAAAGTGGGGAGAGGCCAGAATGTTATTCTCAGGGGAAGTCCCTTCTTAGAACAAAAGACAATGAGGTGAAATTTCTTTTATAACATTTCCATCTTATGGCTCTTTTAAGTTATTGAAACTGACATTTAAATGTATGATCAGACAAAACCTGTCTAGCCTAGGAGAACATAAGCATAGAAATTAGAAGATATTTTTCTAATTTTTTTATTGTAACAGATAACATAAAATTTACCATATTAACCATTTTAAGTATATAGTTCAGTGGTAGTAAGCACATTCATTTTGTTGTCTAATCATCACCTCCACCCATCTCCAGGACCCACTTCATCTTGCAAACATGAAACTATACCCCTTAAGTAATAACTCTATAACCTCCCATCCCCCAGGCCCTAGCAGCCACCATTCTACTCTCCATCTCAATAAATTTGACTATGGCAGGAGATTTTAAAAAATCACCAGTAGCACAAACAAATGCTGGATTGGAAGATGACATTCAGATTTGTGGTCACAAAAAGCTTCTTATTTAGAGGAAAGCCAAAGCTAGGAAAAGTTGGGAGGACAACAGCCATCAGTTGAAAGTTACATCACCCTATCATCAAGTCATGTTTAACCAACTAAAATTAAAAGTAAAAGAAACTGCCCTGCACAGGTAGCTCAGTTGGTTAGAGCACTGACTGTACACCAAGCTTGTGGGGTTCCATCCCCAGGCAGGACACACACAGGAATCCACCAATGAATGTATGAATAGACAGAAAAACAAATCCATGTTTCTCTCTCTCACTTTTTCTCCTCCTCCTCCTCTCTCTCTAAAAGAATCAATAAATTAAAACTTTTAAGTAAAAGAAATCGACTATCTTAGAGGTTTTTTATTGACTGTATTCATATGTTTGTTTCTGTTGATTGTTTTGTATTAGGAAAAGAGTAACAATTCTACAATTACAGACTAAGACTGTTATCCTCAAGAGATCATTTTTTCAACCCAAAGTGAATCAGTGGCCTATGTCAGCTGCTGTCTAGATAAGCTATGTTAAAACATTTGCAGAAAACAGAGCTGGAAAAGGGAGAGGAAATGAGCCAAGCAGGTTTCTCTTTCACTATTAGAGTTTGCAGGCATTCCTTGCCCAGCAAGAATGGTTCCTGTCTTGTCTCTGAGTAATGGATACCTGAAATGCTTTCTAGCACATCATTTCTCTCAAACTTATTCAGAATTGTGGCTAAAGCTGAAGCCAACAAAAGGTCTCTAGTAAAGGGCACTCTGTGTGGGCTCTAATGAAACAGGCATTTGCACTGCAAGAAGCACTGTCCCTTTGCTCTAGAAAAAACTGATTGCTTCTTTCATCAATACACTGAGAAGAGCAGAAGAACAGGTAACCCAGGCATTTGGATTTTGGTTCATTTAACTGGCGGTGACTTCTTTGTTTATGAACGCTTTCAGGGTCTTAAAGATTTTTCATCCTTGCATAAGTTGGAATTGAGGGAGAGTCTAAAGTTGGAAATCTGACAAGCCAGAAGTTGAAGGATTGACTTTCCTGGGAAAATGCCAAATGACCCTAAATCTCTCAAGCAGTACTTGTACAGGTATTTAATCAGCTCTCCTGAGGTTTTTCTCCCCTCTTCTTTGAAGATCAGATTACATTCGGCATTCCAAGAATGTTAAGAATAGGTACCTTGCTGAGGCAATGATCTAAAATAACATATTTTGCATGTAAGGAAAGCTGCTGTCATGAAATCTGCTCTTGCAGGCCACCATAGTGTCAAAAAAAGATTTGTCTTGCTGGTGGCCCTTAAATATAGTTCTTATAATTTTCTATAGAAAGATATGATATTTAGCAGAAATCAACTCTTTATACCCTGAGCACTAACTAACCTGGGACAATAATGAGAGTGCTTGCCCAAGACCTACTGTAGGAAGATTCAAGGGGAATTTGAACTTTCTCTGCTTTTAGATGCAGGTTCTCTACCTTGAAGGTGGTCTTCTGTCTGCCTTTCAGTTATTTCTCAGGATGAGGAGGGAGGAGAGAGCATGATAAGATAATGAAGGCCCCTCTGGCTTAGCTTCCTGCTGCTCATTACCCCTTTGACTTTCCCAGTCTTAGGATCTGCTTATTGTTCTTTGAGTTGTTCTTAGGAAAACTCTAGAAAGCTTCAAGGGAGCTGACTTGAACCCACCAAGAGATGTGCATTTCCAGAACTTCAGAAATCTCTGAAAACAAATTTAAGAAAATAAAATAGGCATTTTATTTTCTATAAAATTACTGACATGTTTTGTATAATTGCCTTCCTGAAAAAGATTATTTCACTGTTAATGTACTTTTTAAGTTGATCTGCAATTCAGCTAAATAAATAAGTGGTGATAGAATGAAGGCTCAAAACACATTACTCTTGAATTGAATTAATGCACTGAAAAATTTGGCTTATAGAAGGGTGGTCCTTGCATATTTGTGATCTAAGCTAAGACCAAAAATCATAAATAAACTGAAGTAATGCATTGATAACATTATTTCCACTGCAAAAGTATTTTCTAGACTTGGACCTACTTTCCTTTTGCATGTAGTTAAAAGTCTCCATTTAATATGAGTATTACACTCAACATGTCTGGGTAGGTGTGGACTACTTTCTGTTGACCTTTGTGGAGGCAGTTGACATTGAGCTCTGGTGAGGTGGAGTAAGCATGGGACTTTCAGTAGAAAGAACAGCTTTTAAATTTTGCCAGTTTACATCATTTGGGTAAATATCAGGTTTTTAAAAATTTCTAAACTAAGATAAGAGATATCTACATCTCAGCAGGTGTTTTAAGAATTAAATGGTAAAATACACGGAAAAGCAATTATTTTACTACCTACTCAAATACAACAAATATATCCGACAGTGATTTGGGAGTAAGTATTTCTGCTCTAGTGCCAGCTCTGACACTTCCTCAGAACATGACCTGGGAGTAGCTACTTAACTGTTAAGCTTCAGTTTCCTCACCTGCAAAATGGGAACATAGGAATGAGATATTGTTATATAAAATGTTTACTTCTGTGTTAAGCTCATGACAGGTTTTTATTTAAAAAGTAGCTTTATTAAAATATAATTCATATACCATACAATTCCCTCAGTAAAGTATAAACTTCAGAGATTTCTAGTATGTTACAGATATGTGCAACCATCAGAATGGTCAATTTTAGAACATTTCCATCACCTCAAAAAGAAATCCTGTGTCCTTTAGTTATCACCCCTCAGTTTCTCTTCCACTAATCCCCAGTTCTAAGCAACCTGCAATCTACTTTGTGTCTCTCTAGATTTTCCTGTTCTGAACATTTCATATAAGTAGAATCACATACTATGTGGTCGTTTGTGTCTGTGTGTTCTTCACTTCCCATAATTTTATCAAGATTCATCCATGTTATAGCATATATAAGTACTTTAATCTTTTTGGGGGGATGAATAACATTCCATTGTCTGGGTATAACACACTTGTTTATCCATTCTCCATGTATTTATTCAAATGCTGATTGACATTTGGCTGTTTCCACCTTTTGGCTATGAGGAAAAATACTACTATAAACATTCACATTTTGTGTGAACACTTTTTTATTTCCCTTGGGTATATACCTAGAAGTGGAAGGATGGTAACTCTATGTTTAACAGGTGAAATAACTCAGAATGTTTTCCAAAGAGGCTTCCTCATTTCACATTCTCACTGACAATGTTCAAGGGTTCCAATTTCTCCACATCTTTGCCATCAATTGTTATCTGACTTTTTGATTTTAGTCGAGCAGTGGGTATAATGTGTTATCTCATTTTGTAGTCTTAATTTGCATTTCTCTGATGATTAATGATAGTGAGCATCTTTTCATGTGCTTATTGGCCATTCTTCCCTGAAGAATTGTGTATTCAGATACTTTGTCCATTAAAAAATTAGGTTCTTTGTCTTACTGTTATTGAATTATAAGAGTTCTTTATGTATTTTGGATACAAGTCTTTTATCAGATATATACTTTGTAAATATTTTCTTTCACTCTGTTGAGTGTGTTTTTGCTTTCTTGATAATGACCTTTGAAGCACAAAATTTTTAATTTTAATAAAGCCCAGTTGATCTGTTTTTTTTATTTTGCAGCTCATGCTTTTGGTGTCAAATGTAAGAATGCTTTGCCAAATCCAAAGTCATGTAGATGCCTCCCTATATTTTCTTCTAAGAGTTTTATATTTTTAGATCTTATACTTAGGGCTTCTATCTATTTTGATTTAATTTTTGTATATGATATAATGCGAAGGTCCAGCTTTATTCTTTTCCATATGATTACCTGCTGTTTCTAGCACCATTGTTGAAAAGACTATGCTTTATTCATTGGATAATCTTGGCACCCTTGTTGAAAATCAATTGATAATACATGTATGCATTTATTTCTGGACACTAATCTCTACTCCATTAATCTACATGTGTACTCTTGTGTTAATACAACACTTGCTCAATTAATGTTGCTTTGAAGTAAGTTTTGAAATTGTAAAGTGTGAGTTCTTCTACTTTGTTCTTTTTTTTAAGATTGTTTTTGCTATGCTGTGTCCTTTGTAATTCCATATGAATTTCAGAGTCAACTTGTCAATTTCTACAAAGATGTAAATTGGGATTCTGATTGGAATTGTGTTGGATCTTTAGATCAGCTTAAAGAATATTATCATCTTAACAATATTAATTCTTCCAATCCATAAATGCCAGATGTTTTCCAATTATTTATCTTTAATTTCTGTCAACAACATTTTGTAATTTTCAGTATATAACCTTTGTATGTCTTTTGTTCATTTTATTTTTAGGATGTTATTATAAATGGAATTGTTTTCTTAATTTAATTTTCAGATCATTTATTTCAAGTGTATGGAAATACGATTGATGTTTATAATAGATCTCATATCCTGAAACCTGCAGATTAGTGTAATAGTTTATTTTTGGTAGATTCCTTAGGGTATTATATATATATATATAAGATCATGTGAAATGCAAATATAGATAGTTATATTTCTGCCTTTAAAATCTAAAGCTTTTTTATTTCTTTTCATTGCCTAATTGCCCCGCTAAGAGCATCGAGTACAATGTTGAATAAAATGGTGAGTACAATGTTGAATAACAGTGGTGAGGATAGACATCCTGGTCTTATTCCTGACATAGGCAGAAAATGTCCAGTCTTTCACCATTAAGTATGATGTTAGCTGTGAATTTTTTTATGTGTTCTTTATTATGTTGAGAAAACTCCCTGTTATTTCTAGTTTATCAAGTACTTTCTTTTTTTTTACCATGGATGTTAGATTTTGTCAAATGCTTTTTGTGCACCTGTTGAAACAATCATGTGCTTTTAAAAATTCTATTGATATGATGTATCATGACAATTAGTTTTCAGATGTTGAACCAACCTCATATCTTGAGTTAAATCCCACTTGGTCATGGTGTGTAATTCTTTTTATATGATGCTGTATTCAGTTTGCTAGTATTTTGTTGAGAATATCTGTGTCCATATTCATAAGGTATATTGGTCTTTAGTTTTCTTTTCTTGTGATGTCTTTGTCTGGTTTTGGTATTAGGATAATATGGACCTCATAAAATGGGTTAGAAAGTTTTCCTCTTCTACTTTTTGGAAGAGTTTGTGGATAACTGGCATTCATTCTTTAAATGTTTGTTTGAATTCAGTAGTGGGACTATCTGGGCCTCAGGTTTTGATTGTGGGTTATTTTTTATTACCAATTCAATCCTTTTATTTTTGTAGATTTATTCAGATTGTCTATTTTGGGAGAAGTTTTAGTAGTTTGTACTTTTCAGGAATATTGTCCGTTTCTCTTAATTTATCTAAGTTGTTGGCGTACAACTGTTTGTAGCATTGCTTTATGATTCCCTAAAAAATTCTGTAAGGAAAGTGGTAATGTCCTCTGTTTTATTTCTGATTCTAGTAACTGGGGGTTTATGTACCTAAAGGTTTGTCAATTTTGTTGACCTTTTCAGAGAAGCAGCTTTTGGTCTCACTAATTTTTTATTATTGTTAATTTATGTTTTAATTAACACCTGCTTGCATTAGGTTTAATTAAGACCTGCTTGCATTAGGTTTTATTTGTTCTCCCTTTTCCAGTGTTTTAAGGTGAAAGTTAAGTTTATTGATTAGAGATATTTTTTAACCTGTGCATTTACAATGAAAACTTTCTTTCTAAGCTCTGCCTCAGCTTTTATCTTCACTTTCATTCATCTCAAAATGTTTTCTGTTTTTCCTTCTGATTTTTTTCTTTGACCCATTGGTTATTTGAGAGTGTGTTGCTTAATCTCCGTATCTTTATAAATTTACCAATTTTTTTCAATTGCTTTCTAATTTTATTTTATTGTGGTTACAGAACATATTTTGTTTTATTTTTATCCTTTAAAATTTACTAGATCTGTTTGATGGTCTAGCATATAGTTTATTTTGGAAAATGTCCCATGTGCACTCGAGAAGAATGTATATTGTGTGGAGTTTTCTATAAATGTCCATTACATAAAGTATTGTTCAAGTCTTCTATTTCCTTGTTGATCTTCTGCCTAGTTGTTCTATCCATTATTGAAAATAGATACTAATGTCTCCAGATATGATTGTTGTATTTCAATTTCTCCCTTCAGTTATGCCAGTTTTTGCTTCATGTATTTTGAGTCTCTCTTTAGGATATATGAGTGAGGTCTGTCCAGGAGGCATCCAGGCATGTAATGTGAAAAATAGAGACATTTATTGAAGAAGACACAAGACACAAGAAACATTGCACATAGGACAATGATGCCTCAGTCTTCTTCAAAGTAGGCACATTGGGACCTCACAGTTTTACTAGTTGCCATTAGCTACCCAGTCATATTTTCCTGAATCTCACTGAAGGTCTGAAATCTCTTCCCTTTCAAAGGTGATTTTGATTTTGGGAAAAGCCATAAGTTGCTGTATTTAGGCTGTAGGGGGCCTGAATCACCAGTTATTTGATGTTTCACCAAAAAATTCTGCATAAGATGCTATGCATGAGTAGGTGTATTGTTGTGATGAAGCTGCTATTCAACCATTGCTCATAGCTATGGTCTTCTGAATAATCCAAATAGTTTCCTTGGAAAAATGTTCAAGCTTAATGCAAAATTTGATGCAGATTTATTGCTCTACTTTCTCAGTTATTTTTAATGCAATGCAACACAATATACATGCTCACTCAATGGCATCTACCGCCCCCCCCCCAATAGTACAGTAAAGTTGTCATTGTTGACACATTCACATTCCAGTCCACTCTCCTTGGCTGCCAGGTTATGTCAATGTCATATCAATGGTTCTTGTCATACCAACAATAGTTGGACTTTTACCAGACATACCTTGTGTGTGTGTGAGTGTGTGTGTGATTGATGTATCTTCCTGATATTTCTATATATACATATACACATATATGTGTATACTATACACACTATATACTATACTATTCTATATATACATATACATATATGTGTATATGTATATATAGTCATAAAATATTTGCATTTATCTCCAGCAATATTTCTTATTTTAAATTTTATTTTGTTTTCTATCAATACAGCCACTCCATCTTTCTTACAGTTGTTGTTTGCATGATATATCTTTTCCATTCTTTTACTTCTGTTTGTATCTTTGAGTCTAAAATATATCTCCTGCAGACAGTATACAGATTGACCTTAGTTGCTGAATTCTAGTAATTAATGATTTATTGCTCTAGTATTTTTAACAATGTTTGAGACATAATAATTTACCTAGCATCTTGAATCTCCTCTTAATTGCCTTTGATCATAATCTCTACTGTTGTTGAGAGCTCTTTAAATTTAAATATATCCATGATTTTTTGTGACTGAAGGCAATATATTTGGCAAGAGACTGAGAGCTATGGGTTTTACAACTGCTTCTTCCCCTAGACAAAATTTTTAAGGTTATGGAGCTGGAAGTGGTGTTAAAGGCAACCTTCTCTCTGATACTGCTGCTCTAGGAGCTGAATGCTTGGTAGACTGTGAGGTGTGGGTAGAGGCAGCAGCCTGAGGTTCTCTTGGCTTATTTCTGCAAGCACAAAACCATGAGGTGGGGCAAGGATTATCATGGCCCCAGTATTCTCAGTGAGCTGTGCTGGAGGCAGAAACTCTATTCCATGAATCAGACCTGTGAAGAGGAAGAGAGCCTCCACTTTTCAACCACAGGGGGCAGTGTGAGAAATACTTCCATCCTATTCTTTTGGGGAAGAAACCCTTCTATTGGGAGCTGGAGGAAATACCCCAGTCTCTCAACTTTCTTACCATTTTTTAACAGATTTTATTGAATGAATGTTTTCTTTATTTGCTCTTTGCTTGCAGGACCATTTGAAGAGGCTTTAAGTGGTTGCCTTTTGAAGGTAAGTATTCAATAAATATCAGTTAGCCTTTTTTGTACCTCATAAAAGACCACCAAAATCTTGAAAGCCTGTTCTAGCTAATAATTTTTATTTTAGTATTTTATAATCATTAATTGCCTTAAAGACTGCTTTAATTACACCCATTTTTATGATGCAGTAAGGCATCAGCTTTTTATATACCAGGTAGAATCACAAAACACTATAACACATGATAAGAAGGGATAATTTAATACCATCTCTTTCCCATGGTACAGAATCTTCACTATCCTCTTAGCTTTTATATTTTACTCAGTTCCTGAGGGTATTTCTAAATAAATAATAACTCAGTATGGCTTCTGGGTCCTCTCAAGAGCAATGTTGGAAAGTTATTTATTCATAACTGCATATTTTTAAGAATCTTTGTGAAGTGTAATAACATTCCATAAGCACCTTTCACTTACTCCGGTATTGGATTTTCTCCCAACATTATAATTAGTACAAAGCTTTCCCCACTATTCAAGAATTCTGTTGACATTATAGAAATGTATCAAAGTTTATACTTTGGCATATTCAAGCTCCTGATATGATTTCTGCACTCTGGCACAGTGGTTTTGAGTCCTCATATCTGCTTTCTGCATAAGCACAGGGCCCTATTGTTACAGGATCAAGCCATAACTCTGAGCAACAGTGTAGCACATATAAAATCACATCAGTGGCATTCTGTATTGAGAGTTTCTTCTGGTGTCTACAAGCACTTTAAAGTCTAGAAGAGCTCAAACTGTGCTATTGTGATTATCACCTTTCTCATTTCCATATCTGTGTTATTTTAGAATATCATCAAGACTAACTGGTTTATGGATTTGTGAAACTTATTTCCCATAAGGTTATAATTCAAGGGTCCATTATGACAGAAAATGGGGAAAAACATAGAAATTAGAATTAAGTAACAATCAAAGAGATGCAGTATCAGAAAACAAATGTGATTCAAAAAATAAAAATGAGAAAGAAAAGTTATGCCAGAAGAAAGAAAATACTATATCAGCTAAAGAGTTACCATTAAAAACAAAAAAGCCTCCAAAATTTTATAATAAATTTTAAAATATTGCAAAGCAGTACTTCTTGCCAGATCAAAATAAAATCCCTTGTGATACTGAAGTTGGTAGAGGAGGAAGTTGACACTACACTAACCTCCTCCCAGGACCAATCTCGAATTACCACTAAATTGTAGATAAATCATCTGGAAAAGCCAACTGAACACTACCTAGAGACAAACCTTATAACCATGGACATACAATAGAAGCCACATTACCACAGTGTGACTGGTAGGGAATGCAGAGGAGGCATGAGAAGCTAAAGTTCTAGAAAGATATTTCAGTGGCTGGGGGCCCACCACCCTGAGAAGTGTGGGGTCTAAACCCCAAGCTGGGCTCCCCAGCCTATAGCACTAGAGTCTAAAAGGTACCTAGATAACATTCAGATGTGAAAAGCAACAGGGTTTCTGTCTGTCAGAGAGAAACAGCTAGAACTCAAAGAGTCTCTTAAAGGGCCAATGCACAAAACCTCATTTTCAACCACTTAGCCTGGGCTCTGGCAGACGGAGGGAAGAGTATACTAGAGATGCTTGAGAAGAGCCTGGAGTTGGTGGCTCTGGTGAGTGAACTGAAGGAAGAGCTGCCAGTATCCCTCAGCTGAGTCATCCTCCATACTGCAGAAGCCATCTTTCTCAGACAGAGCACTCCCCTCCAAGTGGCAGCAGCCTAAGGGGAAGCAGTAGTTCTGCCCAAAAGAATTATTCTTCCCCACCCTGTGGAGCTTAAGCCCTATGCTGAGTATAGCCTGAAGCTATATCACTGATTAGTTTAATGATTGAGGCAGATCTCTGGAAACTAAGAGATTTCAGCTGACCCTCCCTGGTCTGGCACTGATAAAAGCCAGCCTTGGTGTGCAGCTTCGTTCTTTCTGCTCACACCCAGGCCCAGCAGAAGAAGCCACAAGTTGTGGATCACTGATAGCTCCAAGCAGGTTGCCCAGGGCCAGTCACAGCAGTATCTGACAAAGACCTACACTAGAGTCTTTGAAGATCTACCTAATACATAGAAACAAATACAAAGAAGCAGCCACAATTGGAAGACAAAGAAACAGACCCCAAATGAACAGAGAATTTTCCAGGAGAAGTAGATGAAATGTAGGCAAGCTATGTACCAGAGAGTTTAGAGTAATGATTATAAGGATACTCAACAGCATGAAAAAAGACATAGGAATCATAAAAAAAGGACAAGTCAGGAATAAAAAATGCAATATCTGAAATAAATAATACACTAGAAGGAATAAACCATAGGTTAGATGAGCAGAGGACTGAATCAGTGTTTTGGAAGACAAAGTAGGAAAAAACACCCAAGCAGAGCATCAAAAAGAAATTTTTTAAATGAGGAGAGCTAAAGAAACATCTTGGACAACATAAAACATAACAACATCTGCATCATGGGAATACCAGAAGGAGAAGAGAATGTGCAAGATTGAGAATCTATTTGAAAAAAGAATGACCAGAAACTTTCCTGATCTTATGAAAGAAAAAGACACACAAGCCAAGGAAGTCCAGAGAGTCCCAAACAAGTTGGACCCAAAGAGGCCTACACTGAAACACATCATAACTGAAAGGTCAAGGCTTAAAGACAAGGAGAGAATCCTAAAAACTACAAGAGAAAAGCAGGTAGTTACCTACAATAAAGCACTAATTAGACTGTCATCTAATTTCTCAGCAGAAACATTTCAGGCCAGAAGTGAGTAGCATGAAATATTCAAAGTAATGAAAAGCAAGGACCTAAAACCAAGGCTACTTTACCCAGTAAGGCTATCATTTAAAAATCAAAGGAGAAATAAGGAGCTTCCCAGACAAGAAAAAGCTAAAGAAGTTTGTTAAAAACAAACCAGTACCACAACAAATGTTAAAAGGCTTGCTTTAAGAAGAAGAAGAAGAAAAATAGAAAGAAAAAGAAAGGAAAATAGTCTAATAATAAAATGGCACTACATACACATATATCAATAATCACCTTAAATGTAAATGGCTTTAATGGTCCAACCAAAAGACATAGGATAAGAAAACAAGACCCATATACATGCCGCCTCCAAGAGACCCATTCCAGATCAAAAGAAATACACAGATAAAAAGTAAAGGGATGGGGGAAGATATTTCATGCAAATGGAAAGGAAGGAAAAGCTGTGGTAGCAGTACTTATATCTGACAAAATACACTTTAAAACCAAAACTATAGTAAGAGACAAAGAAGGACACTACATAATAATAAAGGGAACAATCCAACAAGAGGCTATAACCCTAATAAACATTTATACACCCAACACAGGAACATGTGAAGCAAATTTTGATGGACATAAAGGGAGAGATAGACAGAAATGCAGTCATAGTCAGAAATTTTAACATCCCATTGACTTCATTGGATAGATCTTCCAGGCAGAAAATCAGCAAGGAGAGAGCAGCCTTAAATGACACACTAGGTCAAATGAATTTAATTGATATCTTCACAGCATTTCACCACAAAGCAGCAGAATAGACATACTTTTCAAGTGGACATGGAATGTTTTCTAGTATAGACTACATGTTAGGACACAAAAAAGTTTCAATAAATTTAAGAACGCTGAAATCATATCAAAATAAAATCCCTTGTAATATATACTTTATGATTGCCGATCTATGTTAATGACATTTATCTTTATGAATTGATTGAGTTTAATAGGGACAAAGGCTAAAACAGTATTACCATTATCTTGCTTTTCTTCATGAAGAGAAATATCAGTTTCAAAACAAAGATGAGGTATCTTTTACAGATTTATAATCCCTTTACATTGTATTATGAAATCATATGTGTTTAAAGATCAGCCTAGTTTTTTAAATGTCTTGATTAATAAAAGCATGAAGAATATATTCACTTTTATTGAAAGATACTTAAAATTGTTTCTATTTATCTTTGGAAAATCAATTTTGGACTCCAATATGAATTTGGGTACATTTATTATTTGGGGAATCCATGGAAAATAAAATACTGAGGCCATGTTGTGGGGATCCACTTAGGAGGAATTAATATCATCACCTTTTACCTCTACTTCTCTGATCGGCCCTGGTCTCCAATCCCATAATTGCAGCATTCGCTATCACCTTTAATTCTTAGGCAAAGCATATTTGCCTTTCTAAACTTGCTTGTCTGTCAAGCTTCCTGGGTTGGATGAGGTAAAGAAGGGTTTTTTTGTTTGTTTGTTTTGTTTTTTAAATACTTTTTCTGGTAGTTGGGAGCAAGCAAGAACCTGGAATATCTTTCCTTCCAGGTTCCGCAATCTGCAAATATAATCAGGGAAGGTGACAAGTCGATAAAAGAGTTCAAAAGAGAACAGGGGACCTCTGGGAGAGAGCTTAATGCTTTTCTAAGAACAAATAGTGGATCGCTGTAGCCTGTACTGGTTTGCAACATTTTTTAAGCTGCTATTATATGTAGACTCAAACCCACATTTCTGGTTATATGTCCATTTCTGTTTATCACATCTATGTTATAGATGTTTCTCATAACAATGAGAGAAAGAAAGAGATGGATACAGACACTGTGACTTGCATAGAAGAGCAGGATCTTTCATCTTGGGACCGACTTTTTAGAAGCTATGTTGTTGAAGCACCATTCTGACCTGAGGGAGCTGAATCTCTCATTGTTTGCTAATGACCAAAAGATATGACCAAATATACTTTTCATTTGTGTGAGGAACACTCAAAATTAATGCATAAATCCAAAATTATTCTATCAAGGATACAGTCTAGTGTTCTGGAAAAGCTAAATATTGTTATAATATCAAAACAATGAGAATACTATTGTTTGGTTTGATTTTCCTGCTGATGGGTAACTTACCAGGTTTTTTTAGGCTGTTTTTCACGAGCATATGCTTTTCATTTGCATCAGAAGTTCCCTCATTAAGATGCCCATGTCCAGCATTTGCTCCAGCTGGTGTTGAGCAACAGAGCCACTGACTAACTGCATGAATAAGGCTTCACTCAGGCAGAAAGATAGTTTCCTTTTTTTTGCTTTTGTGACTTAAAGAGGGAAACAGTGATATACAGCTTATGTTCCTGATGATTTGAAATTGAAGCACATAACGTAGAGAGAAGCTGAGTATGAGAACAGAGAGAAATGGTCTATAAAACATAAAAGGATCAAAGGAAAATGTCAGCATGAAGTAGATTGAGAAAAAAGAGAAAAAGGAGACAAGTAGGAAGAAGAGGCTGTGAAGAAGAGAGAAAGCAACCTGCCTTTAGCAGCAGAGGGCAAAAACTGTGGGGGCAGCGGGTGGTGCAGGCGGGAGGGAGGCAGAGGACTTAGAGCAATCAGGCAGAGGCTTAGGGCAGCAGGCCGTTCTTCTACTTTAATGGCCCACTGAGCAAATAGTTCGTTGAATTAGACTTGCAAAATGAACACCGTGTCTCATATCATAATAAGGAAGAAAATGTATTAAAACTAAGACTTGATCATGAGATGAAAGTAGAAATATTTGAGATTATAAAGCTCTAGATAGCTCAGAGAGATACGGCAAGAATCAGTGTTTCCTGACTTTGTCACTTTCAAAACTTGCCGTCATGAAGTTAGGATGGTAAATGTGTTATTTCATAACAAATGTGGGGAAGTGATTTACCATCTTCAGTTCCTGAGCACAGATGGTCATAGATCACACAGCAGGCATTACAAGAACATAGAGGTACCTGCATAGCTCAGTTTGAGGAACCTAATGGGCATCTCATTTCAAAACACCAAATTACTTGAAGTCCTGATTCCATTCCATTCCATTCCATTCTCAGCACTTTGCTACTCTGGCGCATGACACATTTCCCTTTGCTGTAATCAGAAATTGGTGGACAGGCTATTAGAATAAAGTTACTGAGTAGCAGGGAGAGAGAGGGAGGAGACAAAAGTAGGAAGCCACTTACAAAAGTGCAGAAGTTCCTTAGGACTTGGGAAGAGTTCCAGGTGTTAAACATTTTCCTTCTTTTCTTGACCTGGATTAGATCATTGCCACTATTCTTTTCTTAATTTATATGTTATAGGAAAACCAAGGAAGTTACTGCTCAAGTGTCTCAACCAAGGTTATCTCCCCTAACCTCTAAGGGATATTTGGCAATCTGAAAACATTTTTTGGTTGTCTCACTCAGACAATGGTCCTACTAGCATCTATTGAGCAGAGGCCAGGGATGCAGCCAAACATCCAAAAATGCACAGGATAGCCTCTACCACAAAGAATTATCTGGACTAAAATGTCAGAAGTGCCAAGGTTGAGAAACATAGCCCTAAAAATTTATACATCAGCACACATTCAGTGAGTATGTTCAGGTCATTGTGCCAGTTGCTAGGGTGTAATGATGAGAAGCTCACAATCCTTTCCTTTAAGAATTTGCCACTTTCAACAAGAATGATATCACGTATGATAAAAGCATTCAGAGCAAAGAGATTATTTCCAGGTGTGCCATAAGAGAAGGCTTTGGGAAATGTCAGTATTTAAAGGAACCAGTGGTAGACATGAGAGGAGGAGGAGGGTGTGCTTTCTGAAGGAAAGAAAGAAAGAAGCAACTAGGCAGAACAGGAAGCAAAGTCATGGATAGGATCAAAAAATAAGTGGAATGGAAAAAGGGAAAGAATGTTGGAAGGACTGTTGGGGTCAGACCTCATACACTGAGGCTGAGAAGGTTTTGTTGGTGCTTGTTCCTCTTTTTTATTACTGCATCTTACAGAAATTTAATCCATTATCATTTTTTAAGAGGACTTCCATAATCAGAGATCTGAAGTTAAAGGATTTTCCTAGCAGAACTGTGTGAGTGGTGACCTTTAAAAGCCACCATATCTTCACTGTTCCCTGCACCACACCAGCCTGTCACCTAGTGCAAGACTGAGTGCATGCTCTACTCATGGCCTTGAATCTGACAGTCCTCCCTAACCTGTCCTGTAAACTTCAGGCTGCCTTTCCCAGACACTGATCTTGCTGCTTATCTTCCATTTCCTTCCTTTCTTCACTGTTAGCACTTGATTTTTATTACTATTTTTTGAGCCATGATCCTAGGTCCTCTTAATGGCAGTATTTGTTTCAAGACCCCAGTGGTTCTCATGCATTAATACCAGACTCACTTGGGGATGATGGTGGAGGGGAGACAGGATGGAGGGATTCCCAAGGGGTGAGAAATATGTTGACTGTGGTGATAGTTTTATGGTGTGTGCTTGTGTCAGAACTTACCAAAGTATACATTTTAAATACAGGAAGTTCACAGTGTGTCCATTATATTTTAACAAAACTGTTTAAAAGAATAAAGTGGAGGACTTCCACAAAGATGGAGGCATAGGTGGAAGCACTGTGCCTCCTCACACAACCAAGTTTAAAAACAACAAAGTTTTAGCAACAAAAACGCAGCCAAAACCACAGAAAATTGAACTATACAGAAGTCTGACAAAAACAAACCATTCAGTGACACCAGTAAGAGGGGCAGAGCCAGCAGCAGAGAGGGGTCAGGCAGGAAGGATCCACCAGACGGACCAGGGCACACAACCCAGGTACACAGGCAGCCATGGGCAGATCCCAGGTGTGAAGTAGCAGGCGGACCCACTGAGGGCACAAGGTGGTGGACTCACTGAGGGCTGACCACGGTCACACATTCGCATGCAGATAAACCAGTGAAGGAGCAAGCAGAGAGACAGACTGTGCAGGCCCCAGTGGCGGGAAGTGGCAGGGGGACCGCCATTGTCCCTCTCTGACCCCACCCCCACATACACTGTCACAAACCAGCGACCTGGGTGGCCCCGCCCTGGTGAACACCTAAGGCTCTGCTCCTCATACGTGACAGGCACAAACAGATCAAAATATGGCTCAAGAACAACTCAGAGCCCCAGAACCAATAAATCTAAGAAACGAAGAGATAGCCAGACTTTCAGATGCACAGTTCAAAACACTGGTGATCAGGATTCTCACAGAACTGGTTAATTTTAGTCACAAATTAGAGGAACAAATGAAGGCTAAACTAATTGAAATAAAGGAAAATGCACAGGAAACCAACAGTGATGGAAAGGAAACTGGGACTGAAATCAAGGGAGTGGACCAGAAGGAAGGAAAAAATGACCAAACAGAAAAGGATGAAGCAACAAGAATTCAAAAAAATGAGGAGAGACTTAGGAACCTCCAGGACATCTTTAAACGCTCCAACATCAGAATTATAGCGGTACCAGAAGGGGAAGAGGAACAGCCATGAATGGAAGACTTATTTGAACAAATAATAAAGAAGAACTTCCCCAATCTGGCAAAGGAAATAGACTTCCAGGAAATCCAGGAAGCTCAGAGAGTCCCAAAGAAGTTGGACCCAAGAAGGAACACACCAAGGCACATCATAATTACATTACCCAAAATTAAAATGGAGAGAATCCTAGAAGCAGCAAGAGCTAAGGGGACAGTCACCTACAAAGGAATTCCCATCAGACTGTCAGCGGATTTCTCAAAAGAGACCTTACAGGCAAGAAGGGGCTGGAAAGAAGTATTCCAAGTCATGAAATCCAAAGACCTACATCCAAGATTGCTCTATCCAGCAACACTTTCATTTAGAATGGAAGGACAGATAAAGTGCTTCTCAGATAAGATCAAATTCAAGGAGTTCATCATTACCAAGCCCTTATTATATGAAATGTTAAAGGGACTTATCTAAGAAAAAGAAGATAAAAAAGATGAACAGTGAAAGGACAGCAAACTCACAGTTATTAACAACCACACCTAAAACAAAAGCAAACTAAGAGGACAGCTAGATCAGGAGCGGAACCATAGAAATGAAGATCACATGGAGGGGTAGCAACAGGGGAGTGGGAGAAGGAGAAGGGGGGAGAAGGTACAGAAAATAAGTAGCATAGACTGTAGGTAGAAAATAGATAGGGGGAGGGCAAGAATAGTAGGGGAAATACAGAATCTAAAGAACTTGAGATTCTAAACTAAAGGGGGGAATGGTGGGGGAGGGGTGTGCAGGGTGGAGGGGAATGAAGGGGGGAATAGAACAACTGTAATGGCATAATCAATAAAATATATTTTTTTAAAAAGAATAAAGTGGAGGGCTTGAGATTTTTGCATTTCTAGCATGCTGAGAGAAGGACTACTCTATACTGACCTTGGATAAACCAATTTTCTTCTCCTTTCTGAATGATTTCCAGATTTTTTTGGTCAGGATCCCTCTTGAAGGGCTATTGGGCACATTCTGACCTTTTTTCATCAAATTCTATTTATCATTGCAGCCTGGCTTCTGTCTTCTACCACTCTAACAAAATTACTTCTTCAAGGATCATAGATAATAATGATAATCAGCATTTATGTAGTTCTTATCTGCCAGTTTTGTTCTAAATAGTTTACGTGTATATTAACTCAAGAATCCTCAGAACAAGCCAATGAGATAGATACTATTGTATTTTTCATTTTAAGTTGAGAAAAACTAAAACACAGGGAAGTTAACCAATGGGTCCAGGCCACAGAGCTAGTTAGTGATGGAGTCAGGACTTGAATCCAAGCAGACTGGCTCCAGGGTCATGTTTTCAGCCACTACTTGTCTTAATGACACTATCAGTGACTCTTTTAACTTGTCAATGAGAAAGAGAAACGAACAGGCCCTTATGTTCTGAATGAGGTGGCCTGGTGCTCATTGCTATTTCTTCTATTAGACATAAACAGCTCCAGAGAACGACTTCAGCCAAGACTACCCTTAGATTGTGGCAAATGAGCCAAAGTAAGGCCACTTGATAATTTTATCTAAGAATAGACAGAAGCATGGACACTGTGTTACCAAACAAAAGTGGGGTCTGACCACTCACAGTCAAACACAGCCATAAAACAAAAGTTGGTGGGGAAGGAAGAAGGGCTTTATTAAAATGTTGCACAATTGTGTGTGGGGGGATTCTCCAGCTCCAGGCTCTTTTCTTCTGCAAAACACAGACACACCCATTTGTTCCCCAAAAGGCTGAAACCCAAATCCAAGCCCAGAGAGCTCCCTCAATTCTCATCTGTCCAGCAGCTAAGAGCACAAGGCTGCTTAGCAGATGGCTCTCCAGCTTCAGGCTCCCTCCCTGGAGTGCACACTTGTGGGGCCAGAGCCTGCCAGTGCCATACCATAGCTGCTTTCCAATCTGGGGGCCTGGAGCTGCTGCCAATTGCTGCGGCTCATTGTTCAGGGGCTCCATCTCTGGGGCCTGGTACCCAAGGCTGCCATAGCTCCCGCTGGGGCTGGCAACTGCTCTGGTCTGTGTGTCCTTGTGCTGATCTCAGAGGAAGAGAAGGAGTGCGGTCTGGGACCATCTGTGCAATGCAGAGCTGCAGTGTCCCACAGGGCTTTGCCAGGCACACGTCCCCTAAGAGTGGCCCAGTACATGGGACAGCCTCTGAGAGCTGCCCTCCTGACTGAGCAAGCAAGAGGAAGGAGAAGGGCCAAGCCTCTTCCCTCCCTCCATTTAAAAATCTGAGTCCAAAATTCCATGCACTCCGGAAGCATCTGGCTTCCCTAGCCAATCAGTTCTTTTGCCAGGCTAGACTGGCAAGTATGCACCTTCCCTTGCTGCCATGTTCTGGAAGAGAGTAGGAGGGATTTTCCTCCATAAATTACACTCACCATCATTGTACAAACTCCATGCAAAGTCTCCTTCTGCCCCATCTCCACCTGGGGAAGGAAATCTACCATTATGCATGGTGCCGACTTGATTGCCAGGGCAATATGATGCTGCTACCCAAATTGTTTACCCTTTACTTAGGGGAAGGATAATCTATCGTGCCCCAGGCTCCAGGGTCAGTCCTGCCACCTCTGGTATTTTCTGCAACCCCTCCTTCAATCCAGGGGAGCAGTGTCTTCCAAGTTGCCTCAGGACACCTCCACTCTTCCCAGCAATTCACTCCTCCCAGAGATCCACTCCAGAATTCTCTGTATCACCTGTGCCACCACAAAACACCAAACACCTCCTTTCTCAGCCAAAGTGAGTGACTGCTTCTCCTTTACCAATTATAACTTTATTCTTTTTTTCCAATTCTCCCTCCATTCATCAAGATACACAATCATAGAACTGTCCCTGCTCCCTGAGAGCAACCACTTTACAGTGAACCTCTGCTTCTTTAGACTCCCTCAAAATCACTCAATCAAAGTCCAAATCTTATTGTGGGTTTTAACGCTATCTTTTTTTCTTTTAAGTATATTTTATTGACCATGCTAACACAGTTGTCCCAACTTTTATCCCCTTTATCCCCCTCCTTCTTGCACCCCACCAACCTTCAGCTTTCCCCCACCACCCACTTAGTTCATGTCCATGGATTGTATATACAAGTTCCCTGGCTTCTCCATTTCCTATACAATTCTTTACCTCCCCCTGTCTATCTTGTGCATACCTATTATGCTTCTTAATCCCTGTACCATTTCCCCCCACTCTCCCCCTTCCCCTCCCCACTGACAATCCTCCATGTGATCTCCATTTCTGTGATTCTTTTCCTGTTTTAGTTGTCTGCCCAGTTCCTGTTTTTGTTTTTTTTAGGTTCAGTTGTTGATAGTTGTAAGCTTGTTGTCATTTTACTGTTCATATTTTTGATCATCTTCTATTTCCCAGACAAGTCCCTCTAACATTTCATATAATAAGAGCTTGATGATGATAAATTCCTTTAACCTGAGCCTATCTAGGAAGCACTCTATCTGTCCCTCCATTCCAAATGAAAGCTTTGCTGGATAGAATAATCCTGGATGTAGGCCCCTGCCTTTCACGACTTCGAACACTTCTTTTCAGCCCCACCCCCCATTGCCCATAAGATTTCCTCCGAGAAATTAGCTGATAGCCTTATGGGCACTCCTTTGTAGGTAACTCTCTTTTTCTCTTCCTGGAAATGTCTCTTGCTGCTTTCAAGATTCTCTCCTTATCTTTAATCTTGGGTAACTTAATTATGGTGTGTCTTGGTGTATTCCTCCCTGGGTCCAATTTTCTTGGGACCCTCTGGGCCTCCTGGTTGTCCTGGAAGTCTATTTCCTTCACCAGATTGGAAGTTCTCCTTCATCATTTGTTCAAATAAGTTTTAAATTTCTTGGTCTTGTTCTTCTCCTTCTGACACCCGTATGATGCAGATGCTGGAACATGTAAAGTTGTTCCAGAGCTTTCTCAGACTCTCCTCATTTTTTTTGAAATCTTGTTTTTTCATTCTGTTCTGGTTGGATGTTCATTTCTTCATCCTGTTTCAAATCCTTAGTTTTAGACCCAGTTTCCTTCCCTTCATTTTTGGTTCCCTGTATATTTTCACTTTATATAGCCCTCACTTCTTCCTTTATTCTGTGACTGAGCTCAGTCATTTCTGTGAGCATCCTGATTACCAGTTTTTTGACCTCTGCATCAGATAAGCTGGCTATCTCCTCATTGCTTAATTTTTTCTGGAGTTTTGACCTGTTCTTTCATTTGGGTCATATTTGTTTGTATTGGTGCACCTGTTATGTTGTAAGGGGTGGAGCCTTAGGTGTTCACCAAGGCAGGGTAACCCTCTTTGCTATGTTGTGGGGGCAGTCTGTCAGGGGGCAGTCAGAGGGAACAATGCCACTTGCTATCTCTGCTCTAGCCCCATTTTCCATCATTTCCCTCAATTCTCACAAGCAGATTGTGGCCTCTCAGATGCTGAGTCATGGGTAGGTGGGTAGGTGGGTTTGTGTGTGTTCTAGGACCCTGTGGGCCTTTCAACGTACTCTCTTGTGAGTCTGAGAGTTTCTCCTACTGCCACAACTCCAGGAGATTTTTACATCCAGAGGTTTTGAGTCTTTAGTTCCCCACACTGAAACCCTGGCTTCTGTGTGTGTCTTGCTTCCTAATTGTCCTTCCCAGCTTATTGGCCCACAAATGTGGGACCAACTGGTCCATCAGGCACCTCTTTGGCTGTGTTGTCCTCTCTGCCCTGTCTGCCTCTGTCCCTAATACCAGTCTGGATGCATGTTTCTTTAACTCCTTGGTTGTTAGACTGCCATGAAGTTTGAATTTATGTCAGTTATGGTCGGTTTTTTGTTTTTAAATTTGTTGTTGTCCTTCTTTTGGTTGTACAAGGAAGTGAAGCATTTCCACCCATGTCTCCATTTTGACTGGAACTCCTGGGCTGTTTTCTTCAAATCCTTAGCATATTAGTACATGAGCAGATCCATGTACTATCTAAAACTACCTTACTAGACACCCTGAGATTCCCTGTGATGTGTGCCTTCACACCTGCAACAAGTAATATGCCAAACTTGTTCAACTACTAGTAGGTCCCTGGCAGGCTTTGGGGGAAGTGCATTGATATCTCTGTGGCATGTGTGACTTCCCAGTTCTTGAAATCTTCTTCCTTAGCTTCTAGATACCATTCATTATCTTCTGATTCCCCTCCTTTTTTTTTTTTATGACTTCCAGTGATTTTCTCCTCTTAGTATTCATGTTCTTGTTGTAATCCCTTCTTCTTGAGTGCGGGCTGGACCTGATAACTTCCTTCAAATAAGTAGAATACACCCAAAACAATAGGATGTTCCCTATGAGAATAGGTTACAGAAACGCTAGCTTTCATCTTGTTGGCCCTCTCTTGCTCTATCATTTGCTCACTCTGATCGAGCCAGTTGCCATATTGTGAGCTGCTGTGTGGAGAAACCCACAGGAAGTGGGCTTCACATGAAGAAGCCTAAATAAAAGTATCAAGGAACTAAGGTAAACCTGCAAGACATAGCTAGTGAGGAAGTGAGTCCTGCCAACAACCACTTGAGTTGCTTTGGAGCTGGATCCTTATCTAGTTAGCCTTGAGAGTACTGCCATCCTGGCTGACTCCTTGATTACAGCCTCAGAAAGACTTTGAAGAGAAGTATCTAGCTAAGTCATTCCTCACCCACAGACACTATAAGGTAGTAAATTTTTATGGCCTTTAAATTTTGAGATAATTTGTTATATAGCTATAGATAACTATTATAGACTTCCATAATATAAAGATTAATTATTCTACAGCATAGGACTTACATTACTGACATAGACTCCTATGTGGTTGACCACTACCTCTAGAATAAAGGTTTCAAGCACAACCAAATCTTTGACATAATTTTTGCTTTAGCCACAATAAACTCATAGGTCCCAGGACAAGCTACGTGACTTTGTACTGTTTCCTTTACCCAAAGTAGTTTAGACTTTCTGTGAATTCTTCTTAACACCCATAATAGAATTCTTTTTATTTCCTCTGGAGTCTCAAAGCCCAAAGAAACAGGTATGAATGGAGGCAGGAAAAGTAGAAAAAGCACATAGAAATGAGGAAGTAAAGAACAGTAAATATAATAACAGAAGAGACAGCATTTGGAAGAATGATAATATAAATTCATTGGCTCCAAAGAGAGTGGACTCTGCACTGAGCAAAATGCAGACTTGCTATGATGGAAGACATTCTTTGTAAGTGAATCAGGGTAATTCTTAGGTTGGGAGTTTCATTTGTAGCTATGGGGAATGATGGTAGAAGTGTTAGGTGAAAGCTTGCTGTTTCTATTTTTGGCCAATCAACATAAGCAGCCTGAGGCATAAGCAGATGCCTAGGGCTCTGCTGCTGTGGATGCCCATCATGGAATAGCCTCTGGGTACATTTACAAATATTATTTTTAGATGTCACTTCTGGCTCTCAGAACTTTTGGTTATCAGAGTTACTTCACTCTTCACCCTTAAATTAGGTTTCTTCCCTGTGGAATGTCAGAGATTCTATGATAAAACGAGATCAACTTGGCTCAGAATTGCTATTAAACCTTTTGAGAATCTTGTTTTTATTTTTCCTGTTAGGGGTAGCCATTTGGTCTAAGAAAGTTTATAAGGAAAAATGTTTTCTAAAGGCAGCAAAGCTGAGAAATATTTAACAGTATGCAAATCTGGCAGGCAGCTCTCAGACTAAAAGAAAAGGGAGAGGGGCTGTCCTACTCTTATGAAAAGGATATGTATTAAAATGCAGTCATTAACTGGTAGAGTGTTCTAGAATTGGCAATTACCTACCAGAAATTTCGGTTAAGTTTCTCTGGGGGTATAACAAAGCTTTACATACTCATGGAAAGCCAGAAAAGAGGAGAATTTGAAGTAGAACATGGAACTTAGCCGAGTGGAGCTGAGATGGGAGAAGAAATGCCTTCCTATTTTTGACTCTGCTGGAAGGTGGGAAAGGGTGCTTGTGGCTGACACAAGTAGAAGTTGTTAACTGTGGGAAAGCAGTCCCACCAGGGCGAGCCAGTGGCCACGTTTTACCTATTTACCCTGCTAGAGTTTTGACACAAGTGGAAAGTCTAAGTAAATTTAAAAGAAGCACCCTAATCACTGTTTAGAGCTATAGGTAGTTGATTAGAAAGAGAATAAATTGAAGGAGAATAAAATACACAGTGTAGCTTGCTGTCACTGAACTATGGAGTTCTTAGGACCTGGGACAGGAATCAGCACTGATAATAAAATTTCTTACTTTGATTGTCTAAGGTCATAAAAAGATTTTTTAATATGAAAAGTATGCCAATATTTTATCTGGTTTATGATTTTCTAGAACTAATATATGTAACCCAGAGCTGTCATTTTAACTCTTGTTCATGTAGCTTGTCTGTTTGCCTTTCTATCTCTCTCTCTTCTTCTTTCCTCCCCTTCCTTTATATTCCAGGGACTTCTTCAGGAATCAGGAAGTACATGAATTCAGGGTGCTGCCCAAGACCAGATGCTGACAAGACCAGTCCCCTGAGATATTCACTACTGAATACCCTTGTGTATTAGCCAAGGGCAAACCAACTTTTCAAGATCTTCAGTTGCTGTAAGCTCCTCCAGCTACCTTAGCACTTCCACCCACACGGAGCTTCCCCAACCTGGAGGGTCTAGTCTTCTCATCACCCAGGCTGCCTCACTCACCATTAGAAGTCTAAGTCTCAAGATCACCATCATTTGCCAGGTTGTCCCAAATATGCCCTCGTCTGACCTCATCATCCACCCTTCTACACCCTCTCAAATTCTAAAAGGTCCCTTTAAAATTCATAGAGCAGGACTTCTGCCAAGATGGAGGCATAGGTGGAGAAGCTGTGCTTCCTCTCACAACCAAGTTTAGAGACAACTAAATATTAGCAACAGAAAACACAGCCAGAACACAGAAAATTGAACTTTTTGGAAGTCCGATAACAACAAATTCTTCAGCCTGACCGGTAAGAGGGGCTAAACCAGCAGCTGTTGGAGCAGGGTAGCACAGAAAAACTCGGTCAGACAAACTCCAGCGCGCGGAACCCAGGTGCAGGGTTAGACCTAGTAAGCGACTCGGGCGAGCGACTGCGGGGAAATAGTGAGGGAGCAGGGCTGCGGGTTGACTGTAGTCGCGCTTTCCTGCACAGATAGACAAGCGAGGGAGTGGGTGGTGAGACTACGGGACTGAGCAGGCCCCAGGCAAGCGGCAGCATAGGGCGCCTCCATTTCCCTGCTCTGACCCCGCCTCCACATGCAGCGTCATAACCCAGTGACCTGAGTGGCCCCACCCTGGGGAACCACCTAAGGCTCTGCTCCTCACCTAGCAGCGAGAAACAGTAGAGGGGGTCGCCATTTCCCCACTCTGACCATGCCCCCACATATAGCATCACAACCCAGTGACCTGAGAGTCCAAGGCTCCGCTCCTCATACTTGTGCGCGAGAACAGATCAAAAATGGTTCAAGAAGATCTCAAAGCCCCAGAGCCTATAAATCTAAGTGATGAAGAAATAGCAAAACTCTCAGATGCACAGTTTAAAACACTGGTGATCAGGATCCTCACAGAACTGGTTGATTATAGCCACAAATTAGACAAACATATGAAGGCGAAACTAATTGAAATGAATGGAATTGCACAGGAAACCAATAGTGATGAAAAGGAAACTGGGACTCAAATCAATGGAGTGGACCAGAAGAAAACAAATAATGGCCAAACAGAAAAGAGTGAAGAAGCAAGAATTCAAAAAAATGAGGAGAGTCTTAGGATCCTCCAGGACATCTTTAAATGCTCCAACATCAGAATTATAGGGGTACCAGAAGGGGGAAAGGAACAGCCACCAGTGGAAAACATATTTGAACAAATAATAAAGGAGAATTTCCCCAATCTGGCAAAGGAAATAGACTTCCAGGAAATCCAGGAAGCTCGGAGAGTCCCAAAGAAGATGGACCCAAGAAGAAACACACCAAGGCACATCATAATTACATTAGCCAAGATTAAAATGAAGGAGAGAATCCTAGAAGCAGCAAGAGCTAAGGGGACAGTCACCTACAAAGGAGTTCCCATCAGACTGTCAGCTGATTTGTCAAAAGAGACCTTACAGGCAAGAAGGGGCTGGAAAGAGGTATTCCAAGTCATGAAATCCAAATACCTACATCCAAGATTGCTCTATCCAGCAAAACTTTCATTTAGAATGGAAGGACAGATAAAGTGCTTCTCAGATAAGATCAAATTCAAGGAGTTCATCATTACCAAGCCTTTATTATATGAAATGTTAAAGGAACTTATCTAAGAAAAAGAAGTTAAAAAAACATGAATAGTGAAAGGACAGCAAACTCACAGTTATTAACAACCACACCTAAAACAAAAGCAAACTAAAAGGACAGCTAGATTAGGAGTGGAAACATAGAAATGAAGATCTCAAGGAGGGTTAGCAATAGGGGAGTGGGAGGAGAAGGGGAGAGAAGGTACAGAAAATAAGTAGCATAGAGAGTAGATAGAAAACTGATGGGGGGGCAAGAATAGTATGGGAAATATAGAATCTAAAGAACTTGAGACACATGGTCATAAACTAAAGGGGGGGTAATGGTGGGGATGAGGGTAGGGTGGAGGGGAATGAAGGAGGGAATAGAACAACTGTAATGGCATAATCAATAAAAAATAAATTAAAAAAATTCATAGAGCATTATGAACAAAGTCCCAAGGTACCTTTAACCTCTTGCCTGAATATTTCATTTCCCTTCTTGCTCTAAGTGGGGAGTTGGCAAATATTTTGTGTGTAGGGATAAGAGTACATATTTTAGGCATTGTGGGCCATCTAGTCTCTGTCTCAGCTACTTAACTTTGCCATGTGAGCACAAAAGCAGCCACAGGAAGTATACAAACAAGTGAGCATGGCTAGTTGCAGTAAAACTTTATTCACATAATCAGGGGTCAGCTTGGCCCAGGAGTGGTAGTTTTCTAGCAGTGGCTGTAACAGAAAGCTGGCTGCCCCAAGGGTGATTCACTTTCCTCAGGTTTCAGGTGAAGGATGTGTATACCCTCTTCAACCTTCCAGGTCAAGGCTGTCAATTACCAATCTCTCTGTTATGTTTTGCCAGTATCTCCTTATTCTTAGATGATTTGAATACCTGACTCACTTCACTTTCAATGCTGTCATCATTCTTGGAGACTTCAGAATTTAATAAATGGTCCATCCAATACTCCGGCCTCTCAGTTCCTCAATGTTTTAGAGCCAATAATCTCGTATTCCACCTCATTTCAGCCACCCATTCACAAAGCCATACCCCAACTCTTGTTATCTCCAAGCACATTTTCAAGATCTCAGTTTCAAATATCTCCTCTCCAACTTCTTATTCCCATCAACAGTGCACAAGTGTTCCTTTTTTCCTACATCCTTACCAGCCCTTTTTTTGTGTATTAACCAATCTAACAGATGTGAGGTGGTAACTTGCAGTTTTCCATTATTTTCCCTGATGATTTCTGATATTGAGCATCTTTTCACATACCTGTTGACCATTTGTATGTCTCTTTTGGAAAAGTGTTTAATTCCTCTGCCCATTTTAAAATGAACTTGTTAAAAAAATAAAAATAAAAAATAAAATGAAATTGTTTTTTATTTATTATTGAGTCATATTTTAATATATTTTGAATATTAACTGCTTATGAGATATTTGCAAATATTTTCTTCCATTTAGCAGGTTGCCTATTCATTTTGTTTATGGTTCCTTTGCTGTGCCTTTTGTTTTATGTAGCCATGCTTGCTTAGTTTTGCTTTTGTTTTCTTTATTTCTAGTGTCAAATCCCCAAAAAAACATTGCCAAAGGTAATGTCAATGATATTACCTCCTATGTTCCCTCTAATAATTTTATAATTTTAGGTCTTATATTAAAGTTGTTAATACATTTTGAGTCCATTCTTGTGTAAGGTATGAGATGGCCTAATTTCATTCTTTTGCATGACACTATCCAGTTTTCTAAACACCATTTATTGAAGAGGCTGTTATTTTCCCATTGTATATTCTTGGCATTTCTGTCCTAAATTAATTAAACAGCCTCTCATTTTTTCGTTTGTTTGGTAGAGCTGAGTCTCAGATGTCCAGAGCAGTAACCAATTCAATAATGCACATTATAGTCACTTTTACTCCTCCCATCTCTCCAGCATCTCCTCCTTCAATTCTACTTCTGAGGGCCATCTCCAAAGTAAACTATTGTTTCCAAATCCAATTTAAGACATTAGCCCCCAACATTCTTCTACCAGCAATGTATGCTGTCCAGCTGATCCCTGTGGTGAGGAGCCTGTGCTATATGAATCTGCACTAAAGGAGGGAGGCCTTCAGATTCTGGATCTGTAAGTTCAGGTCAGACAAACACCTCAAGGGCAAATATCAGGCCTCTCTGGGTGATAGCATGGGGCTCTGGCCTTCACTGAGTTCTAGACATGTCTTTATTTCTAAGAGGCTTAAAAATTTCTGGGATAACTTTAAATGTTCCAACATCTGAGTCATAGGGGTGCCAGAAGAGTAAGAGCAAGAAATTGAAAATTTACTTTACAAAATAATGAAAAAAAAACCTTCTCCAATCTGGTGAAGAAAATAGACTTCCAGAAAGAAATTCCTGGAAGTGCACAGAGAGTCCCAAAGAAATTTGGCCAAAGGAGGAACACACCAAGACACATTATAATTAAGTTACCCAAGATTAGAGATAAAGAGAGAATCTTGAAAGCAGCAAGAGACATTTCCAGGAAGAGAAAAAGAGAGTTACCTACAAAGGAGTGCCCATAAGGCTATCAGCTTATTTCTCAAGAAAAAGACCTTACAAGCAAGAAGGGGCTGGAAAGAAGCATTCAAAGTCATGAAAGGCAAGGGCCTACATCCAAGATTACTCTATCCAGCAAAGCTATCATTTAGAATGGAGGGACAGATAAAGTTCTTTCCACATAAGGTCAAAGGAGTTCACCATCACCAAGCCCTTATAATATGAAATGTTAAAGGGACTTATCTAAGAAACAGAAGAAGATAAACTATGTTGTCAGTAAAATGACAACAAACTTATAAGTACCAACAACTGAACCTAAAAAACAAAAATTAAGCAAACTACTAGAACAGGAATGGAATCACAGAAATGGAGATCACATGAAGAGTTATCAGTGGGGAGGGGAAGGGGGAGAATGTGGAGGGGAGAAGGTACAGGGAATAAGAAGCATAATTGGTAGGTGTAAAATAGGTAGGGGGAGGTTCGGAATAGTATAGGAAACAGAGAAGCCAAATAACTCATATGTACAACCCATGGACAGGATCTATGGTTGGAGGGGTGGAATGCTGGAGGGTGGGGGGTGCTGGGTGGAGGGGAATAAAGCAACAAAAAAATGGGACAACTATAATAGCATAATCAATAAAATATACTTAAAATTTTTAAAAACTCAGTGATGACTCTTTTTCTCAGGTGGTCATTTCAAATTTAGCTGCTTGTTTTAGGCACCAGTTAGGAAAAATTGCGTACTGATTAGAAGAGTTTAAAACTTCTCCCTCCTCCACCATATGATCTCACTCATATGTAGAATTGAGTGCACAGAATAAACTGATGAGCACAATAGAACCAGAGGCACATGGAACAGACTGACACATCTCAGAAAGAAGGGGGTGGGGGTATTGTCTCCACCCAAATAACATATATGCATAGCCCATGGACACAGATAACGATATGGTGAAGGCGTGGAGGGGTGGGGATTGGGTGGAGGAGGGCAAAGGGGAATGTGGGATATCTATAACAGTGTCAACAATAAAACAAAATGCTCCCCTTTCTGTCTAGAATTGAAGTTGTATTTCCAGTCTACCCAGTCCTATTCCAGATAAATTCTTTTTCATAATCCCTATCTTTAAAATAATTTTGACTTGAATTTGATGTAAATAAGGCACTGCATATTCATGCATTGGTTTGTTGCTTTCATGCTAAAGTTGCTGTTTCATTTACATGATTTCAACTTGAAATGGGAAGCTTCTGAAAGGCAGGATAAGACTGTGTAAATCTGTTTGATATGCAGTAGTTAGGTGCCATATATATGCATGTGTGTGTGTGTGTAATTGTCCAGAAGGTATTCAGCCATTAATATGAAAAATAGAGACATTTACTGAAGAAGATGCAGGAAATATTGTACATGGGACAATGATGCCTCAGTCCCCTTCAAAGTAGGCACCTTGGGACCTCACACAGTTCTCCCAATTGCCATCACCTGCTCCATCATATTTTTTCTGAATTTAACTGATGATCTAAAATCTCTTCCCTTTCAAAGGTAATTTTACTTTTAGAAAAAGCCAAGTCATAGGGTGCCAAATCTGGGCTGTAGGGGGTTAGAATTATTTGAGTGATGTTTTGCCAAAAAACGGTGCATGAGATGTGATGCATGAGCAGGCGTGCTGTTGTAATGAAGCTACCAGTCATCAGTTGCCGACAACTGTGGCCTTCTGAATCATCCAAATAGATTCCATGCAGGAATGTTCAAGCGTAACACAAAATTTGATGTAGATTCGTTGCTCTACTTGCTCAGTCATTTTGAGTGCAATGGCCACACAGTACACATGCTCACTCAATGGCATCTACCACCCCCATTGACTAGTACAGTGAAGTCATCAGTGTTCACACATGTGCATTCCAGTCCACTCTCCTTGGCTGCCAGGTTACGTCCATGTCATACAAACTGCTCTTGTTATATTAATAATGGCTGAACTTTTCCTGGACAGATTTTTTTTGCTAATAGGAAGTGTTTCTTTCCTCTTGAGGATAAATGTTCTTCTGCTCATTCAGTTATGACTATGCTTAAATATATCACACATGGAAAAGAAATATTTTAAAGTTCTATGTGACTTTTCTGACCTAAATCAATTCAGAACAATCATTTGGAGAAATGTCCGAAAGTATTAACAGACCTAATTTTCCAGAGGTCAGAATGTGGCGGAAAGAAGAATGACGTGGGGATATTTGGTTAGTGGCTTCCCAGGCTTTGGTGGGAAAACGGAGTACATCATATACAGAGATGACAAAGAGGTGCCCGTTTTTCCACACTTCATCTTAGCTCACGTACTATAAAACTGCCAACTTTTATTAGATTTCTAATGGATTGTTATTAGTTCAAGTAAGGGGGTGTCCCTTCTCATGATCTTTCTTTCAGAGAGTACATTTATTTTCTTCCTAAGTAATTCCGCTTCCTTGCAAGAACAAAAGCAGTGATTCACAGAGCAGTGTATCTCCTGACCAAATGAAATCAGTAAAGAATCAGAATCCCCTAGGCATTTCAAAGCCTCCCCAACTGAAACAATCCCTTCTGATAACGGACAATAATTGTACAAATTATAAGCAGAAGCCTCTATTCTCACTCTGAGCTTCTTCTCATGTCTTTGAGATGTCGCACTGCATTGTGAGAAGTGAGAATAGCACTGGGCATCATATCCAGACGGTCCTTTTGTCCATTTACAAGCCCTGATTCTCTGAACTAAAAGTGCTATGCAGCTGTCAGGAATGTGTTTTCCTTATTATGCAATAGCCTGATTGGGAGAACTAAAAGACAACTATGAAAAGTAGTGTTTATGTGCCTGCTTTTTTCCCTAATTTAATGATACAGTTTTATTAGTTAGCAGCCATATATGTATAATAAATATGAGATTCATTTATTAATTATATGAGAATATGCTCTTGGGCTTTTCTTAGCTTTGGGTACTACTTACATTTAAAAAACAATAGAGACTGAGTCAATAAAAAAGGAATTGTATGTTATTATTAGAAATGTCAGGTTAAATTAATGAAGTGAGTTTTTCTGACTGCACAAATGAGGGAAATCTTATTAGAGATGAGAGGCTCTGTAGTCTTGCTAAGATTAGGTCATATTTGTGCTGGATAGAATCTCTCACATGCAGATCTGGGGGCTGGGAAAATAACTCGAATTCCATAGTAGATGTTTGAATGCATGAATGAATGAGAAAGGAAGGAATGCATGAGAAAAACTGAGAAATGGGTGACAGTTTTTTGGTGATCTGGCCAATTTTAGGACTTTCTTGAGTTACCCTGGGAATAAATGGCTTAGAGGGCTCTGTGTTGTGAGGCCGTTGACAATTAGGAAAATACTACACAACAGATGCCTTATTTTCTTATTATTTTGTTAAAGGGACCTGCATTTAGTATGCTGTTAAAATGAAATCTAAGTAACTATTAAAGAAAATAGACTGATTAATTTTTTGCAATTTTGAAAAGACAAACAATATGCATAATATTTTTCCTCTTGTATTCTTGATCACTTTAAAAAGGATGAAATAAAATTCAAAAGAGCAAGAGTTCAGACATGAGCACTAACTTTCTCCCAAGCCATCATAGCACACTGGGAGACATTCAATGTGTGGTCCTACCATTCTGTTATGTGCAGTTTTGATAAGGTTGGCATGTGAATTCAAAGGGTCTATTTTTTGGTTATCACATTGGCCTAAAAGTTCAGTTCTTTAAAGAGTAGTTCCCAATCTCAAGTTCAAATTTCTGTGCTGTCTTTTCTTGCCCTGCTGAAATAAATTTGACTTAAAGTGCACACATTCTCTTAATTATATGTCAACATTTAAAATATATTCTATTAAAAGTAAAAAAATTAGTAACTAAATATTAAATAAGATATTTACATAGCAGTTATTAATGATAACCTCTGGATTTTTGTTTGTAAAACATGATATGAATTTTTAATTAAGTCTTGGCATCTTTCATCCCTGGTTCTGGTTCCATTACCTCCAACATTCCTGATTAAAATATTAAGAGTTTAAAAGTTATTTATACACATTCATAGTGAATTTTACATATTTTGAGGCTTGGTTATTTGGGGAGAAGTGAATACTTAATACAAATTAAGTATTCGTATTATTATGATTGAAACTCATCTCGAAAGACAGCACTTGTCTCTATTACTCCTCGTTTGGTCAGGCCTTCCTAAGCGTCAGCCCTCACATTCACTGTGCCTCAGGGAACCGCGGGCTGTGGGCCATGGGCCAAGGCTGGCTCACAGTCCGTTTCTGTGTGCCATTTGAGGTAAGAACAATTTTTACCTTTTTAAATGGCTTTAAAAAACCCAAAGAATAATATTTTGTGAGGCACAGAACTTATACAAAATTCAAGTTTCAGTGTCCACAAATAAAGATTCATTGGAACATAGCTATGCTCATCCATTTATATTAAATATATTGTCTATGGCTGCTTTCACATTACAACAGCAGAGTTAAGTAATTGCAACAGAGACTATATGACCCACAATGCCTGAAATATTTATTATTTGGCCCTGTCTGAAAGAAATTTGACCACTTCTGCTCTATTCTGTTTACTTGTTTCATGTAGATAACCCTGTCCACTTCCCTTCATTTGCTAGCTCCTAGCAGTAGTTACCTCTGGCCTGACCTGACTCCTAAACACCCTGTGAAATTTGTGTTCATAGTAAAAGTCCACACTGAGTTTTCATTTTGTTAACAATAAGAAAGCCATTCCAAAACAGATGGGCTACAACATGGGACTTATAGGTGCCAGTCCTTAGAGATGGTCTCAGGAATCCTGGCTTTCACAACACTGTGTGATCTCCTGTCACAACGTACTAGGGCTGGTGTGTGTGACCAGAAGAATATGGTGAAGGTGACTGAGTGTCATTTCCAGGCTTTCATTATTAAGAACATTTTTTCATATTAATCTTTTTTTCCCTCTCACTGTCAGATTTCTTGGCTTGGGAAAATCATGTTATAAGCAACTCCATGGAGAAGCCAATATGGAGAGAAAGCCTCCTGCCATTGTCATGTAAGTGGACTTGGAAGTGGGTCCACCAGCCCTACTCAAGAATTCAGAAACTGTAGCCTTAGCCAACAGCTTGTTTGCAACCTCATCAGAGACCCTGAGCCAGACCACCCAGTTAAGCCATTCCCATCTTCCTGACTCATAGTAAATGTATGAGAAAATGAATGCTTGTTGTTTTAAGCAGCTAACTTTGGAATAATTTGTTATGCAGTGATAGACAACCAATATAAAACTCGAAAAGCTTCATATTGTCCACCATAGCACTACATTTCCCTAACTCTTATATTTAGACTATTTATGCTCTTTTTTGAAATGTGATTCTCTTTCTCCTTTATGGCCATGCCTCATTGGTGGAACTTTATTTTTGAAAAATAATTTATTGACTTTGAATTTTTGCTTCTCTCCTCAGACTAGAATCTAGCCTCCCTCCTTGGCTGTTGCCCTCCCAGGGACTTTTGTGCCTATTCCTTAGTTCCCTCTGATTACAGACTGGGAATCATTTGTCAGCTGTTAATGTCAAGGTTCCTCAACCAATATTTTAAATAGAAAAATAAGGAGAAAAAATCCCCAGTGAAAAATACTTCCTAAGTTTTTAAAAATATTTTTGCAAAGATGATCATCTTAATTTTAGCCTCTCATTTGAAGAAAATAAAAAATGTAAAAGACTTTAGAAGCAGGGAGAAAATTTAGAAATGGCATAATCTGACTAACTTGATTTATACGTGATAAAATGAGGCTCCTGAGGGTATGTGATGTTCCCAAGGTCACTCAGCTAGTTACAGGTCCTTTAATGCGGTGAAAGACCATTTAAAGGTAATAGGTCTGTGAAAGGTAATTGAAGCTAAATTGGGCTTTTGTGGGCAGGTGAGGGTTGCTGAGTTTATCTGTCAAGTTCCCTGCCTGAGTGAGTCCTGGTTCAATTACCAGAGACTGGACACTGAATACAATGGACATCGGTGTGACTAAAGGTGGCTGGGTCAGAAAGCAGGTGCTAGATCAGAGCATCCAGCTTGTAGAAGAGGACACAATGATCTTTTTTTTCCTATTGATTATTAATGAATTTTGATTCAATCAGTCTGTACTTCTTCTTTTATGTAAACGTAGAAAATAAGTCCCAACTGAGTCTTGGGGGAAAATTCAAAGAGGCTGACAGAATGTCTAGGAACTAACTGAAAGTGTAGACAGTTAAAGGTTGGACATGAAATCTGTGGGGAGAGAGGTGAGAGAAAGTGCTAGTGTGTTACTTTGCATACTCCCATGTTTTGAATCTTTTACAATAGAAATGTATTTGGCATTTCTCATATAATTTTCACAAGGTTTTACACACTTCTACCAAAGAATGTAATCCCACTGGTCATAAATTGAGTTTACAGAAATTGAGTTTGAAAGTAGAATTTTAGATTGTGTTACATGTGCAAAACTCAAACAGGTGCCTCTGTCAAACAACTAAGCACAAGTGGGTTATAGGCAAGACAAAGTCAACAGCCTAGAAATAAAGACACCTGCCTGGATAGAAGTGAAAGTCACAGGCAATGGATTCAAACATGGGCAATGGATTCAAATTGATCCCATGAGAAGAAATGGGGTTAAGTTATGGCTTTAGAGATTTGAATTAACTGAAACCAAGAAGTTCTTTGTGGTAGAGCTATTCAGAGGAGGAAGGAAATTTAGTAACAGATTATTCATGCAAACTGGGAATCTTTTCCCCTGGATATTTCGCAAATGTAATAAAAAAGCGCTTGTTTCTGATTGGTTAGGTGTAGTTCAGTTTGTGGGTTGATTTAGTCAACATCTTTATTTGTTAGTAGAGAAAAATACTAATAGCAACTTTCATAGTCACAGTCAACTTGCAATCATTTCTAAATAAAATAAAGGTGGGTGATAAATCTGAGTATTCTCAGTACCTAACTAAATCTCAGAAAATCAAGTCAATTCTAATTTTAGTATTTCTTATATTTATTTATTATTCAACTATGGTTCAAGATCAGACCTTCAGTTTTTTTAATAGTGTTAAGACTTAGCTATATTTTCTATTTTTGTATAATAGACACAGTTTTGTGTAATTTAAAATATATAAAAACTACAAAGAAAAATGTGAATTCCTGGAAAACTTATTACAGTAAAATCCCACTGTTTTGGACTTGTTGTAAGAAGTATTTTATTTAAAATGATTTTTAGTACATTAAGACCAGTATCATGCATGATATAAACTAGGATAAACAGCTTTTTAATAAATAAGAGTTATCTGACTCCAAAAAGTATTTAAGGTAAACTTGTTATTACAAATATTTTAAATATTGTATCCTGATTAAGCTATTAATTTATACTAGCAGTAAGAGAAGACTAGTTTGGAAAATCAGTTCCTGTCTACATTTAATTACAGTTTTCAAACAGAATCTGTGTTGTTTTATTGGTGGCAAAAAAGGCACCAGGTGTTAGACTTGGTGGAATCAGATGGGACCTTGGTCCTGCCACCTTGGTATTTGAGTTCTGGCTAAGTAAAAAATTCAGAGCCAACACTCCAACTATAACAGAATATTTATTTTGAAAATCATAGAAGTAGAAGAAGTGAACCATAGAAGAAATGGGCTCGGGAAACAAGTTACAGAAGCAAAAGGAGGGGTCGTTGAGCCTAGAGAAGTAAGGAAGACTTCCTGGGGGAGGGGGAGAGGAAAGGCAGAGGGAGGCTCCCTAGAGACAGCAGTGGGTCCTCTGTCTTCAGGGTATTTATCTGCAAGTCTCAGTGGAGGATGCCAATAGAATATTTATCAGTTTTACAGGGGTGCCCTTTATTGGTCATAGTCTCTACCGATTGGTTGGTGACAGGACAGGAGGCCATTAGTCATGGCTGACATGGTCCTGATGTCAGCCATGTCCCCCTCTTACTCCTCAACCTGCTTATCTGGTTTGCTTTTTTTCTGGGCCTGGAGCTGAAACACAAATGAGGCCTAGATGTATCTGATGTGGATCAGAACCTCATTCTTCTGGGGACTTAATGCTTAAGGGTTATTCTCTGGCCTCCTTATTCATTCCCCCTTAAGGGGATCTAACCCACATGACTAGCAACATGCCAGGGGAGAAGAGGCCAGCTGAGAGTCCAAACCACAGGACTAGCAATATGAAAGGTCAGGGCATCTAAACTGCATGACCATCAATAAGCTCCTGGAAAAAATGTTACCCTGGAGGCAAGGTCCTTGTTTTTGCAGTTTTGCTTGTCACTAGGCACCAAGGGCTTTCTCCCTGGTGACCTTCTGTACCTGGCCCATTGTCCTTGTTCTGTTCATGTCTGTCTAGCTTCCTACTGCAGTTTTAGTTCCTTGTCTTCTTTCTCTCTGTGAAGTGACAATCTTAGTTTCAGATTGCTAAATGAAAACAGATCAACAGAAAGGGGGGAACCAAGAGCAAACACTGTGCATAACTTCTGGAAATGAGAGCAGCAAACCAAAAAGCAAACAATTAAATATCGAGACTAGTTTTTACACATGATAAATTATTTGGCATAACTGATTTGCTTTAAAATTTATCCCTTAAGGAGTATATTTATCACTCCCAAATGCTGATATCTTGGTCAAGGAAAGATGAAGTGTAAGGGAGACTTAAGTTAATATAAAAACCTGCTTATGAAGAAATGTTAGAAATTCTTAAAATAATGACTTTTGCTTACAGACATTTTCAACCCCTTTTTTGTATTGTAATTTCTAGAAGTGATAATAACCGTCCTGTTTAATTTGCTTTCATTTATTTCCAATTATTAGCTCAGTAGCCATATTAATATTTGAGGATTAAACTATTATATAAATTGCAGAATTACAATTATTTAAAATTTAATTTTTGTCTGTAATACTTTTATATGTTTTCTGCCTTTTTATACTAATGAGCATGAATTACTTTTACAGTGAGAAAGACACTCCATGTTATGAGTTAGTAAACAAATAATTCAGAACCTTGTATCTTTCAGAGGAGGAAGGTCACTAGCTGTGCCACTCTGAAATCCTATCTAGAGAGAGATTTGGAGGAGGATTCTGTCCAGCTATCTCCCCAAAATTACAAGGTCTGAGAAGACCCTAGACTGGAGTGAGTCCCCCACCCATTTTTAGAGTATGCCTGGTAAAGCCAGAGACCAGCCTGCATTTCTCAAAGACTCCATGAGCCAGGAGGAGGAAAGAGCTGGTTAGATATTGTGTTCCCCTCCCCCACCTTCTCCCTTCCTCTTCCTTCTTTTTTTAAAAAATATATATTTTATTGATTATACCATTACAGTTGTTCTATTTCCCCCCTTCATTCCCCTCCACCCTGCACACCCCCCACCATTCCCCCCTTTTAGTTTATGACCACGTGTCTCAAGTTCTTTAGATTCTATATTTCCCCTACTACTCTTGCCCTCCCCCCTATTTTCTACCTACCATCTACGCTACTTATTTTCTGTACCTTCTCCCCCCTTCTCCTTCTCCCACTCCCCTGTTGCTAACCCTCCATGTGATCTTCATTTCTATGGTTTGCTCCTGATCTAGCTGTCTTCTTAGTTTGCTTTTGTTTTAGGTGTGGTTCTTAATAACTGTGAGTGTGCTGTCCTTTCACTGTTCATCTTTTTTATCTTCTTTTCCTGAGATAAGTCCCTTTAACAGTCCATATAATAAGGGCTTAGCGATGATGAACTCCTTGAATTTGATCTTATCTGAGAAGCACTTTATCTGTCCTTCCATTCTAAATGAAAGTTTTGCTGGATAGAGCAATCTTGGATATAGGTCTTTGGATTTCATGACTTGGAATACTTCTTTCCAGCCCCTTCTTGTCTGTAAGGTCTCTTTTGAGAAATCAGCTGACAGTCTGATGGGAACTCCTTTGTAGGTGACTGTCCCCTTATCTCTTGCTGCTTCTAGGGTTCTCTCCTTCATTTTAATCTTGGCCAATGTAATTATGATGTGCTTTGGTGTGTTCCTCCTTGGGTCCAACTTCTTTGGGACTCTCTGAGCTTCCTGGATGTCCTGGAAGTCTATTGCCTTTGCCAGATTGGGGAAGTTCTTCTTTATTATTTGTTCAAATAAGTTTTCCCTTGTTGCTGTTCCTCTTCCCCTTCTGGCACTCCTATAATTTGGATGTTGGAATGTTTAAAGATGTCCTGGAGGTTCCTAAACTGCTCCTCATTTTTTTGAATTCTTGTTGCTTCATCCTTTTCTGTTTGGTCATTTTTTCCTTCCTTCTGGTCCACTCCCTTGATTTGAGTCCCAGTTTCCTTTCCATCATTATTGGTTTCCTGTGCATTTCCCTTCATTTCAATTAGTTTAGCCTTCATATGTTCCTCTAATTTGTGACTAAAATTAACCAGTTCTGTGAGCATCCTGATCACCAGTGTTTTGAACTGTGCATCTGAAAGTCTGGCCATCTCTTTGTCTCTTAGAGTTATGGGCTCTGGGGCTCTGAGTTGTTCTTGAGCCATGTTTTGATCTGTTTGTGCCTGTCACGTATGAGGAGCAGAGCCTTAGGTGTTCACCAGGGCGGGGCCACCCAGGTCGCTGGTTTGTGACAGTGTATGTGGGGGCGGGGTCAGAGAGGGACAATGGTGGTCCCCTCTGCCACTTCCCGCCACTGGGGCCTGCACAGTCTGTCTCTCTGCTTGCTCCTTCACTGGTTTATCTGCATGTGAATGTGTGACCATGGTCAGCCCTCAGTGGGTCCACCCACTGCTACTCCACACCTGGGATCCACTCAAGGCTCCCTGAGCTCCTGGGTCACGTGCCCGGGTCACACGCCCACATTGGTCTGGTGGATCTTTCCTGCCTGACCCCTCTCTGCTGCTGATTCTGCCCCTCTTACCAGTTTGGCTGAATGGTTCATTGTTGTCAGACTTCTGTATAGTTCAATTTTCTGTGGTTTTGGCTGCGTTTTTGTTGCTAAAACTTTGTTGTTTTTAAACTTGGTTGTGTGAGAAGGCACAATGTTTCCACCTATGCCTCCGTCTTGGTGGAAGTCCTTCCCCTCTTCCTTCTTAATAAGAAGATGAATATAATTATTTTTTTCATTAGGAAAGTATTATAAACAAAAAAGTGTATGTGTGCATTTGTTCATTCATTCATTCATTCATTCATATCGATTGTTTTGGAGAGGGGAACTTGGTGGTGGCTGGGGAGAAGAGAGAGACTTACTTTCCAGTGTATACCTTTTGGAAGCTTTTAACGTTTCATTCATGTGTATGTGATACCTGTTCAAAAAACTAATTACCAAAGGAAAATTAGGTAGTCTATATATTCTTTTTCCTAAATGCTACTCCTAATATATTTACATGGTTTGCTTCCCCACTTTATTCAAGTCCTGCTCAATTGCAGTCTTATCAGTGAAGCCTTCTGCCCATTTCCCCAACCTCTGTCTTTCATTACCTCCATACCCAGTCCTTTTTTCTACACCTGTTTGTTTACTGTCTGTTTCTCATGACTAGTAGCTAAATTTAATAAGGACAGGGACTTTGTTTCATTTGCTGCTATATTCCAGAAGCCTAGGATAGCGTCTGGCATGTGGTGGGTACATAATTTGTATTTGCTGATGAATGAATGAATGACTTGATAGTAATCTCTCCCTCTTTGCTTTCTGAGTCAGTCACTCAATCACTAACATGTGTAATTCCCCATAATGCCTTGCATGATTTTCCTTTCCTTTTCATTACTAGCACTTCAGTGAATCTTTTGTCTGGAGACAGATCTCCCAAATTCTACTCAGCCTGCTCTTCCAATCTACCCTGAACACTGATGTCACTTAATATTCTTAAAACCACTTCCACTTATAGCTGACATGTTTATATTTATTCAAAAATATATACATATAACATATATGTATATATATTCAGGCTAATATTAGAAAATCCAGGTTATTCTCTGTTGCCTCTAATATATCAATAAGTACAAAATCCCCAGCTTGATTTTAAATGTACTTCACATAATGGTATTAAAATATTTTCAATCTTTATTTCCAATTTTTGTAAATGAATCTCTCTACTCTCTTTGGACTACTCCAGGTCCATTCTTTTTTTAAATATATTTTATTGATTATGCTATTACAGTTGTCCCATTTTCCTCCCTTTGTGCCCCTTCACCCTGCATACCGCCTTCCACCCACATTCCCCCCCTTTAGTTCACGTTCATGGGTCATGCATATAAGTTCCTTGCTTTCTATATGTTCTATACTATTCTTAACCACTCAGTCTGTTTTCTACCTACCATTTATACTACTTATTTTCTATACTTTTCCCCCTTCTATTCCCATCCTCCTCCCCTGCTGATAACCCTCCATGTGATCTCCATTTCTGTGATTCTATTACTGTTCTAGTTGTTTGCTTAGTTGGGGTTTTTTTTTAGGTCCACTTGTTAATAGTTGTGAGTTTGTTGTCACTTTACCATTCATATTTTTTATCTTTTTCTTAGATAAGTCCCTTTCACATTTCATATAATAATGGCTTGGTGATGATGAACTCTTTTAACTTGATGTTATCTGGGAAGCACTTTATCTGCCCTTCCATTCTAAATGATAGCTTTGCTGGAAAAAAGTGTTCTTGGATGTAGGTCCTTGCCTTTCATGACTTTGAATACTTCTTTCCAACCTCTTCCTGCCTGTAAGGTTTTTTTTTGAGAAATCAGCTAACAGTCTAATGGACACTCCTTTGTAGGTAACTGTCTCCTTTTCTCTTGCTGCTTTTAAGATTCTCTTCATATCTTTCATTTTGGGTAATGCAATTATGATATGCCTTGGTGTGTTCCTCCTTGGGTCCAACTTCTTGGGGACTCTCTGAGCTTCCTGGACTTCCTGGAAGTCTATTTTCTTTGCCAGATTGGGGAAGTTCTCCTTCATTATTTTTCAAATAAATTTTCAATGTCTTGCTCTTCCTGTTCTCCTTCTAGCACCCCTACGATTCAGACATTGGAATGTTTAAAGTTTTCCTGGATGTTCCTCAGCCTCTCCTCATTTTTTTGAATTCTTGTTTCTTCATTCTGTACTGTTTGAATGTTTCTTTCTTCCTTCTGGTCCAAACCATTGATTTGAGCCCCAGTTTCCTTCCCTTCACTTCTGGTTCCCTGTACATTTTTCTTTCTTTCACTTTTCACAGTCTTCATATTTTCTGTTAATTTTGCAACCATATTCAAACCAGTTCTGTGAGCTTCCTGATTACCAGTGTTTGGAACTGTGGAGCTGATAGGTTAGCTATCTCTTCATTGCTTAGTTGTATTTTTTCTGGAACTTTGATTTGTTCTTTCATTTGGTTTTTATTTTCTTTGCCTGGGTGCACCTGTTACATAGTAAGGGCTGGAGCCTTAGATGTTCACCAGGGTGGGCAACCTACGTCTCTGAGTTGTGACACTGTATGTGGAGAAGGGGTCCAAGAGGTAACAGTACCACTTGCTCCACTCTCTGCTGGCTTTCAGTCACTTCCTCTGCTATTTGCAAGCAAATTGGGACCTTCTGGTGCTGATTCACAGGTAGGTGGGTTTGTGTACTTTCTAGGACCCAGTGGGTCTTTACAACAAACTCTCCTGTGAGGCTGGGAGTTTCTCCCACTGCTGCCTCAACCCCCACAGGTTTTTTCAGTCAGAGGTTTTGAGGCTTTATTTCCTCACACTGAAACCCTGGGTTGTGAGGTCTGTCTCACTCCCAGTTGTTCCTTCCAGTTTATTCACACACAAATGTGGGACTACCTGCTCCACCAGCTGCCACCTTGCCTGCCCTGGTCCTCCAGCCGCTGCCTCACCTCGAATCCTCTCCACCAGCTGCCTGTCTCCGCCCCTCCTACTGGTCTGTATGAATGTTTTTTCTTTAACTCCTTGATTATTAGACTTCCATACAGTTCAATTCTGTCAGTTCTGGTGGTTTTTTGTTTTTAAATTTGTTGTTGTCCTTCTTTTGGTTGTGCAAGGAGGCACAGTGTGTCTACCTATGTCTCCATCTTGGCCATAAGTCACAATGTCCAGGTCCATTCTTAATTTCAGTGCCTTACATTCTTGCTCCAGCCTCTTTGAATTTGGCTTAAATTACAAGGATTTTGTTAACCTTTATTCCAGCCCCATAGTCTAGATACCCCTGCTGAATTTGAAGCATTTTATTTCTGTATCAGTTACTTTTCACCTAATTACATGATATATTCTCAAGAAATTTTTCTTCTGAGAGTTCTGGCCAAGATGGAGGCATAGGTAGAAACTCTTTGCTTTCTTGCACAACCAAAAGGAGGATAGCAACCAGTCTAAAATCAATAAACAACCAGAATGCCAAAATATCAAACTGCATGAAACTCCAACAACCAAGGAATTAAAGAAACAGTCAACCAGACCAACTAGACTGGTAAGAACCTGCAGTGAGGCTGCATGTAAACCTTTGGGTGGGCTGACTGAAAAAAAACTGCAGCAAGGAGATGGACCATGCAGGTGGGGCTGGCTGAAGGTGAAAGTAAGACTAAGAACTGACTGTGGACTATAGTGGTTGCTGTGGTGGGAGGAACTCCCAGTCTCACAGGAGAGTCCATTGAAAAGTGAGCCAGAGCCAAGCAGACAAACTGCATTGTTCCCTCTCTGACCCCTCCCCCAGAGGCTCAAGGTAGCACAGCAAAGAGGGTTGCCTTGCCCTTGTGACTACCTCAGGCTCCATCCCCTTACAACTTAACAGGTATGCTGAGACAAAGAAATAGGGCCCAAATGAAAGAACATAGCAAAACTTCAGAAAGAGAGCTAAGTGATGAGAAGATAGCTAAACTACTTGATGGAGAATTTAAAGCCCTGGTAATCCAAATGCTCACAGAACTAATTGAGCTTGGTTGCAAAATGAAAAAAACAAATGAAAGATACCCAAAATGAAATAAAGCAAAATATTTGGGGAACCAACAGTTACAGGAAGGAAACCAGAACTCAAAGCAACAATTTGGAACAAAAGGAAAAAAAAAATAAACATCCAATTGGAACAGAATGAAGAAACAAGAATTCAAAAAAGTGAAGAGACTTACAAACCTCTGGGTCAGCCGGAAACATTCCAACATCTGAATCATAGTGGTGCCAGAAGGAGAACAGGAAGAACAAGACACTGAAAACTTCTTTGAAAAAATAATGGAGAACTTCCCCAATCTGGCAAAGGAAACAGACTTCTAAGAAGTCCAAGAAGCTCAGCAAGTCCCAAAGAAATAAGACCCAAGGAAGCACACACCAAGGCACATCATAATTATATTACACAAGATGACAGATAAGGAGAGAATCTTAAAAGCAGCAAGAGAAAAGGAGACAGTTACCTACAAAGGAGTTCCCATAAGACTCTCAGCTGATTTCTCAAAAGAAATCTTGCAGGCAAGAAGGGGCTTGAAAGAACTATTTTAAGTCATGAAAGGCACAGACCTACACCCAAGATTAATTTATCCAGCAAAGCTTTCATTTAGAATAGAAGGGCAGATAAAGTGCTTCCCAGATAAGGTCAAGTTAAAAGAGTTCATCATAACGAAGCCATTATTATATGAAATGTTAAAGGGGCTTATCTAAGAGAAAAGAAGATATAAATATGAACAGTAAAATGACAGCAAACACAACTATCAACAAATGAAGCTAAAAGAAAAAACAATGACAACAAAAACTAAGCAAACAAGTAGAACAGGAACTGAATCAGAGAATTGGACATCATCACATGGAGGATTTCAGTGGGGAAGGGAAAAATAGGAATGCTGGGCAGGGGGGAAGGTACAGGGAAGAAGAAGTGTAATTACTAGGCATAAAATAATGGGGAGGGATAAAAATGGTTTAGGAAACAGAACGCAAAGAACTTCTATGTACAACCCATGGACACAAACTAAGGGAGGATGCTGGAGGGTTGGGGGGTGCAGGGTGGAGGAGGGATAAAGAAGGAAATTTGGGAAAACTATAATAGCATAATAAATAAAACATACTTAAAAAAAGAAAATTTGTCTTTTGTTTTTTAAATTGTTTAACTTTCCAATGCCAGTTATGTTTAATTTTTTGCTTCTTTTCATTCCAGGATATGGTAAATTAGGCTAATTAAATCATTCCATATGAATATTAGTCAGTGTAGATTAGATTATGCCGTAGTAACCAAGTAGCCCTCAGATTTCAGTAGTTTAGTAGAAGTTTCTTTCTCATCCATGCAACTTAACCCCGTGCAGGTCAGTGGGGAGCTGTCCATCAGAGGCTCTTAGAGACCCCAGCTGACAAACACTGCAACACCTCACAGATACCCCCTATGGTCACTGCAGTGTGGGAGTTGAGAGGGTGGGGAATTTACTCCAGGTCTTAAGTTCCTCAGATTATATATGATACTCATCATCCCTTCTCACAGCCTCATAACTAGAGATACTGACATGACTTCACCTAACTGTAAGAGGGCTGCAAAATGTGAGAGAGCACATAAATATTGAAGGAAAATATTTGTATCATGAATAACTAATCACAGATAGTTACACAAATTGGTTGACTTTACCTAGGATAGACCAGAGAGTAGATAAGTTTTAAGAGAGTAGCTATTTCATACAGCTCAGGGATGTCATATAATTTACTTGCATATTGAAAATATGTACCTTATCATGTGATTTAATTTAACATGAAAGTTCAACTAAGTACCAAACCATAACAACCTTTATTTCATACCTTGGAGTTAAGAATCCATTGGTGTTGATTCTTTTGTACACAAAGCCACAATTTTTTAAACTTATTTGCTAAGTCTTTCAGGGGTGTCCAACCCACAGCCCGTGGGCGACATGTGGTCCAGGATGACTATGAATGTGGCTCAACATAAAATCATAAATTTACTTAAAATCTTATTTTTGCTCATCAGTTTTGTTAGTATTTGTGTATTTAATGTGTAACCAAGGCAACTCTTTTTCTTCCAGCGTAGCCCAGAGATGCCAAAAGATTGAACACCCCTGTAGAATCTTCATATATCACAGGATGGCTATGGAAACCATCTCTTTCTTTAATATGTAGTGGATGCCTGGTGAGAAAGAAATGTCACTTCTCTTATTAGCATCTCATACTAGCAACTGGATGGGGAATTATTATATTTGGTGTGTCACTCAATCTCTACTGAAGGATTTTCAGGTCAGAAGTGAACTTCTCAGTTCCCCTACTGAAGCAACAAGATCTATAATCAGTTAATGAAATATTTTCATGAATCATGACTAGCGTATTTCATTCAGATGTAACTGAAATAATGTAACATATTTTGTCTTGAAAAGATAAAGCAATGTGCTAACTTATTATGCAATCAAGATAGGTTCATGTTCATTACCTTCAAATCATACTTGGTAGATTGCATTTGGATAAGTCAAAGTCAGAGTAATGACCAGGTTACTTTTTAAGATGTAGATTTGTGGGATACAAGGCAGGCTTTTGGTAGGCACTGCTGAATTCCTAACAGCTACTCCTTACTCTGTATCAAATGATATTCCTGTTGCTTTTTAAAGCCAGCTTTTCTAATTACAACTTTTAAAATGCTTATTGTCATCATGTGAAACAAGATTTTTAGAAGAATCTTTATAATTTGCACATGTGACAGATACCTGTAGTATCCAACACTCCTTTTCTTCCCTCTTCCCTCCTTTCTTCTCTTCTCATCCTCCCCTTCTCACTCTCTCTCTTTCTCCCTTGGGTGCAGAGGGTTGACTTCAGCATTCATTAAGCATTGATGCCCATAGACATTATTATGGTTGGTCCATATAGGGCTTTTATCTCATGTGTTACTGAGGGAGTTGAGTTTGGTTGATTTTATAGTTGGTCTCTTTTATCACCATACTTTACTACCCTTTCTGTCTCTGTCACAGACAAATTTGTTAATTTGATATGCATCTTTATGTTTGCATGACTTTTTGCAAAATATATGTTGTTTTTGGTAGGTATCTTTAGTTTATGCAAATGGTATTTTAAACCTCATTCTGGTTATTATCACGTTTCATAGGTCCATAGAGGTTGATATGTGAACTTTTGTTGTCTTAATTGTTGCATGGTAAGCCACAAGTCACAGTGACCTTCCCAGTGATGGGAGCTATATCTTAGGAGCTTTGTGCCAAGTCCCTGCTGCCACAAACAATGCTTTGATGAACATCCTAATGCATGTCTCCTGATGGGCATGCATCTGAATTCCCGTGGCATTTACAGCAGAATTGAAAAGTTGGGTCATATGAGACTAGGCATGTCATATTACTCTCTGAAATGGGTGCCCAGCACTGTACTGTGAATTCCCCTTCCCATCCTCACAAATGCTGAGGTAGCCATCATTTTAGCACCACTAGATCATGCCTTCTGGCCTCAGTTGGTTTGACCAGGGGACAACACTGACTTCACGCTGGGTCAGTAAGTTCAATCCCAGGGTGTTGAAGCTCAATTAAAGACGATTGATTCAGGGAAAGAAGGAAATTAAGTGCAAGTCAGGCCAAGAAGAAAAAAGCCCAGCTATCTTGAGAGAATAATCTAGTTGAAAATGCCAGGGAAGCTGAAATGTGATGGATGTGAGGGTACCTAGGGCTCAGTGCATTCCTAGCTTCAGGGGCTGCAGACAGGCCACCCCACTTAGAATCCCCTTGTGCCTCAGCAGTTGGTGCCAGAGTCATGTGGTGAGCAATGATCCAGTTTCAGCAAAACATCATAATCTCTCACATTAAATTAATGATGTTAATTAGAAAGTTACTGCTTTTGTAGGTCTGCTTATAATTAATTTGTAAAGTTGTTTTGGTTTTATAACTGTAAATGAGCCCTGATCATAAGGAGTTTATAGTTAATTTCATTTCTTTATATTTGAGTAGAAATGTGATAAAAAAATTTTAAATCAACCCTGAAGGAGTCTTTTTGTTTTTTAAGTGTCTGTATTTTCCAACTCAGACTGAGAAGTGTTGCTCAAGTTTGATGCCATGGAGTTGACTCCTACGCCCCACGTTAGGTGCGTGCACACACATACACATACACGCATACACACATGCACACACACACACCCCTGTTTGACCTCCCCTGTTAGGTTCCAGTCCTGACTATCTTTTTCATCTCAATTCTGTCATCCAATGGATTGCTTCCTGGCCTGCTTCATGCCTTGGTAGGTTTGAAAAGCATGCCACCAGTCAATGTTCTTAGTTGTGAACAACCACATCACAACTTGGGGAAGGGAGTGTGGCTCCTAGGCTCTGGGGAAGGCCACAGATCCATGGGCTGAGGCAGGGAAAGCGCAGTCTGAGATACAGGAAAGACACCATCACAAGCAATCTACAAATCCTGACTGTGAAGGATGTTGTTGCCCCTTGAGTCTGGATGGCACAGCCTGCCAGGCCTCTAGCCCTGGACCACAGACACAGGCCCTGCAGGGTGCCAGCACTGCCCAGAAACCCAGATTTGTTGCGTTGGCCTGTCTCCTGCTGCCAGAGGGATTTGCCCTAGTCACTTCTCTGAGCCCCGGGCCAAGATAACCTACCCACACCTAAGTGGCAAGGAAGGCTGGGAATGGATCTAATGGTGGAGGTGAGCTCTGCCTCCCATCACAGCTTGTCAGAAATTCTTTAAACACAAGGAGAAGGTTCAGGTGCCAGGCAGGGGCAAAATCCTCCACATCCATGCCTTCAAAGGTGTAGAACAAGACCAGGATGAGAATGGCTGGGGTTGGTAACAGGCCTTCCTGCCACTCAAGCTGAGATGCTCTAGTTCCTGAGTGAGAAAGTAAGAGGACGGGTCTGCCCCTTCCTCTTTCCACCACAACCAGTTCTATTCAACCTGGAAAGGAGTATGAGTGAACACTGTGTTCGTGGATAAACTAAGGCAAACTTCTAAGATGAAATGAACCACAATCTTTAAAGAGATGTCTTACCAGTTAGTATTTAATTACTTGTGAATGTTAAAATGTTAGCCCTAAGATATGATTTCTTAATTATTTTATATAGAAACTGTATTTGGATTAGGACTTTTAACATTAATAGAAGCTTTATTGGAAAATGCCTGGCCTTGTAAGCTGGATATAAAGGCAGCTCAGTGTTCGTTTGTTGCACTCATCATCAAATAGTAAGGTACTTTGATAAGAAAGCTTTTTATCCATTCTGTTTAATGGAATCGGAAGTAGAGAGATAGGAGAGCCAAGCTCATTCAGGGTTACAACTATCTGGTATCCAAAAACTTGGATAATTAGAATGATTATTATTAAACACACTATAAGCAAATTAATCATGTGTAAGTGAAAACGCATTTGTTATCTCTTCAGGGAGAAGCAAAATGAAAAAGCTTGACATTAGATGATAAGAAGCCAAGCCAGAATTTTTTCTCCTAGTTATTTGGGCAGCTGTCTGGCCTGGGTCTCTGTGGGTGCCTTTTGCTTATGTTCATTCATCCTGGTCAGTGGAGATGGAGCTCAGAAGGACCCTTCCAGTGCAGGGCTGGTGAGGTCTGGGTCCCTCTCCCTGGGTTTTTCCTGAACTCTGCCTTGAGCTCACAGTCAGGTCATTTGTCCTCTGCAGAGGACTTAGGACATAGGTATGTTAATAATCATTCATTTGTGTTACATATAACTCTCAGATGTTTATAAAAGGAATATTCAATGATATTTTTTATGCCTCAATACAGGGATGAAGAGCATAGTCTCCTTGAAAGCAATACATGTTTTATGATCACTACAGAACATGCATTCAAGATAGAACTCTGTGTTGCTTAGGAGACTCTTATGGGGGCTCTGTTACCTCAACTAAGCACAAATTCAGTAATTTCCAGATAACTCTTATGTATTATTCTAGTCTGGATCTTCAAGTGTTGATTTCAAAACATTTATCTTTCCCTCTTTATTAAGTTTGGTACCATAATGTTATAATTCTGAGTGGAAAGTTTTCTTATTTATAGTTTTCCAGAATACTTTTATTTTATTTGATAACTATCCTTTTACCACAAAAGTACATTTTGACCATGATCAAAACAAAGAAAATAAGGATGGAAGTGTTTTAAGGGGCAAGATGCTTTTACTTCTACCAATTTACTCCTTAATTTAGAGGTAATTTTTTAATGATAAAGATCATTCTTAGTATGGAAATGGTGAGAACTCAGTCAATGTGATAGTTTTAGGAACTTGTAATTTTTTTAAGATAGTCACAACAACAACAGAACCTTCTGCTTAAAAACAACATGGTGTATTCTCATTCTTCAGCTGTTAGGATACTAATTTCTTTTAGTCTTTTACTATACTCCAGAAATATGTGTCTGCCAAATCTCCAAATCTAAGATCAAGTCTGTTTAGCACAGATCTTTGCAGGGGTATTGTCCCAAAAGATGGAGTCTCTTAGCATGGATTTTAGGTTGTGCATTTTCATGATATATTTAGAGTTGGAGGTTCTGAGCATATGTTTCACCCAATGAATAAAATAATTAACTCCAATTCCAGTTCATTCCCCAAATGTACTTTGGATGGCTTCTAAAAATCTTTTATTAAAGATACAATTAGGAAAGAGAAATGAATACCATAAGGTCCAGTCTAACGGCTTCTAATGCTATTGGCCTGAGCCTCCTTGCAGTGAAAACAAAGAGGAAAATAAAATTAGTTACAATATTCACATTGGTTTAAAAACTAAATGCCCACAATTTGTTTATGAGGAGCACATTTTGTTCTGGCCCTGAGGTCTGAATGAAATTTCTCCCATTGAGTCTCATAAAGTGAAAACTATGTAATATAATTTTTTTAATGTTCAAAAAAATCCCTAAAATGAATGCAATATTGGATTTTATTTAATTGTCCTTACATAAGTAGAAGATATGATGCAAAACCACAATTCAATAAAAACAATTCTATAAAAGGCCAAAATAGAGATGAGTAATCTAAGACCCATGGGCCATGTGAGGCCTGTCCTTCTTCCATTACAGACTAAAATCTAATACCGTGAAGCCCTCACAAGTGAAGGAATGACTTACCCCAACCTGTAGCAGGTTGGCACTGAAGTCAGAATAAGACAGATTTCTTCCATTCAGAATGGCCTAGTGGAACCCCTTGCCCTGACCCATCAGCTGCAAGAAATACGACACTTTCTAGAGTCGCACTGACCAGAGAACTTTCTGCAGTGACAAAGGCCTAGGCTCTGTGCTGTCCAATGCAGTGGTCACTAGTGACACAAGACCACTGAGTGTGCAAAATAGTGAAACTGAGGAATTTAGTTTTACATTTTATTTACATTTAATCACTTTACATTTGAAAAGCAGAGGGACTGGTGGCGGCTTTATCAGACAACGTGGCTCTAAAGTGCCGTGGGGTGGGCACCAAACTCAGCTCATCCCTGCTCTGACTCTGGGCCTGTGTTGCTGGAGTGCTTCTATTGGCCAGACCAGACAAAGAAAGGAAGACACAAATGCTGCATCAGTCTCGAGGGTGGTTCTGAGCATGATGTGACAATTGTCCTAGGCAGAGACGATGGAGAACAAGAGATGTCAGGGCATGTGGGTGAGATGCCCTACCTGACTCAAATGCCTGCAGTGGCCATTGGCTATGAGAGCACCCATGGCCCTCAAAGCCTTCAAGAACAGCCAGCTACTCCTGCTACACCCACCTTGATGGCTGCACCTGAGGAGAAGTGACTTGGGGACTGGTCGGGGCTGAGGGGCCTGATGAGGGCCAGGCTGGGGTCCAGAATGGTGGCTCTGGTGACTCGTTTAGGCTCAGCTGTGCATCTGTGTCCCTGTACCCTTCTCAGGCAGCCGAGGAGCCATGGTGCAAATGAGTAACACTGTCCTAACTCATTTCAGTTATGCTGCTTATAACACAATTCATGAGCTTAAAATATAAAAAATGTTAAAAGAATACAATGGTAAGAAGTAATAAGAAACAAACTTCATTTCACAATACAAGTCCACTTAGGAAAAGTAAAAATAAACTGGATTCCATAGTGTCTTACTCAACAGCAAAATGTGTTTAAAGGGCAACATGACAAGTTGCTTCAGCATGTTACAGTACTTTCTGGCTTTTAACATCCAAAAAGATACTCTGGTGATACAGAAATAATGAGATAATATTTTGGAACAATAGCAGATGTTGAATCCATTATTTGAAAATATATACATTTAAAATAAAAAAGAATAAATCTTGTAACATTTTATTATTTTCTTCAATTTTTTTGTGTGCAGGAAAAATTAGGACCTCTGTAATGGACTGGTATAATATAGTTCAAGGAGTAAGTTTCTTATCCACTGGCTTAAGCCAGAGTTCTCCCTAAATCTTATTATGTGTTTCTATATAGTGGCCATAAATACAAAGGTAAATGAAAAACTATTACTCTTTTTTTTGTACTAATATATTGTGTTAGCTATGTAAAAAGTGATTTCAGATTCAAGTCTAATTACTTCCCCTTCATATCTGCTATTTTTCTATTCTCTTCATTGTTTTGTTTCCTGAGCTTTCAACCGTTTCTTAAAAGATACAATATTTCTTTATCAAGTAGCAACAGAAAGGATGTAAATAAATAATTCCTTACAAATTAAATGAAACCGCCATAACAGTAGTGTGAAACAAATTATTGCTCTGTTCTGGCAGGAAGCTCATGGGGTAAATAAAATGATGCGTTAAGTAATAACATTTACACTCAGGCCTTTCTGACTAAGTCCTCCTACTGATGATCTCCTTCTCACATGGAAAAAATATTTTTAGGGCACTAGATTTCTCAAAGTGTCCAAACAGTTTGAGTCTATTTACATTTCTTACCACTCTCACTTTTGGTAAGAGTTGTACAGGTTTATCATAGAGTGTGAAGAGCCCTTCCTCTTATATTTTTCTTATATCAAATATAATTGATATATAACATTGTGTAAGGTTAAGGTGTGGGACATGTTGCTTTGATATGTGTATATATCGCAATACAATTACCACCATAACATTAGCTAACTATCACATTGCTTAATGATCATTTCTTTTTCTGTGGTGGTAACAATTAAGATCTAGTCTCTTAGCAATTTTGAAGTTGCTAATAGAGTATCATTGTCTGTAATCACTATCCTGTATGTTGGCTCTCCAGGGCTTATGTATCCACCAGTTCCAAATTTGTACTCTTAACACCTGCCCAATTCCCCCATCCTGTACCCCCAGCCTCTAATAACCACCCATCTACTTCATCCATGACACTCACCATATTAAAGATTATATTCATGAAGTTCTTTATTCATGTTTTCTTTTCCAGATAGAAGGTCCTAATCTTTTTTGTATTAATTCAGGGAGAATACTTGGCTTTCTGATATTTCTTGAGTGGTTTGAACATTGAAGAAATAAAGATTTAGAAATTATTTCTGCATGATGAAGCTCTCAGTCCTAAGAGAAGGCTAGTACGTACTGGGCACCCAGTAGTTTGAGAGGTACCAGGTTAATATTTGTAAGGCTGTGCAGTGCAAGCCTTGGTTCTGGGCAGGCCTGGACCTGAGTTCTGGTTCTGTCACTGTATACTCTGATGAGTAGCTTAACTTCGCTCTTCTTCTGATTTCTCATGTGTAAAATGGGGCCATCATTCTCATAAATTAAAGTATGAAACTTTCATTGCATAGGGCATGAAAAGCCCTGGCCCGCAGCGATTGATCACTCACTAACTGATAGTGATCCGGGTTGAACTGATGTTGTGATCATTCTAGGCGAACAGAGTGGGCACACAGCAAACAATGTAGCCTCTCCTTCCGAAGTGCAGCTCTGAGCAGACTAGTTCAGAAAGTGGTGGCTGGACAGCTCTGGTTTCCTTGGGTTTTTGCATGGTTGAGACAGTCCATTGCCTTTATATATGAAGAACAGCGTGGCTTCGTATACAATGCTGGCGTCATGCTCTCTCCCTCAGAATGCCACAGGCAGTGCCCACTATAATCTGGCACTGGGGACAGAGGACAAGTCAGTGCCAGCCTGGTTTCTTCTCCTCCCCTTCCCCATGTAATATATTTTCTTCTTTTGCCTGGATCCCCATAGGATTCTATAGCTGAAATTCAGGTCTGTAAATTTACCCAAGTGTGTCTTGGTGTTGACCATTGTCTATCACACAGATGTGTTGAATGAATTCATTCATATAACAAAATCAAGAGGGGGGGGCCATAAAAACCTGAAATTATCTTCTGGAGGGTGGGCCCCTTAGAGTATAGGCTTCCCCCTCTAGGTTAGTGTTTTAAGAACCCATCTGTATCAGTGTAACTAGCTGGCATTGTTGTGAGAGGCTGCATTCAACTTAAGTGAAGGGTTTTTTGAAGACCCAAAAGTGTTTACTCATTTCCTGATGGGTGATTTATGAGCACACCTGCCCACACTGTGCTGAGTGTTCAGCAGTTTTTGACCAAAAACAGCATGACCCCTATTGCCCACCCTCCCCATTCACCCAATCTCACCCAGAATGACTTTGTTTTGTTTGTTTCCCTGATGAAAAAAGTCCTCAAAGGGAAACAGTTTGCTGATGTGGAAGAAGAGGTGAAACAAAAAAATGGCTGAAGCACTAAAAGACATCAAAGTCATTGAGTTCAAAAACTATTTTGAGCAGTGGAAAAAAACAGTAGGTATATTGCATCAAATGAAGAGTATTTTGAAGGTGACTGAAGTTTAAACATGCATGAATGAATACACAATTTTTAATAAATAAATTCTGACTTTTGGGGATTTCCCCTTGTATATATTAAGTACCTACCATGGGCCAGGCAGTATTCTGGGTGCTGTGAACGTCAGTGAACAAAATACACAAAAGCCTTGCCCTTGCAGGGATTATATTCTCACGGAGGGAGAGGATCAGTAAACAGAATATAAAGAGTAAGTTATAAAATGCTTTGAGAGACAGTCAGTGTTCTAGAATGCGGTACAGCACCTGCAGCAGAGAGGTGGGTGCAATTTTCTCTCTTTGTTCTTCCTTTATTTTTAATCCTCACGTGAAGACATGCTTATTGATTTTAGAAAGAGGGGAAGTAAGGGAGAGAGAGACAGAGAGAAAGATCGATGGGAGAGAGAAACATCAATTGACTGCCTCTCATATGCTCCCTAACCAGGGACAAAACCAGCAACCTGAATATGTGCCCCAACCCCTGACCAGAATCAAGCCTGCAACCCTCTGGTTTAAGGGATGACCTTCCAACCGACTGAGCCATACTGGCCAGGGCAGAATTTTAAATAGGTTGTTTTGGGTAGGTCTAAATTGAAAGCAACATGGAGCAAACTTGAAGGAACAGGAAGGGCTGAGGAGAAGCACAAGGAGGTGCTTATGACGGGGGCCTGCAGAGTGAGAGGGAGAGGAGGCAGAGAGGGAGATCGCACAGGGCTGGGGTGTGGGTCCTGCAGGGCCCTGGCACCACTGGGGGCCTCTGTCTTCTCTCTGAGCAACATGGGAGCCCTGCAGGGCTTGGAGCAGGGGAGAGATCTGATCTGACTGACACAGTAAAAGAAATGTCCTGGCAGCTATATTAAGAATAGACCAGGGTGGGGAAAAGTCCTGTTTTTTTTTTCTTCAGAAACACTTTAAAAATAAACAAATAAGTCCATTGTGTCTTTGGTTGTTTTTGTTGAACTTATCCTATTATTTTCTTCAGAGATAAGAATTACACATGTCTTGGGCCTCTTGGTCCAGTACCTCACATGTTTTATCCACCACCTGGCCAGCTCTCTGCTTCCCCATTATTTTGGTAAGATTTCGTCAAATGTGTTCTCTGTTTATTCATTTATTCAACAAGATAGTTATTAAGTGTTTTTGAGTGTGTCAGTCACTGCTCCACAGTGGAAGGTACAGAGGTGAGCAGGTGGGAAGGCCACTCCTTCATAGACACTTAATAGAGGAGACAGATAACACACCAATTACACCAATAAACACACATACTGATTTTATATAGCAACAGTGCTGCAAAGAATATAAAACGGGTCTGTTCTAGAAAGAGAGGGGGCAGAGCACTAGATACTTGGGTCAAAGGAGGTCTCCCTGAGGTGATCTCTGCACTGAGACCTAAGTGGAGAAAAGAAAGCAGCCATGTTCCTGGGCAGGCAGAGATCTGTGTGCAGTGCAGGAAGTGCCATGGCCCAGGAGGTGGGAGTGAGCTGGGCATGTCTGAGAAACAGAGAGAAGGCAGCACGGAGTGAGCGAGGGAGCAGTGCGGGCAGCAGGGTCAGAGAAGAAGGCTAGGGAGGAAATCCGGTTTCACATTCAGGGCAGAGGGAGTCCTCTGAGGATTTTGAGCAGGACATGGCTGGGGTCTGATTCACATTGCCGAGAGGACAAGGTAGGGCAGGATTTCTTAAACAAAACATAAAAAGCAATCATATGGGAGATTTATAAATCTTGCATTAAAATTAAAAATTCTATTACCAAAAAACATGATTTAAAGAGTAAAGCTACAAACAATCATAAAGATTGGTATCCATAAGATTTATTTTCTGTAAATTGATAAGGACAAAGTCAATAGAAAAGAATAAATTATAGATATGAGTAGAAAAATAGAAGTTACATGTGTAAGAGATGCTCATTATGACTGGTATTCAAATTTAAAAAGTAACCAGATACAATTTCATGCCCATCAGGTTAGTAAAAATGATTAGACTTACAATGGAAAGTATCGGAAAGTATGCAGAGCAGCAGGAGCCCACACACTGCTGGGGACGGCGGGTCAGTGAGAACATCTTGGTGAGTGTTTTGGTAGTATCCAGAAAAGTTCAAGATGCTCACTCTCTTCACCCAGAAATTCCACCACAGACTACATACCTTAGACATATTCTTGCACATGTACGCAAAGAAATTTCTTAGAAACGTTGATAGTAGTTGTCTCAGTCTGTTCGGCCTGCTATCACAAAGTACCATAGACTACATGGCTTGTAAAGAACAGACACTAATTTCTCACAGTTCCGGAGGCTGAAAAGCCAGAGATCAGGGTGCCCAATGGTCAGATTCTGATGAGAGCCCTGTTTCAGGTTGCAGTCTGCTAACCTGAAAGTAGCATTGCTTATAATAACAAAAAGAAACAAACTGAATGTCAATAGGAAAATGAATATATTCTATATATTTGGAATATCAAACAGCAGTAAAAATGAAAGAGTAGGAGTCACAGGTATCAAAATGGATTAATCTCACAAACTATTGTGGAGGGAAAGGCAATTGTAGAAAATATGCTTAATAGGATACTCATATATAAATTTTAAAAGTACAAAAGCTATGTATAGTTTAGAAAATTGAACAAAAGGATAAAATACCCAGAAATACATGTGAATGACAAACAAAGTTCAATTTAATCTTACCTTTGATGAGGCGGAAAGGAGATATAATGAGAGAAAGCTACCCAAGGGCTTTAAATAGTCTGTAATATTTTATTTCTTAAACTGTATAATGGATATATAAATACAGATTTGGGTGTTTTGGGCCACTGTCATTTTTACATTACAAAATGTCATTATAAAATATTTAAGATATGGAAACAGGCATAAAGAAAGAAAAAGGTTCCTTCATCTACTTACAGAAATGACAAACAAAAAAGAAAGCGGAGATTCCCCAGTGGAGGGTTGACAACTTCATTAATTCAGATAAGAAATGGTAGAGTAGAGAAAAGGCATGGTGGTGTCAACCAGACTGGGTAAAGAATTAATGGAGTGAACTGAAGATAGAAATCAAGTATGACTCCGAGAATATTGGCTTGAGGTGTGTAATGGATGTAGGACCACTTATGAGATGAAGAAGACCAGGAGACAGATATGTTTGAGGGTGGAGGGCATCATGAAATTCAGTTCAGAATGTATTAAATTTGAGATGCTTAGAAGATGTCGAAGTGAAAATGTCAAGTTGACAGTTAGACATGAGTAAATTGCTCAAGGAAGGAGATGTGAATTTGGGAGTCAATAACATGTAAATTGCACGAGAATACCTGGAAAGGAAAAGGTAGGTAAAATAGACAAAGACCAGGGATGACTGATGGACATTCTACTATTGGCTAAGGGGGATCTAATACAGAAACCTCGAAAGGAGTCAAATGACATCAGAAGTAATCCTGCTGAAATCAAGTAAAATGTGGGCAGAAGAATGTCAATCCAGAAATTTGTTCGGTATCATGACAAGAGATGTTTTAGTGCTGTAGTCAGGGAAAAATACAGATTTAGTGAGCTCAAGAGTAAATGAGAGGAAGCCCTGGCTGGTGTAGCTCAGTGGATTAAGCGCGGGCCTGCGAAGCACACGATCGCGGTTCGATTCCCAGTCAGGGCACATGCCCGGGTTGCAGGTCGGTTCCCTGCAGGCCAGTTCCCAGCAGGGGATGCACAAAAAGGCAACCATACATTGATGTTTCTCTCCCTCTCTCCTTCTCCTCTTCCCCTCTAAAGATAAATAAAATCTTTAAAAAATCTAAAGGGAGAAAGAGAAACACTGTCAGAAACACTGTCATGGGAGAGAAGACTTGATTGCTTGTGTCTCGCACATGCCCCAACAGGGGACTGGGCCAACAACCCAGGCATGTGCCCCGACTGGCAACCGTTCGTTTTGTGGGATGATGCCCAATCAACTGAGCCACACCGGCCAGAGCAAAGCCCTTTTTTATACCCCTGACCTTTTTTATTTCCTTCCCATCTCAGAGTGAATCACAGTTTTGATGTTGGCGGACATACTTTCTACCATGTTTATATTTCCACTACATATGTATATTTGCATATTTAAATGCTTTATGTTTTTAAAGTTTGTACAAATGCTATCATATGTGATATGTCAATGGTTTCAGATTGACACAGATGACAGAACAAGAGATTTGAAACAGAGAAGAACAGAAACAGTAGGATTCAGAGTGTGGTCCATCTTCAAGAAATTGATTGAGTCAGGAAAGTCAATGGCATCAGGCAGGTCTGTGGAGGGAGGAGTCCTTGCCATTTCTGGGGCTCAGGGATGATTTAGAGAGCCAGGATTTGGAAAAGGAGGTGGAAGGTAAACTGGAGCTCCTGAACTAAGAGGAGCTGAGACAGCTTACCAGTATCCCAATCCTAAGTTTAAGAGTAGGAGGTACATGGAGATCCTTGGGGCCTGGGCCAAGATGGACCACAGTATTAGAGCCAGAACACTCTGAGAGTAGTGTGACTTGTGTGTAGCCCCCTAAAACTGACATAACTTATTTGGATTTGGACTGATCCTAGGAAGATGAGGGTGGCCTTTCCTGCAGGTGGGAATCAGCTGGGCTCAGCTGCATTCGGGAAGGGATGCTGTGGCTGACATGAGTCAAGTGATGCAACGGAGAACGACCCAGTTCTGGGCCTCCAAGTTCTGCATTCCAATCCTCTGTCCTGACCATTGGAGTTGAGAGAAGCAGTAAAAGGAGAAAGATGTGAGTAAGAAGAGCAAATATGTTGGCAAATATATAATTAAAGGTGGTTAAGTAGATAATGTTGGAAGGCGAATTATTTTTTAAAATAGTTTGCAATATTTATGTAGGCTGCCACATCTTGTGGTCATTTTCCAAATATTGTGCTTTGACCAATGTAGATCTAAGTATGAACCATATGTTGAACTTCTTAAAATATAAAACGAGGGACATTACGTAGGATCTGTTGACAACTGAGCCAGTGTGGTGAAATTCTGACAGTTTCTTTGCTTGTGTCGGCACACCATGCTGCCTTGTGTAGTCATTTCAAGAATTTAATTGATTTGAGTAGAAACAAAATTGAGAGCACTTAAAAGAAAGAAAAAGTTTACTAAAGAAATACCGTCTATGGGTTGTATCAGCCACAGGCTTCTTAGAGATTCTGGCCTCTTTTTTTCACCACCAACCCCCTAAAAGCTGGAACAGGTGCCATATCAAACAGGGGAGTGTGTGCTGGAGATTATAACAGGGCTTTTGGCATATGTGAGCTCTTTTGCTTCTTTCTGCAGCTAAGGCATTTCAGTTACTTTAAATAATAATAGTAATTATAGTCTATGTCTAGACGGTAACTTTTCCCCTTTGTGTAATAATAGTTATAAAAATATTTGGGCTCAAAATTTTTCCAAAAATAAGGGGAATTAGCAGTTGCCATGCAGAGGCTCTCATGTCCCGGGGTGTATGTGCGGGGGGGCAGGGGGCAGATTTTCACCCTGACTGCACAGCTATGCTGGGGTCTTGAAGCTCTGTACCAGTGATGTGAGGTGCTGCCTCTTTGCCAACACACTTCTTTGCATTTAGAAAGTTGATGTATTTTATTAAACCTAAGATGCCATCAATTGTATCATATACCATTATTTTATGAACAACTAACTTGCTGTCAGTTCTAACTGTAAAAAACTATCAATGCTAAGGCACGCCCTGTTTTCAGAGGTGTGACCATGTGAAAATGGGAAGAAGTAGAAATGTATCTCAGAGCAGATGAAAAATAGTACTTATGTTGCTCTGTCAAGCTTCCTGAAAGAAAATGGGCAAGAGCCATTAGCACAGCTTGAACAATCAAAAAATTGCTAGAAAAGGAGCAATTCTGTATAAGTCCACAGGAACCCCAAGACTGAACCCTCCAGGTGGGATGAAGAAGTCTGGTGAAGTGACTTAAGAAGTCTTGAGGGTCAGTGCAGGGGGCCTGGTGCCTCCCAGTGCACACAGGACAGATAAACCTGCATGGACTTAAAGGGACGCAGTGCTGGGACTGTGGGATATGACCAGAGTGCCATCAGCCTCTCTCCATGATGTGGAAGAATGGCCTTCAAGAGGCTTGGTGGGGCGGAAGCTCGACCATATGCCTAGCCTGGTGGCACAGTTTGCCACTTCTTGGGCAGGGGTGAGAGGCCACATGTGTGAGAACCTGGGATTTATTTAGCTAGCATTAGTCCCAAGTGGGATTCTTGCTGGAGGCAGAAACAGACTTGGTTATCTGAGCCCACATATAAAAAACTAGCCTCATCTATGCTTACGTGAGGTAAGGATGAAACCAACCAGTCACATTCTGATAAAGAAGGGGCCAGATAAATGTTGGAATGAACCAAAGTACATACACAATGATATTAGTAGCAGATTTGGCCAGAAGTGACAGTCTACCAGGACTCCTGTTTCTGAGAAGGGGTGGTCTAGCTCCCCTCAGTGGCTCACTCCAGTGTTTGGAACCCTGGTTAACTGTAAATTCGCTTGCACTCATGCTTGTGTGGGAAGGGCAGAACTTTACAGACATGACAGTAATGACTGGTAGTTAGTATTGGGCCAGTGATGACTAGTGACTACGACTGGGATCTCTGGGTGGAGTGCAAGAAGTACTGAGGGGTGAGGCAGAAGTCTGATATACCTCTCAGTGGAACTCCAGAAGGAGTTAATGAATAAAATGGGGGAAAGGAAATATACATAAAAATCAATGATAGGAAAATTTCCAAATGTAATAAAGCTAAATAGAATAAGAATGTATAATCTCCAAACTAATAGAAGAACTAAAATGAGAAGGAAGGAAGAATATCCTAAAACAATCCAAAAGGAGTCCAGAAAAGGGAAAAAAGCAATCTAGAAAGTTGAGAAAACAGGATGCACAAAATAAACTGGTAGCAATGCATCCAAATATATAAATACTCACGATTAATGTGAATGTACTAAATGTCCACCAGAATGAATTTTTTTAAATCCCCAGCTACCGGCTACTTGTAAGTCCATACCTGTAAGACAAGCCTTGAGAAAGATTAAATGAATGAGGGTGGCCAGAGTGCCCCAGGGATGCCAGTTTGAATTGAGTCGACCTCATGATACTGGAATTATTTCCCGAAGACATTTTTTAATCCTAGATGATGGCTTCAAATTTTTAGATACTCTATTTTTTTCTGTAGTCTGTGTTAATTTTCTCCACTAACTTAAATTAGTAGCTGAGCAGCATGAGATCTCAGATTTCTAATTTCTAGACAACGTTGTGTTCTGTCTGAGATTTCTGCTCCCCAGGAAGGACTTGGGCAAGCAAGTCCCCCCCCCCACACCACCACCAAAGCGGGACAGAAAAAGGTGTGCAACCTTCCCAAGGTCAAGCATGGAGGTTAAGGCCAATTAGTACACATATTTCCTTCTAGCTTTTAGTCCAGGAGGGTGATGTGCAATGTTCCAAGGCTACTTGGGTCACTGGTACCACTGACAGCCTTATTCTGGAAGTCTGCCTGCCTGTTTCACCTGTCTGGTCCCGCATGCAGCTCCTGCAGCTGCTACGCTAGCTTTCTGCTTTTATTTAGTCACCCTTGTCTCTCTCCCTCAAGTTTAGGCAAGATGTGAACTGTTAAAGGGGTAAACTCCAAATAAATCATAATTTTTTAAAGGAGACAGTATTTCTCTAACCTTTAGAAAAGTACAATTCAATAAATTTTGGCTGAAAACCTACTATGTATAAAACATCATACCAAATATTGATAACTGAAAAATATATGAGACACTCTAGCCTCTGTTGTTATTGAGGCCCTGGAGCCTAGTGAATGAGATAAATGAGCAAGGCCTGATTTCGCTGTTATCCTGTCATCCTAACAGTTAAGTAAACACAGGCACCCCTGACTCAGCAGGGGTCAGGGAAAGTTTATGAAAGAAATAAGCCAGAGGAGGATTCTGAAGGATGAGTGGGAATTAAATGAACGTGAAGGCCATTTCACATAGATCTGAACAAAATACAGGTGAGGAGAACAATGTGCATGGTTTGGGGAAGTACATGCACTTTGGTATCACTTTGCATGAAATACAAAAGAGGAATCTGAGAACTGGTTTAGCAGCTCTTGAACTTTACCTTCTTTCCAGTGTGAAAAGTTCAGAGTAAAAATAACCAAGAGCTGGCAGGTGAAGATTGATTCTCTTGTGAGGATGTGCAGGTGTCCTGAGTCCTTAGCACTCCCTTGGAAAGGACGAGGTGCTTGCTCCTCACTTCAAGCCCAGAGTACAACGCTTACTGAAATGCTCCAGAGAGCTTATGAGTGACGGCAGAACTTGGGTATTTAGTGCATTGATGTCTTACTCAGGTCTGAGAAACCTAAAGGATGAGAGGTTCTGGCTAGCCAATTGCCATGATAGCAGAGTCAGGTGGGGTGAATTCACTGCGTATGTCCCCAGGTAGCTGCAAGTCCAGGGTGCAAGTCCAGGGTTTGTCAGGGTTGGGTGCCTGAGCATTTTCCTTGGATTAGATGTGGGATGAGAGAAAGAGAGAGAGAGAGAGAGAGCGCTCACTGAACTAGGTTTGTCAGTTTCAGATTCCTTAGAGAGGTGACATCAGCCACCTCGACCAGTAAATAAGCTGAACATGGTTGGAGTGCCTTGCTAGTGAGAGATTCCCCAGCAGTGCTGGAGGGCAGGTTTTCTCTGAAGCACCAGGAAAACGCCCGTGGAAGTGAGTAAAGGCAGAACAGCAAGGATATTGGCCCATCCTAGCAGTTATCAAGTAAGATCTCTCTTGTCTCCTCACTTCTTTCTCCTTCTGCCTACTCTCTGATCTTAGCAGGGGAGCTGTGAACAAATTTTGGTTAGCTTCTGAGGGGAGGAGGGATTGAAGTGCAGGGTGGGAAAGAGAAAAAAAGTCCACCAAGCCCCCCCTCTCACTGCAGCTGACCAGTCTACAGCAGGTCCAAGTTGGCCTCAGGGACAAACCCCACAGATGCAGGTCCAGGACATTTGAATTACTGATACATATCGCTTCCTGTGTGTGACTACAGATAACTGAAAGATAGTCACGCTGTAAGAATGAGCAGAGAAATCACAGAACTTGCTCTAGATTTTATCCAATAGGCAAGAAGAAACCCTCACCTTTACCAAAGAGACTAGAATGGGGATTGGGGAGAAAGACTACTGTTTTTGATCATGTTCATTTAAAAGTTATATCTGCATCTCACTGCTAAAACTGCCTTATCTTAGCACCGTGTTAGGTTATGGGGTCTCCAGTTGGATTCTATTTTATTAGTTCTTGGTCATACTCACAATGTGAACTTTGGCAAGTTACTTGATTCCTCTAACCCAATTTTATGCATAAATTAAGATAAAATGAAGTTTTGTTTGTAAAAGCCTTACATTTGGCTTTTCAATACAGTAGCCATTGGTCAGTCACATGTGGCTACTGAGCACTTGAACTGTGACTAAGCTGAACTGACATGTGCTGTGATCATAAAACAAACGTCCAATTTCAAAAACTTCGTATGCTGCAATGATAATGTTTTAGACATGTTGGGGTAAACAGAATATGTTATTAATTTCACCTTTTTTTTCCTTAGCATGTCTATTAGAAAACTAAAATTACATATGTGGCTTACATTGTATTCCAGCAGTGGACAGCAATGGTTTAGTAGACAATGCTTGACTCTTAAATTCTGGGTAAATGTGGTATCTGGTTATGTTTTAAGAAACTTCATGAAGGCAAGGAATGCATATTGTCTAGTATTATATCCTAAGTAACTAAGAATGCCTGGCACACAGGAGGAGTTCAATACAGAACTGATGGTTGGTGCCAGTCCTCACAGGACGGTTGCATTGCTTGTTCCTGGCCAGTGTGTGTTCTGTTCTGTTGGCTGGGCCTGTGTTATACAGTTTCTTAAATATCCTCAATTTGCCCTGACTGGTGTGGCTCAGTGGATTGAGTGCCTGACTGCAAACCAAAGTGTCACTGGTTCAATTCCCAGTCAGGGCACATAGCTGGGTTGCAGGCCAGTGGGGGGTTTGTGAGAGGCAATCACACATTGATGTTTCTCCTCTTTCTTCTTCCCTCCCTCTCTCTCTAAAAATAAATAAATAAAATCTTTAAGAACATAAATAAATGTCCTCAAAGTCACTCTCAGCTGGTTGAATCTTTCTGGTCCAGCTCAGGCCATGTTTCACTCTCTCCAGGAACCTATACCCAGTCCCTGCTCCCTGGTATCTCTTCAATCAGAAACTGTTCCTCCTTCTAATAAATTCACACAATTTTGAAAAATATTTTGAAAAATTATTTCTGATAGCCTTTGGCTGCTTACAGGCCTTATCTCTTCTGATATATTATCTCACTCTGAGGTACCTCTGTCCTTATTGCTTTGCACAGAGCAGGGGCTCAATATGAGTTGGCCAAATTGAATTCATGTTTTGTTTGTGTCCTTCTTTTATCCTGCTTTACTTAGAATCAGGCTGGCCATTAAAGAGTCCAGTGAATAACCAACAGGACTGACCTGAATAGAGAAGGAATGGGGAAACCTCTCTCAGTGTTGAGGGCAATATTAATGGTGGCCTTGGGGATCTTCCTTCTCCATGGTCAGAGTCACTGGTGCTTTAGGTCAAGGCCAGGAAGAGAAAAAGGCAGGTCTCTGCAGAGTAGTGGGAAAGGTGGGGCTGTTCCTGTGTTCTAATCTCACCCCCAGGGAACTGCCAAGTTACAGATCCTGTGTTTATGCTCAAGAAATGACACCTGTTGACCACCCTGCACCCACAGTGATAAACCTCACATGTAAAACGTCATCTTAGCAGGTGACCTTCTTCATGGCCTTTTCAGAACAGAGGCCATGTGCTCTCATCTGGCACCAAGCCCTGGTGATGGCTTACTACCAAGTCAAGGAAAAAATAAACATCATACCTCCAACAATGAAACCCTCACTCCACAATGAAAATACTTGGCCTCTATCCCCATGGGGTCCCATTAGTTCTCTCTCCAGGAGACAGTGCTCTGAGCCTGGCAAATAGCTGTGTGAACTCCTGGCAAAAGAATGAAAAAGGGCCATAGTTACAGAGAGCCAGGCAGGGGCCCAGTAGTATGAGCACTGGTTTTAGAGTCACAACGGCTTGGCTTTAGATCTGAACTCTGCTATCTCCTGGCTGAGTAGTGACTCTAATCTCTCTGAACCTCCATTTCCCCTACTGTAGTGATAATACTAGGTAGCTTGTTCTGAGAGCTGACTGTAGCCAGGCCCTATGCTACAAGGTAAATATCAGTATCGTCATCGCTCTCATTTTACAGAGGAGGAACTGAGGCACAGAGAAAGTCTGAAACTACTGAAGCCACGCTGCCTCCAGGATGTGCTTTGGAGGGTTATAGCATCCACCACGTGAAATGGATACTAAAGTCCCTGGCACCTAGGAGGTTCCCGAGAGAGGGAGGCTATGCCCCCATACCTGAAGCTGCCCCAACTCCCACCAGTAGCTGATCCCTTCCTTTGACTGACAGTGGTATTTGAGGGAAATGAGGAGCTATGAATCTGTTAGCACTGATAATCAGAAGAATTTCCTCTTGATTATCTGTAATGAATCAAAGGTGTCATTGATTTATAGCATGCAGTTTAGATTCCATTTACACGGCCGAGAAACAGCATTGTGAAGCTGTTCACAGTCACGTTCTGTCTTGTATGGATAAAAAGTTATTAATTTCCTAATTTTGTCTGGTACTTCGAACTGGATGTAGCTACTTTGGCCATACAGGAAGCAACTTTGGGAGACAGGTATTTCTGTCTTCTGATATAAGATGACATTCTATTTTGTCTTCAAAGATGATCTTCCTGGTGCATAGCTCTTAAGAGTGTAAAGTAAAATAAAGCCAGGCAGCAGTGAGAGTGGCAGCCCAGATGTCTGTGGAGAATTAACTTGTCAAAATATAATCCAATTACTAGATACACTCCTTTCGTTTTTTTCTTTTGTCTTTAAACCATTCCAAATTTAGGCTGCATCAGGAAATGAAAGGGAGATGAGGGGTGATATGAAGTCACTAAATGGAACACTCCCCTACCCATTGATGAACATTTGAAGCTCCTTTTTTTTTTTCTAAACCACTAAAATAAAACAGTCACTTTTATTCTGGGTGTATGTTCTGTCACATGTGTAAGAACAAAACAAAATGATATGAGTACATAGAAAGCATACGACACCAGCTGTATATTGGTGTTCATTCTTTGGGCTGTTTTGATAACACAAAAAGGGATATTACCTGAATTTTAAAAATCATAACTGACTATGTTAATATGATTATATCTTCGAGCTGTGAGGTTCAGAAATTATTTTTTAAAGATTTTATTTATTTCATTTTAGAGAGCGGGGAAGAGAAGGAAAGAGGGAGAGAAACATCAACATGTGGGTGACTCTTGTGCGTCCCCACTGGGGACCTGGCCTGTAACCCAGGCATGTGTCCTGACTGGGAATTGAACTGGCAACCCTTTGGTTCACAGCCCACGCTCAGTTCACTGAGCCACACCAGCCAGGGCACGTTAAGAACTTTTTTCATCAGCTTTCAGATGTTCATTCCTATAAGTGAAACATCACTTACTCTGCATATTCCTATCAATATATTCTGTTAACATTTTTGTGGAGGTATACTTGACATATAATGAAATTCTTTAAATTTTGCTGCAAATTGTGCACTGGCCACCTCGGAGCCCCTCCTGCCTCCAGCCACCTGAAGGAGATCCAGTGTCAAGCAGGCAGAGCCGCCACCCATTCTGCACAGCGCACACTCCTTCCTGAGCTCTGAGTGGGGAGTCCAGCTCACTGCGGGGCCCCTGCTAAATGCGTTGGGTTGGAGGTCACCAGTGCTCAACTATACCACCATTGCTTGTGAATGATTGTGATTTCCCAAGCTACAAACCGTGCATTTAAAAAAATCCTCACCTGAGGATATGTTCATTGATTTGAGAAAGAAAGAGAGAGAGACATTGATCAATTGCCTCCTGTACAAACCCTCACCAGTGATCAAACCCACAACTTTTGTGTTGGGTTTTTTTGTTTTGGGGTTTTTTTTAGTGCATTGGGGGCAACGCTGAGCACCCAGCCAGGATGAAATAATGCGTTTTACTAAATTGCCTACAGAAAACCACATTTACTTAACTGCATGTCTTTTATATGACAAAATATGTATCACCAATTTCAGCGAATTACTTAAATATTAACCATTTGTTGAATTTGAAAATTTTAAAACCAGTCCCAAAAAAGATATCATTCTCCAACACATTTTTATTAATATTAAATATATAGAATTTTTTTAAAAAATGGAATATGTTGTAATTATAGAGCTCATCACAACCACATAGTTTTAGAAATTGTGTTTGGGGTGTTTTGTTTTTTTATTCAAACCCTTTGTCCAAAATTCAAGTCCCTGCTCCTCCTCCTGGAGGCACGGACATGTAGTCCCTCAATGCTGCTTCCTCGGGAGCGCGAAAACTAGTCAGGGTCCAAGCAAAATGTAAATTAATAAGGGTTTCTGATCAAAAAGCAACATGGGCCAGCCTGGTTGTATGTTAAAGATGACAACCTTACAGGCATAACAGGAGCCACAAAGCACTGGAGAGCCCCTCCTCCTTGGCAAAGGTGCCTGCAAAAACCTTTGCTTCTCAGCTCCCCCCAAAAAACAAATAAAAATTCTTTTGCATGGCAAGGCTGACAAACAAGTACGCTCCAGAGAAAAAGGCTTCCTCCTGCAATCCAGTTTTTGCTTAGTCTTCCTCCCCAAGCACAAAATGGAAAACAGAATGTTTCAGTGCACACCTCCTCAGGAAGAACATTTTCCCTCTTCCCTGCCCCAGCACATTCCCAGGTATCGTCTGGTGTTATCACAGCCTGTTTGGATGAAAGGTGCTCTGTTTCCACGTGTGAGAGACTTTCCATGCACACTGCAGATGAATACCTGAGATTTCTTTGAGCACATAGATTCTTTCAAAGGAGACGGAGAAAGGAGTCTTACACGGATTTGGAAGAACCACCCCCTTTTGTTCATGTGGGAGATCGATGGCCTGTTTATAATTGAAATTTGTGCAGAACATGTTTCATTACGGAACAAGCAGCTGACTTATGCTGCTGGTGTCTGCACAGTGAAACAAGCAGGTAACAAACAGAGAGACTGTCACATCAGATAGAAGATACCATCTTGCTCTCACTTTTTTCCTCTTGGCAAAATGTACACATTCTATAAGCGGGGCAAAGTGCTGCTAAAAGCCTTTTCCATGCTGTTTTAGAAACTTTGAATAATGGTATAGCTGGGGATTTCGGTACCATTTTCTGTAGTTCAATCCAGTCTGAATTATCTTTCAATCCATTCAAAATACAGCTAAAAATTGACTTTGTAAAATCTAACTTTTGCTCCTGCAAAGTGTTCCAAAACTTGTGTTTGTTTCTCTCATTTCTAAAACACAGTTTGAATGTCTTTGTAGGAGCTTTAGTATTGGGGTCTGGCTAAAGTAACACGAAATTGCATCATGCTGGCTAGAATTCAGCATTTAACATTTTAGAAAAAGTCTTAGAGAGCGCAGCTGAAACAGACAGGAATCTACATTCTTATGGCCATCAAAGGAACAGAGCGAGCTGCCAGGCGGGGAGGGCCCCAGGGTGCGGCAGCAGGCCTCAGAAGAAACACTAGTGATCTGCAGGAATATTGGCAGGGGCCAGGAAAAAGAAAAGCTTTCTTGGAGCTACTGGTCCAGAATTTTTCACCGGTACATAAAGGCACAAGAGAAGCTAGTTACTGACGGGGACATGGCTACATCAAACCCAGCTTCCGGAGGCTGCTGCTCCTTGTGGCCTGATTTACATGCAGTATGGTAGGAGCAGAGCATGGAGATGGCTCCAGCCCAGACCTGGCCCTGCAGAGCTGAAACAGAACAAGCAGTAGATAGATGTCTAGGGTCTCAGAAAGGAAAATTGTGCGGATGAGGTCTCCGCCAGTGAAAGGCCAGGGGCCTGGAGCATGTGAGAGAGCAGTGAAACAGTGAAAGCAGTGAAGCTGCTGCAGGCTGTGAGGCCCTTTCGCCTGTTGCCTCTCCGGGAAAGGGCAGATGGGTGAGCTCCGCAGCTCTGAGAAGGCTAACGAGGTGAACCTCCCTGCAGCTGTGCTCTCATGTCTCTCCCAGGCCTGCGGCTGTCGCATTAAAGAAGGACCCTGGGGGGGGGGGGGCGCTGCAGGCTGACTACAGCTTTCACACACGTAGCGGGGGAGTCAGGTGAGGCCAAAACACACACAGCCCACTGCCAAAAGAATGAAACATGGGGACTGCAGGGAAGGGAAGGCGCCCCTATCTCTCCTGGGATGACACAGGACGGTTGCCTCCTCACAATAGATGAGGACATTTTCTTTTTTACTGATGTGCTCAAGAAGAGATTGGACCATTCTTGGCAAGTAACTAAATATTAAAGAAAGTGCATTTAAATATCAATGACTTTAAAAGGTAAAATTAACTGACCTCTTAAAAATGAATCGAGATAGGAAGATGCTTACCTATTTAGAAAATTTGCTGGAAAAGATTTCAAAGAATTATTGTTGTGTTTTTGTTTCCAGTAATAACAGCTCTAGAGAAAGCAATGCAGAGCATGAATAGAAGTAATCATCATATATAGTAATCCAGTTACAAGGAGAATGTTGAAAGCTCATAGTCCCATTTCTTTTTTTGTGCAATTTTATATTTCCCGTAAAAGTGAAATAATAGGAACTGTGGTAAAAACTTTTTTCTCTCCTCTTTTCAAACATTAACTAGATAATTAAAATTTTTGATCTATGCTAATGAAGTGATATGGATGCATGGATATTTGAAATTCACAGCTTATTTATAAATACTATCTTGCCAAAAATTTCCATTCTCCCCTAGTAAGCCTTTCTATACAGAGCACTGGAAGTAAGCAAACCATTTGGGGTTTGGGATGTAGCTTTTTGGTGCCTAATTTGGGGTGCATTAACACAGAGACAAATTCAGCAAGGTCAAGCTGGAGGCGGGCCCAGTTAGGGACTTTTCAGGTGTCACAGACTTCAGTGGGCATTACTGGAAGCTGAGGACTAGTGCCAGCTGGGGAATCTGAGAGTGTGGAGCTGCGATCAAGTCTGGGGAGGCTGGCAACATCCTAATCCAATCTAGTAAGCTCCTATTTCCAAAGGAGGTTGTAGTCGAAGCGGAGATGGGGCAGTGGCCTGAAGAGTTCTGAGGGGAGGCTCAGTGTAGAGAGGCGCACTGAATGAGTTTTCTTCTCTTCTCTATTCTTTGTGCTCTAGTGTTTGGGGCCTTGCTTCTGGAGGGGCTGCCTTTCCCGGGCAGACCCATTGTCAAAGAGAGTGAGCAACTTCCTGGCACACACACCTTTACTTTGTAAACGAACGAATGCAGAGCCTGCATCCTCAACTATCTCTTTTAAATCAGACTCTCCCCAGTACAATACTTCAAGACAGTGTTCTTCCTCCTTCCTTGAATCACCCCCTGGTCAAGTACAAGGAGGGACCACACTACAGTTCAGGACCCACCAAAATTATTTACACCGTTCAAACTTTGACTCACTCTGCATACCTCCCCTGCTTTGCCACTTTCACCCAGGAAAACCCCTGCACAGGCTTTGAGCCATGTTCTTTTTTCTCCTCTCCTGTCTCCTGATGAATCCTGGTGCTTCCCCATGTGGGCCCAGGGCTTGATGTGTTTCCTGATTCTAGGGACCCGTGAGTACAAACATCTTCTGGGTTTTTTTTTCATGGCAATCATTTCAGGTCTGCTGTCTTACTATATGTGACTAAAACAAATCTTAGTACATTTTTGACACAGCAGAGTCACCGACCATGCCAGACTGAGTAGTGAGTGGCTCATAACTTTTCTGTTCCTGAGCAATATTTGTGGAGAGGGTTAGGTCTGCAGACCCTTGAGCTGCTGCCCCAGGGGTGGGGCAGGACAAACAGGAATCTGCATGTAATTCTGCTGCAGGGGTCTGGTGTCAGAACTGACCAACACAGACTAGGGACACCTCACCGTGGGAAGCAGGACTGGTAGAACCACAGTAAGAAGAGAGCTTTCACTCTAAAACATACTTACTTGTCAATGCAGCAGCTCCAATTCTGGAAATGTGTTACCAGAAAATAATAAGGTATTCACAAGTATCCTTGGAAATCTTTTTATATTGCACATTATTCATAATAAAAAAAGAAACACTCTAAGTAAGGAGCATTAGAAGAAGATTTAAGTATGTAATGGTACACTCATATGATGCATGACTTAGTAGTCATGTGATGTAAAATATTAATTTAAAAATGAGTAAAACAGCATTATGATATAAATAAAATTGACATGTACACAGAGATTAGAAACTGGGGTTATCTCTTGGTCATGCCATTACACTTGTTTTGTGTGTGTGCTTATTTTTCTGCATTTTCTAAATTCTGTACAGTGAACATGTATTAATCATTTAACTTGATACAGCACACAGTCTGGTTGCTCCTAGTGCAAGACAGAGAAATCCTGAGTAACCACCAGATTCCTGTGGAAGGTGATTACGCCTCCCACAAACACTGGAGAAGTTCTACATCGAGGGCTTTGTAAACACTGAGGGTTCAATGAGCCCCTGGCAGTTTGGTCTTAGGACAATGCACGGGAGAAGTTTATTTCCAAGTCCCAATGGCTAGTGTGTCAGAGGTCTGGATCCTGATTTTCCCTGGCTCCAGGTGACAGGAGGCTCCCCAGCCACAGGGGTGTTATTAGACCCGGGCTGGGACAGGTGATGCTGTGGTGATGCTCCAGTTGGTGTAGAGAACTCATAATTAGCAACAGCAGGGTTACAAAGCAAGGAGCCTGAAAGAGAAAGAAGGGAGGAGTAATAACCTACCAGCAAAGGGCAAGAATAATTCACTCATGACAGCATCAATCCCTTAATAACAAAGGGGTGATAGTAATTACATTAAATACACATAAAAAGAATGAATACAAAGACTATGATAATAGTACAATAATGTGCAAAAAGGGTAAACATAAGAGCGAGCATATAGTAGTTAATCCATCTTTAAGGAAAGAAAATCAATATCGATCAACTCATTTCAAGATCTCTCTTTTTATTAGGAAAACACTGTTTCTCAAATTTCAGGATGAGGGTAGCAGTGCCTGTCACTTTTTAACCTCTCAGGGATGCTCAGAGGACAAATGAAAGCTGGGAAACTCACGTGAATTTGAAATGAATGCTCAGAAACTACTTGTTGCATTTAATTGAAATCACATAATAGTTCTGTAATTATAAAGAATTATTATTAAAATGCACATATCTCAAATTTTAAGCCTGTGATATTCACAAGGCAGCCTCTTTCTGACAAATAACCTGTGACAATTTCATAATATAGGGCTCAGAGACCTCATTAGACCACACACATGGTGCAGCTGAAGCACTCACCAGTTTCCAAGGGTTTGTCAAAATGTAATTAGGCAAACCACAGGCATCTGCAAATGTGGCACTTTTGCTCCAGGCAGGTGGAATCTCAGGGCGCCCTAGAGCTTTCACGGGGACGATTTACTCTGTTTAAGTGACTCAAACACACACCTAAGATGATCTTTTTGCACTTGCAGGAGAAAGTGTTGCTAAATGCATGTATTAAATGATGTATAACCTCCAAGTTTGGTTATATCCCTGTGTGTGCTACCAAATGTCAATGGGAGATGGGACACTTTTTCAGCTACAGAATGGGTGCATGGTCCTGATCACTATATCTTACATGAACCATGGACCCATTTTGTAGTTGGAAAAGACATGTGTATAGAATTCGCTCCAGGTCCTAAGCAGGCTTACGATTAGCAAGCCTAAGGACTCACCTGTTCATCATAGATCCAGCTCCCACTGCTCCACCCCATGCTTCTCCTCCCTGGAAGCAGTGATAGCATTGGTAGCTCACCTCCCATAGCATTGGTAGTGAGCCCTTCAGTGGGTGTTAGATCTACAAGTTGGTGAAGCAAACGGTGATGGGAGGAGGCAGGTGAGAGCTGCACAGTATTTGGGGAAGAAAAATCCCAGTGGTATCAGGGAAACCACTGGGATGGGCTACGGTGGAAGAAACACAGGCTTTGGAATCTGGCAGATCGGGCCCAGGCTCTCGATATCCCAGCTCCACCTTGTGATGCTTAACATGCTGTTTATTAACAGTATCTCTAGGCCGCAGCTTTCTCTTCTGAAAAATTGGAGTAATGATATTCTTCTCATGGGGTTTTTGTTGAGAATTAAATAATATACAGCAAGATTATTTTTAGAAGTATTAGTTAATGTATACCTCCAAATTCTCTCTCTCACACACACCCTTAATTTTATCCATCCTTTATGTGATCTGCTACCATCTGAGTCCCTTAGCCTGAATGAAAACTGAACCAGAAGAAAATTGTAAATTAAAATCTTGGTTTTCAATGGAAACAAAACAACCATCATTAAAGGGGTAAGACAGGAAAATTTGAAAATTCTTGTTCTCTCAGATCTGCCTCTCTTTCAGCCCTGACCCTGAACCCTCCCTGAACACTATACTGCAGAGGTCGGGTAGGCTTAGGGGCATTTAGAAATTAAAGAGGGGACCACTGGCCCACTAGGAATCTAGGCTCGGGGGCAAAGTTTCCCTTCCCGCAGCCCAGAGGCCGGGCGGTAAGTATAAGAGTACATGCTCTTTTATCGTTACTAGTTATTGTGAGTAATGCAGATATAAACACGGGTGTACAAATATCTCTTCAAGACCCTGCTCTTTGATTCTTTGGAGCAGATACCTGGAAGTGGGATTGCGGGTCAGCATGGTGCTTCTCGGTTTAACCTTTGGAGACAGCCCCATACTGCTTCCCACAGCAGCTGCACCACGCTCACCAACGTCCTCACCATTTACCTTCTTACCAACAACGCACGAGGGTTCCAACTTCTCAGCATTGTTGCTAACACTCTTTTTTTTTTTAGAAATGACCACCCTAATGGGTGTTTTAGAAGTTTTTGAAAGCTCCCCAGTTCATTCTGCTACTCAGTCAAGGCTGAGAGCCTCTGATGGAGCATGCGCAAGGCCCCTCGGAGAGTTGGCTGAGCGAGCCTCTGCTCGTCCTCCTGCTGTGGGGGAGGAGCCTGAAGCCGCTGGAGGGGGTGGAAGGTCAGCAAATACCTAGATCACCTGCCAGGCTGGGGAGGAGTGAAAGAAACACAGCACCCTTGGTGCAGTGATAAACCTTGATAAAGAACGTTTGTGATCCTTTTTTGCAAGTGTTGATTCATTTCCCTAACATGTACTTCCTATTAAAAACACTGACTTTCACACCCTGGAGTATGAGGCCCTGGAATATGAGGTCTCGAGAGCCCTCGGAGAGTGTGGCACTGGAGAACAAGTCAAGTTCTCGGCTTTTAAGTTAAAAAACAAATTAGTATCATGGGATAAAGACAGTTTTTAGAAAATTACTACAATACCTTCTCCCACCAGCAGATAAAACTCTGAAGTGAAGTGTATGTGGAGGGTGGAGCAAGGACAAGTGTCAGGCAAAAACCAAGAAGATTAGTTGTTGGGGTTACACTGGTGGAACCGCTGATGTAACATGGGTGCTGATGGGAATGGCAGAGCCTAAGATTGTGCATCTATGGGCAGAGAGACCTTGGGCTCCTAGTATGGACGGGGCTGGAGAAAGCAATCAGGGCCCTTGTCCCTCCACACCTTCCCTACATGGGCATGTGGGGGGGGGCAGCTGTGGAGGCTACACTGTGTCAGGGCAGTTCTGGGAACACAGGGCCCAGGGCAGGCTCGTGAGGCTTCTGTGTCCTAAGAAACAGAAACTCTGTGTAGAAAGTGGTGGGGGCTTGGAAGGACGTATCAAAGAGGTTTTCAACGTGGAAGCATGTCTGTGGCCATTTGGCGACATGCCACGCCAGAAGGAAAGGCAGACCAGGAGGAAATGATTTGCCTGAGATGATGGAGAACAGCCGTAACTGCCTAGGACTACATTTTCTTCCATTATGTAGAATGGGGCTCGTTCCTTTTTAGTTGAGTTCTAGAAAAATGAAACATGCTATTAATGTCTTGCATAAATGAATAAATGGCAAGTAGATGCAAACCTTCCACATCTTAATGGTGCTTAGTAGAACCTCGACAAATTGCGGCTTCCATTGAAATGAGAACCAAATTACTATGGCACCAGCCCTATCAGTTTGATTGCTAAAAATTAGCTTCTCAAAGTGTTTCACAGGGCTGTGAGAGGTCCCTGGGGCATGGATCAAAAACTGCCACTGACCTTCTGTGTCCACTGGCACTCTGCACACTGTGGTCAGCATGGGTTGACCCACAGAAGCTGTGCTTTAGCCCAAACCTTTTCCTCTTCAGCTTCTCTCTGCAAACCACGGGATGGGGTCCTCCTCTTTCATTCTGTACAGCACAACACATGCAAGAGTATGTAAGTTTCATAGTCACAAAGTAAAGCATGTAAATCTGAAACTTTATTTTTCTTTAAATGAACTTAGTTCTTGGGCTCCCATTTCTGCTGAAAGCAGAGAACTTGTTATTGCCAATTTAATTATAAACTATGTTACTAAGTATTTCTTGCTCTATTTTGGACAAATAGTTCAGGATGTTTTCCTTTCCCTTCTCATTACCTCCCCCCGTGGGTAATCTAAGAATCAACTAGGCATCTGTGCAAGGGAACATCTATTTTTTTTATATGGCTAAGTTCAATATTGTATATACTGCCAATTTTCATTGGATTCAGCCACCCTTTATTTGCTGCTTAGTGGCCCATGTTCCTGCTGTGTTTTTGTCTTCAGGTCTGCTGAGGTCACTCTGTGTCTCCTTAGCCTTTTCTATACTATGACCTCTTCAAGGTCCACAGCCCAACAGTCCCTCCCCGACTTTCCTGGGGGTCTGGAATGCTTTTGGATGGGCATTCTCTAATAGCACTTGACGACCTTTCCCCCCAAATCTCAATGGCTTATAGGTTTAATCTCACATTACACATCAGGGGTGATTTTGCTCAGTGTCCTCTTATTATTGGGATCGAGACAGAAGCAGAAGCTTTCATGGGAGCAAATATTTTGAACAAATAATACAATTTACTGTACTTACCATTCAGAAGTTGGAAGAGACTGGAAGCAGAGAAAAAGTAGGTGTTCAGTTTCTCTCTGCTGAAAATACCCTACTCCCATTTCTACAAGCCACCATACTTTGTTGGCAGGCTAGCAGGTGGGTGGTCCTTAACTTCCAACCTTCTCAGGCTCTACCTCTGTGCTCCCCGCTTACCCCTTTAGGGGGTGGCTCATTCTCTCTTCTGGAGCTTAGCAGAGAGGTTTCAGAGTAGGGACCTTCCCTGGGCACTCACAACCATATGTGCTCTGGTCATGTTTTCTCTAGAGCTTTTCTCCCCATCAGCTCCTTGAACTTTTTTTTCTTTTTGGTGAGAACACTGCAGAGATGTCATCATGCATTTTGTCCCACTTGTTCCAGCCTTTGGGGCTCAAAAACCCTTCTCTACCTAAAAGAGCAGTAATCAGTTTGGATTACTCAACTGACACCTTTCTTTTTAGAATCCCAGTAATCAATTTGGAAAAACTCAATTGACACCTTTCTTTTTGGTGTGTCTGCCTTCCCTGAAGTGGTAGGCATCATGAAGTAATGGATAGAGGGTAAATACCACAGAAGATGAGGTGGGAAAACCAATTCTTATTTTCTCAGGATGCAATCCTGCAGTTTCTCTCAGGCTTTATTGAAGTTTCAAAAATAATGGAAGAGAATAAAATGCATGGAGTAACTACACCAGACTCCCACTTCCTCCCCTCTTATTGCTCAGTCTTAACCCCTGCCTTGCCTCCCCCACCCGAAGTGTCCATGCCGCAGCTCACTTCATCACTGCATGAGATCGCTACTGGCTCCAGGGAGGTGAAGAGTTTTTATCTTCCCCTTCTAGTCCTGTGTTTACTTGTCCAGGCCACATTTTCTATCGGGGATGGGAGAGGCACCCTTTCAGGGTGAATGGCAACAGGACCATCAGTTCACTCTCCATGCCACGTCGCCTCCCACCCTGGCCTTGCTCTCCCCTGTGGTTCCAACGCCACACTCATACGGATCTGATTGAGGGACAGGCATGAAAGCCTGGGCTGTTGTCTTAAATGGGCAGCAATGTATGAGAGACACCTGCCACCCAGTCGACTGACCACGCAAAACTCAGACAAGTTCCTTTTAGAGTTTCTCCACCAGTGTTTCAATCAGTCTCAGAATCTAGCCTCACGCAGGGATGTTTTGTCATTTTAATAAGCTTCATAGCCATCTCTGGACCAAGTTCACCTACTGTCACCTCAGTCATTGATCATTCCTCACCCAAAATGTCTTGTCTTTTTTAAAATTGTACTGTGGGTGTGGTGTGGTCTTGACTAATTTCCGTGTACGGTTTGATGACCCAGTTGAGTGCCCTAGTCCTGTGAACCCCGCTGTCTTGTGAAGGCCCCTGACCATTCTTCATAAAACCCTGGTAGAAAATATTTTTTCCTCTTCTGAGAAAAAAAGAGTAACTAATAAATAATTAGTGAAAAATTAGCCAAGCAAGTGACCTCTGGGGCTAAGCATAATTTTTCTGTCCTCATGAGCTCCGAAACAGCAATTGAATGAGAATTACCCCAATTACTATTCTGGAGAGGCCTAGTGCTTGGACGAGGAATCAGAAGATGGTATCTGATGGCCAGACGGCCGCCGATGCCCTGGCACCGCTCACGCCCTCCACCCCACAGTGAACCACAGATGCGATTGCCTCTGACTCCCACCCAGGGGTTTCATGAGGAATAACTGGGTGACTGTCACTGACTTGCTCAGTTGCAAGTGGTTGATCCTCAACTACCAGTTCCTCTTCCTTTATACCCATTTTACAGAGTCATATGGGCCTTTGTTTTTAATCACAACTGAGATGTCACTCATCTCTAATTCTTTACAGATTCTCATCAGAGCCTTTTTATTCTACTCAAATAACATCCTTGTTTTACTGAAAATCCAAGGAAGGCTTTGGAAAGGGACAAAAATAGTGTATTACTGTTACTGTTAGCTTATTTTATTTCTTCTTAGAATGACTTCTTTCTGGAACACAGAATGACTGGTTCTGAATATGCCAGCTCTACCGGACCGTATAAAAGAAAATTAATGTCAAGTATGATAGCCAATCTCTAGGCCATTTCAGGTTTTAATATTCTACAAGTGTAATCATTTTTCAAGATTCTATTCATAAAGAAGATTTTAGCGTGCTGATGTCCATGTAACTCTTATAGACTAATGGATAATTTCCAGTTTAATAGTACCTTACATTGACACCGATGTGGGCAGTCTTTAAAGTGCCACTCAGCAGCCTCTCATCTCCTCCTCCAGCTTCCTGTGAAACAGGTAGAGCTAATGTCCTGTCACATAGCTGAGCCACACAGAGCAGACTTGCAGTCAATTTAAGTCTAATGAAGGGCCAGAGCCCCAACTGGAACTCACATGTTCAAATTACAGTCCACTTACTTTATCACACTTGCTGGAAAGAGCATTGGATTTGGTGTCGGGCTGGCTTTACATCTGGATTTATGCATGTGGCTGCTAATTTCACTGGGTGGATGTGCCACTAAGTGAGCACACAAACGTACTAACGTTCCGCAAATGTGGACTCCTATTCCACCTGTGAGTTCAGACAGTCTGGCCACATGGGGCGCAAGAAAAGACCTCCTTCCACGTGGGAGATGATTTTTTAAAGTTTGTCTGTGGTGTCTGCCCCAGTGGTTCCCAACTGGGACAGGCAATGTCTGGAGGCACTTCTGGTTGTCACAAAGAGAGAGGGTAAGTGCTACTGGCCTCTAGTGAGTAGAGGCCAAGATGCAGCTAAACATTCTGCGATTCACCGGACAGCTCCACAACCCAGGGTTCTCTAGCCCCCCACTCAACAGTGCCAATGTTAAGAACCCCTGCTCTAGAGTAGGGCTTCTTAACCTGATGTTCATGGACTCACAGCTGAGCTGTGAGGCTCCAGGAACCCACCCTGGTTTATTTGGGGCAAGTGTGCATATTTCTGGGAAGGGTTCATGGCTGTCAGTCAATAGATTCTCACAGAAGTCTGTAGTTTTGGTGTGGCTATGATCTTTGCTCCCGTTGTGCCTTAACACCCAGTGAAACTGCCACTCGCACAAAGTTCTGAGTGTTCAAATCCTTTGGGGAGCATAAATAAATAAAATGTAATGTTGTATTGACCTCAAACGAGTACTGAGTGAGACAAAGAAAGGTGCATTGGAAGATCTAGTAGATAGTGGACCATCAGAGCTGGAACCAGGCGGGCAGTGGGCAGTGCTGGGAGGAGAACATCGCTCCCACTCTCAGCTTCTCTGTGCTTTGTCTGGGGTGAGTCAGAATGAGACTGGGAGGTATCTCTGAGAGTGAACTGCTCATTGGGTAAGAGAAATAAACTTGTTTTAGGACAACAGAGTCTACTTTTCAATACATTTTTTCTGTGTGCTTCACGATACCCCCAAAGTTTACTTATGTTGCCTCATTTGAGATTATATTATGCCCACAGTATAACTTATTCAGCTCAGACCCAGGGCTGAGCCTCTTCCTAGAGGAAGTTGGAAACTCTACTGGAATCTAAATGTCACATTCCTATATCCTGGCTAAGTGGCCACTGGGCAGGTGTTGTCATAGTGTGAAATGCTTTGCTAGAGCAATGATACACGACTGAATAAATTATAACTGTTGATGTGAGCCTGTTGAAGCTATAAAGCTTCTCCATGAAAAACTACTCATGTGCCTCAGCACAACTGATACTGACTTTTTAAACTGACAAGGGTTCATATTCCCTCTGATACACAAATGATTATCATATTTTGATTAGAGCTCACAAATACTTCTTTGCCCCTGTATCCTATATTTATTTTGTAAGTTCTTGAATCAACTTTAGTCCTCCTCTACCTTAACTTTCTAAATACCCTCCTCAATTTATTGTCAGTTGTGAGAAATAAGATAGAAAAGACTAGTTCAGTCCAACTTTCAGACAGAATACTTTATTTTAATGGCTATTTACTGCTAAATTGTAATATGTTTTCCTTCTCTAATATTTATGCATTGAACATGTCCAAAATACAAATAGTTATTACTGGTGTTATTGCCCAGCTCACTTCGCTTCCAGTGGGCACAAATTCTGTGGGTGAAAACAACCCGTTCGTCTTTCTCTATATCTTGGCTATGACTTAGAAAAGTCCTGCCGGTAGATTATAATCCTTACCTTCCATTTCATTCTGGATTATTTTGCTCTAAATCCAAACGTCATTTCCAGAACACAAATGAAGTGTACTGCAAATCAGTTAAATTTTTTAAGAGACGATCTTAATGCGAAGGTAATCCTTTAAGAAAAAAATAAAAAAGCTAATCATACTCTCAGATGGAAAATGGATAAAATCAAGAGACACTAATGGTTATAGAATTTATCACCTGGCTCATATGGTCTAATCCTATCATAGCTGAAAGTAATCACATTGTTTTATCGCCATTCTGCTGCCTGTATGGTCTCAGCCCAGCTCCTAATTCAAGTGCCCGTGTTATAAAGGCTATTGTGAACTGCCATTGGCTCAGGGGGGAGCAGTCACGGAAGCTGAGCTATTCTCCCTTTCTCTGAGTGAGCACTTCAGGGTAGGGTTTTGGCTCATTAGTTGTAACAGAATATGGCTCAAGCTACACAGTCCCCTTGTAAGCATAAACTGAAGAAACTTGTTTCTCCAGAGGTTTTAATACAGCATCTATCTTTAGAGACAAACTCATTCACAGGCTCAGGGAAAAAAGCAAGCATCTTTCATTAGTATGAGTCGGTAATCCAGGCCCATGCTGGTTTCCCACAGCATGAAAAATATGACCATAGCCCGAAATCTATTGTTAGTTGCCTTTTACAGGCTAACTTCTTCATATTGATCAATTCAGACTTTGCTGGAGACTCAGACAAAGACAGTTAAGGAGCAGACAGAAAAGAGCTGCCATTCTGAAAGGTAATTTTTCCAAAGGGTCAAAGCATTTACAGTAAACATTCTAGAAGCAGGGAAACCAGTCTGGTCATGAACCATGTGGAACAGAATAAGGTTTGTTATGTTTTAGTACCAAATGAATATGAAGTATTGACTTTCTGAGGTGAGAGTCAGTGTGTGTATGATTAAGCATGCATACTCTGCAGACAGACCACTAGGGTTTGAATTCTGAGCCTTTCACCTCTGGATGTGTGATCTAGGGCAAATTACTTAACTTCTTTATGACTCAGGTTCTCACCTGTGCAGTGGTTTGTGCTCAGCATCTGTGTTGAAACTTCAGTGAAATAATACAGGGCCTGGCAGAAGTAAGGCCTGCTTGGGTGTAGTCAGTAGAGTAAAATGGGTGTAATAATTTGTAGTTTTAATTTGAACATTTCACCTAAAATGTCATATGGTGTGCTTGAGGGTGATATTTTATGTTACAGACTTACATGCTTATGATTTTGTAATAAAAGATTTTGTAATTAAAAAGGGGTATTATTTGTGCCAGGTCCTGTACAGATGAAGTGTTAGAGTCTATGAAGAGTGTTTGAAATAATCAACCAGCAAATATTCACTGAGTGTGGGTTATGGGCCAGGTGCTGTTCTTTGCACTTGGCCAATGACAATGGACCAAAGAGACAGAAATTACACACACATGCACCCCACCCCCAAACTCATGGAGGTCATGTTTTATAGCAAATGCTCAGTAATTAGTGCTGTGAAAAGTCTAATGTATTGTTTTCATCATAAATGGAACCTGCATTTCAGGAATCTCAAACCCTGTTTATCTAGGTGCTCAGAGGATGTGGCCACCTCAGGAGAATTTTCCTGGTTTTCTAATGAACCCTTTGTCCTCCTTGACATTTTTAATGCTGCTTAAAGTGTGGCCTCAGCCATGGCCAAGGAGCTGAGATTGTTCTTAGAACTTCTGAGCCGTCCCTTTGAGCACAGAGCCTGTCTCTGTCAGGCTCTGAGGCCCTGCCAGCATCGAGATCTGCCCTGATCACTCTAGTTGTAGCAGGTACAAGCTTTTGGCTTCGCTGTGACACTTGAGACCATCTGTGTTGATAGCCACACCCCCCATTAACCTTTACCATGCCTTCACCCCCACTTAGTGTGTGGAAGCCATGAATAAAGACATTGTTGGTGCTTCTATTTGTCTGCCTTGGAGCATGCTGGCTGGTACTGGCTCAGCCCATTGTCTGCCTCCAACAAATCACAGAGGTAAGAGGTGTTAAAGAGACCCAACACCTGAGACTTTGCCATCCCTCATCCCCTGGGTAATGCACCAACCAAAGTTGCTGACCTCTCTTTCAGTGTGTTCCAATTCACTACTGTTAATCTCTTTCATATTTAAGATTGCATGCACAACTATGCAAATTAGCAGAGGCTTATAAGCTCAGGATCTGAAATAAATTGAGCTGATTTAAAATGAATTGAGGGACAAGTAAGAACATAACTAAAAATTTAGAACACACTCCACAGCCCTGGAGGAATACTACTGCCAACCATCAGGTATAGCATTGTTAAACAAAGGTAGATAGACGGATACCTAGATACGTACACTCATACGAGATACACCTGTATCTAGTATAAGAGATAGTTTTTAAGCTCTCTCTAAAGTATAGCAAAATTATGTTATAGTATACATTATATTACATTATATCTGTATCTACATACACATATACATATAACTGTATACATGCACATACATATATATGTATATATACATCTATGTAAGTTACCAAAATGATATACAAGTTTGCTACCTTTTATGAACCTTTTAAAATAAAATCCACATGGCTAGCTTTTGGAAATGATATATTCATGATAAATTTGAAATGAGATAACAAATAAAATTATAGATCTATAGATCTGGGATATAAATTACATAATTATCAGTTTGTTTCAGGTTCAGAAATTATTTCCATGTTCCGAAATTATGTTAGAAAATATTCAACTTTGTTTGCAGTTAAAATATATTTTCTCATTGTCTTAGTTTGCTGAATGGGTAAAATTTTTTAAAAAGTCATATAGATTTGGTTTAGATAGAGGCTCTGAAGAACTCATGTGACTTTTTTTGGTTCCACTACAAAATATCAAAAATCTACAAATTTCATTATAATGAAAAGACTCAAATGTACAACTTACAATAGTAAGTTGTAAAATTGACTTACTTGGTCTTCATTTGCAGTGTCAGAGGGTAATCATAGAGGGGAAAGATGATGTAATCAAACACTGGGTCAAAAACCCCCAAATGGCTGAACTGAATATTTGCAAGATTCAAGTCTCCAAAGTTAGAAGAATTGTCTCTTTAAAAGCAAATAAGTGCTTTTGACTTACTTTTTTTCTGAATAATCTTCTTATTAAAAGAAACTAGATGGTCCTAGCTGGGTGGCTCAGTTGGTTGGAGTGTCATCCAGCACATCAGAAGGTTACAGATTCTACCCCCAGTCAGGGCACATACCTATGAGAGTTGGTCTCTTGTCAGGGTGCGGATGGGAAGCAACTGATCAATGTCTTTCTCTGTCTCTCTGTGTGTGTCTCTCTCCCTCCCTCCCTCCTCTATAAAAAAATCATTAAACATCTCCTTAGGAGAGAATGTTGAAAAAGTAGATGTTACCTTAGTTATAACTTCAATTATAACTCAACTTGAAACGGTACTGCAATTGCCTGTGTGCGTAATCTGTTTGGAATAAGATATTCAGAAAGGGCTCAGGTTTCTTTCTACTTTCTTTTCTGGTTGCTACAATAAGTGTTAGAAAATTATAATGTTTGTATTAATTGATTTCAAAGGACTTTTGAAATAAAGTGACCCAGAAGCTGATTTAAAATATTGCAGTCTTAAGGAAAAAGTAAACGCAATTCTTCCTCCAGGAAAATACAATTTTTCCGCAAACTTCAGAGATGCTGATGTTGCTTACTTTTTATGTATTTTCTTCTTTATTCTCAAAGTAAGAACAAATGATAGAATCATTAAAATGAAGTTTATAAACAGCCTAGAAGGACAAGACAATTGAACTAATACTTGTGCCATACAATTAATTAAGGTTATAGGGTCATTTCTGCAAGAGATATAGAATGTCATGAAATACTTCTTTTACATATTTTCAGCTTTCCATTTTCATTCCGATTACCTAACTTGATTTATAACAACCTACTGTCACTTGTTTACAGTTCAACAGGGATTTGCAGACCTTGACAAGTGTTTAGAGATCAGTGAGTCCTGCCGTCTCACTTTACTGGAGAAATGAGAGAGACTGGGAAAGCAGAATCACTTATCTGAAACCACACAGGTAGAAACAACCAGCCCGGTGGTCCCCCTCCTGCCCAGTACGCAGACTTACACGAACACTTCAGCTGTCAAATGTGCGTTGTCCAATGTACAAGAGAGGAGAGATCGGGTGTGCCTGGTTTCCCCATCGCACCTCTTTTCTCAACTGCTCAGAGCTATCCGTTTAACTTCAGCCCCGTCTGTCCTTACCTGGCATTAGGAAAACGAAAAGACGAAGTATGCCTTTTGTGAATTAGTACATGTGAATGACACAGGTACTGAAAGGTCTTTCAAAAATGCTCCCAAAGTTCTTTAACCCTGTGGCCATCTTTTACTCATCACCAGAAAAGGAAACGATCAAATGTCTGTCTTAAAAATTGTGAGAAAAACAGGTAAGTCACCCGTGGCTGTGGGAAGGGGGCGGGAATGAGTATAGGCAGCATGAGTCTTGTGAGAGTGATGGAAATGTTCTGTATTTTAGTTGTGGTGGTGGTTTCTTAGGTGTATATAACTGTCAAAACTCAAAGAATTGCACATTTGAAATGGATTCCATTTTTGTACATAAGTAATTTCTCCATGTGGTTGACTTTAAGAAAACTGTGTCAGGAATCCTATGATAAAAATGTCTAAATTATTATTTCTCTTGATATCTAAGGAATAAGATAGACTCTATTATTGTTTTATAAGATTATAATAGGATAATTTGGAGAAAGTAAAACCACCTACCTATACAACGTGGGAAGTCAGAGATTTCTACGTATCAAGACAATTTAAAGTGTAAGACTATGTAAGAAAGGTGACTTTCATCCAAGATTCTTTCCTTTCCTACTCAGGAAAGGACTGGGAACTGATCTTCTTGGATGTGAGAAGGAAGAAGCCCTATCTTTAAGCCCTATCTTTTTTACCTCTTTGCTGACAAGAGTGTCCACCTCAGTTTGCAGGCCAAGAAGAAATACCTTTTCGAAGCTTACTACGTGCCTTTACTTATTTTCCATTTGACCTGATATCTAAAAATATACAGACAGGTATGCAATAGGCTCCCTTCTCCATCACAGCAGATAATTAATCTACAATTCTGGTCAACTATCTTAAGTCTGTCAATTAACTTCTATCTTTAAGCATGCCATTTCACATTGCCTCTCTCAGAGTCTCCAGGGAAAATGTCTAAATGTGGTGCCCTATTTTCATGCAACCTAATGCTGTTAAACTTGATACTATCTCTTGGATCTTGAATTAGGGTTGGTGTAGAAGGCACAGAGTTAAAGCAGCTGAAAGGGCCTAGATACTTTCCTGTAATGCCATGGGAAGTGTATGGTGCTATCTCTGCTCCTGTGGTACAAAAGGAAAGAACTAAAAGTGTAATGCATTAACTGGGTGAAATTTTGCACAGCATAGAGTAAGGCCCTTTGCCAGGGCTGTCATGTCTTTCAATAACAGGACCAAATGCTCTCTGGGGAAGTTATTGTCTATGTGCAGAGATAGCCCTGGAATGGGCAAGGAAGAGGGCCCCACTCCCTTGGCACACACTGACCAGAGTACTCTTCCCTATGCCCTGTCTTCCTTGGCCCTTTTCTTGGCCAGAGAGGCCTTTCCTTCTGCCCCTGATCGCTTTTCTTTTCTTGTAGAAACTCGCCTATTTATAAAATGAATATGACTCATGAGAGTTCAAGATGCTAAGTAATTTCATTATCAGAAATTAGGAAAACTAGATATTTTTCTCTGTGAAGCCCCTCCCCTAAGGTTATTGATTTTTCTTTGTAGAGTAGTTTTGTTTTTTCCTTTGATCTTGTATATTTCCAATGGATCTTGGAGTAAACAGGGTGGCTTTGGAGCCAGAAGACCTGATTATGGGGAAATGTCCCACTGCATTAGTGGGACGACACTAGAAAAGAGGTTTTCTGTTTTGTCTTTAGTAATAGGGTTATATGTTGTTAATCCTTCTTGTATAGAAACAGAATTTTGGGGGAGGGAATTTCAGGGGAAAAGGGGAAGGATTTAGAGGAACTAGTATAAAGGACACATGGACAACAACTAAGGGGGGTGGAAATGGGAGGGAGGTGGGGGGCACGGGGGTGGGCTGGGATGGGAGTAAAAGACAGAATACTGTAGTTGAAAAATAATTAAATTTTAAAAAATTTAAAAAAGGAAACAGAATTTTGATGCACAGGCTTGGTTTTTAAGAAACCACCAATGCCACACTAAACAGTAACAGCTGTTTACAATTCAGTGACACTCCAGTTGACAGCAAGTTCAAATTAGAAACTAACATCTAAACATGAACAGAGGGGTGAAAATGTCGTAGGAAACAGCAGAGATATACTCTGTAGGAAAAGAAAAGAAGCGGGAAAACACACACCACTGAAAAAGAAAAGCAACATGTGGGAGGCATTTGTAACAAAACACTGCGTGTGAGTGAACGAGGGTCCTTGCAGGGAAGAAGCAAGGCTCCAGGCCGCGCAGGGCAGCAGTGAAGCCTGGAGCGCCGGGCCCAGGGACACTGTCTGTGCAATTCCTGAGTGGCGGACACACTGGCTGAATGTTTCGGGTGTACATTTTGGCTTTATGATTGAAAACCCAAATCCCAACAATATTTAGTCATTGTAAATAGGTCCCTGTGTACACGAAACAGATGAGCAATGGAGAGATGTGGTGGAAAAACTCGGAAAACATCCACTCAGGCTAACAAGCATGGTTTTCCTCAGTGAGCCTTTGCGTTCAGGGTTGTAGTTTCATGTTAACTGTGTATAATATAGTCACATTTTCTGGCACGAAGATTGTAGTAATGAACATATGTGGAATGCTTACTATGTCCTCAGCACCGGGCTAAGTACTTTCTATGCAAACCTCATTTAATCCTCATGAGCATCCAAAGATATACATACAAGTTTGATTTCCATTTCAGATAGAAAAACCTTGAATGACTCAGAGGCCAAGCAACGTGCATGAGTAACACAACTAGCAGCTACCTGGGGTGTGAGCTGCTGCCTCTCACCCGAAGAGCTGGGCTTCTCCATTTCTCTCTGCCCAGCTCCTCACATCCAGCCTCCTCTAACTCCTGGGAGAGTTTTGGCAGAAGTGAAAGGAGGTGTATGAAAACACGATGTACACGAACTACCTGACTAATGTGTATCACGAGCTGGCTGCTGCTAATTATATGCTAACTGAAATAATTTAAAACCTTTTTGGAGATTCTAACACATTATCATTTTAAAATATTAATTAAAATATTTTAATGCATTTCTGTGGCCTTAAGGTGGCTTATTTAAATCAAACAAATAATTAACATTGATAAAGTATGAACATTTACTTATGTGGATAAATCTCAAAGATAGAATGGTGAGGAAGGAAATGAGTTGTGGAATGCTGCATGCTATTTTTTCAACATTTGTTCAAATTCTTGAAATATAAAATGGTACTATATATTACATATAGGTAACTATTCATTTGGTAAAATTATAAAATTGTGGATCATGTTGAATATCATATAACACCAGCTGCTCTAAAACACAAACCCTGATACTTAATGATTTTAATGCAATAAATTCTTATATAGTCTCATTTACATCATGGTCTAATGTCAGTTCTTGGTTTTACATGGCCACTCAAGGAACCTGGCTGGTTCAATGGTGCGGTCCTTGGTCCCCTTTCTCGTCAGGTGGCAGATGGGGAGAAGGACCACACACAAGGCATACCTTCAAGTCACTACATGGGCACAGAAGTGATATATGATCACTTCTATCCCTGTTCCAGTGGCCAGTATTCAGTCACATACCCACACCGAAGTGTTCAGAAATCTGGGAAGTGTAGTTTTACCTCAGGTGCGAGAAGAAAAAGAACTGATTTTGATGAATGGCTGCAGGAGGGAAGGGTATACACTAACTTCTGGATAGTTGCTATGTGTGGTCAGAAAAAGAGGAAAACTAAAGTAAGTATGCAAAATTTAACATTTTCATGACTGGGTGAGAGGTACATGACTATTATGTCACTCTCCATGCTTTTCTTTATGTTCAAATGTTTTACAGTTTTTAAAAAAAGACTTTATTTATTTATTTATTTTTAGAAAGAGGGGAAGGGAGGGAGAAAGAGAGGGAGAGAAACATCAATGTGTGGTTGCCTCTTGCACGCCCCCTACTGAGGGCCTGGCCTGCAACCCAGGCATGTGCCCTGACTAGGAATTGAACCATGATCCTTTGGTTCGCAGACCTGCGCTCAATCCACTGAGCTACACCAGCCAGGGCTATGTTTTACACTTTTAAAAAGAATAAAAGTGGTGCAAATGGGAAACTCTTCTTAATGCTACATATTAAAACATCTGTGGTCTCTAACCAAAACAGAGTTGGCAAGCTAAGTCCCACAAGCTATGTTTTCACATTTTTCAAGAAAAGTAAAAAAATCAAATAAAATAAATAAAAAGGAGCGCATGTAACAGAGACTGTGTATAGCCCACAAAGCCTAAGTCACTTACCATCTGGCCTGATGCGAAAACAAAAAGGTGGTCGACTCCTGTATTAGCACAAAAGAAAATATGATTTAATATCTAAAAAAATATAAGTTAAACTCACATTTGCTAGGCACTGTGCTCACGCATGAATTTTTAAATAAAATTTTTATAACAGTACTATCAGGAAGGAAAATAGGAATTTGAAGTAGAAAGAGGTGAAGTCACTTGCACAAAGCCACACAGCTATTAAATAAAATCTCGAGGAATTGAAATCCTGGCGATCTGATTTCAGAGCCCATGTTCTTCAGTCCTGTACCATTCTTTCCTCCTAATTTACATTTTGATCTCTCATATTCAAGAGTGTTCTCCATATCTTAATAATGAAATTTCAGTTTAAAGTCATAAGTTTACATTTCAATTTTATTAGACATTTACACATACATACACATGTAAACATATATGAGGAGGACCCCCAAATCTTCAGAATTTATTTATAAAAAATTGTTTAAACTTCAGTCACCTTCAAAGTACTCTCAATTTGATGCAATACACCTATTGAGGCATTTTTCCCACTGCTCAAAACAGTTTTTGAACTTGTTGATTTTGATGCCTTTTGAGTACTTCTGCCTTTTTTTTCACCTCTTCCACACTGGCAAAATTTTCCCTTTGAGGACCTTTTTTCATTAAGGGAAACAAAAACTAGTCACTCAGGGCAGGATCAGGTGAATAGGGAAGGTGAAAGCTCAGTTTCATGCCATTTTTGGTCAAAAACTGTTGAACACTCAGTGCAATGTGGGCGGGTGCACTAAAAAATCACCCATCACAACGTGGGCACGTTGAAAGTCTTCAAAAAGAATTCACTGAAGCTCAGTGCAGCCTCTCACAACAATGCCAGCTGGTTCGCTGATACAGATGGGTTCCTAGAACACTAACTTTGGGGGGAGGGCAAGCCTGTACTACAAGGGGCCGCCCTCCAGAAGATAATTCTGGTTTATTTTGGGTCCTCCTGGTATAGTTTCATTTTTTCAGCAAATGAGGCTTATGGAATCTCATTTGCTGAAATGAGTCCTATTGTCCCACTTCAGGGTAGTAACTAGGGCATCATGAAATGCCTACTATGAAAGAAGTGTGTCCCTCTGCGGGTTTGGAAACCACTGCTGTGGAGTAGGATAGAGAAGAACTGAGTTTGCCCCTCCAGGAAACACTAAGAATTAAAGGGTGGGAAACAGGAGGAGAATGGAGTGACAAGGAAATCACGGGAGCAGAGATGTGCAAGGCACAAGGTATCCTGGTTGGTTGAGATGGAGATCCTTGAGTGGATGATTTATTGAAAAAGTACTCTGAAGAAAAACCTATGAAGATGTGAGGAGCAAAGTACTGAAATGGGAAACAAGCTAAGTGAAGATGTGATTTTAGCTGGCACCTGGCTTCAGCCTGACCCCACAGGACTCTGGAGCATAACAGCCCCAGAGCACTGAGGCACCCTCATCAGCCAGGTGTCACCTGTGGTCTCCCATTATCTGTTCTCTGGGGAGAGGTTGTACTTCGAGCCCTTGGTTGTCAGTCCTCGAAGCACCTAGAAGCTGGGTGAATGGTGTGATGGAGGGGGTCTGGGAGGGGCTTGAACAAGATTGCTGTGGCTTCTGCTGCAGTCCCAAGGATTTGTAAGGTAAGGGCTGCACACTGTTCACTGGGGTAATCAAATACAAGGCCGTGCTGAGCATGGGTACAGCCAGAGCAGATTCTCCAGGGGCTGACCGAACTGGGTTGAGGGTGGAGATGGAAGCAGAAAGTTTAGACCTCTCATTTGAAAAACTTAAATTGAAGAGAGAATCTGAAAAATAGAGTGTCAGCTAAAGGCAAATGTGAAGATAAATGTATTAAGTTCTAAATACCTTCCAAGCCACAGCCTCTTCTGAGCTATCATTTATCTGTAAGTCACCACATCCTGTCCCACCACACATGAATGGTTCTGAAATGAGTTGGTATCTATTCTATACAAGCTGTCAATAGCCTGGCAAAAGAGTTTTGCTGATGGCAAGGTGATGAATGGCCAAACCAATCTGATCTTTTCTTTTAGGGAGCTGGAATGTGAGGCTGGCTTTGCAGGAGCAGACATAGGGCAGCTGAGTCATGAGCTGGCACCGGAGTTGCTCCTGAGCCCCGCGTGGAATCATTAGAGCTCCTGCTGTTCACCAATGAGCCGCAGCCTTCCAGTTCTGCTGGCGGGGCACTGCTGAGACCGTTTGCTCCTGTGGCAGCTTAGACTCCATCTTGATTAACTAACATGTCCAAAGTGATCCTGTTTTTCTGAGAGTCTCAAAGAGCCTACCAAGGCAGGTGATTTGGTGGGGGTGGGAGAGGGATAAAGAAGGCCTTTGCCTTACATTGTGTCTGATTTAAGATGTCATCAGCTGTAAGACACACACCATTCTATGTTCCAAGAAGAAAGAGAAAAACTTTCAGTACAATTGTAAAGGGCCTTCATTGTAAGACATCTTGATTTTAGAGATGTCAAATGTGAAAAATGTAAGCCTTAGAATTGCTGAAAAATAGTATATTCAGAAAGTGAGAGTTGGAGATGTTTATAGATTGAGTGGAAGGATCTATTCAGCAGATAGAAGATGAAGATACATCAGGAGGGAGAGTGGGATGATAATGGAGCAGGTCCCTTCAGAGGCCTGAGGGACCAGCTCAAGGACATGGCGGAAAGCTTCATCCTCATGAAGTGTAAGGTGGACCAGCTCATGCAGATAAACATGCATATGTTGGCGAGAGAAGATGTATAGGAAGCTCAGTCCTTGGGCCTCACTTTTCTTAGTTATTAGGTGGCAATTTTTCATTTCATTTTGGAATTATTTCAGGACTTTTTTAAATGAATTTTTTTGTAAGCTCGGACTTGTGTTTCTGTGTTTTACCAATGATTTTAGAAGATGGCTGAGAACATAAGGAAGTAAAATTCAGTGTTTAATAAAAGGACAAACAAGAGTGCTGCTTCTGTGATCATGCTGTACTTCAGCAGAACTGCAGACAATATATTTCTTATTATATTATCAAAAGATGTAATCTCAGATAATGATGTTTATTGAAAATATGGCCAGCTTGAAAGTATAATGCTAGAAAGCCTGAGCACAGGAAAGGTGTTTATTATATAAAGACCCATGTTGATCTACAAAGTCCTGAAAGTTCCGGAGACGTCCCTCGTCCGGACCCACACACAGTGTGTGGATACACAGTGTGTACAACCAGGACTTCAGAGCTTCTCCACATGGATAAGGCGGCTCCTCCGCACCACTGCATCACTCACTTGGCAGTTTTAGAAATCCTCTCTCCAGATTAAATATTTTCATTCATTTTGGAACAAAGTTATGTGTGTTCACGGTTTACTTTCGACAAAGCCAGCCATTTTACGAACATTCAACTCAAGATGAGGTGATCCTCGAGCTTGGGATTTGGCAGCCGGTGCTATGCTGACACATGATTTCTAGTTATTCTCCATCGACATAAACTCATCAAAGGCAGAGGGTGTTCTATGCAGCTCTTAACTGTTCTGTGTAGGGTCTTAACTCAGGGCCCCATCTTCACTGAGACCTCAATTTAGTGCTACTTTACACATGGCTGAACATTCAGGTCTTCCACCATCTCAGCTGTGACCAGCCTTCCCAGCTTGGGAGGACCTCAGAATCAGCCTGGGATGGAGCCCCCAGCCAGGTTCTCCAGCGGCTGTACCTCTGCTCAGGTTACTGTGATTGTGTGCTGTTACACCGACCTCTCTGTCTTTGTTCCTGCTAAACTCTCAGGAAGAGAGCATTGTTACCTGTCCACCTTTTCAAATGCATCTCCAGCCATGGAACCACTCAGTACTTAGTGCCTGCAGTGTGCAGGTGCTGGGCTGGGCCTGGGTCTCCCCAGTGGTGCCCCAAAGTGACCTGGTCTTCTCTGTCATAGGCTTCACAGTCCAGTGGGGGAGAAGTACACTAGACACAGCACACAGAGTTGGGTACATCATCACAAGTAATAGGAACTGATGCTATGAGATTGGATAAGAGGAGAACTGGCAGTAGATGGCCTGGTGGTCTGCAAAGGCTCCTCTCTGGAGCAACACTCAGGATGAAACCTGAACACACTTTAAGCTCCACCAACACTTATATGTCACCATTCCCAGAAAATACTGTGCTGTATCCAGCTGGGTTCCTCTGCTTGTGGTGTTTCCTTAATCTAGAAGCTTCTTATTCACCTATGCTACCCCCTTCTACTGTTTCCTTCCTCCCCTGACTTGTTCCTACTATGCTCCAACACTCAGTGTAGATGTCGCCGCCCCAGAACAACTCCATGAGCCTCCCTCTCTCATCAGTTGGGTCTGGTGCCTCCTTCTGTGACCCAGAGCACCTTGTGCAAACCACTACCACAGCACCTGTTACATTGTGCTGACATCATCAGTCCAGCCACCCTCTCCCCAGCTGTGTTCTTCAAGGGTAGGGACTAAATCACCCTTGGAAGCCCAGACTCTGGAACAGTATGTAGTACATACTAGGTCCTTTGCAAGTGTCCTTGAAGGTCCATAATTTATTGTCCAAGTGTCTTAAGTGTACTGGAAAGTTATGGTTCTCATTTGTTGAAAATCACAACTATACGAGAACATATATTGTGGGTGGAAGTTAGCACTGATATCACAGTTGTTTTAACTAACATTCTTTTATTTGTGTTAAAGATTTCAAGACTTAGAAAATGATTGTGAACTTGGGAAATCAAATTGTGAACCAAGAAGTAAATGATGTAGGAAGAAGGTCACTGTTGTGCGGTCACGTTGTTACCAAACAAGAGGAGGTCCGAGGGAGGGGCAATACAATATTTGGCCCACCTAGGGATGCCCAAAACTGCTGTACAACAGGGGCCCCTCCCAAAAACAAAATACTAAAATCTACTGGGCCCTTCTGTCCGCCACCAATTGGAAAGACATCTCTTAATGCCAGAGATTTGTGAAAAGGAAACAAAATGTTTATTTAATGCTATTCAGGCCTAATGCCACCATTAAAATATCAAAGTCCTTTAGGGTATACACCTACACCCACACAGCGCTCCCTTCTCCCACTGTCCCAACTCCGGGTACCATAAATCAGGAAAAGAGCACACGTCTGTGTTGCGGGCTGCTGGTACCGTCAGCTGTGTCACCGTGCAGGCAGGATCTCGAGTTAATCCAAAGTACTGTGGTACCCTCTCATGGTCCACTGGCAAGAGTTCTTTGTACCCAGTTCCAGTCAAAGTCTCTCTTGCTTTTTCAGGCCCCGCGGCCAAAGGGGCACCCCAAAGCCACGTGGGCCTCTTCTACCAAAGCTGCAGGAGTCCGCACTCCACCAAAAGCATGTGGCTGTCTTCTTCACCTGGCTGCAGGGATCTCCATTCTGGCAAAGCTGCGTGGTTTTTCCCTTTCACCTGGGAAAGAGGGGTCCGCACCCTACCAAAACCACGTGGCTCCCTCTTTCACCTCACCAACAGGGGGGTCCTCACTCTGCTGAAACTGCGTGGCTCTCCCTCCATCTGGCCAAGCGGGGACCCTTCATGTCTCGGAGCCAGTCTTTTCCAAGCTCCCACACACCGGCCCTTCCACTCAGGGGCGCAGCCCTTAGCTTCATCCTGAGTCCAAGCCCTTCTCACTCCAGAGAGCAGCCCCTCATTACCATCTCGAGTCCCTTCTCACTCAGGAGCGCAGCTCCTAGTTCCATCTTGAGTCCCTGCCCCAACCTTCTCCCTGGCCCCAAACTTGGCCACAGCTATTTAACATATCTATGAAACCAGTTAAAGGTTATAGATATGTTAAATAACCATTCCAGAGGTTAGCTGCAGAACTGTTGCTATGCAAAACAGCTCTCAATGGCCTGGCTCCATTCATCCCTTCCCCCTGGGGGGGGGCGGTGAGGACATCTTATATGTCTCTCCAATATTTCTATACACTTTGAATTCTGGACACCTTTCTAAATCTTTTTTGGGGGGCCCCCCTGGCTGCACCCTGTATCAACGTGGTCTCAGCTCAGAGTCTAGTTCCTGTCCTTTCCACCCAGGGCCCCTGCAAGCAACTCCACTCCTCAGGGCTTCACAGTCAGCATCTGTGACACAGGAAATATATTAATACCTACTTTATCCAGCTGTTTAAGGATTAGAGGAGACAGCATATGCAGTAGTTGTTGATCATGGTGATATTAATTAGAGCTGAATAAAGAAGTAATATTGTAAAGACTGAAAATAAGTTTTCCCAAGAGCCATGAGCATTCAGAATCTTTTTGTTTTACTTCCTCCAAGACACAAAGAATAAAAAGTGTTTGGTTTTTACTGTCTGACTTGAGTTTTGATAGCCATTAGGCAAATAACCAGGTGCTTCAATCAAGCCTAGGTTATGTGTTTATGGGAAAACATTAGAGGGTTATGCCATTCATTTAGATATTGTTGCTTTTTAAATGTTAATACATCTAAGAACTGTGTTTAATAACCAGAAAGTACTATTGAAATGTTTCACAACGCAGAGATAGCTAGAAGGAACCATAGAGAGGACCTACCAAAGGGGTTTCAACCTAGTTCCTTAGAGCCACAGTTCTGTGGCCACCACTCAGGGGCTATGGGGTGCGAGGATTTCAGTGTCATGGCTGTGGTCCCATCTAAGTGGTTCCATTTTTCTGGGTGCCATAGGTACCTCAGGCTCCATAATTAACTTGGGACTGGCCTCTTTCTTGTGTTAAAGCCCTCGTGATTTATGTATGCCTATGCATCCTGTTGATGTTCGAATTAATTTAATCAATGGTCTGGCTTGAATATGCACTGCAAAATGTTGATTGGTTACTTAACATATTAACCTCATCTATACCTGTCCGACTCTGCCTGGTCCTCTCTAGCCCGGGCCCGCTGTGGCCGAATTGTAGGCATAGTGGTCTCTGCTGGATCAAAGTTCTGGAGGACTGGGAAACTTTTGGAACCCCGCTTTGGGAAAGCGCCATTCCTGAACTGGAGTTTAAGCTGCATATACCCAGGGAACGGATCCAGGGGCATCCACCTCGACGGCTTGATACGGGCTTGTTCCCATTAAACCACATTGCACCCAGTGTCCGGGAGGCCACAGGGAGACTTATGACCATTGTTTTATCCACCCAGTGAAAATGCAGCTACATTTATTTTTCTAAAATTAATACAGCTGGGTTGAGAGTTTTAGTAAATGTTAAGTATGTGTAATTAATGGCAAATATTTTGCTCAGAGACTTTCAACAGATCATTTGCAATTAATCAGTTGATTCTGAAGGTTAATCAAATAAAAGAGTTAGCCAAATTTTCCTAGACTATAGCCTCAACACACACACACACACACACACACACTCGTGTGCACACACTGGCATTTCATATATTGTACCCCAAAGAGAATAATTACTTCCCAACTTTGCTACTGCAGATGTTTCTTGAAATTGTAGTTTATTTCTCCTTTACCTATTACCAAATTCTCATTTTCTACTCTTATCAAACATGAACTATCAGTAAATTTGAAAATGCTGTTTTATGTTAGAAGTGGCTTTTACTTAGAACTTGCACACTCCAATCACTCTGTGTCAGATCTCAGTGCAGAGACGTCTTTGGCCCTGGCAGCTGTTGTTCTCGTCTAGGTTAAAAGCAAGTTGTGTGGGGGTCAAGAGGATGAAAAGCACCAACTGAACTCAAGTATTTGGATGATCAAAATAATAGGATCCACTTTAAGCCAACTATTTTGGCTAATCCATGGACATGTCCGTAAACTCATACCCTGAAATTATTTTACAAATACATTAGACTCAGAAAGAAAAATGACTCACTTGGTCTTTTAACTTTAATTTTCCATGCTGAAGAAAGTTTATAAAAGTCCTTTATAAAAAGCAGCCTCATAAATTTTAGCAAGTGTGTCCTCTCCTATTGTAAGGCACCTATAACGTAAAACAAAGTAGGGTCGAAATCTGAGCCTACTCAGGACCTTTAGAAGGAAGAGCCTCAGAGCTCCGGCTGGGGGGTTGGCGGATCTGGGAAGAGCTGTCTCACAGCAGCAGTGCAGTAAACCCTGCTCCCCTCCTTGGCTTCCACCTCCAGCCTGGTCCCCACAGCAGCTCCTCCAAGTCACGTGCTGCTTATAAACTGAGTGCTCTCAGATGTCCAATTGTCTTTAAAGTTTCTGCAAAACTCCTTAGAGTTTGTGGCTGATTTCAAAAAGTACACTTTTAAAATAAGCAGAAAATAATTTTCTTTGAAGCTTTTAAATAGCTTTGAAATCAAACAAATTCTTGGCTTTGAACTTAAATATCTATGACAAAAATGATAACTACAAAGCTCTCCAACCTTATCTAATTGTTCTGGACAATTTTTGAAGCACTGTCAACCATTTTTACCTTATATAATATCCTCTCAGTATAATTTGACCTCTTTTAATATTGGGGCCAAAATAAAAATTAGAATAGCAATAAAAAATGCATAGCTTCATGGTTAAAAGTAGGCTTTTTAATCCATTAAATAGTTGTCTACCTAACTTACAGATTCTTTATAAGGATTCAATGAAATAATGGAGAGACAAATACTAGTGAATTATGAAATGATACACAAATGTAAGGGGCTAATTTCATGGTTATAGTTATTTCATTATTATCATGGCCAGGAGCTTGGGGGGCACCTGTAATCAGAAAGAGAAGTTTTTAGAAATATTTTTTAACTTTTCAATGCAGTCGATCTACAATATCATGTTAGTTTTAAGTGTACAGCATAGTGATTAGACATTTATATAATGTACAAGCTGATCGCCCCAATAAGTCTAGAATCCATCTGACACCATACAAAATTATTACAATATTATTGACTATATTTCTTATTTATACTTTACATCCCCATGACTGACAATTTGCACATATTGCGTCCCTTCCTCTCTTTTAACCCCCTCCCATCCAGCAACTGTCAAAATGTCCTTGGTACTTAGGAGTTTGTTTCTGTTTCATTTATTCATTTATTCATTTATTTTTATTTCTTTAGATTCTGCTTATAAGTGGAATCATATGATATTTGTTTTGTTCTGCCTGACTTATTTCACTTAGCATAATACCCTCTATGTCCATGTCTATCTGTGTTGTTGCAAATTTCATTTCTTTCTAATTCGGGGGGTTAAAGAACAGAACTCTATTTTCCTGAAATTGTAGATGCTGGAAGTCCAAGATCAAGGTGACAGCAGGGCTTGTTTCTCCTGAAGCCCATCAGTGCTTTAGATGTGGTCTTCACATGGCCCCTCTCAGTGCACATGCACCACAGTGTCTCGCTGTGTGTCCTCATCTCCTTTTATTATAAGGACACCAGTCAGACTGCACTAGGACCTGCACTAACAGGCTTATTTAGCTTAATTACTTTTGAACTTTTCCTTTCTATTGAATTAACAAAATTAGATAGGTTTCAGGTGTACAATTCTACAACACATCATTTGCACACTGCATTGTGTTTTCACCGCCCAAAGTCAAGTCTCCCCCCAACACCATTTATCCCCTACTACCCCCTCCGCCTCCCTGCTGCTCAATCACCACACTGTTGTTAGTGTCCATGAGTTTTGTCTCCTTGTTTTTCATTTTAGTGTATTCCTCACAACCGCTCGCCCAGCCCCCACTCCAATATCCGCCAGCCTGCTCTCTATGTATGAGTAAGTCTCTATTTTGCTTGTTAGTGCATTTTATTCATTAGATTCCACATACAAGTGAAATCACAAGGTACTTATCATTCTCTGACTGGCCTATCTCACTTAGCATAATGTTCTCCTGGTCCATTCATGCTGTTACAAAGGGTAACATTTTTTTTTTTTTACAGCTGAGTAGTATTCCATTGTGTACCATCACTTCTTTTATCCACTCATCCACCCTTGGACACACGGACTGCTTCTAAATCTTGGCTATTGTAAATAATGCTGCAATGAGCATAGGGGTGCAAATATTTTGAATTGTTGTTTTGGATTTCTTCAGAAAAATTTCCAGAAATGGAATCCCTGGTTTATAAGGTAGTTCCATTTTAATTTTTAAATTTTATTTATTTATTTATTTATTCCTCACCTGAGGACATGCTCATTGATTTTAGAGAGAAGAGAAAGGAGGGAGAGGAAGAGGGTAAGAAACATGGATGTGATCTAGAAATATGGATAGGTTGCCTTTCTTTTGCCATCCAGAAGGGACTGAACTTGCAACCTAGACTTTTTACCTGACCAAGAATCAAACCCGTGGCTTTTAGGTTTACTGGATAATATTCCAACCAACTGAGCCATACTAGCCAGGGCCCATTTTTAATTTTTTGCGGTAACTATACACTGCTTTCCACAGTGGCTGTACCAATCTGCATTCTAACCAACAGTGTGCAAGGGTTCCTTTTTCTACACATCTTCACCAACATTTGCTGTTTGTTGATTTACTGATGATGGCCATTCTGACAGGTGTGAGGTGATGTCTCACTGTGGTTCTAATCGGCATTTCTCTGATGATTAATGATATCGAACATCTTTTCATATGCCTATTTCCCATTTGCATGTTCTCTTTGGAGAAGTATCTATTCAGGTCCTTTGCCCATTTTTTATTTGGACTGTTTTGGATTTTTTGGTGTTGAGTTTTGTAAGTACTTTATACATTTTGAATATTAACCCCTTATCAGATATATTGGTGAATATGTTTTCCTAATCTGTAGGTTATCTTTTTATTTTGTTCATAATTTCCTTTGCTGAGCAAAAACTTTTAAGTTTGATGTAGTCCTATATGTTTATTTTTTTGTTTTCCTTGCCTGGGGAAATATATCCAATGAAAATTTCCATGAGCAATGTCTGAGATTTTGCTTCCTATGTTTTCTTCTAGAATTTTTATGGTTTTAGGTCTAATTGAAGTTTTTTATCCACTTTGAATTTATCCTTTTGAATGGTGTAAGTTGGTTTTTTTTGCCTGTCTAGTTTCATTTTGCATGTATCTCTCTAGTATTCTCAACAATGCTTATTGAATAGACTATCTTTAAACCATTGTGCGTTTTTGCTCCCTTTGTCAAATACTAATTGACCATAAAGGCCTGTGTCTATTTCTAGTCTCTCTGTTCTGTTTCATTGTTCCGTATGTCTGTTTTTATGTCACTAAATCCTGTTTTGATTGCTATGGCCTTGTAGTATAGCTTGATATCACATAGCATGGTTTCCTCAACTTTGTTCTTCTTTCTCAAGATCACTATTGCTATATGGGGTCTTTTGGGTCTTATATAAGTTTTTGAAACATCTGTTTTAGTTCTGTGAAATATGCTATTTGTACCTTGATAAGAATTGTATTTAATCTATAGATTGCTTTGGGTAGTAATTGAGGTTAATTCTTCCAATCCATTAACATGGTATATGCTTCCAATTATTTGTACTTTCTTCAATTTCTTTCACATCCTTAGTTAAATTTATTCCCAGGTATTTTATTCTTTTTGAACCAATTTGTGAATGAGATTGTTTTCTTAGTTTCCATTTCTGATAGTTCATTATTGGAGTATAAAAATGTAACTGATTTCTGGATATTTATTTTGTATGCTGCTACCTTGCAGAATTCATTTACCAGTTTAGTAGATTTTTGGTGGAATCTTGAGGATTCTCTATATACAATATCATGTCATTTGCAAATAATTACAGTTTTACTTGTTCCTTTACAATTTGGATGCCTTTTATTTCTTTTCTTTCTTGTCTTATTGATGTGTCTAGGACTTCCAGTACTATGATGAATAGGAGTGGTGAAAGTGAATATGCCTGTCTTGTTCCTGAACTGAAGGGAAATGTTTTAGGTGGGGTTTTTGTTTTTTTTTTGCCTGTTGAGTATGATGTTGGCTGTGGGTTTGTCATACATAGCCTTTATTGTGTTCAGGTATATTCCCTCTATTCCCACTTTGCTGAGATATTTTTTAAAATCGTATATGGATGCTTAATTTTATCAAATGATTTTTCTGCATCTCTTGATATGATCATGTGATTTTTGTCCTTCATTTCTGTTATGTTGTGTATTACATTTTTGATTGGTGGATATTGTACCAACCCTGCATCTAAGGAATAAATTCCACTTGATTATGATGTATAATCTTTTTAATGTATTGCTGGATCCGATTTGCTAATATTTTCTTGAGAATGTTTTCATGTATGATCATCAGCCACATGGACTATATTTTTCTTTCTTTGCAGTGTCTTTATCTGGTTTTGGAATTAGGATAATGCTGGCCTTGTAAAACGAGCTTGGGAGTCTTCCCTCCTCTTGAATCTTTTAGAATAGTTGGAGAAGGGTAGGTGTTAGTTCTTCTTTGAATGTTTAGTAAAATTTACCTGTGAAGACATCCAGTCCAGGGCATTTGTTTGTTGGAAGGTTTTGATTACTGTTTCAGTTTCACTAGTTCACTTTCAGATTCTCTGATTCTTCCTGATTCAGTTTTGGAATATTGTTTCTTTCTAGGAACTTATGCATTTCATCTAGATTGTCCAATTTGTTGGCATAGAGTTGATTGCAGTATTTTTATATGCCTTTACATTTATGTGGAGCAGCCTTGTTGGGGCTCCTTTGTAGGTAACTATTTTTCTCTTGCAGCTTTTAAGTCTCTCTTTGTTTTTAACCTTTGGCATTTTAATTATGATGTGTCACTTTTCACTTTTCATTTCTGATTTTATTTACTTGGGTTCACTTTATTTTTTTCTTTATAAGTCTGCTTACAGGTTTGTCAGTCTTTTTTATCTTTTCAAAGAACCACTCTCAGGTTCATTGATCATTGTATTCCTTATTAGAGTCTACTTTGTTTACTTATGCTCTAATCTTTATTATTTCCTTTATTCTACTCACTTGGGCTTTGTTTATTGTTATTTTCAAGCTCCTTTAAATATAAAGTTAGATTGTTTATTTGAAATTTTTCTTGTTTCTTGAGATAGGCCTGTAAAGCTATGAATTTCCCTCATAGGACTGCTTTTTCTATGTCCCACAGATTTTAGGATGTTGTGTTTACATTTGCTTTTGTTTTAAGGTATCTTGACTTATTCCTTGATATCATTGTTAACTCATTCATTGTTTAGTAACATGTTTTTTAGCTTCCAGGTACCTGAGTGTTTTCGGTAATTTTCTTGTGATTGATTTCTAATTTTATAGCATTAAGGTCAGAGAAGAGGCTTGATAGAATTTTAATATTCTTAAATTTATTGAGTCTTGTTTTATGTCCTAACATGTAGTCCATCCTAGAAAATGTCCCATGTGCTGGTTTGGTGTTAATAAAATCCTTTAGTATTTTTCTTTGTCTGGGAAACTATTTATTTCTCTTTCAATTTTAAACAATTGCCTTGCTGGGTAAAACAGTGTTGGTTGTAGGTCCTTGTTTTCCATAGCTGAATAATTTATGCCAGTCTCTTCTGTCCTGAAATGTTTCTGTTGAGAAATCAGTGGACAGCCTATGGGAACTTCCTTGTAGGTAACTGTCTTTCTCTTGTAGCTTTTAAGTATCCCTTTGTCTTTAAACTTCAGCATTTTAATTAAGATGTATCTTGGCCTGGGCCTGTTTCAGTCCATCTTGTTTGGGACTCTGTGCTTCCTGGGCTTATGTTTCTTTTTTTCTTCTGGGAAATTTTCAGTCATTATTTCTTCAAAGAGGTTCTCAATCCCTTGCTCTCTCTCTTCTCTTTTTGGAATCCCTATGATGCAAATATTGTTATGCTCCCATTGTCCCAAAGCTCCCTTAAAATATTCTCATGTTTCTTATTTCTTTCTTATTTTTTCTTCTTTGAGTGTTTTTTATCTTGTCTTCCAAATCACTGATTCCATCCTCTGCTTCATCTAACCTACTTTTTTCTCCTTCAGTGTATTCTTCATTTCAGATATTGTATTCTTCATTTACGACTGGTCCATTTTTATGGTTTTATGTCTTTTTTCATGCTGTTGAGCATTTTTATAAACATTACTTTGAACTCTGTGTTTGATAAATTGTTTGTCTCAATTTCATTTAGCTTTTTTTTCTGGAGATTCCTCTGTTCTTTTATTTGTGGCCTGTTACTTGGTCTGGCAATTTTGGGTGGCTCTTTGTGTTTGATTCTATGTATTATATAGATCTTCATGGGATGGTCTTCATGGGATGGCCTTATATAGAAGGTGTTCTGTGGGGTCCAGTGGTGCAGTCTTCTTGATCACCTGAGCTGGGTGCTCCAGGAATGTTCCTTGTGTAGGTTATGGGGGCATTCCTGTTGTAATTGAGTCTTGATTGCTTTTGGCCTGTTCATATGTGAAACTGACCTCAGGCTGCATGAGTGTGAAGCAACCTTACCATGGCATGTGAGCTGCTGTGCAGATGCTGACCTCATAAGCAGAATTCACCTCAGCAGGTTTTGGTATTTGCTGAGATCTCCCTTTGGAAAGGCTGCTTGTGAAGTTTATTGGAACCTGCTTTGATGTTGCCTGAAGCTGGCCCCTGGGCGTGTTCTTAGCCTTTTGGGAGACATCCTGTTCAGGCCAATGTAAGATGTTGCCCATGACTGGTTCTCAGGAACCTGTTTGTAGCTAGAAGTGATCCACAGTTTGTGGCTACCTTTGCTGGGTGTAGGTGCATGTGGGAAAGACCAAGCTGCACATCAAAGCTGACTTTTAGAAGTACATGACCTGGGGGCATGTCAGCAAAAATTCCAAAGCACCACAAGATCTACCTCTACCTGCCTCTACAGGCTGGCTGTTCTTTAGGTTCAGTCACTGAAAGAGCTTCTGGTCACATTCCCCAGCAGGGCATAAGCACCACAGGGTAGGGCAAGGAGAAGTTAAGGGGGTGAGGCTATTGCTTTCCCCCAGGCTGATACCACATAGAGGGGACTGCTACACCCAGAAAGGAGGTATTTGTGGTACTGGAGAATGATTCGGCACAAGGATCCTGGTGGCTGACCCCTCAGCTCTCTCTTCAGGGCCACACAACCTATACCCCCCTTACATGACTAGTATACTTCTCTCTTTCTGCTGGAGTCCAGGGTCAGTGACTTAAAAAAAAATTTTGTGCATGGCCTTTAAGAGGATGGCTCTGTCTCAAGTGGACTCCTGTCTCTTTCTGGGAAAGAGAAACCCTGGTGGTTTTCATAGCCAGTTGTTATGTGGACATCTCTTCCTGGCTCTGGTGCTCTAGGCTGGGGAGTCTGGCTTGGAATTTAGACCCCACACCTCTCAGGGGGAAACTCTGAGCACCTGAGATAGCCCTTCAGAAGCTCAGCTGCTGCCTATGGGGGTGCAGCCACCCCTTTTCGCATCTCAACCCTTCCTACCAGTTTCAGTGTGGCTTCTTCTGCAAATCATTGGTTGGAAGACTTCTTTTCAGCTAGTATTCAGTTAGTTATTCTTCATTATTTCTTTAAAAGCTATATCTCCAAACACAATCACATTGCAAGGTATTGGGGGGTTAAGACTTCAGCATACGAATGAGAGGACACAATTCAGGCCATTAAGTCCATAGTATCCAATTTTGGGTCAAACACTCATGTAGGTGTTGCTGTGAAGATCAACTTTTAATTCTTTTTTGTGGTTGAGTAATATTTTATTGTATGTTTACCACATATTCTTTACCTGTTGCTTTATTGATAGATATCTGGATTGCTTCTATATATTGGCTATAGTAAATAATGCTGCAATGAACATAGGGGTACATATGTCTTTTGAATTAATGTTTTGGGTTTCTTTAGATAAGTACCCAGCATTGGAATTTCTGGGTCCTTCCTTGTCTCTTGTTATAGCCTTTATTTTAAAGTCATTTTGCCTAATATAAGTATTATATGTCAGCTTTTTTCCCCCCATTTGCATGAAATCTCTTTTTCCACCTCCTTACTTTTGGTCTCTGTGTTTTTTTCAATCTGAGTGGGTCTTTTATAGGCATAATTGTAAGAATATTTTTTTTCTTTCTCATCTGACATCTCTATGTCTTTTGATTGGAGCATTTAATCCATTGACATTTAAAATAATTATTGATTAGAATGTAGTTATTATCATTTTGTTAGTCATATTTTATTTCATTTTTTCTTGTCTCCTTAACATTTCTTATAATATTGGTTTTTGTGATGAACTCCTTTAGTGTTTTCTCATCTAGGAAGCTCTTTATTTGTCCTTGGATTTTAAATATTAGCTTTGTGGGGTAGCGTAATCTTGGTGCAGGTCCTTGTCTTTTATGCCTTTGAGTATTTCTTAATAATCCCTTCTGGTTTACGAAGTTTCTTTTGACAAATCAGCTGACAGTCTTATGGGAAGTTTCTACTCGATAACTAACTGCTTTTCTTTTGATGCTTTTAAGATTCCCTCATTGTTTTTAACTTTTAGCATTTTAATTATTTTATGTCTTGGTGCGGGCCTATTTGGGTTCACCTTGTTTAAGAGTCTCTACATTTCTTGGAATTGTATGTCTATTTCCTTCACAAGGGTGAGGAATTCTTCTGTCATTGTTTCTTTAAATAGGTTCTCAATTTCTTTCTACAAGTGGATCTTCTGAAAGAAGATAACAGATGATCATCTATAACTAAATATGAAAACACCACCAATTTTCTTAATGCTTTTCTGAGTTTTCCTAGGCCCTGACTGTCAGTCAGCACTGTATTTTCATGAGTTTCACTCGATTATTATAGTGCTTTACTTAAATCTTACCAGGCAGGGAGGCTTATGGCAGATATTGTTCAGCACTTCATTCAACAAATATACCTGGTGGCTTGCCTGGGTGCTCGGCATAAATCTATGTGAACAAAAGAGACAAAAATCTCTACCACTGCAACTGTTAGAATAGTGGAGACAGATTATAATCAACACAGATTGAAATTAAGTGAATTAAGTGGTCAGAAAATGAAAGGTAGGCGTAAAAAAAAAGAAAAACACAGAACAGGTTCCACAGGACTGGGAGAATGGGGGGGGGGAGGGCCGTGTGTTGTCATTTAAAAAGGATGGCCCAGTTATGCCTAACCGATCTGGTGGCACTTGATAAAAAACTCAGAAGTAGAAGAGGAGGAAACCACACCGATTCCCAGCAAAGGCACAGCCAGTGCACAACCAGTGCAAAGGGCCTGAGGTGATCGCCTCCACAGACTGCTTTTAGAGCAGCAACAAGGCCAATTTGGCTTGAGCAGAATAAGTGAGCATGTGGGTAGAAGGAGATATAATGTTATAGAGGCTGAGCTAGATTAGCTTGGGGTGATTTCCAAATAGTGAGGGCCTTATAAGCCATCATAGAGACTCATTTTCTCCTCTTGGTGAATTGGGACACTTCAGAGTATGAACAGCAAAAATATTATAATCTAATTTTTCTTTCGAATGTATCCTCCTTGTCATAGTGGTGAAAATAAATACAGTTGTGTGTGTGTGTGTGTGCGCAAATTTGGAAACACGGTGACCAGCTAGATGGAAATGTATTGCAGTAATCCAAGCAAGAAATAATGGTATCTGGACCAGTGTGGTAGAAGAAGAGGAGGTGGCTAGAAGTGGTAAGATTCTAAGTAGAATTGGAAGTTAGAACTGACTTTCAGATTGGCTGTTGCATGTTCTGTAGGAGTCAGGGACCACTCCGAGCTGATATGGCAGTATATTTTTACTATGCGCAACTTCTTAAGAAGTAAGATACAGTTGAACTCTTCAGTGATTTTGTTAAAGTGACCCTTAGAAAACTGAATCAGTTTACATTCCCAACTGTTTTTACTTGTATTTCTTTAATTAGTATAAAGTTTAAACTTTTTTCATATAATTATTGAACATTGTGGTTTTTCTTTATTGTATAATCAAATTTTCTTCTATCACAAATATCAACCTGATAATGTACTACATTCCTACATCTCCTGGTTATTTCATATGTTTTTCTCTCACATAAAATATGGAATTGTATTGTTCAATAATGTCATCCTGTTTGAAATTATACAAAGAGTATTGAATTTAGAGATTAAATTGGGAACATGGACAGTTTTCCTTTCAAAATATAATTTTTCGATTCTTTATTTTATAAGTGGCCACTTTATAAGCTTTCCTATTGTTCCTAATTTCTGTTCATTTGTTAATATTAGGTTTTCAATATGTAAAAGTGTCATCATAAAATAACAATAATTCTTCTTTCTTTCCTTTGTTAACACCTCTTATTCCATTTCGTTATCTGATTACATTTGTCAGCATGTCCAAAATTAACTTAAAAGAAATTTATGTTAAGTAAAACAAAAACTGATTCTGACCATAATTTGAGGGATTGAATTTTTGTATTTGTTTTCTGTTTTTACCATGACAGTTGCTGTTTCCAATTTATGCATATATACATAGAACAATAATGTTTCAGAAAAGATAGGGAATTTAGAAGATGGCTTTTTTCATTTGTTTAAGGTAATCATTTTTCTCTTTTGACTAACATGGTAAATTATTCCAGTACTTTCCATTGTATTGTACATCTTTGTATTTCAGTACTTCAGAAAAGAATCCCACTTGGTTAATTATTAGTTTTAAAATGTAATTAATATCTTTTAATTAATGCTATAAGTCATTCATCAAATCATTGCAAGAACACATGAGTTTAGTATTGCTTCCAGTGCTTCCTGTTTGTTAAATTAATTATGAAAACTAACCACAGATAAAATGTAAGGAAGAATGTTCATAGTACCATGGGCTAAGTTTAATTTTACATTTTGGATAATTCTGCAGACATAAGTCACAACTGGCAGAAAAAGCTTAATGTTTCAGTTTTATAATATAAATAAGAAACAAATGAAATTTGCTTTGGGCTTTAGATGTAGTAGCAAATAATTGCAAAATTCCTAATAAAATTATGAAAATAAAGGCATTTTCACCCTAATTTCATATTAGAAAAGCCCAGCAACCAGAAGCCTCTTGATATGCCTTCCCTTCCCAAACACACATTTCATTAGAAAATTCAACATACAAAATAGTGAGCTGCTTGGCATTATGTTGCTTTATTTTTCAACCTTCAAGAAAAAAAGATCTCTGGGAGACATACTTCTGTAGGGGACAAACCAAATAAAATTTACTTTCTCTCCTTGTGTGATTAATTCTATCAACTTTCAGACTCCAGTTTTGATTTTAAAAAAGCAAGGTTGGAAAGTGGGAGGTGGATAAGTGGGATTTGTAGGGTAGTGTAAACACACTATATGATACCATAACGATGGATACTGATCAATTTGCACAAACCCATAGAATGTATAACACCAACATGGAACTCTAATGTAAACAATGGCTCTGGGTGATAGTAAAATGTCAGTGAAGGTTCATTGATGATAACAAATGTATTACTCTGGTGGAGGTGTTGATAACAGGGAAGGCTGTGCAGCAGGCGGTGGAGAGTATATGGAAAGTCTTATTTTGTTCTGAATCTAAAACTGCTCTTTAAAAGGTCTTAATAAAATAAAACAAAGCAGGCCAAGCCAGTATGCAGTTCATCTCCCTCCAGCCTGTTGGATTGATTCTGACTTTAGCCTGGCTCTCAGCTTCTTTTGGGCCAAATTCTCCCTTAGCATCTGAAAGCTGCGTGTTTAAGTTTCCACCCTGTCCTTGTAAGATTCTCCAACCTTTAAACCCACCTCCCTTTTCCTAGAAACTTTTTGTTTATGCATGGACCTGTCTACCCCCTTCGGAACGTACTGACCTTCACAGAAGAAACCAGGGACAGTACTTAATGTAGAAACACACAGGCCAGCTGGAGATGAAGAAAGGGGAAAGAAGCTCTCAAAGCATTTTTAAAATGCTAAAAACTGCATTTTAATATTTATAATGCAAGGAAACGAATTCAGTGTTTCAACCCCGAGTCCTACACATTGATCAAGACAAAGCGGAAGTGCGGCACGCGCGCTCCCGAGGCCTGCTCCTAGTGCACGCGCAGGCCCGTTGTCTGCGGCTGGCCTTCCTGGAAAGTGGGCTACCTACCCCACGATCACAGTGCATAGCAGATCAGTTTTGCCAGATAGCATACAATAATTTCCCCTCAGAATGTGTATTTGTTTATCTTCTAGTTCTAAATAATCTTTGTGAAGGCTCCTGATTAGAGTTTCCTCAGTACTTTTTCATGTACAGTAAATCACTTCATCTCTATGCTGTCTGACATTTTCTAATAAGAACTTTCCCTATTGCTTGTAGGCCTCAAGATGACTTTCCTGGTGAGTAGTCAAGATGTATCCATTCATCTTCTGTCTTCCTGGAGCCTCAGAGACGCCAGACTTGATGTAAAGGGGTGCGTGTCTTGTACTTCTGTCTCAGCCAAAAATGATATGAGGAAAGGGCTTGGAAATGCCACCAGCACCAAACGGTAGTTGCAAATCTGAGAGTTTACACAGTGAAAGACAAACCTCTGTAAGCCTGTGCCCTCAGATGGGCAGTGTTTCCACAGTGGACACAGAAAAAGGTGTTTTGTATGAAGTTTGGGTGATGTTGTGATTCCCTGGGCACTCTTTCTAGGGATAAATGCCCTATTTTCCTGTATTCTTTCCTTCTCTCCTCCCTCCCTCATGGCCAGGCCCCTCACTCTCCCTTCTTCTTTCTCTTTCTTGATACTTCCAAGATACTTCATCAGATACTTTCAGAGTTGCCTCCCACGTGCCAAGCTCATGAGATGCAATGGTGAGTAAAACATCAACATAAAAACTTTTGTACAGTGAAAAACCTTGTTAAGAGGATAAGAAGATAAGCTATAGTCCTGAGAAAAACATTCAGAAACCATTATCTGGGAAAGGACTTGTAGACGGAATACATAAAGAACACGCAAAACTTTCCAATAGCCCTGGCTGGTGTGGCTCAGTGGATTGAGCATGTGCCTACGAACTGAAGGACTGCAGTCTGATTCCCAGTCAGGGCACATGCCTGGGGTGCTGGCCAGTTCCCATCAGGGGACTCACAAGGGGCAACCATAGATTGATATTTCTCTCCCTCTCTCCTTCCCTTCCCCTCTAAAGATAAATAAATAAAATATTTAAAAATTTATTTAAAAAAACTTTCCACTAGAAAAGCAAGCAGTCCAGTTAGAAAATGGGCAAAAGATATGAACATACACTATACCAAAGAGAATATCCAGAAAGTAAAAAATCTCATGAAAATATGTTCAACATCATTAATCACTAGGGAAATGCAAATTAAAGCCAAGGTGAGATACTAGAGCAGCTGAAATAAAAATAGTGACAATCCCACATGCTGGTGAGGATGCAGGGAAACTGGCTCGCCCACGCCTTGCTGGTGGGAATGTAAACTACTACCGCCACTCTGAAAAGCAGTTTGGCGTTTTCTTTAAAATCTAAACATGCAATATGAACCAGATATAAAGTGTCTGAGACTTGATCCCAGAGAAACAAAAACATATCTCCAAAAACTGTATACATGAATATTCTCAGTATCTTCATTTGCAATAAAGACTACAGATTTGGAAGAAACACACATGTCCTTCAGTAGGTGAATGGCAAATTAAACTGTGGCACAGCCACACCCATGGGCTGCTACTCAGCAATAAAAGGAAACAATTTACATTAATTTGTAAACACAGTTTGGATGGAACTCAAGGGAATTATGCCCAGTGAAAACAAGCCAGTTTCAAAGGCTACATGCTAATTATTATTCTGTGTATATAACGTTCTTGAAATGATCACATTACAGAGATGGAAATAGAGAAATGATGTAGTGGTTACCAGGGGTTGGGGACACGGTTGGGAGTGCTGACTATCAAAATAGAGTATGTGGGATCTTTGGGATGAAGAAATTGTTCTATAGTTAATTTTTGTAGTGGTGATAAAACCACATAGAACTTGGTGTACACACACACATGCAAACAAGTCATGTGACATTGGAAAACTCTGAAGGTCTGTGAGTCATACCAGGGTTAGTTTCCCAGTTTTGATATCTTACTACAATTATGTTCCTTCCTATTCATGGTACCATTGGAGGAACAGTGTGAAGTGTACACAGATCTCTCTGTGCTGTTTTGCAACTTCTTCTGAATTTAGAATTATTTCAAAACAAAAAGTTAAAAAATTAAGATGCAAACAATTAAATAAAAGTATCTTACTCCCCACTACTATGCTCTCAATAAATTTAGTTTTTTATTTAATCACCTTCTGTGTGTGTGTGTAAAAATGAGTATATTTACAAAAAAGGCTTATAATGTTTCTACTTTGTTGTTACCATTTGTTAATTTAAAGACGTGTCACAAATAGGTTTTCGTATTTTAATTTTTTCCCATTGCATTCTTTAAGGTCTTATTGGTATAAAGTAGATGAAAATAACTCAGGTTTTTGCAAACTCCTTTAAATAGCAGAACGCTTGTTTCTGGGCTTATAGAGAAATCGACATGGAGCTGCTCCTTTTAAAGCACAAAGCGGAGGCTCAGCAGCATTCTGTGTGGCCTCCCCACTCCTCTGCGGTGTTGTACGGATCCCAGACACAGTTCCAGCAGATCTTAAGGCTCCGCAGGTGGAAAATTGTGTCTATAAAGAACAATGACAAAAATGCTGTATCAAATATGCTCAATGCTAAATTCGTAATTGTACTCAACTCTGTCCCTACCCTTTATCAGATATGATAGTTACCTCGACTTCATATTTTGACTTTATAAGGAAATGAAAAATATAAGTATTTGAGAGGTTCATCTTGGTAGTAAACAGAGTGAAGGGAATGGGCTACTTGACCTTTTGCGTGTCTTCCAGAACTTTTCATTTAAAATTTCTACTTTTCTACTTGTCACTATAGACCCAAACCACCCATATTGACAGCTGATATATCTGTATTTTACACAGTCATATATATATTCATCTATAGGAATCAGTTATTGGCATAACCCTCCTAGCAATGCTGAGTTTTCTTACTGAAATTGAAAATACATCAAGACCTCCAAAATCTTTCTGGCAGTAATTAACCTAAGCGTGGCCTATATCGTTTTTGCTAGTATAGATAATTTGTAAGTAGGCACAATGTCTGTAAAAGTTTAAGCATTTAATAAAATAGTCAATCATGATATATAAGTTCAGCTACATAAAATGCCTCTTACAAAGGAACACATAAAATTCTATTTATTCTGCAGCTTCCTAAGAAAACAATGTTTTGCATTGAGTAACACATACTTCTGCTAAAATTAAATGAAAGGCAATGTTATCTCAGTGAGACATGCCTTTGGCAATTCACCCCGTTTGCAAAAGTCTCAGGTGCCAAATTTGCTGCTAATCGGGTGTTCTATCTTGGCCGACAGACCTGGTGGAATGCCACACTTTTATTTTCTTGTTCTATTTAGTATTATGATTCAGAGCTTCAGAGAAAGTGGGATTGTCCCAGTCCCAGTGTACAATGTAAAAGGACACTGTTTTGACGTCCCCCATTTTCTGTGGAAAAGAGTTATTGATACAAATTTTAATGTCTGCCAGAGGACCTTAACAATCAGGAAAATTTTAGGGCGGTCACAGCAACCATCATCCTTCCTACATGAACTTATTGGAGCCCATAGTCATTGTGAGAAGCTCAATTACTTTGCTGCCTTCACTGAAGTGCAGTTGCTTGAGGGGCCCAGAGTTGCAAGATGGATGCAAAGGCATTTCAACCTCATTAATGTTTCTTGTGAATTTCCATTAATCATGTTCCATTTCAAGGGCCATCACTGATGCTTTCTGAAAAGCAACCCAATGAAGTGATTAACAAATCTTAAGCTTTAACTCAACATATTTCCGTGAGATCTTGATTGGTGAAAACAAGTGAACAAGGAAAGGAAACTGAACAAAGAGTAATAGTTGGGCTTTGCTGGACTTGCAGTTGATCTTGTTGCTTCTCAGTGAAAATGAAGCATTTATTCTTCTGTGAAGATGCTGGAAAAAACTGTACCCTTTTTTATGGAGTCAAAGTTTATTCATGTGTTGTTGGAAGTTTACTTCTTAATGCATAGGGACCTTCATTTCCCCATAAGGCAGGCAGACAATGGAGCAATTTTTCCTTTGCGAGATAAGGGTTCCTAGTGCATAGTTTGATTCATAAACAAGACTAATGACAAAGCGAAAGAGGGTCTGTGTGTTCTTAGTCAGATCAAGAAATGGAGGTAGGTGTCTGGCGGGGTAATCTGGATTGCACTCCTATGCCCTGACCACTATGCTGGGAATTGCTTGTTGGGGTCAGGCCACATTGTATGAATTTGATTCACATTATTGCCTCCTTCTTCTGAGCTCCCCATGATCTACAACATACGGTTACAACCAGCACATCATGTATTCTGAGCAGTTCACACTGGCTGCAATGCAAAGCACATACTTATTAGTGACATAAATCAAGAGTTGCTGCGCCTGAATAAAGATTAATCTATAATCCGCACCAGAAAAAAAAGGAGAATTGGGAAGCAGTGCTGGTTATCCCTGTGGTAAACATTAATAACTCCCTTCCCTGAACACTGGTCATGGAGTGTGGATTCTGTCTCCATGGCAGGAAAGGGCAAACAGAAAAGTTGGCTGGCCTTAAATCAGGACCTCAGAAGAGTCTAGATGTGGGAACTTTTTTTTTCTTAACTATGATATATTTTCATGGAGAAGAAAGAAGGCCTGAAAAAAAAGAGTTGTAAAAAGCATAAAAGATAACACAGGGGGCTTCTCTACAAATAAAACCCTTCTGTCTTCTAGATATTTTCTGGTGACAGGACTAAATATGACCAGTCTCTGCAAGAGACAGGCATGACCCAGGTAGGAAAGTCTGGCTTGAAAATTTCTGCTTCCTGGGCAGTCGATGGGTTAATTAGAAGTTAAATGATGTAAAGCCCAAATGAGTCGACTAGGATTTGGATGCCAGGTGCTCACTCCATGGAGGTGATAAATGCTCACAGGACATCAGAAAAGCATGAGGGTGCTTGAAAATGGTGGAGAATTCATTCAGTAAGGGAATAGACTCTACTCTATGTGTAGAGTCTGCACTGGGTGAGTTTTGGGTGTGTTCAGCCCGATTTTGATGAGGCCCTGGACCTCGGGAGATCTCCAGGAGAATCCACCAGCTGTGCTGTGGTTCATGGCACCTGGGGCCTGCTTTTGGCCACAGCTGAGTACTGGACCAGCAACCCTGAGAAATGATCTTTACCTGCAGTGGGAGCACATTATGACTTCTCATCAGGCTCAGAATCCCACCAAGTCTGGGAGATCTACCCCACCCTCTCTTCAGATTAAGTTAGGAACGTGAAAAAATATATAGGTGTACTTGAACTCTGCTTGACAGCTGATGAGTAAATTGCCTTTATAAGAGAAGAGCAGGGGACATGCCATTGTGACTGGCATATAACAACTGCAAGGTCAAAAGAATAATCTGCCTGAATAAAGGCATCACAGCCCCAGCAACATAATTCCCTAGATGGCAATCCGTGAGGGACTGGAGAGGATAAGCATGTTAAGTGTAGAGGGTGTGTATGCATGCACACGCCTTCCTCCTAAACCACTTGCTTAAGGAACTCCCTGGGAGGCTATTAAGCCTTTCTCAGTGTAGTCAAATGCTGAATCCACAGTTCTCCCCATCTCCCTCTTTTACCTTTAGAATACTCTGGGAAGTAACTAACATTTTACTTATTGGAAGAAGCATTAAAATGTATACTGTTATCACATTCAGTGCTTTCTCTTCCTCCATACATTTGTTCACAAGATGGAATAAGCCATTTAATCAAGATCATACTCTTCTAGTTTATGTTTCTATATTTGTAGATTTACATTTCTTTCTTTGAAGGAGATGGGGTAGTCTCTTTTACTTTTGTATGAGTCCAATTATTATCTTCCGTCCAGTTAAGTGCATAAAATCAGCATCAGCTAAAAGAAAGCTTCAGGCCGATCACGACTGCGCTGAGAAAGCAGAAGCAGGGGAGCACTTCCAGCCACTGCCACATCTTCGCACGTGCGCCCATGCACTCCTCGAGCGCATCACAACTGCTGAACTGCCCAGGATCCTGGCTAAAGCTAGACCTTCCTCTGGGGCCATCCTATTTTCTCATAGGCATCTCTCCAGGTTTTTCCTTCTCCTGTTCCTTTGCTCACACACAAACAGTTTTGACTCCATCTTTAAAAAATAGAATCTCTATTTGAAGCAGGATAGAGAGAAGTTAGGGGAAGCTCTGGACAGTAGAATGAGGAAGAAGGACCCAACACCACTGGCTGATAAGCCATGGGGTCCTCTCACCAGAGCCCCTACCTCCACGCATGCTCCAAGGGGAACAGTTTATGGCAGGAAATTTCGGGGGTGGTCACAGAAGTCAACAACAAGAACTGGCTAAAGCCAGATCAATCCAAGATGAAAGAAAATTTAACTGAAAAAGACCCCAAAGCTCGTTATACCATCATTATAATGAAAACTGACAGCACAAGTAGAAGGGGAGCCCAGGGAGGTGAATGCTGTGGCACTTTAGGAACAGACAAAATCAGGAACAAGATGCCCTCCCAGCCAAAAGGTACCACAAAGTCCAGGGACAACCCACCCTTGGAAACACATTAAAACACCAAGAACTGACTGACTGTGGTGCACAACTCACTCGCGTTGCTGGAACATGCACTTTGACTTCTTTCACAGCAGTGCCCTGTGAGACTTGCAACCAGGGGAGCAGTTGGCAGCAGAACCCCCCCACCCCCACCACCCCCACTCACCCCTGGTCCTGTGTCCAGGAACCAATGCCCTGGCCTCTTTTTAGCTACCAAAATAAAACTTGCTTTTGCTCTCACTCAGATTAGTTCTTGAGTATTCTTTCCTGCACAAAGTCCCAGAGCACAGTGAAAACTCAGCTAGTTCAGCCTCCCGTAACATATTCAGCCCACTCCAGATTCACCTTCATCTCCATGCTCCCTTTACAGCAAAACACCTCAAAGGAGTGACTACCACTTTGTCCCACGTCTTCCCTCCTATTCTCTCTTAAATCCCATTTGTTTGAACTTTGGCCCCTAGCACTATACCAAAAATTACTCTTGCAAAGGTCACCGATGACCAAAATGTTGTTTACTTGGCCTGTCAAGTTATATCTGGCACAGTTTTCCTCCTGGAAACCATTCACTTGACTTTTTGAATAACACATTCTACCAGTCTGCCTTTAAACTCTCAGCTGGCTTTTTTCCCCTTTTATCAGTTTTCTTCGTTGGATCCTTTCCATCTTACTGACCTCCTGTTTAAAGTGCCCAGGGCTCCAACCCTTTGTGATTTCATCTATGCTTATAACTTTAAATACTTTTATAATAACTATGCCTTTTGTTTTCTGCATGCTCATGCTTTGACATTTGGGGCCTTGCTGACCCTGGAGGGACTGCCCCTGCCAGGGCTGGATAATTCCTAGAGATAGTAAACAACTTGCCTGCTTGTGAGTGTGCCTTTCAAATGCAAACTAACCTCTCCAGAGCCACTTTGCACCTGCCCTCATCATCCCTAATCTGCCTGGAACCAGCTAAATAGATACAACCCCTGGACCCCCAGAGCTTGTTAAAATTATTCCAATTACCCAGCTCTTCAGCTAGCGTGTTTACCCTGCCTTGCTACGGAAACCACAATAAAGACTCTTGCGCACAATTTCCCTCTCTTTCTGTATGTTTGTCCGTCTCACCTTGGCACTTCCCTATGTGGCTCTAATGCCACGACTTTTGTTTCTAGGGACTGTGAGTACAATAAACTTCTTTCTTCATGATAGCCATTTCCAAGTCTGTGTGTCTTCCCACCCCTAATTAAAGAAAATCTTAATTACCCTTAAAACAACTATAATCACACCACACATGCACACTCCCAATTTATGTATCTGCTGCAGACTTTCCCTGTAAACTCCTGACTCATATACTGACCTGCCTTCTGAACATCTCCATGAGATGTCAAATAGTACCTCACATTTAATGTATCCAGACCCTAATCTACTATTCCTGTGCAACATGCACCCCCCACAGTCTCCCCCATATCAATGACAATTCAGTCCTTCCCGTTACTCAGGCCAAAAATAGGAATGCCATTTTTTGCTCCTCTTTTTCTCTTGAATTTCATATGTAATCCATCAGCAAATTCTTTTGGCACGATCTGTAGGTGATATCTAGAATCTATTCCTCTTTTACAATCATACAAAAATAAAACCCACTGCAGATACAGATCTTAGGATCATAAAAAGTACCTGAAACACAGTATATGTTCAATAAATGAACTGAATGTCACAGTAAATGAATTATACTTATGATACAGGGTGCAGCCAGGGGCGCCCCCCCAAAAAAAGATTTGGAAAGGTGTCCAGAATTCAAAGTGTATAGAAATATTGGAGAGACATATAAGATGTCCTCACCGCCCCCCCCCCCCCCAGGGGGAAGGGATGAATGGAGCCAGGCCATTGAGAGCTATTTTGCATAGCAACAGTTTTGCAGCTAACCTCTGGAATGATTATTTAACATATCTATAACCTTTAACTGGTTTCATAGATATGTTAAATAGCAGTGGCCAAGTTTGGAGCCAGAGAGAAGGAACTAGCAGGGTCGGAGGATGGAACTTGGGGGACTCAGGATGGGAACTAAGGTCTGAACTCCTGAGTGAGGAGAGCTTGGACTCAGGAGGTAATGAGGGGCTGCGCCCCTGAGGGAGGGTGCCGCTGTGTGGGAGCTTGGAAAAGACTGGCTCCAGGACATGAAGGGTCCCCACTTGGCCAGATGAAGGGAGAGCCACGCGGTTTCAGCAGAGTGAGGACCCCCTCTTGGTGAGGTGAAAGAGGGAGCCACGTGGTTTTGGCAGGGTGCGGACCCCCTCTTTCCCAGGTGAAAGGGGAAGAACCACGCAGCTTTGCCAGAATGGAGATCCCTGCAGCCAGGTGAAGAAGACAGCCACATACTTTTGGTGGAGTGCGGACCCCTGCAGCTTTGGTAGAAGAGGCCCACGCGGCTTTGGGGTGCCCCCTTTGGCCGCAGGGCCTGAAAAACAACAGAGACTTTGACTAGAACTGGGTACAAAGGACTCTTGCCAGTGGACCATGAGAGGGTACCACAGTACTTTGGATTAACTCGAGATCCTGCACACGTGACACAGCTGACGGTGCCAGCGGCCTGCAACACAGACGTGTGCTCTTTTCCCGATTTACGGTACCCGGAGTTGGGACAGTGGGAGAAGGGAGTGCTGTGTGGGTGTAGGTGTATACCCTAAAGGACTTTGATATTTTAGTGGTGGCATTATGCCTGAATAGCATTAAATAAACATTTTGTTTCCTTTTCACAAATCTCTGGCATTGAGAGATGTCTTTCCAATTGGCGGCGGACAGAAGGGCCCAGTAGATTTTAGTATTTTGTTTTTGGGAGGGGCCCCTGTTGTATAGCAGTTTTGGGCATTCCTAGGTGGGCCAAATATTGTATTGCCCCTCCCTCGGACCTCCTCTTGTTCGGTAACACTTATTTTTGGCCTGATTAATTGATATGTAATGTATGCCTTACATTGTTACAAATGAGATAATATAACACTTTATGTCATTCTTCTTAGACCCTGAGGAAAGATTAAAATGTATTGCCCCAACGTAGGTTGATCCCTTGAGATCAAGATGAGATTGCTTCAAGTCCAATTTATTCTCTGTAGAAGTTCAAACCCTATTCAAAGATTTCCATGGTTGTCCAAGGAACTTGATTCTCATGATCATTTATGACTCCAGCTTCCATGGAAATAACAAAATTTATGGATTGTTTTGCTATCCTAACCCTTTGACTCTCCTTACAGCATGCAAGTTGACACCTGACTTATTTTCCACTTTCACAATGTGTCTCACAAAAGAGGGAATTATATCTCAGAAACACGGCAACTTCTGATTGAACAACACAAGGCCCTGGTCAATTGCCACTGGGGATTTTTTCATGGCCAGTTCACTCCATACAGTCCTCAGTGTCACACTTTTCCTCTCCCTGCTCCCTCCAGCTTATTCCTCCTAGGTTGTTACTCTACCTTTCCTGTCCTTTAAAATTCTTCTCATTATTTCCAGGAGCAAAAAACATAGGCCTTCCACATCACATCTTTCTCCTCAGATGATAGTTGTAGGATGGTTTGTTTATTTTTATTATGAGGCATTTTAGACATATAAAACATATAAAAAAGACAGTGAACATCCATATATCAGATATAATAATGGTTAATATTTTGTCTTACTTGCTTAATCTATAGTTTTTGCTGGACCATTATAAAGTAATTTACAGATAGTATGGCACTTTGCGCCTTTAGCCTGACCTGCAAAAATGAGGACATTCTCATACATAACCACAATGTGCTTGCTATCACTCTAACATATGAACAATATTCTTTAATAGCATCAACCGCCTAGTTCATTTTCTAATTTTCTCACTTGCTCCCATACGGTTGTATTTTGAAAAAGCAATTTTATTGATTAAATTATTTGCTCAGTTAAATCTGTATTTAAAACAGCATTCAATTGTTATGAAACATTTTAGTATTGTTGCGTGCTTTTCTGAACACTTCTATTTGTATGAAGTGGAGACGAATACCAGTAGCCAAATGTTTTTTATTAAATTACCTGTTAGAATAAACCCGTACCATTAAAATGGGGTCTCCACTTTATACAGCTGGTTAATGGTAGAAGATGTATGAACTCATTTGTTAAATTGGAATCTGTAAACAAAAACAAACGGGAGGAAGAGCAACAGAGACAATGAGTAATGAAAACAGCTTCCATACCACAGAAGCTGGGGCTTCAGTAGAAAATATGTGCAGCCAAAGGAAAGACTTTCTGGAGTCCCTTTGTCTGTTACCTAGCAACAAGCCCATCACACGGGGCACACCACAGTCCAGTTAACAGGTCTCAGGTAGAGCACGTAGTAAGAAGACCAAATTTCTTCTTCAATACTATGTTAATAACTCAGGTCTACAGCAGTCTCTGGCAGGGGCGCGTGCCTAAAGAAATCATCCCTGTATAATGCTTCCCCCGCGTTAAATCCCTAAAGGAAGAAAATGGCTTTAGCGTAATTTACTGTGCACATGTCATTACTTATTTGTCCATATATCCATCATATCAGAGGTAAATATACTATATGAAAAAGAAAATCACCCACATTCAAATTATTTTTGATTCAGAGTATAAGGCACCAAGACCCATCCAAATTCATTCCTAATGGCAAATAAAGTCTGTGTCACAGATTTACTATCATTATTTTTATTATTTTTTGCTTTTAAATAAATTACTGCATTTTTCAGGTTTGCCCTTTTTTCTATTAGAGTGTTAATATGAGCTGACAGGAGAGCTTCTCTGTCATCTGTTTTTGCCTGAAATTTGTCCGGGAAAATGTTTGTTTCATAGTATAGCATTTTAAAAACGTAATTATGCCAACGGTCATTAATAAGAATACCATCCTTATAAAAAATGTCCATGGCACTGATTCTCATTTATCTTTTAGGTAAGTCAAGCTAAGATACACACTAACCAAAGTTAGGACAGAAACCCAATCTACTGTTCCCTGCTGTAGCTTTATGACAATTAAACCATGTTTTTAAATTTTGTATATGTGTGTTTTTAAGTTTTTTAATTGTGGTGAAATATACATAACATAACAAATGCCACTGTCTCAAGTGTGCAATTCAATAGGATTATGTACATTCACATACTGTACAACCAATGCCTGGAATTTTTTCATATTCCCTGAAAAAAACTGAAACTGTGAACCCATTAATAAACAACATCCCATTCTCTCCTCCTTTTGGCCCGCGGTAATCACCATTCTACTTCCTGACTCTATGAAATTGACTACTCTAGGTACCTCATATAAGTGTAATGACACAGTATTCATCTTTTTGTAATTGGTTTATTTCACTTAGCATAATGTCCTCCTGTTGTATTTATGTTGTAGCATGTGTTAGCCTTTTTAAGGCTGGGGGACATTCCATTGTATGTACAAACCGTATTTTGTTTATTCATTCACTAGCCAATGGACTAACCAAGTGGTTGCTTCCACTTTTTCAGTACTGTGAATCATTAGTCTATGAACATACGTGTATAAATATCTCTTCAAGACTGTTTTCAATTCTTTTGAGTATATACCTAGAAGTGAAATTGCTGGGTCATATGATAATTTTCTTTAATTTTTTTAGGAACCACCCTACTGTTTTCTGTAGTGGCTGTACCATTTCACATTCCCACTAGCAGTGCACAAGGGTTTCAATTTCTTCACATCCATGTCAGCACTTGTTACTCTCTGTTTGTCTTTGTTTCTTTGTTTATAGTAGCCTCTCCAATGTGTATAAGGTGACATCTCATGGTGGTTTCAATTTATATTTCCTTGATGATTAGTGATATTGAACATCTTTTCATGTACTTATTGGCTATAAATATATCTTATTTGGAGAAATGTCTAAGCAAGTTCTTTGCCTGTTTATGAATCATGTTGTTTATTTTTGTTGTTGGATTGTAGGAGTTCTTTATATATTCTGGATATTACTCACAAATATTTTCTGCCACTCTGTGGGTTGCCTTTTCACTCTGCTGTTTCCCTCGATGCACAGAAGTTTCTAATTTTGATGTAATCCAACTATCTTTTGTGTCATATCTAAGATATCTGTGAAATCCAATGTCATAAAAGTTTTCTCCTATACTTTCTTCTAAGAGGTTTATAGTTTTAGCTCTTCAATTTATTTGGAGTTAATTTTGTATATGTTATAAGGTAAGGGTTCAACCTTCTTCTTTACATGTGAATACCCAGTTTTCCCGGCATTAGTTGTTGAAAAGACTGTCATTTCTCCATTTGACCATGTACTTAAGAGTTTATTTCATTGGTCTCTATGTCTGTCTTTATGCCAGCACCACACTGTTTTGATTACTGTAGCTTTATAAAAAGTTTTAAAATTCAGAAATGTGAGACCTTCAACACTGTTCTTCTTCAAGATGGCTTCAGCTATTCAAGTCTCATAAAATTTCATATTAATCTCAGGGTAAATTTTTCTTTTTGTAAAATATATTTTATTGATTATGTTATTACAGTTGTCCCAATTTTTCTCCTTTTCCATTCCTCTACCCCAGTACCCACCATTCCCTCTGGCAATTTCTGCCCCTACTTTAGCTCATGACCTTATATACATGGGTCATGTATATAAGTTCTTTGGCTACTCCATTTCCTATACTGTTCTTAACATTCCCCTGCCTATTCTGCCCCTACCAATTTTTATTTAATTCCTGCATATTTTCCTCCATTTACCCCTCCCCCTCAACAACTGGTAACCATCCAAATGAACTCCATATATATGATTCTGTTCCTGTTATGCTTGTTTGCTTAGCTTGTTTTTTAGATTCAATTGTTAATAGCTGTGAATTTATTGCCAGGTTAATGTTCATAGTTTTGATCTTTTTCTTAAATATGTCACTTTAACATTTCATATAATAAGGGCTTAATGATGATGAACTTCTTTAGTTTTACCTTGTCTCGGAAGCACTTTATATGCCCTTCCATTCTAAATAATACCTTTGCTGGATAGAGTAATCTAGGTTGTAGGTCCTTGCTTTTCATCATTTTGGATACTTCTTGCCAGTACCTTCTTGCCTGTGCAAAGTTTCATTTGAGAAATCAGCTGACAGTGTTAGGCAGACTCCTTTGTAGGCAACTATCTGCTTTCCTCTTGCTTTTTTTAAGATCCTTTCTTAATCTTTAACCTTTGGCATTTTAATTATGATGTGTCTTGGTGTGGTCCTCTTTGTGTCTATCTTGTTTGGGACTCTGTGCTTCTTGGATTTATATATCTATTTCCTTCACCAAATTAGAGAAGTTTTCTCTCATCATTTTTTCAAATAAGTTTTCGATCTTTTGCTCTTTCTCTTCTCCTTCCAGCACCCCTATAATTTGAATGTCGGTATGTTTGAAGTTGTCCCAGAGGCTCCTCATCCTATCTTTATTTGGGGGGTATTCTTTTTTCTTCTTGCTGTTGATTGACTTTATCTCCTTCCTTGTGTTCCAAATCATTGATCTGATTCTTGGCTTCATCCATTCCACTGTTGATTCCCTATAAACTTTATTTCACTTAGTGTAAACTTTATCTCTGCCTGGGTCTTTTTTATACTGTTGAAGTACCCAGTGAGTTCCCTGGGCATCCTAATAACCCCTTACTTAAACTCTGCATATGACAGATTTCTTACCTCTATTTTGTTTAGTTCTCTTTCTGGAGTTTTGTTCTGTTCCTTCACATGGGTCATATTTCTTTGTCTCCTCATTTTGGCAGCCTCCTGGTATTTGTTTCTGTGTATTAGGTAGAGCTGCTTTGATATTAGTGGTATGGCCTAATGTAGGAAAGCTCACCCATGACATGGATGGGGCAGAGCCTTAGGTAATCACCAGGGCGGGGCAACCCATGTGAACTAGGTTGATAGAGTCTCAGATATACTGCAGTTTCTCTGTGGTTCTGTGTGGGAGTGTTCTGAAAAGTGGCAATGGCTGCTGCTTGGTTTCTGGAGTTTTGTACAGGAGGCAGCTGTCCTCTATCACTTGCCCTGATGCCAGACACTTCAGTTTCTTCCCATATGCCACTGATGCTCTTCAAGCTGCTGCTCTGGTGCTGGAGCCCAGAGGGAGTGAATCTGAATAAGCCCAAAGTCCACTGCAGACCCTTTAAGAGGAGAAGCCTGAGAATCCTGCAGTTTTTTCCACTGCCCCAACCCTCATTGGTTTTTACAGCCAGAAGTTATGGGGATTTATCTTCCTGGCAGTGGAACTCTAGGCCGGGTGGTCTGGTGTGGGGCTGGGATGCCTCACTCCCCAAATATCACTCCCAATTTTCATCCACCACATGTGGGTATGGGACTGTGTGTTCTTGTCTCCACATCTCTGCATCTTGGTGCTCCTAGCTGTCTGAATGAATACAACTTCTTTAATTCCTTGTTTGTTGGACTTCCATACAACTTGATTTTCTGACAGTTGTGGGTGATAGTTGTTCTGTAGTTTAGTCATAGGTTTTGCTGTGGTGTACAAGGAGGTGAGCCATATTTACCTATGCTTTCATCTTGATAGAAGTCTGGGGTAAATTTTCATATTTTACAAAAACATCATTCAAATTTTGGTAGTGATTTCATTTCAAAAAATTTCAAGGCTGCAGAAACTCATTTGCATAGCACTATGTTTTGAAGTCTTAAAGCTCTGCAGACAATGAAAGTGAGACTTAGAATTTACTTAAAAGGCAATGGCCATATTTTTACTTTTGGGAAAAATAATTCTCCTTGATGTTCAGTAGACTCTGAGATTCCATGGTAACAGTAAACTTTTATGTAAAGCTTATCAGTCTCTAGGCACTGCTCTAAATGCTTTAGCCTTAAATTCATTAAGTCATTTAGTCTTCACAATGGTTCCTGTGGAACAGATACCGTTGTAAACCCCATTTTATAGATGGAGAAACTAATGCAGAGAATGTTTAGGTAACTTGCTCTAAGTCACAAAGCTAGTAAAGGGCAGAGTTGGATTTGAACCCAAGCAACATAACTCCCAAGTCTATGCTCTCAAAGCAGTTATACGATCCTGTCTCTTTGCACTGGTTGTTCATTCATTCATTCACTCATCGTCCAATAAAATTTATTGCCAGGCCCTGGAATTTCAATGGTGAGCAAGATAGGCATTGTCCTTCCACTCAGGCTTGTCCTCATGACTGACAGACGCAATAGCCAAATGCTTGTGGTTATTGCTGTGCCATGTCACTTTGGATATACTGAATTATCATAAACCTCCAGGTGAGTTACTGCCAAGTTGTCAAACACCAGGCTTTTTGCTAGAGATATGATTAATTATCCTTTCATTGATTCACATATCCAACATTTACTGAGCACACTTACTACGTGCCAAATGCTGGGTCAAAATATATGTAGAGAAAACAGGAATGAACAAGAAGGTGCAAGTGTGTTAAGGACTGACATTTAAAAAAAAGAATGCTCAGGGTATTTGGGAAACATAGAGAAAGGTCCTGCTGGTGGTTTATGGAGGAGGGCTGCTATACGGAAAGACCCTGATTCTCCTCTGCTTCTCTGCCTATGTAGGAATATGTATGCAATTGGTATATGACTTTTCCATTTTCTGCAGAACCAATAGGAATACTTTTACTCTAAGTTCCTCTCAGATGAGGATCTCCCCTCCATGGAACACTCAAGTGCTAAATCTTTTGAATCTTTAGTACTGCCCAGCTACAAAACTTCAGGTCACCATTTGCAATCATTGCTAACCAGAGAGCCATGAGACTCTAAACTTCATTGAATATGTGTTTTCTTTTTTTATTAAATTTATTGGTGGGACACTGGTAACAAAATTATACAGGTTTCAGGTGCACAATTCCACAACACATCATCAGTACACTGTGCTGTGTACTCTCCACCCCAAGTCAAGTCTTCTTCCATCATCATTTACCCCCTGCTGAACCATCTTCTACCTACCCCCTACCCTTTCTCCCCTTGGCAACCACCATACAGTTGTCTAAGTCCATGAGTATTTTTCTTTTCTTTCTTTTATGCTCAACCCCTCCATACACCCCACCCAGCCCCCCAACCCCTCCCCAACAGCTCTCAGCCTGCTCTCTTTTGTAATATAGAAGTTGGGAGCCATGGGGAGCCACCGCAGGCTGTGGCAGGTCTGTTGGCCCCCTTCTCATACCCGTGGCTCTCCCCATTCTGGTACACCAGATTTCCAGCTCTCATCCCCTCCATTTATTTTTCCTGAAGAATTTCACCGGCCTCCAGAGTGAACTTTTGTCCACCCGTGATAGAAGTCAATGTGCCATGGGATCTGCGGCAGGACAGAGGGCCAGGTATCTATCATGGGAACTACCTTGCCTGTTCTTGGCTACCATTCCTTTTCTTTCTGGCTCGCTGTCTTTTAAGTGCTTCCGAGCTGTCATCCTTAGAAAATGAACTCACTTGAACCTTTGTCCTGGAGACTGGTTCTGTTGTGCCCACGCTAAGACAGAGTACAGTCTAAGAACTCTTCTTCTAGAGGCTGATTGGGGTCCTGGTGCTGTTTCCATCAGGCCCTATTCATCCACATGTGCGTTGTGGATAAAGGTCTTCATGCAGAAGGAATCATGTCTTCCCTTAAGCAGGGATCAAGAATCTCAAATGGATGTAGATTTACCTTTTAGATGCTTTTATCCTGAATTACTCTCACCAGTACTTGGCCATCTTATTTATTTTGTAACTCACTTCCTTCTGGCTGCATTGTCTTCAGAGTCCAGTGTGTGCTGGACAGGAAGGTCCAGGCCCAGTGGATCTGCTTTCAGTACATCTGGTCTTCAGGCACTAGAGACTTGGGAGGCAAGGCTGCCGATAGTGTTGTTAACTTGAGATTTTATTTTTTATTTTTATTTTTTAATTAATTTTATTTAGTTATTTTTCAAGTACAGTTTTTTTTGTCTATTTTTCCCATCCCAGCCTCCCCCGCCCCTTGCTCCCCACCTCCCTCCCATTTCCACCCCCCCTTAGTTCTCGTCCCTGTGTCTTTCCTATTTGTTCCTCCAAATCCCTCCCCCTTTTTCCCCTTAACTTCCCTTCCTTCTCCCCTCTGGTCACTATCCCCTTGTTCTCTATTTTGGTGTCTTTGGTTTTTTTTTCTGCTTGCTTGTTTGTTTTGTTGTTTAGCTTCCTGTTAAAGGTGAGATCATATGGTATTTGTCTTTCAGCACCTGGCCTATTTCACTCAGCATAATGCTTTCCAGTTCCATCCATGTTGTTGCAAAAGGTAGTAGCTCCTTCTTTCCCTCTGCAGCATAGAATTCCATTGTGTATATGTACCACAATTTTTTGATCCATTCATTTACTGATGGGCACCTAGGTTGCTTCCAACTCTTGGCTATTGTAAATTGTGCTGCTATGAACATTGTGGTGCATAGGTTCTTTGATATTGATGTTTTAGGATTCTTGGGATATAATCCTAGCAGTGGAATTGCTGGGTCAAAGGGCAGGTCGATTTTTATTTTTCTGAGAAAATTCCATACTGTTTTCCATAATGGTTGTACCAGTCTGCAATCCCACCAACAGTGAACTAAGGACCCCTTTTCCCCACAACCTCTCCAACATTTGTTCTTTGTTGCTTTGTTTATGATAGCCATCCTGACTGGTGTAAAGTGGTATCTCATTGTGGTTTTAATTTGCATCTCTCTGATAGCTAACGATATTGAGCACCTCTTCATGTGTCTCTGAATGTTCTGTATGTCCTCCTTGGAGAAGTGTTTGTTCAAGTCCTTTTCCCATTTTTTAATTGGGTTGGGTGTCTTCTTAGAGTGGAGTCGTGTAAGTTCTTTGTATATTTTGGAGATTAAACCTTTGTCTGAGGTATCATTGGCAAATATGTTTTCCCATACAGTTGGTTGTCTTGCTAATTTAATACTGTTTTCTTTAGCCATGCAGAAGCTTTTTATTTTGATGAGATCCCATTTGTTTATTCTTTCCTTTACGTTCCTTGCTCTAGGGGACATATCAGGAAAAAAGCCTGTGCTTCCAGTTACCTTCCTGGGGGTGCCAGTGATCTGGGGATGCCTTCCCCCCAATGTCTCCATATATTGTTCTGTGTTTGCGGAGTGACATCATAATATTCCAGCACACACTGAAATATTTTTAGCCAGAAATACATAAGATCAGAGAAGAACTGATATGCATTGTATTCATAATTGAGGGAAAAAGCAAACAGCTGAATATAGAAATGGTCAAAAGGCTATGAGAGGCAAAGTTTACAGAGAGTAAAAGGGCAATTGGCAAAAGTTGGGGGAAGAACCAAGACAAGCAAGCATGAGACCAAAAAAAAATACAAGCATGATTTCTGTCTGCTTTGCTGCTCTACATTTGACCTCTCTGCCTGGAAAGCAGAAGAGGAAGAAGGAAAAACATAGACACTCAAGAAGCTCTAACGCCTCAGTGGCTGGCAGTCCCGGTCCCCTCACAGGGCACTCTGAGTCATCCCTGCAGCACTTCAAGTCCTCCAAAATTTACTGCTTGATAATCACACTCTGATTTTTGTTTTTCATCACATTTCACACAACTGACAGTGTCACAGTCAGAGTGTGTTTTAAACTCTGGGTTTACTAAGTGGCTGCTTGAAGTTTTCTTAGGAAATGGCAGGTAGCCAAGGCCAGCATTTCAGCTTTATTTTACAATTGCATTGTTTTGTATATTTTGATACTACCCCTTTCTCCACACCCACCCTGATGCTCCCTGGGCTGAAAGATGACAAAAATGAGTTTCATCCCTGTACCTCTTCGAATACTATTCAGTCAAACAGTGAATTGCGGCAAAGCAAAACGTTTTCCTGTTTTCAAATTTCCAGGTATCCTACCATCAAGGGAAGTGAATTTTATCAGGCTGATAGGAAAATGTAGTGTCCTTTTTAAATAAAATCATCCCCTCTGAAACCAAAATTCTGCCGAAGTGCATTACCAATGGCACTGGCACTGGAATAACCATGAGGATCCTATCTCGTGTTTCTGCTGCCCCTGGTCGACACACACAAACAGCCAACTGCTTGATCTGCTTCTCATCTGAACATTTCCAGGAGCGGGAGAGTAACAGCCAGGAACACAAATAAGGTGCAGCCCCTGCGAATCTGTGAGAGGAGCATCCATCCCAGGGACTGAGATAAACTTTGCTCTGTGGAAAATGCCCTGGGTTATTAAATGTCCACAAAGAGCAGATGGGAGATCTGCTTCTCAGAGGTCTTATTCCACAGGCCCCATACACAGAAGCTGCAGATTAGTCCCAACTACTTGGAAGGAGGAAAGGCTGAGTTGATGTGGCTTCTGTTCCAGTCTGAGGTTTTGGCTTGACTCTAAGGGGAAGGAGGGAAGCAGCCTGGGTGGAGAAAAGGCCCTATTCATAGCTCTCCTGCTGGGTGGGCAGCTCTTGTCTTTGCTGGACCTCTCTCCCCATCTGTGAAATGAGGCAAGGAGGCTGACCTCTAATGAATGTGTGAGATTTATGTGGGTAGGGCTTTGAAATCAAGAACAAAAGGTGTAATGTGAACATAAAGCATTGTTATTATTTCTCCCCCTCTCTCCCAGCGCATCTGTTGCTCCTCTTAAGAAACTGTTGCTGCTTATCTGAAAACACCCACACCACCAAGCCTCTGGCTGCCCTTCCAGCAGGGGTACAGCCTTGCTGGCAGCTCTGATTTTGTTGCTCATCAATTGAATGAAAACTTTAAAATACACACAAAAATGATGATTTCCCACAAACAGTGGAAAACTTTTAAAAGCAAAGACCTCTTTCACCTTCGGTCCCAACACACTGTACACACACTGATCATTTCACGTTTCTTTGAGGAACCGAAGTCAAGGAGGAGGAGCAGGAGGTGGCTGGCGTTTGTAAGGTTGGAAGGGTGCCAGTTATTCGGGACCACAGAGCTCAGGAATTGCAGAGGGGATGGGAGTCTCTTTACTATTACCGTTCATGCATTGCTTTCGTGAATATTTTCTTTTTTACTATTATTTTTGCTGTTTTTAGACTTAGTTTGTGGATGCAATTAATGCTATAGATGAATATTAAAGGTATTACTGTCCTCGTTAAAATTCTGGCCACTTGGGGAAATTTTCTTTGACTTTTATACCCCCATGAGCTAAACACATCTGGTGAATGGCAAGGGGGTTATTTTCTCCTTGGTGTGTATTTGGTGGGAGTGAGTTTTAAGTCCCAAAGAGAGCATTCCGTCAAACATTGAACATGCTCTAGCGTTGGCCGAGGAAGGTGAGCATCCTGTCCGTAGTCATTGGGGAAAGTACGAGAGCCTGCTTGCAGCAGCTGGGATGAATCTGATGAAAGTGTAGTAAGGACAAATTAACAGGGGGCTGGTCACAGTGGGGTGCACCCACTGTCAAAACACATCAGCTGCTGAGTTCCCATCCTGGCCCAGAGGGGTAGGCCTCTATTTGGAAAGGTGACTGCCTGTGGGGTGAGAGATTCCTAACTGTGTATACTTGGTCAGTATTTGGGGTAAGGTGTGGGGATCAAAAACTGGATTCCTGAGGCTGATCCAGTCCTTTGGACTATTGGTCATCTTGAAAAAGATGCTTTGGAAGGGAAAGGTTCTTACTCAGAATCAAAATCCCAATTGACTGCTCTCAATGCCCTTGCAAATAACAATATTTCATAGAAGCATGTGAACAGAGCCAGATGTGTGTGTGTGTGTGTGTGTGTGTGTGTGTGTGTGTGTGCAGGACTCTTTCCTGCACTTCTGAACCATGTATCTAATGTCCTACAGTTCATCACTACTCGATGTTCAGCACCTGTAGGTCAACATCTTCACAACCCGCCCCATGTTGTTTCCCTCCAAATCCATTCTTCCTCTTCCCTCGTTTAAGAAAACCATCTGCTCATCTGCCCAAACCAGAAACATCGATGTTCACCTTACCTCTTTTCCTTTCCTTTGTCCCAGTTCAGATCCATTCAATTGCCAAATCATTTTGATTCTGACTTATAAATATCTTTTCAAATCTCTCTGCTGTTCTCTATTCCAATTGCCATCATGGTGTCTCAGGCTACCATTTTCTGCTAATCTGGATGACTCCAACAAACCTCCAGCTAGCCCACTAAACCCATTCTCCTAGTGCAATAAAGAGTGGCATTTAAATGCTATACCACCTTCACTAGCTCCCTATCACCTCCAAATAAGGGTCGGGCTGCATAACATAACTCAGAAGAGCCTTTGTGGTCACCATCCCTTAGCATCTCCAAAGCCCTGGCCATATTAAATTACTGGCAGTTACCCAAGTCACACTGGTCTGTTAGTGGGCCTTTGTATATTTTTCTTCCTACCCAGAGCAATCTTTCCCTCTCCACACCTAATTCTACTTTCACCTTCAGTTCTTCACTTGGATGTTACTTCTTTTGAGAAGCTCTTTCTGTTCAGAGATTGGGTCAAATACCCCTGCAATATATTGCATGTATAATGCTCACACAGCACTCCTGAACCAGAGATAAGGCCAGTCGGAATGATAATGGATAGAGGGCAAGACCTCCTATAAGTGAAGACTTTTATAAAACCCATCTCACCACAGCTGATCTCCCATCCTGAAAGGACCCAAGAAATTTCTGTTTGTAAGCTAGCACCTCCTACTTTCCACCATATACCAGCAACACTGCGTTGTGCTATGCTGGAATGTCCTGTTCAGCCCTGAGTCCCCTAGACAAGGTGATGAGCTCCCCATTTTATTATTTTTTATTCCCAGCTTAAAATATTGTTTCAAGCACCTCGTTGCCAATGAGCCACTTCTCTCTCTTCTCCTCTCTTTCTACCTTTCCTTAGTTATCAGAGGCAAAAGATGTGAAGGAAAGGAGATGCAATATGGTTTGTTAAGCCACAATCTTCAGTCTGTGCTCAATGTTCAGACCTATCAACTAGAGTAAAACATCAACTGCTATGAAGGAAAGATTAAAAGCCTTGATTAGAGCATCAAGATTTTTACTGGTAGGTCAGACTCAGAAAGGAATTACTAGGCTGATTTCTGGTGCTTTAAATGCCACAATATTTCTACTAGAGAAAGATGGCTTCCAGATGAGGCATTTAAGTTCCCATGAGCATATGTGTTTACTGAGTCTGGATGAGTCAACATATTTATTGGGAACCTGCCCTGTGCCCAGAACTGGACTGAATCAACCCGTGTTTGGCAGCAGCAATGCACATGTTTGCCTTTAGCCTAGTGAGAACAGAATGACAGAAGGGAAGAGAAGGCAGTCGTCTTGGGAAGTGTGAGTTCGGAAAATTTCTTCCAATTTGTACATTTGTCTCACTCATTGGTATAGTTTCTTCCTTCAGTAAATCTTTAGTTGAAAATCTTATTTCTGATTCCTCTATAGATTAGCCAGATAAGCCTAATAGAACAATGCAAATGGGTAACGTGAAACCTGGGATGACAGGAGGTCAAAACTAGGCAGGCCACTGACATGTGCCTGGCAGAAATTTACTTATTTATTTTTCAACTGTCAACACACATAGTTCTTATCATGTGTCCAATCCCTGTTAAACACTAACTGTATACTGATATAGCCCATAACAACTCTGTGAAGTGGTATTATTATTATTCCCATTTGATTAATAAGAAATGAGGGCATAGAGAGGTTAAGCAACTGCCCAAGATTACACAGATGTAGATTTTATTAGTCCAACAACATGGGCCAAGTTCACTTACCAATACTTAAAAACTGAGAGATGTTGCACAAAAATATTCAGATCTGTGATGGAAGATCTAAACTGGAAGATCTGATGACACTGGACCTTATAGGTGAGCAGAATTAAGCAATAAAATGTCAACATTTATTAGAAATATGCATAAAATGTCATATCTGTTTAGTAAATGCTGTGAAGTCCCCACTGCTATCTCTGCAGGTAATCTAAAAACAATGTTTCTGAAAGACTCACTCTGAGACCCAAATGAGACAGTGTTCTGATAGAACATTCTACTCTCCTTCTGTGAGATTAGGCAATATTATCATTTAATAAATTATGATACAAAAGACCAGAGTTCCAGACCAGAGGTGCCACTCCCAAGATGTTGGACTTATAAAATTCTCAAACCTCATTTATGCAAGAATGGAAGTGCATGAATAAAATGCACTCATTTCATCTTGTAAGAAATTATTTCTGAGAACAATTATCATCAAGATAACTATATAATCTACTGTCTACACCAGGACACTTGTAAGTATAAAGGTTGTTCCATTTCTCAGTTTATTGCATCGCATCTCCACATCTATCCTCCACTGCCTGCTCTGCTGTCACACAGATGAAGCCTGTGAATATTTTGCCTTAGCCAGTTGGAATGTGGTGATGCTTTGTTTTCACAGAGCACTGGAGGGACATTGCAGGAGGTGGGGTTGCCCTTCCTGGTTTGGTATGCTCCTCTCCAGACTTCCCCAGCACCTGGGTCTGGCAGCGCCTGGTGGTTAGCTGTGCCAAGTAGCCAGCAGCTTCCCCTAGAACCATCTTGAACAGCATTGCAGCCCAGTGCCTCCAGGGAGGCACTTCTCTTTACATGGCTTCCCTGGAATTTCCTCATGACTTGGTAGCAAAGTTCTGAAGCACAACACCTCCTAAAGTACAGCCTCCCCCAGTCATCTAGAAGGCAGAGTTATGGTAAGTTCCACCTGTGTGGACCCTCCATGGAGGCCTAGAACTCAAGCCTTGCAGGTGAAAGAGTATGTCTCTTCCATGGGTTTTATATATTAAAGACAAGGTTGTCCCTTACATCTGCAATTCTATAATTTAGAATTCTCTTTAACTCTCACCAGTCTGTTCTTCATATCCCACTCTCCTATAATAAACTCTTTATAGTAAACTTTCCCTGTACAAATCACTATGTGTTTCCTGTTCTCTGATTGGACACATTAGAGTGTACCAGTCTGTGCACCCAGCAGAAAGACTTACAAAAGACACATTCAGAGATTGGTTTTGGTGCTACCTTTGATTTGAGCACAATGCTGAGCTCATTGACAATAGGAGATGGGATACTAGTATGCCCTGGCACAAGTAACATCACTGTTAATCAAGTTATTACCTGTGGTGGATTGTAATAAAGTGCCTTGGGAATCCAAGTGACTAGTACAGTTGGCTGTTATTACAATTACTAAAAGTCTGTGAGGTGGGATGGATCCTTTTGAGTGAACTGGAGCATGTACAGAAAGATGACAAACTCAGGCCTTTTTACTCTCAGTTCAAGTCATGGCTTCAGAACCAGGAGCTTCCATGACAGTCCTAACGGAATTTCTTTCTTTCTTTCTTTTTTAAGATTTTATTTATTGATTTTTAGGGAGGGGGGAAAGGAGGGAAAGAATCAATGATGTGTGGTTGCCTCTCATGCACCCTGCACTGGGGACCTGGCTTGCAACTCAGGCATGTGACCCGACTAGGAATTAAACTGGCGACCCTTTGGTTTGCAGATTGGAGCTCAATCTACTGAGCCACACCAGCCAGGGAGGAATTCCTTACATCTTGTTGCCATAGGGTTCACATTGCTGAAAATTGAACACAAAAATTAATTGTATTTGTTGATTATGATGGATTCATAATATCACCAAGTTTCTCATGTAAAGGCCAGCACACTAAACGGAAGAAAAGAGACTTCTGAAACTTAGAATAGGAACGCCTGGTTGGATGAATTGCCACCTAAAACTGACACCCCAGTCTCAACTACCAGAAGTGGCTAGCCATCCCATTCTGGGGAGACTAGACATGCTTGCTTGAAAACCCTGAGATTGCCTCACCCCAGTGGGCCCGATGCCTGTTCTCCTCAACACCATTCAGAAACACCCCATGGTGACACCAACCCATAACTTAGCTCAAATCTCAGTATGCTCCAGGGCTGCAGGTGCACACTATGGCCCAGGGAAAAATAGGCTACACACCAAAAGGATTGCAAGACTCTTCAAATATAAATCCATAGAAACTTGGGGACCACACATAGGGGTTGAATTCTAAGGGCGATAGACTAGAGAGGGGAGAATATAATAGTGGATAGGATCACATTCTTTGACACAATGTGTTTACTAGTTTTTGGATTTTGTGTGTCAGCTCCTGCCTTTGGAGGTGGCTCTAACAATAAACTTATTTGGTTAACGGAAGCTGTGACTCAACAGCTATATATAATGAAGCTGGCCTATATATAATGAAGCTGAGATGCCAGAGTATCCCTCGCATAATGTAGAGGAGGAAATCCAAAGACTTAAGAAAAAAGAAATTCCTTCTTAAAGAAATGAATTTCTTCTCAAAGAAAACAAGGCTCATCACATGTGACCTATACATCCACCCACCCCCACGACTATCTCAGGAGGCACTGAAAACTGTATTAATGAGAGGGCACTGGCATTCCTGAAAGGCTCCGCAGTCACTTTCTTTAGTAGGCCAGGTATGACTGTAGGGAATTGGCCATTCAAATGGGCTCCCTGATTTCAGTGAAGCTGATGAGATCCTGCAGTGGCAGAGGGCAAGGTGGGTTTATACTGTATGTGCTTATGCTTGAACAAGAGGTAAACCAGCGACACTAGGAGAGTCACCCTTCTTAAGACTATTTATGAACTGTTCAGTGCAGATATAGATAGCAACGTCTGAAGTGTTTGCGTCTGAAATGCAGACCTTTGATTAGGTTCTCTGGAATAGTAACTAACCACCCTGGAGTGTGGGTTTCTAATTTGGAGGGTACTTCAACTGTTAACTGTACCTAGAGCGTAGATTATAATTAAATGGTATACACCTATGTATGACACTGAATGTGCTGGAGTATTTTAAAATGAATTATAGTCAATATAATCAACAGTGCTCCTCACATGATAATAATCAGCTTTGGCTCAGTGCCAACCCCTCTGTTGAGTGGGCCATGTGTGCCCCAGATCTCCCAGCGTGTAAAGTCCCTGCTACTCCCTAGAATTTCCTTGTGCTAATATGAGCTCTGGTTAGTCATCATGTGTGTACCGTTGTTTTTTTCATAGAAGTGTTAACAGGAAGTTAGAATTTTTATTGTAGTATGTTTCCATCAAAAGCAGGAAAATAAGAAATAGACCTGGGAGATTTGTGTATGTCAAGAAACATAGCAGAGAGTGTAGGTATTATTTACAAAGAGAATGTCTATATGCAATTACTGTGCAAAGCAAAGTGAATCCATTTGGAAAGAATGTTTTTCCAAAGATGGCGGTGGCATTGTCTCGCATCTTATATGTTTTCCTGTAATGTGACTGGCCACCCCCAACAACAGCTAAGATTTACAGATGAGGAGACGCAGGTGCAGCGTCATGTTCTGAGTTTGTCTGCGGTACAGCCAGGTTCCAGGTCCAGTTCTCCTGACTCCCAGAACGGTGCTCATGGAAAAGTAAACTTTAGTTGAATAACAGGGAGTCCTAGAAATTGGCTCGATTTTTAAAATGAGATGACTGCTGGGTGAATGCAAGTTTGAAGAGAAAGGGAGAGAGAGAGAGAATTGGAGATAAAGGCCACGAGGTCACATGCAAGAATGTAGAGAGTAAGGAACAAATAGACTTGAATCTGGGCTTACAGTGATTTGCTTGACGGGTAAAATGTGAAGTAACACGCCAGGACTTCTGAAGCTGTGTCCCCCCATGGAAACACAAACAATAATAACACACTGTTGTTTTAGGCTTTAAGTGCGGCGTGGTTGTTAGATAGCAATTGATAACCCAAATAAATGCCCGATGAAATAATCTTGTTTTGTACTTAAACTTTTCTGCCTGGACCCTGTAGGCATGTAAGTTGAGACCTTGCATTTCAGAGTTTTGTCATAATTGGAGGCTGATGTCAAACACCTATGTCAACTAGCATTTACCCATCATGAATATTCATGGTACAGAAACACATATTCAGCTGGCTTCAGTTGAACAAATGTTCTCCCCACCCCACAGGATGAATGAAGGAGAATCTCCAGCCCTTCCTAATAATGTTCTACCTCAGAGATAGGTTCCTGTTCATGGGCCCTGTAGATGCCCCTCACACAGGTGTACGATTTATGCTTAGAAATAGTAGTTAATTCGTTTTTCACTTCAACAACAAGGTTTGCTTCGTTTCTCCGAAAGACTTTAAAGAGAAGTCAAATGATGCTGTTCTGTAAGGTGTAGTGGCCTCACCGTGGCTGCACTGTAGCAGAGTAGAATATAAGCCTTGACAGTGTGACCTTGGGTGACCCACTCTGAATCATCATGCGGCTAGAACCTTCTCCCAGCCCTGTACTCTTTCTGACATCTCCTGCTTTTGTTCTTTACATATTCTTGGATTTGACCTTCCTGTCTTCTTCTCCGATCTTTCCTCTTTAATTTGACCATCAATTCAGATTCTTTCTCTTTCTCCTTCCTTCCTTCCTTCCTTCCTTCCTTCCTTCCTTCCTTCCTTCCTTCCTTCCTTCCTTCCTTCCTTCCTTCCTTCCTTCTTTCTCTCTCTTACACTCTCTCTCCCTCTTTCTCCCCAAGACTGTCCTCACCCCCAGGCACCTCCTTAAGAATGCAGTGAGTCCCCAGAAGCCCCTGTTGCTCATCCTAGTTTTCCATGAGCATTGGACTGAGAGTCATAAAACTGGGCCTGGGTCATTGTTATGGCTGAATAAGCTGTTTGGCCTCCAAGCAAAACACTTCATCCCTGTTTCCTCATCTGGAAAAAATGAAGTAGTGAGCTCCTTCTAGCTCCATGTTCTTACTTTCATATTCAAATTCCTGGTCAACTTTTGGCCTTCTCGAAGAGGCAAAATGTTTCTCTTTCAAACATTTGCAGGGTATTTGAACACTTCTTTAAGCATAGGGCTGGGGTGTGACCACTAATGTATTTTATCCCTCTTTCTTTAATATATTATTTTGCACTTTGCCCTTAACTATTTTAGAAACCCCAATGAATTTCTGCAAGATTAAATCCAAGCTTATTGTGATTTTTGTATTTCAGAAAAGCAATTGCATCATCCATCATTTAGCTTGGCTACACAATAATCAGATCGAGATTACATAATAACATTTTTCATAATGCAACAAAACAGTTGAGTTCAAATAACGCCTTTACCAAGACCCTAATCTATTGTTCCAAACAATTAAACAGCATTCCTATCAGCGAGGCCATCTTTTTCCTGCCCAGGCCAGTGGCCCCTATTTGGGAAAGATATACACAGACAGGAAACCGTTCCTCTTCCTCTTCCTCCACCTGGCCTCAATGCCAGGACCTGGCTCAGGAAAAAGCCCTGGTGGTCCCAGCTGCTCTGGCCCCTCCACTCAGAGGGACCTTGGGGCAGCCCGAAGCTGCGGGTGTCATCCAAGGTCTGGCCTGTGCACAGGGTCTGGTCACTAAAGCCAGCCTCCCACTCAGGCCTTTATCTCATTCTATTTCCCGAGACCCGGCACAGCCAGCACAGCTCACAAATGCTATCAGCATTCTGCTCCTTCCCCTGCAGATATGCTTGGGAACAGCTTCTGCATATAAAGACGTTAAACAATGAACAGCATTTTAGATGGAATTAGGGCTAAGTTCTGAGCAAACAGCTGGATGAAATATGTCTTTATCTGTGACTGTCTCTAATTTAAACAACCCATAAGATGTTTGTTCAAAACATTGGCCATATCTGGCTGTGCTGCCTTTATGAATTCCACCCTCTGCCCTCCCTCCCCTTCAACTTCTGGGAGAAAATGACATCTTTTCCTGAAAGTTGATTACTTTCCCCTCCTTTCAGGATGCATTCCTATTGGAATCAGCACTGGGTTGGTTTCTGAGGACAGTTGTGTACCTTGCCCAAGGTTGCTGTGGCAGCTGATCCCAGGCTGGACTGGAACTCAAAGGCCAGTACTCTTGGGGTGGCACAGTGTGGGGAGTGCTGCTCCCCCCCATCAGGAGTATTTGGCATTCAGCTGCCTGTCTGCCCAGGCCTTTCTGATCTACAGTTCAGTTTTTATTGAATTCTTTGCAGAATATGCCAGGGAACAAACAAATTACATGGAGAAAGTCGTCAGTGTGAAATATGCATGTTATTTAGGAGGTGAGTGAGGAATGCCAATGGAGAGCCGTAGAAAGAGGGGCTGAGAGGAGGGTGGCACTGCTGCACAGACAAGGGCTGGGGAGCAGCCTAGGGCAGGTGTGCACTTGACCCTCAGGTTTAGATCTGCAGTGAGTTCCACACCCACCGGGAGGGCGATGGCTCTTGGATGCTATGATCCCTGTTGACCCCTCCCCTTTTTGTCTCACCTCACCCTCAGTATCAGAGCTCTCTGACCAACCTTCACTTCCTTGCATCCCCCAGATAAAGGAATAAGCTGTGTTTGTCAGTCAGCACGTGTGTACCTGTTGTCCTCATGGCCTCCCTTTAGGCACCCAGATCCGTGTGTCCCTAGGAAGGTGTGCTCACAGTCTCTGTCCACACTGTCTAGTCCTAGTGGAATTCACTCCCAAGGACCGTCTGTAAACTCCACCCAAGGGACCAAAGCAGGAAAAGTGCTGATGAGCCCTTCAAGCCAGGGGTGACTCAAGCAAGTGAGGGATGACTGGCAGGCATCCTTTCCCACTGACTCTAGTTGCCTTGTTCTCACATCCCCCCTTCTTTAAGGCTAGTGTATAAGGAGTCCTGACTTGGACACCCCTCTGGCCCCCTCCCACTGGGAGGTAAGAGGAGTGCAAACTTTTCTGGGGCTTTCTTTCACCAGAAAAGCACCCAGCTGTGCTTCAGCTTCTTCTTCCCCCACCCCCAGCTTCCAAAATATTTTAGGGAAATGGATTTTGCAGGGTGGTACAGAATAACAAGTGGATAAATTAAAGGGACCTAAGATAGGGGGTTAGGAATACGCCAAATTTCCTTTCATGCCATGACTTACGGGCCTTTCTGTCTGACTGTTCCAGTGACTCCACTACACTTTATGAACAAGCTGGGCAGGCTGCCTCTTTCGCTTTCCTAATAGGAATAGGTGCTTGACTGTGTACAATCGGCTGTAATTATCAGGTGCCGGATCACAATATATTGTGACAGTGCAGCACACATATTTACGTTCCGTTCACAGCACCGTGAAAAATCATCACATCGCTAACTATAAATGTGGCTGCCAAGACCCCAGCTTCCTTCTATTCTTCTTACATCCTGCAGATGGCCAAACTTAGGAACTAATCACCAGAGTCCCCTGGAATGGCAGCTGGTGGCTTGATAAGGCAGTGCTGGGGGTTTGGGCTGTGGCAGAATCCAGGAGAGACTACGCCTCCATCACAATGTGTGCTCCACCTCTAAGGGGTCAGGACGCCGTGAGAGCACAGCCCTGTGCCTTGGCTTGGAGGTCACCATGGAGCGCTCGAGGTGGGTACACGTGCTGCCTTCTCGATCCCTGGGCGATCCCTGGCCAACCCCAGCTCGGCTCTAGTTTTGTCCAAAGGACCTTCTCTCCTTAGGGTGGCATGGAAAGCTATCATTTCATCAGCCTAGAGGCAGGTTTAGACATAGCATGCAGATTGCTTCACAACCTTTTTTAAAAGCTTTGTGACCTTGGGTGGGTCACTCAATCTCTGTGAGCTCCAGGTCTTTATTCCTGTGAAATGAAAGATGTACTAGGAGCTTTTCCAATTGCTGCTATTAAATATTAAACCATTTAACAGCTATTTGTTGTTCTCTTGTGCTAGGCAAAGTGCTGGCTGTTGGAAAGCAGGTCTCTGTCCTGGAGAGGCTCTCCCTGCACACTGGGGTACAGAAGACCGGAACAAGCGGCACCATTCCACAGTGCGGCAGACCTAGAGGTTGCCATCAGATCTCCATGTAGGGGAGAACTTGCTGCCCAGTGACAGAGAGCCCTGAGTCCAAGGTCATGTTCTTCCTGGGCAGCCATGGCAAACCAGTGATGCAAAGAGGTCATGAGACAAAGGCCCGACACAGGATGACTTAGTGCCATGTTTGCTGCGTGGGCTGAGGATTTGTAGTACCTGAGGTGCACTTGACTTCTTGTTCCCAATCCTGCTTTGCCTTTCTTTTCACAGATGCCCATCTCTAATCCATATCATATCATCCAAACTCCATCTCAACATCAACTTCCATAGAATGGGCTGCAGTACATTCAGAAGTTGGTTCAAGGTCATCAAGATGGCTGACAGAGAAGAAGTGCAGGGAGAGGCTCAGAGCCCATTCTTGTTATTTTCCCCTTGCTGTCATGGCTGTGAGAGGGGTGTGCCCTGAATACCTCCTGTCTTAGTTTCATTTCCGCCAAATTAGAGCCTGAGACAAGGCCTTGAGTGCAGGGGCCCATGAGGTGACACCAGGAAGCAGAAGTAAGAAGTGAGGAATGTAAGGTAGAGGATGAGGGAAAGCCACATGGTGGGCACTGTTGAGATGCCCACCCCTAACCCCGGGGATAACTGGGCTCGGTTCTTCTGGGGACCCTCTAAGGAACATATAAAATGTGCCTCAGAATTTCCTTCTATTCACTGACTTTCAGTCTTGCTGGTTGAAGGCGGTTTGTCCTTCCACACCCTTCTTCAAGCTGCCAGGCTGCCTTGTTCTTGGACTGAATGAGCTCTGAGGGCTTTGGACAAAGTCCTAAGGCTGAAAAGATGAAAGACACAGTGGGCACGTGAAGTGGCCACACTGGCAGAATCACAAAGACCATCTCACACAGCAGCAACTGAAACAAGGCAGCCAAGGGGGTAGCATGGGGCCCTGAGGTCATCACAGCCTATTCATTCACTAAGGTCCCTATATTGTGTGGCTGCCATTCCCTCCCTGAGGGCCACCCTAATCTTCCCATGGGCCGCAAATGGGAGACTGAGGCCAAGCTGGGCCATAAACAGATTGTTTTGACTCAGCATAGGAAGCAGCAGCAGTGCCAGGCCGAAGTCCCTGGGTCTCACAGCACAGAGCTGAGGGTCTGTGCTTGGGCTCAGCAGCCAAATGACATGGCTTTGTCACTTAGGAACTGTGAGAGTTTATGTAAGCTTCATATTGTTTCCTCCTGATCTGTGAGGCAGGATCATCAAAGTGCTTGCCCAGGAGGGAAGATGGCCACAAGGCCCACATACATGGGGCCCAGCATGAAGACTAAGGTCAATACTTATTAATGGTCAGTGTTACTAGATCTTTAACTGGGTGTCTTTCTCGCAATGGGAGTCTGAACACCGATTTCTCAAGCCATGGTGCAGCTGCAGGATATTGCTCTATTGTCCATTATAATAACACCCACAATTGCAAGCACAGGAATGCAGACACTTTTCCCCAGTCATGTGAGAAGTAGCCCTAGAAGTATTTCCTTCTCTTCTAGTGAGCAAACAAGCAAAAAAGGCATAAAGAATAGACTTCACTCCTTTCCCACCTCAAGCTTCTTGGCCAAGGTCTGTTGCTAACTCAGAGCTTCTCTGAGGGTCACTTATATCTATAAGTGCTTCAGGATAGCTGTTTTAATGCTTGCACCTGAATCACCCTTTATGCTTCATGAAACAAACTGCTTTAAAGTAATTTTTCAGCAGCTTTGTTTTGTGTTGACTAAATTGTTTATTCTACAATAAACCTGATGAGATGCATGCCTCATTATTCTTGAGTTCTACCCCAGCAGAAATATAATAATCGTGAATTCAAGTGCTTCTGGTTTGCTTGTGTTTCCTTCATTCTTTAATTCCTTCCTTCTCTCTCAGCATCCTGTGAACACTGGTACACCCTGTACTGCTGTGACTGGGGTCAGTGTGTGAAGAGGGGAGCCCTCCTGGTCTTGATGGCTTTCATCAATCCTCTGAAGGATATACAATCAGGACAATAGAAAAGCAAATAGTAGCACAAGGGCTCTGAATTCCAGGACTGACTCTGCCACTTGGGAATGAATTTCTTTGGGGTTAAAAATATCCACCCAACTATGTAAAACACTTAGCACAATGCTTGGCACATACAAAGCTGAAGGCCAGTCCTGTTTGTACCATAGCGTGGTATATTGGAACTAACAAAGGTTTTGAACTTGGATGCATATGGTTAAAATCCTGGATGAAACTTATCTAGCATGCCTTAGGTTTGAATTTCAGACCCTAATTAAAGCTTTTAAACTTTTCTTTATAACAAATATGTTTTCCCTAAGGAATTTAAAGGTAAATATGGAACACGATCAAAGGCCTCTTAAAATATTTTAAAATGTTTATTATTATAATTATTCATTACTATGTCTAGGCACAACAAGGAAGGGAAAAAGAGAAATGTGTATGTTGGATTGGGGGTTGGGGGTGGGAAGGAGGAAGGGCCCACAGCCTCTTTGCTGACCCTGGCTCAGCATGATCATGAAATGAACCGCTCCCAAGAGGGAAGACACTCTGGATAGTTCTCTGAGCCCAGACCAGGTACATGGAGACGCTCCTCACAAACAGAGCAAAACGCTCGAACAAAAAGCAAGTTTGGAAGTAGCTTGTGAAGAGGCTTCATCTTAGAGTGGCTTGCTCAAAGTAGGCATCCACTTAGTTGTGCTTAATTATTATCAATTAAGTAAATGCTAGAAGTGTGGAGTACTGATCCTGGGTGTTGGTCCCTAGGCCCTGATGGTGTCCCCATGCTCCCCATTTAATCTTGGGCCTTCCCAGCCTAACTTCTCTGTATGTGGGGTCTGCTGCCTTGACATAATTCTTACTTGGTGCATTATTTAGGGTAGACAGGCTATGCTGTGTGGGTCAGGTGATTTTCAAGGATGGCAATCCTCCAAATTTCTCCTTAAATGTAACTCAGGAATTGGGTTCCTGTCACTGTAGTCTCCATAATCATTGAGTCTTTTGCTCTTAGCCTCGCAAATGGGAGAGAGAGGGAAAAGCAAGGAAAATCATGTGGATATTTTATGACTAGGCCAGAAGGCAGGGATGCCATTCTGTGCATATCCCCCTCAGTCTTCTTCAGGCATGCTGGGAAATGTAGGTTTTTTTCAGTGCCAGGACATGTAAATGGTATCAGTGAGCATCCAGCTGGTCTCTGACACCATCCACACTATTCCAGGTGATCACTTCCACTAATAGTTAGCTAATGCTCTTCTCTGCAATGATCTTATGCAGTTTTGAAAAATAAATTTTGGTCCAGAGGAGTTAAGTAAAATGTTCAAGTTCAGAGTTCATTGAAATGGTAGAATTACCTGGTTTTTCAACACCCAATTGCATTAGTTGGGATAGGTTAGGCAATGCTGCAGTAACAACCTCAAAATATCAATGACTTGAGACCCCAAATTTATTTCACTCCAAATCCCATTATGACTTGAAAAACCATCAGGGCACCACCCTTTCTGCAATAGCTTCTCTTTTTAGGACACATAGGTCTCTGGCTCCTTCTTTTCCCCATAAGAATTCCTTCATGCTTATGGCTGCAAAGGAGGGAAGTGTGGAAAATTGCACAGTGACTATTACATTCTTCCACTTCCAAGTTACCCACATCACTTCTGCTTGCATTTCATTGTTCAAAGCAAACTGCATGGCCATAGCTCATTCCAAGGGGCAGGAAGTGTGATCTCCCCAGGGTCCGGGAATGGAGAAGAACAGGAAGTCTTGAACAATGTCTCCTGTCCCTGCAGATACTGAGAAAGGGGCTCATGAATGCTTGTTGGGCTTGATTTCAGATGGTGGCCACTCACACTGCTTCTTATTTCTGTCACTAACAGAATGTCGAACCTTGGAATTCTCCTGGGCCCTAGGACATCTGATGCTTTTCATCTACATAGCACCCTTCTTTCTGTACTAGATCCTACTCTCTCTCAACCTCTGTGGTTCTAATGAGATTGTCATGAGACCTTGCATTTGTGTTAAAATGTGATGCCCCCTTAGATTTTAAGGCAGGGCAGCCTTCCATTTCTATAGGATTATGAACTAAAAGGAAAAGGTCTTGAGCTGACAAGAGACCCTTTCCTGATTCCTGTCTGTGCTAGGAAAGGATGAAAACAATGGGGAAAAGAGAGCAAAGTAAGTTAGACAGTTAGACACACATATACACACATACAAGGTGGGTGCGGTGGTGTGTTCTGTTGGTGTGTTTGGGGCCAAGATCCACCCACATCTGACCCAGCTTACCCTTGGCCATGGGGTAGGGGAAAGGAAATGAGACAGCTAACAGGTTTTTTTTTTAGTATTTATTCTCTCCAGGTGCTTCTTCTGCATATGTAATATGTTTAATCCTATGTAATCCTGAAAAGAAGTTTACTTTTTAAACGAGGATGTGCAGGCTGAGAGAGGGTAAGTAGTTTGCACTCTCTCAGAGCGAGCACGTAGCACAGCTGAGTTGGGAACAAGCTTTCTCTCATTCCAGCAGTCATGCACTTCCAGAGACCAGTGTTGCCATGCCAGGCACCCCCACCCCTCTGACCTCCACTCCCATTTGCAGATACCTGAAGTTCTATGACAGAAACACAAACATTAAAGGCTTTCATTTGCAAAAAACAAAACAAAACAAAACTCCATTAGATTTGGAATGAAAGAAAGAGTCCAAAAATCAAGAAGGCTTGTGTTTCAGGTGACATGTTTCCTCATTTCATAACTTTGTGGCTGGTGGCAGCAAGTCATGAGGTCAAGGGCTGGGTATCAGTGCTGCTGAAGTGGGAGTAAAGTACAAGCCAGCCCCAAGGACACCGCAGCCCTTCTGGGAAGTAAACAATGGACTGTATTCAAATGAGGGACCCCAATAAGAGTGAGGGCCTGCAGAAAAAACAGTTGCCATTTCATTTCTACTTCTGTATATACAATGACATAAAATGAAGAAGGGAGGACAGCAGATAAAACAAAAGGGTAATATAATAGCAACAAAACCAACAAGAACTAAACAATTGTCAAGTTAATGTTGGAGAAGGTATTTCCTCTCTTGACATGTCCTGGAATTATAGGGATGGAAATGAGTGGGAGATATTAAAGACCTCCTGGCTTGTGGAAAATAAATGTGAGAGATGAATTTCAAGTGATGGGAAATCATACAATGGGATGCTATACAGCAGTGCAAATACGTTAGCTAGAGCTACAAGTAGCCAAATGGGTAAATCTCAAAAACATAATGTTGAGTAAAGGTTACATGTTGTATTGTATTATTTACATAAGCTTTAAAAGCATGCAAATTAGTTAGTTCCATATATTGTTTAAAGGTAAATGCACATCTAAGCAAGTATAGTCATGAATGGGATTGATAAATACTAAATCCAGAATGGCAATTACTCTGAGTGGGGAGGGAGTGGGATATTTGGGATAAAGAACAATATAGGAGATGCCCATGGTTTTGGTGATGTTAACTGGTTAAGGTGAGTAGTGACAAATTAATATATGATAAATTAGTTTCTGCATGTTTTTGATGTGTGAAATACATCCTAATAAATAAGAGAGAACTAGGTGACAAAGATTAATTTAGTACAGGAAAATAAAGGGCAAGAGGGCCATATGGCTGGGGAAAGATTCTAGTATCCCCTTAGAAAGGTATGAACAAATGTAGGGTCCTATTGTATTACATATTGGGCTAACTGTAAAAGACAGCTTAAATGTGACATTTGGACATTGTTTTTACTTATGAATCAAACCCTTTATATATCCTAACCTCTCACTTTATGTAAATATAATTTACATAAAGTGGGAGGTGCACAGTAGAAAAATCTCTTGTGGGTGATTCATTATAGGAAACTGATATTTTTAATAGTCTTTTTATGCTAGCCAAATTTTAAATATTTTATTTCATTTATTTTTATTATTATTTTAAAATATATTTTATTGATTATGCTATTACAATTGTCCTATTTTCTCCCCTTCGCTCCCCTCCATCCTGCACACCACCTCCTATCCACATTCCCCGCCTTTAGTTCATGTCCATGGGTCATACATATAAGTTTTTAGGCTTCTACATTTCCCATACTATTCTTACCTCTTCCCCTGTCTATTTTCTACCTACCATGTATGCTACTTGTTTTCTGTACCTTTTCCTCCTCTCTTCCCCTCCCACTCGTCTGTTGATAACCTTCCATGTGATCTCCATTTCTGTGATCCTGTTCCTGTTCCAGTTGTTCGCTTAGTTTGCTTTTATTTTTGTTTTAGGTGTGGTTGTTAATAATTGTGAGTTTGCTGTTATTTTACTGTTCATACTTTTTATCTTTTTTCTTCTTGGATAAATAAATCCCTTTAACATTTCATATAATACAGGCATGGTGATGATGAACTCCTTTAACATGACCTTATCTGGGAAACGCTTTATCTGCCCTTCCATTCTAAATGATAGTTTTACTGGATAAAGCAGTCTTGAATGTAGGTCCTTGCCTTTCATGACTTGGAATGCTTCTTTCCAGCTCCTTCTGCTCTGCAAGGTCTCTTTTGAGAAATCAGCTGACAGTCTGATGGGAACTCGTTTGTTCCTGCTGCTTCTAGGATTTTCTCAATTTTAATCTTGAGTAATGTAATTATGATGTGCTTGGTGTGTTTCTCCTTGGGTCCAACTTCTTTGGGACTTTTGGAGCTTCCTGGACTTCCTGGAAGTCTATTTTCTTTGCTAGCTTGGGGAAGTTCTCCTTTATTATTTGTTCAGATAACTTTTCCAATTATTGCTCTTTCTCTTTTCCTTCTGATACCCCTATAATTTGGATGTTGGAACGTTAAAAGGTATTCTGGAGGTTCCTAAGCCTCTCCTCATTTTTTTTGAATTCTTGTTTCTTCTTTTTTTCTGTTTGGATGTTTCTTTCTTCCTTCTAGTCCACACCATTGATTTGAGTCCCAGTTACCTTCCCATCACTATTGGTTCCCTGTACATTTTCCTTTATTTCACTTAGCATAGCCTTCATTTTTTCATCTAATTTGTGACCAATTTCAACCAATTCTGTGAGCATTCTGATCACCAGTGTTTTGAACTGTGCATCTGAATGCATCTGATAGATTGGCTATCTCTTCATTGCTTAGTTGTATTTTTTTCTTTGATCTATTCTTTCATTTGGGCCATTTTTTGTCTTAAAATGCCTTTTATGTAATGAGGGGTGGAGCCCTTGGTGTTCACCACTCAGGGGCTGGTGAACACTGCAGAGGCAACCGAAGTCGCTGTGTTCTGACACTTGTGCAGGGAGGAGGGTCTGAGAGGGAGCAAAGGTCCTTGCTCCATTCTCTGCCAGATTTTAGTCACGACTCCACTTCCTACCAGCAAATTGGGCCCTTCTGGTGCTGATTCCTGTGTGGGTGGGTTTGTGTATGTACTAGGACCTGTGGGTCTCTCCACTGAACTTTCCTGTGTGGCTGGGAGTTTCTCCTGCTCCCACCTCAACCCCCACAGGTATTTTCAGTCAGTGGTTTGAAGCTTTATTTCCCCAAGCTGGGTCCCTGGGCTGCACAGTCGTCCCGATCCCCACTTGTTCTTCCAGGTTTATCTGTGTGCAAATGTGGGACCGCCTGCTCCACCAGCCTCTGCCTTGCCTACTAGCTGCAGCCTTGCCCACCCTGTTCCACAATCCACCACCTTGCTGTGTCCTCCAGCCACTGCCCTGCTGTGAGTCCGTCTCTGCCCCTCCTAGCTGTGTGGATGAGTGTGTCTTCCTTAACTCCCTGGTTGTCGGACTTCCATACAGTTTGATTTTTCTGTCAGCTCTGGTTGCCTTTTGTTTTTAAGTTGTTGTCCTTCTTTTGGTTGTGAGAGGAGGTGCAGTGTTTTTTAAATATTTTAAATTGTCAAAAATGAGAAAGAATAATGCTAAGTGCTGTCCTTTGAGGGTGAGATAGCTAATGCAACAATAGAAGGCAGCATTCAGGATGAATGGGGTATTGCATTCAGTTGTAGCCAATCTCCATCCCTGCAAATGTATAAAATCAGAAACTTGTGCTATTATAAAACAAAATAATAAAACCCCTTTTATTTATATTTTGGACTTTTGTTGATTAAAATATCATAATAAACTTTACCATACAAACAGCTTTTATAAATCTAAAGGAAGGCAAACACTCTTTAAAAAGTAGAAAAGGGATACAAAAAGACAATTTATAGAAACAAACATAAATGACCAAAGACATAAAAATTTTCTATTCCATTACAACTCAAAAATAAGCAAGGTAAAATATCGAGGTTTCATTTCCATTTTTAACCTATCAAACTGCAAAATACTAGAAAAATTGAAAATACCACCTTCTTATCATGAGTTTGGTTCAGTGTCATGCTGTGGATATCGTTTTTCTTAGGATAAGAACCAGTTCTATGCAGAGAGGAAAATATGTCTGCCTTCTGAATTGCCATTGTAATATGACAAAGTATAGTAAAAAGTCTACTCAAAATATCTCTAAATTAGCCTAGTATAGGTAATTTAATATATTTTCCTGATCAATCTTTAAATAAGATGCTTGAGAAATTTATTAAAATGAAGCATATAGTAGTTTTGAGCAAAAAATACAATTGTAACAGCAAAACTCATGATGCATATACAATAAACTATGCCAAGCATGTTTATATGCACAGATACTTATATATTTATATTATACATATATAATGCAACAGTGTAGAAATTTATTAACTTTGGTTCTCTCTCCATAATAAATACTCCTTTATTTTCCTTTATAATGAAGTAAAACTTAGACGTTAATTTGGCATATTCAAATTTGTATGTTATGCAGTAGTTAAGCATAGTCATGGAAAGCCCATTAAAAAGAAAATAAACATCAAAATTTTAGCTTTATGCTTTCTTATTTTACAAGTTTCAAATACCTACATTCAGAATCAAGTTTACATTATTTCTAATGGAATTAGTCATAAAATATTTGCTCTTTGTACATATTATATCATTTGTTCTTGTTAGGAAAAGTAGGTTTTCAACAAGGTTTCCCAATCCTACCAGTTCCCTGACTTCTTACAAAGGCCTGGAAGCAGGTACTTAACACTAGGTATCTCAGGTATGGAGCAGCTTGATATGCAAGTAATCTTGGCATACACAGTTGTAGATTGTAGACTTAGGAGTGAGAGGGAGGATCTAATTAAGAACTGGTGGCATGAAGAAAGAGGACTGCAGGGAGAAGAGAGGCTGAATCCTCTAAAATAATGAATGTTGATAGTTATAAAAGATGGGGCACAACAAACTAAGAAAGGGGAGAAAAAGATGGACTATCAGAAGTATCCTCTTATCCCTGATGACTTGGCATTGAAAGGCACCCTAGAAAGCCTAAAACATGTTTACAGGCAAGCTTTGGCCCTTAGCCAGCTTTTCTTCAATGTAGGCAAAGCCAAATATAGAATTAAATATGTAAATAAGTGAAAGAATATACAGTTTATGAGAGTGTCACAAAGTTGAACTACAACTCATGTATGGTGATATGTCCTTCTGGAGGGTGGGAGGAGGGTTTACAGCAGTGAGAGAGGTGGTCAAGAAGGAGCAAGTTTCTTCAGAAACACCCAGATTCCATTTCAAACACAGAGCTGTGATAAGCAAAAACACTTTTAAATATGCATTTGTTTACTTTTAAAACACTCAATTAAAATCAACACTCAGTACTCAAGAAGCAACATAATCATTTGCATGGGCCAGAAATAAAATGGGAACACAGAATGGTGAAGAGGAACCAAGTCTCAGGTCTACTAGAAACTCGGAGCAGTGATAGGCTGGGGTGGCTAGGAGTTTTACTCAAGGGAAAACAAAGGCATAGAAAAACTTCTCCTGAACAACCAGGTGGGATGAGCTGGGGCTCCCTAAAAAGGATCATTGGCTGAAATGAGTTATAACTACTAACTAGGTCTGTGGTAGAAAAGTTAGCTTCCTTCTAATTATATAAATAACTCCTTAATATGAAATTAGGTCTAACTCTATAGTAGTAAAAAATTGGGTTTGTGTGTAAGAACTCATGCTGTCCACATAAAACTCAATTATAACTAGGGATGGTATAATACTGGGGGTGGCAACCTCACAAAGAAAAGACATGAAAGATTGGACTTGAAGACAGGAGATGAAAGACAAAGAACTCACCTCAAAAATTTCAAAACACATGAAAAAATTTAAAGCTATAAAAGGTAGCCAAAACACTCAACAACTGCATAATTCATTCCTGAAGAAATGAAAATAATAATCACCAACTGAGTAAAAGAAGGATAAACTTTATTTAAAATACAAAGACTGACAGATATTAAGCATGAACAGGTAGATTTTTAAAAAATGTATGATAGGAGACTGGACATGAAAATCATAGTTATTGAAATTTTTTAAAAATCTCAACAAATGTGATCAAATCTGTATATAAGATCTATCTGGAAAAAGTCCAGCCATTGTTGATATAATGAGACTGTGGGCAAGATGGAGGCATGGGTAGATACACTTTGCCTCCTTGGACAACCAAAAGAAGGACAATAGCAAATTTAAAAACAAAAAACAACCAGAACTGCCAGAAATTCAAATTGTATAGAAATCTAACAGCCAAGGAGTCAAAGAAGAAATAGTCATTCAGAGTGATAGGAGGGGTGGAGACAGGCAGCTGGGGCTGAGAAGACACGTGGCAAGGCAGTGGCTTGAAGAATGGGTGACTGAGGCATCAGCTGGCAGACTGGGCAGTCCCACACTTGCCTGTAGATAAATCAGGAGAAACAACTGGGGAGCAAGACAGACCACACAACCCAGGGTCCCAGCAACAGAACAGAAAACCTCAAAACCTTTGTAAAAATCTGTGGGGGTTGTAGTGGTGTGAGAAACTCCCAGCCTCACAGGAGAATTTGTTGGAGAGACCTATAGGGTTGCAGAATGTACACAAACTCCCCACCTGGGAATCAGCACCAGAAGGGTCCAATTCACTTGTGGGTAGTGGAGAAGTGACTAAAAACCAGCTGAGAGCTGAGTGAGCCACATTATTTCCTCTCTGACCCCTCCCCCATAGACAGCACCACAATGCAGAGAACTGGGCAGCCCCCTCCCTGGTGAATACCTAAGGCTTTGCCCCTTACAACATCACAGGTACCCCAAGAAAAAGAAATATGTCCCAAATGAAAGGACAGATCAAAACTCAAAAAACAGAACTAAGTGATGAGGAGATAGCTAACCTATCAGATGCAGAGTTCAAAACACTGGCAATGAGGATGGTCACAGAAATGGTTGAATAGGGTCACAAAATAGAGAAAGAAGTGAAGGCTATGCTAAGTGAAATAAAGGAAAATGTGCAGGAAACCAATAGTGATGGGAAGGAAACTGGGACTCAAATCAATGGTGTGGACCAGAAGGAAGAAAGAAACTTCCAACCAGAAAAAAAAAAAGAATAAACAAGAACTCAAAATATGAGGAGAGGCTTCAAAACCTCTGGAACAACTTTAAATGTTCCAACATGCAGATCATAGGGGTGCCAGAAGGAGAAGTGGAAGAGTAAGAAATTGGAAACTTATTTGAAAAAATAATGAGGAAGAGCTTACCAAATCTGGAAAAGAGACTTTCAAGAAGTCTAAAAAGCTCTGAGAGTCCCAGAGAAGTTGCACCCAAGGAAGCACACACCAAAAGTACACATCAAAAATAAAAATGGATCCATAAGGAAGCAGTAAGATGCACTAAGCAATGGTCACTATAAATAATGCAATAAAGACCAAACTCTGACACTGATAATGCCAATATGCCAGGTAAATGCTCAATGTCTGACACAGCCCCCTGGGATTACATTAGACATTGGAAACATGGGAACTAAAAGCAAAATCCAGCCCTGGCTGGTGTAGCTCAGTGGATTGAGCGTGGGCCTGTGAATCAAAGGATCATGGTTCGATTCCCGGTCAGGGCACATGCCTGGGTTGCAGGCTGGTTCCCTGAAGGCCAGTTCCCACAGGGGATGCACAAAAGGCAACCATACATTCATATTTCTCTCCCTCTCTCCTGCCCTTCCCCTCTAAAAGATAAACAAATAAAATAAAAATAAATAAAAGCAAAATCCAACTTCTAATGAAGCAAAATTTATTTCTCTATAAAGAAAGAAGAGAAACAGAAAGAAATAAGGAGAAGGAAATAAAAAGGCAGGGAGTGAGGGAGGAAGTTTGTTCTGTTTCCAGATTTCTCAAAGAGGAGAGATGCTACGCTCCTAGAGAGATGTCATTGGAAATACCAGCAGAAGTGAGTTTAAGACTATTGAGTTCACCTCTACCCCTGGTGTATTGGGGGTGGGGGATTGGGGACACACAAAGCATGAGTCCAAGCTTTTCTGACCAGTGGGCAGGTGTCCACTTCCCTTGACAAGAAACCTACCCAGAGAGGACAGCAGGCAGTAGGTCTCTATGAAAAGGGCAGCCTGGAGTGCAGGGCAGCACCCACCAGGTTGAAGGTCAGACAGACACTTCCCAGAACAGAAGGAGAGTATAAGTCACAGGCTCTGGTTTTGTGTCAAGCCAGGCTGCATAAAGTGCATCCGTTAGGCTTGAAGAGAATGTCAAAGGCAGCTCTTTGCTGCCACCACGTCTCTGTTAGGAACTTGAGAAGCCAATAAGGTAGCTGCTGGGTTATAATCAGTGGGGCTCTGGGATGTTATATGGTAAAGAAGATTTTTAACAAGTTTGCTCAAATTGATGAGTGAAATTCCTTCTTGGTCCCTTTTGAAAATGCATTAAGATGTTAAAATTGCTCTTAATTGCTTCTTTTGTTATCTGACTGGTATTTCTTTTATGTGATACTATACTAAAAACTTGGAGGTTCAGCTTTATTTGGGTTACGCACATCAGAAGTAACTTCTGTCCCTGTGGTGGAAGAGAAATAAACCAGACTTTCTTCTTGCCTCTTGGTTCCGCTCTGCCCATGGAAAGACTAAAAGTTGCCTAGGATGATTGCGCTTGGAGAGTCAGGGGCTGGGCCAACCCTGATGACAGAACTTTTACAGTGACTCAAAATTTCATGTATTCTAGACTTTCTGCTCAGCAGGTCCAGCATGGCCTTTCCTGTACATGGGCCTTCCTCTGTAGGACCACATCCCTCAGTGGGCAAGAGTAAAGGATGCTGACAAATTAGATCAGAGGCTTGGCCTCACATGTCATGTGGCACTAAAAGTCACTTCCTATACCTGGAATCATGCCTAAATATTTGCTGAATGAAATGACTTTTATGGTGAATATTCCTAAGTATGACCAGCTTTCATATTGGCTCTTCTATAAATACCTTTTAGAATGTGCATTGTATCATAACACAGACCAAGCAAAAGCTGGTGTTGAATATCATATAGGATCAAATAGGCCAGGAAAATGTGGTTTAGAGAATAGATAGGCTCCTGGGTGCATTGTAAGTGGAGGGAAAATGAAATCCATGCTGTCGGCCTTCTAAGAGATTTAGTATAAGAAATATTGCCATGCTATGAAATTAATTGCTATCAAAACAGAAAGCCTCCAGTGATTTAAAATTAAATTGCACATATCTATGTAGTATATTATAGTACATTAAGTAACTTAAAGTAAATTAAAAGCTCTAAAACAATCCACATATTATTTCAAGATCCCAGTGGCATATTAATTATGCTTTCTGCTCTATTCATTTAGTCTCTTTTGTAAATATAGGCAATCTCAGTATTAAAACCACTTGACTCTTAAAATACCCTTGCATAGAAACATCCATTGATCCTCTGTCCTCTTATAGTTTCACAGAGGCTGCAGCCACCAAAGTTCCTGGCTACCTCTGACCCAAACAATGCCCTACAGCTATTGCTCATGGAGATCCAGGTGCTAATTTCCATTCTAACTTCTCTTTATGCCTTAAGGCTTCCTGCACTCTGTTCTTTTTTTGTGTTTCAAGAGTGACATTCTCTTTTATTTTTTTTACTTTTATCTTTTATTATTTTAATTTTTATTGTTGTTTTATTACAGTTGTCCTAATGTTTCCCCTGCTGCTCTTCCCTGCCCGCCCACAGTCAATCCCTGCCCTGCTGTCAATGTCCTTTTGGGGTACCCCGAGCAGTATTCCAACTGTGTTGATTCCACCTGTGATAAATTAGGCTGTTGGGGCTAGTCTGAGACATTGACCACCACTGAGAATATTTGGGTCAATTGTGAGTCCTTATAACAAAATTACCAAGAATGTACTTCTGATGTATTCAGACCTCTTGTTTCAGTTTCCAGGCTGTGATGCTTGTCAAAGATGGAGCCTTTGACATTTTGGCTGCTCTTTGCCTTGTTTTTCTCATCCATAAAATGAAAACAATACTTATAACTGAACTTATAGGTACTATTATAGACTGAATGTGACTATATTTGGAAATAGACCCTTTAATAGGGTAGTTGAGTAAAAATGAGATCCTATGGGTGAAACCTTTTGCAATGACTGGTGTCTGTATAAGAAGAGGGAATTAGAACACAGACACACACAGAGGGAAGACCCCGTGACAACACAGGGAGAAGATGCCACCGTAAGCCAATGAGACAGGTTTCAGAAGAAAATAACCCTGCTGACACCTTTATATTGGACTTCTAGCACGTGGAATTGTGTGAAATAAATGCCTGTTTTTCAAGCCACCCTGACTGTGCTACATTGTTGTGGTAGAGCTGGCAAACTTAAACAGGTATGTTTGAGGATGCCAAGGGACACTGCATGAGTGGAATGCTTAGAAAACTGCCTTACATAGTAGGCATGTAATATATGTCAGCTATCATTATTCTGTAGGCAAATGTGTTGCTAATTCTAAATAACTTTCTTAAGAATTAAGATTTACCTCACAACCTGTAATGTTGTATTATTACATATTAAAATTACCTTGAAAATTGTCTTTTTTTTACATTAAACATCCATTTGTTCATTTGGTCATAAAATAAACATGTATTCACTGACAATTTTGGTCTAGGAACTATGTTTGGTGTCAGGAGTGCAAGATGGATAGGACACAGCTCATGACCCTTCCTTGAGGAGCTTATGGCATCTGGCAATGGTCCAACATGGTGCTTGGCATCATTAGAGTGATGGAGTGGTGGCTGGAGGCCAGTAAGGTTGAACATAGCAATAAAGGAGAACGATTGCCTGTCTGCAGGGCAGGCGGAAGAGGGGGTCTCTGGACCAGTGGAAAACCAATGCAGATCTATAATGCTGTAGGTTTTCTTGGGAAGTTCTGCAGTCACCTGGTGCTGACCTTCCACATACAGAGAAAGATGGCTCAGTCTGAGTGAAGTTTTCATTCTGGGCTGGAGGTTGAAAGGTTGCAAACAAAGGCCAGCTCTACGGATGCAATTGTAGTCAGGGCACGAATGCATAGCAGGTGCATAATCTAATGGGGAAAAATGCTGATGCTGCCCCGTCTACCTGCCACACTTTCTGGAAGACTGGAATAACTTATGCATTCCATAAGGAGGCTGCTTACGTCGCTAAGATCAGATTTCTCTGAAACTGTAATGTCACTACTGAGTTTCGCCATTTATTTATCTTAAACCAGTTTATTCAGGTATAACTGACACACACTCAAATGCACACATTTAAATTGTAATATTTGATGTTTTGACATATAGATATGCCCATGGAAAATTTGCCATGATCAAGATAGTAAACATATTCATCACCTCCGGAAGTTCCCTGCTGCCCCTTAGCGATCCTGCCTGCTCACTCCTCCTCTTCCCCTGCCTGCGGGCAACCACTGATATACTTTCTTCACTATGAATTACCTGGTATTTCCATAATATTATATAACTAGAATCAGACAGTCTATATTCTTTTTATATGTTTTTTCTCATCCAGCACAATTATTTTGAGATTTGCATGTTGTTTGTATGTAAAAGTAGTTCCTTCCTTCCTCGTTGCTAAGTAGTATTTCATTGTTAGAATATGCTGCCTTTTTGTTTATCCATGTACCTGATGAGGAGCATGTGGGTTTTTGCCTGGTTTGGGCTTCTGCAAATAAAGCTACTGTGGATATTTGTGTACAAGTCTTTGTGTGGATATAGCTCTTCTCTTGGATAAATATAGAGGAGTAGAATGCTTGTATCATGCGCTAGGCGTATGAATACCTTTTAAAGAATCTCAAAACTGTTTTCCAAAGTGTTTGCACTATTTGGTATTCCCACCAGCAGTGAATGAGATTTCTAGTTCCTCCATACCCTCCTTAATATGTTTGGGTTTTGCTTAGGTTTGCAGTCCGTGAGCAGTGTTGTTTGAAAAGCGGGACTTTAATTTTAATGAAGTATAATTAATCAATTTGTTTTTTATGGTGAGTGCTTCAGGTGCCACATGTAGAAAATTTTTGCTTCACACAATTTTACAGTTTTTCTCCTATTATCTCTTCTAGAAACAGTATGGTTTTGGGTTTTACATATAGACATATGATCTATTTTGAATCAATATCAACTAGGTCAAGTTGGTTCATAAATGTGTTCAAGTCTTCCATATCCTTACTGATTTTCTCTTTAATTGTTGTATCAATTATTGAGAGAGGGGCCCTGAAGCATGTGACTATAACTGTTAATTTGTTTATTTTTCCCTGTTCTTCTACCAGTTGTTGCTTCATAAATTTGAAACTCTAATATTAGGTGCATATTGAAGATTATTATGCCTTATTGATGAACTGACCTCTTTATCATTATAAAATGAACTTATCCTGGTAATATTCACTGCTCTGAAATCTACGGGGCGGGGGAGGCTGGGATGGGAAAAATAGACAAAAAAACTGTACTTGAAAAATAACTAAATAAAATTAAAAAAAAAAAGAAATCTACTTTGCCCAAAATTAATTTAGGTACTACAACTTTTTTATTACTGTTAGCATGAAATATATATTTTTTATTTTTCACCTCTCTGTGCCTTTCTGTTTAAATTGGGCTCTTTGTTGACAGCATACAACTGTGTTGCTTCTTTCTATAATGACAATTTTAGCCTTTTAACTGAAGTGTTTACACCATTAATTTTTACTATGAATATGGATATGTTCAGGTTTATATTTACCATATTACTATTTATTTTATACTTTATTCAATTTTTCTTCTTGTTCTCATTTTTTGAACTAATTAAAATATATTTATTATTCCATTTTATCTCCATTGTTGGCTTATCAACTCTAACTGCTCATTTTGATATTTGACTGGTTCCTTTAGGGTTTATAGTAAACATCAATAACTTATCCTAGCTGAACTTCAAGGACATTATACTGCTTCATATTTTGTCATAAGTGGTTCGGGCTACTATAACAGAATGCCATGGGCTAAGGAGCTAAAACAGCACACATTAATTTCTTACAGTTCTGGAGTCATTTTCCTGTGATGGCCAAGATCAAGGTGCTAGCAGATACAGTGCTGGATGAAGACCTATTTCCTTCTTTGTAAATGGCCTTCATGTTGTGTCCCCTCATGATGGACAGGAGAGACCAAGAACAAACTCTCCTGTGTCTTCTTATAAGGCATCAATCTCATTCATGAGGATGACCCCTCACTACCTAATTACCTCTCAAAGGCCTTATATCTTGATATAACATGTGAATTCAAGGAAGGACATGACATTCAGTCCATAAAATATAAAAAGCTCATACAACAGTATATTTATTTCTTCATGCCCACCTGTGTGCTATTCATGTCATATATTTTACCTCTTTTTGTTATAAAACCTACACTACATTGTCATTATGTTTGTATAAACAATTAGCTTTTAAAAATGTTTAAATAATAAGAAAAATCAATAATTTAGTTAATTATTTCTTACCTTTTATAGTGGTCCTCATTTCTGTGTAGATCCAGATTTTCATTTGTCATCATCTTCCTTCTACCTGAAGGACTTCTTTGAACATTTTTTACAGTATGGGTCTCCTGGGGTGATGAATTTGTTCAGCTTTGTATGTCTAAAAGTATTATTATTTTACCTTTACTTTTGAAAGATATCTTGCTGGGCATAGAATTTAACTTTTTTCATTTAAAGATGTTTCTCCACTGTTTTCTCTTTACATTGCCCACAATAAGAAATCTGCTGTCACCCTATGTGCCTCTGTATATATGTTTGTTTTCTCTGGCTTATTTTAAAATCCTTTTTATTACTGGTTTTGAAAAATTGTAGTTTGATTTGCACTGCTGTAGTTTTATTTATGTTTATTGTGCTTAGATTTCACTGAACTTCTTGGGATTCTAGGTTTATAGTTTTCATCAATTTTGAAAAATTGCTGAACATTCAGTCTTTATTTTTATGAAATCATTTTTATTGTTATTCTATTACAGTTGTCCCAATTTTTCCACTTTGCCCACCTCTGCCCATCCTACCACCTGCTCCCACAGTCAATTCCCATACTGTTGTTCATGTCTGTGGGTCATTCTTCGACATGTTCCTTGATTATTCCCTTCCCCTTCTTTCTAGTATTATCCTACTCCACCATCCCCTCCAGTCACTTTCAGTCTGCTCCATGTCTCCACGTCTGGGGTTGTATTTTGTTCATTAGTTTATTTTGGAACTAGAGAATATTATGCTAAGGGAAATAAGCCACGTGGTGAAAGACAAATACCATATGATCTCACCTATAACAGGAATCTAATGAACAAAATAAATGAACATTCATTCTTTAAATATTTTTTCTCCCTTGCTTTTTCTTCTTTGGAAACTCCAATGTCTTCTATTTTAAGGTGCTTGAAGTTGTCTCAAATCTTACTGATGTTCTTTTCATTTTTAAAAAATACTTGTTTCTGTGCTTGTGTGGGTAATTTCTGTTATGCCTTCAAGTTCATCGACATTTTCTCGTGCAATAACTAACCTGCCACTAATTCCATTTAATGTATTTTCATCACAGACATTTTAGTCTTCATCTCTAGAAGTTATAGTTAGTTGTTTTTATATCTTGTAAGACTAACTTTTTGAACTGAGGAAATATATTTAATAATAACTGATTGTCCTTGACTGCTAATTCTAACACTCATTGCAATCTGGGTCAGTTTTGATTGAGTGTTTTTATATCCATTATGAGTAATATATCCTTGCTTTTTTGCATGCTTTGTATTTTTTATTGGATGCCAGAAATTGTGAATTTTATCTTTTGTGGGTATTGGATAGTTTTCTGTTACTATCAGTATTTTCTTGAGCTTTGTTCTAATATAATTAAGTTACTTAGAAATATTTTGGTCCTTTCAGGTGTTGCATTTAAGATTTGTTGTGTGGGACCAAAGCAGTGCCAATTATCATTCACTATAAGACCCTTCTGAATGATTTATACAGTGCTCTGTGAATTATAAAGTTTTCCAATCCTTGTAATTGGGAGCAGGCTCTGTTCTGGCTCTGTGTGAATATCAAGTACTTTTCCTTCTTATCCTTTGAGATAAGAGAGTGTGGTTCTTTTACCAACCTTGGGTTTTCTTTTCCTCCCCTACAGGTACTGACTAGTTCTCAGCTGAGCACTCAAGGGTGGCCTTCTGCAGATCTCTGGAGTTCTCTCTCCATTCTAATATTCTGCACTGCAAACTCCAGCTACCTTCTTCTCCTTACATTCTCAGCTCTGTATCCTCAACTCAGTGAGCCTGTTTCTCCTAGTCTCTCCCTTCCTGTGCTGTGCCCTGGAAACTATCTCAAGGAAATAAAATCAGAAAGTCATAGGCCTCACATAATCTGCTTTCCACCTTTCAGCAATTACTACCCTCCATGACTGATGTTCATTATATTGAAATCCAGGGTGTCATATATTTTAGTCACAGAAAGTACAAAGTCTATGACCTAGCCCAGAACTTACACTTCATCATTTCCACAATATCCTACTGGTTAGAGAAAGTATCCCTCTCCAATATGTGTGTGTTGGGGATGGGGAGGATGGAGAGACTACACCAAGCATGAATATTTGGAGTCAAGGATTACTGAAGTCTGGTTACTACTCACAGAGAGTGAATATACCAACTTGGGGAGGGGGAAAATTAAATTATGTGAGCTGGTTGAAGTCAGATGATAGTACATCAGAACAAGTTGATATCCATCAGGAAGGGTGTTGACAGAAATCATTCCTTTCTACTATTTATTCTATAAACACCACTGTCTCAACTGAACTTTCATCACACTGTTTCACTATAATTTAAGTACCAGTATCCTCTACTAAATTGAGAATTCCTAAAAGGCAGACTTTCTCTTATTTATATTCAATCCCCAAGATCCTAGTGTTATGCCTGGATTATAGTAGGAGCTCAAGTATGGTTTCTTAAATGGAATCAAGTTGAATGGACTAGGACAATAAGTTTACCAATATCTATGACATGGCCCTAAACTTGGAGATATGCTAAGCTGGAAAATAGCATAATGAACATGATCCTTTGGAGAAGCTATTTAGAAGCTCTTTAGGTTAGGGTCAGAGGCCAAGAAGGTCTATTCCAAGGCTGATGTGGCAATTCAGGCATACAACAGTAAGACTTAAAATAGATAAAAGTAAGAGGTACCAATAAAGTAGAAGGCTTGAACCTCAGGGTCAAATAAAGAAAATAATAGATAAGATTTCCTGACAGTTGAGACTGAAGTGAAACAAGGACCAAGATGATTCTAGGGTGTCAAGCCAAGAACACATGAAAATTGTGATGTCTCCAGCAAATTAAGAAAATGCTCAGACTGGATTCAGTGCTCTCTTTCTAAAATTGTTTTTTCTTTTATTTCCTATCTGAGTGACATAAACTAGAAACCTTGGAATTGCTCTTGACTTTTCTCCCTTTCTTACCTGTGAATCAAATTACAGCCTGAGCTCCCTAGAAAGACGATTCAGATGAAGATTAATGTGTAGATTGTTTATTAGGGTATGCTCCTGTGATTAGCCCTGTGGAAGGGAGAAGAAAAAAGCAGCAGTGGATAGAGGGAGACGTCCAGCAGTACACAACCTGGTGTCATTCCACAGGGAGCAGTGGAGCTAGCAAAACCCTTCAGGGTGGCCCCAAATTAGACCAGTTGGCTAAGCCTTTATGCCTTCACATCACTTAGTCATTGGACCACACTGAGAAGGGAAGTGACCTCAGGTGAAGAACTCTATGCAGCTCCAGCCATCCCTGCAGGTATAGGCAGCTGAATGTGGTCTGCTCACTGCATTTCCAATAACTGGGGTAGCAAGAGTTTTATTGATGGGGCATTTGGTGGCACATCACAATATCCAAATCATTACCTCCCCAAACCTTCATTTCCATCTTTGCATGTTAGTTATTTGGGGTTCCCATTAGTTTTTTCCTGAATTGTTGTAACAAAGTCCTAGTTTCTCTCTGCTTATTGTCTTCACCTCTCTCCAGCCAATTTTCCACACAGATATAATTATGCTGTTCTTTATCCTAAAACCATTCATTGCCCTCTTTTCACCTGTACCTCCAGCCAAGTGATACTCTAGCCCTGACAAGGCTTTCACATGTTTTCTGGTTCTTTCTTTGCTAGATATCTTCCCCCTCTGACCTGATTTTTTTTTGCTTAGCTAACTCCTGCCTTGTCCTTCGGGACTCACCTACTTTATGTACCCTCCATGGTTTTCTGAGCCTCAGTTCAGTGTCATTTCAGTATGTAGCCCTCATTATTTGCCTTTGGAATATTTATTACATGATACTCCAATTGTTTGTTACTAGATTTCCATCTCATTGAGAGCACAAATGACTTGATCTTTAAAATGAAAATATTTTATTTATTTATTTTTAGACAGAGGGGAAGGGAGGGAGAAAGAGAGGGAAACGTCAATATATGGTTGCCCCTTGAGTGCCCCCTATTGAGTGTTGTAGACCGCTCTGCCTAGTTTTAGGAATTGTATCTCTATCCCTTGTGGCTAAGGGCGAGAGACAACCTTTGGAATGCCAGCCACAGGAGACAAAGCCCGTCTCTGGTAGCAAACCTTGCCTCAGTTCCTGTCCCTGCCCCCAAAGCTTGGTCAGAAGTCAATAACGGGTAAGACCCCTCACAGCGGGGGGAAACCTAAGCCAGACTCAATCACTTGGGAGGCCTTCATGGAAGGACTAGGGGGGCTGCAACAAAGAGCAATGGACTCTCGCCCCCCAGCTTTGAGATAGCCTGAGTCCCCATGTCCCCTGGGAGAAGTGCTTCCTGGCTCTAATCCCCTTAAGCCTGAATATCTGTTGGGGAGAGGTACAGCTCCTTGCCTGGCCAGAGCGTGTCCTGGGGAAAAATCTGGCACCACAAAGACTTGCTGATAAACCTGTGAAATCTGCTCTGCTAAGAGTGCTTTCATTCATATGATAAGAGTCCAAGAGGAAATGAGTATGTCTCCCAAAGTTTCTGCAACTCTCTTCCTGACAGACACTGACTCAGACTTTGAAGCCTTCAGATTTCCTTGAAATGTTATCTACTGTTTGATCCTTGCTGCCCTGTATTCCTGTGTATTACAACCCAGTAAAAGGCTATGGAAGAGAGAGCTCGGGGCCTTTTTCTCCTCAGAGAAACTGGCAGCTGCTGGCCTTTGTCTCCCCTGAGAAACTGGCCTCAGCCCACTCCTCCTCCCCTAAGCAGATCCAGCATGTCTCAGCCATTTTTATTCATTCCCTCGTGTCCATGGCACAGGGGCGGGGAACTTGCGAAGAAGTTGCCCCCACAACTGAGGACCTGGTCCACAACCCAGGCATGTGCCCTGACTGGGAATCGAACCAGTGACTCTTTGGTTCACAGGCTAGTGCTTAATCCACTGAGTCACACCAGCCAGGACACGGCTTGCTCTTTTTAACTCAGCACCTAGCACATGGCCTGACATTATAGGGGACTTTCAAATGTTTAAGTAAGAGAATTAATCAGAGAATATTTTTAAGAATACACTTACATTCCTGATTACTAACTATGCTCTTTTGAACATCTGGGACAATTTTCAAAAGCAGGAATCTATCTTTAAACTGAGGCTTATTGATCAGCTCTGAACTTCCCAGTAAAAATACTATAGTCTTCATATAGTCTATGAAGTTTAACCTAGGGGCTACTTCGGTTCATTATTAAAGAAAGACCTTCCCTGTGGCAGTCTGGTAAGCTATTGTAGGGAAGGAAATTGCTAACTGCTCTAATCCCACTGTCTAACTTTCCCTCTACTCTCTTCTCATAACCTATGGAGTAAACCCAGGAACAGAAGGAGAGAGGGTATCCCTCCCTTCCTCAGGGGATACAGATCTGTGTCAATGTCTTCTTTTGCCTCTGGTTTCTTGTTTCCAGCTCTCTAGACTGGATGAGACAAGATGGTGACTCTTGAAGAATCCTTCCTGCCCCATCCCCAGCCCAGTGTTGTCCAGAGCCCACCCTCTCACTTCTACCCTTCCCTGAAGTGAGAGGAAATCTCGAATTCTCCAAGCCACTAATTCTTAACAGACATCTGGTGACTTTGTTACTTACACATCACTGAGTTTTAGGTGAGATTTACACTGTTGAACAGAGGCAATCCTGTTCTCATAGAATCTTCTAGTTTTCCCAAGAGACCTACATGCAGTAGCTTAAAGATGGTTGTATAGATGACAGCAATGTTTCAATAAATTCTCATACCTTGTTCATTTGTATTAGTTTAAAATTATTTCTAAAATAACCTTTAAACAAAATCCCATGCTTTTTTCAGATAACATTGACTTTTTTTGGGAATCACAGAGACACGTTGGGAAACTTTAATTTATTTTACAAAGCCATGCCCTGTCCTGGAAGGTTTTCATGTTGAATTTTATTAACAGTTTTTGTCCCTTGTTATACTGCATATATGAACAATTAAAATCATTTAAAATAATTTATTCAATTCACTAACACCAAGACATTAATTAACTGATGCATAATTGATCAGAGCAGCAAGGCATCCCTTCTTGAGGGTTTAGATAGGGAAGCTGTGATCTGAGTGTTCATGAACAGAGTAGATAACAGTCAGCTGCGCCCTTGAGCCAGATACTGACACAATCAGGGTCATAATTCAATAGCCAAAGGCTGTTCAGGCCACAAGAGGAGCACTTGGCCCTTGGCTGTTGCTCAGTGTGAAGTGGTACTCTATGCTTAGGCTGGGTCTTAAGATAGACACGGGACCTTGGATGTCAGAGCGGGGAGCAGCCTTGTCCTTTTCTCAACATGTGCAGTACATTCAAACTGCATTTTGAGGAAAGTGCTCCTATGCAATTTGTTTCAGGTCCATGAGGAGATGAGTCCAGAAATTGAGAGTAAGCATTTAGGAATTGGACAGTCATTGTATATCTGCTGAATCAAATTTTAATTTCAGGCTTATATTTTTATGTCATTTTCATCTAGTTTTCTAATAATTAATTTATTGTATTTAAAATAAGCATCAGTATGTAATAGATTATAAATTGTAAACAAAACAAAACAAAGCAAAAACCCAAATAGTCCTTTCATACAAATATTTCTAAAACCACTGCTTTGGATCATTCCAGCAATCCTTAAACACAAACCTTGCAAAATACTGTTTGGCCTAAATATGTTCTAGGGAAGATAACTTGAGCTCTAATATCCCTTTGCAACCGAGGTAAAAAAACGGGATTTGAGATGTTTGCGTTTGTCTCTCTGGAGGGGCTTCTGTGTTCTGCAGAGCCAGAGAAAGAGATTAACAAAGATGAGTCAAAGCCATGGAAGCTGTAAATAATATAGCTATGCTGATATTCATTTTGAACATGTGCCTACTGAGAGGGTCACGAGTTAACCCTGAGGAATAATATTACTGTACAAGCCACAGCTGAGGATTGGTGTACATCCCAGTGAATTCATGGTCCCGCCTCCCATAACAAGGGTGCTGAGGACTGAAGGCCTGCCTCACAGCATGTTTTGTAAGTAAATACTAGAAAAGAAACTGAAGAGTTGTCCTTTGGGAAAGTAGGATTTAAATGAACTGGTTAGAAGAGAGGAAGTTAGCCATTCCCAGACTTTACTAATATAAGTAAAATGAGTATAGCCACTAAACTGAAATGGAATGAATACTTTCTGGGGCCTGACTCTAAGTTGCCCTTGGATGTGGTAATGAGAACACCTTCTAGAAAGCTTGTCTGAAGTCTTTGTGTGTGTATGTGTGTCGAACAAGATATAATAGCTTTTGTAGCCCCTTTGATAGGATTCCAGGTAGACTTGTCTTGGTACTTCATGGGTTGCTGTGTATGCACATACAGAGCACAGGGGATAACTCCCCATGAACTCATGTGTCAGTCTCTCTTCTTGAACTCATACCTTAAATGCTGTATGTGGGGGTGGGGTCTGAGAGGGAACAATGGTGCTTGCTCCACTCTCTGTGAGATTTCAGTCCCTTCTTCTGCTTCCCCCAAGCAAACTGGGCCTTTCTGGTGCTGGTTCCCAGGTGGGCAGATTTGTGTGCATTCTAGGATCCTGTGGGTCTCTCCAACAAACTCTCCTGTGAGGCTGGGAGTCTCTCCTGGCACCTCAACCCTGACCTGGAAATGAAGGTAGCTTGTGGTTTGTGCATAAGTGATCTTGGAAATATAGTCTCAGGATTTTAAAAACTGAAATTGCTATTCTGAAAATAAAAGTTGTTATTATAAGACGACTACCATATAACCTTATCTAATAGGAAAGCCCCTCACCTGAGATTATATGTGGGACCCATTTATTCACATGACTGGGAATAAATATAACGTACTGAATCAGGAACATTATGCCTCTAAAACCAGTGGTGCATTCAATGTGATGTATCTCATATTTTTGGTATCATCTAAATAGCAAGGGAGAGACTTCTGGCCAAGATGGAAGCATAGGTAGACACAGCGTGTCTACACGCACAAAAATAAGGACAACAACAATTTAGAAACCAAATAACAATCAGAACATATAGAAAATTGAACTGTGTGGAAGTACGACAACCAAGGAGTTAAAATAGACACATTCATCCAGACTGGTATGAAGGGTAGAGAAAGGCCAATCAACCCTATGGCAACAAGATGTAAGGAATTCCTCCCTGGCTGGTATGGAGGGCAAAAAAAGCAGTGGCACCAGGTGGGGCGAGCCAGACAGCAGTTGACAAATCCCAGGCACACAAGATGGCAGCGGGCAGACCCTGGGCACTAAGGCAGTGGCTACGGACCCTGGGTGCGAGGTGGCAAAAGGCAGACCCAGAGAGGTGGCGATTGTGAAATGGGGCACGGCACACAAGGCACCTGGCTGACTGGGTGGTCCGATATTCGTGGGCATATAAACCAGGCAAAACTAGGGAGCAAGACAGACCACACAACCCAGGGCTCCAGCATGGGAAAATAAAGCCTCAAAACACTGATTGAAAACACCTGTGGGGGTTGAGGTGCCAGGAGAGACTCCCAGCCTCACAGGAGAGTTTGTTGGAGAGACCCACAGGCTCCTAGAATGCACACAAACCTGCCCACCTGGGAACCAGCACCAGAAAGACCCAGTTTGCTTGGGGGAAGCAGAAGAAGGGACTGAAATCCCACAGAGAGTGGAGCGAACACCATTGTTCCCTCCCAGACCCCACCCCCACATACAGCATCACAACCTAGCCACCTGGGTTGCCCCACTCTGGTGAACACCTAAGGCTCTGCCCTCATACCTAACAGGAATGTCAAGACAAAAAAAAAAAAAAAAAAAAAAGAAGAATAGTGCAAACAGAAAAACAGATCTAAGCTCCAGAGCAAACACAACTAAGCAACAAAGAGATAGCCAACCTATCAGATGCACAGTTCAAAGCACTGGTGATCAGAATGCTCACAGAATTGGTTGATCTTGGTCGCAAATTAGATTAAAAAAATGAAGGCTATGCTAAGTGAAATGAAGGGAAAATGCACAGGGAACCAATAGTGATGGAAAGAAAAGTGGGACTCAGATCAATGGAGTGGACCAGAAAGAAGAAAGAAACAACCAAACAGAAAAGAAGGAAGAAACAAGAATTTAAAAAATGAGGAGAGGCTTAGGAACCTCCAAGATATCTTTAAATGTTCTAACATCTAAATTATAGGGGCACCAGAATGGAAAGAGGAAGATCAACAAGTGAAAAAGTTATTTGAACAAATAATAAAGAACTTCCCCAAGCTAGCAAAGAAAATAGACTTCCAGGAAATCCAAAGGAAGCTCAGAGAGTCCCAAAGAAGTTGGACCCAAGAAGGAACACACCAAGGCCCATCATAATTATACTAGCCAAGATAAAAATGAAGGAGAGAATTCCAGAACCAGAAAGAGATAAGGAGATAGTAACCTACAAAGGAGTTCCCATCAGACTGTCAGCTGATTTCTCCAAAGAGACCTTGCAGGCAAAAAGGGGCTGGAAAGAAGTATTCCAAGTCATGAAAGGCAAGGACCTACATCCAAGATTGCTCTATCCAGCAAAGCTTTCATTTAGAATGGAGAGGCAGATAAAGCACTTCTCAGATAAGGTCAAGTTCAAGGAGTTCGTCATCACCAAGCCCTTATTATATGAAATGTTAAAGGGACTTATCTAAGAAAAAGAAGATAAAAAATATGAACAGTAAAAAGACAGCAAACTCACAGTTATTAACGATCACACCTATAACAAAAGCAAACTAAGCAAACAACTAGAACAGGAACAGAACCATAGAAATGAAGATCACATGGAGGGTTAGCAACAGGGGAGTGGGAGGAGAAGTGGGGAGAAGGTGCAGAGAATAAGTAGCATAGATGGTAGGTAAAAATAGACAGAGGGAGGGCTAGAACAGTATGAAAAATGTAGAAGCTAAAGAACTTACAACACCTGGATATGAATTAAAGGCAGGGAATGTGGATGGGAGAGGGTGTGCAGGGTGGAGGGGAATGAAGGGGAAAATGGGACAACTGTAATAAATATAGTCAATAAACTATATTAAAAATAAATAAATAAATAGCAATGGAGAATACCAGTAGTGAAGAAAATGAGTTAAATCTAGATTTAAATTCTAACTTCTCTGCTTTCTTGATATATAATTTTGAACACTTTACTTAACCTCTCTGAGCCTTAGGCTCCAAATCTGTAAACAGGAGACAGTGAAACCTACCTGAAAGGCTGACACTTACAGAATATTTCTTGCATGCTAGCTTTGTACTAAGTAGTTCCATATTTTTTCACTTATCCTCATATCATATCTTTAAACTCACATGCTATGATAACCTAATACCCAAATCCAAACACTCAGTGATCACAGCTTCAGAAATAATGTCTATAAAGGACTGAGCATAGTGCCTGGCATATTGTAGGCACTGAATATTTGAGTCATTCATCTATTATTATTGCTGCAACTGTCCGGAAGACAAAGGCAATGTGAGCAATGAAAATACACACTGGCGCTTGCTCTAAATTCTCCCCTCCCCTCTACTCTGCTCTAATAGTGCTGGGAGGTGGCCAGGCTCCAGGTTTTTCAGGCCCCGGCCGCATCAGTATGGAAAGCAGGTTTACCTCAGGGCAAGCATTAGGCAGATATAATTTTAGAGACAACTAGAAGGCTCCATGACCTTCCAAGTCTCTCCCTTAAAGCCTGGATGTTGCCTAAAACTCACTTGAGGAAAGTTACACCATTCATTCTGCTGGAATACCAAGAAAGCTCAAATATGCAAATTCCCAGCAGAGGTTACATAAAAGTGTGAATAAGTTTCTGGCAAACAGTATAAAATGACACCAGGTCTTAATAGCTGTGACAGAAGAGAATACAGAAAAGCAATGGTCACCTGGCATGGGTTGGAAGATGTTATGGGAAAAACGGGAGGTCAGAAACAACTTTGGGAGTCTCTCAGTTTTGTATCTGGCTGCCCCTGTTTATCTTCATTTGAATGCAGACAAACTGCATATTGTGAGCAAAGGGAAGAAGCTTCTGGAAGAAGTGTGCATGCACTTCAGTACACCTCTCTGAGGAAACTACACTGGCCACTTTGGCCTGTGTGTTGTGACAAAACTTCCCCTACACTCCTCTCCTCCTCAAGTTTCTACTCCATATGACATAGTGGTTATTAAAATTAGGTTGCCTGGGTTCAAATCCCAACTCCCCGTTTATCTAACTTTGGACGAGTACTTAGTCCTTGTGAACAGGTCGGTCACAAGGGTGCATGAGGATACAATGAGAAACCGAGCTAAAGTACTCTGTTCTGTGCCTGGTAAGCAACTCCCCCATTCCAGTTTGTGACCCAAAGGAAGCAACGAGTCAGTCAGGCATGTGTCAGGCCACCCGGTCTTCTGATACCAACTATGCCACTGACAGCCACACACATTTTACTACATGAGAAAATTATTCATTTACAGAAATTATAGTTTCAAAATGTTTCCTTTTTGCATCACAAGGTACAAACCAGTGACTCATCTCTTGTGCATGAATGTAAATCTTTAAAGATACAACCATCTAGGGCAGGAGATAAGAGCTCTATCGAGTATTCTCTGTGACACCAGTGGGAGTGATGGGAAAGTCACCTCGCCTCACTTCTCAGTATTGCGACCTCCCCTGAGGTAAAGGGAGGGGGTGGCTGAGACAACTCTCAGCAATAACTCTATCTGGGTGTTGTTGGTCAGGACTGCTTTGTAAAGCCATTTTGTATTTCCTGAGCCTCAGTGTGCCCATCTGCACACCCAAATTGCCACTGTCTATGATACTTTACTTGACATAAATATTTTTAAATTTTTTATTTATTGATTTGAGAGAGAGAGAGTGTGTGACATCAATGTTTGTTCCTTTCATTTATGCATTCATTGGTTGATTCTTGTATGTGCCCTGACCAGGAATGGAACCCACAACCTTGGCATGTTGGGATGAATAACCAACTGAGCTATCTGGCCAGGGCAAATATTAATGAGCTTCAAATTTTCTTCCCAGCTCTCTAAGCATCCCTCATGCCATGTTCCTCCTGCACCCCTGCCACACACATAAAATGAGAGCTTTAGCTATCTTCTGAGGACTGCACATTGGCTAAAGCCATCTAAATACAAAACCAGGGGCTCTGCCCTACTGAGTTCAGGGGAATAATCTGGGACAGACTCAGACATGTGGCCCTAGGATGGGAGAACACACCAACAATCTTCCCTGAAGTCTGAATGGCACCTCTCCCTTATGGTAGATTCAGGGGTCCCATCCTCCTGATTATACCATAAGGCCTTTCAGAAACAGATTCTCCTTAGTAGGGAAATTCATTAATATACTTCCATATGCAGTTACTTAAAAATATTCAAAAGAAGGGGCACAAGATGGCAGTGGAGTAGGACCTTTCTCACACCTCCTCCTAGAACCAAATGAAATAAAGCTAAATAGGGGAACAGTCACCTGAAATTACCAGTCTAGACTACCTGAAGAGAAAATGTCCAAGAATGGGAAGAAACTACCTCAAGACCAGTAGGAAGGCCGAGGTTGTGAAAGAGTCTGGCCCCGCTACCATGGGCAGCTAGCCAAGGTGGTAGAGGATAGAATGGCTGTGGGAGCTTCCCTCTGAGAGGAGTGAAGACTAAACCCCAGGCTGGGCTCCCCAGCATGGTTGCCAGAGCCAGGATCAGCTGTCTATGCAGCATCCCTTGGTGAAAGTCAGCAAAGTTTTTGTCCACCAGGGAGAGACAGAGCCCACTGGAGACAAACACACATTCTTTTAAGGGGCCAAAGCACAAGATTTTTTCCTTTGCAGCCAATCACCTGGGGCTACTGCAAAGGGAAGGCAGTGAAGACTGGAGTTACCTGAGGAGAATCTGGAGTGGGAAGCAATGGGAAGAGATGTGGGGAAGCAGCTCTCAGGATCCCTGTGCAGGGTCACCCCCTGATACCACAGCAGCATTTTTTCTTGAGAAGAGCAAACCCCTCCTAGGGAAATCAGCCTATAATTGTCATTATCTCACCCTGAATGATTTTTTTCTTCACCCTGCATCTTAATCCTTGCTGAGAAGAGAACAACACAGGCAGGCTCAGGGAGTGTCAGAGACTGGCTTTGGGAACTGGACTGGCACTTCCTCAACACAGGAGACCTTCCCCAATCAGGAGGGTGCTTCTATTGGGTGGGCACTTCCTCAACCCACCCAATAGAAGCACTCTCCTGAATTTCCAGCAGACCCAAACTCTAGGCACTGAAGGCCTCACCTGCCTGCCTACCAGGGGCTCCGCCCTACTGAGTTCAGGGGAATAATCTGGGACAGACTCAAACATGTGGCTCTAGGATGGGAGAACACATCAACAATCTTCCCTGAAGTCTGAATGGTACCTCTCCCTTATGGTAGATTCAGGGGTCCCATCCTCCTGATTCTACCAGAAGGCCTTTCAGAAACAGTTGATTCAGTGTCTAAGACTGACAGCAGGCTGGCAGACAGAGCATGCAGAGGCAGATTTGGTGGCACCTTGGTCCATTTGCTGATTTACCCCTGGGCCTGTGCTGGTAAAATCTGTCCTTGTAGGGCAGCTTGGCCCCTCCCATGCACAGCCAAGTCTGGTGGAAACAGCCGCAAAGTATGGATCATTTGTAGTATCAAACAGGCTCTGAGGGCCAGACATGAACATCATCTGACATTGGCTTACACTAGTTCAGACAACACTGAAACAGTACTGAAAAGGAGATCCCAGCAGGCAGGCACGAAAGTCTGCTGAAAAGAATTCCACTTTGTTCTTTTTTCATTAGTTTTATTATTTTTTCTTTTTCATAGCCTTTTTATTATTTTTCTTCTATTGTCTTTTTCTCTATTTTTTTCTTTCATAACTCTTATTTTATGCTTTCCCTTACTTATTTTTATTATTTCCTCTTGCTTGTTTTTTTGCCATTTATCTCTTTCTATTTCTTATTTTCCTCTTCCTTCTCCCCCTCATAGCTCTTTTTCTTTCATTTTCTCTTCTCTTACTTTTTGTTTTCTTATGCTATCCTTGTTTTCTTTTGCTATGCTTTATGTTTTGTTGTTGTTTTTGCTATTGTTGGGTTTTTGCTTATTTTCTGTTTTGTTTTTCTGTGTTGTGTTGTTTTGTTTTGTTCTGTCAGCACCTGTACAGTAGCTTGAAAGATGTGTTTGGGGTTCAGCCTCCCAGTCAGCCAGCTGGAGTGGAAATCTGACCAACAAGTGGGCCAACAGCAATCAAGATCAAATTACAACAGGAGGTCCCACATAACCCACACGAAGGACATTCCTAGAGCATTCAGTTAAGGGGATCAATAAGACTGCACCACTAGGTCCCACAGGATGCCTGTCATGTAAGGCTAGACCATGAAGACTGGGAGTCAAAGCTGATCTATCTAATATACAGAAACAAGCATTAAGAGACAACTAGAATGGGTAACAAAAAACAACTCTTAAATTAAAGACAAGGGGGAATATCCAGGAAAAGAGTTAAATGAAACTGAGGCAAGCAATTTATCAGCCATATAATTCAAAGTAATGGTTATAAGGATACTCAAGGAACTTAGAAATTCAGGAACATTATGGGAACTACATCAGCATGAAAGAGAACATAGAAACTATGAATAAGAACCAGTAAGAAATGAATAATACCCTAGAAGGAATACCCTAAAAGCAGGCTAGATGAAGCATATGATTGAATCAGTTATTTGGAAGATGAGGTAGAAAAATACCCAATCAGACAACCAAAAAGTCTTAAAAAGAAGAGGATAGTTTAAGGGAGTTTGGGACAACATGGCACATAACAATACCTGCATCATGGGAATATCAGAAGAAGAAGAGAGTGAACAAGAAATAGAAAACCTGTTTGAAGAAATAATGACAGAACATTTCCCTAACCTGGCGAAGAAAAAAGTCACACAAATTCAATAAGCAGAGTCCTAATTAAGATGAACCCAAAGAGATCCATTCCAAGTCACATCATAATTAAAATAGCAAAGCTTAAAGACAAAGAGAGAACCTTTTTAAGATATTAAACAAATTATCTTCAAGAAAGAAACAGCTAGTTGCCTACAAGGAAGATCCCATAAGGCTCTCAGCTGATTTCTCAACAAAAACACTTCAGGCCAGAAGGGATTGGCAGGAAGTATTCAAAGTAATGAAAAGCAAGGAAGGGCAACAAATCCTACTCTATCCAGCAAGGACAATTTTTAAAATTAAAGGCAAAATAAAGAGCTTCCCGGACCAAAAAATAAAAGCTAAAGGAGTACATCTCTACCAAACCAGTACTGTAAGAGGTGCTAAAGGAACTACTTTAGGAAGAAGAAGAAATATAGAGAGGAACATAGGTATAAAGAAAAAATGGCAATGAATAAGTATCTGTCAATAATAATATTAAGCACTGGTTGGTATATAGCTCAGTGGATTGAGTCCAGGCTTTGGTTGTAGGTTCAATTCCCAGTCAGGACACATGCCTGGGTTGAAGGCTGGGGCCTCAGTAGGGGGCACATGAGAGGCAGCCACAAATTGATGTTTTTCTCCCTCTTTTTCTTCTTCCCTTTCCCCCTCTCTAAAAATAAATAAATAAAATCTTTCCAATCAAAAGATATAGGTAGCTGAATGGATAATAAAACATGACCCATGACCCTGGCTGGTATAGCCCAGTGGATTGAGCTCTGGCCTGTGAACCAAAGGGTCAATTGTTCAATTCCCAGTCAGGGCACATGCCTGGGCTGTGGGCCAGGTCCTGAGTAGGGGGGTGTATGAGAGGCAGGCACACATTGATGTTTCCCTCTCTTTCTCCTTCTCTTTCCCTCTCTGTAAATATAAATAAATAAAATATTTTTAAAGAACATGACCTATAGATATGCTATCTACAAAATACCTACCTCACAACAAAAGATTTACACAAGCTACAAGTGAAGGCATGGAAAAAATTATTCCATGAATATGGAGACAAAAAAAAAGCTGGGGTATTACTACCAAAATAGACTTCAAAACAAAGCCCATAGCAAGAGATAAGAAAGGTCACTACATGATAATAAAGGCATCAATTCAACAAGAGGTTATAATCTTTTTACATATATATGTACCCAATATAGGAGCACATACATATATAAAGAAAATCTTGGTGGATTTTAAGGAAGAGATTGACAAAAATAATCACTGTAGGGGATTTTAACACTTCATTGTCACCAATCAATATATCATCCAGATACAAAAATGTCAACAAGGAAACAGCAGCCTTAAATGATACTGTAGATTAAATGAACCTAATTAATATGTACAGAACATTTCATCCCAAAACAGAAGAATACACATTCTTCTCAAATGCACATGGGTAATTCTCAAAGACAAACCACAAAGTAGGACACAAAATAAGCCTTAAATTCAAGAAGATTGAAATCATATCAAGTATTTTCTTCTACCACAATGGCATGAAATTAGAAATTTACCTCAATTAAAAAAACATCAAAATATTTAAAAAGATGGAAGATAAATAGCGTGTTATTAAATAACAAATGGGTTTTCAATGAGATCAAGAAAGAAATAAAAAAGTACCTGGAAACAAATAAAAATGAATATACAACAACCCCAAACCTATGGGAAGCAACAAAAAACAATGCTGAGAGGGAGGTTCAATGAATTACAGGCCTACCTCAAAACACAAAGAAAATCTCAATCATACAATCTAAACTTACATGTACAAGAACTAGAAAACAACAACAAATGAACCAAGATTGAGTAGAAGGAAGGAAATAATCAAGATCAGAGTAGAAATAAATGACATAGAGACTAAAAATAGAATCAAAAGTTCTATGAATCTGGAAGCTGTTTCTTTAAAAAGATGAATAAAATTGACAAACCTTTTACCAGGCTCATCAAGAAAAAGAGAGAGGGGGGATGCTGGGAAGATGGCCTCGGAGTAGGACGGAGCTGATGCTAGCTCCTGTACTCACGGGTGAAAATCCTGGCAGATCTACAGAGAAACAGCACAATAAACCATCGGTTACCCAGCATTTACGAAATTAAAAGACCAGAGATTGTGACAGATGCTGAAACACCAGACAGTGGCAGAGTCAGCTACTGAAGCTGGCACACACGTGGCCCCTGTGCCGCCACCATAGCAACAGGCCTGGGAGCCAGGGAGTCAGGTAGGGGGCCGGACACTCCAAGCCTCTGTGATGGTCCTGGGTGACAGAGGAGTCAGGAAATGGAGCTGGGACATTCTCAGCTCCTGTACCGATGCCATAGCTACCGGCCTGGGCAACAGAAGGGTCAGATGCAAGAGCAGGGACAAATGAGGCCCCTGTGACGCCACCATAGAGACGGGCCTGGGCGCGGGGGGAGCCAGCTACGGGAGCCCGGACATTCTCAGCCCCTGTGCCACTGCCATAGCGACTTGACTGAACGCCGGGGAGTCAGGTATGGAAACTGGGACACTCCAAACCCCTGTGATGGCCCTGGGAGGCAGAGGAGCCAGCTACGGGGAGCTGGGACATTTCCAGCCCCTGTGCCACTGCCGTAGTAACGGGCCTGGGCGCTTGAGGAGGCGGCTACTAGAGCCGGGACATTCAGCAGTGGTAGGCAACCAACGCAGGGACCAGCGTGAGGACTAGCATGAGAGTAGGTAGAGACGGAGAACATCAAGAAACTTCAAGGAGTCTGCACCACTGAACTTCACAAGGATCATACCACAGAAGTTCACACCATAAAACCAGGGTTTCAGGACAGATCAATTTTAGAAGCAGAGACTAACAAGAAGAGTCTCAAATAATGGGAAGACAAAGAAACAATCCCCAAATGAAAGAAAAAGCAGAAACTTCAGAAAGAATGTTAGATGAAATAGAGGCTAATCAACTATCAGATAGTGAATTCAAAGCACTGGTTATTATGAAGTTCAAAGAGCTCACAGTGAACTACCAGAAACTACAGGGGAACTACAGTGATCTCTCTGCAAACTACATCAACATGAAAAAGGAAATGGAAACTATCAGCAAGGGACAAGAGGAAATGAAGAATACAATTTCCGAATTGAAGAGCACAGTAGAAAGTTTCAAAAGTAGGATAGATGAAGCAGAGGATAAGATTAGTGAGTTGGAGGACAAGGTAGAAAGCATCTCACAGAAAGAGCAAGAAAATGAAAAGAGGCTCAGAAAGAATGAAGAAGGATTAAGAGAAATGCAAGACAATATGAAACATAATAATATCCGAATAATAGGAATACCAGAAGGAGAAGAAGAAGAACAAGGGATAGAAAACATATTTGAAAGAGTAATGAGAGAAAATTTCCCTAATTTCATGAGAGAAAAAGTCACACAAATCCAGGAATCACAGAGTCCGAATCAAGAGGAACCCAAGAAGGCCCACTTCAAGACACATCATCATCAAAATGGCAAAATTCCAAGACAAAGAGAGAATCTTAAAGGCAGCAAGGGAGAAAAAAGAACTAACATACAAGGGAGCCCCAATAAGGTTAGCTACTGACTTCTCAATGGAAACACTCCAAGCAAGAAGAGAATGGCAAGAAATATTCCAAGCAATGAGAACCAGAGGCCTACAACCAAGGCTACTTTACCCAGCAAGGCTCTCAATCAAGATAGAAGGCCAAATAAAGAGCTTCCAAGACAAAAGAAGCCTAAAAGAATATGCCTCCACCAAACCAGCTCTATAAGAAATACTAAAAGGACTGCTTTAAGGGAAGGAAGGATAAGAGAGAGACAGAGAGGAACACAGGTACAAAAATGGCAATGAATAAGTACCTATCAATAATAATGGATTAAATGCTCCAATCAAAAGACACAGAATAGCTCAATGGATAAGAAAGCATGACCCACACATATGCTGCCTACAAGAGACCCACCTCAGGACAAAAGACCATCCCAGACTAAAAGTGAAAGGCTGGAAACAAGTTTTCCAATCAAACAGACAAGAAAAAAAGCTGGGGTAGCAATTCTCATATCGGACAATATAGACTTCAAAAAAAGGGCCATAAAGAGAGACCCAGAAGGTCACTTCATAATACTCAAGGGAAGAATCCACCAAGAAGACATTAACATTGTAAACATATATGCACCAAAAATAGGGGCACCCAAATATATCAAGAAAATCTTAGAGGACTTCAAGAAAGATATAGACAGCAACACAGTTATAGTAGGGGATTTTAACACCCCAGTATCAAAAATGGACAGATCTTCCAAACAAATTATCAACAAAGATACTGTGGCATTAAACAACACCCTAGATGAAATGGACTTAACTGATATGTATAGAGCCCTTCATCCCAAAGAAGCTAAGTACACATTCTTCTCAAATGCACATGGAACATTTTCAAAGATAGACCACATGATAGGACACGAAATTCAAGAAAATTGAAATCATACCAAGCATCTTCTCTGACCACAAGGGACTGAAATTGGAAACCAACCCCAAAGAAAAAAACCCAAAGCACCCAAAATCATGGAGACTGAATGGTATGCTATTAAACAACAAATGGGTCAAGAATGAAATTAGGGAAGAAATCAAAATGTTTCTGGAAACAAATGAAAATGAACTCACAACAACCCAAAACTTATGGGACACAGCCAAGGCAGTCCTGAGAGGGAAGTTTATAGCAATACAGGCCTACGTAAAGAAGATAGAAACATTTCAAACAAACAACCTAACCCTATACCTGCAAGAACTCGAGGAACAACAGCAAAGATAGCCCAGAGCAAGCAGAAGGAAGGAAATAACCAAGATTAGAGCAGAATTAAATGACATAGAAACTAAAAGCACAATTCTAAGGATCAATGAATCCAGGAGTTGGTTCTTTGAGAAGATAAACAAAATAGACAAGCCTTTAAGTAGGCTCATCAAGAAAAGAAGAGAGAGGACACAAATAAACACAATCAGAAACGAAAGAGGAGAGATTACAACTGATACCACAGAAATAGAAGGGATTGTAAGAAATTACTATGACAAACTGTATGCCAAGAAATTTGAAAACCTAGGGGAAATGGACACATTTCTAGAAAAATACAATCTTCCAAAACTCAGTGAAAAAGAAAAAGAAAATCTAAATACACCAACTACAGCTAAAGAAATTGAAGCAGTAATCAAAAAACTCCCATCACACAAAAGCCCTGGACCAGATGGTTTCACAGGAGAATTTTATAAAGCATTTAAGGAAGAGCTAACCCCTATTCTCCACAGACTATTCCAAAAAATCCAGAAGGATGGAAAACTCCAAAATTCTTTTTAATGAAGCCAGCATCATCTTAATTCTAAAACCAGACAGAGACACAACAAAGAAAGAAAACTTCAGGCCAATACTGCTGATGAACATAGATGCTAAAATCCTCACCAAAATATTGGCAAATCGCATCCAACAATATATCAAAAAGATCATACACCAAGACCAAGTGGGATTTATCCCAGGTATACAAGGATGGTTCAATATTCGCAAATCAGTAAATGTAATACATCACATAAACAAAAGCAAAGACAAAAACCACATGATCATATCAATAGATGCGGAAAAAGCTTTCGATAAGGTACAACACCCATTTATGATAAAAACACTCAGCAAAGTGGGAATACAGGGAGCATTTCTCAAAATAATAAAGGCCATATATGAGAGACCTACAGCCAATATCATACTCAATGGGAAAAAACTAAAAGCTTTCCCACTAAGATCAGGAACAAGACAAGGATGTCTACTTTCACCACTTCTATTCAATATAGTATTGGAAGTTTTAGCCACAGCGATCAGGCAAGAAAAGGAAATAAAAGGCATCCAAATAGGAAAGGAGGAAGCAAAACTGTCACTGTTTGCAGATGACATGATAATGTACATGGAAAATCCTATAGACTCTACCAAAAAACTACTCAAACTAATTAATGAATTTGGCAAAACAGCAGGATACAAAGTCAATATCCAGAAATCAAAGGCATTTTTGTATACCAACAATGAATCAGCAGAAGCAGAAATCAAGAAAAAAATCCCATTTGATATAGCAAAAAGAAAAATAAAATATCTGGGAATAAACCTAACTAAGGAGGTAAAAAACCTTTATGCAGAAAACTACACAACCCTGAAGAAAGAAAGCAAGGAAGACACAAACAAATGGAAACATATACCTTGTTCATGGATTGGAAGAATTAACATCATCAAAATGTCCATACTACCCAAAGCAATATACAGATTCAATGCAATACCTATTAAAGTACCAATGGCATATTTCACAGACATAGAACAAACACTTCAAAAATTTATATGGAACCATAAACGACCCAGAATAGCAGCTGCTCTTTTGAGAAAGAAGAACAAAGTAGGGGGGATCACAATACCTGATATCAAACTGTATTACAAGGCCACTGTAATCAAAACAGCCTGGTACTGGCATAAAAACAGGCACATAGACCAATGGAACAGAACAGAGAGCCCAGAAATCAACCTAACTCTCTACAGTCAATTAATATTTGACAAAGGGGGCAGTAACATAAAATGGAGTAAAGATAGCCTCTTCAACAAGTGGTGCTGGGAGAATTGGACAGCTACATGCAAAAAAATGAAACTTGAGCACCAACTTACACCATATACCAAAACAAATTCAAGATGGATAAAAGACTTAAATATAAGCCGTGACACCATTAAAGTCCTAGAGGAGAACATCGGCAAGAAAATCTCAGATATTTCATGCTGCAACTTTTTTACTGATATGTCCCCTAAAGCAAGGAATATAAAGGAAAGAATAAACAAATGGGATCTCATCAAAATAAAAAGCTTCTGCATGGCTAAAGAAAACAGTATTAAATTAGCAAGACAACCAACTGTATGGGAAAACATATTTGCCAATGATACCTCAGACAAAGGTTTAATCTCCAAAATATACAAAGAACTTACACGACTCCAATCTAAGAAGACACCCAACCCAATTAAAAAATGGGAAAAGGACTTGGACACTTCTCCAAGGAGGACATACAGAACATCCAGAGTCACATGAAGAGATGCTCAATATCGTTAGCTATCAGAGAGATGCAAATTAAAACCACAATGAGAAACCACTTTACACCAGTCAGGATGGCTATCATAAACAAAGCAACAAACAACAAATGTTGGAGAAGGTGTGGGGAAAAGGGGTCCTTAGTTCACTGTTGGTGGGACTGCAGACTGGTACAACCATTATGGAAAACAGTATGGAATTTTCTCAGAAAAATAAAAGTCGACCTGCCCTTTGACCCAGCAATTCCACTGCTAGCATTATATCCTAAGAATCCTAAAACATCAATTTCAAAGAACCTATGCACCACAATGTTCATAGCAGCACAATTTACAATAGCCAAGAGTTGGAAGCAACCTAGGTGCCCATAAGTAAATGAATGGATCAAAAAATTGTGGTACATATACACAATGGAATTCTATGCAGCAGAGAGAAAGAAGGAGCTACTACCTTTTGCAACAACATGGATGGAACTGGAAAGCATTATGCTGAGTGAAATAGACCAGATGCTGAAAGACAAATAGCATATGATCTCACCTTTAACAGGAAGCTAAACAACAAAACAAACAAGCAAGCAGGAAAAAAAAACAACCAAAGACACTGAAATAGAGAACAAGGGGACAGTGAATGGAGGGGAGAGGGAAGGGAAGTTAAGGGGAAAAAGGGGGATGGATTTGGAGAAACAAATAGGAAGGACACAGGGACGAGAACTAAGGGGGGTGGAAATGGGAGGGAGGTGGGGAGCAAGGGGCGGGGGAGGCTGGGATGGGAGAAATAGACAAAAAAACTGTACTTGAAAAATAACTAAATAAAATTAATTTAAAAAAAAGAAAAAGAGAGAGGACCCAAATAAATAATGTCAGAAATGAAAGAAAAGAAACAACTGATATTACAGCAATATTAATACAAAGAATTGTAAAAATACTATGAACAACTACATGCCAAGAAATTGGATAGCCTAGTGAAATGGATAAATTTCTAGAATATGCAATCTTCTAAAACTGAATCAGGAAGAAGCAGAAAACCTCAATAGACCAACAGCAACTAATAAAATTGAAGCAGTAATAAAAAAAACTCCCAGCAAACAAAAGTCCTGGACCAGGTGGCTTCACAGGCAAACTACCAATCATTGAAAGAAGAATTAACATCCATACTTCTCAAAATATTCAAAAAAAATCAAGAGGAACGAAGACTTCCAAGCTCTTTTTTACAAGGCCAGTATTATCCTAATTCCAAAACCAGATAAAGACTACATCAGGAAGACAAAAAATCTAATTAAAAAATGGGAAAGGGACCTAAATAGACACATCTCCAAGAAGGAAAATAGACAGATGCAACAGACATACAAAAAATGCTCAATGTCACTAATCATCAGAGAAATGCAAGGTCAAAATACAATATCACCTCACACCTGCCAAAATGGTTATTATTAATAAATCAATAAACAAGTACTGGCAGGATTGGAGAAAAGGGAACCCTAGTGTACTGTCGATGGGATTGCATACTTGTGCAGTCACCGTGGAAAATAGTATGGAGTTTTCAAAAAATTAAAAATGGAACTGCCTTTTAACCCAACAATTCTACTACCTAGAATATATCCTAAGAATCCCAAAACCTCAATTTAAGAGAATATATGCACCCCCATGTTCATAGCAGCACTATTTACAATAGTCAAGATATGTAAATAACCTAAGTGTACATTAGTAGATAAATGCATTAAAAAGCTGTGGTACATTTACACAATGGAGTATTATGCAGCAGAAAAAAAGAAAGAATTCTTACCTTTTGTGACACCATGGATAGAACTAGAGACTATTATTTGAAGTCAAATGAACCAGTTCGTGAAAGACAAATATCATATGATCTCACTTATATGTGAAATCTAATGGACAAAATTTACTAATGAACAAAATAGAATCAGAAGCATAGAATCACAGAATAGGCTGACAGCTGTACGAGAGGAGGAGAGAGGTGGTGACTTATTGAAAGAACGTGAAGGGACTAACCAAAGAACATAAATGCATCACCCATGGACAAGGACAATGGTGTGGGGATTGCCTGAGGGAGTGGTGGGGCTGGGTGGAGGGGGGTAAAGGGGAAAAATCAGGACAATAGTCATAATATAAACAATAAAATATAATTTAGAAATAAAATAAATAAAAAGAAAAAGATATTTAAAAGAGCCTATGGAAGTGTCACACAGTCAACAAATATCTACTGAATATCTACCAAGTGCTAAAACTTAAGTTTCTTGGATAAATTATTGAATTTAAATCCTGTTCTGAAGGAATTTATAGTATGTTATGGGATAATAAGTGCATGAATCCAAGTAACTAATTTTAGGTTGGAGAGGATAAGAGCCACAAATTAAATACAAGTTCAAGGGAAGAAATGTTAGGAAGTCAGGCCCCCTTACACTCTAAATGCTTTTAGGAAGGGTTTGTATAGAGAGTCAAGGAGATGAGCTCTGAGGGTAGGTAGGTTGTGGATCTATGAGGACAGGGTGGGGATGGGAGTTCTTGAGGAAAAGGAAAAAAAAAAAGAGAACATTCTAGAGCAAAGGCATGGAGGAGGAAGGTGAAGTCCAGGATGAATCTGTGGGCGGTTAATGGTGTATTCAATTGCCCTGGTTCTGATCAATGAATGTTATAAATGTTGTCTGAGATTGTAGAAAGCCTAGAACTTTGGATAAATAATTTCTGCCATATACCCTAATTAGGAAATGGGAAGTTTTGAAGCAGGGGAAGATATACAGGTAAAACAGAAGGGGGGAGGTAGAGGAGAGGAAGTTCTGCAAGGAGAATGGGGCACTGATCCAAATTAGAGGCGTTGGGGGTCAGATGAGAGCCTGCCCCACTAGTGAGAGGAAGAGAAGAGGTTTAAAGGCAGAAGGACCATGTATCTCTTCAGTTTGCCAGGGACTCTTGTGGCTTCAGCTTGCTCTGGTGTAATGAATGATTATTACCGTTCTCTTTACAAGTACACCCACTTGGACAATAATATGATCACTTTAGTTGAAAATGATGTTAAGTTGAGTCACTAGAAGGGTGACACAATGAAAAAGAAACAGATTTTGGAGGACAGTGAGTGTGATTGTAGACATAAGTTTGAGGTAATTTTTTGGCTGCTAAGTGAAAAAATATATAGCAATAATATAATAATAGCCAACATTTCTTGAACACTGACTCTACATCAAACAGAGTATTACCTCATTTATTCTTCACGATAACCTTGTGAAATAGATACTACTATTATCCTCATTTCTTAGGTGATGAAACTGGACACAGAGAGTCATATGACTAGTAAATTTTGAAAACATCAGGCTATGACCTCAGAAGAGAATTCAGAATAGAGACAAGCATCTGGTGGAGAAGGCCAAGAGGTCCACGTGAGTTGCCAAAATAGAGATTGAAGCAAAGGATGAGGGGAAAGAACAAAAATAGAAATGGCAGGAGGAAGAGAAGGTCAGGAAAACCCAAAAGGAGCAATCTGTTAGATAGGTAAAGAAACCAAAATGGCAGCCTCACAAAAACTATGGCAAGAGTAGATTGACCAGCCCAATAGTGCAGAATGCTATAGATAAATGGGGAAGAAGAGGAATGGAAAGTATGTTGCGGTGGTGACTTCTGACCCAACAACAACCATGCTAATTTCTTCATTGTCAAAAATGTTTCACTTGCACCAGATGGTTGTGCAAATATCCAAGGACAGATGTCAAACTCCTCCTCATGTTCTGTATGGTGTGCAGATTGCCTCATGTTCTTGGGGGCAGGAAGCCCATTTGGACACCACTGTAGTCTTTGGGAGGTGGGATGGCAGAGGTAAGGAGTGAGAGACTGGGTGTGTGTGTCAAAGGTCATTTCTCCCTGAAGCCACCAGTAAAACAGGCTTTTTAAAAGAAAAAAATGACTAAGCAATTCCCTTGGAACAGGAGAAGTATATAAAAGTAGAGGAGAAAAAGCTGTAAGGCTTGTATTGCCCTTTTCTATTGAAAGAAGCTCACTAACCTCCAAGGATAGAATTTCACTAATCTGTAAGCCTAACTTAGCCTGAATCTCACCAAACTTTATGTGGGAGGTGTTAGTTATGCATGCCAGGTGGTAATGAAATAAAATCTTAGTGCTTTTGCTGTATTGTGTGGCTGTTAGTATTCTGAGTGTTTGCTTTGTGTACTATTGGAAGTAGGATGCAATTAGCTTGACATTCTTTTTCTCTGAGCGTTAGGTATCATAAATTACCATGCTAAAACTACTGGTACTTCAAAATCTGTAGTAGACTAGAATTTATTTTCTCTCTGTTTCAATTTATATTCTTTCTCCATCTGTACCACCTTCCTCCTTGAGGAATTTTGTCCTTTTATGATGAACAAATTTTTTTTATTCAGGAGAAAAATTAAAGGTTTCTTAACCTCGGCACTATTGACATTAGGAGCTGGAAAATTATTTGCTGTGGAAGATCGACCTATGCATTGTTCATTGTCCAACAGCCTCCCCGGATTCTTCCCACTAGGTACCAGTGACTATCAACCCCTCTCCCCAAGTTGTGGCAGTCAAAACTTTCTGCAGACATTGCTAAATACCCCCAAGGAGCAAAATCTTCCGCTTTTGAGACCTTCTGTGATAAGGTCATTCATACTAAGATTTTAGTGACTTAAGATGTTATTTCTCCAAAGAATATTTTCATTTTGTAAGTGGTACTAAGGAGAAGCAACACAGATGAGTAGAAATTTAAATTTATCTTTTTCTGTATCCCAATTAATCTCTAATTTAAGCTTTGTGGTGTCAGAAATACAATTCATAAAATGGATAGACTTGATCATCTTCGGGATTGAATTCAAGCTGTTTCATTCAGGGTTTCTCACTCAGTCCTGGGGTGTTTGCATAGCACTGCAGTGTTAGGAAAAATGGACATTAGATGCTGAGGCTTGGCCTGCCTTGTGCAGGCACTTGCAGCATTGTGCAAGTGTCCTCTCCGATCCTCTGGTGGAGTCATTCCTGCTGCAGGCACTGGAGTTCTGCCAGTACTTCAAATGGGCTGTCTCCACCTTGTGTCCTCCTTGTCCTGACCACAGACTCCTCTAGGACCCAGGAAACTTGAGAAAGCTCTCCCAGACTTCTCTGAGATTGAGGCAGACTCTCTCTGCCCTGGACTCATCTTGCTATATTCCTTTTTCTTTGCTATCAGTAAGTGCTGGTGTGATTTCCTTTGTCACTGGATCCTCAGCCATTTGGGCTTCTATTCCTTTTTACCACCCAAAATACAGCTAGAGGTGGGGACAGCCACCATCATCCACATCTTTTGTTTGGGGGAGGGAGGAGGGAAAGAGAGGGTTCTTGAACCTAAAAGCCAAGAATTTATTGCCTCTTTGATTCTGCAAAGGTGACTTCCCCCTAAGACAGTGATGAATCATTGCTAGCTGCTGGAACTGGAAGGAGGTCCCTGGGGCCTTTGAAGAAATTGACTGGAAAGAGAACACATGGCTTAATATCCTCCCTACTATCCTCACTTGGCAATCCTCCGTCTACAGGCACTACAGCTTTGGATGTACATATGAGGCAGCATTTTCCAGGCATGTCCTCCATACACTGCAAGGCATTTCAGAGGAAGACTTAATTTGTTTAATTCCACCAGGATTTTTGATGGGCAACTATGGGATGGAGGTATGAACCCATTTCTCATCTTTAGTCATCAAAACTACATTGAAGTACACAGTATAAAGCAATGTCTCCTCAACATCTCATAATGGGAAGTCTGGGAGGATGTCAATAAGAATACATACATTAGTAAGTGTGTGCATTCAATCAATAGAAAAGAATAATACCCTTTATACTGGGGACACATTAGACACAGTGAAAAATAGCATTGCCTTCCCACATTTATAGTTAAGAAGAAACAGCATCAAGCATTTGTCCAGAACTGAAGAACATCTCACATGGTCTTACAACTAACCTACGATGAAAACTATCTCACCTATTCTTTTTCTTTAAGTTCCATCACCTTTTGCCCTAGCCTTATTCTCAATGATTCACTTGCTTCTGATTTCACTGAGGAAATAGAAGCAGAGGGAAGGGAACTTGCTTGTGCTCCATCCTCCTGCACCTGCGTCCATGTTCTCTGTCTCCCTCCCGCCCCTCTGGGCAAGCCCCACTCCTCTACTTCTCTAGACCCTAAGAATGCCTTTATACAATGAATACCCCTGGCCCTTTTCTGTCTTGTCAAATCATACTTTTCTACTCTTTTATTTCTGGGTAGCTACCCCAAAATCTGAAAATACTTATTCATAAAGATATATGTACCTCTATGTTCATTGCAACATTTGTCACAGTAGCCAAGACATAGAAACAACCTAACTGTACCCCAGAGGATGATTGGATAAAGAACATGTGCTGTATATGTGCAATGGAATACTACTCAGCCAAAAAATATGAAATATAGCCATTTGTGACAACATGGATGGCTCTGGATAGTATCATGCTAAGTGAAATAAGCCAGATGGAAAAGGACAAAAACCACGTAATTTCACTCATATGTGAGATATAAAAGAAAAATCAACACATGAGCAAATAAAACAAGCATATAAACATAAAAATTCACAGACTCGGACAACTGAATGAGAGTTACCATAGGAGAAGGGGTTGAGAGGAGGACAGAGAGGGTAAAGGAGGTCAAACATATGTGGTGGGAGGAGACTAGACTTCAGGTGGTGGGCAGACAATGGAGTATACAGATGTTGTCTTATAAGTTGTGTGCCTGAAATTTATATAATGTTATTAACCAATGGCACCCCAGTAAGTTTAATAACAGTTAAGAAAGAAGAATAAAAATCCTTTTCCCTTTCTCTATCAAAGGGAAAAAACTTCATTAAAAATTCTTCCTGCACTTTGCTCTCCCTCCGCTCACATTTGATTTCTCTCCTTCCCACTACGGTGAACCTTTGCACTTTCCATCTCCGTGACCCAGAATACTCTTCCTCCTCATGTGCTCATGGCTCATCCCCACATCTCCACCAGGAGTTCGCTCAGGTGTCACCTTTTCAGAGACAGCTGCCTTTCTAAAGCTGCAGCACTGTCCCCTGTCTCACTGCTCCTCCGATACTCCCTGTCATCATCTCCCACTTTATTTTTTCTTTAGCACTCGTATCCATTTAAATTACTACTTATTTTACTATTTATTTTTGTTTAACTCCTCTCCTCTACCACTATCCACACTCTATAATTGTTTATGACCATAGAAATAGGAACTACTCTAAATATCTAACAATGAAGCATAAGATAAATAAGCGATGTTACATCTCATATATGTGTCCCCCCTTAAATGCAGGCAGGGATTTTGGTTGTTCTGTTCATTGCAGTATTCTCAGCTACTAGGGCAGTCTATTGTAGGCAGTGAACAGGACTTGAAGAATGATTGAAATGATTGAGCAAATAAATGAATGAATAACCCTGTGATGTAGGCGTTATTACATCTAAGTTCTAGTTGAGGAAACAGAAACTTAGAGAGGGTGAGACTCTCTCTGAGTCATGGACTTAGTGGATAATAAATACTGAGCCTTGAATAATACAGGTCAGCTAACTATAAAGCCTGTGCTCTTTCAATCACACAACCCCAAATGCTGATGAAGGGGTATTATGCGATCGCAGTCAGGTTCAAGTCAACCTGGAGGTCAGCGTGTTCTGATCTAACCGTGCCTTCTTCACTAGAATAGTGGAATCCGATGCCTTCCTTGCACAGGTGAGGATAGCAGGTCCAGAAATGTGACATGACTTGCTTGGAGTCCTGGGTCCCTGAGCAAGAATTAGAAACCTGTATGGTGCTCCACCAAGGAAATGCAAGTCATGGATGACTCAGTGTCACCACCTATAGTTTGGTTGAACAATGTACATAGCTAACCTATGAATTGTATGAACAATTCATAGCTAACCTTCCCACTTGTCTTGGATTGGTTATTTCAAAGTTATAGTTGACTGTCTGGTACGGTTCTGTGATAGAAATAAGCAATAGAGTATTTATTTTCAGGCCTTGGTGACAAGTCAGGACACATACTAGTGCTGCAGAGCCACCTTCCTTAAGGTCAAAGCTTGGCTGCTCAACTCAGGGGCCTGAAGTCTCTGCTTTACCTGTTTTCCTAAGGGCAGGAGACTAACATGGACCATGTGTTTTCCCCTCTGTGTCAGGCACTGTGTTTTGGTGCTTTGCCTACATTCACAATTTCATTCACCTCCCAGCACAGCCTTATGAGCTAGATAGTATTGTTATTCCAAGTCTAGGGCTCAGAAAGGCTAAGTAATTTGATTAAATTCAGAAAGCCAGTGACTGAAAAAAGCAAGAGCAGAACATATATCTTTCTGATTACCATTCATGCTACTGTTACCTTATAAGGTAGATGTACCACAAGCCTGACACTCTAATTTCATAGGAAAAGCAGGGAGATAGGGCATGGCCTCCCCTGACCCCGATCCAGGGACCCTCAGAGAAGCTGGAGCAAGGCAGAGGAGAGGACATAGGTCTTATTTGGTGGCCTTTCTTATGGTTTTCTTCTCCTATAGAAAGAATATAGAAGGTGTCAGATTTGTCTTTAATTATTCTAGAAAAAAAAGCTGTGTATGTAAATATATGTGTGTGTGCATTGGGGAGGGGAGATAAATGAAAGAAGATTTATAAAATATTGATAATTTTGAAGTTAAGTGGTAGAGATGTGGGGTTTCATTATACTATTGTCTTTATTTTGTGTGTGTTTGAAATTTTCTGAAATTAAAAGGGAAGATTCAGCCAAAAGAACGCTCATCTTATAATAGTTTTTGATGGTAAAATACAGAAAACATTCTATTATCTAACAACAATGCATTAAATAAATGCTGTTACACCTGATCTACACACATTTACAATGATGTAGACATAATTTCTTGATGTGGAATACATTCATAATGTGCTAAATAAAATAAAATAATTTTCAGAAAACAATGCATATTAAACTTTCATTTTATTTCATGTATGTATTTATATTTTAATGCTATGTTTACATCTGTATTGAAAATAATCTAAAAATACTCTTTGAAGGCTTCACTCTGCATACTTAGGTAATGTATAAACTTTCAGAGTAAAGAGGTACCACCATGCCAATTAAAGTCTTTCACATTTTTGAAAAGCAGGTCATAAAACAGCACATATCATATGATCATATTTTCTCTAAAAGTAAAGGAAGGAAGGGAAAAAGAAAGACAGAGAAGCAGAACCTAGAGGTAGAACACTGACTATTTCAAAATTACAGGACCAGAGCTAAGCAGCTGGAGGGTTCGTTTGGGAGCGAATCATGGACCAGACACACTGGCAGTGGCACAGAACACAAACACTCTCTCACCCCAAGTGCCCAGTGCAAGACAGGCCTCAGCCAATACTCACTACATTTCCACAGCTCCTCTCTGCTCTGATCTGGGAACGTGCTTCCCCTGAACAGAGAGGGAGAATTGAGTTCATTATTCTTTAGATTGGAAAGTTCTGATGAAGGAAAGTCTCCTTTGAAGAGAGAAAGGCAGCAATGAACAGAATAGCAGGGGAGGTGCTTCTGAGAGTATCGCTGGCATCTGTCTGGTGACAACTCTGCCAAGAGACGAGGTGCAGCGCCTTCCAGGGGCGAGGGAGTAGGCACTGTGGTGTGCACTCCAAGGAAAAGCCGGAGCATAGAGTAAACAAGTGCGTTAGAAGGCTGCGGTGCTCAAAGGGGCTGTAATTGTAGCAGCAGATTCGCATTGTCTGGGTAAGTGGAAAATCCATAATTCAGATCATGCATTAGGCAGCTGGGTTTGTTGCTTTAGATAAATAAATCTAAGGTCAGAAATCTTACCCTGGATGTGCTACAGTGTGAGATGCTCATCCATACCCTTTAGCCATCAAGTACAAAGATAAGCTAATATGTCAATGCAATTCTAATGGGACTCCATGGATTCTATTACTCAAGTATCTCCAATCAGTTAGAGGATTTAACTTAGTCATCCCAACATAAATAATCTTTAATGCCAATTAAGGCCACTGTTATTCATCATGATGGCTTTATCATGGTATGTTTTCCTTTCTTTCTTTCATTCTTTTTTTTCTGCTAAAATTTTTAACAGGGCAGAAGACAAGACACTTGGGACTGAGTAGATTTCCTAGCCCCTTGACCCACACTGGTGTCAGGGAATAAAGTTAACGACTATACAGTAGGTGTTCCATGTTCAAGTGCTCCTTGAGCTCAGAGGAGGGCAAGCATTCAATGGAACACATATTTTTCCACAGTGTATACTGAGTGAGAAATTCTGTTAAAGACTTTATCTGTCACACTGGGTAAATAAATACATTGAAGCCCATCACTTTCTGACAAGTTTTTCAAAGTTAAACAATATCAGTAAATATCTAAAGGCTAAAGAAATGTTCATTAGTATTAAACATTACCATCTCTGATTTAGGATTGAATTGCATTTATGGCAAAGAGAAAAAACAATTCTATAATTATTTTCACATTGTTTCTACTGCCTCGCTCCTTTCTCATCTTCCCCATATAAAAATCTACAGTAGGGGGTCTTTTCTCTTCCAATCGCCCTCCCATGGCGTAATCTTGTCACATGAACCATTATAATCAATAAAATGATCTGGAGGATAAAATGTTTTTAAGCATCTTGGATTGCATTATATCATAAAATTTCTCTAAAAATTTCCCCCAGTTTTTAACCTCAATCTTTTAGGGGTGTGTTGTTTCAGCTTTAGGAGGTTCTCAGAGTGCCCGACACCATGCGAGGACCCCCCCCCCATTAGAGGAAGTATGAGCGAGCACTGTCCACCTTTCCATCCCTTACCCCGACCACCTACTTGTTCATCTTTGAAGTTTATGTTTGCCCATCTTAAGAGAAAACTACCCTGAGACTGGGAAGAACCATTAGCAAATCACAGCTGACATCGTATATGTACTTAAATATTTACTAATAGTCATTCCGAAGTTATATACAACTCAGATGCTATATAGAAATAGTCAGATCAACACTTTCCAAACATTTTATTGTACCCCTTTCTACAACAAATTTTAAATATTTTCAACATATTCATATATATTCTACATATTTGCATGTATCATTGTGCTAATGTATTACATACCTCATAAAGTATACATAAAATATAAATTTTGAAAGCTAAATTAAATTAAGCATAGGTTCTGACATTTCCTTCCCTCACCCAGAGACCGCAGTGTGTGGTTGTGTGTGCATATTCCACCTTAGATGCCTGGGGGTGGAAGTTACTTTGTGTTGCCTGCTTGCATGAGTGAGAATCCCATATTCCATCTGCGCTTGAGCAGATATAGGAAATAAACACTGGCAGTTCTATTTTCTCACGGAATCTTTTTTGGGGAAGTAATGTTTCCTTTGTCTTTTCTTATAAGTCAAAAGATTTCTTAAAGGGGGTGGGCATGGTCTACCTCTTTTTCTCCATACGTTTGGTTGAGTAGGAACTGGGGCTATCACAATCAACAGGACACCGTCCTGCACCCATGGGCTCAGATGCTTATCCCAAGGCAGACGTAGGGCTGGGTCACGACTGCTGTGCGCTCTGGGACACAGAGGAAGGGGCTGCAGGCCTGCCACCACTGTCCTTCCCTAAGATCTCTGACAAGATCCGAGACCACCCTAGGTGTTCAGTCAACATGCCTGTGTGAACTGTCACTTCTTCATAAACCTCAGTTAAGTCACAGATTAGGCGTCAACACCAGAACTCCCATGTTGCATTCTTCGACCATCATGAGAGAAAACAGGCATAAACACAGAATGACACACCCACTGAGCTAAACCCCTACACTTCTTCTATACATTCATTGTATTTTCACCATTATTAGTGTTACAATCAACAGCTCACCTCTTTCCACCATGGATGGTGGCAGCTCCATACCATTATATCAGTCAGACAAAATGAGAAAGGAACAGAGACCACTGGTGGCTTGTGATAAAGCAGGCAGTGTGGGAGAGCTGTTATCTCTGAGGATACAAGCTCATTTATTTCGCCTCACCTGGCACATAATGGTATTTCTACAAATGTTGAATGAAGGCACATAGACATTGGCAGATCTCCTGGATGTAAATTACCTTATAGGACAGTAGTAAAAAATTTGGCTGGGGACATCCAGAGACCATGATAGAGCTTGGCATGCCATACTTCTGAATGAAGGCCTGGCAATAATGGTAAGTTTTTGAAGCCAAAATGGGAAATATGAACATTGCTTTTGAGAAAGATAATAATGGTAATGTTACCACCTACCCCTACTGAATGTTTTCCATGCCCCAAGGACTGTCTAAAGGCTTCATCTTGGGCTCTCACCCCCTCACCTGTACTCGCACACTCTCTGTGGGCTGCAGCCAAGTGTCCCATAGCCTCATGGGTGCTAGCGCCACTGCTCCTTGCACAGGATACACTGCTATGGCTGAGGACCGCACCTGGAAGCTCACCTTCCTTCGCACCAGTGATGTGCAGAGCTGGCTGGAGCAGACCAGCAAGGACTCAAGCAAATGTGTGAACACCAGCTGCTAAGTGAGTGGGCAGCATGGCCAGGCTCTACCCCACGGGCTGCTGCGCCATGTCCTCTTGGTCACCCTGCGCCAGGGAGCTGAGGTGGCGCACTTCAAGAACACCCTGAGCTACAATGCCACGGCACTGGGAAGTTACGAGTTTTATAATGGTGCTGAAGGTTTAATTGATCCATTCCTCAAACAGACCAAATTTCCAATTCTGAGTGCAAATATTAAAGCAAAGGGGCCACCAGCATCTGAAATAGCAAATCTTCATTTGCCATATGAAATGTCTCTTGGTGGTAAAATTGTGGGAATTGTTGGATACACCTGGAAAGAAACTCCTATTCTCTCAAATCAGGAGAAACAGGGAAACTAGGAGCAAGCAGAAACAAGGACTTTCATTGACTATACGCACACCTGTCAGAATGGCCATCATCAACAAATCAACAAGCAAGTGCCAGTGAGGATGTGGAGAAAGGGGACCCTCAAGCACTGTTGGTGGGAGTGCAGCCTGGGGCATCCATGGTGGAAAGCAGTGTGGAACGACTTCAAAAAATTCAAATGGAACTGCCTTATGGCCCAGCGATTCCACTTCTGTGAATATATCTGAAGAAACGCAAAACTAATTTCAAAGAATATTGCACCCCTATGTTAATTGCAGCATTATTTACAATAGCCAAGATTTAGAAGCAGCCCAAGAGCCCATCAGTAGAAGAGTGGATATAAAAGCTGTGGTACATTTACACAATGGAATACTACTCAGTTGTGAATAAAAGAAGGAAATTTTACCTTTTACAACAGCATGGATGGACCTGTAGAGTATTATGCAAATAAAATAAGCCAGAGATAGACAAATACCATCTTATTTTTCTTATATGTGGAATCTAATGAACAAAATAAACTAATAAACAAAATAGGAACAGATATAGACAACAGACTGACAGTTGTCAGGAGGGAGGGGAGTTGGAAGACTGGCTGAAAAAGATGAAGGGCTTAAGCAAAATTTTAAAAAAAAGTCATAGACACAGACAGCAGTATGGTTATTACCAGAGAGAAGAGGAGGGGTAGGGGAAGGTTGAAGAGGATATGGGGGGATAAATGGTGATGAAAGGAGACTTGATTTGGGATAGGGAGCACACACTAGAACATATAAGATGATGTATTATAGAACTGTACACCTGAAACCTAAATAATTTTATTAACCAATGTTAGCCCAAAAAATTTACTAAAAATAAAAATAAAAAAGAAAATAAAGGCTTCATCTTGATGGGCTTAATCCATCTTCACAGCAGCCTCTTTAAGTGGTTATTTCACTTTCATTACTTTATAGAGGGGGAAACTTAGGCATAAAGAGAACAAGTGACTTGGACACTAATGTAGGGGCAGAGCAGCCTTCGGCACCAGGTCTCAAAACCTGCCTGTGGACATTAACCATCGTATCTGGGATGGCGGAAGTCAGGGAAGAGTTAAAATTTTAGGAAATTTTGAGCAAACATAAGAGAGAGCCATGAGCTCCAGAGTCATTATGATGGCAAGGATTAAAGAATGCTGGGAGAGAAGTGGTGAGAAAACTATAAAAGAGACAAATAACTTCCCTTTGTGCATGAGACCATCTTTGCTGTCTGCTTAAGCAGCCTTGTACAGATTTTCCTGGATTCTCTACACATCGCCAGGAAGTGAGGATGGCATAAACACACAGCAAATTCCCCTCCACTCAGCATGCATGCCAAGTACACCTGCATATCCAGGCCCATTGCATTTCCATACAATGCATCCACCACAGGGGAGAGAGCAATGTTGCTTCTGAAGGTATTTTGAATACAAAATGATCTGTATGTATCTGAATATGTTTTATACAATCTGACCTTTGCAATGCTCAATGGTAGAAATATCTATGGCCGTTAAATGACAGGGCAATCAGCTTGCTTAGAGAGCAAGCCAATCATTTCTTCTCTGACTTTATTCTCCTTCAATTTTTCTGGAGTGGATCAACATGGATTTTTATAGCTGCTGATGGATTGATTTGTGACTGCCTTTGAATGTCAATTGAAACACAACTGGTGACTTTTTTTATTTTTGAGAAAATGAAAACAACTTCCTCAAGGAGGCAACTTGTTTGCCTCCTTTTCATGGGCTCTTAGGTCCAAAACCAAGCTTCTTTTGTTTTATTTCTTTGCTTCATGATCGCAGGGTATGATGCATAAGTGACCATTTCAGACAGCTGAGCCTTGTCATCCACCCTTGGGTAACAGTGTTCACCACATCTGGAAACAATCAAGAGTGGGGCCGCCGTGTCACTTCCACACCTTGCCCAAGTCCACGGAAGCCCCCATGCACACTGCTCAGAGAAAGGCTTCGTGGGCCCTTTGAAAGAGCCGGGCGTGTCTAGCCTCCTCTTGTAATGCATGTCATTTGAGATCCCGGGTGCTGGCAGAATCTTCTTTCCCACAGCTGTTCCCTATCCTCATCCCTCCTCTCCCCTCCAATGTGCCTCAGATCCTTTTATTCACCAGTTCTGCAGGATAGGGAAATTTTCCTGCAGAACTGGTGTGACTCGGTGGGACAGAAGGAAGCACTGGGAGTTGTCGCCGGAAAGTCAGAACACCATGGTGTTGAGAGCAGGAGCTGTGGGCAGAGACCCAGTCCCTGGGTCTGCCGTTGCAAGGGACAGAGACTCATTCAAATTTGCTTAAGCAGAAATGGGGCACTGGCTCACACACTAGAGGGCAGAGGTGTAACTGAGGACACATGGACTCTGGTTTGAATCTTTGTCCTTTCTGTCCTCTCTTCATGATCTTGTTCTCTCTGATGAGGCCTTGCACACGGCAGGGCCAAGGCCAAAGAGCGCTCCATATCCTGCTAGTTCTGAGCCTGGGCAGCAGAATGGTCTTCTGCCAGTACCAGACACAAGTGCCCAGAGCAAGGCTCTGCTGGGCTAGTTTGGGCCCCAAGCGCACCCCTAGACCAAGCACTGGTTGGAGCTGTGACATAATTTTATGTCATATGGTGTCCACCACGGGCCCCCTGCTCTGGCTGGGCGGCCGTGGGAGGGAGGTATGCTGGTTCACTGGAGGCAAGTGCCACCATATTACCTCACCGTACCCTGATGATACAGAATGGCAGACATGCAGAAAGCACTGGGCATATTATCCTGGAACAGAGTAATCATTTGGGGCTGATCATCGTGATTAAAGGGGAAGGTGCAGGTCTAAGTCTGCTGCTGCTGGGGAGTGCTGGGGAGGCAGAGGAGAGGATTTCAGTTGATGGGAGTGGGCCAAGAGCTTAGGCAGGCTGATGAAGCTCTGCCTGAGGCTTTCCAGACCTGCACTGAAATCCTACCTGACCCCAATCACACACTCAAACTTACACACACTCACATGCCGGCTCACAGGCATTCACATGCACACACAGTCACACACATGCTCACACTCATGCACATAACCTGCACACACCCACACCCAGCACTTCCTGGCCCTGCACTGGGTTGCTGAGACAGGGAAATTGTCTCTTGGGTGCCAGGAGCATCCTCCTGAAGGCATCTCATAATATAGGTGAGAACCTGTCAGCATTTTGCTAGGAGAGTGGCAGCACACTCTGATGGACCACCAGGACTCATCGTGATTACATGACTTACAGTGGTGGGGCCCAATTAGGGAAACCAAAGAGAGGTGCTGGAGCACCAGGGATAGTAACGGCAGAGTGGTTACTGAATCCTACACCCAAAGCACACAGGAGGGTGTGAGTCCCTAGCTTCAGGAATGGGTTGGCAGACAGGAAATGCATCTTCAGTAAAAGAATCAAGAAATAAGGCCCCCTGGTTCTCATTTTCCTTCCACCCGCTGATCTCCTATCACTGCCACCCATTGGTCCAGACCAGTTGGCAGTCAGTTTGGGTACCTCCCACAGGTCAGCCCTAGAGCCCAGAACAGGTGGGGAAAGTGGAAAAGGATCCAAAGGAAGAGGGGACCCTAGCCAGCACCAGAGCTACAGAGAGTGCTTCAGGGAATTGAGCTTCTCCCTACGCGTCCTCCAGACCTGATGCCAATAGAATTCTCGAGACCCCAGATGTGAGGCTCACTCATGAGACTGCTCAGCACCATCACCTCTGAAGCTGAGTCAGGGGTCAGGGCACATCCTCTCTGTCTATCTAGAAGGAAGCAGTTAAAGCTTAGAGACTTTTGAGACCAACTGGGGAAGAATCCTTTTCTTGTGTGTGCCTTTGGGCAAGCCAGCTAACCTGAAGGAGCTTCATTTTCTTCTTCATGCAATGGGGTGCCCTACCTCACAGCATTATTGTAGAGATTTAGACAACACAGGTAAGGCTCCTATGACAGTGCTGGGAGATGTGCGCCATACTGTAGCCATTATTAATTAGGTGTAAAGGGAGGAGTTACTTGGCTGGTAAAACCCAGTTGAACATTTTTATGACCTCAAAGGTACACAAGGAACCTTCCTCTGTAGCATAATGTACATGAATTTCCATTTAACTTGTTGACTATAGAGTTAGTGTCTTGATTGGGCACTAACTTTTCCTTGCAGCTAACAGGGAAACTACCCAGCTAACTTTAGTCCCTTCTGTGTCCACCATAGGCATGAAACTCTGGTGTTTTTGTATTCTAACATGGCGCACTAACTGGTAGTTCATCCCAAATATAATATAGTGAGTATTTCTACCTCTATAGAAAATTACGTGGTCATAGAATTGAAAGCTGGAAGGAATGCCAGATATCATTGTATGTCTTCCAATTTGTGAAGGACAGAGAGGCTAACAGGACTAAAGGGGAGTACAGGGAGTGCAGCGGGGCCCCTCATTCTCTCCAGCCCTGCACCCTCATCATCACCCTCGTCAAGCCTCTTCTTGGCTGCAGCTCCTCTGAAATGGCCCTCAGACTGCAAGGACTTTCATACCTGACTGACTATTTGGATCACCTGGGAAACTTGTTAAGCTGGGGTCCCTAGGCCCTGCTGTGAATATCCAGATTCTCTGGGTCTGGGATCCAGTCCAGGAAGCTGGATTTTGGACAGTCACCCTGTGTGTTTCTAAAGTGCTTGCCACCAGCATAACATAATGGTGCACATTTAGGACACAGAAGGACTACGTCAACATGGGATAATGGAACAGATACTCATATTCTCATTGATTCAGAGCAGAGGGACTCACTGGCATTTCAGATGGCTTTATATTTTATCATCGTTTCTTGCTCCAAACTGAGGGCATTTTTGTTCACTCTCTTGTGTGCATCCATCACCTCTCAGCATTCTCTGGTCTGACTTTTGGCCTTCTCTAGAACAATGTCCTGGGCCAGCTGACCATGAAGAATAATTGTGGTGACATGACTGACATTAAACTGGAGGTTAAGTTACTCTGCATTATAGTTACCTTATAGTAGCCTCACAGTTACCTTAGAAACTAAAGGTTACTTAACATTGGAAATTATGTTACCATCCTTTATCTCAGTAGTTCTACCCTCTTTGGAGAAGTTGGGAGGTTTCCCCCTATTTGTGGTATATGTTAATCCACTCTATTCCTTGCACCTACCAGGGAAGTGTCACACGTGCTTCTGATTCTGGTCTCTACCTTCTCCTTGTCCTCCAGGCTGCTCTCTGATGCAGCTTGGGGAGTGTGTTGAGTAACCACTTTTTAAAACAAAAATTAGAATCTATGGTTCCACTATCTAAACTCTGGGATATCTTCCCCTACAGATTTCTATGTAATTTGTCTTATAAATTCACCATCCCTGCCCTGTCCCCTCACTCACTGGGCCCCCTTCAGCTCCTTGAACTTGCCAAGTGTACTCCTGCCTAGGGCAGAGAGTTCTAGGTTCCCCAGCATCCATTTCTATGGGGTTATTTCAGAACATTAACAGTATTTCTACTCCTGTTGTCAGACATTAGCTCAGGAATGGACAAGCTAAACCAAATTTGGCTAATGAGAGGGAAGGAAAATTCATCAGGGGAGCGTCCTCACTACTAGGAGCTGGGGAGAGAAGGGCATGGATAAAGCTGCTGGCAGCACTTATAAGGTCTTGTAGGATAGCAGGCTTGGGATGAACTGGCCAAGTAGAGGGAAAAGACTTCTTCATGTTGTTGAACTGATGCATCAACCAACCCTGATTTGAGGAATATTTCTGGACTTCTTATGTGAGAGGATGAATTTCCTTATTATTTAAGGCTTTTTTATGAGTAGGGATTTTTTTCTTATAACCAAAAGCATTCTAAGTGTTTGATGCTATTCTCTCTACCTTGAATCTTCCTATTATTCATTTATTATGATGACCCAAACTCTCTTTCCAAAATAGGTCATCTCCATTGGCCTTATTAAAACAGCAGCTCCCATCTGGCACAGGAATTACTCTGTGACTTCCCTTTGTGCCCTTCAGGGCACCTAATGCCATCTTAAATTATATTATTTATTGTTTACTGAGTGTTTGTTTCACCCAGATACAAACTCCATGAAGACTGATACTTTCTTCTGCGTACCATTAAAATGGTGACTGGCACCTAGTAGGTGCTCAATAAATATTTGTTGACTGCTGTTGAAAATAAACAGCATTCTGCTCAGTGCTCCACTGTAGGCCAGGGCAAGAAGAAATTCAGGAAGTATAGGAGGTATTTCTTTTAAATTTTGAAGGGTATTCAGAAGATTGATTGAATGCTTAATACATATTTGTGGAAAAGAAATAAAAATCTAGAGCAGTGCACTGTAAAGCGTTGTCAACGTATGCATTAATTAGTGTTTCTCAAACTTCAACACCATGCTTTCTTTAATTAAAATGCAAACCTCTCAGCACTACTCCCTCTGGGAAACCTCTGGTACCCACGCCCCTGGAGTAGGGGTGTGGCGGAGTCGTCAGGTGTTTGGGCCCTTCCTGGGAATCTCTATCTTCTGCACATTCAACCAGGAGGCAGGAGGAGTTAGTCGAAGTTTGCTTTTGCTGCTTATATTCTGAATCTAATAGAGGTCCCCTCCTCTCTCTTTCCTCCCCCTGCTCTAGATACATAACTGGAGAATCAGAGTTTTTCAAACAAGCCAAGGTTTGGGTGCATTTTAGGAAGAATACAGCTTTCCAGTTTGGATCAGGACAGAAAGCCTTTGCCTTGCAGGAAACATTGTCATCAGGGGCTAGAATGACAAAGATCCTCTGTGGACTGTTTACGAAGTTCTTGGCTCTGTAGCTGCTTGATCTGATTTCACCCTTTTATGAATCAAATGAGATAGGTAGTAATATTCTAGATGTGGATGAATGTCAGGCTCAGACAGACACTAACTAAATTAGCCAAGGCCAGGCCTGTCCCAGTCCTGAACCCACACTCTGAGCCATTTCTCTGTTGCTCAGCGGAGCCCAGGCAGCTTCAATGTCCACTGGGGTGGAGCAAAAGCACTCCCTGGAGGGGTGGGAGTGACTGAGGCTTTGGCTCTCCATCTCACACCTGACACAGGGCCCATCCCAGGAGGCAGCTGCAGCGGGCAGAGCAGCCTCGCAGGGGGAGGTCTCCAGGGAGCCGCCTGCAGGCTCACTTTGAGAGTGACAGCAGTGTCGTTGAGATAAGAAATAGTGCAATTCTCCAGAAGAACTGCAGTCTTCCAGCCCATATAAATGATTCCTTTAGTAATTTTGCCAAGGATTATGTGTTATGTGTGCTTGGGGAACCAACACAGCCTGAGAATCCCTCAATATTTCTGGAGAATGGTGTATGTAATCAGTCAAGCATTCTGGAAAAAATGTAGTTGATTTTAAATAGCAAGTGGTTTTAAAAGCAAGTGGTTTTGAATGAAAAGATTCAGCTATAGTTTTTAATTTTGTTTTCTTTTTCCTCAAGAATCACCCTGAGCAATTTCTTAAAGAATTAAAATTAAATGTTTCTGGGATAACAAATCATTCAGTCTCATGGCTTAGAGCTTTACTACTTGCCAGCTAATGGGTCTGAAGAGAGATTTCAGAAGACACTTTGTCTGCCATTGAGACCTTGCAGCCAGAAGCACACACAAGGAGCTGCTGCCAAGACACAGTTGTCTGCAGTATCTCTTTATAATGTTCTGGGAGCCACAAGGAGAAGGGGCTTGCAGGGAAGGGGCGGTACAGATGGAGGCCTCCTGGGGGGCTCCATGAGTAGGGGCCAGTGTGGCGGGCGCTCTGTTCAGGTCATTCACTAATCTCTCCCTCAGTCACACACGTAGCTCTGGTTTGGTTTATATAATGGCTGTCTTAGTATAGGCCATTTGTCATTTTTGTGAAGAACCAAAAGTGGATATCGGTCCTGCAAGTGACATTTTCTTTGGAGAAGCGGGTATAATGATTTATAACCAGGTCACGTATTGCAGAGACTGGCTCAAATTTGCAGTCCTGCAGGAAATACTACTGACAGGTAGAGCCTGACCAGTTTCTGAAAAGTATCTACTAATGCCTTTGCAAAGGGAATTATCTTTGAGGGGAAAAGAAGGGTAACCAAAGTCTAAGAAAAGGGCCAAATGACAACCTCTGGGGCTGAGATGAAGTTATTACAAATCCACCAAGCTCTGAAAGGAGAGAAGAGAGGGCTTTGATCTTAACCGAACCATCTTAGGCATCCCTGAGAAAGTAACCTACTATGATCCCTGCTGGGAGTGGTTTCTGGCTTCCACAGCTTCTTAATAACTGTGTCTGTTCTCCATTTATCAAGAAACCAGTGGGCAGGTCCAAGTTCCGGTCCTCCCACAGCGTCTGGGCCTTCGCCCACTAAACATGCCGACTCCTCCGTCATTGACCCACCATTCCCCCAGCTTTCTGGCTCTCTCTGGGCCTCTCCTCCTTGTCTCTCCAGTCTAGACCCCGTAGCTGATTATACAACTACTCTCTCACCCTTAGAACCCTGCACCCTGCATCTCTGCACCCCTAGTACTCTGTTCTACAGAGCTCCAGTCCTGGAGCAGTCCTACAATCTGTTTTCCCTCCTCCATCAGTTGAGATTATATTGGGTTGTACGTGATAAATCCTAACATCGATGGCTTAATCAAATAGAAGTCCTCCCCGCCCCCATTTTAAAAAGCTACAGGGCTGTGTGTACATGTACAATGCTCACAATAGGTTCTTTCTCTCTCCTCATTTAGTCATGTTAGCATGTGGGGTTTTTTAAAGATTTTATTTATTTATCTTTAGAGGGGAAGGGAAGGAGAGAGGGAGAAAAATATCAATGTATGGTTGCCTCTCGTGCATCCCCTGTTGGGAATTGGCCTGCAACCCAGGCACGGGCCCTGACTGGGAATTGAACCACAGTTGTTTGTTTTGCACACCCGCACTCAATCCACTGAGCTACACCAGCCAGGGCGGCATGTGGTTTTTGTCCTTGTGTTTATTGTCTTATGGTCCAAACATGACTGCTTGACATCCAGTGTCCTGTCTGCATTCCAGGAAGGAAAAGGGCCAAAGGGTCCAGGGCATGTGCCAGCTGAATGTACCCATAAACAAACAAATAATTACAAACAAAACAAACAAACAAAAACACCTTACTGAAAGGACTCCTTGAGAACCTTGGCTTTTATCTCATTGGCCATTCACAAGCCACCGCTGGATACAAGGGAGGCTGGTAGGCGTGTTTTCACTGTCACATTGCCTCTCTAAACAGAATAGGGCTCTCTCTGTAAGGAAAGTAGGGAGTAGATGGGGACTCAACAACCAGCTTTCTCTTTGGTCCTCCACTCCCATGCCTCAAATACGTGGTGCCCTGCCCAATGTGTCCCTCTGTTTTCAGAGACTGTCCCACAGCTCACTAGTGTCCTCAGTCCCTCTGCCCAAACCCACCGAACTTATTGTACTCTTTTCACATAGACATGACATCCATCAGGCAAGTCTTCATAAGTGCAAGTATACTGACATCTTTCTTAAGTCTCAGTAGGTGAGTTGTCCTCGCCACCCCCTGTCTGTGCTTCTATGTTCGACCTCCTTGTTGACTTTGCCCCACTTATGATCCACTGGCACTCAGATCTTCAACTTCTTCTCTACCTTTCTACCATTTACCACAGTTGGCCTTTCCCTCATCTGGACTAAAGTCATGATGATAATAAGCATTCCTGCCCCTCTGGATTGTCAGCACAGAGCTATAGAGTCTAGTGCTATAGCTCATGATAAGTAAAAACATTTGTTAAGCCATAAATCATCCTCGTAGGAATGATGAGAGAGTCTTGACTTTAAATGGGAATGTTTTGAGAAAGAGCTTAAAACATTCTGATCCCAAATCACTTTTCTAATGTCTGTGCTAGGTCAGAAAGGGGCCAAGATCATCACAGCCATCTGATGCCAAGAGCAGGAGCTGAAACACTGGAAAGGGAAGTTAGCAGCAAGTGCTCGTGGTGGTGGATGAGACAGGTTTGAGCTGGATCTCAGCCGGATTTGGTCCCCACACAGTGTTCTTTTCGTAGCTCACACTGCTCCAATAAAATGCAGTTTGTCATGAATCTGTGGGTTTGGATCATTTGGTGTTGGAGGGTGAAGAGTGAGAGTGTCATAGTAAGTGAGAGTGTCTTGCTGTCAAATTAAGATGGTTTTTAGAACTAGCAAGAACAAACGAAAAGAGAAGTCAGGACATTTCAGTTCTGAAACACTGTCTGATGACTCCCTATCTTTCTGGGGCCTTGTTTTTGTTTTGTTTTTTTGTTTGTTTGTTTATTGATTTGAGGGAGAGGGAGGAGGAAGAGAGAGAGAGAGAAATGTGAAAGAGAAACATCGACTGGTTGTCTTCCATATGCACCCTGACCAAGGATTGAACCCACAACCTTTTGGTTTATGGGATAATGCTCTAACCAACTGAGCCAGCTGGCCACATGGCCACATGGCCAGGGTCTTATCTTTCTGTTTTTCAGATTATCAGACTGATGCATTGCCTATTGTACTAGAGAGCACCTTTTTATCTTTCTGTTTTTAATCACATTGCTTCTATCAACATACTTAATTTAATATCTTTATGTTTACCCTGAGAAAGCACACTCTGGCTTTAGGCAGAAATGGCATTCTGAACCTAGGGCTAAGTGTTGTATTCCTTTAGTGGTTAGCACAGGGCTGTGTGGCCCAGGCCTATGTGGTACTCCCTTGACCTTGGGGAGGAGGAAAGAGAGAGAGAGCAGGTGGCAGATTGTGGTGAACAAAACCCATAAACTGGAGACCAGTCAGGCAATGAAGACATATGACTAACAAAGGAAGTAATTATTTTAGAACCACAATTTTTCCCATTATGATATAAAATGCTGAATTTTATAAGTCAGAGGGAAATAATCTGCATATCAGGCCACTTACAGTTTAGTCACTGCTTAAATCCTCATTCTCATCTTTCCAATTCTTTCCCAAGGGAAACCTGTTTTCATCACAACAAGCTACCCTTCATGGACCATACTCTCTTATGCTTCTGGCATCTATGCAACTATCCCAGTTCCTGGAACACTCTTCAGCTGCCTTCACTACATGCTTGACTTCTACTTGCACTGAAAGATTCTATTTTAAAGACAGTGGAGTAAAATCTTCTGTAAATCCATTCCTCCATAAAAGCAATGAGAATACTAGCAAGAGCTGTCAAATTCAACTTTATCAGAATTCTAGAAATTCAGTAGAGGCTTGCAATAGTCTGAGAAGAGTTTATTAAAGAAAACTGAATTTTGGTAAGAACAAGGTTTGTACCATTTTTTCATGTTCTAATCCCATCCCCTCTCATCAGCTCCATGGTAATCTTGAAAACCAACAGCTTCACTGTCGTAGCCAAAAACCAGCATCCACTGGTATATCCCAGCATCCACTGAAGGAGGTGGAATGGATTTAGAGCTCCCCCTAAACCCTATCTTTAGATAATTATTACTGTTTGACCTGTCTTGTCAGTCATTGAAAAGTGGCATTTTTAGGACTTGAATGTATTTCACCTGACTCAAAATTTCACCTGTATGAACTACAACATAACACAAGTACTGGAAATAATCAGCAGCACTTGTTTAATATTGTAGTTTCCCATGACAGTGTTAGCAGTTGGGGTTAATAAGTAGTTGACAAGATGTTTAAAAACAAAACTGGGTATGGGGGGACAGTAATAGGCTTTGAAAAGTTCCAGCAAATTCCTAGGAATCTAAAGGCAATGCACATGTGCAGGGCTGGGTGCCTGCCCTTAAATATAGAAGATTCTAAACTCTCACCTCTAGCTGACTTTGTGGCTCTACATGAGCAGGAAATAAAGGCTAAGACATTGTTATAAATACCATATCATTGAAGGCATTGCTCAACATGCACACAGAGTTCTCCAGCAAAAATTGTGGGACATGTTAGTTCAAGGTACTTAAGGAAGCCTCTCTCCAATAAGGTGAATGGTAAGATAACCAAGCAGAATTCAGTAGCCACACATAACAAAGAATATAAACTTTACATAATTAGTCCAGAAAAAACACCAGACAAACAAATAGCAACAGCAACAATGACAAAACCTGGGGAAAGAAGAAGGATCTGATTTCCAGAGTTGCCATGTGATAGTATTTAAAACGGTTATTTTTCAACAATTAATATAACAAAAATAGACAGGAAAAGAAATGGGACTCTATGACCCATAAAAAACAGAAGAAAGCAATTAATACAAACTTTCCTCAAGGGAGACCAAAACAACAGTTACTAGAAAAATACTTTAAATCCACTGCCATACACATGTTTAAAAAACAGAGAAAACTATGTTTAAATAATTGAACTGGTGAGAATGATGTCTTACTAAATATATAATATCAATAAAGAGAAAAATATTGATCATTTAGAAATTCTGGAGTTAAAAAGTAAAATAATTGAAATGAAAAATCCACCATTGCATTCAATGCTATGTTTGAACTAGCAGGTAAAAAGTCAGTGAACTTGAAGACAGAGCAGTTGAGATTACCAGTCTTAGGGGAAAAAAGAATGAAAAAAAGTGAACAGTCTCAGAGACCTGTAGTATACCATTGCACATACCAGCAATTTTTAAACAGTGTGCCACAAGAACTTTTAAAACATGCGAAACCCGACTATTTAGCCAGGAGCACTGACCTCTTTTCCCTTAGATAGGCAAATAAAAAAATTGAGAACAACCAATAAAACAATAGCATCTGGTGTGAACAATTAAATCATACCTATTTTTTGTCAGATCAGCAAAAACATATATCTTTAGTGTGCAACAGAATTTTAGTAATTAGTTTCTGTGCGCCATCAGATGACAGGATGAAAATTGCTGGCATATACCAACATATGCATAGCGAGATTCCCAGAAGAAGATAGAAAAGGGGCAGAAAGAATATTTGAATAAATAATGATTGAAAACTCCCCAAATTTGATGGAAAACATTAATCTACACACTAAAGAAATTTAATGACCTCCAAAGAGGGTAAATCTAAAGAGTTCCTCACCTGATCAAATCATAGTCAAACTTTCAAAGCCAAGGCAGGGCATCAGTGTTCATATCAGCACTATTATAATAAACACAGGATGAAAACAAAACAAATGTTCATTGACAGATACATGGATAAACACAATGAGGTGTGCACATAAAATGAACAATACTTTAGCATTAAAAGTAATAACATTCAGACACATACTGTGGCATAGATGAACCTTAAAGACATTATGCTAAAGGAAATAAGCATACACAAAATAATAAATGTTGCATGATTCCATTAATACATATATGAGGTATATGCAATAGTCATATTTATAGAGAAAGACAGAAGTAGAATGGTTTCCGGGAGAATGAGGAAATGGTGAATTATTAGTTAATGGTACAGTGTTTCAGTTTAGGAAGATGAAAAAGTTCTGGAGATGAATGGTGGTGATTGCGGCACAACAGAATGTACTTAATGCCACAGAACTATACTCTTAAAAATTGTTAAAATGATCAATTGTACGTTGTGTATGTTTTATAATAATTGTAAAAAAGACAAAGAGAAAACCTTGAATGCAGCAAGAGAGAGGTGGTTCATGACAAACATGCAATTTTAAAGTTTAAGAGCTGACTTCTCATCAGAAAACATGGAGACCAAGAGTCAACAGAGTAATATACTCAAGTCCTAAAAGGAAAGGAAAACTGTCAACAAAGAATTCAATATTCAGCAAAACTATTCTTTTAAAACAAATGATAAATTAAGACAATCCTGAAAGCAAAAGCAGAGAACTTATTACTAGACAAAGGGGTTCTTTGAGCTAGAATGAAAGAACACTAGAAAGAAACTTGAATCTACACAAAGAAAAAAAATCACTGGTAAAGATAAATGAAAAATATATAGCTAAATATTGTTTATTACACTTTTTCTCCTATCTGATATAAAAGACAACTACTTAAAGCAATAATTATAAAAATGTTTGAATAGGCTATAAGTCATAAGCATGTAATTTGTATGACAGTAATAAAAAGTAGCGGGGAAAGGAATGGAGTTATATTGGAGCAAATTTTGTATACTATTGAAATTTAAGTTGGTATTAGTTTGAAATAGACTGTTTTAAGTGAATATAGATGCAAAAGTCCCCAGCAAATATTAGCAGATTTGATCTAGCAGCATATAAAACAATTATGTACCTTATTCAAAAATCATTTATCTTAGGAATGCAGGCTGGTTCAACATATAAAAATCAATAAGTGTAACACACCATATTAATAGAATAAAAGGCAACAAAATACATGATTTATTTCAATAGATGCTAAAGAAGCATTTTTCACATTAAAAACTTCTTCATCCAATTAAGAATATAAAAGGACTTACTCAATCTGATAAAACCCAAAACTAACATAATTATGAAATCATAATCATAGTGACTATGCTGAATACTTCCCCCAAGATTAGGAAAAAGTCATGATTGTGCACTCTTGTCCTTCCTAGTCAACATTGTACTTCAGGCTCTAGTCAGGGAAAGTAAGTGAGAACAAGAAACAAGCATCAAGATTGGACAGGAAAAAGTAAAACTATCTTTATTCACTAATGACATAATTTTTTATATAAAGAAAATCCTAAAGAATCCACACAAAAAAAACTGCTCAAACTAATAAATACATTTGGCAAGATTGCAGGATATAAAATGAATACACAGAAATCAACTGTATTTCCAGACACTAGCAATGAGCAATTCAAAAATGAAATTAAGAAAACTGCCTTTTGATCCACTGTTTCTGCTGCTGGAATTAGACCCTAAGAATCCTGAAGCACCAGTTCAAGAGAACCTATTTACCCTAATGCTCATAGCAGTGTTATTTACAATAGCCAAGTGCTGGAAACAGCTTTAGTGCCCATCAGTAAATGAATGGATAAAAAAAACTGTGGTATATTTACACAATGCAATACTACGCAGCCCTTCATGACAGCATGGATGGAACTAGAGAGTATCATGCTAAGTGAAATAAATCAGGAGGTGAAAGACAAATATTATATCATCTCATCTATGTATAGAACCTAATCAACAAAAAAAATGAGCATAATAGAACCAGAGACATAGAAATAAAGAACAAACTGAAAGTGACCTGAGGGGAAGGGGAAGGGGCTAATGGGGTAAAGAAAGGGAAGGGAAAAGTCAAGGAACATGTGTAGAGGACCCATGGGCACAGCCAGTGGGGTGGCGACTGACTTTGGGAGCAGAAGGGGGAGGGGTTGGACAGGGCAGGGTAGAGCAACAGGAAAAAATGTGGGATAACTGAACAATAAAAAATGTTTAATAAAATTTTTTTCTTTTTAGAAAACAATCTAATTTACTATAGTATTAAAAGAATACCTTTAACTAAAGAAGTGCAAGACTTCTACGTACATTGAAAATTAGAAAATATCATTTAAAGAAATTTAAGAATATCTAAATATTTAGAAAAATCCCTTGTTTTTGAATTAGAAAATAATATTGAGAAGATAACAATACTCCCCAAAATGACCTACAGATTCAAGCAATCCCCATCAAAATTCCAACTACCTTTCTACAGAAATTGAAATTTTTAATTTATAATTCTCGTGTAAATCAAGGAACTCAGAATTACCAAAACAATCTGGAACAAAAAGAACAAAGTTGGAGGACTCACACTTCTCAATTTTAAACGTATAAGTTACAGTAATCAAGACAAAGGACTTCCCATCAGACTGTCAGCAGATTTCTCAAAAGAGACCTCACAGGCAAGAAGGGGCTGGAAAGAAGTATTCCAAGTCATAAAAACCAAAGACCTACATCTAAGATTGATCTATCCAGCAAAGCTTTCATTTAGAATGGAAGGGCAGATAAAATGCTTCTCAGATAAGATCAAATCCAAGGAGTTCATCATCACCAAGCCCTTATTATATGAAATGTTAAAGGGACTTACCTAAGAAAAAGAAGATAAGAAATACGAACTGTGAAAGGACAGCAAACTCACAGGTATTAAGAACCACACCTAAAACAAAAGCAAACTAAGAGGACAGCTAGATCAGGAGCGGAACCATAGAAATGAAGATCACATGGAGGATTAGCAACAGGGGAGTGGGAGAAGGAGAAGGGGGGAGAAGGTACAGAAAATAAGTAGCATAGACAGTAGGTAGAAAATAGATAGGGGGAGGGAGGGCAAGAATAGTATGGGAAATATAGAATCTAAAGAACTTGAGACACGTGGTCTTAAACTAAAGGGGGGATGGTGGGGGAGGGGTGTGCAGGGTGGAAGGGAATGAAGGGGGGAATAGAACAACTGTAATGGCATAATTAACAAAATATATATATTTTAAAAAAGACATGTGGTATTGACACAATGACAGACCTGTAGATAAATGGATAGAATTGGGAGTCCAGAAATAAACCCGCATGTCTATGGTCAATTGATTTTTGATGAGCTTTAGGAGAATACAAAAGAATGCAGTTGGATCACTACCTTACACCATATGTGAAATTTAACTTAAAATGAATCATTGACCAAAATTTAATAGCTAAAACTATAAAACTTGTAGAAGAAAACATAGGCATAAATCACCATGACCTTGCATTAAGCAATGGTTTCTTAGACATGGCACTGAAAGCATAAGCAACAAGAGAAAATGTAGATAAATTGAATATCAGAAAAATTTTAAATTTTTATCTTCAAAGGGTACCATCGAGAAAGTGAAAAGACGACCCATAAAATGATTAAAAAAATACTTCAAGTCATATATCTGATAAGGGAATTACATGTATTTTTAAAAAAAAAACCTCACAAACATGAAAAGACAGCCCAACTTAAAAATGAGCAAAGGATTTGAATAGACATTTTCATGAAGATATAAAATAGCAAATAACCATATGAAAGATGCTAAACAGCATTAGTCTTTAGGGAAGTGCAAATTAAAATCATAATGAGATACTATTTCATATCCACTGGGATGGCTGTAATCAAAAAGTTAGACAATAGCAAGTGCTGACAAGGATGTGGAAATACCAAAACACAGACATTGCTGCTGGAAATGTAAAATGGAGCAGCAGCAATAGAACACAATTTGGTAGTTCCTCAGAAAGTTCAAAGTGATATCATATGAGCCAGCAATTCCACCCCCAGGTGATTTGAAAAAATATATCTACACAAAAACATCAGTGTTTATAGAAGCATCACTCATAATAGTCAAAAGGTATAAACAATTCAAATGAATAATGGATAATGGATAAACAAAACATGGTAGATTCATACAATTGGGTAAAAGGAATGAAGTACTGATGTATGCTGCAACATGAATGAATCTTGAAAACATTATGCTGAGGGAAAGCCAGATAGAAAAGGCCACTTACTGTAGGATTGTATTTATATGAACTGTCCAGAAAAGGCAGGCACAGAGACAAAAATAGATAAGTGGTTGAGGGCCATGCAGAACAGAGAGTGACAGCTCATGAGTAGGCATTTCTTTTTAGGGTGATGAAATTGTTCTGGGACTAAAGAGTAATGATGGTTATTCAACTTTGTGAATATACTAAACATACTGTTATATCTACATTTTTAAAGAGTCAATTTGAACCTCATCTCCTTCTAACTCTCCTTCACAGTTGACCCAGACCTAATCAATGATCTTCCCTCCTGCATGGTCCTGTGCTCTATCTCTTCTCTATTCCAACAAGTTGTAATTAAGTCACTTCCCTGAGTTATTTCTAAGTCACCAACACAGTATTATGAATAGCCCAGCAAATAGAAATTTGGGGACATGTGAGTGACCTTTACACTACTTAGTGCTCAGATTGTATCCAGGCTGAGAGAATCAGCTCAGTATCTGGGGAAACTAAGGAACACCTCTCAGGCTCTTTGAGCAGAAATTATTTTATCTGTAAAGTAAGAATAATAATAATGTCCACTCTGGTTGTCTATCCCTCCCACCCACACTGGAGAAGTTGGGTTCTGGATCGTGGGTTTGAGTTGGGATTTGGGCGTCTGGGCTGGCTGAAGAAGCAAGGGTGATTCCTTCCAATGTGCTACAAGCAGCGGCCAGAGGTGAAACCAGAACAGAAGCCCCCAGAGGCAGTCTGGGCAGACTGGCAACAGGGTGTGTGTAGCATTGAGTCCCAGACCAAGAGGGGCAAGGAGGTTGAGTGAAGGGCAGGAAGTGGCACCCAAAGAGACTTCTTGATGTCATCTGGAGGACTGAAATATCAGCTGGGAGGGGGGAAGAAACCATTAAGGGCTGAGATCTGGCTGAATTATGGATGTTTTAAAGGCCAGCAGACCCCTCATGGATGAGAAGGGGAGGGTAGTCTTCAAGTGATGGCCCATGCACCTGTAGGAAATAAAATGAAGAAACTGAAGGAGTATCTATATTGGTTGCTGCAGGCCAGGAAAGACTAGAGTGGGAAGCAATGGTAGGCAAGAGTGGCAAATTTAAGCATCACTGTGTTTCATGGGAGGAGGAACCTAGAAGGATAATGATGGATGATGTGAACATGCTGGCATGGGTCTGGCTGATGTCAGACATGTTTCTGGACTCTTTGTTTAATTCCCATAACCCTATAAGATAGGCACAATTATATTACCACTTTACAAATGGGAAAATTGAGGCGGGAAAAAGTCGCTCACCCTAGTTTACTCAACTAGTAGGCACAGGCCAAGTGCTGCTCAAGGAGGAAGGAGTCCGCAGGCAGGTCTGTGACAGAGGTGCCCTCTCCTGACTTGAGAGGCACAGGTGTGGATGAAGGGTGCACATAAACAGCCACAGCACTAGGCATCTTTCTGGGTCTTTATTAGTTTAGATTTCTGAGTCTCAGTCTTTTATTTCCAACCACAAGCTCTGAATTTGGTAGGGGCACAGGGAAAGCAGGAGTGGTGTGGCACCAAACCCACATTTCATTTCACTGTGATTGAGGACAGAAAAACAATAGCCGGTAGGAAGTCTGTTTTGAAACTCAAAGTGCTTGCCCATGTAGAAAGACTGAGCTTTAAAATCCAAAATGAGATTAATGAAATGTGTTTTAGAGCCAAAAGTGGAGGAAATTAATACACTACATATTGTATTACCTACCAAGGCACACCTGCAGTGTGCCTTGCTGTGAAAAAAGCCCAGATAGAATTGACCCTACAATTCCTGTGATTCTGATAGATGAGTCTAAAAGGAATTATTTGGGATCTGTTTTGCCTTTTTTTGTGGAGAGGGGAAGAGAAAGAGAGAGAGTCAGAGAGAGGCCATAGTCCTAAACATGTCAAAAACTCTTTGGGATGATGGGAATTGGGGGTCCATTTTCCTTGTGCTCTGTGTATGTCTCCCCAGAGCCTATGTGGACGATGTGGCAGGGGCTGTGGGAGATCTGTGATGCTCGAGTGACTTCTTTATAATCTTTCCCAAAGCACTTATCAGTGTTCATGATATCAAACTAAAAGCAGGTAATCCATTCCACATTGATATTTATATTAAAGATTGCACAGTATGGGAAAAACGTAGACAGAATACATCATTTGATGATTAAATAACACAAATTTCACAGTGAAGAATTTATTTTCAGATTCTAATTAAAATCAAAATAAGCTGTGTGGATTCTCGTTAACTCACATGGATTACCTTGTACATTATAATATTAATAAAACTCCTCATGTCATTTCTAAAGGAGTTAAGTAGCCAAAATGGGCAATCAGAGAAAAAGGCTGTCTCCCATGAGTGTGGTTCTGAGGCCTGCGGACAGGCCTGTGTGTGATGCAAACAAGGAATGCTCGCCAGTGGTCACCAGAGATGCCCGTGGGACGCTGGGGATCAGTCCTCAGCCAGGAACTGGAGTGATGAGCTTGAATTGCTTTATGGTTGGCCCCTGAGCCTAGAAGCCTATTGTTCTTGAAGAGTTTACTTTGTGACCTCCTCCCAGGGCAACTCCCTGCTCCACAAGGAGGGGAGAAAGAGACTTGCTGTTTCTGCTGAAAGAGAAGATCTCTTCCTGGCATTGAAGATGTTCAATCATCCGAATTGCTATTTGCTTAGGTAATCTTCAGCCATGGGGATTTTCTGGCTTAATATTCACACAATTATATTTAAGTTCTTAGAAAAAGTACCCCTGTATTAAAACAAACCAGAGCCTTAGCTAATTGAGTGTGCAGATTTAATCAATTTACCTGAGTCATTAGCACTAACCAGTCTCAGTTCCTCTTAGGCACCTGCTTGTGAGGAAGAAAGAGACTTTCTTGGCTGTGTGTATGAATCAGAAGGATGGGTCGGCCTCATCCACCTGACTCTTGGACTTGGGCTAATACATAAGTCTTTGCTTCCGCCAGGGAAAGAAGAAGAAAGAAGTAGTAGTTATTTTGGTTGTTGTTGACTAGCTAGGCCCCACACCTCTTGTACATATGTGCTCTCATTTAGTTCTCACAAAATGGTGAAAGGTGAGCATTGCCAGCTTCACTTTACAAATGAAGAAACTAAGCCCAGAGAAATTAAGCAACAGGACCATCATCACACAGGCCTCATTCAGAGCTGAATTAGAGAATGGGACCTCTGCTTTGTACAGCTCTTTAGCAAAGTGATGTAGCTCTCTGCAGTCATCATCTTCTCCCAACTTTCCCAAGGAAGGCAGCTCCCCAAGTTCTGAAAGAGCAGGCTCCTCACACCTTGCTGGAGAAAGAAGCTCCAGCTAAAAGCATCAGTCCCGGTTGGCCCAGAATGAGAAAGATGGCAGGCCTGTAATGCGAACCTTCCAGTTCCCCCTGCCCTCCCCACCTCCTTCCCCATCTTTGCCCACCTCATCTAGGTGTAAATAAATAATTTAGGAAACAAACATACCTCCTGAAGTTTGCTTAGTTTCCTGTGTCTGCAGATTATGAGAAAATGTCCACTTTTCCTCTCTGCTGAAGATAGTATTCATATAAATAAGGGATTCAGTGTGACTCCTTTCACCAATGTTAAAATTCCATTTAAAAGTAAATTGACTTCGTGAAATATATGTATTGGCAACAGTGTCCACCACAGCCGGTGTTACATTTTACATTTAACACAGTGCTGTTTGCCTTGATAGATACGATATTTTTCATACATGAATCAATAGAGTGATGTTCGAAGAGCTCAAATCTTTCATCATCCCCTCCACTCCAATTCTGCCTTGAAAACCATAAAGAAGTAACTTTCCAGAAGTTGTCATTTAGTTGGAGAGTATTATTTACAGCATTTGAATAGAACACCATCCACTGTAAACTCAAACAGGAAATGCCGTGAGGGAGAGACAGGAGTTTGCTTCTAAAAAGAAGCATTCTGGTAATTAATTTTTTAAATCCTCACCTAAGGATATGTTTTTATTAATTTGAGAGAGAGGGAGAGGGAAAATGAGGGAGAGAGAGGGAGATCAACATAAGAGAGAAACATTGACCAGTTACCTCCCATATATGCCCCGATGGAGGATCAAACTTGTAACCTAGGCATATGCCCAGACAGAAGATGAAATCTGCAAACTTTTGGGGTATGAGACAATGCTCCAACCAACTGAGCTATTTGGCTCAGATAGTTTTTTAAAAATTCATATATGTGTGTACAGGTGTAGTATATGTGTGCACACAACTGTGTAGTATGATTGATTACACATATGTACACATATACATATGTGCACATATACGTGTGTGTGTTCATGACCTTCTGACCTGGTGGACATGTTACGGGAAGGGACAGCCATCTGAAGCAAAAAACATTAGACTGAGGGGCTGGGAGAAGCAGTGAATGAGCAGTTGTGAGAAATCTGTGGGTGGGTGGAAGTCAGAGTACATGTGAGTTTGCCTTTGTTTGTTGAGCTGCACATTTTGAGATTATTAACATTAGGCCTTAAAAAGGCAGAAAGCCACTTAGACCTCTAACCTCTACTTCAGGTCCCTCAATCAACCCTCAAGAGGGTTGATCAGATAATCACGTTTTATGCTTCAGATTTGGTTTCTTTTCCAGAGGGTAAGTAAGAGCTTAGAACTACTATACAGAAGCTGTGCAGGCAAATAAAAGTCTCACTGGCTCCTTTTTCTTTCTTTCTTTTGTTTTGAATGTAGCAGAAAAGCAGAGCTTTGGCTAGAATCCCCCCTCCACTTCTAAGACAAGTAGACCCATAATTTGTTGCTACCATAGAATGACAGGACTCATAGCTTATTTTCAGTAACTGATTGATCAATTTAAAACAAAGAATAAATCAAGAACTCTCTGGGATCTTTTACAATTGCACATTTTGGACAAAGCCGGAGGTGCTGAGTCCTGATGGTGGTAGATGAGGGTTGTAAGTGCAAGTGAAGGTAGGAAGGGTACAGAGTTAGCATTTCAAGCCAGGAGCTGACTCAGCTGTCCATACTGGGATGGCCCAAAGTGTTAACGTAGGCAACTAGGAGTTAACAAAAGAGAGGTCAAGAAAAGACCTGGGCCTGATTGATTATGGAAGTTACACTTAATCAGGCTTAAATCTGGAAATTATAGCTTCAGACACCCCAGGAGAGAGTCCAGTCCCTGCCAAGGGGATTAACAGCCCTCCGTCCCCTGTGTTGAAGATGGAGGACCAGCTTTCAAATCTCCCGGGTGTGCAGCCAGTACACTTGCCCTGACTTTGAAGGGGAGGAATAAGCACTAAAAGTAAAATTCCTCCACTAGGCGCATGCCCAGTAGAAACAAAGATGGAAGGGGCGGGGTGGGGGGAGGTAAGGACATGCGCAATAGAAACTAGACGGAGGTAGCAAAACCTGGGAGCATGCGCAGTAGGAGCCAAAAAAAAAAAAAGGGCGACATAAAGGGGAGGAGTCTAATCTGAGAAAAGAATCAGATTGGATAAGGGCGTGGAACCCCAGACTGCCCAGGAAAGGGATTGGTTGTGGGGAGAGCCCAGCACAAGTGCAAGAAAACCCAGTAAGTAGTTCGAATAGTTTGGAAGCAAGCTGCGTCATTCCCCCAAACCAAGGAAATACATGAATGATAGATTATTAAGAGTCGTCGGGCAGTTGTTAGAGCCTCTGCGTCACCGTGGTGTATTATTTTCCTTCGCTACTGCACTTAAACTTCTCACACATGCGTGCCTTCTCATTACACCTCGAGAGCCCGTTTTCAATGGTGGCAAAAGGGTGCCAGGTACAGAGCTGTTGTAATAATTCTGAAATATCAGGAACAATTGAGATTCTTTAACTCCCCAACTTACTTTTGAAGAAAAAGTTTTTACTTTTATTTTAATCTGAAACATTCTGATTGCATATATATATATATATATATATATATATATATATATATATATATGAATATATTTTACCCCTTTCTCTGGTCTTTATAGCTTCTAGATTTTTCTAATGAATATTGAAAATATTCATTAGAAAAAGAATCATATGCAACTTAAGTTTTATTCCTTTGCCAGCCCAATGTAATCTAATTTGGGGGTCAGAAATAAGGATAACTTTTGTGAGTCTCTAGGAGGGAGTTGTATCGTCCTCTTGACTCCACTGTCAAAGAAGAGACCAGCTGGCCCAACTGTTAAGGTCACCTTTTCAGGTAAGTTGAGCTTGATGATAGGCATAAGCTTTTAATAGGAAATGAGAGCTCTTTGTTCTAGTTCTTTTCAGTCAAGACTGCATACATTGCACCTTTCTTTATGGAGCAGTATAATCTGAAATTTAGTTTTGAGCAGAGAGAAAAGTGACTACTTGGGCCTCAGTCCTGGACAAGTGAGTTTGGCCAGGACCAAGCCTAGTCTATTGGAGTTCTGCAGTGGGATTTGGGTCAAACTAATAAGCGACACAAACGTTTCTTAACTCTTGATTTGCTAATCATTGTCCTAGATCCTCAGAGACTTAGGAGGAAATTGTGATCAATGGTGAGTTTGAATAGTCCTGTCTCCTTAAGCAAGTGCTCTTAAAATACCATGGAGTATTTTCCAATATTACCATATAACAACTCTACAGATAGATCCCATGATACTGGTAGTTGGGGAATAAAGAGAATCCAGTTAACCAGGACTCATAACTAATAACTGGGTTAGAAAACCTCATTTAGAATCAGTGGCCAGAAGATCCTGAGAGGAGCAATCCAGTAAAGGCAGAAGAAACTAAACCAGTCTACTCACTGTCCCTTTGATTCTTCAGCTATTTTCTGTAATGGAGCTTGGATGGGAGCAGGTAAGCAACTAGCTGGCACCAAGTCTCAGATGTGTTTTCCCATCAGAGCACCTCACTCTTCCCTCTCCTAGTGGAGTGCAGAACACCTACCACCACTACCCAGATCTCATCCATTCCTCAAGATACAGTTCAAGTCCAAAGTTTCCCCTATGGTGCCAGTCCATAATGATCCTTCCAGAATCATTTGGAACATAATACAGGATTGGGCAAAAGATGGTTTACAGTTGTGAGTATGTGAAACACAGAGCTTATTCTTGTATTATGATTAATTAACTTTTATATTTTCCATATGAACAACTATAAACCTTTTTCCACACCATTTATAATGGCTTTCTCTGTTAAATTTTTATTTTACATTATTTCTTCTCTCAACTAAGTTATAAACATCTTAGGAGTTGTTGCAACCATCCCTTTTTATCTGTACTCTCTGCAGAGCCACACACCAAGTTGTATGTAGTATGTTCTCATACACAATTAGCGGAATTTTTAAATGGATAATTTAAAGGGCCCAGGAATGGGAAAATCTGCTTGGATTTTTAGTAAAATAGAAAAACTATTTTTTGAGTCTTTACCTGCAAGGCTACTCCTGAACTGAAATGAGAGATTCCTTTGATACCTTCTTGACATATGATCACTCTTACCTACTCATTTTAAACTGCAATTAAATCAAATAATCTAATTTTGGAAAGAATATATGTGCTGTATTCCATCAATTCTACAAGGCACATTTTTTTTCCATTTTAACACTGATGGCTCTTATAATTGGCAGTATTTTCTCTTTTCTTCATGTTATATAAAATAATACTGTTTCTCATAATGGATGATGACTTACAGCTAATGGAATACTGTGTGTTTGTATCTATCATTTGTCACATATCTATCTAGTAATTCATCTATAACTCCATGCAGTGACCTTTACTTGATAGATGCATGTGCAAGGAGTCCATAACTTATGTCAAAATGTGACAGTCCCCTACCCTGTTCTTTCCCCCTGCTGCTATTGTCATAAATGTTCTCAGGTGTCCCCTTAGAGTTTGCAGTTTTGTCAGTGGACTCAAACTTAAGAAAAGAGAGAGTTGCATAAATAGAAATAGTAAGGAAGGTGTATCTAGAGAAAGACACCTAGACATAGCCAGACCCAGGTATATCTGGTTTGCTTGTCATCACTATTTCCATTTCATTCTTCCTTTATTATTTCTTTATGTTTATGCAATTTGAAATTTTACTGGCCTGTGGTTTATGAGGATATTGAGGTAGAAATAATCATCTACTTTAAAAATACAAATATCTGAGTTAGTGACTTACCAACTTTAGTGTGTCTAGCTTCTGTCTAGCTTCTTCTTACTAGTCAACTGAGGACAGCAACACCAATGGGGGTTGGAGAAATGGATGACATGAAGAATTCAGGGGTATTGAGTGGGTTATTTCTTTTTAATTGACTGATTTTAGGGGTGGGGGAGAGAGTGTGAAACATCTATTTGTTGTTTCACTTATTTATGCATTCATTGGTAGCTTTTTGTATGTTCCCTGACTGGTGATGAAACCCACAACCTTGGTGTATGGGGATAAGCTCTAACCAACTAAGCTACCCAGCCAGGGCTGGGTTATTCTTTTGATGTGGACTACTTTAGCCTCAGTAAAAGCCTGGGTTTGCTGAAAAGAGGGATCTAATGAGGATGAAGTTGAAGATTTGTACCCTAACCTTGTACGAGGAGCAGGAGAGAAGACATTTCTTGCTTGCTTCTTTCTGTAGCACACGTGTAGTGAATAGGCTACTGGGTTTGGTTGTCCAGTGTCCTCCCTTCATTTTCCTTTTTCGTTCAGCTATTGGTCCTTTCACCTTCCAGCCCAGGAGTTTCAAGGAGGCCTTACATCACTCCTACCATCAAATGGGTAAAGTCAGTGAACACATATTATCCCAGAGAAAGTGTTTAGAAATGGACATATGACCGACCCAGTTTGAGGCAATAGGTATTTCTGAGAAAGAATCTTTCCTCTGCTTCTGAGAAGGCTAGTAAAATAAACACTTTCCCTTGCTTTGGACAGGGTGGTATAAGGATGTGGTGTTACATTCTCTTTTTTTAATTTTTAAAATGTTTATTTATTGATTGATTTTAGAGAGGAGAAGGGAGGGAGAAAGAGAAAAGAAACATCGATGTGAAAGAGAAACATCAATCAGTTGCCTCTCCTACATGCCCTGATCAGGAGCTGAACCCACAACCCAGGCATATGACCCAACCAGGAATCAAACCAGCAACCTTTCATTCTCTGGAATGATGCCCAACCGAGACACACTGGTCAGGGCCCCATTCTCTTTAGAGTCAATTATTAAAAAGTTATAAACATTTTTGTAAGTTTACCTGGAAACATAATTTTTATATATATATATATATATATATATATATATATATATATATATATATATATAATTTTTGTGATAGAAAATTCCTATCTTGGCAAAAATATTTGACTTCAAACAAACTTTTGGAAAACAACCTGTTCATCAATCCAAGAGTAATAGTGGGAATTTTTGAATGATAGGAGTCATTGATATGTACCAAGGAACTGAAGAATCTTTTCTATAATATGCCAAAAGTTTTAGAATGATATTGTGTCCTGAAGTAATACATTAGATTAGAAGGGAATATAACAACCTGGTACAAAAATGCAAGAAGCTAAAGTAATTTATGAAGTGTTAGCAGCTAGCTTCATGTGAACTCTCACTGTGTGGGCACTAAATTACTCTGGATGCCATGGTAAGTTGTTTCAGTGCATCATGCTGTGGAAATACCAGATTCAAGGTGGGAAGCTCTTGGGAAAAGGGGTCTGCCCAGCATATTGAAGAGTAGATCTATTTCAGCCCAATCTGGCCCATGGAGGGGGCTCCAGAACATCTGAAGGTTGAGATCCATTTGGATCCAAGGTGGTTCTGAAGGATCTGCTTTATTTGTAGGTAATCTTTGCACTCATAATAAATAAATACAATAGTATAACAGACAATGATTTTAGAAGATTTTCCAGTTTGCAAAATGTTTTCACAGCCATATCTCAGCTGTGCTCAAGGAAGGTAGCTTTTCTGACTTAACAGCAAGCAGGTAAAGAACGGAGTGTGCAGGGCCCCACAGCAGAGCTGCTGCGGCTCCAACAGCTTTCCTGACTCCCAAACATTAAACTCAAGTTTAGTAACTAATCCAGATGTTTCTCCTTCATCTTGCCTCAGGCTTTACTGAGAAAATTGAGGTCACCAGGTGTGAGTTTCCTTGTTTTCCATCTACATTTTAATGTATCTTTGCAATCATCTGCACTCTCTCCATTTTGTCTTGTCTTAACTAAAAGATCACCCCTCTCATATCTAGAAGAAATTGCTTTGCCAGAGTTAAGCCCTCCTCTATGCTTCCCTGAGTCATGTTTGGTTTCTGTCTTTGCCTCCTTCCCCTTTGTCTCTAAATGTGTGGGACTCCACTCTATACAAAAAAATTAAGCTTTTATTGTAGTTACTATATTTATTCTTTTTCTTCCTTCCCTTTCATCCCTTACCTTTTATAAATAGCAGCCTTTGCCTACAGCCTCACCTGGCATCCTTCTCCCTTCTCCACACATCCAGTCTTTCACCATGAGTTGTTCCAAGAACCCCAGTGTTTGCCTGAGACCATGGATAATATCAAACCCTGTATAAACTATTTTTTTTCTCTGCATCCATATTTTTTCACTTAAAGGAAACACTTTATAGCTTCTTGTTGGCCTATCCAAATCACCAGTGTCACTGCTCTTCAACTTGGGACCATAGTTAAATAAATGAAGGGTTAATTAAACACAAGCATTGTGACATCACAATTGATCTGCTCACCCAGCTGGCTACTAAGTTGCTGCAGGGCAGAAAGTATATACAGTGTGGAGAAGCTGAACAAAGGGATGTTTCACATCCCAGGTGGGATGGGGCAAGATGACACGAGATTTCATTATGCTACTCGGAATAGCATGTAATTTAAAACTTAAGAATTGCTTCTGGAATTTTCCATTAAATATTATCAGACTGTGGTTGGCCACAGGTAACTGAAATCATAGAAAGCAAAACGACAGATGAGGAGGGACTACTGTCCTACAGAATGTAACAGTATTTGGAGACAGAGCCTTTACAGGGGTAGTTAGAGTAAAACAAAGTCATATGTGCGGGCCCTAATCCTATATGACTGGCAGTGTTATAGGAAGACACATAAGGAAAGACCATGCAAGACAGAGAGCAAAGATCGCCATCTACAAGCCAATGAGAGAGGCCTCAGAAGAAACCAACCCTGTTGACACCTTAAATCTCGGGTTTCTAGTCTTTAAAACTGTGGACATAAATGTCTTGTCTGAGCCACCCAGTTTGTGATAACTTTGTTGTGGGAGTCCAAACAGACTGAAGACCCCTAAGCTCTAATCAGCTTACCCATTTCCATGTTCCCAGTTTCTCTGCTTCCAATGACTGTCCTTCTGCATGACAAAGAACAAGAAAGGTTCCCTAAATCCCCAGGTTCACTAGTGCACTCCCCTTCTCAAAAATTCCAACAGCCTCCTTCTACCAATATAGTAGGTTTGAAAAGCTTTGTTCTAGCACTTAAGGCTCCCACAATTTTGTTATCATCTTCCTTTCCAGCTGCCTTAACTTCTTACCTGAATTTTTTATTCTTTCATGCTCAAGTATTTGCTACAACCCACCATGCTTTTCCAGTGCACATCCCCCCATTGCCCCTTAGCATCTCCACATATGGAATCCCACATTTCAAGTCCAAGGACAAATGGCGCCTCCAAAAGATTTTGCCATAATTTCTCTTTTCTTCTAAATTTCAGAAGAAAATAGCATTCATTGCACTCATAAATCACATTACCCACCTCACCTAATTTTGTAGTTTTGTGTGAGCTGGATATAGCTTAACTCCCCAACTAGGCTCTAATCTCCTGGAAGGCAACGATCAGTATTTTATGCTTTGTTTGGTATTCTCTATATTCTTCCAAGAACGCCCTACACATAGCAAGTGATCGGCAACTATTAGTAATAAGTTAATAGAGATTAAAATGAATATGTATTGTTTCTTCATTCCTTCCTTTTTATTTATCTTTCTCCTGTGTCTTTCCCGTGGGTTGTTTTCTTTTCAAAATCTGGTTATAAAGTAGTGTTGGTATAGAATATGGCTCTACTTCACTTGAGTTCTCACTTAATTACTTCTGTAATGCATTCATTGCATTACTTGAAGTCAGCAGCTCCCCTACAACCTCCATGATTGAGTGTATTCATTTCATGAAGATTAAAAATGGATAGCAAGCCATTTTTATTACCATACATATGTTATTAAGGAAAGCATGCAATTGCTTTGTAACTTTTGATTCAGAGAGAATTTCCTTTTGTTTACTGTGTTACTGAATAATTCCCCTGCTCCCCACCCTAACTCCTCTCCAGAATAGCTCTGGCTTTGGGCTTTGGCAGTGCTGGCTGGCTAGACAAATATATCACTGCGATTGGAAAAATATCACAAGAGGGACAGTTCCAGGTTTGAAAATAGGGCAATTAGCTCTCAGCAGGAAAAGGTGTGTCAGATGTTCCTGAAACTGAGTGACAGATAATGTTGGCTTGAGCCAGGCATAATACCCAGAAAGGCCATGTTGGATGCCTCCCTGCATATTTCTGTCAGAGAATATGACTTCTGAACTGAATTCCACTGCTCATCCGAAGAGAACTGGCCAGTGGGTACTTGTGCCAGGGTGTATATATGCAGGGTCAGATATTCATTTTCCTCACTGTCTTCTTTATTAGAAGGAGGAATTCACTGCACAAATGATATACTGACTCTTCAAAAAAGTCACCATCGCGGACATCAATGTGGGTTTGACAGCTGCCCTTTTTGGGGGGAGAGCTGCTTTTCCTCAGCTCTATTCAGTTCCTTATGGCCTGCCTGGGGATTGATAGCAGCAGCCCCATCACTGACAGGTCACAGCAGTGAGTGTGGCCCCCTTGCTGGGAGAGTGAGAGACCTTCCCTGGGAATCCTATACACCGAGGTGGAAGGGGGAGGTTCCCTTCCTCTGGGGTTGCTTCCCTCACTTGACCTATCCTGGTTTTAGCAGTGCCCTTTGCCTGGTGTGTAGAATCTGTTTCAATTAGAAGGGAAAGAAGAACCCAGCTGACCAAGATAAGCAAAGACAAGCTGAAAAGAGAGAAAAAGAAGAGAGCGAATGATGGCATCATTTGCATCACTATCCATCCTTCCCTGAGGCTGTTTCTCTACTGTCTTCCCAATTCCACGAGTTCACAATCCTTTCTTATTCGTGCATGTACTAGGTTGAAGAGCCAGCTCCTGAAGGAGAGAGAGGGTGGTTGTAAAAACGCGGGACTCTGCCCCACAGGGAGGATTGCCTCTTTGCCTTCCTGGTGCAGGAGTTGTGCTTGGATATGCCAGGGAAGGCTGCCGCGGGGTCTGAAGTAGCCACATGGTGTCCTGGGTCAACCTCATGTGAGCTGGGCTGCCCTGTCGGCTAGCCACAGTGCTGTGTGTGTCTCTCCAGCACCTGGTTTTTGTCCAGACTCTCGATCTGGTCAACAGATCAGACAAGACACTGAGAGAAATAGAGAACCATCTGGGGCACACTGTGTGGGCCCACCAACACTCATGGTGTGTTTATTGGAGCTGAAGGGCTGTGAAGAGGAGTGTACAGGTGGGGCTTGTGCAGGTTTCTCAGGGGTCTTGGTGGTTGTGGTCCTCCTTGATCAAGGGCTTGGAAGGCCAGCCAGAGATCACAGTCAAATAGAGTCCCAGCTCTTTGAGTGACAGGATAAAATTACTCTCTTCACCCTTTAGGGTTTTAGAATAGGTTGAATGGTTTGATTTCTACTTTCCTTGAAATTTTTAGATTTTTCTTTCTGTCTTACTCTCTAATTGGCCCAAGGATTCCCAGGACCATGCCAATCTTGGAGGGCAGACTCTTCGCTAATTCTGTCTTGCCGACACTGGGACACCAAGCTCTCATGGCTGTCAAGTGTGTCTCTTTCCAGTGTAGTCAGATGGGAGCCTGCTACTGCTTGTTTTGCCTTCTTTGCAGCACCACTGTGACCAACCCATAGGACAATCTGTGTGGTAACACTTATGAGAGCAAATGCTAAGTATTATTAACCAAGACCTCTCAGCTCTGCCACTAAATATATTACCTGAACGAACAGACCATAGTGTTGCAGAGTTAGTCTGCACGGTTCAGCATGGTCTCTTCTCAGAAATGCCGTGACCAGAGGGTCTGGGTAGTCCATTGAAATCGCTCTTCTGGCCAATGAACAATCCTTTTACTGTTTAATATTTCCAAGGAAAGAACTTATTCAAGAAATAAGTTTATTTACTAGTTCTGAGTGAGAAATAATTATAAAGTAATTATTTAACCACCTGCAATTTATAATATTTTTATAATTATAAACTCAAAAGATAATGCATACTTAAGACAGATTTTTTTAAAGATAAAGGCTACAGCAAAACCAAAAAGTATATTTGCGGCCAGTACTGTTCAAAAGAATTTTATTTCAGGGACTAAATTCTGTTCCTGCAGATCAAGAACCCCTGGGAAGCAGAATTGATGTGGCTTCTCAGTGCTTCCCATGTGAGTGCTAACACCCGGTGAGACGGTGAGCAGCTTTTAAAGAGATGAATCTTCATTCCAGGGATGAATATTAAATTTCACATTTCATAAAGGACTTGAGTCCGATGCATTGCATGAAAAGTGACTCTCGGTTAACGTTGTCTCCAGGAAGGAGCGCCCCCCTCCTTGCTTCCGATTCAGATTGCCTAGCTCAGACAGGCAAACAGGAGTAGTCATTTCCTCAGCTGTCCCTCGTATATTAAAGATACTATAAGGATATTTTAATTCAGAATGGAGGCCAAGAGATTTTTGAGTCTCCCAAGATCTGTCCAAATCTAAGTTTGGTTGTCAAGATATGTAGAGAATAAAATCTCTTGAGCTTCTTAAAGCTCGTCTAGCTGGTAAACATGGTGGAATAAGACTCACTTACCAGAGAAAATGACTTTATGATGGAATGAGCCTTTTCGAGCTGACACCTGTGCCCTGCTGCATACCTCCGAATCGGTGGGGATTTGCTCAGGAAAGAGACCTCTCTTAGCAGGTCCAGCAGGAAGGGATTGGATAGAGGGATTGAGGTGCTTATAAAACCACTAGAAGCCTGAAGAAGGGGAAACCTTAACTTTGGGGGTTGCTGTTTTGAAGATGAGAAGAAATGTTGCTCTGAGTCAGGAACCCAGTGACCATCGCTGCAGGTCGCAACGATGATCCTCTGTAGGCTGGAGACAAACGAGACATCGGGCTCAGGCTGCTGGATGAGGCCTGTCTGGCAAGGCCACAACCGTGACCTCCAGAGGAAGAAACAAGATGGCTCCTGTCCCCATTTCACTTGCCAGATATCATGTGAACTCAACTCACTGATGGGATTTAAAATGTGTGCAGAACATTCCTGGCAAAGGAGAAGGAGAAATGTAGTTCCCAAGTTTCGGGCCTGTGAAACATGAGAAAAAACAGAAGGAGATATATTGCCAACAGATAGCACCCAGCCCACCCTCCCTTAGTGTTAGAAGTTTGGTGTCTTTTGTTCAACAGCCACCACCCTCCCTTTCAGCCGTGCACAGTCCTGACTGGTGTGTACCCACTTTGCTTGTCCCAGGCAACTGCATTTCCTAAATAAAGAGCAATGACCAACTGGTCTTCACAATAATTCTCCATTCACTTCTGTTTTCTCTCCTTTGATGCAAACCTCCCTGATCTCTTCCACTTCCACTTTTCTTAAAATTTTTTTAGCAAGCACATGCCAACATCCTAACAAAGAATGGGAATGCCAATATGTGTCAGATTTATTAGGTCTGACAAGAGGTGTTAGCATCATAATGAAAGCTATTGAAAGTGTTGTCGCTCTGTCTAGTTTGAAAGTGCATTAATTCAATTCACCTTGTCCATCTGCATTTAACAAAAGACACAGGATGACACTTTGACATACTTTTCCTCCTCTTGAATCTGATTTGTGTGAAAGATAAACCCAGGCTAAGAAAATATGAGGATATAATGAAGGGAGGATGAAAAGATAAAATGAGAAAATTTTATTTGCAAACTATAAAGAGAGGAAATAAGTTCTACTACTTTGAATGAAATTTTAAGTCACATCACAGCAATAAAAGGAAATGAATGAGTCAACCGACGACATTCTCCCTTCTAGGCTAGGAGCCACATAGCATAAGAGAGGACCGGTCCTCCAGTCCCAGAACCTGTGGTCCTGGGTTGAAGTCCATGGGGATGGGGGAAGTTCTGTGAGTGTGTCGCTGGTGACTCATCTATTGTCTCCATGACCTGCCCTGCAAAATCTGCGCTGGCACTGTAAGCCACATCACTGCTGTGCCCCTAGCATTCCTCAGGCTTTGCCAGTAGGAGGCACTAGAGGGAGGAGGAAGGAGGAACTTGATCTTCCAGTTGGCTACCCATTTCTTTGAGTGTCCCATTAGCCACAGTTCTTCATCCCAAAGTGGCAAGTCCTCTCCACAGCAGCAGCCGAATGCAGTTTGCAGTTTTTCTAACATCCACAGAAGCACCCTCATCCCATAGGCTCAGAGACCAGCACTGGCTGAACAGAGCCTTCTTCTCAGAGACGGAGACTCACCACCAGAAACCCTGGAGCTTCAGGAAAGGTACCCCTGCCGCAGGGTGGCAACTGCTTCTCCTGTCACCACCCCTGGGTACTTTGTTTTTGTCTTTTGGTCTATGTAGTTACCTAGTAAACAACTTTATGCATAGTTTACAATTTTTATATTAAATTCTCTCTCTTAAAATAACTAGTGTGGTTTCTGTCTCCTGACTGACATCACTAGAAAAAAGCACTTTGGGCATGTGGGAGGCCCACCTTGGTTGAATGGGTGATGGAATGGGTGAACCGATGCTTACAGTGCTGTTGGTATCTGCCCAAGGGCCGTACTCATTGCATACTCAGCAGTTGAACGAAGATGCTTGCTGGGGGGCCAGCAAGGATGAACCCCAGCGCACCACCTCACCGGTCACTCAGACCACCACCCAGCTCCCTAGACCAGGCCTTTTCTGATTCCCTCCCCAGGGCTCCCTTGCCTCAGACAGGGAAAGGCAGCCCACAGTCTCCACACCCAGGGTCCACATGCCTGCTGCCAAGTGGGTGTCTGCATGAGACCACTTGGAGTTGTGGGAGGGACACCCAACCCTGCATGTACATACAGCATTTCTGTTGTTTGCCCGCTCTGCACTCACAACTGAGGACCAAACTCAGGCGAATCTAAAACCTCGTACCTGGCTCCAGGAAAGAACATGGCCAGGGAAGAAGCTGGGTTGACTATTTCCCAATTGAAGTAACACAGTAGGAAGCAAACGAACCTGATTAGAGAAAATGGAGCACATTTCTGACTTGACAGACAAAATATATATACATAAATACATTTTTAAATGCATCTGAAATTTTCCCTTGTTAGTGCCTTACTTAGGGCTGAAATCATAAGACGACAGTGCCACCTGCTGTCCACTGTCAGACCTGAAAGTCGTGGTTACTTCAAAGTTGATGCTCCAAGTGGTACAATTGTGAAAAAACGTTCCATGTTAACGTTGTGTGAAGGCTTACAGGCATGCTGGCCCAAGTCGTTCCGTTTGCACAAGATGTTTGGCCCCGCCCAGAGTCGCCTGCACACATTTGGAGCTATTCCGGGCAGGCATGCTCTCAAAAATCTAGCTCTTTGAAAAGAGGTATGCCATGGTTTCTGGCAAAATTCTTGGCAGATGAAGCCAAAACTGAACTGTTAATATATGGAATGTAATAGTTGAAACTGTGGATTAGATAAAATAATAAGTTTACAGGAAACTGTTCCACGGAATCAGTGAACCATAGGATGTTAAAACTAGAAAACGTCTTTGAATATTTTTTACTAGAGCCAGAGCAAGCCACAGAGGAGGTGAAGGGGTGGGCAGATTGCAGGTGGCATTTCAGGGTGTTGGAGAGGACAGTGACAATGGAAGGGCTTTGAAGGTGTGAGTAGTGGTGGTGATGATGATGGTGATAAATATTACCTGTTAACCCGCTCCCCAGATGCATGGGGGAGTCTAACTTTCCCAATCACTTTATGAAACTGTAATGAGACACAGCTCTTCTAGATAAAATTAAAAATAAAAATTAAAATGCAAATGCCATGAAAAAGAAAACACAAACTCACTTATGTTGCTTCAAAAAGTGAAGGGTTTTAAATTAAATTCTTTCTGGAAATAAGTTTGGGAGTGGGTTGGGAACACAATAAACCAAAACAGACTGGCAGTGGCTACCAAGCCCAGGAGCAGCAGGGAGCAGCAGAGACAGGTGGCCTCGTACCACGCACGGCTCCTGAGGGTTTGAGCCGGGCGGGCGATCTTAGACACACACAGCCAGTGCCACCCGGGCCCCCGCAGCCTGGGCAGGTGTAGGACAGCTGCGTGATGGCTGCCATCCCGCTCACACAGCCAACACCAGGCACCACCTCCAGGATGGCCTGGGACTATGTTTCCAGTGCAAGAGGGTCTAATTTTCTCTTTCAACTTTTTACTACTTCATTTTTATTCCTGTGGAACTTTTTTCACAGCTTTGTGAGAGGTATGTGATTATCCCCTGTGCTACCACCAGTAAAATTTCCCATTATGGTCTGAATGTATTCGTGCCATCTCTGGCTGCTACCTACCCTATATACTTCCTCATGAATCAATGACAGTCACAGCAGACACCACAAGACCTTAAGGTGCATCTCTAAATCACCAATGATTGCATTCTGTTCTGTGAAATTTTAGTGTCAAACACATATTTGTCTATGACCCGGTTTCCTAAAATTGAACATCAACATTGCTAAATGTGACATCTGGTGACTCACTGTTCGCTGGGATGTGCATGACCAGACTTCTCCTTCCCAGTGTGCACACACATCATTTGCAATAGAAGCCCATAAAGTCACATTAGTTTCTATGATGATACAACATTTTCATTTCAATGATAATTGAGGGCCTCCTGGGCAAGGGAAAAATATCTTAAAATCTCAAAAAACTGTTAAAGAATATCAAATCATGTCAGTCATAAGATACTTTCATGGTATCGGTAACACTGACTTAGTAAAACATTCGGAGAGCCTACAGGGCCTCAGGCTGTGGCCTCAGCGCCGGGCGGGGGTGGGGAAGATACACTCTCCTGACTTCTCTGAACGGTCGTTCAGAACTTACCTCCTCTGCAATGCCTCCACCCATATTACCACCTGTGCTGTTACCCTGACTTTTTTCTCCACAGCAATGAACACTATGTGAAATAATGTATGGTGGTTATAAGGCAAAGTGATGTGATGAACTCTCAGGAACACAAGGCTGATACGCAGTTTCCTTGTCGGTTTTCTCTCTCTCACGGGAGAAGTTCAGACCACGAGGAGAGAGATTTTGTCTCACTCACTAATGAATCCTCAGTGACTAGAGGCTCACAGTGTTTGATAATTTAATTATCTGTGGATCCAGAAGTGATGGTTGAACAAATCTGTGTCAGTATATTTTTATACTGATTTATTTTTTACATTTTATGTGAACTCATATGTTTTTGGTTCATGTCAAATCATTATTGAATTTTAGTAGGTAATTTCATTGCTACACATGATACATTTATAAACATGGACATTTTTAAGCTAACTATATCTTCCTAACTCATTTTGAGTCCCACATCATTAAACACATCTTCTGGACAAGTGGCATACATTCTAGTAATCACAGCCTTTCCCATCAAACTGGACGAAGCCTGGGAATGTCAGCCACCGGGAGCAGGTCAGGCCTGGGCATTGCTGCTGAGTGGTCTGCTGAGCGGTCATTTATTGAGGGACACTGTTTTCCAGAGAAGTGCCAGCACTTTGCATTTCTTTCATATTAACTGCACAAAAGCTCTAAAAGTAAATGTTATTCCCATTTACCAGATAGGAAACTGAGCCTCAGGCCGGTTAAATAAAACACACAAGGTTTAATATCTATTAGACGTTCGATCCTGGTAAAACTCTCCTGACTCCGAAATCCAGGCTTTTCCACTGCCACTTGTGTGTGTACTCTGTTTTGTGAACTACAGTGCAAAGTTCAATAAAAAGTGTTAAAGATGTGAGGGCGATCTGGCCGCGATATCTGTCGCCCTATGGATCACCAGGGTTGACTTGGCTGATCTGCCCGGCGGGGCGGGCGTCCGCTTCCTCCCTCACAGATCCCTGTGCGGCCCTCCCGAAGCTGCAAGCTGCGGTAGAAGAGGACGAACGACCTTCCCATCTAGAGCAGAGCGCTGGTCTTCAGTCAAGGGTACAGTGTAGTTGTGCTCCCCTGCTAGAACCTCCAGACAAGCTCTCAAGGCCCGTTTGCAGGAAACCGCAGACTAGTCAAGCTTCCAAGACTCCAGACACATCCCAATGAGGTGCTGCAGGTAGCAGTCTGCCTTTCTTTAAAAAAAAGAAAACAGAAAAAAGTTTTGAAATCTTGTCTCACATAAAAATAGAACACAAACAACATTGTTTGTATAGATCAGTAACACCAATTTGCCAGTAAATGTGACATTTTCTGCCATTGATTAGGTATTTGAATGACAACTTATGACTAGGGGCTGCCTCATAAGCTAGGGTGATTCGGGCATGGCAGGAGAGAGCAGGGCGCCACCAGTCAGGGGTGCTCTAGGGGTGCTGGAGTTCACAAATGCTATGAGCTCTGGGGTGCTATAATTTCAAGGGTGCTATGAGTTTAGGGGTGCAATGAGCTCAGGGATGCTATGAACTCAGATGTGCTAAGACTTTAGGGGGCCATGAGCTCAGAGGGGATGAGTTCAGAAGTGTTATGAGATCAGGAGCTCTGATTTATGGGGCTATGACTTCAAGGATGCAGAGGGCTGAGAGCTGCCAGGAGCGCTGGGTGCTCTGGGTTCAGTGGTCTATGAGCTGAGAAATGCTATTGGTTCAGGGGGCGATGAGCTCAGTGCACTACAAATCCAGGGCAGACTGCATTGTGACTTTCATGAACCCCAGGCATTCTTGCCTCCATGATCTTCTTCTTCCATAAAAAAGATTAAGATTTATATTGTATGACTCTGTTGGTGTAAGACAAATATAGTACAGGCTGAATTCATTATTTTATGTTTGTTATTGTATTCCGTTTTTCTTCTGATTTTAAAATGATTCACAATTCAGTCATTTTTTAAAGATTTTATGTATTTATCTTCAGAGGGGAAGGCAAGGAGAGAGGGAGATAAATATCAATGTATGGTTGCCTCTCGTGTGTCCCCTGCTGGGAACTGGCCTGCAACTGGGAATTAAACCGCAATCCTTTGGTTTGCAGGCCTGCACTCAATCCACTGAGCTACACCAGCCAAGGCATAATTCAATCATTTTAATGGCCCCTGAAGCTGCTGTGGGCCTGGGCATTGTGCTGCTGTGCCACATGGGCAAGTCGGTCCTGGTTCAGAGGGTTAGGCAACATGCCCATGCCCCGCCCCACCACCCGCAAAATGTATTTCTTCTGCTTCTTGAATTCCCACCATTACACAGTTATTTATTTAAATCATATACCTACTGAGGTATAAATGTTGTTAGTAGAGATGTTAAGTTACACCTTACATACATTTTAAATGAACAAGAGCAAACACTCGAGTCCACGGTCTCTGACGAGATGCTGGGATCGGAGGAGGGCATGCTCAGTGGAGCACCTGCTGAGGGAATTCTCAGGGCAAACCCACACTCCCCGGCTTCCTGAAGCCGAACAAGGGCTTGGCCCAGGGCCTGGGTGGCTGTCTGCACATCGGGGGTGCCATTGTATGGTTGACATACTACTTATTTTCTCTCAATATAAAAGCAACATGTTTTATAGAAGCCAGTACACATTAGCCTATTTGGGGGTCTACTTTTCTAACCTCCCTGCTCACATGCACACACACACATTACATTTTGAATCATTGTGTATGCAAATTGTTCTGCATGTTGTCCCTTGTCATTAAAATTTTACTGTTTTTTATGGCTCTTCACTAAGGCTTTACTTTAAGTTTTTTGTTAAAATACTAGGTTTTGCCTGCTTATATCTTTTGCAAAGATTTGGAAGTAATATCCTATTTTAAATCTATAAAGTCTTAAGCTATAAAAATAGAACTTCACATATATTTCCCTAACTACCAGAGGAAAACCATGACGTGGCAGATTTTGTGCGCCCACCTCAGAGGAGGTATTTAGCACTGCTTTCCTTCACTATCGCCTCCTATATCTTGAACTTTACTAATAAAACCTAGCACTTGAGACCAATTGGCTCTTGTTAAATTATTTTTCTATCAGATATAATTTGACATCAAATTTGAAATTTTCAGTAAGCTTTCAAGTTAAATTTGTAACAAATGTATAGGTTTTATACTATAATTTAAGCAGATTTCATTGTTTAGCATTAGTCCTTTTATATCATAATTATTCATTCACTAAGAGTGGTTAATTTCTTGGTTGGTTAAAGGAATAGTACATTAATTTTTACTACAACCAGTTATGAGAATAACCTACTATGTAGAAATCAATAGGATTTAATTGCCAGTTTTAGCAATGTCTGCTGAACTTCTGGACACTTAAAGCCAAATAACATGGCCCGTGCAGTCGCCCTTAGCCCTGCCTGACCACTTCTTCCTTCCCTCGCCGGGGCTGGAGCTTCCCCATGGACCCCCTCATGCCTGTCCGTGTGGGATGTCTTCTCAGCTCTTTCCTGTCTCTGAGGGGTGTGACAGAACCCCTCCTGGGCCAACCATCAGGATGAATGCTGGAAAACACTTCTAATGATCTGACTTGAAACCCCAGTGATGGCCAAATTCTCTTTCACTGTGCCCTGTGCCTTTGGGACAGGGATTCTTGACATGTGGGGCCTCAGACACTGGAAAGAAAGATGTTGGGAGCAAGCGATCCTGAGTAAAAATCTCTGTTCTGGCATTTACTCATAACCAGCAAGGGATATAGTCACTGTCAGCCTCCATTTCCCCATCTAAAAGTTGGGGTCGTTGTGACAATTTAGTGAAAAATATAAAGCATCCACTAGCCTGGCACAGGATAGAAATGCCACCTTTACTGTTTTTCCCTCTCTGCTCATCTGTAGATCTAAGAACTAGATCTCCGAGGCAACAAAAATAGGAAAGTAGATAGAAAGTATGACTACATTCTTTCTCTACCCCAAAAATCTTCTGGCAGACAAAAAAAAGCTATCAAACATGGTCACTGGTCACAGCCGCCTGGACACTTTACTCCCCTGTCTTTGGTAATGAGGGGAGGTAGGGGGTGCTTGAAAGATAATATCACTGTGCCTTCGAGAAGTCTCCTTTCCCAAACAGTGTGACGAGCAGGCCACTGCTGGCCTGTGTGGACGACTCTGGTTACTAAAGGGCTTTGGGGCTGTCTCGGGACTCTAGATATGGTGGCAGTGTCATCTGTGTGGCCTGTTGGAGCAAGGCAAGGATGCGCTTCTCCTCTCTGCCTCTCGCTTCACCTCTGTGGACCGGCCTCCCAGAGGAAGAGCGCAGGCCCTTTACCTGTGGGACACACGGTCCTGTCAAAAGTCCAGGGCTCCAGCACTCTGAATCCAGAGAGGTGAATATCTACTAACTCTTTTTTCAACTAGATACAAGTAGTGTGTTATTATACAGGAATATTTCAAAGTTTTCATTTTTCTATTAGAATTTTTCCTTGATTATTTTCTATATATTTTTGAGATGTGGTTGAGATAAGATAAAATAATAGATACCCTGGCTGGTGTAGCTCAGTGAATTGAGCACAAGCCTGGGAATCAAGGAGTCTCTGGTTCGATTCCCAGTCAGAGCACATGCCTAGGTTGCAGGCCAGGTCCACAGTTTGGGGCATGAGAGAAGCAACCACACATTGATATTTCTCTCCCTCTCTGTCTCCCTCCCTTCCTCTCTCTCTAAAAATAAATTAGAATCTTTTTAAAAAGATAAAAAACTGGAGGAGATATAAAGAAAGAAAGAAAATATCTACCAAGAAGACTCCTGGTGGCTTAGCTGGTTTCAAATTAAAAAAAAAGGGGGGGGGGGGGCCTTGCAGCCATTTCTACACAGGGGTCTCTTACCCAAACCGCACTTCAGGGAGAAGGCTGCACTAAACTGCCTGCATCTGACACTGAGCTGCCTGTCTGCACTGGAGGCAGCCCTCATATAGGAGTTCCTGGAATTGTATTTCAACCAATGGGACTGAGGCTTTCCCCATCCAATTGGAGCTGTACAATTACGTCCCCATCAGCAATTTTTTACTGACCAATCACAGCAGCTCCATTGTGACCATTCAGGGCAGTGCTTGTTGGACCAAACTGTGAGGATGTGAAGTCCTTATTTGCATCAGGAGAGACCAATCAGGGAACAGGGGTGGGCACTTCTGACTGTGTAAGTTAGCTCCCTTTGGCTCAGACAGCACACTTTCTCTTTCCACCAAAGACTGAAGATTGTGTTCCCTCAGCTGGAGCTGATACATTGAAGATGAAACACCAAAGATGTCTTGCCAGAGAGATCAGAGCAGACCAGCAGAGAGAAGCAGATGGGTGCCGGGCAGAGTGGAGTGGACTAGGGCAGGTGGAGAAGACCAGAGCAGAGCCAGCTGTCTAGGCAGAAAGGTGCCTCAGCCCAAAACCAGCTCACCCCAAGGCTACCTCACAACCATGCTGTCCCACAGCTGAGTGCTTCAAAATGGAACAGCAAAGCTACTGAGTTGTCATACAGCTGTGCTGTCCTAACACCCATGCGGCATCACAGTGGAGCTCTTGGCACTTTTCTCATCACACACCAAACTGGGGGTTCCTGCTGGTGTTGAATTGAGGCTAATGGGCATCAGTTGACAAGGGGAAATGCTAGAAGGAGGCAGTGAATAGGTGATAAGGTTTCTGGGGAGATGGTGGGCTCAGAAACAGGGTGGGGTGACATGCTATAGGAAGAAGCCAATAGTGAGAGAAATTGAGAGATTAGGAGAAATCAGAGCAAAATAAGCAGGAAAGCAGGGGCCACTCCATGGGGCCAGGAGCACTGCTCTTCACACCCAGAGGAACACTAGAGGTCAGGTGCTGGAATCAGGGATGAATTGGGCATCGGAAATAAAAATGCTCCAGAAATCTGTGCGTAATAGCTCGGACTGTCCCTAAGTTACATGTTACCAATAAACTGTTTTTATTTTGTTTGGGGATCCTGAAACAAACCAACAGACACACAAAAGCTCAAGCATCCGAGTGGATACCTGTGCACACAGGGGCTTGTTGTACAACTTTCCCTGTTCTGGAACGCCCTGAGGGCCCAGGAGCAACAGGGCAGCTGATAGTTTTCAATCACCTGCCATTCCAGAAGAACATCTTAAAACAGCTGTTTTAGCCACTTACCCAAAGTAAGGGAATGTAGTTCTTGCCAGTTCCTTGTCAAAACAGCAACATTTCAGTGATGCAGCCTGTAAAATTGTTAGCTTTTAACCTCTGGAGGCTGCGACAAAACCCTGTGTTGCTTGCAAATATCAGAGCTATTTTCCAGCCTTCAGTAGATATTTGGCCACTGCCCCAGACATAATTGGCATCTCCTATTTCTACCAACCAGAAACACTGCAGATGAAGCGCTGGAACTACCGCACGGGGAGATATATGCTAGCTGGGCCTGGTTAATTAAATCATTTTATAACCTAAATGCATTGACCAATAACCCCCAATTTCATCCCAGGCTTGAAAGAACTGATCAATGAGTTATTTGTGCCAAGAGCCATTTCTCTGGCCTCCCATTCGGTTTCCAGCTTCCTTTGACAAATAGGAGGCATACTGGGTGAGTTCAGAGAGGTAGCCAAGGGTGGCTGGCAGGCGGCAGGAGCCACACCCTCCACGTCACACACAGTAATCAGGCCTTCAGTGAGTCTGCAGTTGTACTAGGGAAGGACTGATCAGCCATCGAAGGGGTCCCCTGACATAGTGACAATTCAATCATCGTTGTCTCCCCTAGAGGTAGTACTGTTTAATTATCAACTGAAAACAATCTAGAAATGGTTACCGATCACTTACTACATAAATTAATAACGGTGCGGTGAGTTGATTATCTAAGCAGTTTGGTCTTGAAATAACAACTCTTTTATGTGAGCCTGGGAATTCTGAGTAAAGGCTTATTTTTTCCTTTTTTATATACCTCTAAATAGAAACCTGAAAGTTGGCAAAGCAGCTGATCCCAGTTTTGTGAACGTGTAAACCAACCACCAGGCTGGGGAACGTCTGTGTGTCTCCTCCGTTCAGATACCAGTCTTCAAGGTGGAAGACAAGCAGAGGGGCTTTACAACCCTTCCCACCTGAACGGGGAGCATGCAGGATGCATGTGCAAATTCCGTCCACGGGGGAGGCAGCAGGAGAGTGCTTTACTGGTCATCCTTAAACTCATTATTTGTTAATCAGAGGAAAATGTTCTGGGTTGAGGGGTAAATCCTGCCACCCTGAGAAGACCAAGAAAGAGGATCTTCCTTCCCTGATTCCAGGGGATCCCATGATTTAGAGAGAAGCCCTCCCACAAGTTCAGCCATTCAGCCATCTCATCAGGGAGTGCTTCAGACTAATAAATGTAAACAAACATTCTAGCAATACTGGTGGGATTATTACATCATGTTAAATATTTTATGTATCTGACATCATCCTACTAACTCATTGTTATAACTTATTAAAGCTGCCTGCTAGTAACACAATTTGATCATTTTTCACCAGTGGGCTCAACTTCCAATGTCCCCTCTGTCATACCTGCAAACATACTCCCTCCCTTCTGCTTCCATCCAGTCCCTATTTTCCATGGGTGGCGTGTGGGAGGAGGTGAATCCTGGCTCCATGAGTGAAGCAGATAGACAGGCTGAGAAGGGAATAAGAAGTGGGCAAAGGGAGGTGGGAGACATCAAAGCTGGTATAGATGGACATCTGGTCAGCCTCTTGGACAGAGTTAGGAATCAGGCAATAAGCATGGAAACAAGGGGCCACCACCAAGTCCAGATGCCTGAGGCAGCAGCAGGCAGAGAAGTGATAACCTTCATCCTTGGAGTAGTTAGAATTTCCAATCTGAAATCATCAAAAAGCTTGGTCCCACTGAAAGCTTGTTGATAGGGCAGCAGTGCATCTGCCTCTCTTCCAAGATTGATTTATTCTGTGCCAGATTATTTTATCCATTCATTCAGGGACTATTTGTAGGATAACTACTTCATGATAGCTATTTAAAAGCAATGATCATCAAGGAATGGTGCTAGAAATCATGGAGTTACATAGTCAGGTGGAATCACTGACTTTTACCTTGTGCCAGGTGCATGAGAGACATCAGTTTTGATCTCTCCAGCAACCCTGCAATGATAGGTATTATCATCACTGTGTTATAGATGGGATGTTAAATACCTCTTGTGAGTACACACAGCCGGGAAGTTACCGACCGACCACCTAGACTCAGGCCTTTGTGACACCGGAGCCTGTGCTTTTTGTAATAAAAGGGGATCCTACTCATCCTAAGTAAGGAGTCAAAGGGTAGTGCACACCTGCATAGGGCTTTTTGTTGAATGAGTTTTTTAAAATGACACTATTTTCTGGCTCATTGAGGTCTAAAGGGAGGGGTTCAAAGTTTTCTTGCCTGGTTAACATCTGTGTCCTTAGGTTCTTTTGCTGGAATCCTCTTTCACTGCATTCTGCATCCCTTACACCTCCACGGATTGGGTCTCTTCCCCCCTTTAGTGGAGAGGAAGGCATATTTGTGGACCAAATATTTCAGATCCATTGGAGGTTTTTGACCTTTTTCAAAGATTTTAGTAGCTTGGGACATAAAATCCCCATTTACCACAGGGAATCAAGGTAGGTGTGGTCAGATATTTGTATGTGTTGGGAGATGGGTACGATTCTATCCCTGCCTCAGGGATGAGCCCACAGGCATCGGAGCTAATGTGCAACTTTGTAATCATGCTTGGATTTTTCTATTGAAGCACTTTTATTTGTAAAATACAGACGATCCTTTCAATCCCAATCCTAATTTCATCACACACCCCCTTTTTGTTAAATGGAGCCCAAGCACCGCCTGCAGTGGCATTTAAATGATGGCAGCATTGTTGCTGCACAGCCTTAATCTTTTATAGCTAGACACATGTCGCTATACCAGCCCTCACCTAGTGGTACTGTTTCTCCAATTACTATTCCCTCATGGTTTTCTGAGTGAGTTATTTTGATTATATCTAGCAGGACAGATTACACTGAGTAATGCAGACTATCTTACAAGCAGTTAACTGATCTGCTCTGACCTCAGAATAGAAAGAAAGAGAAAAAACACTGTCTGGCAATTTCTATCTCAAAAAAGAATGATCATCTTCCAATCAATAAATCTACTTAAAGCAATGTGTTCTGAACTGTCTAAATATAGAATAGCATACCAAAACCTGGATGAAAGTAGACATAATAAAACACGAGTAGTGATTTCTTTTGGATGGTGGGAGTAGGGGTAATATCATTTTCTTATTGATACTTTTCTGTTCCATTCAGTGTCTCCAGTGAGCATGTAATAATATTATAATCACAACGAACATCATAAATATTGTGTTAAAGCTTAATTTATGAAATGTTACCAAAAATTCTCATTTAAATGTATTTTATGCCTACACAAAATTACTTAAAAGCTACATAGAGACTGATATTCTCACAAACTCTCAATTCCAGGCCTTTATCTCTATCATGATCCCACAAAAAAAAAATTCTTGGTTTCTAATTTTTAAAAAGTATTGTATATATATGCAGCAGTAACCTAGAAAGTAGGAATTCTGTGAAGGAAGAGAACGAATGAGGCAGGTATTTTCCAAACCAAAGTATTTGCCAAACCTAGATAAACCTGAGCTTAACTTTCTATACTTTTTCAGGACACAAGAAAAAGGAATTTCCCAAAGCCTGGGGTCTGCCCAGGTAAGAAGTATGTCCATCATTCTGTGAAAACACTTCAGCTGCAACCAAAGAGCTAACCAAGATAAATGGGAAAGGGGAGTAAACCTACATTTTTTTCTTCAGGGGCCAGCTATAGAAATGTCCTATCTTAAAGATTTGGGCTGGGCAAAAGAAAAAAGTCTCCACCTAGAGTTTATATAAAATGCTTGCCCTCAAGCAGGTGTGCAGCCCAAATTCTCACCAAGTGGGTAGTCCAAAGCTTTAATCCTATCCATTAGCTTAAAGCCATTGCAGGTAGGTGAGGGACTCAAGAACTAGTGAGAACAGATGCAGATCCTCTCTGGATAAATCCCCTCTTTACCTTCATCTTAGGGGTCAATGGATTCCTTCAGTTTCTTCACATGATCAAAAAAGTCCCACAATCAAATATTGTAATGACCATTATCTTTGTTGCAAAAGGCAACAAAAACAAAAATTAGCAGATCAGGGATAAGAAATTAGATGTTAGAGGTATTAGACAAGAAATTATAAAATAAGAATGTTCACTGGGTTAAAAGACATAGAAAGAAAAAATAGTCAAAAATAGTAAAGAGAAAAACATTAGAAAGAAAGACCTAGGATATTGAACTAAAAACCAAGCAAAATTTCTAGAAATTAAAAGCATAACTATTGCAATTTAAAATTCAATGAATGTGATCAAAACTTAGCTGAAGAAAAATTATTGAACCAGGAGATACACCTGAAGAAATTTTCTAGAATTCAGCCTAGAAAGAAAAGGCAATTTAAAAAATAATAAAAAAGAGGTTAAGATGTATGATAGAGTGAGAAAGATATAACTGAGTTGAAGTTGGAGCAGGTGTGACTAGAATTGAGAAAAACAATCAAACAATTGCTGAGAATTTGACAGAACTGAGGAAAAGCCATCAACATACAAAATTAAGAAGCTAGTGAATACCAATCAAGCTCAATAAATAAGACACACCATAATGAAACTGAAGAACAACAGAAGCAAAAGGGGGGAAATTGTGAGATCAGTCACAGACAATATGAGTTGCCTAAAAAGATAGCAATTAGACTAACAGCTGATTTTTCTAAACTAGCAATGAAAGACAACATATAGTGGATGAAAGACTTCAATGTACTAAAAGAAAATGTCAGTGTAGAGTTATATTCCTGGCAAAATTATAATTCAATAATAAGGACAAAACAAAGATATGTTTTTTAGATAAATAAAAACTGACAGTATTGTTCCATAATAAACTTCAACCAAAAGAAATTCAAAAAGATGCGCACTGGCATGTGATTCACAGATGGGAGTTTAAGCTAGAAGATAGAATGATAAGACAAAAATGGACTAAATATGTAACAGTGATTGAAATAAAGATAACATACTAATCAGGTGGTAATTATAGAATGGGCTATACTAACAAACTCATAGAAGATTCATGTATTCATAGAAGTTTCCTTATAAGTATTTTATAGACATCAGTAGTTGCAGCTCCTGATTAACCAAGGAATGACCCTGTCCACAAGAAATTGGGTGATTGAGCAACTCATATCAGAACCAGCAGAAACACTGCCTGCATGTCCTGTTCCTAGATATCAGCAGTGAAACTACAGACGGAGCAATGAAACTACGCGATGATGCACGTAGGAGATAACATTGAACAACCAAGCGCAGAGCTGAGAATCTGCACATTGCCAGAAATTCCTTGGTTCCCCTCTTCCCGTGGTTCCCCTATATAAACTAGCCACGCCTCCTGAGATGCTGAGATGGGCTTTGAGACAAGGGTTCCCCATCTTCCAGATCGCCTGCCCCTGGATGAAACTACTTTCCTTTATATCAGCACCTGCCTCTCGAAGATTGGCTTTCAAAGCAGCAGGCAGCTGAGGCTGTGTTTGGTTACAAATATGTGGGCAAAACTGAAGAAACATAAATTGTAGTAAATGATAATAATGTCTTGTATAATTTATTTTAATAAGAAAGAGAAAACAGTCACAGAATATAAAATGCATATGTGTACTAAAATGTGAAAAAATGTGTCATAACTCATAGGGGAAGAGGTAATTATAATTATTTTAGAGAGCTTGTATGGAAATGTAGAGATATAGATTAACTTTACACTTTGATAGGTATTCACTAGAAAAATATATTGCATAGCTTCCCATAGGAGAAGGGAAGTGAGCATAGCTTCCATAAGGGGAAAGGGAAATGAGAAAAAATTAAATCCAATAGAGAGCAAGAAAGAAAAAAAAGAAACGTATAGATGGCAGAACAAATGGGACCTAACAGCAGAAAAAAATAATCTCAGTTCTATATAGAATTTAGAGCACCAGCTCTGGAGCTCTGTGATTATTAACTTCGGATATGTAAGCAAAAGGAAAAATCAGAAGCTGATTAGCTTCTTTCCTCGAGCCATTATGTGGTAGTTAAAATATCTATCTCTTTGGGACAAATTCTTCTGCATGATCACACGATCAACTAAACTCTACTGAAGGAAGGATAACATGCTCTGAATACATTCACAAACATGGAGGAAGCCCTGGGTTCACAAAGGAACAAACTTCAGAATCAATGATCTAGTCCAAGCAAGGCTCTGGGTTCCAAAAAAACTTTATTTACACACACAGGCAGCAAGCCAGATTCAGTGTGCAGAGTAATTTGCTGACTCTGATTTAGTTGAAAAGAAACAATAAGAGGAGATGCTTTACTTCATCTAACAGTATTAATTCCAGCTTTTAAACAGTTTCGGAAAATCCCTGCTGTAACATGGTCTCTGTGACAACTGACCCTGCTGACCACATGTAAGGAACTATTTCAGGCAATAGTGGGGCTGTGCCAGGACACTCACACATTGCCATGTGGCATCCACAGAGCTACTATCACCAACAGAAAGCATGGAAAGATCTGGTCACTCAATTAGGTGCCATCTTTTGACAAGTGTCCATCACCGGCACATACCTACAACTGCATGTGGGCAATGCTGTGATGTCACCCCAGAGGCCGTGGGCACCCCAGTACAGGAGAGGGATTAGCCTTGTCTAAATATATTGATAAATGTAGTGGAGGACAGGTGGCTGTGTCCCGTGACTCTTGAAATTAGAGGCACAGCAAAAGGATAAGATGCAAGTGACATGAACCCCCTTCACTCAGTTAAAGAATGCCAGAACAGCCTTTCAAACTTGCAGCTTGTGGAGATATATTACCCCAGGTCTACATCCCCAGGAGGGGGTGAGGGAATCTCGTGTAGAGTCCTGGGATCAGAGCGGCTACTCTGGTTCTCCACAGTAAAGCTTTCTTTTTATATATATATTTAATTTTATTTAGTTATTTTTCAAGTACAGTTTTTTGTTTATTTCTCCCATCCCAGCACCCCCTGACCCTTGCTCCCCACCTCCCTCCCATTTCCACCCCCCTTAGTTCTCGTCCCTGTGTCCTTCCTATTTGTTCCTCCAAATCCCTCCCCCTTTTTCCCCTTAAATTCCCTTCCTTCTCCCCTCTGGTCACTGTCCCCTTGTTCTCTATTTCAGTGTCTTTAGTTTTTTTTTTCTGCTTGCTTGTTTGTTTTGTTGTTTAGCTTCCTGTTAAAGGTGAGATCATATGGTATCTGTCTTTCAACACCTGGCCTATTTCACTCAGCATAATGCTTTCCAGTTCCATCCATGTTGTTGCAAAGGGTAGTAGCTCCTTCTTTCTCTCTGCTGCATAGAATTCCATTGTGTATATGTACCACAATTTTTTGATCCATTCATTTACTGACAGGCACCTAGGTTGCTTCCAACACTTGGCTATTGTAAATTGTGCTGCTATGAACATTGTGGTGCATAGGTTCTTTGAAATTGATGTTTTCGGATTCTTAGGATATAATCCTAGCAGTGGAATTGCTGGGTCAAAAGGCAGGTCGATTTTGATTTTTCTGAGAAAATTCCATACTGTTTTCCATAATGGTTTTACCAGTCTGCAGTCCCACCAACAGTGAACTAAGGACCCCTTTTCACAGTAAAGCTTTCACACAGCAGAATGAAATAACTTCAGAGGAATAAGAATAGAAACCAGAGCCAGAAAGAGAACTGGGAAACACAGCAGTGGGGAAATGAAACCTCACAGAAGGAGACTTTTAAGAAGCATGAATGCAAGGCCTGGAGGAAAAGGGCCCCAAGCTTGAGAAAAATCTGCTGATAAATGAGGCTCTTAAAAAACAGCAGTAAGGGGTGGAGTCCGTCTCTGAGAGTTGGAGTTGGCCCAGGAGGAGTCTGCACAGGCGCCCTGGTAGAGCTGGGGAGCTCTTCCTTCCTCACTGGAGCTGTCTCCCAGTGTGGGGCGAACTGCAGCATGGCGGGTCTGGACTCGCACCTCCTGCAAGGATATCTCAGGGCATGGAGGTTCCCATGGGATGAGGCTAACTTTGCCATACATTTAATTTTTTTCTTTTACTTAAAATACATAGTGCAAAAGCATGTTCTATGTCACCAGCCAAAGCAACTCACCCAGGACGTGCAAGCATCATCCATCACAATTGGCATTTTGATCCAGCTCCTCATCTGAGGCTTGAAATGACAGAACTGCCTCCATATGTGAGATCTGCCTTCGCTCTGCTTACTGTTTCATTTCATCCTTGATTTACCATCACTTTTAGAAGTATTGAACGCATTATTGAAGGGCTGAGTTGATGTCTACAACACTTCTTAAACTGTCTTCGATTTTCACAGCTAAATATTTTAACAGTTTCTGCACATGAAACCAGAGTGTAAAAACATTTGTATTTGTTTATTGGAAAAGATAATCAGTAAAATATTACTACCATGCTTAAAGACCTGTTTGAGTCAGAAATGATAGGCTTTAAATCGGAACAGGGTGGCATGTCTGAAACTCTGGAGCCTGGGATGCGATGGGCTCAATGGAATTAACCACACTGAGGACCAGAAACTGTCACAGTCTGTTCAACCTGCAGAGTTAGGCTTCCAGCCTCAGCCAACGAGTCAGAGGGAAGATGCCTGTGGGAAAAAGATGAGGAAAGTATAGTCTGCCTGGTCATTGGCAGAGATCTCTCTGCCAGCATGTACCCAGATGAGAATTTCCTTTTCAAACAACTACGAAGTCTGGGAATGTGTCCTCAAGACCCACAAGAGCAGTAGAGGTTCTGGAGCCTGATGTGGGAGGCTCTCGTCAGAATCTCCCTGATTCTGGAGTGGTCCAAGTTTGGGCATCTACCACCAGGAACTCAAAGGTCGTGCTGGGAGAAATATGACCAGCAGGTGAGATGGGTGTGCTCTGTACATCTTAAGTGCAAAGGCTGCTGTTCCCAGAGGATTTAACTGCAGGTTATCATGGCTGTTTCCAAGGGCTCCTGCCTTAGATGGCACCTCCTCTTCAAGTGGGTTGTGACATCTCCCTATGGCAATGCCACAGTGCGATGCCCCGAGATGTGCACATGGCTGCCCCTGGCCGAGGAAGAGAGGCATCACTCCGTCCCAGCCTGCTTTCCCCGACACACGTAACTGTGGGCACCCTTTATGTTCTGCTCTCCACATTTATGGAAAATAACCAGATATCAAGGTTTTTGTAGAGGTTAATTGGGAGACATAAATCACTGTATAGTTACTCAGTGTAGATCAGTTCCTCAATGAAGATTCACCAATACCCATTCTGGGGGAATTGGTGGTAATAGCAAAATCTACCATGGTCATGATTGAATATTAATGATCTCTTTCTTAAATACACATTCAGGTGTACACACTGAATTTAATCATCAGTAAACACAAGGGTCTTTTTACTTCAACTTTTTTGTGTAAAGTTCTAAGTTGAATCTTTTGTGTGCTATTATGGGGAGATATCTAAGCAAAATGAGGGGGTCTTCTGTAATGCCCTCCCTGGGTAGATCAGCAAAAGACACCTAAGAGACCACACGGCACAGTGGAATCAGACTGTGGTCAGTGCCAATTACTAGACTGACAAGAAATGTAAGCTCTCCAAGGCTAAGTTTTCCAACCTGTATAATAGGATAATAATATCTTATAAGAATTAAATACATCTAACTCATGGTAAGTATTTAATAAATGGTATCTGTATTTGTGTTGTTAACATATTTAATCATTATTTCTATTTATTCCACATATCACTAACTAGAAAACATAGTAGCTAAATTGGGGATATTAGATAATATCCTCTGCTAAACAGTAAATGAGGTGATACTTACTGCCAATGGTGACCATTCTGTTCCCAAGCTAATCATGTATTTATTTAACTCATGACTGTGAGTTTAAATATGTACATGCTGTTAATATTAAAGTCAACCTAAATAAGTGCTTTCATATTTTGTACTTCTCAAGTACAACATAGTTTAATAAATGCAACTTTGTTTTATACTAAAAGATACTTCTTACTAGGCAGTCACACTTATCAGTTGATTGATAAAACAAATTTCAACTATGGCACAACTTCCAAATTAAGAATTTTTAAATTTTTTTATTTTTCTATTACAGTTGTCCCAGTTTTCTCACGTTGCTCTCCTCTGCCCTGCCCACACCCCCACTCCCACAGTCAATCCCCTTCCTGTTGTCCATTTCCATGGGTCTTACCTGTTCCTTACTAGTCCCTTTCCATGCTTTCCTCCCTTATCCCCCTCCCAAACCCTGTGGTCACCATCAGTCTGTTTCTTATTTCCATGCCTCTGGTTCTATTTTGATTTTTTTATTTATTAGGTTCCTCTTATAGGTTAGATCACATGGTATTTGTCCTCTACCACCTGTTCCATTCACCTAGCACAATACGCCCCAGTTCCACCCATGCAGTTGTGAAAGGTAGGAGCTCCTTCTTTCTTTCTGCTGCATAGAATCCCATTGTGAAAATGTACCACAGTTTTTTGATCCACTCACTTACTGATGGGCCCATAGGCTACTTCCAGCAGTTGGCTATTATAAATTGTGCTTCTATGAACATAAGAGTGCATAGGTTCTTTTGAATTGGTGTTTAGTGATTTCTAATAATTAGGAGTGAATGCATTCTATACAATGTATTAAGTATTTAATGTGAATCAAAAAGAGTTGTATGTGGGGTAATGTAGCAGTGAAACAAGCCAGTTGTGCTGCTTACTGTCGTGAGATGGGGAGCAGATACCATACAAGTCACTCATCTATAAGACTGTATGTGTCATTACATATGTATTAATTCTATGTGTACACAACCACATGCTCATGCATATAATTTCAGTGGTGGTAAGTACTATGAAGGAAATGAGAAAGGTCAGAGAAAGTTTTTCTGAGGAAGTGTATTTGAACTGAACCTGAAAGGGTGAGTGGGCTTTAACCAGGCAGGATCACTCCAGGGAGAGGGTGCAGTGTGTGTGAAGACCTCAGGTAGGGCAGTGTTCAGAAAATCTGCAGGAACTAAAAAAGGCTGCTATGGGCGCATATTCGTGAGAGAACAGGGTGGTGGGCAGTGGGTCTGAAGAAGGAAATCTTGAGCTTGAAAGGCCATGTAGAGCATGTTAAGGATTTTGGATTTTATTGCAAGTAAATATTGAGGGACTTCAAGCATGAGTCTCCACATAATCCTATTTATATTTTTTAAAATCCCACTTTGTGCCTGTGTGGAGAATGGATGAAAATAGGCTGAGAGGAGGAATTAGGGTGACATAATAGTAATTTAGGCTGATAGGAGAAATGAAAAAGAGGTAGAATTGGGTGACACAGTACATGGAAGAATTAATTTAAGAGAGAGGGATGGCCCAAGTAAATCCCAGGTTTCAGGGTAGATGGAGGTGTCATTTTGAGATGGAAAATAAAGGGAAAAGATAATATTTAAAAGAAAATTATCAAGGAATCGATGGAATAGACTGTTTTCACATGGGTGAGCCCCTGTTATGAAAAGTGAGCATATATGTTTTTTAAAAAAATGTATGTACAGGGGAATTCCGAAATTTAGATGAGATGAATTTTAAGGTTGCTCTGTTCTAATTCTAAAGTTTGCAATCATTGCATGGATACATTAAGAAGGAAAAAAATGAAATGTTTAGCCATCATTTGACCTATAGAACTGGGTACAGCATATAATTTTTATTACTTTCAATATAAATTAATTGCCTCTTCTCTGCATTACATATTGTTACATTATATGAAAATTTGAGCTTTGAAAAGATGTGAAGTAAGTGGTAACATTATCATAAAGCCTTAGTCTTGCATACAACCCTTTGAGATTATTAATTATTGATATTATTAATTAGTAAAATTCAAATATAAATTTGAATTTTATATTTAAAATTAAAAATAATATCAATTCCTTAAGTTAAAAGAAATAAAAAATTGTAACTTCAAAACTGAAAAATCCTGTGAATTTTGAACTGTGTTTATGCTACTTTGCTACAAATGTATTTCATTTTAGCACGTAAACATAAGTACTGATCACTCTTTTCTCAAATTAATTATGAATTATGATACTTTTGAATTAAGAAATACATAGAGGACAACTAGGTGGGGGGAGGCAGGAGGCAAAAGTGTTGAGCAAAAAGGAAAAGGACTCATGGACATGGACAACTGTGGGGTGATTGTGGGGCAGGAGGGGGGCACTGGAGAAGGGTACCAAATGGTAACAGAAAAAATACAATTAAAAAATAAAAAATTTTTCACATGTATAGAGGAAAATACACTCACGTAGAGTAAGGCTTCCTATGTAGCTGAATAATAGGACTTCAACTTAGAAATTATTCTGTCTAGTTTCCATAGAGGTAGCTTTATACAATGCTACATACCCAGTAGAAACAGTAAATGATCTTCTCTCCAAATATTTTATATATATTCTCAAATGTATTATTTTTAGAGGCTCTTACTTCCCTTCCTCTTTGTCTTTCATTTTCCCAAAGTATAGATTTAATGTAAGCTGTTAGCAAGTTTGTAGACAGTTTTTAAACTGCACCAATACGTGGGTAGAACAGCAAGTATCAAGTCAGATATTATTCCTTACATTTCTATTCCCCCAAGGAAGAAGAACTGCAAGATGGAAAAAAGGCTGTCATCATCAAAACACATGTGGAGAAAATAATTTCCCAGTGAGAAGATAAAATTCTGTGAGCTGTCTCTGTGGTTTGAGGTAGGAGTATAGAATCTATTCAAAAGCCTTGTATTAGTAAGATATAAATGGCAATTGGATTATTTGGCCAATATGCAGGAGAAATACATGCACATATGTGCCAGTAGAACTTTCACTTCGTTTTTCAAAACTATTCAGCATTGTGTAACCACTTTCTTTCAAATATCCTATGGGAAAAAGAAAGAATAAAGAAAAGAAAAGTAAGAAACAATGGCTCACATCCTGCACTGATCCCTAGAAGGGAAACCCTCTCTCTGTGACTTGTATGAAAACACATAATCATTCATAATGTACGGGGGCAGTTTCTGGCCTCCATGTAAAAATAAGGATGTGAAGCACCGTGATTCCTCCTTGTGAATGAGTGCATGATGTTTCCATGCCTGTGGAAAGAATGAGAGGAAGGCAAAAGAAAGGATAATAGTAAGAGTTTTGAAAGAAAGCTGTTTGCTTCTGGTTAAACCAGAGAGTTATTAGTTATTCATACTGAGAAAAGCAGTGGAATAAATGCACATACAACAGAGAGGAGCAGAGAAGTCTCTGGCCTCCTTGCCTTGTGGACTCACCCAGAGCCACAGGGTTCTGAAGCAGGGATCTGTAGTGTGTAGTGTGCAGAAACTGCAGGGCCAGCTCTTAAACTATGTGTCAAAAGTTCACTTTAAAATATATTTATTAGAATGATAGGTTTGAGGAAAATTTTCCTTTCCAAAGTTCAAAGAAGAAAACTAGTGGGAATATTGATGTTGCTATTCCTCATTCTCCTTTGAAATGTAGCTTATGAACTTAATGACGTTCCTTAAGACCCAACAAATTAAACCGTATAGAAAAGAAAAAAGAGAAGGGAAGTAAATAGAGATTTTTTTAACTATTTTAGTGTATCTCGATCAAAACCAACATGTATCTCTGCTTGATGACCGATTAGCATCACCAGTTGGAACAGCAGAGTGGGTTAATTGAGCAGACAGAGGCAGGTGGGGGCCAAGTGTCCATCGGGAGCCCGTGCTCTTCCGTGTTCTGATTTCTAACTTCTGTGTGACTGGAGAATGCCTCTCTTCCTATCAACCACTAATTCCAAGGGTTTTCACAAATACAGGTCTGAGATGTAGATAGAGTAATATCCCATTTATCCAGCATCTGGAAAAAAACAAGCGTTGTCACATATGGGAATTTTCCAGCCAAGCATAACGCTTTGAATACCGAAACTTAAAAGAAAAAAAAATCACCAGTTTTGATTGAGGTCTTTCACAATGGACACATCTCTTCATGACTTCTTCCTATTTTGCTGATGATTTCCAAATTTGTATCTCCGATCAGCATCACTCTTCTGAACCCTAGATTGTTTACCCAAATGCCTGCTCAGCAGACCGATTTGAAAATCTATTTATCATCTCAAAATTAGGACTTTAATATTTTTTCCTAAACTCTTCCTCTTGTGATGTAGGACAACTTTATCCTTTCACTTCTCTGGTTAAACACGTTGAAATTGTTCTGGATTTTCTCCACACCATCCGATCCATAAGCAACTTCTGGTGGAGCATCAGAGTATCTCCATAATCGGATCACATCCACCATTTCAACCCTGCTTGAAGCCACGATCACTCATCACTTGAAATATTGTAGCAAATTCTTAACTACTCTCATGCTCTTATTTTTACTCCTGTTCTCAATCCAGTAATAAAAGTAACTCCTCTAAAATGCAAGTTAGCATGTGTTTCTTCCCTAGAGAAGAATTTCCAATGGCTCCTCACCTCACTCAGAGCAAAACCCAGAGTCCTTCCGATGACCTGAAGCCTTGCAAGAGTCACCCCAAACATCAAGATGACCTCAGTGCTGTCCCCTGCACCCACTCCATGCCACAGACATGCCAGACACAGTTCTGCCTTTCCATATACTTTCTCTTCTGTTTGGAATATTTTCTCCTAAAACACTTACATGGCCAGCTTCCTCACTGTCTGTAGGTCTCTGTTCCACAATTATTTTGGGAGCAACTTTCCTGACCACCTATCACAAATACCCTTCCAGACCTACTTGCCTCTCACTGCTTTGTATTTATCATTATCTGACATATGTATGTATGTATACAGTTATTCATTTATTATCTTTTGGCTTAAAGGTCTCACCTATGAATAAATGAATAAAACCTAATGACATTTACTCTGCGATCTCAGCTATATTTTGAGTAACTGAGATGAACATGTAAATAACCTTGTAACAGAGTAGCATTGAATCACTTGAGAAGAAATTGTGATATGCCTAACATCTTGTCAAAGAGTTGTTTGAGGAGCAAGAATGTTCAAAGGAGACATGGGGACTCTCTCTAGGTTCCTGAACAATCATTTGGTAGGACTGGGGCTTTACCTTTTTTCCAGAGAAGAAAGTGACATTATAGATCATCTCCTCTGGGACTGGTGACATTCATCCCTGAGACAAATCTATGAACCCTAAGGGTTTTGGGTGCTCTGAAGCCAGCTTTCCCAGACAACTCTTAGCATCAAAGTGTAACAGGCAAGCACCAAAGGGGGCTGATTATTGTGCTCAAGATTTCTATATAGAAAGAGAGAACCATCAGGGAGGCGAGCTCTCTCCCAGAAAGACATGCTTGCCACACGTGATCAGCGTGAAGGGGGAATCTGAGGATGTGGAGCTTCTCTTCTCTTGCTTTTTAAATAAAGTCTATTCTAACCCACACTTTTGGGAGATCTCCAAGATCAATTTACTAGACAAAAATCACAGGATTCAGAAAATCTATTATACCCATGAATATGTTTATTACAACAAAAGTACACAAGTTAAAATCAGCAAAAATAAAAGGAGCATATGGAAGAATTCAGGAGAGCCCAGGCACACGCTTTCCATTGTTCTCTCTTAATGGAGTCGTTTGATGGTGCTTAATTCTCCCTGCAATGATAGTGATATTTATGAAGTACTGCCAGCCAGGGAAGCTCACCTGGGCCTTGGGGGCAGGGTTTTTATTGGAAACTGGTCACATGGGCACTGATCTCCCATGTGGCCAACCTTAGCTCCACAGTCTCCAGACTCTCCAGAGGTCTGACCGACACAGTGCTACCAAGGCCCCTGTCCATAATCACAGTGTGAACACAGACTGTCTGGTGTGACCCAGGTACACAACAACACTCTTATCAGGCAAGATGTTTCAAGGGATTAGGTCATTTCCCAGGAGCTGGTCAAAGGTGAAATGTGCAGTTTGAACACCCCAGAGTCACCTGCTGAGTCAACCTTTTACTGCATACGTGCCATGTAAAGGATGAATTTTTTCAAATTCATCCTTGGTTACTGCACAATAGATGAAGACTAAGAAGGAACTGACCTCACATAGCATGAAAAACGAACCTGCTCATTCTGCTCTATCAGAAACAGAGGTACTTTTCTTCTTAGCTATGAAAGAGAGTCACGTAAAGAGTTATTTGGGGTAGTAGAGTCATAATAAGCCTCTGGGGACTTCATTTGGAAACTAAATGACTAAATTCAGTTTTATATAACCAGCATAGTGTAGGCACAGATGAACAATTAGATTTTTCTTTTTTAATAGATTTTACTGATTATGCTATTATTGATTATTAGTTTTCCTATTTTTTTCTCCACTTTATTCCCCTCCACTCTGCACACCCCCTTTCACCATCATTCTCCCACCTTAGTTTATGTCTATGGGTAGTAAATATAAGTTCTTTGGCTTCATTTCCCATACTATTCTTAACCCCCTCCTGTTTATTTTGTACCTACAATTTATGCTACTTATTCCCTGTACCTTTTCCCCCATTCTCTCCCCTCTCCACTGATAACCCTGTATGTGATCTCCATTTCTGTGATTCTGTTCATGTTCTAGTTGTTTGCTTTAGTTTTATTTTAGGTTCAGTTGTTGATAGTTATGAGTTTGTTATCATTTTTCTGTTCATGTTTTTGATCATCTTCTTTTTCTTAGATAAGTGCCTATAATATTTCATGTAATAAGGGCTTGGTGATGAGGAACTCATTTAACTTGACCTTATCTGGGAAGCCTTTATCTGCCTTTCCATTCTAAATAATAGCTTTGCTGGATAGAGTAATCTTGGGTGTAGGTCTTTGCCTTTCATGACTTTGAATACTTCTATTCAGCCCCTTCTTGCCTGCAAGGTTTCTCTTGAGAAATCAGCTGATAGTCTAATGGGCACTCCTTTGTAAGTTACTGTCTCTTTATCTCCTGCTGCTATTAAGATTCTCTCCTTATCTTTATGCCCCGGCTGGTGTAGCTCAGTGGATTGAGCAAAGGCCTGTGAACCACACACTCAATCAACTGGGTTCGATTCCCAGTCAGGGCACATGCCTGGGTTGCAGGCCAGTTCTCAGCAGGGGACCCACAAGAGGCAAGCATACACTGATATTCTCTCCCTCTTTCCTTCCCTTCCCTTCTGAAGATAAATAAATACAATCTTTAAAAAAAATTCTCGCCTTATCTTTAATCTTGGGTAATGTACTTATGCTGTGCCTTGGTGTGTGCTTCCTTGGGTCCAACTTCTTTGGGACTCTCTGAGCTTCCTGGATTTCCTGGAAGTCTATTTCCCTTGCCAGATTGGGGAAGTTCTTCATTATTTGTTCAAATAAGTTTTCAATGTCTTTTTCTTCCTCTTCTCCTCCTGGAACCCCTATGATTTGGATGTTGGAATGTTTAAAAGTTTTTCCAGAGGTTCCTAAGCCTCTCTTCATTTTTTTGAATTCTTGTTTCTTCATTCTGTTTTGGTTGAATGTTTATTTCTTCCTTCTCCAAATAATTGATTTGAATCCCTATTTTCTTCCCTTCACTGTTTGTTCCCTGTACATTTTCCTTTATTTCACTTTGCACAGCCTTCACTTCTTTCTCTATTTTAAGACCATACTCAACCATTTCTGTGAGCGTCCTCATTACCAGTGTTTTGAACTCCACATCAGATAGATTGCCTATCACCTCATCACTTAGCTCTGTTTTTTTAGCTTTGATCTGTTCTTTATTTGGGTAATTTTTTTTGTCTCATTGTACCTGTTATATAGTAAGGTGCAGAGCCTTAGGTATTCACCAGGGCAGAGCAACCCATGTGGCTGCATTGTGGCACTGTATGTGGTGGGGGGGTCCAAGAGGGAACAGTGCCACTTGCTCAGCTCTCAGCTGGCTTTCAGTCACTTCCTCCACTACCCACAAGCAAACTGCACCCTTCTGGCACTGACTCCAGGGTGGGTGGGTTTGTGTGAGTTCTAGGACCCTGTGAGTCTCTGCAAGGAACTCTCCCATGAGGCTGGGAGTTTCTCCCACTGCTGCAATCCCCACAGGTTTTTACAGCCAGAAGTTTTGAGGATTTATTTCCCCACACTGGAATCCTGGGTTGCGTAGTTTGTCTCTCTCTGCAGTTGTTCCCCCTGATTTATCCTATGCACATGTGGGACTGCCCAGTCCTTTAGCTGTCATCTTGCCAGAGTCCTCTCCACCCTGACTGCCCATCTCCAACTCTCCCATGGTCTGGATGAATGTTTCTTCTTTAACTCCTTGGTTGTCAAATTTCCACACAGTTTGATTTTCTGGCAGTTCTGGTTATGTTTTGTTTTTAAATTTGTTGTCCTTCTTTTGGTTGTGTGATGAGTCAAAGTGTACCTACCTACACCTCCATTTTGGCTAGAAGTCTGTTAGTCTAGATTTTTCTATAACAAACATCATATACATTTCTGAAAGATTAAACAGCTTTCTAGATTTATTTATGATAGTTCAATCATCATAATAAGAAAGTTTAAAAGATTGAACACAAAGATTTTTTTCTTCTTTTTGGCTAGATTCTTTATTTATACTACTCCCCTCACTCCCATAATGAAAATATTCCTAAATTTCTATTATACAAGGTTTGTCCAGAAGGTATCCAGCCATGTAATATGAAAAACAGAAATACTTATTGAAGAAGATACAAGACACATTGTACATAGGTGACACCTCAGTCCCCTTCATAGTAGGCACCTTGGGACCTTACACAGTTCTCCCAGTGTCTCTTCCACTGTTCAAAAACACTCTGCAAAATCTTTTGTTAGAATCATCATCAGCTTCCCCATCATATTTTTATGAATCTCATCGACTGCCTGAAATCTCTTCCCTTTCAAATGTGATTTTAATTTTGGGAAAAGCCAGAAGTTGCAGGGCATCAAAAGCTGAGTTGTAGTGGGGTTGAGTCATGAGGATGATTTGATGTTTTGCCAAACTCTGCACAAGACATGATGCTTGAGCGGGGGCATTGATGCAGATTCATTCATGTAGTCATTTTTAATGCAATGACCACACAGTACACATGCTCACTCAACGGCATCTACTGCCCCCACTGACTAGTACAGTGAAGTCATTGTTGTTCGTTCACACATGTGCATTCCAGTCCACTCTCTTTCTGCTTGGCTGCCAGGTTACATCCATTTTGTGGAAGCCATTCTCATTATGTTAACAATAGCTGACTTTTTCTGGATAGACCTTGTATATCTTGTCCAAGGGGGTAATATCAGAACTATACTTTGAGTTCTTAAAGTACTTATGGCAACAAAATTATTCAAGAATTCTTTTTTTAAAATATATTTTATTGATTATGTTATTACAGTTGTCCTATTTTACTGCCTTTACTCCCCTCTGCCCTGCATCCCCCTCCCACCTGCATTCTCCCCCTTAGTTCATGTCCATGGGTTGTACATATAAGTTCTTTGGCTTCTCTATTTTCTATACTATTCTTAACTTCCCTCTGTCTATTTTGTACCAACTATTTATGCTTTTTAATTCTTGTCAAACACAATTGTAACTTACCAGCTTTTATAAACAAGGTTAGTCAAAAGCAAATTAGAGTCATAAATTTCTAATTTTTCCCACAGTGTAGATATTATCACTTTGTGGCTTTTGCTAAAACAGTGGAGACAAAGAGGAGCAATATTATTAAGAATCAAAGAAACCAAAGGAAGCACTATTTTTCAGCTTTATGTGTATTAATTTGCAGAAGTTGTTTTTGAAAATTTATAGCAAAATTTATGTTTGACTCACGTGTATGTAGAAGGGGAAGTACTATGGAGGAGGTGTGAATTTTATTACAACTCACTCTTAGGAACAGATTATTCTTTTATATATTTTTAACAGCACATGCTTTTTTTGTTAAATGGGAAAGATTTCAGCTCTAAGTGCCCAAATGATATTATTGAATCAAATCCAATGACTTTTTAAATGGAAAACAGACTAAGAATTTCTTCTTTTCCAGAAACATAGGAGAAGTTTTAAATTGATCAATCAACAAAGTCAAACAGAAATATTCCCTCTGAGCCTTCAATGGAGTAAAAAGTTAGAGATGGAATCCAGACAATTGGGAGGTCTTCATACTTCTAGATTTGCCCTTAATAAATGCTTAGTTCTTCATGTTTTTGAAAGTCAACCAAAATTAAATTGTATTTTTATCATACTACAAGGGGTGTTAAAAACGCATACTATACTTGACCCATTTCCTCAATGTTTTTCACTTTTCCTGAATAATCTAGATAATCATAATAAGCTCCGGTATCTATTTACTGTTGTGACAGATAAAGGGAAGACAAAGCAAAAAATACACACACACAGTCTGAATTTCAAATCTGAAAGAAGCTCTAAGAGAGTTCACTTTAAAGTCAGTTCAATTTATAGAGAACTGAGGCCCAGAGAGGCTAAGTCATCTGTGTAAACTGGTTTACTCTTTATTCATTCATTTATTCATTTGTAGAATATATTATTATTGAATATCTTCCCTATGCTGGATGCAAAGATAAACTTCAGCAGCCTTCAAAGCCTGGGACAGGGCTGGTCAAGAAAAGCAGCAGCACAAGGTAGCAGCTGAGTCTAGAACACAGTGCTTTACCATTTTCCAGTGGGAACACATTCAGCTATAGCCCAGATTTTCTCCAGTCTGCTTCTGGATAGTGATCACTTGTATTGCTGGTTGGATCTAAGAATGCCAAGCTCTGGCCTAACTCCCTGACTCTGAAAGTATACCAAAGGGACCAGGAATTCTAAATTTTTAACAAGTACCAGATGAATATAATAAGGGGGCACTAGCAGAATGTCACCTGCTGGCCAAGTTCAGTGATTGTCTACCTTTTATTGCCCTCTTTCAGTTGGTAAGCTCCTGATCCAATTGGCTTAAAAATTTCATGCCTGACTTTTTAGGTAGGAACCCATATCAGCATTTCTCAGTTAAGAGTCAGCAACAGAATTACCTACTGAGCTTTAAAAACAAACTAAAGAAGTCCTGGCCTCACTCAGACCACTTAATCAGAATACCTCAAATTCAGGCCCAGGATTTCTTTGCTTAAAGTTCTACAGAGGATTCTGATGAGCAGCAGCTTTGAGGACACTGCCAGCAGGGTCCTTTCAGGAATCTCAGCAAAGACCTTCCCACACAGTGAGGTATGGAAGGCTCGGGGGTACCACTGTGGCCCATAACACGTGCTGTTGCCATTATCAATCATATGCAGTCTTTCCAGTCACATGCCTGCCCATCATCTCAGATTCAGGTAGAGGGGGAAATTCCACAAAGTTGTTATAAAGTCAACTGCTCTGGGAGAGTGAGATTCACAAATTTTCCATCAAGACAAAGAACAAAGGAACTGCTGAATCAATAATCGTAATGCTAGATTGTGCGTTCTCCACACCATTTTAGTCATATCACACTTCTGTCCCTCCTGCCATCTCACCCACATGCCTTTGTATTCATTTATGCAACTGTTAGTGTGGTTGTTCTCACAGGATTGCATTAGGTTTACCTGAGCCTCATCTTTTCTGTCCATGGACTTGGGACCCCATAGAGGGCAGGGAGCTTGTTCCCAAGCTAAGTCCCCAACATCTGCATAGTCTTTGGATGCACAGATGCTCAGTAAGTGCTGTGCAATTGACATGGCCAGCTCTCAGTCCAGAGTTTTTCCCAACACCCCACAGGGCCTCTTATCCCTCACATGCATACAGTGATGGGCATTACATTCTGGAAATAGAAGAAAATAGACATCCCAAAGTAGCATCTCCTGGTACACTGATTTCTAGGGAACTCAAATTACTCAAGACCAAATAATATGAGTGATTATGTAATGTTCCACTGGCAGCTCTAACTCATACCATCAAAGCCAACAGTCTTCTAGTTTCCATAATGTATGTGTCTCTCTAGGGTATCAGGAAATACTTTGATACTTTTCAAATGGACTCCAGGTCATATTTTATTTTTATTTTCTGACCTAAATAAGGAATGAAATAAGGAATAAGTCTAGAAGAAGTAGAAAATAAGCTTTCTCCTTGCAAGAAGATTCCTATGACATTACTCATAAAATGCATAGCAAGCTTCATGCTAATAGCTTTTAGTTATGCTTGCCTAATGATGCCCAAGCTCTTACAGATTTGTTATGAGCCCTCTTTGCTTCCTATTTATTACTCAGCTATCATTTTTGTTGGTAATTAGTAATCCTTTGAATTCAATGTATAACTTGACAAGTAAAACAACCATAAAAAGTTCTTTTCTCAGCAAGGTCAAGATTATTCCCATTATCATTTATCATATCTTTGCTCTTTCTCTGTATTTTATTTTGCTTTCTTAAACTATATGATGGGGTTGTATTTTGGTGTTCTTGGATGAGTTATATCTGGTATTGGTACTTAGCTGCACACATAATAGAGGCTGGGTATTTTGTGTTTTTCAAGTATACCTTTCATAGTACTGAAAGTCATTTTTTGGTGGAGTAAGAAAACAGAGCACACGTGACTACTTAAGTAGATATTGATGCAATAATTGACTATTTAGTATCTTCATATTGGCTAAATCTAGCTCAAATTTTTGCTTTTTTTATTTGTTTTTGACTTTTAAGGCCATTTTCTGAACACATTTCCTATTTTTCAGTATTTGTAACAGAACCTCAGTGACTTCACTTGGGCTCCCCCAGGCCATGTTAATACCTTCATGTGTCTTTCAGCAACCAAGCCCACAGTTCTTCAATCTCCATTGGTTTTGAATGCATAGCTATCAAATGCATACTCAGTATGTGCTCTGAGGCATATGAATTTTAAAATGCAATAATCCATTAGCAAAAGAAAAGGTTTAGTTTAATGTATCCCTACAAATAAAGACAGCATTCCCTCTTTCTCTCTTTTCAGCTCAAACATGGCATCATTGTGAAGTACAGGTGCAGAGTCCTGAAGTCACTCTGTCTTTGGTTACTACAGAAAGGCAGTTTATTAACTAAAGCCTGAGAATAGAGTACATTTCTTCCATTATCCATTTATTAAGTCAACAAACCAAGTAATGACTATGATTTTTTCCTAATATGCAGCAGTTTCACACATTTAGCAGTATTATTCCTGGAACAGATGTGTCTTTTCAAAGTCATCTTTCTTTCCTATGAACATAGAATTTCTTCTTAATTGTATGCTTGTTAGCTGCAACTGCTTCAAAAGGTATTTCTGAACACACCACTGAGATTGCTCCATACTGAGAGCCAAGTGACATGAAAACCACAATATTATCAAGAATGTGAGCAGCCAGCTCCCACAACAAGCGCCCAATTAGCTCATATTCTTTGGCTAAATATACTCAGCAGCCAATGCAGTCATCCCAGGGCTTTGATTTCATAAGCCTCAGAAATACCTGGGAGTCATTTGAATGTGGCAGTATTAGAACCACAAAAAGATAAGCAGGAAGCACTTCTCATTCAGTCAGCAAACTGTAGAGTTTGACAGCAAAACACTGAAGGCTCTATCAAACTCCCTCCACGTTACTGTTTTGAATAACTAAGCACATTAACCAGTATTTTACTCAGCAGTTCCATTTATCAATAAAAAGCACTCACAAAGAATCAATATCTAAAGCACATTGGGCAACTACTATTACTTTTATGGTTTCCTCAATGCTAAGTGTTAACAAAGAACACCTTGCTACTATACTTTTGAAAGTCACAGATGGAAGCCTGCAACTAAACTGATACCACCTTTTTCATATAAAAAGTATAATGAGTTCTTGGTTCACCTTCAAAATATGGTTAGGTTCTTTCCCTGGAATAGAGTTACTCTGGGATCAAGTGACTGAAAAAGCATGGAGAGGAAATACAATGATTGCTCAGCAGGAATAACTCAGTACTGTTGTCCCGGCCTGCCTCTCTACCCATAGCAAGGTCATGGACATTCAGCATGAGCCCAAGTGGTTGTTCAGCAGCAATGACAGGCATGATCCTGGCACTCACAGTGTTTGTCTGACAGCTGCATGTGCTTCAGCCAGAGCTCAGCAAGTGATCTGCCTGGTTCTGCTCCACAGAGAAAGGCTTGCCCTGCAATTTCTCACTGAGTCATGAGGTCAAGTAAAAATTCCACCAATGTCTTTAAATAGTCTTGACTCCAGCAAGCCAACATGGGTGAGGATAGTGGAGTGTGCCTGTGTGTGCCTGGCAGGGAGAGCAGGTCTCAGTGGCTGCTGGAGGGGGAATTTAAGAGAGACTTCAGCTGCTGCCCAGTGACACTGGTAAGATCTCTTGCAATGGTCTGACCACTAGAGAGCCCAGGCACAAATGTGCTGATGAACCTGTGGTATCTGATGTTAACAGTAGGAATTAGCTTTCGTCTTTTATGAGTGGAAAATTTGACTGTGAAGTCCGTTTGGGAGATCACCTGTCCTATTAATAAATTATATGGATCCCCTTTAAGTGGGTCTTAGAAGGTGGCAGCTTCATACAAAAACTGGCCATGCTCAGAACCCACTGCCCCAGCACTTTGCTGCTCTTCCCCGCACAGGGTAAGGGAGGAAGGGGAGGAACTAGGGGTGATGGCTGCAGTGAATAGGGTTTGGCTGACTTCTCTCCGTCCTTCTCTTTGGTTATTGTTCCTTGTCTGTTGAGACACTGGGGCTCCATCGAGTCGACACCACCCAGCCCATCACTTACATTTCTCTCGAGAGGGATCAGGACTTGCTGCAGACTGTGGGAACCCTTGTGGGCTTCTGTCCCTTCACCACATTGTGAGCTTCTTGGTGGAAGAAGGGCTTTACTCCCCCCGGGTTCCCAACCCAGTGTAATGCAGAGAAGGTACTAACAAATATAAGTTTAACTGAATTAAGCCAAGGGTATTTAGAAGTTAGACAAGTCTTGGCAGCAAACCCCAATTCTGTCTCGATATTGCATTGTTAGCTATATTCTGTATACAAAAGTGCCAAGACACCCGAACAATTGGCTCTCCATTGATCTGTAGGTACTGCATGCTCTTCACTGCTACCTTCTCATTCTAATTCTTTAATTCTCAATGAATAACAGTGTCTTAGGAACGCTTGACAGCAGTAACATCCAATGACCTTTGTGGCAGAAACTCTGAAATTGGCACATTTAACTAACAGTTGTGTACTTTTATAATTAAAAGACAAAATAGATTTAATATTTTACAATGTTTTGTCCAAAAACCTTTTAAATGTCACTAAAATCATTTTTTAAATGTCCATATGTGAAAGCCAAGTGGCAAATATTAGTCTTCTCTGAATGTTAGGAAAGTAATTAGTTTTGTGTAATTAGTATTAAGGCTTGTCTACACCTTACCTCCTCTTTCCTGACTTTCAGTCATTGTTTTCTCAATCGTTATCTCATCCCTGGGAGGGCAGACCCAGCAAGGGGGGAGAAGTGAAGTGAGGAAGGATGGCAAGCAGGGGCTGGTGTCTTTAGAAAAGCTCAGGGACGGGGCTGTGGATGCAAGAGGACTGGGAAGAAGGCCGCAGCTGCACATTAAAATTGGTTTGTGCTTATTATCTGAAAGCCATCATGCCATGCCACTCACTCACCACCACATGTACACATGAGCAGCCTGCTTGTTACTCTCCAGTCATTTTAGGGACAAATTTCCTGTGATTGTGCCCCAGAACTTGAGGGGAAAGCTCCGGCTGATTTGGTCATCACCAGGAGAGCAGGGCTCCAGCTTGCTCTTTGGTCTCAAGTAATGCTTGCTCAAGGCTGACGCAGGAGCATGTCTTGCTGTCGTTACCTGGCTACAGGTTGCCAATTCAGAGGTTGGAACCAGATGTTGCCAACGCCTCATACCACACTTGGCACGTGCTTAGTAAATATTTAACTTTTGGATTCCATTGAATCAGACCTGCTGACAGCAATTATTTCTCTTTAGAGAAAACCAGAGTCCTGTTTCAATTTATGTTTAAAGTGAGTTAAACATGATATTCCAGGGGTTATTAGGAACATACAGAGTTAAAAACAAACACCTCTCTAGAATGGCATACAACTACAACTTAGCAAATATTAACATGAGCCTTGACTGACACGAACAGTAAAAGGAGAAAGCTTAGATTAAAGAAGTACCCAGTTGACGGAGTCTCAGTGAGTTGGCTAGTGTCCCTGCCTCCAGTGGCCTTGTCAGTTGTGTTTTTTGTCCTTCAGGTAGCTGACAAGCATCTCCAGGCCCCCCTCTACCAGCTCTGGCAGAGGCTTGGATAAAGGGTTATAGGAAATATGGAGCCCTTTGTCCATGGGGTTCCAAGCAATCTTTGCCAGTCTACACAGCAGGTAGAGTTCATCTGGGAGGGTCTGGATATCATTGTTGTCCAGGTTCAGCAGCTCCAAGCTGGTGAGGAGGCAGAGCGACCGTGGGAAGGAGTGGATGTTGTTGTTCTCGGCAATGAAAATCTGCAGGCTGCTCAGACACTGGATGCTCTCAGCGATGTTTTCTAGGCGATTGGAGCCCACATGCAAGAAATCCAGCTCTTTGAGTGCAAACACACAGATGGGGATATGAGCAAAGCAGTTGTTACTGAGGTTCAGCTTTTTCAGCCTGGAGAGATCTGCAAAACTGGCAGGCAGCTGGGAGAGACGATTGTGAGACAAACTCAGGACTTCCAGGTTCCTGCAGGCGCTCAGCTCGGCCGGCACCTCGGCCAGGCAGTTCATGTTGATGAACAGCACCTTCAGGCCCGTGAGGAGGCTGATTTCTTGGGGCAGGCTCTTCAGGCAGTTCCCACACAAGTTCAGGACCACCAGCCTGGTCAGCCTTCCCACCTCGGGGGGCAGAACCCTGAGCTGGTTGTGAGATAGATTGAGTTTCTGGACCTCAGACAAGCCCCACAGAAAGTCGGGGATGTCTGTCATTCCCTTGGTGACCAGGCTGAAGCTGATGTGGCACATGCCCCGCTTCAGCAGGGACCGGGGGTCCTTTCCTGAGAGCAGGGCATCGTCCCAAGGGGAGAATTTCTGCCTTTTCCGCAGGAGTGCCATGCCCCTGGGGCCCTTGTCCTTGGAACAGGCACTTGACTGCCTGGCCCCCATTACTATCCTTTCCACCCTCACTGCCCTGATGCCCAAAGGTTGGGATGTGTCCCACCCCAGCTGCTAAAAACCTGGCTGTTCCAGGCAGGGAGTGCAGATGGAGGTGAGAACAAGACGGTGGCCAGGCAGTCCAGGGCGCGGAAGAAGGGCAGAGAGGGTCTGGGTCAGATGGCCAAGACACGCCGCTGTGGCTGTGGACAGGCAGTGAATTTAGGTGGTTTCTCTCTGAGCAGCCGGGCTGTAATGATATACTTGTCCCCGCGGCTGCGGAACTGAACCGCCTGAATCCCTCTGTTTGCTACAAGGCAGCTGTCACTGTCATTCTACCCGGGTTTATCAGGATAGTGTGTGCAAACAGGTCACCAGGAGGCTTTATCTTACTGTTCCCTCTCAGCTTTTCCTGGGTACCACAGCTGAGCAGCGTGATTAACAAGCCCACCTCCAAAAAGAAGCAAACTGCATGAATAAACAGGCCATGCGAGTGTCCATCTACGTGGTTGTCGGGACTCATCGGGACTCCAGAGTGAAGCTGGACTAAGTCCTGCTGGTTGACAGAGTTTTTGTTTCCAAAGCTAATGATTGTCAGATGATTTTGTACACACTCATTTCAAACTTTTTATGTAGTTGTGGAAAATTAACAGAAGTAGCCTGCACACCTGGAATCCTTTAGGCAAAAGGTTTGTACATGGTGCTTGTCAGAGGTGACTCAGTGAGGAAAGAATGAAGGGGGTCTGGACACCCACTGCCATTTCAACCACAGAAGCTCTGGGGCCCTCTGTTTCACAGGGGGATTTTGAGTTTAGTAGGTGCACTTTATATGTTTGAACAGCCTCTTCAGTGGCTTCCTTAGAAAGGTACACACAGGGTGCTCACTGTTCTAAAAAAATTAATAGAGAGAGAGACCTCCCTGAGCATACACCTCTCTCTCCTTTCCTCTCCCTCTCCTTCCCTATCTGCCCTACCTTTCTGAATAAAAAAAGTTAACTCATATGTTACATAAATAAAGATAATGGTTGGTGTTATGTGCTGAACTGTGTCTCCTCTGAAATATCAAATGTTGAAGTCCTAATCCCCAGCCCCTCAGAATGTGACTACTTGGAGATTGGGCCCTGTGAACACAGGTCTCAGCAGAAGCCAATCCTGCTGACACCTTTATCTTGGCCTTGTACCTTCCAGACTTATGAGAAAACAGATTTCTATTCTTTAAGCCACCTAGTCTGTGGTACTTTTGTGCAGCAGCCCTGATACAGCTGGGAGGAGACAGACCCATGGCATTGGTAAAACCTATAAAAACAGGCAGTGATTCACGGACATGTCCCCTAAAGCAAGGAATACGAAGAAAAGAATAAACAAATGGGAGCTCATCAAATTGAGAAGCTTCTGCATGGCTAACAAAAACAGCATTAAAATGAAAAGAGAACCAACTATTTGGAAAAACATATTGCCAATGATACCTTAGACAAGAATTTGATCTCCACAATATATAAAGAACTCACATGACTCTACTCCAGGAAGACAAGCAACCCAATTAAAAATGGGCAAAAGACTTGAACAGACACTTCTCCAAGGAGGACATGCAGAGGATCCAGGGACATATGAAAAGATGCTCAGCATCGCTAGCCATAAGAGAGATGCAAATTAAAATCACAATGAGATACCACTTCACACTGGTCAGAATGGCCATCATAAACAAAGCAACAAACAAGTGTTGGAGAGGATGTGGAGAAATGGGAACCCTGGTGTCCTGTTGGTGGAAATGCAGGCTGGTGCAGCCACTGTGGAAAACAGTATGGAATTTTCTCAGAAAACTAAAATCTGCCTTTGGACCCAGCAATTCTGCTGCTGGGATTATACCCTAAGAGCCCTGAAACACCAATCTAAAGAACCTACTCACCCCAATGTTCATAGCAGCACAATTTAGAATAGCCAAGTGCTGGAAGCAACCTAAGTGCCCATCAGCAAATGAGTGGATCAGAAAACTATGGCACATTTATACAATGGAATTCTACAGAGCAGAGAGAAAGAAGGAGCGTATACCCTTGCAACAGCATGGGTGGAACTGGAAAGTATTATGCTGAGTGAAATAAGCCAGGTGGTGAGGGACAAATACCATATGATCTCACTTTTAACTTGAACATATCAACAAAAGAAAAAAGCGATAAAAATATAACCAGAGTCATTGAAATTAAGAACAATCTAACAATAGCCAGAGGGGAGGGGGTGGGGAGAGAGGGGAGAAGGGTTTTCAGGAACTACTATAAAGGACACATGTACAAAACCAAAGGGGAGGGTGGAAGTAAGGGAGGGAGGTGGGTTTGGCTGGGGTGAGGGGACGGGGGGTGGAGAAAATGCAGACAACTATAATTGAACAACAATAAAGTAATTGAAAAAATAGGCAATGCTTAAGGAGAGAAGCACTGTCAGAGTCGATGACCCAGGTTCTGAGAAAAGGGCATGCAGTTTAGCAAGGGCCAGGTAGGCTGGGAAGCCTGTGGGTGGCTTCTGCTGGCAGCAACCTGTGTGCGCAGCCCTCAGCACAGTAGTTGTGTGTCCTGGAGAACAAATTGGTCCTATGACTACGGTCTGAGCTCCAATCACTGACTCAGAAGCTCTAGCTGCAGTGTATGGGCAGGAGCAGCAGGAGGAGGTGTAAAGCAGCCCAGAGGCCTTTTCTCACTCCATCTGGCATTCAAAAGAGACCTGGCTTCTTTTGACTGAGTAAGCCCCTGGGAATCTTGGACAAAGGTGCAGACTTTGGAGTTTGTCTTTTAATTGAATACTTGAGTGTTCTATTAATCAGGAAGGGAAAAAAGTAATGTGGCTAAATTTGTACCAGAAATTTAGGGAGCAAAAAATGCCTTATATTTGCATATGGCAGCAGGGTTCTGCTGTTTTATAAAAAGTCAATGATGCTTCTTCTTTCCTTATTTCTTTCATGAGCATGAGAAATTATGCTAGAGTTCCTGAAATGTGGGGGAAAGCAGGAACTAGGATGGTGTGAACAAGAATCAACGGCTTTCTTCTTTGTGGCAATTCTCTTTTCCTCTTAACACATTTTCCCCAATAACAATTTTTTGAGCATTTATCAACAGCCAACCTTTACTGAATGTTTACCATGGGAAAGGCATTGCACTAGGCACTTTAAATGAAGGACAGAAGTTTTAAAATTATCTTTATTTCACACATGAGGAAGATAGCAAGAGCTCAAGTAACTTACACAAGACCAAGTCACTTGCCCAAGTTTAAGTACCCAGTCAATAGCAGAAACAGAATTCGAACCCAGTTAGTCGGGCTGCACAGCCCACTAAGACTGTAAGAGGACTCTGGGCTTAGCCCAGAGAGTGGAATAACTATAGCTAGACTATGTATTTTTCTTTTCAAGTTTCTAAGGGCTAGGTCTGGAGAGAACATAGATAAAGAAGTGACTACAAAACTACATGCATAGAAATAACTACATAATTAGGCACTAGCCCTGTTTTCTCTTCCCCATCACAACTAGGAAGAGCAAAAGTTATATCATTCCGGAAGACTTTGATGTAATGGATTTAATCCCCTCCAAAAATAGTTCAGTGCTTCTCCAGCAAGATTCTCATATATCAAATGCATGAGTTGTATGAATAGCTGGCTTTATTTCTTTTAATTTTTTGAAGTGCAGATACTGCCCACTTAGGTAACCATGGTGATGCAGTCAGAGCATGGGTCGGTTATGGACTCTCAGTCCCTGTCCTCATCTATGAAACAGGCCCCCCCCGCCGGGGGAATGATTTCTCAAAGTCCCTGCTCAGTAGGAGAGATGGATTCTCACTACACATGAGACCACTGTAGGGACGTCTAAGTCATGTTTAACCTCTTTTCTGGTGAAAGCATTCAAAATTCAAGGCAGCTTTTATTTTGCTTACAATGATGTATTGGTCCCTGGGGAACAAACAGTAACAGGGCTCCCTCCCTCCCTCCCTCCTTCCTTCCTGCCCTTCTGTCCTTCCTTCCTTATTTCCTTCCTCCATCCCTTTTTAAATAATTTTTTTAAGAAAAAAACAGTAACAGGGAATGCTGTTGGCTTTAGGATTCACTATGGAGACCACACATCCGACTTTTGCTAAAAGAGACTTTTCAAGACTCTCTGAATTGATTTCAGTTTGGAGTAAGTCTCAGAATGAGGCATTGTTGGACAAAGTTAAAAAATCTAATGCAAGGTAAGTTCTGTGGCTGTCTTTAAAACCCAAGGAAGTTACATAATAATTGAATGTATTTAGTACACTCAATGTACTCATATTTGCTACGCTTTTATATATTCCAATTGAACATATGTTTATTGAACACATAAATGAACAATTGACATTTATTATTTTTAATCTCAAATAAAATAAAACTGAAATGATGAGAGTATAAAATAATAGATTATGAAAACATCCAAAGCTACTCCTGAATTCCCACTAATGCAAATATGTATTGAAAACAATTGTTTTTATCCTCAGGATGACTTTTCAGTTTAACAGACATGTTATGTCTGTTAATTTTGGATAAAAGAAACATTCATGTTTAAACAATTTATTAAAATAACCATTTTACTGATTTGTAATTTTAAATAGAAATTACAAAAAAGTATGAAGCCAGATAATCCAGTTTACATTTTGCACGTGCAAATCTGGATCTTTATTCTCTGCGTATCATCTTTAGTGTATTTTCTTTTACCTCCCTAAACAAAAAACAAAAACAAAAGAAACAATTTATTTCACTTGTCACAACCCAGGTTTCCTCTAAAGCAGAGTTTGAGAGAAAAGTTATGGGGTGAACATTTTACTGAGGAGAACATCCAGACAAGCAAAGTGAGGGGGCCTGGGAAGACAGGCAGGGAGGGAGAGCAGCAGGAGCCATGCATTCTGAGCTGGCCTCAACTTTGCATCAAGCACAGCCTTTTGCCAGGTTTCACAGGCATCTGCAGAGAGGCTATATGAAAACACCATGTCTCAGGACAGCCCATGGTTAAGCATCTGTAAAATGCATGTAATGATGAAATCCACAGTATATAACGAAATCCTCTAATTCATTATTTCTGATGGTATATGACCCACAGTGCAGTGAGAGTACGTGGTAAGGCCTCATTAGATCATAGTTTTTATATAAGTGGTAGATATTACACATGAATACCCCATACACATACATATGCCTCTGGATTCATTCACTGAACATTCTCCATGTGTTTGATTTTGTCCTTGTTCATAAACTTTACACTCTCTTCAAGGCCAATCAATGCTGTGTCTGTGAAGCATCTCTTATTTATTTTTCACTCACCTTAAATTTACAGAGTATTTACTCAGTGTCAAGAGCTGTTTTAGACACTACTATATGGTCTATCTGATTTTCATAAGATTTGTGAGATCAACATTGTTAACTTCATGTTTAATGTGAAGCTGACCTTCAGTGGGATTAACTGATCCTCCAATTACAAAACTAGTTAGTATTAGCATTATTATCAACACTTAGTGTTCTGTTCTAAATTCTGTTTTCCTTCTACCATGTGAATACCCAGCCTTCCTCTGCACAATTTTTTTTTCTTAGCAAAGCACCTTATTGTTACTCTGATTAAAACATGCCCTAGGGTTCCAGCTCATAGCAAACTCATTGAATGGTAGCAACACCCTGGCAGTCAATGTCATAATCCCTGGGTTTATTACTGAAAGATTGTGTGACCTTGAGCACGTTACTTAACTTGTCTGTATTTCTGTTTCTTCATATATAAAGTGAAGATAATCATAGTATCTTATAAGGTTGCTATGAGGCTTAAATGACTTAATACACATAAAATATATAGCACATGTCTCTATAATGAATAGAACAGCTTCCGTACATAGCCTCTGAGTGGATATCTGATAGCACACTGGGAAGACAGCCAATTCCACTCCAAGAGCTCAAGTGCAAGGATCTTCATCAGCACAGGGTGTGCCTGGCTCTTTTCTGTCCTAAAAACTGCTGCTTAGCCAATCAGTGGGCGACCAGCTCTTTCTAGGGGAAGACTGATTTTCTAGAGTAAGAAGTTCAAGGGCAAGTTGTTAGGCAGATCTGAATTGAACTTCTTTTTTCTATAAGTCAAGCTCTTTTTCCAAAACCCTTTATCCTCAGGTTTGTTCCCTGTATAACTCTGTTCTTTCAGCTCACATTTCTTGTGGGCTCAATTAGATTTCATGCTCTTTGTCTTCCCTAGAGCCCTTGAACTATTCTGGGGACACAGTAGGTACTTAATAAATTCTTACCAAAATGAACAAACATTCGGGCCCCAAAGGAAATTTGATGTGAGAAAAGAACAATGCAAAAGCCACTTGGGCCCTGGCCTGGTAGCTCAGTTGATTAAAGTGTGTCATCCCAACAAGCCAAGGTTGAGGGTTTGATCTCCAATCAGGGCACATACAGAAGCAACCAATGAATGCATATATAGGTAGAACAACAAATCAATATTTTCTCTATCTCTCCCTCTTTCTCTAAAAATCAATAAATAAAACTTTTTTAAAAGAAGGCACTTGGCTGTTCTTTTTGTTTTAAATTGCTTTTCTATTAGTGTATTTTGACATTTGTCTGCTTAATGCATCACTTCAGAGGAGTTTACCCATGTGTTGCATGGGCTGATCATAGAATCTCGATTCAATCTCCACTGTGGCCAGTCCTTGAACAGAGCTTTGTCAGACAAGCCAAGTCTATTTTATCTTTCGGAGACAGCCTTGGACATCTGCTCCAGGATGGTCCTGGTGTGCATGTCCTGTTGGCTGCATGGCATTAGGCAGGTGAGTCTTGGCCCCGCTGCATCCTCACCTGTGAGTGGGGTAAATATGCTTCCTCCTCATAGGCCTATTGTGAGGATCAAATGGAGTGACTGAAGAAGAGCAAGTCATATAGCACCTCACGCAAAGGGCCCCCTTGGTGACATTCTAGGGCCCATTGTAATCCAGTCTCAGAATTGTAGTCAGAATACTCACAAAGTCTGCTCCTACTTGCTTGCTGCTTAAGCTGTCCTTGCAGGCCAATGGTCACACACTTGCCCACATTTTAGTCTCCTGTCCCACCATTTCATCCCTAACACACACACACACACACACACACACATACTATACCTCCTAGCAACACTGAGGTAGCCACTGATCGCCCTGCACACTTCTCGTATTTTTAGGACACTTTCCCTTTGTTTATGCTGCTCCCTTGTTTCTCATGCTGGCATCACTCATGCTTCACACAAGCCACAGTGTCACCTCTTCATGGAGGTGATCACACTGCCCTACCTCAGGGCTGCCTGGCCATCCTTCCTCACTTCCTAGAGCATCTGGACTTTCCTCTGTCTCACAGAGAACTCACTCCACCCACCAAACCCAAATAGCTGCTATTCTCAACTGAGGTGGTTTTGCCCCTCAGGGGACATTTGGCAATGTTTGGGGGTGTTTTGTCTTTGGCAGTGAGGGTGGTAGTGATGCTGCTGACATCTAGTGGGCAGAGAAGCCAGGGATGCTGTTAACATCCTACAGTTCATTCTATAGCCTCACAACAAAGAGTGATGCACCCAAAATATCAATAGTGCCAAGGTTAAGACCCCTTCCATAGGACATGGACAGATTTTAAGCTCATCTCCTCTGGTGGATTTATACATTTGTTAGGACCCTGATTGAGCTGAATCATATTCCTCAGTGTGTGTTCCCCTAGAGCAGGGGTATCAAACTCATTTTAACCAGGGGCCACATCAGCCTTGTGGTTGCCTTCAAAGGGCTGAATGTCATTTCAACTCCTTAATAGTTAAGGAGTAGTTACATTTATACAGCCCTAAAATTAAATTTGGCTCTTTGAAGGCAACCACAAGGCTGATGTGGCCCCGGTGAAAATAAGTCTGACACCCCTGCCCTAGAGCCTAAAATATTGGCCAATGCAGACAGAGTACCTAGTCACTGAACCCTGGCTTCTCCCTCACTGAAGCCCCGTGTTTATGAATCTATCCATCCTATTTTGCCTCTATATTCCTCTGTAACCCATGTCATCAGAAACATAAATAAAACGTGCCTTGTTCATCTACTAGTACCAAACTTCTATTTATGCAGAATACACTGCTCACATTATTCACCCAAGAAAAGAGAACCCACAGCAAGGCCATTTGGGATCTGAACAAGAGCAGCTCCTCCTTCAGATGGTACATCTCCAGATTTCTGTTTCACAGAATCAAACACAGGGGCAGCTCCAAGAATACACTGAACCTACCTTTGCTGGCCATTGAATTTCATTAAATCATCACAGATTAAAACTGAACTTTTCCATAGGCTGGCTCCAGGAAGGAAGAGAGCCATTGTGCTCTTCCACACCTTTTCCTCCCGGGAAATCCCTCCGCTGGGCTAACCTAGTTCTCAGGCTTCAGTCTTTCCTGCCTCTTCCTGTTTGTCCTCATGTTGCTGAGTAACCAGTGAAGGCTTTTACAGGCCTGCTCCTTTGGGCCCGATCATCACAGCACACTTCGTCCCCAGTGGCAGTGGAGCAAAGAGGAAATTAAAAGATTCTTTGATTAAAAGTCGAGAGAGTAATCAAAAACCAAATCAGCCTTCTGCACATTAAGTTTGTATTGGGAAGTAAGGCAGTGAATTTAAGAGCAGTGAGATTCTACATAACATTCTCAGACTAACGCAGAAGAGTTTCAATGAAAAGTAAATGTCCTTCTAAGAAGTTTCAAATTATTGTGACATTTTAGAATAATAAACTTTAAAATGCCTTAATAAATAATAGAATGAAGGGTCTAAGTTCAGTCAAGTGAACCGTACAATGCTTATTTGAGATACGTGTCCCTTCGATAGAAAGTATAAAATATGCATAGTGTACTTACCTTAGGTGTTCAATAAATAACTTGGAATTTCATTTGGAAACTTCTCCAAGGACCTATCACAGTTCTAATTTCAGATTTGGCATAAACTGTTAGCAAAAGAAACTACCTTGCTGTGAAGGAGACAAGGTAGAGTAGACAGTGGCTGAAGCCCTGGGTTCTGTGGGATCAATTCCACTTTTAGTCTTAAATCCTTGGTTATGAGTCAGGCTTTGCAGTCAGAGAGCTAAAGATGAATTCCCAGTTCTGTCACTTTCTTGCTGTGTGATCTGGGGCCAACGACTTTGCCTCTCTAAACCCCAGTTTCCTTCTCTGAGATATGGAGAAAATAGTAATTTGTGATTGCTATGAGGATTAAAGGAGATGAAGCAGGTAACTTGAATCTAGGCACATAGTAAATTGTTAAGTAGTAGCAATGACAAATATTATTACTGTTACTGTTCTACTAATTTTGTGACTTTAGGCAAGTTTTCAGCCTTGCTGAATTTGTTCTTGGGATTAGAAATAGAACTGGAGTGGGGGGTGGGGGCAGAGCAGAAAGAAAGGTGCCAGTGAAGAACCTCAGGAGGCTGCTGTCAATGAGGATGGGGCAGCGGAGTGTGGGATCCAACCCCCAAAAGCATCTGCCTCTCCTCCAGGCATCACCATTTCAGAGATTAAGAACAAATAGTGGCGACATGTAATGTTCACTTGGCGGAAACAGCAGAAGTGGAAGAAAAAGCAGGCAGCTAAGAAAGAACTGAAAAGGCAAGAAAGGCTCCTGGTGACAAGGCCCCACCAAAGCCTACACCCAAGACCATTAACAACCAGTGAGTGTAGGATGAAACCACAGAGGACAGTGATGATGAAAAGGTTGCTTATGATGAAGCTACAGATGAATCTGCTTCTTTATTCACAGACAAACTTCTCCTGAGATTCTCATTACATCAGAGAGACCTCATGGGAGGACTCTGTAATGGCTCTCCACTGTTACACCAAACTCATGTATTTATTACAGAAGCTAAAAAAAGTATTCCATGGTACATCTCAAGAGATTTCACAGATCTGAACATTATTAATGAAGATTGTAAAATACCAAATGGACTAATTCTGAGTCACTTGTCAAATGGACCAACTGCTCATTTTAAAATAAACAGTATTTGTCTGCATAAGTAAAAATCAAGAGGCAAGGACCCCACAGAATGCATACCTGAAATAATTCTGAATAATTTTATGATACAGCTGGATTATTCTGTTGGACAGAGTTTGCATCTCTCTTTTTCCATAATCCTCAGTGCATGGGAAGAGAGGTTGCTACATTCCACAATCTTTGGGATTATATCTTCTTCAGATTTCACAGGTACATATTCAGAAGTGGAAAAAATGAGAATTCAGGAACTTGGACCATGTTTAACCTTAAAATTAAGATCTTTTCAGAAAGGGACTTTTGGTTCTAAGCATGGAGAATATGAATAGATCCATAGGCTCCAGGAAATGGGTACAAGAAGAAGAAAGTTTCATTTATAAAGTACTAAAGGAATAGTGTTGGATTTTGCTGAGCAGGACTATCTTGAATTTGTGATAGAAGACTTCAAAATGGCATTTACTGATTCCATATCCCTTCTTTTGTGTCTGGAAAATTACTAAGTGCCTTGAATTACCACTCACAGTTTCTGTAGGAAATACAAATAAAAGTCATTTTTGTGAGAACTAAAAAAAAAGAAAAGAAAGAAGACATGAATGTGTATGACAATGGCCCAGAGTTGGAGCTCCACTAAGTGGCAGTCATCATCATCACCGTAGACCTCATCATCTTGGTGGTCCCTTGACTCTAAGTAATTATACTTTAGTTGAAAGGCAGCAAGTTAAGATTCCTCTATACTTAAACACATATGCAAATCATCTCAACCATATAAAAATTACATATGCACATGGGCGAGAGCTGAAAAAAGACAGAGAATGATAGAAACTGATTATGGGGTATGTCAGGTGTGTGGATGAGGCTTTTTTTCCTTCTTCTTTGATTTCTACCAATGTTATAACTGTGTGTAATAATATTTTTTAAATTTTGTTATACAAAAGTATAATGGATGCCACCTTCACAATTAATAAGGATTTTTAATCATGAAGAAAAATTCAAGTCAGCACTGTTGCCAATTATAAAAATTTTCACAAAGTGAAGAAGCAATAAAATTGAGCTGGAATAAGCAGCAGTATGAGGAGTATGGAATAGGAAATAAAAAGGTCTAGCTCAACTGAAAACTTCACTTCAGCTGCCACAAAGTAACTGGGAGGAAGCCCAGGTGGGTTCACACCACATTGTTTGTTCCTTACATTCATTCAACAAGCATTTGTGAAGCATTTGCTACGTACCAGGCCAGGTGCAATGTCCTAGGTATGCAAAGAAGGGAAAGTCGCTGAGGAAACATCAAAATGATTGCCAACTCCATGTCCTTACTGAATCCCTACTTGAAATCTATCAAAGGATTTCAGTATGAGGTTACAAATGCTGTAACGGAAATACGTCTGAGTTGCAATAGGAAGAGACAGAAGGAGGAGGAAGCTCTGCAAGGCGTGGGGACAGTCAGATGCAGAAGCAGGAGCTTGGTTTGGTCATGTGGGAGCTGGGGCTGAGTGTGGCAAGGGAAGAACTAGCAGGAGCAGGATGTGCCCTGTGCCCAGCAGCCCCGCAAGAGTTTTTAAAAGACTGGAGGAAGGGATGCAAATGGGTGAGAGAAGCTCCCGCAAATGGAGCAGAGGAAGGAGAGAAATTGAATATCACAGAAAAGAGATGAAAATTACATGTTTGGAATGTCACTTTTCTCAGGATAGATCATCTTTAGAGAGTTATTTGACTTGAGTTAATGACTTCTCTGCCTGTAATAGTGATTCAGCTCAGCATAAGTTTGAAGAGGATTTCACTGTTCTGGTGTCATACATTTAGAAAAACCCATGGCTTTGGCTACAGGTCCCCAAGGGTTAATGACCCTGCCTTTAGGCCTTCTCATAATTTAATTATTTAATATTGTAATAGATTTTAAATATCTCTTAATTTAAAAGAACTGGAAGAAGTCTTGATTGAGTACTGAAAAGGCTTACATTTTTGCAGTCATATGTGTGTTCAGCTAAGTAAGCTTTATTTCCACATTAATACCTGTCTTGGAGTCACATATTCTTATCTCTTGTGCCTGTCCCCTTGCCAGCTTCATTAAGGCATGAAAGGCTCTTTCTCAAGGGTACCAGACTTGGTCTTACATCAGGATTGCATTCCCCAGCTTGGAGCTCACATCATCCCAAATCCCTGTGCACTGCCTGCAGCCCCAGCTCAGTGCCTAATGATAGGGCTTGCCTGGAGGACTGAGAAGTAAGGGGATATCAACCTCCCACTTTGGAGGCTACAAAGTGTAGAGTGGGTCCCCCAACCCCGTTTCTGGTTGTCCTATGAGATACCAAGTCCAACAGATAGCTCAGGACCAACCAAGGGGTGGGGAAGGAGAAATTTTAAAACTCGATTGAGTTTAAACCCCAAATTACTGCCACATCTCTTACTTTAATTGCATTTATATGGATGGCTTTGTGTAAGTTTTCAGTTTCCAGGAAGCTATAAGAGCTTGAGAAAGCTCTTCAGTTTGGTTCTAAGAAAACAAGAAATTTATTTTTTGCACAGCTCAGTTTGGCTGAAAATCATGCATACTCTATCTACAGAGCTTTTAAAAATTCAAAAACCAAATTAATGAAAACGTTATGGGAGAGAAAGCAAAACATGTTTTTTTGAAAGGAAAAGAAAAACAACCTTTTCCATGGTCCATGGCTTCTGTAAAGATTTGTATATTTGGATTTAATTTGGTCTGCAATTCAGTAAATTGGAGCAGTTTGTGTTGGCTTTTGGTTCAGTTCACATCCCTGTAAATATATTTGCCCTTTGAGAAGCAAATATGCTCCAAAAGAGTAAGTCTAGAATGGTACCTTATGCCACTTGAAATCTTCTCTATTCGTTTGTGAGCACATGAGATATCCAGGTGCAGAACCAAATTTTCTCTCAGATGCTTCTGGTTCCATGTAGTCTTAGAAGAGCCCCATCTCTGTATTAATTCTGAGGTGTTCTGAGGAACTCCCAGACAGAGGTAGGTTTACTGTGAAGATGGTACAGCTTAAATTCGGGCCCCTCACGTGCCACAGATGTTCCCAAAGCACCAGATGAGACCTTACTGATGTGTTCATGTTGTGGCATTTAAAAAATAAAATGTGTAAAAGTGAGGCATTTTAGCTATAGTACACTGTCTTCCCCTTCATTACACTGCCTCTTGGTTCAGATGGCATCAAAATATCTAAACATTTTGGAAATTCAGATGAAGGAAATTTGTATAAGCAACACATCTTGTTTGGGCTTGGTGGAATATATTTATATGCTTCTTATTACTTCCATAGGTAATTACATTATTATTAGCCATCCTGAGGTCAAAATAGCTTCTAGGATAATTCTTATCACTCACTGTACATCTCAAATAATGTTGTGACATGAAGTTGCAAAACCAGAGGTCATGTTGCAGTACCAAAGTGTCCTGTGGTTCTTGGCACCAGAAGCTAATTTGTGGAAAGTTCTTTCAGCTGTCAGACATTGTGGTACATTGTTTGCAAAGTTGGCTGTAATAGGTCTTCCCACTCTGCATGTTCACTTATAAGATATGCCTTTCCTGCATGTTGCATTAAGAGGTGGAGACTATCCTGACACCTTGAATCTGGGCCACACTGGGACTTAGTTTAACCAAAAGAATGTAATAGAAGTACTGAATTCAGTTTTCTGCAGTTCAGTAAGCTGTCAAGATCTGCATTCAGCTTCCACTCTCTCCCTGTTTCCACCATGTGAAGAAGTCCAGTCTAGCTCCCTTGAGGGTGAGAATCCATAAGAAAAGAGATCTCTAGCTGATAGCCAGCACCAGCCACCAGGGATGTGAGCGAGGCCATCTAAGCCCATCCAACCCCAACTGAGCCATCAGATAGCTGCCGCTTTATGAACACTGCAGGTCAGACCAGCAGAACCATCCAGCTGAGCCCAGTCCAACTTGATGATCCAAAGAAGCACGAGGAAATAAAATAGTCATGCTTAAAGCCATTAAGTTTGGGAGTGGTTTGTTATGCAGCATGAATAACTAATACACACAGGAAGTTATGCAGAGTGGATCTGGTTCTCAACCATGACTACTGAAAATAGTTCTCTTCTGTCAGAAATGTACTCATAATATATTTTATAAAATTATACATAAGCTATACAGTTTCCTTTATGCCTTTCCTTTTTTTCTCATGGGAATAATTAATTATAAAACATGAATAAGCCTTTGGAAATACAATTCGAAAACATGTTTTGGAAAGTTTCAGTTTAAAAAGTAAGAAATTAGAGATTCATGATATGAATGTATAGGAAGAGTATCTTCTTTTGTCACCTTTAACTTTACTAACTAAAAAATAAAGGAGGAAATTCTCACAAAAAATAAATAAATGAATAACAGAGCAAACCCCAGTTGAGCACCATTCTACAATGAAGATGGCCTGTACTCTTCAGAAAGGTCAAGATCATGAAAGGTAAAAAAAGAAAGACTAAGGAATTATTCCATATAGCAAGAGCCTAAAGAGAAATGATAACTACATAAAATGTGTGATTCTTAATTGAATCTTGAACCAGGAAAACTTAAATTTTTTCTATTTTACTATGAGGACATTAGTTGAATTCTTTCTTTCTTCCTACTGCAAATTCTTACCTTTTGCGACGGCATGGATAGAACTGGAGATTACCATGCTAAGTGCAATAAGCCAGGCAGTGAAAGAAAAAAACATATAGTCTCACTTATAAGAGGAATCTAACCAACAAAATAAACTAATGAGCAAAACAGAACCAGAGACACAGGACCATGGAACAGACTGACAGCTGCCAGAGGGGAGGGGGAGGCGGGGACTGACTGAAAGAAGGTGAGGGGACCAGTCAAGGAACATGTATGAAGGACCCGTGGACAAGGATAATAGTGAGGGGACTGATTACAGAAGTGGGGGTGGGCTGGGTGGAGGGGGGCAAAGGGGGAAAAGTGAGACAACTATAATAGCATGAACAGTGAAATATTATTGAGAAATAAATTAAAAAGGACATTAATGGAACAATTCTGAAATTTGAATTAGGTTTGTGAATTAGATATTTGTATTACTTCCATGTTTATTTGATGCTTTGAAAATCATACTATGGGTATACAACAGAATGTCATTTTTAAATAGAAATGCACACTGAAGTATTTATGAGCAAAGGGGCATTATGTCTACAACTTACTCTCAAATGGTTAAAAATATATGGATATAAATATATTTATTGAATATTATACATACAAAACAGAATAATAAAGTAAATGAGGTAAATGTTCTCAATTTAAAAAGAGAACACTTGTAATAAGGATGTTTCTAAGAACTTTTATTACAGGCTGCATTGAATATACCAGTGTTATGTCAGTGGGTGGATTTGGCACCCATTCTGTAATGTATGTAGAGAAGTGTTTAAGAACATGTATAATAAAGATATTTTTTAAAAAACTAAAAAAGGGAAAAGAAAGATATAAAAGCCTTTCTATAAAAGCCTAGAGAAAATATTTGAAAAGTAACTCAATAAAGCCCAGAAAAAAAGGAGAAAAATAAAAAAGGAAAGGGTGAAGGGAGAGGAAGGGAGAGGGGAAGGGAGGAGAGGAATTAGAAGAAAAGAGGAGAGAAGAGAAGGGAGGGGGAGGAAGAGACAGAGAGGAGGAGGGGAAAATAGCTGTTTCAGGAACTTCAAAATGTTGGCCACACTTTTCTTTTGTAATTATGAAGGATTAATGTACTAAGTAGGGAAACTGTATTGTTAAGTAGAAAAGCTTACAGGTGAACTCTCAGGAGAGCTGAGGAGGTGTCAGCAGCAGACCCACCTACAGCCCATCCACCCCCCAGCAGTCACACCCCACCCATCTCTTTGGAACAACCCTACTAACAGCAGCGAAGGGATGCACGTTACCTTGTTTGAGGGATTTTGTTTCCCAGGACAAAATTTTGCATCATTTCATCACTCATGGCAAGGACACACTGCCACATGACCTTGTATAAAGAAACCTGGAAGCAGATGTCTCTTATTAAAAGTGACCCTGGGTGATGAGGCTCAGTGGATTGAATGCGGGCCTGTGAACCAAAGCATTGTGGTTCAATTCCCAATCAGGGCACATGCCTGGGCTGCAGGCCAGTTCCCAGCAGGGGACACACAAGAAGCAACCATACATTGATATTTCTCTCCCTCTCTCCTTCCCTTCCCCTCTAAAGATAAATAAATAAATAAATAAATAAATAAATAAATAAATAAATAAATATCTTATTTAAAAAGTGAATGGCCATCACTATGTGAGCTTATTTCTTATATTCTCATGTGTCACCTCCCTTGGCCATGTTCATCCTCACAGTAGTTGTGTTGACTTTTAGTAAAAATGGTGTAGGAAAGGTAGAAATGGTAGAGCTAAGGATGATAAATGGGAGAGTATATTTCACATATAACTTTACAGCCTGGGAATTATATATATATTTGTGCAGTAGTATGGGAGTCACATTTCTGTTTCTTTGAATGTTTTTTTCAAAACCCTGATTCTTTTGAAATGTGTAAAAATGTCCATGTTTTCTACTCTCACCTTTGAGAATTACTTTCTCATAAATTGCTTTCTAGTTCAAAAAATTACTTCGTTTTAAAAACAGTAGGAGAGAAGCAGCTTTGCCTTTATGGGACCAGAGCCACAGATCTCTCTCTGAAAATTGAAGAAATGTTATAAGGACTGGACATACCTCAACACAGAGTCTGGCTCAAAGGATGAGCTCAATAAATGAAGGCAGCTATCATTTTTATTGCCTTACTTCTTCCTTCCCATATAAAAATACAGAGGTGGCTCATCTAAAAGAAATCGGGACAAGCAAAATGGGAATTAAAAAGTACATTGGGAAAGCTAGGCAGTCATCATCAGAGGAATTAAGCCTGTTTGGTCTTCTCTTATTTCTTGCTTTCCAATCTGTTTGTGTGTATTTATTACACTAAATACCTAGTGTTCCTATTGCTCTGTCTCTTCTTTAATCCAGCACCACTGCTCTGTATAACATACTCTGGCATCTTCTATGAAGAGACACCAAGATACAGACACTGCCCTTGAGCAGCAGCCAGGAAGAACAGTAGATGATGGGGGAGGGCCTTGACTGGAGAGCTGAACAGACTTTTTGCAGTGTAATGATTGTTATTAACTAATTGCGAGGCTTAGCATAATCCCAAGAATGGCATTTCACAGATTTAACAGATGCAGCAGTTCTACCCACTAGCTAGATTAGCCCCAGTGATGCCATAAAACTCTTATGTGTATTGAAAGTCTATGAGACAATAAGCCCGAGGCATTTTTCCAAAAAGTAGAATAGACAGTGAAAGTGGATGGAATATAAAATATATGGAAAGCAAAAGAGAGATAAGTGAAAAGAAAATAAAGGTAGTGCATGTAGTAAATGTAAAGAAATAGGGTTTGATGACCACCGAGGGTAAACCCTGGGAGGGATTTGGGAAGATGATCATCTTTGAAAGTCCTTATAGGAACATGACAGCAGTCTTAATTAAGTTGACATAGCATCATCTTTTCCTAGAACAGTATTCACAAAAGATTTGGTTTTCAGCAACTTCAACAAGTAGAACAGTCAAGTTCTATATAAAGTTGATATAGCATCATCTTTTCCTAGAACAGTAGTCATGAAAGATTTTGTTTTCAGTAACTTCAATTAGAAGAACAGCCAAGTTCTATATAAAGTCTGGCCAAAATGTTTCACGACTATCTTTTTTGCGCCAAGCAAATTATTTTTAACCCATCGACATAAAGACTCAAGTACATCATCAAACAGAAGTCTGTATTCTTCCACTGTTGATTCTAATTTCATAATTCAAAACAATTGAAGAGTCTAAACATCAACAAAGTACAACAAAGCTTAACAAAAACCAAGCATGCTAATGCTGGGAGGAATCCCAGGTGTCTGGTTTGTTGCCTCTCTATTTGTAGATAATTGAACTGAGATGTGGTGCTGCCCACAGACCTATGCAGCTGATGGCAGAGCCAGGGCTGGATCCCAGTGTCCTCAACACCTGGATCAGCACCATTTCACTACTTCATGGCGCTTTCCTGGAAACACTTTAACCTACTACCCTTTCCAGTGATATTGTACTCTAAGCAGAATTAAATCTTTGAAATAAAAGGAATGAAGCTGTGATTGGTTGACTTTCCAAGTTTTAGTCAGTAGGAAGAAACATTCTGTTCACCAGTGTGGCCTGCCTGCAACTCCAAGACGCCCCATGAAGAGAATGGTTGCCTGCCTGCCCTCCCTGCAATTAACATGAGCTTTGGGGGCAAAGGGAGAATTTGGGTGGTGTGCACAACAGTGGGTGTGGATATGGAGCCTCCAAACCTTCCTTTCCTCACAGGAATATAAAGGAGACACTGGAGAAAATGTGTCATCATGACGTCGGGTGCTGAATGGAAGACTCAGTTTGCATGAGGGAGACTTGGCTCTCAAACTCAGCTATTCCACTCATTGCCTGGGCAACTTGCTTTCTTTCCGGGCCTCTGAATTTCAGTTTCTTTGTTATAAAATAGAAACAAGATGCCATCAACAACTGGTCTTAGAAGTAATTCAGTAGGATAACAAATGTCATCACTCATTATAAACCACACTTTATAGATATGTTATTATTGTTATTTTTGCACTTTTTCAAAAATTGGTCACTCTGGTTCTTGCCTCATATTAAGCACATACCTATTTAGTTTGGGCAAGTATAAAGTAACAGTTAAGAGAAAGGATTTTGACAAATCTGAGTTTTAATACCAGTTCTACATTTTTTTTCTTATAGTACATTCAGCAACTTATTTATGCTTTCTCAACCTTGACTTGTCATGTCTAAAACAAAATTGGTAAAACCACCTGTCTGTCCCTCAGGCTGAGTTAGTACATTCCCAGTGCTTACAACCTCACACATGCTTAACTGCCCTAAATATGTTAACTAAGTTTGTTAGTACAAGAAATTTTTTAAAAACTCCCCCATGGAACCACCAGAAAGGATTTGGTTCTGAAGTCTGAATTAAAGGACTGCTTAGAGTTGCTTTCTGAGCTGGTTTTAAGGTCAAGCAGATGTGAGTCTGTAGATGCTTGCATGCCATGCAATGGGCTCCTTCCAAGGCATCTAGCACAGGGTGCTGCCATGGCGCATGTTGTGAAAGTTGCAAGATTAGAGACCCAAATTCCCTAAGTCTAGAATCTCCACACTCACTTTCACTCAGGGTTTAGTGGTTCCCTGTGCACTATAATTGGGGAATTCATAAAATGAAGTTAGGAATATAAATTAAGTTGTATTCATGTCACTTACAAATTGGAATTTGTAAGTGATATGGAATATCACTTAAACTGGAATTATCTTCTAGAAGGTGGGCCCCTTGTAGAATAGGCTTCTCCTGCTAGGTGAGTGTTCTAGGAACACATTTGTGTTAGTGTACCAGCTGGTGTTGTGAGAGCCTGTATTTGGCCTTCAGTAATTTTTTTGAAGACTCTTTCAAGTAATTTGCCCATTTCATGATAGATGATTTACAAGCACATCCACCCACACTGCAGTAAGCATTCAGCAGTTTTGACCAAAAATGGCATGACCCCTGTGTTCTACCATTCCTATTCACCTGCTCTTACCTCAAGAAACTTTTTTTTTATTTCCCCAGATAAAAAAAAGTCCTCAAAGGGAAACATTTTGCAGACATGGAAGAGGCAGAAGCACTATCAGGATCAATGAATTTAAAAACTGTTTTGAGCAATGGAAAATGTCTCAATACATGTATTGCATCAAATGGAGAGTACTTTGAAGGTCACTGAAGTTTAAACATGTAAGAATAAATATACTTTTTTTATTAATAAGTTCTGGGTTTTGGGGGGGTTCCCCCTCATAATTGAATATATTCTTTACCTTGGATATTTATTAACTAGTGATTTTAATTTAAATGGAAAGACCTCCTGCTTTAAATTATTATTTTAGTATTTTATTAGAAAGCATTATTTAATGATTTTCTGTAAATGTGTGCAACACAAAAGGGTAAGTGCAGATGCAGATATGGAGTGCTCACTTCTTGCTTATAATCTGAATGTTCTGTTCAAGGATAGGATGCAATTTTTGGAGAACTGAAAGATCTTTCCAGTCAAGGTGACGGACGGCAGCACTGGAAGCCTCCTACAACCCTATCAATACTACAGAACAACCATTGCTCAGAACTGCCTGAAATCTAACTAAATCTAAGTCCTGCAAGTAGTGATATAAAGAAGCAGCCACATGGAGACTAATAGGAGAGGCGGTGGAACAGGCTGATCCCACACCCATGTCTGGTTTATAAAAATTGGGAAGGATATCTCATCTGCAGAGGTTCTCCCTGAGGAAAGAGGTGTCCCAGTCCTACAATAGGACCCCAGACCAGGGATCCAATGTTGGAAACAGAGGTCTTCACAACTTCTGGCTATAAAGACCATCAGGGATTGCGGCTGAGTGAGACAGAGGCTTCTGGAGTCCCAGGCATTTGGCCTTAAGGGGTCCACGAATATACTTACGTGTGAGGGAATGAGTTCCCTCTGGTTTCTGGTGCTGGGTTGGTAGCTCAAGGGGTGCAAGGAACATGAGGAGAGGAACTAAGGTGTCTGGCAACAGGGTGAAAGCTAGAAGCGTGAGGTGGTTTGCTCTGGGACAGAGGTGCTGACAGAGGCCATTGTTTCTTTTCCAAGTGCTTCCCCCATGGAGCCAGCAAGCAGGCACTATGTGTGAGTCTTCATCAACGCACCTATCACTGTTGGCTTCACCCTGGTGATTCCCTGAGACCCCACCCCACCAACTTGTCGGCCCACTAAAGCTGTTTCCAGTGGCTTTTCCATACAAATGACATATCTTGGTTCATGCTTCAGACTTTCCTAAAATCTCTCAAACAAGCAGCATCTGGCCTTAGCATGCCCCATACCTCTCAATAAGTGGCCCCAACCTGGCACTAGCTATAGCCAGCCTTGGTTCTCAGCTTGGCCTCTCCTGGGTACCTCCAAGCCCAGCACAAGTAACAGCCATCTGCATATTGCTTTTTAGCTCATGCTGGGTGGCCCTGGGCAAAACAAAGGTAGTGGTTGACCATGGTCTGCACCTTCTGGGAGGCTCTGAGCCAGTACACCTAGCAGAGAGCTTCTGACCACATCAAAGTACCTCCCAACTACCTCTGCAAGTGACACACTCAAGGGGAAGACTCAGCAGGCACCATAGCCTTGTGAAGTAAGTTCTTGGGGTGGGCCCCTGCATAGCTGATCCTCCATGGTGGTTGCAGCCAGTCCTTGCAGCCAACCAGGATAGGAATAAACACTTCCCACCAATGTGCTAACAGCAATCAAGGCTCAACTACTGGAGGAAGGTGTACACAGCACTCATGGGGGAAAGTCACACCTAGAGTGCCTAGCTCAGCTGAATGGTGAACAAGGAGGTTGCACCACTGGACCCTACAGGATACCTACTATGTTAGGCCACTATACCAAGCCTGGGAGACATAGCAGCTCTATCTAATGCATAGAAACAAACACAAAGAGACACAAAAATTGAGAAGACAAAGCAACATGTAACAAATGAAAGAACAAAACAAAACTCCAGTAAAAGTACTACACACAATAGAGACAATCTACCAGATGCAGAATTTGAAACACTGGTTATAAAGATGTTCAATGAACTTAAGGAAAGAGTAGACAAACTTAGTGATAACTTTACCAAAGAGACAGAAAACATACAAAGAACCAGTCTGAAATGAGTAATACATTAACTGAAATGAAGAATACATTACAGGGATACAACAGTGGAGTGGTTGAAGCCAAGAATCAAAACATCATTTTGGAATATAAGAAAGCAGTAAGTACCCAATTAGAACAACAAAAAGAAAAAATAATCCAAAAATATGAAGATAGTGCAAGGGGCCTCTGGGACAACATCAAGTATACCAACATTTGCACCATGGAGTTGCCAGAAGGAGAAGAGAAAGAAAAAGAAATTGACAACTTGATAAAACATAATGACAGAAGACTTCCCTAACATGGTGAAAGAAATAGACATAAAAGTCCAGGAAGTTCAGAGAGTCATAAACAAGGTGAACCCAAAGATGCCCACACCAAGACACATCATAATTAAAGTGCCAAAGGTTAAAGACAAAGAAAGAAACATAAAAGCAGCAAAAGAAAAGCAGTTAGTTTCCTACAAGGAAGCTCCCATAAAACTGTCAGCTGATTTCTCAACAGAAACTATGCAGACAAGAAATCAGAAAGAAATTTTCAAAATGATGAAAAGCAACAACTTTAGATTCTCTACCCAACAGAGCTATCATTTAGAACTGCAGGATGTCTGAGGACCTTCTCAGACAGGAAAAAGGTAAAGGACTTCATCACAACCAAACTAGTATTACATGAAATGTTAAGGATCTTCTTTAAAAAGAAGAAGAAAAGAAAAATGATAAAACTATGAACAATAAAATATGACCTTAAATACATGTCTATCAACAACTGAGTCTAAAAAAATAAACAAACAGAACAGAAAAAGACTCATGAGTGCCGAGAACATTTTGACGGTTGCCAGATAGCAAGGTTTTGAGGGCTGGGATGAAAGAAATGAAGGGATTAGAAGGTACAGATTGGTGGTTGCAGAGTGGTCATGGGGATGCGGAATGCAGCATAGGAAATATGGTATTCTGGTTACTATGCATGGTGTCAGATGGGTACAGGATTTATCAGGATGATCACTTAGAATGTTGCATCATATCTGGCCACTGGGGTGCACACCTGAAACTAGCTTAGTATTGTATGTCAACTGTAGCTGAACAGTAAAAAGTGATTTAAATTTTTCAGATCAATTGTCCTCATATATCTGGTTGATGTTTAACACTGAAATGAAGTGGGAGATATTTGCTAACTAGCTGCCCACCTTGCACCATGCTTTGAATTCACCATGTGATCATTTTTGGCATTCCTGCTTTTCTACTTCAATGCTGCAGGAAAAAATTAGCCATTCTGGGCATATTTATGGCACCTTTATAAAATGTGTGTGTCTCCATGTGCATAAGTAACTGAGTGTGAATGAGTGCTAGTGTGTTGAATGTGAATGAGTGTGAGTATGTGCATATAATTTTATCTATGTCATTTTTGTCTTTCATGCTAACTTTATAGTTTGATTCCTGTATGTAATGTGATGCTGCAATATAGCAGGAGAAATAACAGATCTGTTCAGGAGATTTTTTACTGCAATGGTCATCATGACATGAAACACATCCCCTTGTCCATGCATTCTCTCCCATATATTCTACTCTAGGTCCCCTCTGGATGCAAATTTGATGTGGTCCTAAATGACTTAGAAGTCATCAGAGCCAATTCACCATGGAAAAATGTGCTAAGAATATGCAACTCTTTCTGTCAGCTCCTTCTGTCCTGCTTCTACTTAGTAAGACAACATATGAATAGCTTGGAAGTTCAGAAAATAGCTTGAAATCATCTCCCTTTTCTTCCTCACCCATTTAGCCTATTCCTGTGTAAAGGTCTAACTCTACCCCTACCTTCACCTTTAGCTTTCTCTGGTCATTCCACCTCATAGGGATTTGTCCTTGAACTTTGAACTCTGATGTAAAGTGATGGAGAAGATTTATTCCATCAGAATTCTTTGGGGGGAAATCACTGACTATACATGTTTAAATATAATATTTTGAAAATGTTCTTGGATTAAAAGTGAGATTCAAAGGAAATGAATAAGTAACAGAAGGTGGCTACCAATACGCCCTCTGAAAAAATTGGAGCCTATTACCTGGAAAGCTCATAGTTTGGCTGAGCAACAGTGATAAAATAAGTCAGAGGGGGGATTAGTTGTTGTTTCAATGCTGCATTTCTTTCCATTATAGAAGAAAAAGGCACTTGAAGATCTGTCTGAGAAAGAGTCTCAGAGTGAGGGGAGAGAAGCCAGGGAACCTGGTGTGGGTTAATGGGGGGATGAGAGGTGACAGAAGAGCCACTCTGCAGCTGAGACATCACTTTGGAGACTACTGTGTCTAAGTGGAAATTTGGGTGTTTGGTGAAGAGCTCATGATCTAACACACCTCTTACCTTTCTGCTGCCCAGTGTTCACTAATTGACCACGCTTGGTAGTGCTTTTCCTGAGCTCAAATAAGAGATGAAATGGTTATCTGTCTGGGCTGGTTCAGGAAAGGGAGACAACATGTGCAGACAGGCACCTGGGTTATTCTTGAGCAAAGCTATGTCTTTGAGCACTACCCTGGCATCACACCAGTCACATAAAGCCACATATTCTAGTCTCATCTTCAAAGAGGAGACAGACAAGGTACATAAACACAAAGAACACAATTAAAGATCATTGTAGCCCAGTGTGAACAGATGGAGAAGTTTTCTTCTTTATATCCTTGGCCCATGCGCTTTATAGGTTCCCACTAAGTACAGACTTGACAAGTGTTTGTCTGTATTCCTTCTAAACAACTTCTTAGGTTTCCTTTTCACATGAAACGGCATGGCTGGGCATCATGCCTACCTCTAAAGGGAATACAGAGCCCTTTACTTGGCTAGGCTTATATTAATGATAAGGTACCTTTTGATTTGGTTGGAAGTTCAAAAAGTAGTCCAAAATCTGAGATTTAGATCAGATTTGGAGTCTTCAGAGATTAATATGTCCAGGTAAAATCTGGTGGCACCCTCTAATGAAATATTTATTAGGACTGTGGTTTTGAAAATGACAGATCAATTTAAAGTGGTGATTTTTTGGAAGACAGAGGAGCATAGCTGAGCTGCACATCACAGGTTGATATTTCCTTGAACCTCTAAGCTTCAGCCTCTCACTGTCCAGCAAATGTGTGACACAAATGTAGCACAACGTTATGCTCTAACTGGCCGGTGCAGCAGCCCATGTGCCCGACATAAATAAAGCATCAGCAAATTGAGGAAAACAGAACACATAATTGAACTGAGATGAGCATAACAGTCAGGTTTTGTAAGATCATCCTTATGTGGATACAGATAATAGCTTTACCATTTTTCTCAAATCAGAGCTGAATTATTAAGTAGGCAGCCCCAGAAAGCCTGTAGCCATAAGGGAAGGATAACAGATATACGTATCTTCCAAGTAGCAGACATAGCTGTCTTGTTGGGGAAATACGTTTTTAAGAAACATGGAAAATAAATGAAGGAAGAAGCAAAAAGCAAAAGAAATTGGGTGTCTTCTCTTTCACAGAGAAATCCTGAAGTCTCAGAAAAGCTGTTTGTTTGATTTTTGTAGCATGCCATACAGGTAGGTGGAACCAGTAAAGAAGTTTTTCTTTAACTTTATTAATTTCCTGTTCCTTCTTTCCTCCAAACCCTGGATTCCCATTTAATATGTCTTGGATTTAATGAAATCCTAAGATCAGATTAGAAGTGAAAAGGCAAGCAGAAAAGATGGAATCAAGGAAATCAAAATTGGTGTAGGTAGTGATATTTAGATTTTCACTTGTAGTCAAGATGGGATCTCTGAAAAAACATGACAAAATACATGAAGTGATGAGTTTCAGACATTCAACATCCGTGCAGTGTAGTGATTCCAAAGACAGGAGAAACAAACAAGGTAGCCCTACCACTGCCTGCTCACTGCTTGAAGCACAACTGAGAATGTCTGGGCAGTCTCCCTGAGTTCAGGGGACAATACTGGGAGTATGGGGAGGCCAAAGATGTTGGAATTTACAGGACAGAGAACTAGGGCAGCGGGTAAGAGTTTCATAAAGAGAAAACTCTGGAGATCTGCAAAGGGTCCCTCTCCAGTCTAAAGTTGACAAAGATCAGTGTGTGCATGTAAGGAAACTATCCAAGGCCAGTAAAAGAACCATCTAAAAAGATTATAGAAATGACAGCTCATGGGACCAGCAGTAGTTTGGATTCTAGAGTGGAAATACATTGTGATGTATGCTACGTCAGGTAAAATACTCATATGACATTGCCTCAGTAGTAGAACAGCTTTAAAGCGAGATATGCTTGAACCCCATCAATAAAGGTTAAAAGCAAATCATAGAAATATCCAATCCCTTTCAAGGAAATAAATGGCATTCCAGAACAAAATTTAAAAAATATTTATAGTAACACAAAATACCCAGACTCTAATAAGGTAATATTTAAAATGTTATTATTATCCAATCGGAAAACACTAGGTTGGCAGAGAAGCAAGAAAATCTATGACTCTGCTGCAGAATGGAGGCCTTCTCCTTGCAGATCTCCAGAGCGCTCTCTCTCTCTCTCTCTCTCTCTCTCTCTCTCTCTCTCTCTCTCTATGTAGCACTCACCTCTCTGGTTAAAATGTATGAAACATTTAAGGAACAAATAATACCAATTCTACATAAACTCTTCAATGAAATTGTAGAGGAGGAAATACTTAACCACCCAATCTAAGAGGCCAGCATTACCCAGATACCAAAACCAGACAAATGTGTTACAGAAAAGGAAACTACAGACCAATATCCCTCAAGAACGTAGTTGAAAAATTCTTTAAATGTAGCAAATTTAATGAAGCAATGTATAAAAAAAATTATACAGCATGTTCATTGCAAAAATGCAAGGTTAATGTAACATTGGAAAATCAATCAGTATAATTCATAATTAACAAACTAAAAATAAAAAACTACATAATCATCTGAATAGGTGAAGAAAATTATTTGACAAAATTCAACATCTGTTCCTGATAAAAACTCTGTGCAAACTAGAAATAGAAGGAAACTTCCTTGACCTGATAAAAAGCATCTACAAAACACCTATAACTAACATTGTATTTAATAGTTAAAGACTAAATTATGTCTCCCTAAGATCAATAGAAAGGAAAAGATGTCCACTTTCACCACTTGTATTCGACATTGAAGTACAGGTCCTAGCCAATGCAGTAACAGAGGGAAGAGAAAGAAAAATATTCTAGATAAGAAAGGAAGAAGGGAATAGTCTATTCACAAACAACGTGTAGAAAATTCTACAAAATATATAAACACCTAAAACAACTAGTTAGTGAGTTTACCAAAGTTCTAAGATACAATATCAATGTGCAAAAATTGGTTTATTTTTATATCCTAGCAACAAACAATTATACATTTAAGTTAAACAAAAGACATCATTTACAATATGTATAAGAATTGTGCATTAAAGAATACAAAGCCTTGGCTGGATGTCTCAGTTCATTGGAGCACTGTCCCATACACAAAAAGGTTGTAGGTTCAATCCCCCACTAGGGTACATACCTAGGTTGAGAGTTTGACCCAGCAACCTAGGTATGGGAGGCAACCAACTGATGTTTCTCTCTCTCTCTCTGTTTCTTCCTTTCTTCCTCTCTTTCTCTCTCAAGTCAGTAAACATATTATCAGGTGGATTAAAAAACTAAAATAAATGAATAAATTAAACACACAAAACATTGCTAAGAGAAAATTACTTCCACGAATTAAAAGATTTGGCCTTATTAAAATTTCAGTTTTTCCCCCAAATGATCTCTAACTTGATAAATTTCAACAAACAACCCAGCAAGATTTCTTATTGAAATTGACCAGGTAATTCTAAAATTTATGTGAAAATGCAAAGGACAAAAACAATTTTGAAGAAAAGGAACAAAGTTGAAGAACTTATACTAACTGATTTCAAGACATTATAGAGCTAAGGTAACCAAAAGAGTATAGTCTTGATATACAAATAGACAAATACAGATTCCAGAATTAGTCTGAATATATACAAACGTATATTTATTGATTTTTAATAAAGGTGCAATTTAATGGTGAAAGGGTAATGTTTTCAACAAATGATGCTGAAACAATTGAGTATCATAGACAAAAATGAAAGAAAGAGAAAGAAAGAAAGAAAGAAAGAAAGAAAGAAAGAAAGAAAGAAAGAAAGAAAGAAAGAAAGAAGGAAGGAAAGAAGGGAAGATATGAGGAAGAAAAAGAAGAGAAACAAAAGAGGAAAAAAATACCTCTATACTTCACACAATATATAAAAATTCACCTTAGAACCAAATGTAATATCTTAAACTACAAAACTAACAGAAAAAAGCTAGGAGAAAATCTTTGTAATCCTGATTTAAACAAAGTCTTCTTAGATACAATACAATTCATACAGGAAAAAATGATAAAATGAACTTCATAAAAATTAAGTTCTATTCTTTGAAAGACACTGTTGAAAGAATGAAAGACAAACTAGAAACTGGGAGAAAATAATTACAAACCACACATGTGATGAAGGACTTATAACCAGGTAATACAAAAATGCTCAGAATACAGTAATAAGAAAATAGACAACCCAATTAAAGATGAGCAAAATACTTGGACATTTCACTCAAAGATATGTGCATAGCATAGTAGCATGTGAAAACATGTTAAGCAAATTAGCTATCAGGGAAATACAATTAAAACCACAATGAGATACCACTATACAGCCAGTGTAATAGCTGAATTTCATAAGTCCAACCATGCTAAGAGTTGGCCACAACTTTTGTACATGGCTTGTGAAACTATAAAATGGAAGAGCCATTTTGGAAAACAATTTTGCAGTTTCTTAAAAACTTAAACATACACTTTCTATGCAATCCAATCATTTCACTCCTAGGAATTTTCCTAAGATAAATGAGTGCATATGTTTATAGAAAATTATACATGATTATTTATAGAAGATTTACTCATAATGACCAAAAACTGGAAATAACCCAAGTGTTTATCAATCAGTGAAAAGATAAACAGATTGGAACATATCCATATAATGGAATAATACTCAGCAATAAAAATAATACTCAGCAATAAAAAGAAGTAAATTATTGATATCTAAAACAACATAGATAAATATGAACATAATTATGCTGAGTGAAAGAATCCATACACATAAAAGAGTGTATACATTATGATCCCATTTCTATAATATTCCTGAGTGTGCAAATAATCTATAGTGACAGAAGGCACATCTATAGGCACATCACTGATTATCTGATTATGTGGTGAGAGGAAGGAACCAGGGAGATTAACAAGGGATATAAAGAAATTTTGAGGGATATATGTGTGTGTGTGTATCTGTGTATATGAGTGCATGCATGCACGTGTGTGTGTATATATATATATATATATATATACATATATATATATGCCAAACTTTGTTAATCCTCACCTAAAGATATGTGTATTGATTTTCTGTTATTTTTATCATTCTATTACAGTTGTCCTAATTTTCCCCCGTTGGTCTCACCCTCCCCCACAGTCAGTCCCCACCCTGTTGTCTATGTCTATGGGTCATTTACACTTGTTCTTTAACTATGCCCTTCTATTTCTTTCCTCCCTTATCCCCCTCCCCTCTGGTCCCTGTCAGTCTGTTCCTTGTTTCCATGCCTCTGTTTCTATTTTGCTCATTTTTTTGCTTTGTTCATTAGGTTCCACATATGGTTATTGATTTGAGAAAGAGAGAGACATCAATCAGTTGTCTTCCATATGCATCCCAACCAGGGGTCAAACCCGCAACCTTTTGGTGTATAGGGCAATACTCCAACCAACTGAACCAACTGTCCAGAGCTATATGCCAAATTTTATCAGATTATATTTTATACATGTACTGTTTATTTTATATCCATTTACCTTTATAAAACTGAAAAAGGAAATTAATTTCCTAAGTTGTTTAGTTAGGAAAAATAATACCTGCATATTTTGTGGAACCTCTTAGCTGTCAAACAAATACTACTTTCATTTCAGATTTTCACAAGAACCCTATGGAGTCCAGAGGTGGAGCTGCGATGTTTCCCTTATTTAAATAAAGATTCTAATCTCAAAGAGGTGAAGTGTTTTGTGTAAATTCCCATGGCCAGGCAATGGCAGAACCAAAGTTATAATTCAGGCTTTCAGCTACTAGAACTGTCATAATACCCGCTATTTATTTCAAAAGTCTGTGGCAAACATCACAATTGGCTTGTTGGACATTCTGTTTGTAATGGCCCTAATTCAACTCAGAAATCTCCAAAGCCATTGTATTTTAACATGTTAATTGGATTTGGAATAAAACCAAAGTTACAAGTGACAGTTTAAGAGGATTTTCACTCACAAAATGCAAAGTATGATGCACTCCAGCGACCTGGGATGAATTATTGGCCAATTTATTGATCATGTTAGGCCATCACAACCAATCCCTGGAAGTTCAAGGACTATAATGGAGCACAAGTAACTCCTAAAAGAAGGAGTCCATAAAAATTTTTTCTTTGTGAATAACACCCTTTCCTTATTACTCTCACATATGTAGTAATAATTTTATTTTTTAATTTTTTATTGGTATTCTATAACAGTTGTCCCAGTTTTTTCCGCTTTTGTGGTCCTCTGCCCAGCCCACTTCCCACCCCCACAGTCAATCCCCACACTGTTGTCTATGACCATGAATTATTCATATGTTATTTGACTAGTCCCTTCTCCTTCTTTCCCCCATTATCCCCTTCCCCCATCCCCTCTGGTCACTGTCAATCTGTTCCATGTTTCCATGCCTCTGGTTGTATTTTGCTTGTTAGTTTATTTTGTTCATTATATTCCTCTTATAAGTGAGATTGTAACATACCCCAATACAAGCAACAAATGTCGGAAGCCTTCAGGAGTTTATGATGGAACTTTATTGGCCAAAGTTTCAAAGTTTTTACCTGCGCAGGGGGGAACTCCCGGGGTGTCTCCGGAGACACGGTGCCAAGATGGCTGCAGATGAGAGTCACACCTGGCGCTTACAGCCTGGGGTTTTTATTGGGGTGAGCAAACAAGCAAGCAAGCAAATACAGAAGCAGACGTAGCTGTTAGCAATTGGCTATTTTGAGAGAACACACACACATCTCTGCTTACTACAATGGATACTTTTCTGCAAAGACAAGGCCATGCAAAGACAAGGTCATACACGGGCAGTATATCTCGTTCAGCACTCTTTGTACTTTCTCTAATTTTTCTATCTCCCTTGCTGAGACCGTCTGGTGCCTGCCTCAGGTTCCTCCTTGCTAATTTTATCTAATTCCAGCCTAACCTAATAAGATCATATGATATCTGTCAATCACCATCCAGCTTATTTTACTTAGCATAATGTTCTCCATATCCATCCAAGCTATTGCAAAAGGTGGGAGTTCCTTCTTTCTTTCTACTGCATAGTATTCCATTATGTAAATGTACCATAGTTTTGATCCACTCATTTACTGATGCTCACTTGAGCTGTTTCCAGCACTTGGCTATTGTAAATTATGCTGCTGTGAACATTAGGGTGTGTGAGTTCTTGAACTGATGATTCAAAACTTTTAGGGTATATTCCCAGCAGAAGAATTGCTGGGTCAAAAGGCAGTTCCATTTTTAATTTCTTGAGAAAATTCCATACTGTTTTGCACAGTGGTTGCACCAGTCTGCATTCCCACCAAAAGTTCACTAGGATTCCCTTTTCTCCACACTCTTGCCAGCACTTTTTTGCTGATTTACTTTTAAATAAATCTCTATTTTATTGATTATGTTAGTATAGTTGTTTCAATTTTTTCCCATTTGGCCCCCTTGCTCAATATCCCCATTCTCTCCAGCAATCCCACCTTAATTCCTGTCCATGGGTCATACCTATAAGTTCTCCATTTTCTATACTGTTCTTAACATACCCCTGTCTATTTCATACCCACCAATTTGTCCTTCATAATCCCTGAAGTCTTCCCTCCATTCTTCCCCTTCCCCCTCCCAGCTGATAACCCTCTAAACATTCTCCAAATCTATGATTCTGCTCCTGCTCTACTTGTTTGCTTAGTTTGTTTTTTAGATTCCATTCTTGATAGCCGTGAATTTGTTGCCATTGTAATGTTCATAGTTTTGATCTTCTTTTTCTTATAGAGTTTCCTTTCATGTTTCATATAATAATGACTTGGTGATGGTGAACTCCTTTAGTTTTACCTTGTCTTGGAAGTACTTTATCTGTCCTTCAGTACTCAGTGATAGCTTTGCTGGATAGAGTAATTAAGACTGTAGATCCTTGCTTTTCAACACTTTGAATAGTTATTGCCAGTTCCTTCTAGCCTGCAAAGTTCCTTTTGAGAAATTAACTGATAGTCTTATGGAAATTCCTTTGTACAAAACTACCTGCTTTTCTTTTGCTGCTCTTAAGATTCTCTCTTTATCTTTAACCTTTAGCATTTTAATTATGATGTGTCTTGGTGTGGTCCTCTTTGGGTCTACCTTGTTTGAGACTCTCTGTCCTTCCTGAACTTCTATTTCTATTTCCAACACCATTTAGGTAAGTTTTCTTTCATTATTTTTTCAAATAAGTTTTTGATTTCTTGCTTTTCCTCTTTTCTTTCTGGTACCTCTATGATTCGGATGTTGGTTATGTTTGGAGATGTCCCAAAGGCTCCTTAGTCTACCCTCATTTTTTGAATTCTTTTTTCTTCTTGCTGTTCTGATTGAATGCTTTTTTCTTCCTTATGTTCCAAATCATTGACTTGATTCTTGGCTTCATCCCCTTCATTGTTGCTTCCCTGTAGATTTTTCTTTATTTAATGTAACCTTCATTTCTGCCTGGGTCTTTTTTATACTGTTGTAGTACTCAATGAGTTTTTTGAGCATCCTGATATCCAGTGTTTTGAAATCTGCATTTGATAGGTTGCTTATCTCCATTTAGTTTAGTTCTTTTCCTGGAGTTTTGTCCTGTTCTTTTGTTTGGGTCATATTTCTTTGTCTCTTCAATTTGGCAGCCTCCCTGTGTTTGTTTTTTTGTATTAGGTAGAGCTGCTTTGACTCTCTGTCTTAGTAGTGGACCCTATTACAGAAAAGCATACCTGTCAGTTGTATGGGGTGGAGCCTTAAGAAATTGCCATGGCAAGGCAACCCATTTCACTGCTTTGTGGCTCTGTGTTTGGAGGACTTGGTGAAGGGACAATGCCACTGCCTGCCTGGCCACTGGAGATTTGCCCAAAGGGAAGCTGTCTCCTGACACTTTCCCTGTTGCCTGTCACTTCACTTTCTCCCCATATGCCTCTGATGCCTTTCTAGCTGTTGTCCTGGTGCTGAATCACAGAGAGGGTGGGTCTATGTAGGTCCTAAGAGCTTTGCAGGTCCTTTAAGAGGAGTCTTCTGAGACTCCTGCAGTTTATTCCACTTCCCCAACCCCCACTGGTTTTACCACCAGAAGTTATAAGGTTTTATCTTCCTGGCACTGAACCCCTGAGTTCAGTGGTCTGGTCTGAGGCTGGGATCACTTACTCCTGAGGTATCCCTCCTAATTTTTATCTACCACATGTGAATGTGGGGCTTCCCATTCCATGTATCCACACCTCTCTACCCTCTCTGCACCTTTCTGTGCACCTCTTCGCATGTCTCTGCATCTCCACCTGTCCTACCTATTTAGATGAATGTGGCTTCTTTAATTCCTTTGTTGTTGGACTTCCATGCAGCTCAATTTTCTGATGAATCTGGGTGCTATTTGTTTTGTAGTCCAGTTGTAAATTTTACTGTAGTCATGCAAGGTGGCAAAGTGTGTTTATGTACATCTCTATCTTGACTGAAAGCCATTGTTTGTTGATTTACTAATGATGGCCTTTCTGACTGGTGTGAGGGGATATCTCAATGTGGTTTTAATTTGTATTTATCTGATGGCTAGTAATGTTGAGTATCTTTTCATATGTCTACAGGCTATCTGTACATAGAGGAAACATAGGCAGTAAAATTTCAAATATCCCATGTACCAATATTTTTGCTGATATAGAGATGATATTGTTACTAGGTATATTTTCCTCTCCAGAGGACAAGGGTTGGTCTTGCAGTTCAAAGCTCTACAATGCAAGTTTTCAATATATACATCCAGCTTTATTCCTCACTAGCCAGGTTATTAGGGCAAGAATTTCGCCTGAGCACCAGCTTTCAAATTTTATCTAAGAATAGATTGCCTCCTATCTGTGGATGTTTAAAAACAGCACAGTACCCCAGCCTATGTGGTTCAGTTGATTGGAGTGTTGTCCAATGAACCAATAAGTCACATGTTCAATTTCCCCATCAGGAACATGCCTAGGTTGGCAGTTCAGTTCCCTACCGGGGTACAACTGATTGATGTTTCTCTCGCATTGATGTCACTCTCTCTCATGCTCTCTATCTCCCTTCCTCTTTCTCTGAAATCAATGGATGTATTTTTGGGTGGGGATTAAAATAAAAAAAAGAATAGAACAGTGTTGGCCTTCCAATCAGAGCCTTTCTATAAAAGAAGAAATGTGAGTAAATTATCACTCACAATTAGTGTTTTTATTTTAAATTTCCTACCCTAAATTGTCGCATTCAATTGTGAACTAGACAAAAATGTTCATCTTTTTTGTGTTTTCAGCTGGAACCCTGTCTACAATGACTACTCTATCCTCTGTTCTCTACTGATGACTTCCAGTCTCAGCCCCTGATCCATCCAGCACTCTCCTCACCAAGACTCAGAATCATCAGATCCCATGGTGTAAGCTCTTCCTCCGGGCACCAATTCCAATGCCACCCCTTTTGCAAATCTTCCCCTACCACGTAATGAGCCCCATTTAGCTTTCTGTCCTCCCTTCTTATGTTACTTGATATGCAAGATTCCTATTTGCTCTTCAGTCTCTGCTTTGCACTATAATCATGTAAGGACATATCTATCTGATTCACTAAACAGCAAGCACCTAGAAGGCATATTGTATTTAACTCATCTTTCTATATCACAGAAAACCTACTACCTGTATAATTCAACAATACTGAACAGATACAAAGATGTGTAATGGAAAAAATATGGATGCAACTCATAACTGTGTGCCCACAGCTGAGATTAAGAAATGACACATTACCATGACCTTGGAAGGCCCACGGGTGTCCCTCACCAGTCCTACTGCCTTCTCTCTTCACTTAGAGACAACTATTATTTTATGTTTTAGCTGGTAATTTTCATACTTTTCTACATAGTTTTGCTATATATATATTCACATTCCTAGGTGTCATTTATATAAATATCTGGAGAAATAAACTTTTCATATATATCCTGTATCTATGTTATATAAAAAGTTTTTAAACTTCACGTGAAAATCGAATTATACTACATGTATTTGGTTGTGACTCCTTTTTGTGTTCAAAATTGCATCCTTGAGAACAATGCACATTGTTGCTTTTGTCACAGAGACAGCAGGGGTCTCATTGACCCTTTGGGCTCTTGTGCCCAGAAATAAGTCGGCAGCAAGAAGAATCACCTGATCGCTTGGTGGAGCTAGTGGGGTAGGAAGGAAACTGTGAAACTTGTGTGATCTACCCAGGTGTCTCCATGATCTGCCTTACCTTTGGGAGTATGAATGGAGAGTGCAGGAATCACAAGCAGAAGGGGTGCCTGCCAGAAGTGCGTTCTCCTTGGGAGTGAAGTTGGGTTGACATCATCAGACAAAGCAGTAGATAAAGTGAGGTGATAGCTAAGGGTGGGAGGAATATAGGGTGGACAATAAAGGTAGGAGAAGACAAGTACCAGTTGTGGCCTCAGCCTGAGCTGCCCAGCAGGGAGCTTCCCTGGTCTAAGTTTTCCTTTGGGAAGAGGGGCCTGGAGGAACCGTGGGGGAGTGGTTGCTGCACATGTGTGGATGAGTGCATCTGGCTGCATAAGGAGTGGACTAAAGAGCCCATGAGAAGACACCCTTCTGATGTCTGGGTACAGGGACTGAACAGGCTGGCAACCCAGCAGCTACACTCAGAATTCCATTGCTGTGTTTACACATAGATCATGCTTCCTGAGGGCTGCTTTCTGTCAATGACAGCATGGCAGGGATACGGAGGCAGGTACACTCCCCAGAAAAAATGGATATGACAGTTAATTTTACGTGTCAACTTGGACCATGTAGCTAGGCCCTGGTACTCAGATACTTGGTCAACATGTCTGGATGTTGCTGTGAAGAAATATTTCAGGCAAGATTAACATTCAAATTAGTGGACTTTGAGGAAAGTAGATCACCCTCCATAATGTGGGTGATCTAATCACTTAAGCTCTTAGGATGAAAGACTGAGATTTCCCAAGAAAAAAGAAATTCTGCCTCTAGATTGCTATTGAATTCAAGAATTCAACAGCTCTTCCCTCAGTCTCCAGCCTGTTGGTCTGCCCTGCAGATTTCAGATTTGCCAGCCCCGTGTTTGCCAGAGCAAGGTCCCTAAAACAAATCAAATCAATCTCCCTGTTTGTCTTTCTCTGTGCCATCTATCTACCTATCTATCTATCTATCTATCTATCTATCTATCTATCTATCTATCTATCATCATTTATCTGTCTATCTATCATCTGCATCCTATCCTATCCTATCCTATCCTATCCTATCCTATCCTATCCTATCCTATCCTATCCTATCCTATTCATTCTGTTTCTGTGGAGTACTAACCCTGACTAATACAGGGTATGCTTACAATGGGTGGCTTTGGCTCACAAACTCTTCAGTGGTCTTCAACTTTCATTAAAACTGACCTGTAGTTTCCTGCCTTAAATTCCTTCCTTCCCAGCCTTTGTCAGTTGTAATCAGACCTGAACCCTGTGCTGGCAGCTCTCCCAACCTCCCCCAGAATCCTTTCCATCTTCACAGAGTGACAGTGTTCTTGTACATCCTTTTACATTCTTGATTTTGCGGGGGGGGGGGGGGGGGGGCGTTGTATGTTTGCTCCTTCAATTACATTAAATGTGTTAGGTTTTCAATGAATTAATATTTTGCTTTGTTAATCCTTTCAGTTATGGATTGGTTCTATCTTATAATTTTTGCTTTTATGTTTTTTAGTTCCTTTCTTTTACTTTTTGGGGTTGATATTGTTGTTATCTTTCTATTCTCCTGAAATGGGTGTCTAGTTCATTAAATTTTATCCTTCCTTCCTAATATGTTTTAAGCTATAGATTACCCTTTATGAGTTGCTTTAACTATGTTCCACAAATATTAATTTGTAATTTTCTTTTTTGTGTAGTTCAAAATATTTTTTAATTTTTATCATGATTTCTTCTATGTCTGTGTTATTTAAGAATGATGAAAGATTTTTCAGTTATCATTTTGCAATTGATTTTAGTATATTTTATTGATTATGCTATTACAATTCTCCCAATATTTTTCTCCCCTTTGATTCCCCTTGACTCTACACCCCCTGCCCTCCAGCATTCCCCCCTTAGTTCATGCCCACAAGTCTTGCATATAAGTTCTTTGGCTTCTTTGTTTCCTATACTATTCTTAACCTCCCCCCACTGTGTATTTTTGCCTACCAATTATGCTTCTTTTTTAATATGTATTTAACATAACAACATAAATAACTATAGTTTCCCAAAATTTTAAGAAGGAGCTTTAAATCTCTTTAATGTCTGGCTTAATGGAAAACAGCTGGATTCTCATGCCTGCTTATGTATTCAATTGTTATGATATGTTGATTTGGTATATGAAGAAACCCTGGGCTCACACAGATAATAGAAAAAGGAAAGATTCTTTTTCAGATATTTATGGTTTTTATTTATTTTTTATTCCATTTTGTGTTTGCTAGTTTTTATTTTCTGATACTACACCAAAATCTAAAAAGTGATAGTTTGTTAAAGGTTAGCTGCTGTGTGGTATCTAAAACCACATCTGTGAACTGTTGATACCCTATTACATTAAAACTCATTGGCCTGTCTTGCCCTTTATTTTTTTATTTCTTAAAATATATTTTATTGATTATGCTATTATAATTATCCCATTTTCCTCCCCTTTATTCCCCTCTTCCCAGTACCCTCCACCTCCCACCATTATTCCCCCACCTTAGTTCATGTCCATGGGTTGTACATGTAAGTTCTTTGGCTTCTCCACTTCCCATATTATTCTTACCCTCCCCCTGTCTATTTTGTACCTACAATTTATGCTTCTTATTCTCTGTACCTTTATCCCCATTTTCCTCCTCCCACTACCTGCTGATAATCCTCCATGTGCTCTCTATTTCTGTGATTCTCTTCCTGTTCTAGTTGTTTGGTTAGTTTGTGTTTGTTTTTGTTTTTTAGGTTTGGTTGTTGATAGTTGTGAGTTTGTTGCCATTTTATGGTTCATATTTTTGGTCTTTTTCTTTTTCTTAGATATGTTCCTTTAACAATCCATATAATAAGGGTTTGCTGATGATGAACTCCATTAACCTGACCTTATCTGGGAAGCCTTTATTTGCCCTTCCATTCTAAATGATAGCTTTGCTGGATAGACTAATCTGGGATGTAGGTCTTTTGCTTTCATAACTTTGAATACTTCTTTCCAACCCATTCTTGCCTGCAAGGTTTTTTTTGAGAAATCAGGTGAGAGGCTTACGGGAACTCCTTTGTAGGTAACTGTCCTTTTCTCTTGCTGCTTTTAAGATTCTCTCCTTATCTTTAATCTTGGATAATGTACTTATGATGTGCCTTGATGTGTGCTTCTTTGGGTCCAACTTCTTTGGGACTCTCTGGGTTTCCTGGACTTCTTGGAAGTCTATTTCTTTTGCCAGATTAGGGAAATTCTCCTTCATTATTTGTTCAAATAAGTTTTCAATTTCTTAGTGTGTTCTCACGTTTCAAGATCAGGCAGGTTTTTGGTATTCATGCAGATGGAAAAATATTCATGGAGCCGTTGGGATGTCTGGCATGCCTTCATTCATGCATGGGGGAGCCATGCATGCTGCAAGCTGCATGTTTATCTGCATGTCCCATGTCATGGCCCTTGCTCCTTAGGGTGGTACTCATCATGGCTCCTGTCCCCTTGTGTGTCTCTTATCATCATTACCCCCAGCAAGGAGTCCCTGCCTGTTTCAGTACTAGAGGGAAACAAACTCAGAAAAATGCCAGAATATTACATAACATAACATATTTCTGTGCATGCAAGCTCACTTCATGTTATGGAAACAGTTTGTCAGATCAGTCTCAAGGCTATGAGAACACCAGTTATCAGACCTGTCCAAGGCCACTGCTCCCCTTAGTTACCCAGACACCTGGGTGAGGATGCCAGACTACCTCCACTTACTCTGCACTCGATTTTCCTTTTCTCCTTCTGGCACCTCTATGATTTGAATGTTAGCATGTTTAAAGTTGTCTTGGAGTTTCCTAAGCCTCTCCTCATTTTTCTTTGAATTCTTGTTACTTCATTCTGTTCTAGTTGAATGTTTATTTCTTCCTTCTGCTCCAAACTATTGATTTGAATTCTGGTTTTCTTTCCATCAGTGTTGGTTCCTTGCACATTTTCCTTTATTTCACTTTTCATAGCCTTCAGCTTTTCATCTATTTTGTAACCATAATGAACCATTTTCTGTGAGCATCTTGATTACCAGTGTTTTGAACTGTGCATGTATTAGGTTGGGTATCTCTTCATCACTTAGTTGTATTTTTTTTCTGGAGCTTTGATCTGTTCTTTCATTTGGGCCATATTTTTTGTCTTGCTGCACCTGTTACATAGTGGGGAGTGGAGCCTTAGGTATTCGCCAGGGTCAGACAACCCACATCACTGCGTTGTGGCAGTGTATGTGGGGGAGGTATCTGAGAGGGAACAGTGCTGCTTGCTCAGCTCTTGGCTGGCTTTCCATCCCTTCCTCTGCTACCCACAAGCAAATTGGGCCCTTGTGGTGCTGATTCCCAGGTGGGTGGGTTTGTGTACATTCTAGGACCTTGAGGGTCTCTCCAATGAACTTTTCCATGAGGCTGGGAGTTTTTCCCACCACTGCAACCCCCATAGCTTTTTTCAGTCTGAGGTTCTTTGGCTATTTCCCTGTGCTGGAACCCTGGGTTGTGCAGTCTGTCTCAGTTTCCAGTTGTTCCTCTTGGCTTATCTACACATGAATGTGGGACTGCCCACTATGCCAGATGCCAACTTGCTGCAAGTCCTCTCAGCCCTGGCTGTCCGTCACTGCCCCTCCTACTAGTCTGAATGAATGTTTCTTCTTCATTGTCAGACTTCCATACAGTTTGATTATCTGGCAGTTCTTGTTATTTTTTGTTTTTAAATTTGTCGTTGTCCTTCTTTTGGTTGTCCAAGGAGGCAAAATATATCTCCCTAAGCTTCCATCTCGGCCAGAAGTGACCAATTGTGCTTCTTATTCCCTGTACCTTTTCCCCCATTCTTCTCCTCCCCTTCCCCACTGAAAACCCTCCATGTGATTTCCCATTTCTCTGGTCGTGTTCCTGTTCTAGTTGTTTGCTTAGTTTTTGTAATAGATTTTTAACAAAATCATATTATAATCATATAACATGTTTTGTACAGTCTCAATCATTGAAAATATGGAGACTTGCATTATGGCCCAGCATAGGGTCAATTTTTTAAAACGTCCTCGTATACTTGAAAACCAGGTATCTTCCATCATTGCTGGGTTCAGTGTCACATACGTATTGTATATCTGGTTAAGTTTATGAATTGTATCCTGTTCAAGTCTTCTGTGTTGTTGTCAATTTTTTCTGCTTATTTTGTCATCTCCCAAGAGAAATATGTATTCTTATATTAACTTTTAAAAATATTACTAGGTACATAGAAGTTTTAAGTTGTTATATCTTCTCAGTTAACTGAAACTTTAATCAATATAAAATACTCTTCCTTTGTATTGGTTAGGCTTTTGCCATAAAATCCATTTTGCCTGCTATTTATGAGTCACCAGATTTCTTCTGAGTAGTATTTTCAGGATTTGTCTTTTTTCTCCCATCTTTATACTTTCAGCCTTCCTGTATGTTTCCATATCCTACATATTTTAGATGCATTTTTAAAGAAATGGCTTATAATTATTTTTATTTTTATATTTTTCTCTAAATTCACTGCCCTTTTACTGGAGCATTTGGCCAATTAATATGAATTGTAGTTGATGTTTTACTTGGGTTTATTTCTACCATCCTATTTCTGCTTTCTCTTTGCTCACCCTGGTTTCTGTTTCCTTGTTTGTCTCTCATTTATTCCCTTCTTGGTATTGATTGAGACCTTTTATCATTCTATTTATTTTTTAACTATTTTGAAAACTAAGCATTATATTTCTTTTTCTTGATTTATTTGTTTATTTAAAATATAACATTGAGAACAAAGTCTATGCCAGGCACTGTCATAGGTGCCTGGGAAAACACATACACAAAATAGAAAAGATTCCTGTTCTTCTGAATCTTATATTTTGGGCTTGTATGTGTGTGTGCCAGATAGAGAGAGAGAGAAAGAGAAGGCGGAGGGGAAGAGAGATAGTAAACAATGAATGCAATAGATAATTAAAATAAATACGAATGTTACAAAGTGATAGTTATGAGAGAAAAGAACAATGGAGCAGGGTAATGAGTTTGAGGGTACAGATGATGGGAGTGGGGAGCGATCTGCAATATTAAATAGGGAGAATCTCAGATAAAAAGTGACAATGAGTGAATATTGAAGGCACTGAGGAATTTAAGCATGTAGATCTCTGAGAGAAGAGCTTTTATGACAAATAAAACTGCCACTTCCATGCAGATGGCAGAAGTGTGCCTGGTCTTCCAGACACAGTAAGGAGCCCAGTGGAGGGTAAAGGAGATAAAGTCAGAGAAGTGACAGGGGCATAGAGGCAGCCGGCCTAGCAGGAGGTCATGTGGGGGCTCTTGTAAGGACTGCTGTAAAGAATCTGGCTTTTACTCTGAGTAAAATGGAAAGTCAGTTCAGGTTTTGAGCAAAGGAGTAATATGATCCAACTGAATATTTTGAAAGCATCACCCTGGACGCTGTGAGAAAACAGATTCTAGAGGGCCAGTGGTAGAGGTGGGGAGGCAGCTAAAAGCCTCCTGCAGTAATCCAGGTGGAAGTGATAGTGACTCAGAGCAGGATGTTAGCCTTGGGAAGTGGTGGGACTGGGCTGGAAATAGTTTTGAGATAGGGCCTCCCACACTTCCTGATGGATTGAGAGACTTTTTTTTTTTGTATTGAGCAACTGCAAAGATAGAATTTCAATGAAATGATCCTGGAAAGCTTGTAATTAGGACAGAGGCTTCGTTTTGTTTTGTTAGTGGAAGGAAGGCAGGTAAGGAAATACCTTTGGGACATAGAGATTTCAAGAAAACAGTGGGATATATGAGTTTGGAGTTCAGAACAAAGGTCTGGACTGAAGAAATAAATCTTGGAGCCTTTGGCATTTAGGTGGCACAGACTACTCAGCTCCCAAATTTTAACATATTATTTAACTTAACCAAATTTAGAGTTAATATCTTTACAATGCTTTTAAATCATATAAGGAATCTGGCACACTATATAACTTTCATTACTCTTTTTACAAAAAGGTTTGCTTTTTCTTTTTTTTTATACTTAAGTATACTTGGTATATAATATTAGTATATTAATTTTAGGCATACAATATAGTGACTCAACAGTTTGATACTTTAAAATATGATCACCCAACAAATTCTAGTAATCACTGTCACCCTGCAAACTTACCACAATATTACTGACTATATCCCCATTCACCTTTTTCACCCATCCCCCTCCCCTCTGGCAAACAACCCTTTAGTCTCTATTTCTATGAGTCTCTTTTTGTTTTGTTTGTTCAGTTCTTTTTTTAAGACCTCACACGTAGTGAATTCATTCAGTATTTGTCTTTCTCTGTCTTATTTCACTTAGCATAATGTCTTGTAGGTCCATCCATGTTGTCACCAAAAGCAAAATTTCATTCCTTTTTATTGCTGCACAATATTCCATTGTGTATGTGTATCCCATCTTCACTATCCACTTCTCTATTAGGGGATACCTGGTTTACTTCTATATCTTGGCAATTGTTAGTAATACTGCAATGAATACTGGGGTGCATACATTATTTTGAACTAGTGTTCTTGTTTTCTTCAGATAAATATCTAGAAGTAGAATTGCTGGGTCATGGGGTAGGTCTATCTTTAGGTTTTTTGTTTTGTTTTGTTTTTTTAAAAATCTTCATGTTGTTTTCCATAGTGCATGCACAGGAAAGAAGACATTTCTCCAAAGACGTACAGATGGCCAATAGGCAAATGAAAAGATTAAAAGAGGCTCAACATCACTAATCTTCAGGGAAAGGCAAATCAAAACCACAATGAACTGTCAACTCACAACTGTGAGAATTTTTATTATCAAAAGGTTAACGAATAGGTTGAGGAGGATGTGGAGAAAACAGAACCCAGGCACTGTTGCTGGGATACTTCGCACTTTGTAGTACATTCTTATTTCTTGTTTTTTTAATTCTATAGGATTTATTGATATTATTTTACATGGTGTTTACATAGATTTATCCCTTCTCAACATTTCTTCTCATACTTCACAGCTACATTTAGAATCACTTTCTTATTCGTGAAATATATCCTTCAGAATTCCCTTAGCAGAGGTTGATTGCTATAAATGTTTTTATTGCTTTGAAAATGGTTTTATTTCACTTCGATTTTTTATAGAAGTTCTTTGCTAAGAACACAATTGCTAAGAACACAATTCTAAGTTGACATCTATTTTGTCCAAGCACACTAAAAATCCCATTTCACTGTCTTGGGTCTCCCAACTGTTGCCAGGAAGAAATCAGATCTCAAACTAAATGTCATTCAATTCTAGTTAATCTTCTTTCTTTTAAAAAATATTTAACCGATTTTATTTTATTTTTGTTGTTGTTCAAGTACAATTGTCTCCATTTCCCCCCCATCCTCCTCACCCCAGCCATCTCCACCCCCGACCCTCAGTCCTCAGTCGTGTCCCTTTCTGGCTTTGTCCCAGGTCCTCGATACACGTTCCTTGATGATTCTTTCCTCTTCTCTCCCCGTGATCCCCTCCCACCTCCTCTCTGATTACTGTCAGTTTGCTCTTAATGTCAATGTCTCTGCTTTCTTTCTAGCTTTAAAAACCATCTCCTTGTCTCACTATGATATAACATAATGTGTGTTTCTTATATTCCTTTAATTGTATTTGTAAATTGTTGGGTTTAATCTGTGAATTGAAATTTTTTAAGTTCTGAAGATTCCCCAGCTGCTTTCCCCTCAAATGTTTGTGAGCTGTTCGTGTGCGAACCTGTTCCCTTCTGCCTCCACCTGTTATACATTCTATCAGTTGTTCTCAGGTGCTCACTCTAGATGATTTCCTCAGAATTAGCTTTCATTTGTACATAATTCTATGTTTATAAACTGATGCTAAACCTTTCAATTGTTTTAATGTCAATTACTACACATCTCATGTCTAGAAATAATTTTGTTTCTTTAAAACCTGCTTTTAATTTTAGTATTTTAAGCTCTTGCTTTTATTTCTTTAAAGCATATTAAACATTCTTCTTTTATATTATGTTTCCAATGATCCCAATTCCTTCAGTCTTTGTGAGTATGATTCTACTGGCTTAGTTTTTCCTGGCTCTCAATCATGGCGCCTTACTCCTTTTGAGCTTTGTGATTTTCAACATCAAGTTCCTATCTCTTGGATTTTATGTGAAGGAATTATTTGAGGGCTCCATGGAAGGTACGCGCCTCCAAAGATAACTATTGCCTGCTTTTGCCAGTTACATCAGGGCACCAGACAAACTGGACTATTGTAAACGAAATCCTGTAAACTCAGTCATGTTTCAAGGAAGGTCTGAACTACCACATTCACTATTTGTGTGAATTCAAGGGGCAAACCTGCTTAAGGCCACCTGGTAGTGATAAGTTTTTCAAGAAGATTTATTCTCTTTCTAGTCCAAAAGCTTAAGCTCTGCAGATGGCCTTGCAGTCCTCTTGGGGTGGGGGAACAGTATCCTTAGTCCACCCCAGCACCAGGTGAGAAATCATTTGAGGTTTCAGCTCAATGCAAGGGGGTCTTCCATGAGATTGTCCTTCTTGGACCAGCCATGAAAACCAAAGATCAAGGCCCCAGGTTTGGCAAAAGTACTCAGGCCTAAACCTGCCGCCTATCTACATACTTTCTATTTCAGGTTCTGTGTTCACTTAGCTCTCAGCCCGTGTGCATGCATTAATTTCTTCCTGATTTATCAATATGTTACAATTATTTTGTAGCCTAGGTTATTTAATTCACATTCGCAGAAGAATTGGTCAGGGTGTCTATGCCCACACTGTTTGAGTCACAAGCTCTCCATTATTTTTTCATCTTAATCTTAACAGTTGTCATATAATGGCAACATTATCTCATTTATTTACTTATTTATTTTAAATTTTTAACCTCACCCAAGGACTTTTTTATCATTGATTTTAGAGAGAAGGGAAGGAAGAGTGGAAGGGATAAAGAGAGAGAAATATCGATGTGAGAACCAAACATCAATTGGTTGCCTCCTGCACATGCTCAGATCAGGGATTGCATGTGCCCTGACTGGGAATCGAACCCACAACCCTGTTTATGGTACCCCGTTCCCACCAACTGAGCCATAATCTCATTTATAATGATTGAAAAGATGTTGCTTTTGGAATACATGCTTCCTTTTCTCATCCTCATAGCTACGTTTTTGAGAGCATGAATGTAGATAGAGAAGGAAAAAAAACCAAAATCAAACAACCAAGGTCATCAAGGAGGCACAGAGGGCTTTGTAAGCAGGCAAATGTGTGATGGGCTATATTAACTCCGGAGGACAGGTGCATGTGAACAGGCCTGGGCAGGACACGGAGGCCCAGACGGCCACACTGGACATGACCAGGACTCTAAATTTAGATCCCATTCCATAAATGACACACATGAAGATTTTTTTCCCTACAAGGTTCTGCTAATGAAAACTAATTGCTTTGAAACTCGTTTTTTTTCTGGGTACTCATATCTGAAAGTTTGTAGCTTACCATAGATTAGTTATTACATTTGTATTTCTGCTTGAAAATCCAAAGCAATGTTAAATCTTTCACTTCCTAGTTTTAAGCTTGGTCTTTTCTTCATGCATTTTATTGACTGCAAAAAAAAATAGTGGGTTAATATTAAATGTTAACCAACTCTATATGGCTTACATTTTTAGATTTAATTTGCCTCTAAAATCTTAGGTACATGCAATTAAATTATGAGTAAATATTACTAATACATGCTCATATTCAGTGAATAGTAGAATCTAAAAGAAATGATTTCTTCTCTGTTAAGCCTTTTTCATTAGATGATCAAATTTTATTGATTTTACTTCTCTGTGTAATTTGTGGCTTCATATAATTTTAGCCTTTGGGTCTTTTCAGTTTAATTTTCGAAGTCTTCTGGGGATCTTTTCTCTTTTCTCATGCATTAACTTGGAATTGTGCAGAATAATTTTCCATTTGGATGAATCAAGCAATTAAGGAAGAATGTCACCAATCTCCACTAAGCTTTGTTCACACTTGAAAAAAATTTTGAAAAGAAAAATTAAATGCTGTTTTTTGGGTATTTTATAATTTTTCCCCAATTTATTAGTAGCAGTTACTTAACTATACAACTATTTTTCATGAAAATCTAATCAAAATATTTTGGCCTTACCAGTAGTATATCAATATTTGCTGTTCTTTTCATAAGTCTCTATGATTACATTTTAATAAGTTAATATGAATTATTGTTCTGAGATAATTAAATTCATTTTATCTGTGTCTTTAGATTTTAGATAATTTAAGTAAATGCATGATTTTATAAAGTCTTTCAGTTACAAAAATAATTGATGTCATGTTTAACTTATTTCTAACTGACAATTAGAGTTTTCACTTACAGTTTTTTATTCTATCTGTGAAAATCTGGAGTGAAGTGTGGTTTAAACCTGAATTTGTGCTGATTTAATGGGGTTTCTAATTTATCTAGTATAAACATTTATACCCCTGTAATTGCACTAGAGGGAGCTGTTCGTCCTTCATTACTCAGCGAACCAGCGATTGTTTCTGTGTGTCCAGCCACTTTCTGATTAGGGGTCTTTCATTATCACTTCATGCTTGCCACCGTTATGAAAGTACTCCCTAATCATTCTGAGAGGCAGAAAAGAAGCTACGAGAGAAAATCAGATACCTTGTAAATCTAAAGCTCAGCTGGTTTCACGCTCATCATCAGATGCTAACAACTATGGTATTTTTCAGACTGTAAGACGTACTCCCCCTCCCAAATTTGGGAGGAAATGGGGGTGCGTCTTATAGTCTGAATGTTGTTTACCTGGCTCACTGGGAATGGGGGTGGTGGTGGCAGTGGACCAGGGTCACAGATTATTAAATACTTTATCACGGTTTTTGCTTCATTTGTTTTCCTATTTTCCTCCTCTAAAACCTAGGTGTGTCTGATGGTCTGGTGGGTCTCCACCACAGAAAGTGGAATTATAAAAAAATTGCATATACAGATACATGTTTTATTAAAGTTAAAAGGGATAGTAGATCAAAAGTTATATGGTCAATGGTCTTAAACCTGCTTATTAAAGAACAAATGGCAATGAAAATATTGTCAATTAACCAGTGTTTTTTTAAAACTTTTTTTCTTTCAATCCAATTTAAAGAAACTGGATATTCCTAGACCTCACAGCCTGAGGGTACAAAAAAAAGGTCACAGTATCCCCCAAGCATTTTAATTAGCTTGCTAAACCCATTTTGTCACTGCAGAGCCTTGGTGCCATGCAGAGGTCCTCCCCGTTCTGGATTCTCTAAGAGCCCCAGGGAGCGTCTCCAGTTGGGGAAAAGTCTCCCTCTCTCACTGCTTTGTCTTTTCCAGGGGTCCACGTGGTTACAGAATCAGAGAACAAATTCTCTCCGATGGCAATGAGCCCTTCCTCCCCAACGAGTAAACCTGTGGCAGAGGCCTAGGCAGGTGGGGCTGAGCGAGCAGTCCTGAGGGCTCCCAGAGGTCCTGTGTCTCAAATCAGGCAGGAACCCCTGCTCCCCCACAGGGTGGCATGACTGGCTCAGACCTGGCACAGGGTTGGGTGGCCCCTTTCCTGAGACACTGCTTTAAGAAGGAGGCGGCGGCACTGACACTGGGGCAAGTTCAGAGAATCTGTGTCTCTCCTCTCGTCGCCTGGCCTTCTTTTTTACTGGGGTGACATCGGTTAATAAAATTATACGGGATGCGGGTGTACAGTTCTCTAACACATCATCCATAGGTTGCATTGTGTGCTCACCACCCCATCTCCCGGCAGCAGTTGCAAACCATGGAAGGTGCAGGCGAGCACTCTCTGCGGGAGGAGGATGGAAAGAGGACTCCCAGCGGGAAGCACAGTGTTGGCCGGGGCGTGGGGTCTGCGCTGGAGGCTGGCTCAGGAGAGGGCGCGCAGGGGCCTGAGGTGGGCTTGCAGGGCATGTTGGTTGAATGATTTAAAGATATTCAGTGTAGCTATAGGACATATAGATGAATATGAAATGGAATATGGAAGCAGGTTGCTTAGGACGCATAGGCGTAGATAAAGCAAGCAGCCTGCATGCTGAGCAGAGAGCGGAGGGCAGAAGGACCAAGCGGCCTTCACGTGTGGGGGCTGCACGCACTCAGACGGAGTACGCTCAGTACTCAGGAGGCGTGGCGCGCAGACACCGTAAACCCCGCCTCCGCAAGCCCTCTGGCGAGCACTACGTCGTGCGGTGCGTACTGCGTACAGTCCGTGCGTCAGTCTGCAACAAGTGCCTGTTGGCTCCCTACTCAGCTCTGCCCCCCAGAACCACAGAGTCTTTATAAAGGCCTTGGTGGGCGGTGGGAGTGAAGGAGGGACAGGACTCGGTAACTGGCTCTCCACCTCACCTCCTTCTCCCTGCTTATTTCCTGGGCTTTGAACTGGCGCGTGTTTAAACATCTTCATGTAGCTGGTGAGCCTCTCTGTTCCTTGGTCTCTGTGACAGCTACCTGGTGATGAGCTTGGAAGCATTTGCCACAGGCAAGTAAGTTTGACCTTACTGAGCAGGATGACCTTGACTGGAGACCATTCTTGTTTCAGGTGTGCCCAAGCACAGACCACCAGAAAGGCCAAAGGAGGCTGAAATATAGCAACAGGTTTTAAAGCAAAATATATTTTCTTCCTCCTCTCCCCTTGCAGTCGACATTATGAAACTCCGCTGTGGGCTTCGCTCTCCTCCTCCTCCTGTTCACCTGGTGGAGTGTGGGGAGGTGGGGAGGGTGGACCCCACATAAATTTCAGCCTAACAGCCCTCAGTCTCCTCCTCTGTTATTAGAAAACAAATAACAAAAACTGGCATCATAAGTATAAATAACATTGTCAGATGAATTCGTTGAATTGGGATTTTTTTTGCACCACAAACACATGATAATCACAAAGTTATTTCATTTCTTTTCTTGATTTTCTCACATCCCATCCATCACTGAGAGCTTTTATCTGTACAGAAACTTTAACTTTACAAATCACTTCCATACAACTTCTACCCTGTTTGGGTTTCAAAACTTCCCTATCACATAGGAGATCAGTATCCTGTTGTTACTGAACTACTAATAAAAATGTCTCTAAAATGTGGAGGGATTTGAGGGATTTGTAACATATCGCAGGAGACAGTACCAAATCAGAAATTCAGATCCAGGCTGCAAACTCCCAGTGCGTGGCCTGAATAGATGTATGTACTTCTCAGTCCTCCCGTCTGCGGTAATAGTACACACATACAAGCAGGCATATGTGCATATACAAATGAATGAAATTTCCAAAGATGGAGCACCGGAGCCCAGGAGTCGGTCCTCGTCAATGGGGGCTGTGCAGAGGTTTCTTGTCATGGCCTCATGAGCAGGAAGCATTTTGTGTTCTCGCACAACTGGCTCACCAAGGATTTACCTGCAAGTCTCGGTTACCAGAAACACTGGGGGTGAGCAAAAAAATCTCCACGGAGCAAACACCCCCAGGAGGGACCCATGGCAGGGCCTGTCACTACTCCAGATTAAAGGAGACCTCGGAAACATGTGAACCAGCAAAAGGAGCGTCCTAGGTTGGCCCCAGGTCAGGATGAACAGGCTAGGAAGGACATCTGGGGACTGCTCAGGAAATTTGAATACAGAATGGGTGATGGACAGGATGCAAGTCTGGTCATTGAAAAAAGCAGGTCACAGACTGGCGTGGACAGAACCCCCTGATTTGGGTGAAATATCTGTCTGTGGAAAGGGTTGACAGCAGAAATCTACTATTAGATCAGCATGAACTTGGTGTTTTATTTTATCTCTGCTTATCTATTTTCTTATATACATTAGAAATATTGATGTTTCTAATATTTATGCAACTGACACAGACACTGGCCCCCAGAGCCCATGGCGTCATGGATGAGACAGGAGACAAATTCACAAGGACTACCAAGTCCTGTGGAGGAAAAGGGGCGGCATGGCTACTCCCTCAATGGGGGGGCACCTTGGAGCAGCCTGGCCATTCGCTCAAGCAGAGAGCACCCCAACCCTTGCCCCGACAGGCTTTTATTGGGTTTAATTTATGAGGGAATACCGGTACAGCTCATTAATCATTGTCAGGCAGTAAGGATAAAACAATAGATAGCATACAAAGAACTACGAGGGCTTATTCTGAGTCAGGGTCTATTAGCTAAAAGGCTACAAAACTTTGGGAAACAAACTCATTTCCTGCTTGGGCCTTTATCATTTAACTAAGAGCATTCTTAGCAAAGCAGGATTCACAGGATTTCACATATCCTTTCTCAGGCCTGAGCACCCCGGGAACCCACCCTTTCCAGCACAGGGCTGCACTGCCCTCCGTCATTGTTTTAGGCTTAAGTCAGGCAGATAGCCAAGAAATTAGGAGACTTCTCCCAGACAGAATGAGGACTCAGGCTTTGTTAAAGTGGAGGGCCGAGGGTCCATCACCCCCTTTCTCCATAGCTCCCCAAGTCCTTCCCTGGGGCCTCCACGTGATCATGCCTGTCTTAGGTCATTCCCCCCTTGGGGAATCTTACCTATCATTGGCTAACTGATCAAGCACTGGGGGCCAGTTATGGATGAAGGAAAAGGAGCAGAAGCTGCACTCCTGCTAGGGAGATAAACTTTGTCTCCTTAGTGGCTTATGGTCCGAAGGTCGCTCACTCGGCATCAGCCATGGTGGGGTTACAGCTCCCAAAACCAGGCAGGGCAGCTCCCAACAGCAACAGTGGTCAAAGTAGGTTTACAGTGGTGAATACATGAAACAGAGTTTATGTAGCTGCTGTAATCATCATAACCTGCATGCCTTTTTTCATACAAACAACTGCTGACCTACCTTTCCCCACCCCTGTATATGTGCTTTTGTAACAACAAAAAGTTATCTTATAAGGGGAGGTTAAGAACAGTATGGGAAATGGAGAAGGCAAAGACCTTATATACAAGACCCACGGACAACTGTAATAATCAGTAAAATATATATATTTTACAGCCATCCTATTTTAAAGGAAAAATAAAATAATTTCCCTTAAGAAAAAGAGGGAGACTGTAGTGCCTCTGCACCCACCCCTCGCATTGACACCGACCTCGGGGACCCCAGCCGCCCTCCCCGCCCATATTGCAGCAATTCATGCAGGTTGCCGTCCACATTCCCAAATGCAAAGCTACCTCCTGTGGCCGCCTATAGGGCCGCCCTCCTCCAGGTGGCAGGTGGCAAGTGGTCTGATGAGTGCCCTGAGGGTCCCCACTGTGTCACCATTTTGTTTTATTTTTGACTCCCAGGGTAAATCTCTAGTGGTAAAAACTCGGCACACACACACACACACACACACACACAGTCCTCTGTCAGTGGCCCTGAGAGGGAAGCTGCCAGGGAGCCCCCTGGAGTCCCCGGGCACCGCACACCTAAACCACCCTGCAGTTTGAGGTGAATGGTGGGATGCCTATCTCACGTGAGATGAAATGACTTCTAAGAGCTCCTCCCCTTCTAACCAGAGTGTCAGAGAGTCAGCCCCTGCTTAGAACACCATGACACCATCTGCTGAATCAGACGCTTAGCGCAGAACCTGCCTGGGTCCCAAAGGCTTTCACTATTTTAAACAATGCAATATCCCCCAATGCAACTTGAATTGCTCTCTTCCCTAAAGCGTTCTGAGCCTGAGAAATACTCAGCTGATGCTTCAATTTCCTCTTGAAAGCAAGCTTACATGCCTCTTACACCCACCTAGGCTTCCCCAGAGGGGACGGCTTGTTCTTGTCAGCAAAACTAGAGGCTTGAAAGCCAGGCACTGTCTTCCCAGAGGAATTTCCAGATTCTTCCAGTCCCATCTCAGCGTAGAATCTGTAAGGGAGCCCTCGCTGACTAGAGCAAGGCTGGAGAGTGGCAGGCGGGGCTCACCACCATCACTTGGGCTGCAGTGCCTTGGTATCTTCATTCATAGAAAAGTGATGATGTTGGGTCAGCTCATAAGATATTTGTGAAGGTTACATGAGTTAATATGTGCCCAATGCTTAATAGTGCCTTCCCACCCTAATCACTTGATAAATGTCAGCTCTCATTACGTGAAATCGGGGAGGGCTACACTTCATCCGCAGGGGAGAAAGTAGGAGAGACATATAGAAAGTAGCCAAAAGGAGTAGGTTTCCTAATTTCCTCTCTCTGGGAATCTTAGAAAACAAAGAAAAGAATTATTTCCACCCACCACCCATGCCACCTTCTGGCAGATAGTTTCAGAAAAGCATGCACAGGACAGCATCAATGGTGGGAACTGCAGCTCAGTATGGCTGTGGCAGGGATCCAGGTGGTCAGCCCAGAGACCCTGGCAGGGAATGCTGAGTGGCTTGCCCTGTGTCTGGTGGCAAAACAAAGACGCCTCCTGAGGGTCTGGAGAAGGAGCCTATATGCCCTGCAGGTAGAGAGAGGCCCAGGGCTGTGTTGGAAGGAGGCTGAAGACACCAGGATGCTGAGGCAACGCCCCAGCTCAGCGAGACAAGCTATGTGGGTTTCAAAAGCCCCAGGCTCCGTGTCCTCGGCAACCTGGGGACCCTCCCCAGGAATAGCTCCTGAAGGGCAGCACCCATGAAGAACCAGCCTGAGGCCAGGGATTCCCCACCAACACCCCATGTCTGTGTCTCCTGAACTCAGATTAGCTCAACTTTGCCCTGGTTGAGTCCCCAAAATGCTCACGGCCACCCCAATGCCAGCCAACCCAAAGAAAGTTCTGGAAGGGGCAAGTTGGAATGGAAAGATAGGATGCTCTTGACATTTTGCAGTCAATTCAGTTCTTAGATATGCCATGATGGCCCTGGGGAGAGAGCGCTGGGTCCCTCTTGGGCCCCAGAGCAGACCTGAGTGAGGGGCCTGAAGTTTCACTGGTCTCCAGGTAAGTGTCCTGCTGTTGGGGGACAAACGCACAGAGAGAAATGAGGAAGACTGTGCAGTTTCTTCCCAGCCACGCCTCTGCTCAGTCCTGTTCAACTCAGATGTGGCTTCTGTCTAGAGGAAGGATTCACTCCTTTCTTTGAAAGAGACAGTAGACAGTAATGAACTGATGAATTTACGCTTGCTTATAAAACCCTCATTATCAGAGATTAGATGTGAGGCAGGCAAGAACAAGAGCATTTGTCCTCGAACGTTCCCTTGGAGGTGATGTGTGCGGAACAGGAACGCGGACCTGCGCACCGCGGAAACTCAGATGGTCAGTCTAGAAGTCCCCTGTTTCCTTTAGCCTTTGTTACCTCTCACCGGTGCTGAGCAGCTTGTTGCTGTAGGAATTTTGCTTTATGTTATCGTTTTTTTTAACTACTCTGGAATAGCATGTAGAGAATATCTCATAATGCTTTCAGAGCACCATCTTTGGAAAAATAAAGTTACAGCAGGTTAATTAAGAAATTTAGAAAATTCTTCCATCGACAACTCTGTGCCCTGAAGGGGAAGGTTGTGATTAAGATAGATTTGATGTCGTTAGGATTATGTAAAATGCCACTTTTCAAAACCTGAAGATAATAAAGTCAGTAGGAAGAAAACGTTCGACGTATATTTAACTCATTTTTGGATGAACTCACCTTGTTGGAACCACCCCCCCAAAAAAAGAAACTTTTTGTCCCCCTGCTGTTGTCACGCTTGCACAGCCTAATCTTTATTCCCAAGGCTTGAAAGATGTCCCTAAAATTTTACTGTCACTTTCAAGGATTGGAACAATCTCACTGTTAGACCCTTTATGACTCAAAATGTAAGTCTCTCCTTCAAATCACAGCTTCCCATAGCTCAGGCCCGAGGTGGGTTTGGTAGGAACCCAGGCAGCTGGGAGGGCTAAGGTAGAGACGGACAGGTGAACAGAGACATTTGTGTGACACCATTATCTGGTCCCAATGGCAGTCATCCCATGACGACCCCTCTTACGAAGTCTTCAGGTGCACACACACACACACACACACACACACACACAGCTGGGGTGTCTGACACTTTCCTCTCACCCCCGGAGGGAGCAGTGATAAGCTTTGAGTCAGCCCTTGAGGCAAGGACAGGAGGGCACCGAGAAGGTGCACCCTCGGGGCCAGGTCCTGTGTCTAGCAGGAGGCAAGCAGGGCCAGGGGAAAACATTGCATTACTCTCCTGGGGCTGCTGTAACAAGGCTCCACAGACTGGGGGCCTTAAAACAACAGATAGGTATTGTCTCAAAGACCTGTGGGCCAGAAGTCAAACCAGGATGTCAGTAATGCCTTGCTCCTCTAAAATGTGTAGGGGCCTTTCCTTGCTTCACACGGCTTCTGCTGGTGTCCGCAATCCCTGGCTTGCAGCTGAGTAACTGCAGTCTCTGCCTCTCATCACATGGTGTTCTCCCCCCATGTGCCTATGTTCCTCTGTCTCTTCTCTTATGTGGACACCAGCCATGTGACCTTAGTGACCGCCTGCCCTGGCATGACCTGTGCTAACCCTAACTGATTACATCACAATGACCTTTCCAAAGGTCACATTCACAGGTACTAAGGTCAAGACTCCTTATCTTTTTGTGTGGAGACCAGTTAGACCTATGGCAGACCCGGACAACCTTTGCTGGCTCCTCATAGCTTGGAGCTTCAGGTATATATACCTATCGGAAGGGCATTCACAGTCCCTTGCTGTCTGTGTTTGGCCAGTCTCCTACTCAGGCTACACACAAGCTTTGTGAACTTCTTAGTCCAGCAGCATCCAGAGGTCTCTGTGCACTTTCCCCATGTCTCCCCACCCGCTCTGTGGAGTGAACCCTGCAAGTGCAGCGCAGCGTCTCTGCCTCTGCAGCACCTGCCTTCCACCTCCACCACCAGGAAGGAGGCATCGCCCTGCCCCACCGCATTTCCTTCAGAGCCCACCTTCAAGCCTCTACCCTAACTTTCCCCACTATACATTTCCTTCAGCCCTGGTACAGCGCTTGTATGGAATACTGAATCCACACTACTGCTAACGAGTTTTCATCCCTTTTTAACTCTGTCATTCGCCCCCTTTGAGTTTTGCCCTCTCCAAATGACAGGATTGTTAGGATTGGTGGCTATGTTCTCCACCAGCTTCCTAAACTCCATTTAACCCCCAGTCTAGTGGAAGTAAAATGCTGCATTTAACTGGCCAAACAATGTCTATTCCTAGGAATGCTTGAGATGCCAGGAATACCTGCCTCCTGGTAGAGCCCAGGAGCTGAACTCTGGCTCCAGTCTCTGAGGGAGGCTTCCAACCCACCTGCTTGTTCGAGGTGGACCTGGCGGGCAGCCAGGAAAGGTCTACAGCCCTGGGGAAAGAAGCCCTGGAGATTAAGGGCTCTTGCTGTTTTAGGACAAAAATAAGGTTGTGAGGAAGAGGTAGGTAGAGCTGAAATAAGGAGAAGGAAATTCTAGGTGTCTACTATTGGAGGCGAAGTGGCATTCTTTTGGCTTTTTTCTGGTGAAAACCTTGGCAGAAAGACTCAAGGTAGGGATGGGGTTTGGTAGTTGAGCAGGTTCTAAGAGTGCGAAACATTTTCAGGAAATAGTGTTTTGGGTTAGCGATAGACTATTGCCAGTGAAATAGTACTCTGATTTCATACAAGAATTCACACTAGTCACATTTAAATACAATGTTTGGAAACTAGCGCTGCAAAGCACAAGTTTATCCAGTGGCATGGATAAGCAGCGCCATCTAGTGGCACAATGGACAAACTGTTAGTAGTCTGAAAGTCTAAAGACCCACGTCCTTTTCTATCACTCCTTTTGCATGTGTTCAGTGTAATTTAAAAAGAATAAAAGGCATCCAAATTGGAAAGCATAAAGCAAAATTGTCATTGTTTTTAGTGTACAGGGAAAACCTTATAGATTCCACCAAAAAACTACTTTACCTAATCATTGAATTTGGCAAAACAGTGGGGTATAAAGTCAATATTCAGAAATCAAAGACATTTTTGTACACCAACAACAAAATATCAGAAACAGAAGTCAGAAAAAAATACAGTTTGCCACAGCAACAAGAAAAATAAAGTACCTAGGAATAAACCTAACCAAGGAAGTAAAAGACCTGTACTCAGAAAGCTACATAACACTGAAGAAAGAAATTAAGGAAAATACAAACAAATGGAAGCATATACTGTGTTCATGGATTGGAAGGATCAACATCATCAAAATGTCCACACCATCCAAAGTAATTTATAGATTCAACACAATCACTATTAAAATACCAATGACATATTTCACAGATACAGCACAAACACTTCACAAATTTATATAGAACCATAAATGACACCAAAAAGCTGCAACAATTTTGAGAAGGAAGAACAAAGTATGAGGGATCACAATACTTGATATTGAACTATATTACTTGGCTATAGTAATCAAAACAGCCTGGTACTGGCATAAGAACAGACACGTAGATCAATGGAACAGAATAGCCCAGAAATAAATCCAAGTCTCTATGGTCAGTTAATATTTGTAAAGGGGGAACAAGCATAAAATGGAGTAAAAATAGCCTCTTCAACAAATGGTATTGGGAGATCTAGAGAGCTACATGCAAAAAAAAAAAAAAATGAAACTTGACCACCACCTTACACCATACACAAAATAAACTCCAGATGGACAAAAGACCTAAATATAAATCACAACACCATGAAAGTCCTAGAGGAGATCATAAGCAGGAAAATCTCAGATATTCTATGCAGCAATATTTTCACCAAGATGTCCCCTTAGAGTAAGGGACATAAAGGAAAGAATAAATAAACGGGACTTTGTTAAAATAAAAAACTTCTGCTTGGCTAAAGAAAACATCAACAAAATGTAACGGGAGCCAACCATATGGGAAAATATTATTTGCCAGTGACACCTTGGACAAAGATTTGATCTCCAAAATATGTAAAAACTCACACATCTCCACCCGACCAAGACAAACAAATCAATTAAAAAATGGGAAAAGGGCCTGAACAGACACTTCTCTAAGGAGGACATACAAAGGGCCCAGAGATATATGAAAGGATGCTCAGTATCACTAGCCGTCAGAGGATGCCAATTAAAACCACAATGAGATTCACACAGGTCAGAATGGCCATCATTAACAAATCAACAAACAAGTGCTGGTGAGGTTGTGGAGAAAAGAGAACCCTAGTTCACTGTTGGTAGGAATGCAGACTGGTGCAGCCACTGTGGAAACAGCATGGAATTTCCTCAGGAAACTAAAAATGGAACTGCCTTTTGACTCGGCAATTCCACTGCTGGGATTATACCCTAAGAATCCAAAAACATCAATTCAAAAGAAACCATGCACCCCAATGTTCATAGCAGCACAATTTACAATAAGAAAGTGCTGGAAGCAACCTAAGTGTCCATTAGTAAATGAGTGAATCAAAAAACTATGGTAGCCCTGGCTGGTGTGGCTCAGTGGACTGAGTGTGGGCCTGCAAACCAAAGGGTCATTGGTCAGGGCACATGCCTGAGTTGTGGACCAGTTCCCCATTAGGGGGCACAAGAGGCAACCACACATTGATGTTTCTCTCCCTCTCTATCTCCTTATCTTCACCTCTGTCTAAAAATAAATAAATAAAATCTTTAAAATAAAACAAAACTGTGGTACATTATGCAATGGAATACTACACAGCAGAAAAAAGGAGCTCCTACCCTTTGTGACACTATGGATGGATTCAGAGAGCATTATGCTAAGTGAAATAAGCTAGACTATGAAAGACAAATACCATATGATCTCACATATAAGTGGAACCTAATCGACAAAGCAAATAAGGAGCAAAATACAACTAGAGACATCAACATAAAGAACAAACTGACAGTACCCAGAGGGGAGGGAGCAGGGATAAGGCGGGGGGAAGGGAGGGAAAGGGTCATGAAGGAACATGTATAAAGGACAAATGGACAAAGCCAAAGGTGGATAGGATTTAGGGTTGGGGGTGGGGATGGGTGGGGTGGAGGGAGTGGTGGGAGAAAATGAAGACTACTGTACTTGAACAACGATTAAATATATATGTATTTATTCCAGGTCAGAATAAAAATTTAATGAGAAAAGAATTTTGATGGCCATAATGACTTTCATTTAAAACTAGGTGGGGTGTGGGAATGAAGGGAAGAAACTGTGATCTTTACCCCAAGCAACAGTTTATCCTTTTACAAATATCAAGTGCTGTGGTTCACCAGGACCTGGGCAGCCAGTGGGTTCAACAGCGACATAACCTTTGCCTCCCGGGACACAGCATGGAAGTTCACAGCCATCTGTGCACACTTCCATATTTTGGAGATTCTGCTTCACACACTATTCATTCTAAGAAAATATAGGTAGAGAACTTTCAGTTTATACAGTTTTATGGACTGATATTTCACTGAAATAAATTTCAGTTTAATTTAAATTCAAATTTCGGTTTCTCAATCACACTAGCCACATTTTCAGTGCTCACTGGCTGACCACATGAAGTTGTGGTTAGTTCATTGGACAGTTCTAGGAGATAAAAGGAATCTGATAAAAATTCGTATATGTTCTTGATGTTTAAAAATCTCTTCTCCTAAGTATTCCAGAGCAATTCCCTTTACAAGCATCCAAAGTTAACTGAAGAAAACCAGAAGGCAATTTTTCACTGTGTGCATTTTTTTAATGTTTTTACTAAGTTCATTAAAACAAAGGAAAATGAAATAAGCATTTTAATTTTTTCATACAAAGTTCTAAAATAGGGACTTCTGCCAAGATGGAGGCATAGGTGGAAAAGCCGTGCTTTCTCACACAACCAAGTTTAGAGACAACAAAATATTAGCAACAGAAAACACAACCAGAACACAGAAAATTGAACTTTTTGGAAGTCTGTTAACAACAAATTCTTAAGCCTGACCGGTAAGAGGAGAAACCAGCAGCTGGCGGAGCGGGGTAGCACAAGAAAACTCGGTCAGAGGGACTCAGGCGCGCAGAATCCAGGCGCTGGGTAGGACCTAGTGAGCAACCAAGCGAGCGACCTCGGGGAAACAGCGAGGGAGCAGGGCTGCGGGTTGACTGTGGTCGGCATTTGTGCGCTGTTAGAAAAGCGAGGGAATGGGCGATTGGACGGGACACAGCAGGTCCCCTTGGCGAGCGGAGGGCACGGCCATTTCCACTCTGACCCCGCCTCCACATACAGCGTTATAACCCAGGGACTCTGAGAGGCCTGGCCCTGGTGAACCACGCAAGGCTCTGCTCCTCACCCAGTGGCGAGAAAAGCAGAGGGGACCGCCATTTCCCTGCTCTGACCACGCCCCCACATATAGCATCACAACCCAGCAACCTGGGAGTCCAAGGCTCCGCTCCTCATACTTGCGGGCTCGAACAGACCAAAAATGGCTCAAGAAGCTCTCAAAGCCCCAGAGCCTATAAATCTAAGCAATGAAGAAATAGCAAAACTCTCAGACGCACAGTTTAAAACACTGGTCATCAGGATCCTCACAGAACTGGTTGATTATAGCCACAAATTAGAGAAACATATGAAGGCGAAACTAGTTGAAATGAATGGAATTGCACAGGAAACCAATAGCAATGAAAGGAAACTGGGACTCAAATCAATGGAGTGGACCAGAAGAAAGCAAATAATGGCCAAACAGAAAAGAGTCAAGAAGCAAGAATTCAAAGAAATGAGGAGAGTCTTAGGACATCCTGCAGGACATCTTTAAATGCTCCAACATCCGAATTATGGGGTACCAGAAGGGGGAAAGGAACAGCCACCAGTGGAAAACTTATTTGAACAAATAATAAAGGAGAATTTCCCCAATCTGGCAAAGGAAATAGACTTCCAGGAAATCCAGGAAGCTCAGAGAGTCCCAAAGAAGTTGGACCCAAGAAGGAACACACCAAGGCACATCATCATTACATTAGCCAAGATTCAAATGAAGGAGAGAATTCTAGAAGCAGCAAGAGATCAGGGGACAGTCACCTACAAAGGAGTCCCCATCAGACTGTCAGCTGATTTCTCAAAAGAGACCTTGCAGGCAAGAAGGGGCTGGAAAGAGATATTCCAAGTCATGAAATCCAAAGACCTACGACCAAGATTACTCTATCCAGCAAAACTTTCATTTAGAATGGAAGGACAGATAAAGTGCTTCTCAGATAAGATCAAATTCAAGGAGTTCATCATCACCAAGCCTTTATTATATGAAATGTTAAAGGGACTTACCTAAGAAAAAGAAGTTAAAAAAAGATGAACAGTGAAAGGACAGCAAACTCACAGTTATTAACAACCACATCTAAAACAAAAGCAAACTAAAAGGACAGCTAGATCAGGAGTGGAAACATAGTAATGAAGATCTCGTGGAGGGTTAGCAACAGGGGAGTGGGAGGAGGAGAAGGGGGGAGAAGGTACAGAAAATAAGTAGCACAGACAGTAGATAGAAAATAGATGGGGGGGGCAAGAATAGTATGGGAAATATAGAATCTAAAGAAGTTGAGACACATGGTCATAAACTAACGGGGGGGTAATGGTGGGGACGGGGGGTAGGGTGGAGGGGAATGAAGGGGGAGAATAGAACAACTGTAACAGCATAATCAATAAAAAAATTAAAATAAAATGAAATACTACATCTTTTGTCAAAAAACCAAAGTTCTAAAATAATACTTCATGAATTTAAAAGTATTAGTCAAAAATAAAATACACATTAATTTTTTCATAATTACTTTGAGTTAATACTATAACATTAAAAAGATTAGCCTTGACTGGTGTAGCTCAGTGGATTGAGCGTGGGCCTGTGAATCAAAGCATCACTGGTTCAATTCCCAGTCAGGGCTCATGCCTGGGTTGAGGGCCAGGTGCCCAGTAGGGGGGTGCCAGAGGCAACCACACATTGATGTTCCATTTTCTCTCTTTCTCCTTCCTTTCCCCTCTCTCTAAAAATAAATAAATAAATAAAATCTTTACATTTTTTAAATAAATAAAAAAATTTAAAGATTATATTTATGGATTTAAAAAAAATTGGGCTATAAAGAAAGCTTACTTTACTTCCACAGGCCATATAACATATAAGTTGATGGTTGAATTAACTAAACTTTACTTGAACTCATTCAATAAATGATCCTCACTTGCCATTTTGAATTACAAGACATAGAAGAGATAACTACATTTCTTAAAACTACTTTAAAACAAACTGGTTTCATATTAAATTCCAATCACATTTTCAGCTTAAAATGTTTTGGTTTCTAGTTTAGCAGCTACAGCGAGAGTCTTCCCTTGAACAAACTTTCCTGGAGACAAACTCTCCCTGGAAATGAGCACTGTCTGAAGTGTGACAGCTGGCAGGTGACGCACTCCCGGTTTTGATCGCCTTGCCTTTATCTCACAGAAAACTGCTCTCCTGGGGTTACCTGCATAGTGTGACAAAGTTTGAAGGAAAAAGTAAAATAAAAATAAAATTCAGGAGGTTTTGGTAAAAGGTAACCTCAGCTATTTTATATCTTCGCTTGAGAGGGTTATTTGGACTTTGGGGGATTTCATGTATTAAATTAATTTTAACTTTATATAAGATCTTCCGATCAAGATGGTAGAGGAGGTAAATGCAATGCTCGCATCCTCCCACAACCACGTCAAAATTACAACTACACACTGAAGTCTAGCTGAGCAGAAGCCTTATCACTAAGGATGCACAGAAGCCATGTGGAGACTGGCAGGAGAGACAGAGACTCTGAAGGGGGTGGCCCCACACCCGCCTGTGGCAGTTAAAAATCCACAGGGATATCTCAGCTGTGGAGGTGCCCCCTGAGGAACACACCTCAGACCACACCAGACCCCCCCGGCCCAAGATTCCTGTGCCAAAAAATAGAATCCCTATAACTTCTGGCTATATAAACCAGAGGAGATCATAGCCGGTGAGACAGAGAACTTCTGGAGTCCCAGATGTTCCTCTCAAGGGGCCCATCCATAGAGCTACTTGCCCATGGGCTTGTTTGCTCTAAGCTCCAGAGCTGGGGCAGCGGCTCCAAAGTGCCAGGGATGTATGAGGTGGAGCTGAATCGTCTGGCTTTTGGATGAGGGCTGGAGGGGCAGCTTCTCTCAAAGAGGGCCATCATTCTTTTTCTGAACCCCAGGAGGCCCGCAGGTTGGTTCCACATCTGAGACCCCATCAACCTGGCTAAGTTTGTCCACCATCCTGATGATTCCTGAGGCCTCACCCCACCCAACTTGGAGGCCCAACTATTTTTAGTGGCTTTCCCACATGAACAGCCTGTCTTGGCTCATGCTACTGACTTTCCTAAAATCTCTCAAACAAGCGGTATCTGGCCTCAGCATGCTCCATATTTCTCACTAGGCAACCCCAAGCCTGAGACTAGAGGCAGGTGGCCCTGGTTCACAGCTTGGCCTCTCCTGGGCACCTCTAATTCCAGCATAATTAGCAGCCATCTGCAGATCACTCATGCAGGTAGCTCGGGACAGGACACATGTCCGCTGACCTTGGCCTGCACCCAGTGGACAGCCTCAGATCATGCCAAAGCACTACCCAACCACTTCCATGTGAGACACACCCAAGAGGCAAACTCGAGAGGCACCAGAGCCCCGCTAAAGTGATTCCTGCTCCGTGGCAGAAACCCTTGCCCAGCAGGTCCTTCCTTGTAGATGCAGTCAGTCCTCACAGCTGATCAGCCTGAGGGTCAACCTGTTCTGAGGATCTGCCAACACCAATCTACAACACAAGGGTGTACGTAGCCCACAATGGGGTGCACTTGGAGCACCCTGCTTGGGTGACTGGGGAGGATGCACCACTGGGCAGCACAGGACGCCTACTACGTGAGACCACTCTACCAAGACTAGGAGATCTAAAAGCTCTACCTAGACATAGAAACAAACACAGGGAAGCTACCAAAATAAGGAGACAAAGAAACATGTCTCAGATGGAAGAACGGACAAAACTTCAGGAAAAGAACTACATGAAATGGACACAAGTAATCTGCCAGATGCAGAATTTAAAACACTGGTTAGAAGGGTGCTCGACAAATTTAGGGGAAGAATAGAGCAACTCAATGAGAACTTTAACAGAGATAGAAAACATAACAATGGAAATAGAAACCAACAAAAGAACTAGTCAGAAATGAAAAATATAACTGACATTAAGAATACGCTAGAAGGAGTCGACAGTAGATTAGATGAAATAGAGAATGAATCAACAATTGGGAAGGTAAGATAGCAGAAAATATTCTAACAGAACAGCAAAAGTAAAAAAGAATCCAAAAACTGAGGATAGTGTAAGCAGCCTCTGGAACAACTTCAAGCAAATGAACATTTGCATCATGGGTGGGGGGGCCAGAAGGAGAAGAGAGAGAAGAAGTGTTAAAAACTTATTTTAAAAACTAATGACAGAAAACTTTCTTAACTTGGCAAAGGAAATAGAAATACAAATCCAGTAAGTACAGAGACTTCCAAATAAGATGAATTCAAAGAGGCCCATGCCAAGACATATCATAATTAAAATGCCGAAAAGAGAATCTTAAAAACAGCAAAAAAAAGCAGTAAATTACCTTTAAGGGAGTTCCCATACAACTGTCACCTGATATTTCTCAACAGAACCTTTGTTTTGGATTGGCAGTAAATATTCGAAGTGATGAAAACAAGGGCCTGCAACCAAGATTACTCACTATGCCCAGCAAAGCCGTCAATTAGAATTGAAGGAGAGATAAGGAGCTTCCTAAACAAGAAAAAGCTAAAGGAGTTTATCACCACCAAACCAGTACTACACAAAATGTTAAAGGGTCTTCTTTAAAAAAAAGATAAATAATACAAACAATAAAGTGGCAATTATAGGGAACCTACTGCATGGAATGGCAAATATAGCCCAACCCTATCAGAAAACTGATAGGCGTGAGTCAGCACACAGGAGGCAGACCCACAGACTGGCTTTCCTGTGGGAAACCAGGCCTGCATTATGCCCAGGCTGCTTTGAGGCTTGCTCTGGCTAAAACTCCCTGCATATTTTAAAGGTATGCAGTAAGCAAATGCTTACTGCATACCTTTAAAATGACTTCCTGAAGTCTGTGCTAATTCTCCCAAGGTCGAAGCATAACCAGACTAGTCATTCTTATTGTTCCCTTGCATTTGCAACATTTTTTCCTTGTTAATCTGTAAGAAGTAATCAGTAACATCCTTTCCTTCATTATCTATAAAAAGTGATCACCTAAAGCAAACCTAAGCATAATGAATGAGAATCTTCTTTGATGTATGTTATTAGAAAGCCAATAAAAGCCAGCTGTTCCAGGCAAGGGTCGAGGTACTTTCTCTCTCAGAGAGTGGGTTTGCCATTTCTTTTTCTCCACAGGACTTCAGTAGTCCATGTGAATTTGTTCGCCTCATCCACAACATCAGACTCCTCAGGACTGAGTTCGAATCAGGCAATAAATACAAATTTATCAACAGTTAAGTTAAATGCAAATAGATGAAACGCTCCAATCAAAAGACACAAGGGTGCAGAATGAATAAGAAAAAAAGACCCATACATATGCTGTCTACGAGAGATTAATTTCAGATCAGAAAACACACACAGACTAAAAGTAAAGGAATGGGGAAAGATAGTTCATGAAACATTAAAATACAAAAAAAAGTTGAGTAGCAATACTTATACCAGACAAAATAGACTTTAAAACAAAGGTTATGACAAGAGACAATGAAAAATTCAGAAATTCCATTTCTGGGTATTTATCCAAAGAATCCTGAAATTTTCACACTAATTCAAAAAGACATATGCATCTGTATGTTCATTGGGGCATTATTTACAATAACCAAATATGGAAGCAACCTAAGTACTTATCAATAGACAAATGGATAAAAAAATGCAATCTTGGCATTTGCTACAACATGCATGGACTTAGGGGGTATTGTGCTGAGTGAAATAAATCAGACAGAGAAAAACAAGTATCATATGATTTTACTTATATGCAGAATCTAAAGAACAAAATAAACAAATGAACATAACAGAAACAGACTCAAGATACAGAATAGTTTTTGATTGTTGCCAGAGGGGAGGGAGGTTGGGGGGGCTGGGTGAAAAAGGTGATGGGATTAGAAGCACAAATTGGCAGTTACAGAATAGTCACACGGCTATAAAGTACAGTATAGGGACTATCGTCAATAATACTGTAATAACTATGTATGGTGTCAGATGGGTACCACATTTATCAGGGTGATCGTTTTATAAGCTATATAAATCTCTAATCATTGGGTTGTACACCTGACACTGACATAAAATTGTATATCGATTGTATTAGATTTTTTTAAATTTTAAAAAACTTTAAATATTTCATGTTTTATTTATTTTCAGAGAAGAGGAAGGGAGGGGGGAAGAGAAGGAGAGAAATACTGATGTGCGAGGGAAACACTAGTCAATTGCCTCTCACCTGGCCCGCAGCCCAGACATGTGCCCTGACTGGGAATCAGACTAGTGACGTTTTAGTTTCTAGGACAGCACCCAACCCACTGAGCCACACCAGTGAGGGTTATTTTTAAAAACTTTATATAAAATAATCTAGTCCTCTCCTGGCCAGGTGGCTCAGTTGGTTGGAGTATCACCCCATACACCAGAAGTCTGCAGGTTGATTCCTGGTCAGGGCACATGCCCAGGTTCCATGTTTGATCTCCGGGAGGTAGCAGATGCATGCCATGAAATTATAGCTGATATCTACAGGGAGGAAAAATAAGAAATTTAGACTGTAGGCAATGCCATGCTGTGAGCCAGAAGACAAAATATCTACTCTAAGAAGAGTCTCCCGCCGTGAGGACTGTGGACTCCCACTCCCTACCCCCAACCTCCCCCACCCCTGCCGCCAGCACTCCGCAGCCTGGCCTCCTGCTTTGCCACTGTTTGCCTGCAGCTCTTTCTGATCTTGATCTTCATCTCGCTCGCATTCCACACCTAACAAGTCCATTCCAACTGGAGCCTTCAGATGAAACTTCCCACCACCACTGCTTCTCTAAAATTGCCCAAATTTACCCAGGCTTGTAACACTGTGACAAGGTTGCCACACCAGGGAGCTGCCTGAGCAAGTTCTACAAAATGTTACCCAGTCAAAGGGGTACAGGTACTATGTACCAACCATGATTTTTTTTAAATGATGAAGAGTGCTTGGAGGTAGCAGTGTAAAAGCAAGAGCTGGAGGCTTTTAAAGAAGATGATCAAAGGAGACCAGAGCATCCCAGAGCCCTGCTCTGGCTTCCCTCCACTCCCCCACTTCGCTCCTCCAGAAGTCAGGGGCAACCTAAGCCTCTCATCTGAGTCTTGACAAAGCCAGTCGTGTTTTCTAGGAGACAGACTGATTCGGTTTGCTAAGCCTTTTATCTAAACACAGGGCAAGCCAACTTCTTTAGAGGTTGAAGTAACAATGATGATAATCATTAAATTATCATTGCCCACATTTCCAGGCTCAGGACAGAAATACTTCTCCTCACGTTGCTCCTCCTTCAACTGGAGATCAGAAGCACATGTGGATTCACAGATTTATTGATACATTCACTAAAAAAGGTTCTTCTTCCTCTCCCTCTCTCCATTCCTCGCTTTCACCTGAAAGCTCTACGATAACACTCTTAGAAGACAAGGAGGCTTCTGAGGCTTGAGCTCAGAAGGAGCGCTGGCTGTCTGACAACCAAAGACCACCTGGTGTGTCTCCCTTCTGTTGGAGAGGCTCCCAGGGAGCACGTTAGTGCCCTGAGCATTTAACTGTCTTCCTGACTAAGGGTCACTCTTGGGCATTAGTAAATAAAAGTGTTCAAGTTTCCCAAGTATGTTTACATCACATATCAGATAGCCTAGTAATCAGGCTAATAATCCATGTGACACCTTCTTTCTAACCAAGAGCCTTACACTTCAATCAAAACTAAGCCATGGGAATAGGAAGTGTCAACAATATATTCATCAATATGCTGTTCTTTCTGTTTGACACACAGCACTGAAAAGTCAGTAATAAAAAGTGCACTGCAACTTTCCACTCATCTATCCCGGACACCATGAAATCGATACTCCAGTGGACCACTCAAATTACATTCTTTCTGAATTTAACGTTACATTACAAATGTAATGTTAACATTACATTTAATGTTACATTTTGTTTAACTTTAATGGAAAAAATTAGCAAACAATCATCAACTATTCAAATTTATACATCATTATTACATGTTGGGTTGCTTATTCTCACCTTGCTCCCAGCTCTATTCCCTGCCTTTCTCTGCCCCGCTCCAAGCCCCGGGAGGCTGATTCCAGGGACCACACCCACGTCCCTGTCTGGCTTGCCTCTGGTGGATTCAGCCATTCAGAGACACCAGCCAGAGATTACAGGGTGAGGGGAGAGAAGTCCTGGTATTTCTTCCCTGCTCCCCACCTTCTCGGTGTCATGTCTCTGGCATTAGCTGTGTCTTCCTGTGACTGTACGTCCTTTTAAAAAAAGTAGGGTTTCAGCAGATGGATTTACTAATAGGGGCTTTCCACCCAAAGAAAAAAAAGGCTGGAAAGACAAATCGTATTTGGAGAAAAGCAGAAGTTGAATTTAAAAGTACTGTATGCACAGAGGGTGCTGGGAAAGGGCATTGAACGTAGATCAAGCTTGTAGAGGGGCAGAGCCTTACTGGAAAGCTTGAACTCGCTTGGTAGGCAGTGGAGAGCCTCCCATTGGGATTTTGGTGAGATGAACTTGGTAGTGCTTTACAGGCAAGGTCGAAAGTGATACCAGAGACAAGCTGTCAAAGAGGTAATTGCTGATATCTATCTTGGACAAAAACACTGAAGGGCGAGGTGTTGAGAAAAGGAAAGGAGAAAAGTTGGAGAAAGATCCTTGGACGAGCTCTATATTTAGGGATGGGATGATGTAATAGAGTGTGGCAGACACCGTTCTCATCTACCTTGCAATTATTCATCCTGAAGTTATTAGTTAATTAAGAAACTTAGATTTTACTTGGGGTGAAAACATCCCCCACCTAAAAGACTATATTTCCCAGCCTCCCTTGCTTGTAGGTGTGGCCATGTCTGGGGAATGGAATATAACTGAAAATGTGGGTGACTTCCAGGAGAGCTGACTTGCCAGGCGCTGAACCTGGGGTCTGGGTCTTTTTTGCTCTTCTGCTTGTTGCTGCAACCAGGAGTGCAGACATGCTGGAAGAAGCTCCAGCAGTTGTTACTGGACCATGAGATGACCTTCAAGAAAGAAGCCTCAAGGTGAGAGTGAAGGAGCAGAAACATCCTAGGTCCCTGAAGATTTTTTTGAATCTCCAAACCAGTCCTGAAGTGGCTCCTCTGAAATTTTCTGTGGAAAAATAAATGCTATGTGTTTAAGCCACAATTATTTTGCTTTTCCTGTTATATGCAGTTGTGATATGAACTGGTATAAGGTTGAACAGAGTAAATGACAGACAAGAAAGGGAAACCAAAGGATAAATGTTTCTACTGCAAAAGAGCAAAGCAGTGAAAGTATGATTCATGTTAAAAGATAAATAATAAAGAGGGAAATATTTTTGGCATACATTCCACCAAATGTCTGCCATACTGATGTCCTCAAATCCTCCTTTTTGTCCCATTAAAGTCAGATCAGAATGAATCAGTCTCACCTCCTGTGTATACATGAGGAAGTTGGGGCCCTGACCCCATTTCTGGAGCTTCTCCTGAAGGGTCCCCTTGTGGTCAGCTGGTCACTTCCTATCCAGAATCACGGTTCCTGAGGATTCTCAGGCGTCCTGTGTGTCAGACGGCTCCCCTCCATCTCCATCCCCCTCACCTGGCCACCACCTCTTCTCCCTCATTCTGTAAAGTTAGTCCAACACAAGGCTGGCATGAGCAGTCTTTTCCTAGTGAAAAGGCCATTTCAGCAGAGTACTACTTTCAGATTTAGTAGGACCTGTCACTGTTGCATTTCTCCACATTTAATTATGGGAGACTCTCATTCAATCACTCATCTTCTCTTGGCCCTCCCCTACTGCCATTTTGCTTGGACGCCCTCTCCTCACCAAGGCCCTCAGCTCCTGCTTCTCAAATCTTCTGCCTAGTCTAGGCCTCTCAAACCTCATCTACCCAACCTTTCAATTAGGGGAAGACTTAAATTTTGCATTATTAGTTTAAAACTTGTTCTTCTAATCTGGGAAATTTCATTTCCATTGTTGCGACTCTCATCCATCTAGATGACCTCTGCAGCCCACAGGCGTCTGACAAAACAAAAGGGATGTGTCCATCTTAGCAGCCTTAGGAACTGACAAAGGCTTTGGAATTCAAATTTTCTTTTTACTTGGGCCAGATCAAATAGCTGTGTAAACACTTCTTACCTCTGAATGGAAAGGGTCAGTAGAACACTGTGTGGTTTCGGTGGCTGGGGAAGGGTCCAGGACTCATGATTCCTATTTCTCTTCCTACTACACAAATGTAAAGCATTAATATCTCTAATAAAACAACTCCTGCACATTAAAAAATAATGAGTATCCTAAGAAATAAGTAGCCAAAAGAACAATTCAGAAGGAAGTGCATATAGACAATACATTTAACATTTAATATTTAATATTTTTATCATTATTGTCAACAGAAATGCAAAAGTGACTGACAACTGTACATACTTTATATTATTATGTTGGCAAAGATAGAAAAGATTAGCGATATTTATCATTAGTAAAGATGAAGGAAAAGTGGATCTCCATATGTACTGCTGTGTGAATGCTGTGTACAACACTTCCTTGTTTTTTCTTACTCCTACTTACCTCCCAGCCCCTCAACTGTTTGCTCAATTGAAAGCTCCAGATGCCACAAGAGTAGCCTCCTCTTTTAACACCGAAAGAGGCCTTGATCTCCCCAGAGGTGAGGGTCAGACTCTGACATGGCCATCATTGCTTAGTCGCATGCAATCCAGGAATCCAGGCTGAACCCGACTGGACTGAAGGAGGCTTCTGGTTCTCCCTCCATTTCCTGACTCAGATGGTGCATGTTGGACATTGGACACAGGATCTAGCTTCCCTAGCAACTGCTCCCCACCTATAAAAACAGGGAAGTCAGCACCCCGTAGGGTACACTTTGAAGAACTAGAGACTGGTTGTTTCTCTTCCCCGTAACTACCAACTATTCCATGGCACTGGGGTTCCATATGATTTGTCCAGAGTTTTCCTCCTGACGAAGCAATGACTGGCAGGAAGCTGTGACCAGCGGGGCAGTACAGCTCTTGTCTGTTGTCCTCCCCTTCTCATTTCCTTTTTGCTCTCTCATTCTTCCCGGGATAGCAGCCCCACCCCCGATAAGTAGCATTGAAGTGTCGACTTAATCTCAGTTTCCTGGGAAACCTAGAAAGATGGTAACATAATATAACCTTTTTGGAGGACAGTTTGGCAATATGCATCAAATTGTTAAAAATGTACATTTTTATTGTGGTAAAATATACGAAACAAAATCTACCATTTTAACCATTTTTAAGTGTCCAGTTCATTGCCATTGAGTACATTCTCAGAGCCATGTGATCATTACCACCATCCATCTGCAGAGTTTTTCCATCATCTCAAGTGGAACTCTGCTCATTAACCAATAACTCCCTAACTCCCGATCCCCCCAGCCCTGGCTACCACCACTCTACTTTCTATCTCTGTGAGTATGAATATGCCAGCAACCTCATGTAAGTGAAATCATACAATATTTGTCCTTCTGTGTCTGGCTTATTTCATTTAACATGACGTCTTCTAGACCCATCCTTGTTGTAGCATGTGTCAGAATTTCCTTCCCCTTTTTTTAAGTGTAATAGAGTCACTATTTTTAAAACAATTGTATTGAATTAATTGCGGTGACAATCGTTCTAAAATTACACAGGTTTCACTTGTACACCTCCATAATACATCATCTGTGTATTGCATCTTGTGTTTGAAAAACCCCCAGAGTTACCGTCTCTTCTACCTCCTCCCGCTCCACCTCTGCCTCTGGCAATCACCATATTGTTTGTTGTCTGTTTTGTTTTCCCTTAATTCCTTCACCTTTTTAAGGCTGAATAAGGTTCCATGGTGTGTATAGACCATATTTTGTCTAGCCACTCACCCATCCATAGACAACTGGGGTGTTTCCACCTTTTGGTTGTTGTAAATGATGCTGTCACAAACATGGGTGTGCAAATATGTTTGGGTCACTGCTCTTAATTCTTTTGCAAGGTCTTTCTGGGAAAAGTCCAGCCATTGTTAATATAACAAGAATGGTTTGCAAGACATCTATGTAACCTAAGGACCAAGGAGAGTGGACTGGAATACACATGCATGAACAATGATGACTTCACTGTCCTAGTCAGGGGACAGTAGATGCCATTGAGCGAGCATGTGTACTGTGTGGCCATTGCACTCAAAATGACTAAGCAAGTAGAGCAACGAATCTACATCAAATTTGCATTAAGCTTATAAGTACCGCGCGCTAACCGATTGCGCCACTGGAGCTCCTGCATTAAGCTTAAATATTCCTCTGAAGAAACTATTTGTATGATTCAGAAGGCCACAGCTATGGACAACTGGTGATTGACAGCTTCATCATGACAACATGCCCACTCATGCATCATGTCTCATGCAGAGATTTTTTTGGCAAAGCACTCCATCATCCAGGTGACTCAGCCCCCATACAGCCCAAATTTGGTGCTCTGTGACTTCTTTTTCCCAAACTAAAGTCACCTTGAAAGGGAAGAGATTTTAGACTATTGACGAGATTCAGGAAAATGTGACAGGGCAGCTGATGGTGATTGGGAGAACTGTGTGAGGTCCCAAGGTGCCTACTTTGAGGGAAACTGAGGTTTCCTGTGTGAGGAAAGAGTGAGGCATCATTGTCCTATGTACGATGTTTCTCGTATCTTGTATCTTCTTCAGTAAATGTCTCTGTTTTTCATATTACATGACTAGATACATTCTAGACAAAATTCATATACCTGGAAGTGGAATTATTGGATCATATGATGATACTGTGTTTAATTTTTTTCAGAGACTAACATTCTACTGAGACTCACCATAAAAATGTATATTTTTTGACACAACAATCTTATTCTAGAAAATTTTCTTAAGGAAATAAAAGGTGTATCTGTGATGCTCCTGCTTAATTAATACTTTAATATTCAATTTTCATTTATATTTGTATTTCAATTGACATTTATATTTCTTGGTTGATATATATTGTATATTTCTGTATATGTGCATACAAAAGCTCGATGGTTTTTATTATACTCACAATCACATTTATTACAGTCATAGGATACAAATTCGAACCAGCCAAAGAAAGAGACACATAGGACAGAGTCTAGGAAGGGTCCCGACCGCAGGCCTCTTTTACAGTTGTCAGCTTCCTGTGGAGTCACGGACAGTTCCCTCTACTGGCCACAATGTGTTAGTGCGCACAGGGCACCGCCAGCGAGGAACGCTCACCAATGCTGTGGAGTCTAGATTTTCAATGAAGCTTTATTACTTGTCATGATTGATTGGCTATTTGCCCCCGTGGTTGAACTCACTGGCTAACCTCACCGGCTAACCCCGCAGGTTCCAGGAGACCTGGCTCACATCAGGCAGGCTCCACAGGCTCATCCTGAGCCATCTATTAGCATAAAGCACCCAGTGTGGCCTGGGGAGCTCACCAGGGATAACAAAGTCACTGCTGTGCGTGGGTCTCCCTAAAAACATTAAGCCAGAAGTTTCTCGAGGTTAAAGTCTTTATTCCACAGTTCTTTTGAAATAATGAGGATGACAGAAAAAATGACAATCATTTCCCTGGCTGGTGTAGCTCAGTGGATTGAGTGCGGGCCTGGGAAGCAAGGGGTTGCCAGTTCAATTCCCAGTCGGGGCACATGCCTGGGCTGCAGGCCAGGTCCCCAGTGGGGGACACATGAGAGGCACCACACATTGATGTTTCTCTCCCACTCTTTATCCTTCCCATCCTCTCTCTCTAAAAGTAAATAAATAAAATATTTTTAAAAAATGACAATTGTTAATAGAGACATTTAATTTACACATTTTTATTTTTTATGTTTAGTCCTCACCCAAGGCTGTTTATTGATTTGAGAGAAAGAGAAAGACAGAGAGAAAGAGAGAGAGAGAGAGAGAGAATCACTGATCAATTGTTTCCTGTATGAACCCAGGCTGGGGATTGAACCCACAGCCTAGGTATGTGCCCTGATCAGGAATGGAACCCCTGGCCCTTTGGTGCGCAGGGTGACCCTGCAGCAAGCGGAGCCACCCAGCAGGGTGTACGCTGTCATTCTGAGCATCATAAGTCTGTCAGATGATCATGAACATCTGACTGGACAGCAGGAAAACACGTTCGTAATCAGACAGAGCATTCATTTCGTTTTCAGTTCCCGTGTGTGATGCAGCTCTGTGGGGTGGTGGAGTGCTCCGGCCCGCGGAGCAGTCAACTGGGGCTCGACCACCTACCTAGAACAAATGAGTTGGGGGGACAAGAGGCGCGAAGAATGGCAGCAAGACAAAACATTCTGATCAAGCTGCAAACTTTATTTTTCCGAACTGGGTATATATATAGGGGGGGAGGGAGAGGAAGGAGATTACGTTGCTTGCTATTGGCTAGCTTGAGACAAAGAAGGGCCCGCTTATTGATTACTTGGGTGCAACTGGTACTCGTGGACACCTCATGTGCCTGTAGCCGATTGGCTTGGGGAGTGCATGCACACCTCATGCACCTGTAGCCGATTGGCTTGGGGAGCGCATGCACACCTCATTTACCTGTAGCCGATTGGCTTTGTGGAGCGCACAGGTTCCTGTAATCAATGCAATGTTTTTAGCTAGAAGCCAGGTGTAAGGTTCCCAACATCTGCTCCCCTTTTTATTACTTTGAGGGCGAGGAGAATGTAGGTAGGGTAGACTTTAACCGGCTGGGGGGAGGCAGAGGCCTGACTCCTCCTGGGCTCATTCTGAGCTTTAGGGTACCTTTTGGGAGGAGAGGAGTTGGGTACCAACCTCTTTGCAAGTCAGCTTACCTCTCAGGAGACTCGAAGTGGCCGTATGTACAGGCCTCTCCTTGCAGTGCTTTGCCTTGCACCCAGCGGTGTCTATCACAGCTACTTGGCTGTGAAGCATACCTTCGAGGGTTATGCTGCTCCCGCAGGAGGGGAACCTGGCAGGAATCGTGGGCTAGCACCCCAGCGGCTGTACGGCTCAGAGTACGCTCCATGTTTCAGCATTTCTAATTGTTGATAGTGCACCTGAATAGGTCTTCCTAGTACACTGTTAAGTTGGTCTTTGACTAAGTTATACCTCTAAGAATCCAGGGGGCAAAGGAGAGGATGAGGGTGATAGAAACTAAAGGTCCTAAGAGCGGAAAGAGGTAGGGGAGAATTCCGTTAAGTCCACCCCAAAAGGGGGTGTTCGGAAAGTTCTTTTCTTCTTTTTTCCAAGTCTTCTTGTAACTGTTTTATCTTGTCTCGGACGATGCCTGGTTTGTTGGCATAGAAGCAGCAGTGTTCCTGTAAAGCCAAACAGATACCTCCCTGTTCTGCAGTAAGTAAATCTAGACCTCGTCTGTTTTGAAGGACAACTTCTGTTAGGGAGTCTACTTGGTCTTGGATGTCACTAATGGTACTTGACAGAGCCTGGACATCATCAATTAGTTGTTTAGAGAGCTTTGTGTATGAATGGACTGCGACTCCCAATCCTGCAGTCCCTGTGGCAACTGCTCCAGAGACGCCTAATCCAACTAATAAGGGTATGAATGTTAATGCTCTTTTTGTCGCCCCACAATATGGTCTAAGCTGGGAATGGGGACAGGCTCGTCTCCGGGGAAAACATCTATATCTGGTAGTAAGGTAGCTAAGACACATAGCCCAGTCCAGTTAGCGGGCAAGGCTGAAAAGGCCAGGTTATTTCCACAAACGAGAATTTGTCCATGACCTGGGCAAAGGGGGTTACTATAATTGGTTATGCTTCTACAACTAGTAAACTCTATAAAGCCGACGGGAATGTCGAAGCTATTATTTTGAGCTATGCCTTGTAAGCACGGGGAGGGTGGGAATATTGTAGGTTGGACTCTAAAAGGTAAACTAGGGTTACATTGTAGCTGTGATTTATTAAGGGTGGATATATTGACAGGAATAGCTAAAGGCATGGGGTGCCTAGGCTCATACATAACCGGCAATCTTCGGCTAGGTGAGGGTTAGATATGTTAAGAGCTTGATGTGTGGCTATTAAAATGACAGCAGTCTGGGTATCTAGGTCTACTCCCCGCGGTTTGGGGAAAGCAAGTAATTCAGTGGGGTGGATACAGTCAAATCAGTGAATTCTTTAGCCACGGCCTTGATTTCTTGAATGAGAATTAATGCTTCTTGAATGGAGGTTTTTTGAAGAAGGGGTTTTTGGTGGATTGTTGGTGGCTCGGGGTTGTTTAGAATGGGGGCCAGAATACGGGTGGCTGCGGGCGGTAGGTTTGAGGGTGCATAGGGGGGCGGCCGAAAAGCTGGAAGATCTTTAAGTGAGGGGGCAGAAGAGAGAGGAGGCCAGTCAAGGTTATTGTAAGAAGCTGCCTCTTTTTCGAGTTCGGCCTCTTCTGCTGGGTTTAATTGGTCGACATGGTTATCTGAGGAATTACGGGAAGGGTTAGGGGTTTTTTTAATCTCTTCCTCTATGTTAATAGAAATTGAGGGGCAAATTGAGGGGGGCCCTCGAAGGGGGCCGAGATTGATTTTTTGAAATTTCTTGTCCCTCTTTACAGAGATTTTGGGCTGAAGGGGCCCTCGAGGGGGACCGGGATTGAATTTTTAGAACTTCTTGTCCCTCTTTACAGAGGCTCTGGACATCCGGAGAATGCCCATGAGTGACTAAGATTTCTTTAATAAGATTAAAATAACTGAAGGCGGTGATAGGGACGGTCTCGGGGCCAGAGATTCGATAATAGTCATTAAGGCAATCTCCGACCCGGTTCCAACACTGCGGGTCAATCGTCCCCTCTTGGGGGAACCAGGGGCACATTTTGAATATAAAGTCAAAAAATAAAACTAAATCCTTTTTCTTAACTCGAGTTCCTCGCACCTTGAGAGTTTGCTTTAATCGACTTATAAAAATATCACTTTGTGAACATGCTTGTCCCATGATTGGGGGCCTTACCTGGCCGAGTTCGCCGTCGAGGGGAGGGGCTCCTGGATCTGTCTCGCGGTGAGTAGTCGCAGCGATCCAATCTGTGCGGGGAAGTCACTGGCGGGGACGGCGCTTTGTTCCGGCGGCTATCGGGCCCCACGTTGGGCGCCACTTGCTCCAGCCCGCGGAGCAGTCAACTGGGGCTCGACCACCTACCTAGAACAAATGAGTTGGGGGGACAAGAGGCGCGAAGAATGGCAGCAAGACAAAACATTCTGATCAAGCTGCAAACTTTATTTTTCCGAACTGGGTATATATATGGGGGGGAGGGAGAGGAAGGAGATTACGTTGCTTGCTATTGGCTAGCTTGAGACAAAGAAGGGCCCGCTTATTGATTACTTGGGTGCAACTGGTACTCGTGGACACCTCATGTGCCTGTAGCCGATTGGCTTGGGGAGTGCATGCACACCTCATGCACCTGTAGCCGATTGGCTTGGGGAGCGCATGCACACCTCATTTACCTGTAGCCGATTGGCTTTGTGGAGCGCACAGGTTCCTGTAATCAATGCAATGTTTTTAGCTAGAAGCCAGGTGTAAGGTTCCCAACATCGGAGCGTTGTAAAGAGCGTTACATTTTCAAATGAGTTTATAAGTTAATCTGTGTCCTGTGTTAATACACAACTTACACCGTATCTCTACCATATGTTAATATACAAGTTTGAACTAATTTCAACGTACCACTAACCATCAATATTGTAAGAAAGAGTTAACAGAAAATTGACTGGTACCGATTGTTCCCTTGGATCCTGGCAGGGCTTCCCTGTTAATTGCTTGGCCCACATTTTGTCATCATTTTCTAGGGTCAAATATTTACTTTCCATTAGATGGAATCAGGTATTTAATACTTATGCATTTATTTACATTTATTCATTTGCAATTTCTAATGTATTAAATAATTTATTTAAAGCAAATAGCATGGTGTTCTTTTGGAAATGAAGAGTTTACCTGAGAGATAGTTTCGTCCTTTTTTAATGTGGGACTTACTGCAGATTTTAAAAGAATAACTGAGGTTTTATCGTGTTTTGGGGTAATCATCTGAAAATCCACTTTTAGAGATGTACTTAAAGGGCCCTTGGCTGGTGTGGCTCTGGATTGAGCACTGGCCTGTGAACTGAAAGGTCACTGGTTCGATTCCCAGTCAGGGCACATGCCTGGGTTGTGGGCCAGGTCCCAGTGTAGGGACCACCAGAGGCAGACACCCCTTGATGTTTCCCTCTCTCCCTCCCTTCCAGTCTCTTCAAACATAAATAAGTAAATTTTTTAAATAAAATGTACATAAAGGTAGAGTATTTAAAAGGTTTAGTTAAATGTGATAAATGTGTGTTTCTATTTTGCTCTTTATTTATAAAAACTCTGCCTATACAAAGATATAATTTCTAATAATTGAGGGTTTAATTTTCCCCTGTAGGCTAACATTTTATTATGTTCCATTTAATTTATTCTGCTTGGGTGATAAATAGTGCAATTAAAAATGATGATGCTAAGTGCTTTGTCTAGTATCTGTAAGCTTCTTCAACAGGTGTTCTAAATAGCAAAGTTGTAGCAATAGTTCTTGAGTGTTGATACAATTAAAAAATCATGACCAAGATGAGTCTATATTTCATTTTATGATTGTTTCAAAAATTTTGCTGTAAATTCTAGAATTTTAAAACTTGAAGCTTACTTTGAATGTTATATACATATACCTCAAATTTCCATTACTTCATATTATTTGTGTCCATTTATACCTTATAGGTTCATTTTGGCTTTGAATATTTTGCTTTTGTAATATTGTTGCCATTTATTTGCTTAAATCATGCTATGACAGATTGTGCCAGCTCAGCCTTGAAAGATTCATGGGTTTTCTCCAGGAACTCACAAAGTAAGTATTGTTAAAGACCTTATTTAAATTTTCTCCAGCTTTTCATTTTGAAACATTTTAAACATACCAAGAGGTTGAAAGAATGGTATACCCATTTACCCTCCACCTAAATTCAACAATTATTAACAATGTGGCATACTAGCTTTATCTGGACAATTTATTCCTAGGTACTACAACATGCATGTCCTAAAAATAAGGACATTTTTCTAATTAACCTCAATATCATTATCACACTTAAGAAAATGTAAGTTAATTTGATTACAACATCTAAAGTCATTTTAGATATTTTCAATTGCCTCGAAAATTAGTTTGTAGAATTTTTATTTGTTTGTTTTTGAACCAGGGTTCAGCCGAGGTTCATACTTTGTATTTGTCTCTTCTAGTACAGAAGATCCTTCTCTGCAACCCCATGGCTTTTTTCTCCCTATCATGTGACCTTTCTTTTTCTTTTTTCTTTTTGCTATTTGGTACTGGCTTCAACTGTAAACTACTTGATGTAAGATATATTCCTTCTTTTTATCCTTCATAAGGAAGTGATATAATACCAAGTAATTGCTTGAGTATTTAAAAATATATTTTAAGTAATCATAGTTACAAACTTCAGATTCTCTAAGAATCATTGTGATCTGGTTCAAGTGCATTAGCAAAATGGCCCAACTCTAGAATCTCCATTCGTCAGTCTGGAACGAAACCAAGGATTCTGCACTTTTAATTGACACCCCAGGACTTTGATACAAATGATGTGAAGGCCACACTCTAAAAAATGTTGGAAAAGAAGGATGAGTAACTAGGCCTTCAGTTCAGGCAAGTCAGCAATTTGACGTAGGGAGGTTCTCAACCTGAATTTATTGAGCAACTGTTCTGTGACTGCAGATGAAAGGGGCCCCATACTAAACCTGACAAGCTCAGGGGAGGCCTGTGCATTGCCCTTATTAACCCAGAGACCTAAAGTCACCAAAAAGGATGGTGTGAAATTAAAACTTTTCAGTTAAAAGTTGTCAGTTTATGGCAGGTGGTCATGTCCTAGGCTAGAATCTTCCTCATAAAAGTCAATTTTTACCTTACTTAAGCCTGCCTAGTGTCTTTTTTGCATCTAAGATAACATACCTTTAGAATGTCAAAGTAATTTCCTTTTTCCAAATCCCTCAAGCACAGATCACCATGTGGAGACCACAAATCCCCTTACTGTTATTGAGTTAATTGTTGACTGTTACTGACCTGTACCCACCTATGTAAAAGATGTGTCTATCATTTTACTTTTTATCCAGTCCCAGAGGTTCCCCTGATTTAGTCTCTCCCACCTCCCTAATCTGTCACCAGCAGATTTCATGTAACCATCCTATGTCTTCTCTGTCTCTCTCTCTCTCCTCATCTGAGGACATTCCTTTATTGCTTCTAGAGAGAGGCAAAGAAAGAGAGAGAAACATGAATTGGTTGCCTCCAGTATGCTCCCAGACTGGGGACCAGACACACCCAGACCAGGGATCAAACTTGAAACTGAGGTATGTGCCCTGATTCAGAATCAAACAACCAATGGAGCCACACTAGCCAGGGCCATCTTCTCTTTTCATTGTAATGTGTAAAGCAGGGTACAGAACTGCCGTTCTCTGGAGCATTTTTTCTCAAGCCACTGAGGTTTTGCTTCCTGGCAGTTGTCATCAGTTTGGCTCAAATAAACTCATTGAAAAATTCTTACAGGTTTGGACATTTCTTACATTGACATGACAGACTTCTAGGTTCTGAGGTGGATGAATAAACTACATAGATACAATTCGTATCTTCTAGCAGCTTACATTTGACAGATGGCTGGAGTAGGGGATAAACTAGATCATGACTAGTAATGTTGTGAAAAAATAGAAGCATAACATGGTAAGAGGAGCTGAGGGGAGGGGACTAGCTGCTGCAGACAGAATTCACAATCATGATGTTTTATTGGAGACCAGAAATTTAAGGATATAAATATAAAAAATGCTTGGGTGCTGAAGAAATATAAAAAGGCCAGTGTGGCCAAAGCATAGCATTGCATAGCATATGCGATTCATAGCGCAGCATAGAATTACATGAGAAAACTCTTGCCAAGGAAGGCATGGCCCAGCTTATTAGAGCCCGGTGGGCTGTGTTCATGTGTATGGATTATATTCATAGTAAAATATGAAACTGTAATCCACATCTTAAGATGTAGATTTGCCCACCCAGATTCCATGCCCTCTTTCTTCAGAGATGAAAGCTTGATATCCCTTTTTGGAAAGCCTCACTGAATGTAGTCTAGGGAAACCAAAGTACCTTCATCTCTCCTAGCAATCAAATAATTTCCCAAATTTGAAAACTGAGCCCAATAAATATATACATAATACACAATTTATAAGTGTATACACAATTATATACATAACATATTTCTGTATGTACAATGAGATATGTCCAGAAGGTATCCAGCCATGTACTATGAAAAATAGAGGCATTCATTAAAGAAGATACAAGATACAAGAAACATCAAACATAGGACAATGATGCCTCAGTCCCCTCCAAAGTAGGCACCTTAGGACCTCACACAGTTCTCCCAGTCACCATCAGCTGCCCTGTTGTATTTTCCTGAATCTCATCAATGTCCTGAAATCTTTTCCTTTTCAAAAGTGATTTTAGTTTTAGGAAAATCCAGAAGTCACAGGGTATCAAGTCTGGGCTGTATGGGGGCTGAGTTGCCTGAGTGATTTGATGTGATGCATGAGTGGGCGAGTTGTCATGATGACACCACCAATCACCAGTTGCCCGTAGCTGTGGCCTTCTGAATCATCCCAATAGTTTCTGTAGAGGAATTTTCAAGCTTAACACAAAATTTGATGCAGACCCATTACTCTACTTGCTCAGTCATTTTGAATGCGACAGCCACACAGTACACATGCTCACTCAACAGCACCTCCCCCTCCCCCGATAATGCAGTGAAGTTGTAATTGTTCACACATGCACATTGCATTCAAGTCCACTCTCCTTGGCTGCCAGGTTACATTGATGTCATCATGCATACTGTTCTCGTTACATCAACAATGGTTGGACTTTTTCCAGACGGACCTCACATGTATTAAAAACTGTATACATTTTAAACAAAATAATATGTAGTAAAAGCCTTGAATAATATTCCAAATACAGTTGGTAAAGCATTACTATCTTTTTAAAAATATTTTATTTATTTATTTTAGAGAGTGGGGGAAAGGGAGGGAGAAAGAGAAGGAGAGAAACATCAATGTGTAGGTTGCCTCTAATGTGCCCCCTGCTCAGGGCCTGGTCCACAGTCCAGGCATGTGTCCTGACAGGGAATCAAACCAGCGCCTCTTTGGTTCTCTGGCTGGCACTCAATCCACTGAGCCACACCAGCCAGAGCAGCATCTTTTATTTTTTATCTTCACCCAAGGACATTTTTTCATTGCTTTTAGAGAAAGGGAAAGTAAAAGGGAGAGAGAAACACTGATCAGTTGCCTATTGTACGCTCCCTGATTGAGGATATAACCTGCAACCTAGTACATGCTCTGACCAGGCTTGAACCTGCAACCTGGCAGTGTACGGGGCAGCCCTCCAACAACTGAGCCATACTGGCCAGCGCACATCAGCATCTCGTAAAGACATTTCGAAAGGCAAGCTTGGTATCAGCAAAGAAGATTTGTACCACAGATGTCAGGGCTAAGAGGCACCAGAGAAAAACATAAGACAATCATATTCAGTTTGCATCATCAGAACCTGATGTTTTAAGCATTCGACATCTGGCCGAATGTGTGATAAAGAATTTGGCTGGCCTTTGTGTTGTGTTCCTGGGAGGTGACCTTCAAACTTGTGGAACTCCCAGAGTGACTGAATTTCTTTGTCACGTGTGTTAGGTCCATGGAACCACACCTGACAGTTACTGCTGAAGAGGTGACTCAGGAGCGCCCCCCTCTGAATCATGTCGAGAGAGCAACCATGAGATTAGAGGGTTGGGGCCTGGAGTCCATCCTCTGGGGAGAGACTAGGACTGGTGACTGAGTCGTATGGGAAATAATACAAACAATTATGCCTACATAATGAAACCCCAGGAAAAACTATAGACATGGAAGTGTGGGTGACTTCCTGGTTAACGGTACCCTCTCCTCATTGTTACACTTTGATGGCTGGGAGCACAACACACCCCAAATTCACAAGGTCCCATTGGGAACCCTCCCAAGTCTCTCCCGAGGGGTCTTGCTCTCTGGCTGGTTCTGATTCGTATCCTTTCATCATAATACAACTGCAATTGTAAATGTAGACCTTTTCTGTGAGACGTTTAGTGAATTATCAAACCTGAGAGTGTATGGAACCCCCTGAACTTGTAGCCACCTGGTCAGAAGTGAGGGTGACTTGGGGGAACTCTGAGCTTGCAGCTGGCATGTGAAGTGAGGGCAGTCTTAGGGAGAATGGCTCCCCTAACTGCTGAAGTTCAGCCGCATTCTCGGTGCCCTTGTACTTTTTATCTAACAGTCATTTTTGCCAACTTTTAGTTATGTTTTCAGTAAGTAGTTAGGCATTTGGTATTGAATATAAAGGAGAAATTTTAGAATAATGAGAAACTTTTTCCTGGTTAACATTTTCATACAAACATTTAAATTTCAGGTATAGATTGGCGTGAAGTATATAAATATATGTATTTAATAATATTCATCACAGACTCTTCTAAAGTTTAACTTTCAGAATTAGTCTGTATGTTCATTCATGAGGGTGCAGAGAAGCAAATGGCTTTTGAATAAATGCATATAGGGAGTATATATACCTGTATAGAGCTTATCTCTAGAGGGTCCTGAACAAAAAGGTATATTTCTAGGAAAATAAATGTGAACAAATAGAGCACAAGTGGTTTCAAAAGTCTTGGTCCTCTGTCGTTTAAAAAAAGGGGGGAGGGAATACCTTTTCCTTTCCATCTTCCTTCTTATTTACCCATTTTCTTCCAGAACAGGAAATGCTAATCTTGTAGGTCAGGCCATTGATTAGGTCACATTTTTCTTGGTTGGCAGGGTCACTGAGCAGTCCTGTATTTATAAGTGCTTGGGCTACTAGAACTGTCATAGAGAAGGTCTGGCTAACTCTTTGAATTCTCTCTCTCTCATCCTTTTTTTTTTAATGCTGATTCTTTTCCATGAGCTCTCTGCTTACTCCATCAGAGAGCCAAACCAAGCCTCGAAGTTCTGGAGGATCAATCATTTCTGTTCCCTCTTTCTCTTTCTCTCCCCAATCCAAGCATGCTTATCATAGTAGTGGGCCGAGTTGTAATAATAACTCTCATTAATCTTTGTTCTACTGGTGGAAATAGAGAATATGATGAAACATTACTCCTGTGATTATGATGTGTAATATGTCCAAAGACCAAGTATCTAGGTGGGTCTGATCTAATCACATGAGCCCCTTAAAATAAATAGTTTTCTAGGCAGGTCATAAAAAGGGGGTTCAGAGAGATTTGAAGCATGAAAACAATGTACTCATGTTGCCTTGAAGATAGAAGAAACCATGTATGATGACCAGGGAGTGGCTTCCGGATCTGAGAGCTACCCCAGGTCAGTATCTAGCAGGGAAATGGAGACCTTAGCCCTACAGCCACAAGGATCCGAACTCTTCCAATGAGCTGAATAGCCCGTGAGCAGATATTCCTGAGATCTTCTGGATAAGAGCCCAACCTGGGCTCTTGATTTCAGCAATTAAGACCTCAAACAGAGATCCCAGTTAAGACCATCCAGGCTTCTGCCTTACAGAACTGTGACCTAAGAAATGAGTGTTGTTTTAAGCTTTGAATATTTGTGATATGTAGTTACAAAACAATAGAAAACTAATATAATGATCTTAGCATCTAAAAAGCATTAGCTGGTGGGATTCCACTGAGCCTGTTTTCTCGTCTGTATAATGAGGATGATAATGCCTGACATGTTTGTTATGTGGCTTAACTTAGATAATGAGTGTGGGAACAACTTTGTAGATTGCAAAGTGCTAAAGAAAAACATGAAATATTTTTGCGGCATCACTGGGCATGTACTTAAATTGGATCCAGGAACCTCATGTCAACACTTCCTCCAGTTAAGTGTGTGGCAGTGTCGAGGCTGTAGCTGAGGCAGCGGACAAGGAGGAAGACAGTGACCAGGTGAGAAGCCTTCCTAATCTGTACCTGAGATTGGGTCAGAATATACTATCAGCAGACAAGGCTAATACTCCTGTTTTTGTCTGGTTTTTGTGTCCGAACACAAACAGTTCCAGGTATTTGGAATGCAAACCACATCAGAGGGTTAAAGCATCTTTAAAAAGTACACAACTTTCAAATATTTAATTGTCTTCTCTCCCCCCAAAAATGTAGGAAGGCGATTGTTCTGTCCACTATGATTTAATTGTGTGTCAGAAATGATCTTTCACTGCCGTTTACTCTCTCATAACCTGTTGGCATTATCGCCAAAATAGCCTCTTTCTGCCATCATCAAGGATTCTTATATATCCACCCAGTCTCCCTGGATTTTGTGGCTGTTGGTTACTCTTTCTCTTTTCTCTTGGATGTTGAAAAATAGGCACACTTAATTCACAATACTGGTGATTTTTCTGTCACATTTTCTACATAACCTAAAGCACATTTGCAGGCATGTTTCAACACATAATGGGAAAAGAGGCAGCGTTGTTAAGATTAAACTCTTAGGATAAGCCAAGTCCAACTTCATGTTTGGTCAAGCAGACTGTTTTCCAAGAAGAATTTAATTATATTCTTGACCATACCTAATTTGGAAGACAACAGAGCAACTGTAATCACTTCTAAAATGAATTTTTTCTACTTGTTTTAAAAAATTGAGGGATCTCTGTAGAGTTTTTCCATCAATTAAAAAATAGCAGCAACAGAAGAAAGTAAATTTAAATCAACTATATATCTTCTTTTATTTATATAAATGTTTCAATCTACTTTTAAGCCAATTTTTAAAATGAAAAAATATTATTATTACCACTAAATTTATTATTTTAGAAGGTTTTGTCCTTTTGTTTCATTTTGCTCTTTTATTTAACTTAAATATACATGCTACTTAATATTATGCAAACTTAATATACATAAGTCAGTAGGGGCTTGTTAAGAGTAAGGTCACTTGCCCGAGCGGGGTGGCTCAGTTGGTTGGAACATCATGCCATATACCAGAAGGATTGCTGGTTCAATCCCAGTCAGGACACATACCTAGGTTTTGGGTTCAATCCCAAGTTAGGGCATGTACAGAGGCAACTGATCAATGTTTCTATCTATCTATCTATCTATCTATCTATCTATCTATCTATCTATCTATCTATATCTCCCTTCCTCTCTCTCTAAAATCAATTTAAAAAACATATCCTCAGGTGAGGAAGGAATACAAAGAAAAAAATAAAGTCACCTTATGTTACCTAATACTTTTTAAAGTTTTTTAAATTTATTTATCTTTAGAAGGGAAGGGAAGGGAAGGAGAGAGGGAGAGAAATATCAATGTATGGTTGCTTCTCATGTGTCTCCTGCTGGGAACTGGCCCCTGCTAGGAACTGGCCTGCAACCCAGGCATGTGCCCTGACTGGGAATCGAACAGTGATCTTTTGGTTCATAGGCCTGCACTCAATCCACTGAGCTACACTAGCCAGGGCTCCTAATGCTTTTTTTTTTTTAAGGTTTATTGTATTCTCATTTGAGAGAGAGGGGAAGGGAGAGAAATAGAGGGAAGCACCCATGTGAGAGAGAAACGCTGATTGGCTGCCTCTTGCACAAGCCCCAAACAAAGGCTGAACCTACAACGTAGGCACGTGTCCTGACCGGAAATCGAACTGGTGACCTTTTGTTTATGAGACAATGCTCCAACCTACTGAACCACATCAGCCAGGGCAAAAAAAAAAAAAAGGCAAAATACTGAACAGACACTTCACCAAAAAAGATACACAAATGGCAAATAAACACGTAAAAAGATGTTCAATATCATGTTGTTTTATTTGTTGTCAATGGCAAATGCAAATTAAACTACACTGAGACACCACTACTGGAATCACTGGTATGAAAAGAGTGGCAACACCAAATGCAGGTGAGGGTGTGGAACAACTGGAAATCTTGGGAATCATATATATTCTTGATGGGGATCCTGCTTTGGAAAGCGCTCACTTCTGTAGCTTCTTAAGAAGTCTGTGTATACTTACCTATGACTCAGCCATCCCACTCTTGTGTATTTACTTAAGAGAAATGATAACACTTACCCACACAAGAATTTGTACCTGAATGATCTCAACAGCTTTTTCAAGATGAGCTAAAATCTAAGTCATCCAAATTGATGGGTAAATGTTGGTATAGCTACGCAATGGAAAGCTATTCAGCTGTGAAAGGAACAGACTGTTGAATTGCACAACATGCATGAATTGCAAACACATTATTAAATGGAAGAAGATAAACACAAAGACTACATACTGTATGACTCTATTTATGTGACAATTTAGATAAGGCTAACCTATAGTGACATAAAGCGGGACAGTTGTTTCTAAAAGGAGGGGAAGGAACTGACTACAAAAAGACAGTAGGAAGCTTTTGGGGGGTGAGGAAAATGTTTGATATCGTGAATGTGGCAGTGATTACAAGACTGTTTCCATTTGTTGATGTTACCAAATTGTACAATTAAAATAGATGGATTATATATATATATATATATATATAATGCTAATTTTTTGAGAACAGGAGCTGAGTCAGCAGCCTGTATCTAAGGCAACCCTGGCAAACAGAACAGATTGCTCTGCTTAATCTGAATTTGCTGGGGTGAGAAAGAGCCAACTTTCCCTCCAGGACAGACAACATTAAACTTGGCTAAACTCAGGGTTCATTAGCAAGGAGGAAGGTGGGCTTATAATCAGTAGTGTCTGCTACCCAGGACTATATATATAGGATTTGGTGAACACTAATACCCATATTAAAACTAATCGTATATAACCTTCATCTTGTAATTAAAGTCCAGTCTTTCATGTACAGCAACTGTCTGTGGGACCATTTCTGATAACCCAAACTGTGCAGAATGTTAATGAAAAAGAGCAATTCAATCAAGACACATATTGAGCAAATTTCCCAGCTCAATCAGTGGGTGACTCAGAGAAGAGTAGGTTAAGCTGCTCCTTTAACAGTTGTGACATTGTGATCAGCACATGTGGTATGTGACCTTTTCTAAACTCTCTATTTTCCTTTCCTACATATGGGTTATTTTGTTTTCCATCCTTGGCTGCTTAGCTTGTCCTTCTGTCTTTGAAGGGAGGACATTTTTGGCCTGACTCTCAGAGAGGAAAGACATATGCTGCTTTGCTCTTGAAATCTGTTTATTTTTCCCCACTACATATGTTTTGCCTCCTCCTCTGATGTCCGTGCTGAAATTTAAGAAGCCTGCTTTGCACTGATGGTTCTCATTAAAATAGGCCCAGGCTGGTCCCTGCTTCTACCTAGATTTCAGGACCATAGATTTCGATGTTCGATTTGTAGAGCTATGCATAACCTATGTTCTCTACTCCTGATGCATAACTGTAGTTGTCAGAGAATTTAGGCATCAAATGACTAAGACCTGGTACAGGCTGACTTGAAACATCTGATATTTAAGTAAGACAATCCACTTGGTGCATGCTTCTGCATTGTCTAGGTCCTAAATACCTTAGGAATGTAGGTAATCAAAAAACAAACAAACCTGGCTCCATTATCTCAATAGTCCCCTTTCTCCCTGAAAGCCCTCCCTGAGTCATACACCTGAAGCCATGCCCTGAGCCCTGGAGAAGGTTAACAGAAGGATCTGTTTGAATAGTACTGTCTCTTGGAAACCTGTAACTGAAATTATTGTCCATCATGTTGATAATTCACAATAATGAATTCGTCCTTGGATTTATGTTCATCCTGCTGATTTCTTTTATTAAAAAATGAAAACTATGTAGCCATTGGCACTTTCACTTTTGTCTTAGTTGTTAGGAAACCTAAACGCTAAACCTTCTGAAGAACTGTAATGAGGAGCCTAACTTGGATACTGATTAACAGCTGAAATATTTGTTTTTCAAATGGTCTTAGTCAGAGCCCCTGGCACAAGTCCAACTATAGAGACCTGGGCCCAGGCCCTAGAGATATTGTGACTGGTCACTTCTGCTAATTAAGGCCTCTCTTGTCCCTAATGCAGTTCTCATTCCATACCTTGAATTGACAATGAGTTGTCCCAGGACAGGCTTAAAGAATATCTGGACCAAGAGGAAGAGAACCTCCCAATCCTAACACAGAATAGTTTCCTCAATTGGGGTTGGGGGGTCTCAGAAGAACCCTCATGCTGCTGTAATGATAAACTTCCCTGTTTGCCACATCCTCCATCTGCACAACTACCTTCGGAGAGCGATCTTTACTGTGTTTCCGTGCTAGCTTGGTTCGATCTTGCTCACCCCTAACGTGGCCTCGCCACTCATTTTTCTTTCTTGCTCTCCATTCCCTCTTCTTCATACTTAGCGGGGGTCCCTGTATCTGTGTTCTCGTTCTAATCTGTCTGCCCACCATGTCTCAGCATGGTCCACAAGGATTCTTGATGGTTGTCATTCCACTGAGATTAGGTATGGCCAGGTGCCCTGCCTTGACCAAATAAAATGTAAATGGAAACTTTAAAATCCAGCATGTAATTTATGTGATAAACAGAAGCATGCGTTGAAAGGAAGCCTCCATCAGCTTGGATCCCTGAGTTACAGAGTTAACAGAATACACTGCTAATTTGCAATGATCAAGAAAGATGCCTTTGCTAGTTTAAGCTTCTGAGTTTGGGGAGTTGTTTGTTACTGCAGTATAATCTGTCATATCCTGACAAAGTGTTCTCTCCTGTGTTTATATTTTATGTTTCTGCTTCACAGCATTCTATACAGCCTTACCAATCCTAAATTTCATTGGGGCTCTCAGGACTTTGTTTGCATTGCTTTTTATTCTCTGCCTTATTATCCATCATTATTCTTGTTGACTTCACATCCATGATTTTGACCTTCAGTATCTTAGACTCATAGTTTCTGCCCTCTCTACCTTTACAACTTTTTCCTTTATATTTATTAGCATCCATTTGGATCATATCCTAAAACTCATTGTAAGGCATCTACATCAATACTGAAATCCCTAAGTTAAACTTTTCTTCCAAATTCCAAATTCCTGACCACTCTTCCTTGGATTCATCTTGATTAAAAGCATTTTGTGCCTATTTCCTTATGGGAAAACTAAACAGCAAAACCCACACCCATCTCATCCAGCTATTGTGGGGTTTAACTGAGACAATCCACAAAAGCCCTCAGAGCAGGCCCTGGCCTGTGGCGAATGCTCAGTGGTTGTTAGTTCTGATAACTTTCATTACAATGCACTGCAGCAGCTGCTGTTATCAGATTTGCTCTCCATTCCTGTCGTTTGGGATATTTTGTTCTAATTCTAACTTCGTCCTGATTTCTATTTATTTGCACTAAGTCTATTAGCATTCTTTGACAATGAATTTTCACTCCCCGCATCCCAGCTGTGGCTCCCCCTAAATTACCTAGTTCCTTTACTTGGAGTTGACTACAGGAGCTTGAAGGAGACCAGGGAAGACTGGCAGGAAGAGCCTCCGGCTGAGCCAGCCCAAACCATCACCCCATAGAATTATCTTGAGAAAAATAAGTAACTTCTGCTCTAATCCATTAGGTTTGGGGGTGATTTGTGACAATAGCAAAAACTAACTGATGCCCTTTATAGCTGTGTGACTTTGAGCCAACTGGTTATCCTCTCTGAACCTCTATTGTTTCACCCATAGAATGAAAATAATGTTTACTTTGTATGTGAAGATTAAGCAGCTGTCACAGTGAATGCTCAATAAAGTGAATGCTTCTTCTTCATGACATTCTGGAGTATTCACAATAGACATTACTTTCTCCTTCTCTAAATTTCTTACTATAACTTTTACCTTCGCTGGATCAGTCTGTGCCCCCTTTTCATGAAAGTTTTCTACCATGTTCCAGGAGTTCTCTTTCCTTGCCTTGCTTTTTGCTTGAGTTCCTCACGTCCCCTCTCTGAAGAGTCCCACTGTTTGTGAGCTCGCACGTGTCCACGGCTTTCTGATCACGCAGCGAACACTGGACTCCCCATCTGTCTTGAATTCCTAGTGTTTTTTCTAACATCTTCATTCAATTATCCGGTAACATCTGAACCACAACAATCAACTGTACTCATTATTTCCTCTCCCATAGGGTGACCTTCCCCCCTAACTTATTTTTTTTTAATTCTCACAAAGGAAATTTTAAATTTCCAATTTCCTTTATCATCTGTAGCCAGTTAGTTTCTAAGTCTGTTAAATTTTCCCACCGTATTCCCTCTGTTCCCCTTCCCCACCGCCACTGCCTTGCAGGCCTTCCGCACCTCCGTCCCACTGCCGTCCTGGCCACTGACCTTCCATTTCCCTTGATTCCACTATTTCTACTTACTCCTAGCAATAGGCTTGTCTTAGAAAGATTTTGGTCTTATTTGGTTTTTCTGCTCAAGACTCTGCAATAATTCCACTTCACCTCCCCTTCAAGCTCCAATTCCTCACCCCGGTTTCTTCCTACCCATGGTGGCCTCGTCGCAGTACCTAAACTTGTCTCCTGCTTCTCAATGAATTGCTCCCTTCTGGAGAATGTGTTCTTAGCTAAGCAGCTCCATAAGAAGATGCTGAGGCAAAGAGGAGGGGGGAACGTGGAAAAGGAAGGAGCAATGGGAAGCTGCACAGAGAGGCGTTAGGTGCTACTCTGCTACAGGATGAGCCAGCAGGAACTCATGGCAGGGGCAGCAGGGGGTGGGGCCTGATGAAGGTGTCTGCACACTGCGCTTCCTGGACAGGCTGCTGGAGATGCGGACCTTCAAGCAGTGCATGGTAGAGAGAACACAGGAGGACTGGCTCGGTATGGCTGCCTTTGTCTCCTATTCTCATTGATGAACACTCCCGCCACAGGGAATGAACTGGCCCCCACTCCTGGGTTTCATCACATCCTGTTTGGAAGTTGCTTCAGGTGGCAGATCTTAACAGTACAGCATGGGGTGTTTCAGCCAAGGCCAAAAGTATAAGGAGGAGAAACCCCAGCAGCTGTCAGAAGAGGCCAAAGCAGAGGGCCCAACCAGCTCAGGCTGGTGCCAGGTCGGCCCAGCACCGAGAGGCCCTGAGGAGGCCCTGGAGCTGGGTCTCATACAGTCTGCCTGTGGCTCTGCCCCTCCAACCATATCTTCTTTTCTGTCTTCATTTCTTTGCGTGGGCTATTCCCCCACAAACTTTTATTCCTGCTGCCATTCCAAGTCATACTGATTCTTTTGTGACTGTTCACGTTTCACTCTTTCCATAAAGCTCTTCCTGACTACCAGCAGAAGACATTTGCTGTTTTGGTTGTCTCTCCCTGTTAGCATACTGTTCTCTCCTTGGATTGGGAGTGTGTGGTGGGGAGCTTTCTTTGTAAAGTCTTTTCCCCTCTTTCTTGTCCAATACCTACTATGGGAGAGAAAGTTCAATGCTTCTTCTACCCCCACCTCGTATACACATTTTAAGCTCAGCTGATCAGTTCTTGGTTCCCTGGGTTTTAAACCTTGCACTAGTAACACAAAGGCAGAGTGAACGTCTGAAAATGGGACGACTCACTAGTCTGTAGTCTTGTCAGCTGTACTGTTTTGGTGGGTGATCTTGGCCTTGATTCTGATGCCTAGCATTTGAACTCTCTTGGTTTCTATGTGTCCTCCAAGCCTCAACCTCCAGGCCCCTGTGGATTCTGTGAACCCCACTCTCACTGCCCCCTGATATCACCTCAACTAATTTGTCTTTGTTTAAGGTGACCAGTTAGTTAGTGTTGCTTGTCACTAAGAACTCAGTTTATACTTAGTAGCTTCTGTTACCTTCTGCCACTTTGGGACATTTATAATACTTGGAGATGGTCTGTGTAAGATGTCGAGCATTGGAACATGGCACACACACAAGAATCGCGGGAACAGTGTTACATATTGTTGAATGCAACAACATTATTGCCATATTCAGTAAATATTAGTCAAGTTTCAGACACTATGGGAAATGTTCAGGCAAAATGAGAAGGAGTATGAGTTATTTGTTTAACATAAAAATATGTTAATAAAATCAACAGATTGGGACAATAGAGACTATGTTACAAAGTACATGGACAGCAGGAAAGGGGCAGTGGTGCATGAGTGCTGGAGCCATCAGAGAAGGCCACTGCCTGGGGAGGAGGTGTTCCTGTTGGGTCTTGAAGGATCACCAGGAATTCACCGGGTAGTAAAAGGAGGGGTGGGCATCCTAGCCAGAGGAAGACATGGCTGAGCTCTGAAAGGATGGGTTTGCTCAAGGGAAAGTGAAGAGGTTAGAGCATGTGATTGCCAGGCAATTCTGAAGAACAGCTTTAATGACTGTGCACGTGGGTCCATGACCTCATTCAGCTGCCGTGAGGCAGTCCTCGGGCAGGTTGAGCTGGAGATGTAAGCAGAATAAATGAGACAACAGGTATAAAGTGCATGTTCAAGATTCAGTACATAGTGGCTGTTATTATGATTACTGTCTTTAGAGGTAGTAACTACTTAAGAGATATTTGTTAACCAGATTTTACAGAGGGCCAACAATGACACTCAGAGAAGATATTTGGTTGGTCCAAAACCAAATAGCTAATATTTTCTGGAAACATAATTTTAATCTTAGGTACCCTGACTTTCCAATATCAAATGTTACCTTCCAGGATTAGTTACTTCCTGTATGTTGTCAAGGATCTTTTGATGAAAGAATCGTAGAATGGTGTCCATTCCTAAAACAAATCCTATTTCTTAGCATGTCTTCTTTGTAAAATTTGAATATTGTCTTGGCCCCTAGAAGATTGTCAGGTTTATAAGTTACTTGGCTGTAAGTAAGCTTCTTGATTAAAAGTATGGAGAAGGTGTCATAAAATAACAAAAGATGGGGACCTTGAGGCACACGTGGAGAAAAGAAGTGCTCAGAGAACTGACAGTGCGAAGTATTGCAGAACATTTGTCTCTATCAGGAGTGGATAGAAGGAAAACTTTATAAAAAAGACAAGCAGAAAGAAGCACCAATAACAGTGATGCTTTGTAGCATCTTCTCCAAAATAGGACAGAAGGAAATGACGAGTATCTTCATAAATGTCTGTATCTTTTTAAACATTGAGATATCAGTAACATAGTATGAATGTATTTCTTACTTTTCAGGTAATTGGTGTCCAGCTATAATTTCTGGTGTGTTGCTACTCTTGCAAACTTGATTTCGAAGTCTAACTTTCCTGTTGAAGGTTTTTATTGTAACAGATACCCAGCAGGTGGGGACATCCTGCAGGGGCCAGGGGACAAATGCTGTTTGCATGTCCTTGTGAACAGCTGTCTTCCAGACGCTACCCCCCCAATTTGACTTCCTCTTCCTCATTTAAAAAAAAAAAAGGCACACTAGTCAGGTTCCCCAATGACCAGTTTCTTGTCAAATTAATTTTTTTTAGAGTTTTGCTATAGCTGGTCACTATTTCATTTTCATCTTTAATGCTTGACTTTCAGGAAGAGGCTCTTTCCTAGTTTGTCTTTCCCCTTCGGGTTTCCGGTGCTTCTTTCACATAAACGAGAAGACAAATGACAGTTTGTCTCCTCACAGGTGTCCAACTGCCTTTTCTAAGCAGGCACTGAGAAAGTTTTCCCATGTTCATAAAGTCTTACATTCTAGTCTTATGGTGGTTGTACAACAGTGCTTCCTGACCCTGCATGTTGATGATGACGATAGTAAGGGGGCGGAGGGGGAGGATAGTGATCAAGGAAAATACCTATTGGATACTTACTTGATGCCAGGTACTATGCTAAGAATCTGGATTCTCACCTTTTTATGTTGGCCTTACATTTATTCCCATTTTCTAGATAAAGAAACCGAAGACGAAAAGATGAATAATTATAAAAGATAAATAACTTTCCAAAGATCACTCAGTCAGGTAAATGTGGGAGTTGGTGTTTGGTCCCAGACAGTCTGATTTCAGCATTATTCACCATTGGTTTTCCTGTGTGAAATCCTTGTTAAATTCTATTTAAGTGTATTTTTGAAGTTATGCTCTGGAAACTCAGACATTTAATTAAGATACTATAAGCCCTTTAAGAAACCATTAAGCATCAGAAAGTAGGTTCTTCCTGGCATTCTCTATGACCAGTAATGGAAGGTATAGCAATATAAAAGTTTTGCATTTGGACTCTGTTTCAAGAGATAAAAACCCTTTCACTGTTCACCTTTTTTATCTTCTTTTTCTTAGGTAAGTCCCTTTAACATTTCATATAATAAGGGCTTGGTGATGATGAACTCCTTGAATTTGATTTTATCTGAGAAGCACTTTACTGCCCTTACATTCTAAATGAAAGCTTTGCTGGATAGAGCAATCTTGGATGTAGGTCTTTGGATTTCAGGACTTGGAATACTTCTTTCCAGCCCCTTCTTACCTGTAAGTTCTCTTTTGAGAAATCAGCTGACAGTCTGATGGGGACTCCTTTGTGGGTGACTGTCCCCTGATCTCTTGCTGCTTCTAGGATTCTCTCCTTCATTTTAATCTTGGCTAATGTAAGGATGATGTGCCTTGGTGTGTTCCTTCTTGGGTCCAACTTCTTTGGGACTCTCTGAGCTTCCTGGATTTCCTGGAAGTCTGTTATCTTTGCCAGACTGGACAGCAAACTCACAGGTATTAACAACCACACCTAAAACAAAAGCAAACTAAGAGGACAGCTAGATCAGGAGCAGAACCATAGAAATGGAGATCACATGGAGGGTTAGCAACAGGGGAGTGGGAGAAGGAGAAGAGGGGAGAAGGTACAGAAAATAAGTAGCATAGATGGTAGGTAGAAAATAGATGCCCTCCCCAGGGCAAGAATAGTAGGGGAAATATAGAATCTAAAGAACTTGAGACACGTGGTCATAAACTAAAGGGGGGGATGGTGGGGGAGGGGTGTGCAGGGTGGAGGGGAATGAAGGGGGGAAATAGAACAACCCTAATGGCATAATTAATAAAATATATTTAAGAAATAAAAATAAAAATAAAGAAGAAAGAGATAAAAACCCAATTCAAAACTGTTAAAGAAAAAGGAAAGTTTGTTGCCATAGGGGTGTAAGGAAGGCTGAAAACCTCGATGTTGCTAAGGCGCAAGCAGCGGGCCTTGGCAGAGGCTCCGATAACCATGGTGACTGGCCAACCACAGGCGGTGGCAGCCTGGGTGGGGCCGGGTGGGATGAGGTCGTCTTGCGCAGATTGGATTTTCTTGTGGTAACGACACAACCTTGGGGAGGTCGTTCTCAGGAAGCATATGGGGGTGTGTTTAGACCGTCCTACAAGTGTCCTCCTGTTCTACAGAGAAGCTAATACATTTTCTTAAGAAATATTAGCTAAGAAATGTTGTCAAAGTAAAGACCTAAATTGAATGCTGAAACGTTCTCATTTGATAAGGCAGTTCTGGGCCAGGCAAGGCCTGGGGTCCTGGCCTACGTCACAACACAGCTCGTGTTGTTCCATATGCTTGCAACCAAGTAGTGGCAATGGGGTTTTGAGAAGCAAGAATTTCTCTGACATTTAAGCAGACAGAAGACAGAGTGTTCAAGGCAAGAAAAGCCATGGGTAGCCAAAAAAAAAAAAAACTTGTAAGAAATAATTAAACAAGGACAGAGTATGTCGATCAAAGTTAAGAAATTCAAAAAGAGTTGGAAAGAAGAGCTTTACTGAGGCCTGAATGGAGAACACTGGGGGTAAGATTCATATCTGAGGCGGCATTTATTCTATTTTATTTTGAAACTGACTTGTAGAGTGGCTACTTCACTAATTCGGCCTTCTTAAAGAGTTTCTGTTTTTAATTTTAAAACAATCTGGTGGAAGGTCATGACAGTTTACTTTTGTTAACTGTGCAGGAGACCTTGGGGTTTAGGTTCTAGGATATATTAAGGGAAGGCCAGGTTGCTTTTCTAAAGGACTCCAAAATACAATGTTTTAACTTAGGTAACACTTTTCTTTCTTTCCTCCCCAATGCAGGCAGGCAGCAAGATGGCTTTATTTCAGGAAGTAATTCACGTTTCTTCTGCCTTTTTTCTTCTACATTTTCCGGGAGTGGTTGGCACCTATGAGGTCGAACTGCATTGGTGGAACAAGGTGAGTCTAAGCTGATGAAAAGGGGGAGCACCTGGCATGTGTGGCAGGAAGGTCCTCTGCAGCTGGAGGAGGCCTGCAGTTGCCTGCTTCACCTCTGCTCATGTCTTGTTGACCCAAAGCTAGTCAGAGTCTGTTATGGACTGAATGTGTCTGTCCCCTCCAAAGCCCTATGTTGAAGACCTAAACCTCAAGGAAGCTGTAGATGGAGATGGGGCCTCTAAGGAAGGAGTAAGGTGAAATGAGGGCATGAGGGTGGGCCCAGGTCCAACAGGATTAGTGTCACAAGAACAGAAGCCAGAGCACTCGCGCTCTCACATGCTCTCACTCTGTCAACACACAGAGAAATCGCCACATGAGGACACAGTGAGCAGGAGGCCATCTGCAAGCCAGGAAGAGAGCTACTACCAGGAACCAAATAGGCCAGAATCTTAATTATGGACTTCCAGCCTCCCAAACTATTGCTTATATAATTCATTCTGTGATGTGTTGTTATAGCAGCTGGCGAAGACTAATACAGATTCATGCCTACTTGCAAAGGAAGCTGGAAATGCAGTTTCTACCTGAGTGATGAAGTGCTCAGAAGGAAAAAACTAAGGATTTCTGGAGGCAACTAGTGGTCTGTCATCTGGGCCATAAACTGAGTCCTGCCTGTCACTTTATTGCTGCTTTGCCCAGTTGTTTAGAGTTTATAGTACACTGATCTTTGTATAAGACCAAAGACTATAAACCTCACAGACCCTCAGGGAGTAATCCTGTCCACTCCCAGGCCCCAGTCCCCCTCTACCACTGAGCTTTGTGACTTTTTATTCTTTTTCCTCCTCTTCTTAACTCACATAGTTCATTTAAATTCTTTCTTTATCAGGCCTTTCTTTATCATAGACTGAAATAGAATCTTCAGTACCTGGCCAGATTTTAACAAAGCTACTCACTATTTTCTCCATAACATTGTCTCCATTCGAATTCTGGGAGAGAGTTTTTACCTTACACATTAGTCCCCCGTTGCTACTATAATAAATGAACATACATTTAGTGGCTTCAAATGACACAAATGTATTACCTTATCATTCCTTGTCAGAAGTCAGAAGTTCAAATGGACTTTTTCTTGTCTGAAATCAGGGTGTTCTCAGAGCAGGTTCTTCCTGAAGGCTCTGTCCCTTTGCCTCTCCAGCATTCAGAAGCTGCCACGTTCCTCGTCTCATGGTCCCCTTTCCCTGTCCTTAAGCCAGCGATGGCAGGTTGAGCTCTTCTCACACCAAATTCCTCTGACTCTCCTGCCTCCCTCTTTCACTTAATAGGGCTATGGGATTACTCTGGGCCCACCCAGGTAATTCAGGGAAATCACCTCAAGGTCCTTATTTACACAGACAAATGCAACAAATCCTAAATGTATGTAATTTAGTAAGTTTCGGTGAATGTTTCTACCCATCCAACCAACACCCCATTTGGGATACAGAGCATTCCAGGGCCCCAGCCCCCCTTTTGTCCCCTTCTACTCAATCCCCAGTCTCTCCATAGGAAGCCACTGTTTCCTTTTGATTAGTTTCGTGTGTTGCTAAACTTCATGTAAATGGAATTGTACAGTACTCTCTGGTGTCTGGCTTCTTCCACTTAACATAATGTTTTTAAAGTTCACTCATGTTTTCATGTGAGTCAGTGTTTAATTCTGTTCCTTTGCCAAATAATATTCCATTGTGAAATAGACCAAAAATTTTAAATCTATTTTCCTGCTGAAGGACACAGGGCTTGCTTCCAGTTTGGGACTATAAATGAATAATATATAAATTTATGAAAAAATCCTTATTCAATCACATCTGCAAAGTCCATTTTGGCCTGTAATACAACACATTCCCAGGTTTTAGCTATTAGGATGTGCGCATCCTTGGGGTACCATTATACAGCCTACCACCCCTGATTTGCCTACTTTGTCTCCTCCTCCTGCTGCCCCTTACCCCTGCCTTAGCTTGAGCCCCCTAATCATCTTATTTCTTGCCAAGGGACCGTAAGGAGCTTAGCCTACACAATGGCCTCCTTAGCTTTGTTCTGCATCAGACTCTGACACCATAACCCAATTTTCATAACCGAGTTAACTAGTGGGTTAGTAACTCTCAGCTCTTTCCTCATAACCAAGCCTGTAGCTTTATACTCGAGGCCTAGAACCTGGATTCTGGACTTAGTGCTCTTGTGCCCCTGTGCTTGCCTGGAACCTGCATTCCTTCAGAACGAAAGGACAGCTTTACTGGCGCCAAGCCTCCAGAGAGCAGTCCTGCTCCACACTCTGGTCATCAGGTCCAGGTCCCTGCCATGTAGGCTGCGCAGGAAAGACAGACACTGGCCGGGCCGCACTTTCTCTGCTAGCCCGTGACCATCCTCCTTGGAGGTGAGCTCCTCCAGCCTGCTTGGCCACCAGTGACCAGATCGACTTTCAGGCAGGCGCTGGTCGGTTTAGCCCAGTGTTTCTCAAATTTTGTTGCACATTAGGATTTCCTGGATGTCCAGGCTTCACTCCACCCCAAATGAATCAGAGTCTCTGGGTCAGACCCTGTAATGGACCAGCATCGGTGTTTTTTAAAACTTCTCCATCGATTCTATCACACCGGCAAGACGGTGGACAAGGGAAGCGGTGATTTAAGGCTCAAAGTGTGCTCCACTTTCCAGCGTTTCTCACCTCACATACCAGGGTTTTTTGCAGGTTGAGACTTTCGTATTTTAAAAATGGCCACATAATAGCTTATCATATTGAGTTACTATAAATTACTTAATCATTTAACTATTGGTTGGTATTTAGGCATTTTCATTGTTCATTATTTATAGGTGACTTCAAAGCGAGGGTCTTTGTGAGCCTAGTTGAGCTGAAATTGTACTTTCTCACAAAACATGAACATTCTTATATCATGTGCTCCTTAAGTAGGCCACCCCTGAACTTTCATGAAAATTTATACTGCCAGGTTTTATAAGACACATAGAACTGTGACATTTGTACTGTTCCGCCTATCCAAGCTTGTTCATTAAAATGCCTTTTGAAATTTTCTTCTTGCACTGAAATCTCTGCTCAATCTTGAACAGTGACAAATTGTGCCAGCTTGCAACTTTTGACAACTCCACTTCCTATTCACTCTCCAAATGAGCTGACCCTTTGCGTCCCTTGAAATCACAAGTGTGAGTTCGCAGTCTGCAGTTGAAAGATTAGGTCTAACTGAAGTTTGGACTGAATCTGTAGGAACCCAGGATACACAGATAACCCTTCAAAATTCCTCCTACTGCCTTTGATCTCATCCTCATGACCGCAGGGCAGTAATGTAGAGAACTATCAACCAGAAATCAAGTCGGGGTGTAGCTCTAGCCAGGACCTTAACCCCCTGAATTCATGTCTTCAAGTCTCAAGCAAGAATAACCAACAGACAGATAGCCCATCTTAGAGAACTGGGAAGATCACTATGTGAATGCACTTAAAAACATTAAAGATACGTACGTATGTAGGCATACAAAGCTACTTCATGAAGAAATACTTATAATTCTGTATTTGAATATTTACACCCTTAATATTGATAACTTATTAAATACTGAATTTACTTAATTACTTATTCGATACTTCAATACTTAATGTTTTAATATTTCAGTAGTTAAAAGCATCTGTGTTTTAACTTTGACACTGTGACCAGTACCTTCTCACCCAGCTACCTTGCACTCTTTTTAAAGCACCAAATTCTACCTCTTCTTATGCACTTCTATGATTTTTTAAAGAAAAATAATTGCTAATATTACAATGATAAATTATTCATTGAGAGTTTAAGAAAGTGCTTTTAGAAAAACTGGAATTGATAGAGTTGTCACATTGTTAACAAAACTGAGATAATATTATCTCCCTACAAGCAGCCCCTGCCCCCCCAAAAGGAACAAAATGAGAGCGTGAGAAGGTAAAAGGGACTTTTATTATCCTCTGTTAATTTCTTGTGAGAAAGTGAAATCTGCAAAGTGCAACGAATATACTTTTAATAGAAAAAAACAGGAAATTTAAAACATTTTAACGGGGACCAGATGTCGTTTAAAAAGAAAAAAAAAAAAGTAGTTGAAATCTCGTGTTAAGACTAAATTTCCAAAGAGAATGAGAGCTCTTTCTTCAGTAGTAACAGGAAGATCATAATTAATAATAAAGTCCAAGCGACCTTTCTTGCCTTCCCTAGGAAAGTGGGAAATAAGGTACAATACATTTTAAGCAAAATCTTTCTAAAATCCTCTGCCAGCAGCGGAAGGGGGAGGCTGGTCAGTTAAGCTCGGATCCTCCTCTGCAGAGGGAAAGGTCGGGGCCAGGGCTCAGGCCACCTTCTGGGGGACAAGGACGCTGGAAAGCTAAGCCCTGGGTGCTACTCGGAGGGAGGAGGCTGGCGGCCGGGCCCCGGAGCACCCTCCGGACGGAGGCCGTGGAACGCGCGGCCCGGGAGGAGCGGCGACGTTCGGCAGGGGCGCGTGGTCCCGGCTCCGGGGGCCGGGGCGGGCTGCGGGGCCACCGTAGGGCGGGCAGGGTCAACGGGGCAGACACTTTCTCGGAATGCACCGGTCCGGGCCGACGTCAGCAGTTTCTCCTCCGTCCCAACCCACCTTCTCCAACCCCCCACCCCCAACTGGGACCCGGCGGACGCAGCTGGCCAGCCCCCACCCCGCGCCGAGTTGGGGGACGCCCCGCGCCAGGCGCTCGGAGGGCGGACAGGTCGAGCGCGGCCTGGGGGCGGCGAGGCCCCGCGGGTCCCAGCGGGCTGCGCCCCGGGCCGCCCTGGGGGAGGGGTCTGCCGCGTCCGGGCCTGGGAGGGGCGGGTGGCGGCGGAGGTCGGCGGGGGTGTGGACGAGGGGCGGGCTGGCGAGAGGCGAGTGCCCCGCCGGGAAGCAGCAGACTCGCGCTCAGCGGAGCGTCCCCGCGCGTGGCCGCGGCTTTCCCTCCCGAGCCACCGAGCGGCGGCGGCGAGATGCGCACGGGCGGCTGCGGGGCCGCACTGCTGGCCTCGGCGCTCTGGGTCGGCGCGCTGTGCCAGCAGAGAGGTGAGCCCCGTCCCCTGTCCCTCGGCGAGCGGCGGGCGGCGGCGGGACAAAGCCCCGCGCTTTGTCTCCTTTTAGGTGGGTGCGCGAATCCCCCTTCGCCTCCGACCGAAGGACCGCGCACGTGGGTTTCCCGCGCCGCCCCCGGTAGCGTCTCTCGGGCGGGGCGGGAGAGGACTAAGAACGGCACCCTGACGGACGCGGCCCCCTCATCCCAACCTTCGGCTTTAAACTCCAGGGACCCTGGGGGCTCCACGCCGTGACTTTTGCAGCTTCGGCGCGCCGTTGAAGAGAGCAGTGTGGGAGCGGCGGGAGTGGGGCGCGGGGGCACCGAACCCGCCGCGGTCTCGGGCTCCGGCGGGCGGGTCGGGCAGCGCGGGAGGCGCGGGGCTGCGCGCGGGGAATGAATGGCAACGGCCTTCCGCCGGGTCTCCTTCGTTGCCCTGCGGAGCGAAGCCCGACCTTCCGCGTCGGCGAAGGGACGGGCTCCTCGGGGCCACTCGCGGCCCAGGAGAGACCGCGGAGAGAAGCACGCGCGCAGCCGGCTGTCCCAGGCGGGGGCCGCCCGCGCAGCCCCGCAGACGGCGGCCGGGGCGCGGAGGCGCCGTCCGCGCGGCGCTCTTTGGGCCTGCGGTCCCCGGGGGGCCGGACTCGCTGGGTCAGGCCGTGGTCACTCCGGGGCGAACCGATGGAGAAGGGAGGGGGAGCTTGGCCTGCTCGTCGTCGCGTGGGTTAAATGGCTCGCGTGGCAAAGTTTGGGAAGAGCAGAAGCTAATTTCCATAGCTTCTGTCAATGCGGAGAAAGAGAAACCGGCTTTTCGTCTGCGGACAACCCCGTTGCCCACTCTGCCCGTAGGGTTCAGCCTTCGTAGCGCTTTTGCTTGTTGGCTAAGCCGTCACAAATATTGAAAACTTCTTCAAGTACGTACCCAACACCTGACCATGGGCATAAGTCCACAAATACACATTTTATTACATAAATTTGAAGAAAACACACTTCAAAAACAGGTAGGCGAAATGCGAAATGCCGTCGTGGGAAAAATGCGTGTTTTGGCATCGTGCTGGGTTAGTAACTCTGCAGAAACGAGACCGTCTCATTCATTCAGGCATTCATGATGAAAGCACTGGACCGGAGCTGGCAACACAGCTTTGAATAGCTGCGCGTCTTCTCTGCGCCGAGCGAGGGCCGGGAGGGAGGGGAATTTGCATAGTTCTCCGAGAAAGAAAGCAGGGGACCTGCCGGGGAGAAGGCTTTGAGGCTGGGACTCATTTCTCTCAGGTTGCAGAAAGTGAACACGTCCCGGTTTCCCACAGGGTGGAGAGAGAGCAGCTTGACTAAGTTTCATTGTTAGAAGAAATTGAAAGTCCTAGACAGAGGAGATGCCCTGAAGGTTTTCTGTGCCCCTCCAGGGGCTCGGCACTTGGCCTGGGCGGTTATGAATGGTGTTTAGAGAAAGTGGACCACATGGGGCTTTCCTGTCTTAAAATGCTGTGGAAAACCACCCACCGCTGGAGCCTTTGAATCTTTCATGCTGCCTTCCAGTCCCCACGCCATCAACCATCACCCTTCCGAACAAGCATCTTTGAGAGAGTTTTGATTTAAAAAAATTATCTGTGCTCCATGGAGATAGCAGTGCAATGATATAACATAATCATAATAAAATAATAATCCTGACCTGCATCATCTCTGAGGTAGCTATCTGGTGCTTACATTTTTTTTTGAAAATAATCATTATCTAGTCGCATTTAGATTATTGACAGTCCTCTCCCATTTCTGCAGTCTCTCTGGATTACCTTATGATTCACAAAATATGATTCAGTGGCTCATTTCCTTTGACATGTAGCCAGCTTCAAGTAAACTATGTATAAGTATATTATAAGAGGTGGTGTGTTTCTAAAAATAATATTTTGTTTAATCCCACAGCTCACAATTAACATAGAATTATAGTCACTTAACCGGTCGGCCCATCAACTCTTCTGTATTAAATGTGCTCCCCCCCCAAGGAACAAATAGATGATTCCTAGTATACAGAAAAAATCCATTCTGTAAATGGAAACATTTACTTCATTCTCATAAGTAACATAGTATTCATATTTAGCATGCATGTACTCACTAGTAAAGGGTGTGTGCCTGAATGGATTTCAAAGGTGCATTTTTCTTTTCTATAGCTGAATTCTCTAAGCAAGGGCCAATAAAAAATATTGATTTTAGTGGTTAGAAACAAAGATATGTGTAATAAAAACATTGCTGCCCACCTCCTACGTCTCCTGGACTTCAGCCCACTCCGTTTTCCTTCCTCTTTTTCAGACATTAAATATAAAGCCTACATCTGAAGTTAATCCAGTGTAATTGAGAATTCACATGTTACAGGGGGATATGACGTCAACATAGAACTGTTGTGTAGTGTCTTGTGCCCCTCCTAGAATCGCACTGCTTTGTAAACCACTGTCATAAAATGTTTATGTGACCACTTATTTCAAGTTAATCATCCTTGACATATAGTACTATTTTATAATAATTTATTCATAAAGTTTATTAATATTCATTATCATTGACAAAGTTCTATTGGAAAATAACAAGATAAATCTTGGTGTTTTAGGTATTTTATTCTGTGGACTTACTGACTGTGGAAAACTGGGCAAATTACCTAGCTTCTCTGTGCTTTAGTTTCACCATCTGTAAAATGGGAGTAACAATGGTGCCTCCCTGGAAGAGGCTGTTAATGATGACACAAAACAATTCAAGGAGAGAGCTTACAACAGTGCCTCGTTCAGGGTTAGCCCTCAACAAACATTAGCTGTAAGCACTAGAGTGCCGCCATTTTACGCAGAACTGTTGGGGAGGCCTCTTCCGAGCTATATTCTCTGGGATATATAATTGCTTAGAAACTTGGAGTCTGGGTTTGTAATCAGATAGTCCCGATCTCACATACCAGACCTGTCACTTTGATGAGCCATGACATTGGTTAAGTTTCTTTATATATCTGAATTCTTAACATCTCAGTCTCCCGTTTATAAGATGGATGGCATTATTGTGATTAAATAGCACATGAAAAACGTTGTCACAGTGTTGGGACTGTCCCGGTGCCGTGGACGTGCAGTCCCTGCTGGTGAGTTTCTTATTGTGCCTGTCCTGTGGGCTCGCTGTCCTGGCCACCCCTCCCTCTGTCGTTGCTCACATTCATCAGATCATTAAGACTTGTTGATTTTACCAACTGAAAATCTCTGCGATCTGTCTCCCATTTTCTGTCTCCACTGCTGACTAGTTGTTTGATTTTCCCATGGGATGTTTGGATGGTTCTCCCTCCACCCCTCAGTCCTTCCTCAGAACTGCCACCACTGTGATTTTTCCAGAAACACAACCAGTGTTGGACCAACACCTCCCCAACCCCTTCCTTCATAACCTGCACACACTGAATGACACTGGTGCAGGTCACGCTGGGGATAAACCGAGGACTGGAACCCTAGCTCACCTTTTGCCCCAGAGCCAAGGAGTGTGATCTTGGGCACACCCACACCCATCCATAGCTCACCAGTGTTTCCCCGGCACAGGGGCTGTAAGTGCAGGACGAGTCTCCCCTTTGGGTTCTCACACCCTGAAAAACCCTCCAGGTCCCTGGATGCTCTCCCAGTGAACTCCACGCCGTGCTGCTCCTGCAGACAATGGGCTTGCTACTCTGCCTCTCTCACTGGCTTGAGCTTCTCAAGGGCAGGGACTGTTTTATTCACATCTGTGTATTCATTGCTTTCATTGTTCTCGAAAGTAACAATGTTCCCGAAAGTAATGGTCTTTATTGAGCCAGATTGAAGTTAATATCTGTACTTATGATTTAAGTAACTTAAAAAAAGTGTGTTTGAACAGGTATTCCATGGCCATGGTCGAGAATTCAAAGGGTACCAAAGGCTGTAGAGAAAAAGGTTGTCTTGACTTAGTCATCTGTTTTTGAGGCAACCACTGCTTTTGTTTCCTTGAGAATCCTTCTGTAGCTGTTTATTTGTGTAATTCTTAAAGCGAGCTTCTTCATGAAACCTGCTTCTTCCCTAATAATATAAGGGAGGGTTATTCTCTGGTAAAATACTGAACAGTAGTCCTCTCTCCACTGCCCTCCTCCATACTGTGCCCTCACTGCACCTATTGCGGATGGTAATACGTCACTCATTGAATGAATGTACTTGTAAAATTCCGTTCAACTTGTCCATTTCAAGATGGCCTTTCACAGAAAGGCATTAAACCCATGTTTCCTAGATCCTTTGAAATTTAAAAACTAGGCCACTGATGGGTTTCATGATATTGCACTTATTTTCTTAATCCTCACTGAAGGACACATTGATTTCAGATGATGGGGGGCGGGACAGAGAAACATCAAGGTGAGAGAGAAACATGGATCATTGCTTCCCGTAAGTAGCTTGACTGGGAACCGAACCCAAAACCGAGGTATGTGCTCTGACTGGGAATCAAACCCACAGCCTTCTGGTGATCAAGACAATGTTCCAATCAACTGAGCCACCTGGCCAGGGTGATACTCCTTCTAGAAGTAACAAACTAGGACTTCAACAGGAAATAAGCTTCAAAACTGTATTTTAGGAGGTTTATGATACAGAGAATTCAGGTTTGAGAATAATTCTATTAGAAGTTTAGGATAGTGTGTTATTTATTTCATCAATAAGTATGACTTATGATTGGAACACATATGGAAGACACTGAGAAATTTGATTTTTAAAAAAATTCCCACTGAATTAAAGTTAAGCCTGTACTTTGAATCTAAAAATTAACTAGGGACAACCATAGAGAACTCTTGGTGGTAGGCCTCAGGTGAAGTTTTTAGTTACATTCCTCAAATATGTTTGGATGAACAAGAAAACTGCAGTTTCCTGTGAAAGATGTATGTACCTTATTTACATGTGTGCAAATAATCCTTTTATTAGTTTTATTTCTAAAGTACTAATATGTACCCACCTACAACTGAGTAAATAAATCCATTTCAAAATTAATGAGGAGAAAACGATCTTTTATAGAAGTAATTTAGTTAAGGTCACGAACTTGGATTCTGTTGGAGCATGCCTGCCAGGGAGTTATTTCAGCGTGAAACACTGCACTGCAGCTGGAGTCGCTGCGTTTTCGTGTCCTTCACACTGAGGGCGACAACAGCAGTCCTTGGCCAGGGAAACCATTTAGCAGCACGGAATCCTCCCACTTGGGTCTTTGTTTTCTCAAGCCTAGACCAGGAGAGCTTTTTTTGGGTTAACTTGTTCCCAGTGATTTTCTGTCTTGCTCGGGGGCAGGAGACAGACAATGGAGGTAGTGAGATTCCAGATCAGCCTGGTGGGTGATATTCTTGCCTAGGTAAGCATTTACCTCGGAGTGTTAATCCAGAAACCCCAGCATAGAAGCACATGCGATTCTGGTTCCAGTGTCTGTGTGCATTGGTTTTTCTTTTCTGAATCTACCATTTGAAGTTTGAATCTTTTCATTCCTGAAGTTACCTTTAAGTCTGATCTGTTGGACCAGCTGGCGGTATGACTCAAAGTCTTTTGCCGGACAACCTCCTGTATTGCTGGTGGGAATGCTGAATTAGGTAAATCAGTGTTCATGGATAGTGCCTGACCTTAGAGAGTTTCTTGCATTTGGTTCCATGTTCCACAGTTTCCTTCCAGAACCCTGGGAAATTCTCCACAACAATAAGGAAGATGCTAAGCTTAGTGATCATTTTTAGTTGAGAGAATATTTAGAAAGGAAAAAAACTGCCACAGTGCCAATGATTATACACATCTTATTGAAATGTCTTCCAGTCTCATCCTAACGACAGAATCTTACTCAGAAAAGGACGATAAAATGACAACAAACTCACAACTATCAACAAACGAACGTAAAAGAAAAGAAAAACAATGAAAACAAAAACTAAGCAAACAGCCAGAACAGGAACAGAATCAGAGAAATGGAATCACACAGAGGGAGTTCAGTGGGGAGGGGGAAGGGAGGAAGGGGGGGGGAGGTACAGTAAGAAGAAGCATAATTAGGCATAAAATAGACGGGGAAAGATAAACATGGCATAGGAAACAGGACTCAAAGAACTTCCATGTACAACTGATGAACATGAACTAAGGGGGGATGTGGGAGGGTTGGGGGCACAGGGTGGAGTGGGGATAAAGGGGGCAAAATTGGGAAAACTGTAATAGCATAATCAATAAAATATACTTTAAAAAATAAAGAGGTGGCCAGGTGTTGCCACCCCGGCCCAGGACGCCTTCCTGCCCTGTGGCCCTCCCTGTTTCTCCCACTTGGTGACATTCTTGCAGTTCTGGTGGCTTCATCTTCCTTTTCTTTCTTCCCTTTTTCTGTACCTCCTTGTCCAAATCCCTCTGAATTTTTGTTTCTTCCTTTAAGGAACTCCCTGATTTGTTTTTGGTTTCCCCCATTACCAGAATAGTAATCACCAGCTGTCTAAATTACTGTTACCAGCCACTCTGAATAATGCTGGCATTTTTTCCCTTAATCTAATCTCACACTGCAGGCAGGCGAATTCTGCTGAAGCACCACTTTCAGGATGCCCCTCCTGCCCTCTGCTTCATAGGGTTCCTACTCCTGCCCACAGCCCACTGACGTCTGTAATCCCTCCAAATTCAGCCACAGGCAGCTAAGCCCTCATCCTAACTTTCTGTCCTGAACATCTTCCTCCCTCGCTGCAGAGGATGCGTTGACTTTCAATGGCACTAGGTGCTCCCATTACTCCCTCTCCTCAGTGGTGTCCCCATAACCATCTCTGCACAGCTGGCAATTTAATACTCTGGGACAGCCTTGGTGTTACGGCATTTGTCAACTCTCTCATTTCTGAATTTGCACTGTATTTTGTAAGTCAGAGTTCCCACCCAGCCAAAGTTGCTACTATCTGCTCCTCTTTTTGATGGCTTGCCCTGAACGCTGTCAGTCAAAGCTTAAAAAAGGGGGAGCATTTTCCTTTCAAATATCAAAACCTCAGCTTCCAGCATATTTCTTTCAATACACAAAGAATTTGAGGGCACAGGGTTCCAGTACTAAGACCTGAGTCATTGACAGTGGGAGGGCAGTGATACCCACTCATGCCCCCGAGGAGGCAGGGCTGGTGTACCAACCAGGAAACCCTCATCTGGTCTCTGGATTGCAAGCCCAGCCGAGTCCTGGCCCCTCTGGGCATGGGGCCCTCCAGCCTCCCAGGTTTCATATTGCCCAAGGGATTACCACCTGGCAGGTGGGATCTGGACCCTGTTTCAAAAAGCCCTATTCAAATTTGGTATCTGGAGGCATGAAGATCTTTCCAGTTCACCTTCAAGCAGACCCTTTTGGGTTTCTAGTTTAAATAGTCATCTTCAGAACTATCTCTGCATTTGGCTTACTTTCTGCCCAGTTACTTTCTGTCCTGTGGTGGTCTGCACCGTTCCCCACCCACCAGAAGTCCCACTGTCTGTCCTTTCAGCCCTTCATTCTGAATCTCAGATTTCAACGTTCATTTAATGATCACCAAAATAAGTCTAATTAACTTTCATCAGCACATAGTTACATTTTTTCTTGTGATGAGGACTTTCTTAGCAACTTCTCTATGCAATTCAGTATCACTAACTATAATCTCCATGCCAGACTTACTTATTTTTTAACTGGAAGTTTGTATATTTTGATCCCCTTCATCCAAACACTATGTTTGTTTATGTGCAAAATCTAGTTTTCCCAACTCTTTTTTTTTTTTTTTTTACTTCTTTCTGGCTTTGCAGCATACTTTTGTTTATTCTAGCAGTTTGGGGTCGGGAGAGTGTAAGCTATTCACTAACACGTAAAATGCCTTTGGAAGCTCCCACTACTTTTCTTTAAGGGAGTTGGCATCTTAATACCTTCTTGGGGTAGAAAATCTTTTCTTGTGGGATTGTCATCTCTATTCAATTTTTCTATTTTTCCCTGTGTTATTCACTTATTCATGCATGCACAGGGCAAATACTGGGACCCAGAGTCAGGGATGTTCAATGACTACAAGGGCTAGTGTGTCTTGAGGACTCCCTTCTCAGTTGCTGTCCTCACTATGATTCTAAGACAGTTGTTGACATTCTTGGTGGACTTGCTCTTGAAGTTCACAGAACTGAAAGTGCATACATTGCAAAAAAGTTCTCCATAAGACATAATAATCAAGGAGTGAAGGGATTTAAGTCACAATGGTGGAAGTTGCTATCTATATTTTGCTTGGTTATAGTCATGCAGGTTCACATTGAAATGAGTAGGCCAAGTCGTGGGGCAGGGAGAGGTGAAAGGGGGTGCAGAGGAGTGTGCAGCATTAGCTGAGGTTGCAGAAACAACTGGTTCACCAAACACCCTGTTAGGTGATGTCTGCTTCCTTGGGCTCCCTTTCTTTCATGGGGAACTCAGAGTGTCCCTGCGGAGCTAGCTTTTCTGTGCGCTCTACGAGAACGGGTGCCGTAAAGATAGACGTTCTCCCTCTAGGCTGCGCATTAGTATTTAATAGCATCAATGCCCAGGTCCTACCCCAGGAATTATAATTTATGTGGTCTGGGGTGGGGCCTGGTCATTTGCATTTCAGAGTTCTCTCTAGGTGATTCCACTCTGCAGCCTGGGTTGAAAGCTCCTAAATTAACACCATAAGCTTTCTTGTGCCAGAGAATGCACTTGCACCACAGTGCAGGCCTGGGAAGGGAGTGCAGTACCTGGTAGCAGTAACCCCAGCTTGTCCATAGGGTGCAGGTTGGGGCATTGGTCCCATCACGCCTGCCACTGGCTGCAGTCTAATGCTTTGTACATACAGGTGCCCCACCCTCCTCATTTACTGGTTTCATTCTGTTCTGACTGCTCTGTTGTCTAGTTCATGCTATTCCGACTGCTCTGTGAAGTGGGGATGATAGTACACACCCAAAGTTGTGAGGGGTTCCTGCACTGATAGCCTGCGTCGTTGAAGTTTCTCAGAGAAAGTCAGTCCCTTCTTTTATCCTAGCAGTGCCTCACCAAGTGTTTGTCATTGATGAGTGCTCAGTAGACACTTACCAATTTTCGAGCTTCGTGTCAATGAGCAGTGTTAGTCTCACTTTGCTGACCTGGTCACTTATGAAGGCCCCTCTTTCTTTAAAAGTACCCCTGACCAAATATAGCACTTACTATTCCTCATGTTTTGGGATAAGATCTGGTCTTGCAGGTTTGAGTGGTTGATTGATTGAATGATTTTTTCATTCTTTAATTCATCAAAATTTATTAACCATGTTCCAAATGCAGGCATTTTTTTGTGCGTGCCCCTCTCCAAACTCCTGGGTAAAAGGGGGGAGGGAAGGAAGGAGATTAGTTCTTATCCAAAACCTGTAGCTGATTCCTATGTTTTTAGCTAGAAGCCAGGTGTAAGGTTCCCAACACCCCTCCTCTCCAAGCTCTGTACATGTGCAAGCCATAAGCACTTTTTTACTCTGTGATTTTCTGGGCCACCTCCTTCTCTCCTGATTTAATCAGGTCTGGAGATTCCAAAGCCTGCTGTCCTCAGTCACCTACTGCTCCCGACATTCTCTGATCTTGCTTCTAATTGCACTTACTTTTCTTGGCTTCCTTCAGAAGTCCCTCCCCACCCCCCAGTGTTTGGCTTATTATTTCCCTTTTAGTTCCACACAACAAAGTAAGAGCCATTCTTCCTTCTACAGGCCAACATCCCCTCCACACACAAACTCACACACGCATACCACCTATGCGGACCTCGTTGCTCAGCCCAAAGGTACTTGAAGAGGTATTATGCTGACTAACCCTGGACTGACCGAGTCAGACTCTAGACCCCACGTGCTGGGGTGGAGCAGTGACTGCTGAAAGTGCCAGCCCAGCTGTGGGCTTTGGGATGAAGTCTGATGTGGACAGTGATGCAGTTTCCTAAGAGCCTAGATAGCCACTGGCATCTGAAGTTCCCCATGAGCTAGTGGGCTGTGAAGGTGCCGTCCCATCCCTGCGGAATTGCTTCAGTGGTTTCTCACCCTCTTCAGAGCAGGACTTACAAGGTGCTCTGGGATCTGACCCTGCTCAGGTGCCTCCACAGCTTCGTCACCCACTGCTAACCCTATTTTGACCATTCTGAAATACTGGTGCTTCCCATAGTGTGACAAGGAACTCACATCTGTGAGCCTTGAACACACTTTCCTTGTACATGGAAAGCCCTTTATTCACTAGTGGCACCATGATGTATTCAAGTCCACACAGTCACAGGCTTTCCTCCTACTTGTGGCCAGGGCAGTTTGTCTATACATCTTATTAAGCACATCATCTTGTATCTGTTTGTTAACTTGCCTGTGTCTCCTTGAGGGCAGAGAGTTGTGTTCTTATTTCTAATACCTAATACAGTGCTGACATTTAGTGTTGATTCTGTAAATAGTAGTTGGGTGAATGAAAGTCCCAATGCCGACAAGTGACAGGGGCTGGAAGGGGATCCAATTGCCATTATTACAAGATGTAAAGAGACTGGAAGTTGGTATTAGGAAGTCACTAAGCAGAGTGATAACCTGGGAACAGTGGACAGGAATGGGACAGGGCGTCAGCTCCAGAAGGCCAGGAGACCTTACCAGGACACCCAGATAGTAATTGAAGACAGGGAATGAGGAAGAATACAGGTAATCAAACTGGGGTAGAGGGTGGACAAATGTTTTGGGGACCAGGTCCTTAGCTCACATTCTGAACTGCAACACAGTGGTCATGCACAGCCTCGCAGTGGTCATGGACAACCCAGTAGTCAAGCACCCGTACTCTCAGACAAGGTCCAAGTACAGAGAGGGAGGAGCCACTGCATCTGGTCGTCAGTGGGGCTTCATAACTTGAAGAGGATATCAGTTTTTGTCCATCTATCAGATCAGTACAAAGGAAAAATGGATTATATTTTATAATTAAGTATTGAGTAACATTTTATAAATAATTATTTTATAATTTAAATATTAAAATATTGACTGATGCTGAATATTTCATATGTGCTTGACATTGAGAGCATATTTAAGAAAAATCTTATTTCTAAATTTGGAGCCACTGACTTCTAGGCTTCTCAAGCCAGCAATTAATTAACTCACATTAAACAAGTACTTGTTAAGTTTCTAGAATATTCTGCACACTCGGGTGACCAGTGGTCTTTGCACCCCAGTGCTTGTAGTGAGATAAGCTTGAGAAATGCCTAAGGAATCTTCCTAAGTATGTTACTCAGTTTAGATCTGGGAGATATTTTTGTTTCTGAATGTCTCCTATACCAATATAACTCTCCTTGCAATTGTAGAACATATCATCATAAACAGAAAGAAAAATCTGATTCAACACTACATGTCTACTGCATGGGGTTTTCTTTTATTTTAAAAGGTGTGACTTCAGACTACTCCAGTGGGTATGGTTTCAGACATGTGGGCATTTGCTGACTAGCTCTTACATGTTCATGTAGAGTTTTTCTTAGTCTGCTTTTTAAGGATCTCCACCTGCTTGCCTTTGGAGGACTTTAAGAGGGGGACAGCAGTTCTCCTCAGACGTGCTGGGCCAAGCCACCTTGTCTTCTCAGGGACAGAACAAAGGCATACAGAGTTTATGTCACAGATGGAGTTTGGTTTGATAAAGATCTGAAGTGAATGAGCTTATTCTTATCAGAAATATGAGCATAACATCTTCTGTGTCTTTAGTGGTTTCCAACTTTGTTGGTTTAGTTTCAATTATTATAGTTGACTAAATTAAGATGTGCCTCATTTTATGTGGTCAAAGGTTTCCTGAAAATTTGAGCATCAAACAGTTTTATGTAAATGAAATAATTTCAAATTCAGTAATTCCTAAATGGGGGAATCAGCTAGTAAAGAGAATAGATGTCTCTTTGGTTTCTGTTATCAAGTTTGATCTAAGCACAGCTTGGACCAAACACAAGCTCACATTTTATATATTAGTAATGTACCTTAATCAGCAGTCAGGTCCCAAACCATACCCTATAACTTTTTTGGATATAAATTTGGTAGAGTTCAAGCTTTTCTGTCCTTTTGGGTGTGCAGACCTGTCCCTTGCCTCAGCATCAGGCAGTCAGCAGCCCCCCTAAACCACGGTCTGGACACAGGACCCTTTAGGGACCAGGAGGCCTCACCATCCTCCAAGATGCAGGCTACAGGCAGGGTGGTTCCATGCCCTGTGACCTAAGTGTAAGGAGAATCTCCAACAGGTTTTAACACTTTTAGTAGGTAAAATTTACATACCATAAAGTTTCATCAATTGAAAATGAACAATTCAATGATTATTTAGTAAGCTTAGTGTTGGACAGTCATCACCCAACGTGGTGTGAAAGATTTCCAGATTTCAAGTGCGCCCCAGTCCCCACTTCACACTCACCCCAGCCCCAAGCAATCACCTGCTTTCTGTTCTTTTAGATTTATCTTTTCTGGGAATTTTATACATATGGGCTCATACAGTATGTAGCCTTTTGTGTCTCTCTTCTTTCATTTAACACGGTGTCTTCCAGGATCACCTGTACGGTAGCAGGTATCTGTGGTCCATCCCACTTTGTTGCTGAATAGTGTTCCATCCTGAGGGTCCGCTACAGTTTGCCTATCCCGTCACCAGAGGGTGGACACCATGATTGTTATCATTTAGTGCTATTACAGTAATGCTACAAGCATTCACATAAGTTTCTGTGTAGACGTGTTTTCATTGCTTTTGAGTGAAATTCCTAGGAGCAGAATATGAATCATATTATAAATTTATTTTAGTTTAAAAAAGAAACTATCAAACTCCTTTCCAGTGACTGCACCACTTCACAATATAAAATGCAGCAGCGTCTGAGGGTTCCAGTTTCTCCAAAGCCTTACCAACACTACACATTGTCTCTTTCTGATTATAGACATTTTAGTGACTGTGAAGTAGTATTTTATGCTTTAATTTGCATTCCCTTAATAATTAATGATATTAAACATATTTCATATGCTTATTAGTTATTCTGATAGCCTCTTTAGTGAAAAATGTAAGCATTTTATCCAATGTTTACTTTTTTTTTACTTTGAATATTGAGCTTAAGAGTTTTTTATATGGCCCTGTCTGGGTAATTCAGTTAGTTACAGCATCATCCTGCTGTGCCAAGGTTGCGGATTCGACTAGTGGCCAGGGCAATGAAGCAACGAAGGAATGCATAAATAAACGGAACAACAAATACATCTCTCTCTCTCAAATCAATCAATAACATTTTTTTAAAGTTGGATTTAAGGATACAAATTCTTTATCACAAATGTGACATGAAAATACTTTCTCTCAGTCTACAGCTCCTCCTTTTATATTCTTAATGGTGTGTTTGGAGTGCCAAGCATTTTTCTGATTGCCCATTTTATGAAATTTTTATTTTATGAATTTTTTTGTTGTCGTATTTAAGAATTCTTTGCCCAATCTAAGATCATAAACATTTTCTCCTACATTTTCTTTTAGAAGTTTTATAGTTTGGCTTTTGCATTTATGTTTGTGATCCACTTTGAATTTACTGGTACTTCATGCATGGCAAGTGCATTTATGGAAAAAAGACAAATTGCCCTGGCATTTTGCCAAACACCAATTGGCCATAAATGTAGTAATGCATTTCTGGATTCTCTATTCAATTCGTATGGCTGTTCTTCAGCTTACATCCCACTGTCTGGATTCCTGGGCTTTTAAAATAAGTTTTGAAATAAGTAGTGTAAGCCATTTGATTTCTTTTACTTTTTCTAATTTGATTTGACAGTTCTAGATCCTTTGCATTTCCATTACTATTAGCTTGTCAGTGTCTACAGAAGAGCCAGCTGGGATTTTGATAGGAATTAGGTTGGAACTATAGATTAGTTTGGGGAGAATTGCTGTCTAACAACGTTGAATGCTCTCCTATCCATGAATAAGAAACATCTCTTCATTCATATTGTCTACTTTCTTTCAGAAATGTTTTGTAGTTTTCAGTGTACTGGTCTTGAATTTCTTCTGTTAAATTTTCTCTTAAGTATTTTATTCTTTTTGGGTAAGAAAGCCAGGGATGTATGAAGAGTGGATCTAGCCCTTCTCTGGCACTCCTGTTCCAGAAGGCACTCCACCTTCTCCCTGTGAAGGGTGCGGGCCAGCTGTCAGTAGCTTGCTCTTGCTGAGATCTCAACCCCAGAAGCTTTCCGCATTCATTTTCTGCTGAGTTTGTGACTTTTATGTCAGCATCACTGGGCATGTATTTCAGTCTCTGCTCCAAATCAAGTCACCTTTTGGGGTCTAGCCATGCAGCTCAGTTGCTTAGAGTGTCATCCGGATACATCAAGGTTGCAGGTTTGATCCCCGGTCAGGGCACATACAAGAATCAACCAATAATGAATGTATAAATAAGTGAAACAAGAAATCCATGTCTCTCTCTCTCTCTCCCTACCCCCCCTCTCTAAAATTAATAAATTAAAAAGTCAACTTTTGGGTCTCCAGTAGAGAAATTGCTGACTTCGAGCTTGCCCTGCCCCGGTAATCTCTGCTGAGGAGCTGGGTGAGCACGGGGCAGCCCCGGGAGGAGGGCTGATCTCTTTTACTGGTCTAGCCCGAAACCCCGGCAGCTTTCCATAAAGACAAGTTTCCCAATTGTTAGTCTTCACTTAATTTGCAAGTCTTGAAATGGTTGTTTTTGAAAATTTTGTGCGGTTATATAATTGTTACTTTGGGGGAGGGTTTTCAACCTCTGGTATTGCCAAGAAGTCTCTCTGAAATAATTTATGTAGATATCTTGACTACCATGAATTTCTCTAATGAGAATCCTCTTCCCTTAAGCATCATGCCATTAACAATCCACCGGTTTTACTAGTAACCCATTTCCGATGCTCCCTTTGCTAATTAACAAGTGCTGGTGTTGACAGAGACGCTATTGTGGGCGTCCCTGTAACATGGGCAGCCTTCCTGATGAGAACACAACCCGACGACCCCTGGAAGGGCTGTCACCGATTTCAATGCCAGCTGCTTTTGGGTACTTTAACCTAAGTAACACAAACACACACATAGACAGGTGTGCACACACACGTGATGCAACAGTCTTTATGCTGAAGTATCGTAATTCCATATACTCGAGTAGTTACCGTTTATGTTTAAATGTATGTTCACCTTGAGTCAAACCTCAGCTTATATCCGCAGTTTGAGTACTAGTCAGCACAGTGCAGTGAAGATCTCTGGGATTTGCAGTTCCTGCTTTCAAAGAAGTGCTGTGTTGGCAGTTTGAGAGTGAGGACCCAGAAGTTGAAAGGACTGACATCCTCCTGTACGCATATTAGGCCCTTAAAGTTGCTGACTCCTTCAGGGTGAAAGCATGAGTCTGGAGAAAACAGCAGGGAGAAGTCCGTGCTGAGGTGCCCACGGGGTGGGGTGGGGCGCGGGGTGGGGGGAGGTCAAGTGTGGAAGGTGCGACTCAGAACCCAAACTGAAAAACCTCTCCGTGCGACAGCGTATCAGCTACAGGTTTCAGTTGGCTTAAAACAGGAAACCTGCATGTGAACTGCAGTGGAGTGTGTAGTAAAGGCCATTTTGTTTGTAGTGGTTTGTTTTCAAAGAAAATGTGTTACAGAAGATGCATATAAGTGTGTTTTATTCGAGAGTCATCTATTGTTGTGGTCTGGCCTGGGTTACAACTTCTTCATTACTAATATGTGGAAATAAAGTATATTTTCTCTGTCTATGTTATCATAATAAAAATATATCACAGGGAAGAACTTAAAAATAAAAGGAATATAATTTTAAAAAATTATTTTAAGGAGAGTCAGAGCCCGAGGGCACGGCTGTTGTGGTAAGCTCTGTGTCTGTGACCTTTCTCACCCCTCTCAGACTGTTTTTTTCCATCAGAGTGGGGAGACAGCCCACCTTCCATGAATGGTCCTGCTTTTGTGCTCAGAGGTTCTCTTGAAAACTCTCCTCTCCATCTGTCACCCTTTCCTGGAAACTCATCTGCAAGGTCCTGAGGCAGCCAGGAACAGATGCCCTGCTCTCCTCTCTGACCCACCCCTCCCCACCTGTGCAGAGACCTCCCTGTGGGTCCTCTGTGAATAGACACCTGGAGGCCACCTACTTTGCTGCCACATCAGACTGCTCAGAATACTAGTAACCAGCAGGACTTGGGTTTAAAGGGGTAGTCTTCTGTCAGAAATTAGATAGTGCTATGTAAATGTACTCCTTTGACATTATATTAATGCCATTTTGTATCTTCAAAAGCTTATTTTTGAAATGAATGGCAGCATCATTTGAGTGGAACAGGGCTGAAAAATCAATCCACTGGTTTGTTTTAATAGATTTCCCTCTTGGATGCCCAGTTGCCCTTGTTCGTATGTGGACTCTTTAGTGTTGCAGCCCCTGAAGGTTTTTTCCTCTTTACAGTGAGCCAAAAATCTTTGTCTTAACTGAAGCACCGCACTCCCTCTAAAAATAGCTGTCAGAGGTCTACAAGAATTGAATGCAGGATGGAAGGTCTGGAGTTCTGGTTAAACAGTGACAGAAAACTGCTGGAGGAAGCATGAGCTCACTCATCAGTCTGATGATCTTTGTGCCAAGGTTTGGCTGAATTGGCCAGCTCCAGAGTGCTCGAACTGGAAAAAACCCATGGGGTCATTTCATCTTTTGAGCTCAAAGCAGCCACCCCAGGAAGATGCTTGGCCACGAAGCATCTCAGCCACCCCCAGATCTGCAAAATTAGAATGTGCATTTTAATGAGCTCTCCAGGTGATTTGTACATATTGAGTTTGAGGAACACTGCTCTAATTCTCAACTTCCTCTCTGCAAGCTTACGCACAGAATGACAGTGGGATATTTTGTGCATGGTTAAGTCACAGTTATTAAATTTCTGACGGCTAAGGGTCATCTTCCTGTCTTTAATAGCATAACATTATTGATTCCACCTGAGATCATGTTAACATTTTTTCACTAATGCTGTTCTCATATTGTGTGACTCTATCGCCAGGAACTGTAACATCTTTTGCACCTTTGCCAAGACTATGCTGTGCTAGCAGGGATTTTGCAGGGGAAGTAGAAAGTCCTGCGTTTATCCTTATTAAGCTCATGCTAGTTTTATTTTGGCCACTGTTGAGATTCCGCTAACTCCATAACCCTGTGTGTTTATTTACTTCCCACACAAATGATGCCTTCTGTATCCTTATCTAAATTAGCATTAATAATATTAAAGAAGGTAGTCCTGGCACATGGGACGAGAAACTCAGCATCAGCCCTGAACCCAATACAAGTTATGTTGCTTCTCTTGTTTTGGGAGATGTCTTTTTGGGCAAGTATGCTCCTTTCCAATTCCCCCATGAAAACACACCTGTTTGGTGAATGAGCCGCCTTCTGCTTTTTAAGGAGATCAGTTCAGGTGGAGCCCTCCAGCATAACTAGCAGAGACCAACGAGTTGTGAGATGGAGGGAAGACCTGGGAGTCAACGGTGGGATGGAGGCCAGAAGAAGGTGGTATTTAAGAGAGAAAGGTTATTTTTGACAAAATCTACAGTGAGGTCAAGTAAACTGAAGGTAAATTGCACGTTGGGTTTGACCACATGGAAGTTAACAGAGACTCTGAAAAGGGCATTTTTCCTCTAGTGATTTCTGTTCCTTTAGTGATTTAAAGGAACAGAGTCCCAGCTGAAGTTGAGTAAAGAGAAAATGTGAGTCAAGGAACTGGACACAGTGAATACAATACTTATACATGTCTTTGACATAACATCTTTTAAAAAATAGGAAAACAACTATATTAAATGTATGTATCTATTAACAGGCAACTGAATTTCAGAAAAAATCAAGGGTACTGGAACTGACAAAATACTGTTATTTATTTATTTCAATGAGAATGATACCAATATAATTTAAGTATGTACTTTTGATTGAAGTGTTTAGTTGTTGGTCTCTAACGTGAAAGATATTGTAAATGATTTCTTTGTTTGTAAAATGTCTCTAGCTGTGCAGTGGAATGAAAGGAGCTGTCATGGGTGGATCCAGCCACCTTGGGGTCACAGTACTGGTGTTCGGTTAGAGGGGCGACACCATTTCATTTGTCAAATGATCTCCTCAGAGCTGCGTGGACCCTTGTGAGGACAGTCCTCGATTGACTCTGCCGCCAGCCACTTCCAGGGCCAGTAGCATAATTCGAAGAGCTAGTGCAAAATGAAAATGTGGGGCCCCTTGTTTAAATTTAAAACATTGCAAGACAGTTTCACCAGAGCATTAAACCAAGGGCAACTTCACTGGTCACATACCCAGGAAGTAGCCCTGGGCACATTCCCAAGTGGGGAAGCCAGAATTTTAAAGAATAAGCAAGCGAAATCTATACAACAGAGCACAGAAATACAGAGGAAAGGGGAAGAAATAACTACGGCCTGATAGGATTATAGAAAAGTTGATTGTTTTCAGAAGTGTTAGGGCTGATAAGAAAATGTTGAATTAATTGATGCGTTTGGGTATTTTAAAATGATGTAAGCAGTACAGCCCTGGCCTGGTCATTCAGTTGGTTGGAGTGTCATCTCATTCACCAAAAGTGATGTATTCAACTCAGGTCAGGGCACACACCTAGGATGCAGATTCGATCCCCAGTCAGGGCGAGTATGGGAGGCAATGGATAGACGTCTTTCTCTCTCTCTCCCTTTCCCTCTTTCTCTCTCTCTAAAAATCGAAATAAAAAATATCCTAGGGTGAAGATTTAAAACATTGTACAAACAGTACAGACATTATAAATAATAAAATATTACGAAACTTCATTCTAGTGCTACGGAACTGGTAACGTTCAGTTTAAAGACTGTCCTTGCTTTTCGGCTTTCCTTTAAGTGGGGCAGTGGAGTTCATGCCTGTGCGGGTTTGGAAGCAGTGAGGACAGGCGCTGCCTTTCCATGGGATGGGAAGGATGTAAAATTTAAACACAGATATGAATCTGGGTTGCTTTGTGGTTTGTCTGTGTGCAGCTATGACTTTGATCAATCTTTGCCATTTAATAACAATTTAAAAATTTTGGAAACTAAAGAGAAAAACACTCCTTGGTGAATGAATTGTATTTCCCTATGCTGAAATAAAAACTGCAGTAGCATGGAATACAAGTATTAAACAAGTCTTTGTGGGAGGAATGGGTGACCCCTGATAAGGTGCGACTTTCTACAAACAATATTTGTGTCTTGCTTGCTCATTGGTTTGTTTATCTTAACAGTGAAAACCTCTGTTTTCATCAAGGACACCTTGAGCCCATTGCTATGGAAATGAACTCCAGCAAAGTCCTGCTAAGGCCTTTCACTCACCACCCCCTTTGGTTTCTCCGAGATTAATCTTCTCTTCATTTTCCCATGTGAGGAAAAAAATCAACGGAGTTAAAGGCCAAATGCTTGGGAATTTGGATTTGACTTTTTCATCACTGTGTGGGGGCCTTTCTTTGTCTCCCTCCCCCCCCTTTTTCTCACTGTGCTGGAAAGGGCCTTGGAATCTCTAGAAAGCTTTTCTCTTACTAACAGCCATCCATGATTGAATGGTTTAGTCCCAAAACTGGGTATTTGCTTTTAAGAGGGTATTGGGACGGTGTGAGAAGGCGGCCATTCTCTAGGCAGTGCTTCTGCCACGCCAAAAGGGCGCCACCTCTACAGGAGACAAGTCACCCTCGCTTAAAACCCTCGCGAGTGCTAGATTTTTTTAATTTGAGAAATAGAATAACTAACTGGTACCATTGGGAGAGTTCTCACTGGAGATGCCAGCCCTGTTTGTTTGATAGTAAATAAGCAAGACTTCTGTGTATTTCAACTCTAGCTTTGATGTGTTATTATTTAAACACTCTAAGAATACTGGTATTCGATATACAAAACAAGTTCACTTCGTAGGGATTAAAATGATTTTTAATTTAATATGAGCAACGTGAAAAAGAGTTTCTTTACATGCTGTTCTCCTGTTGTGACAGAGCATTTGGCTCAGGTTTGTCGCAGGACAGGAGCGGTGGAGGAAGGAGTTGCAGTCAGTTGCTGATCAGTGAGCAGTAAAAGTGAACCGTGGCTTCCCGGGGTTCGGGGAACCCAGAGGTCAGCCCACATTCTGGGTTCTTGGCTTTGTGCAAGAAACAATTGCAAGACGAGCCAGCATAGAGATTAAAGTGAAAGCGTTTATTAGTGAAGCAGGGAGACAGGGAGTGGGCTACTCCACAGACAGAGCAGCCTCTCTTGTGGGATTTACTTTTTTATTGAAGCCATTTAATGAAAGAGGAAGGCATTCAGTAAGGGGAAGGAGTACTCAGGATCTCTCTGGGAAGGGGGTGAGGATTTCCCAGAAGAGCCCCGTCGGCTACTTTGTGTCCATGCACTGGCTTCCTGTTCCCGTGACGGTGCCCTTTAGTGCTCCAGCACATTACAGTGTGTCTAGGAGGAGGCAAGGGTTTACCCCGGTGAAGTTGGTCTCCATGTGGAACCAGCTGGTTTTCTGCAGGCTCCAAGCCATAAATCTGCTGGGGCTCATCTTACTGTCTCCTTGACAGTCCCTGTAGCTGTTATTGGCTACAACCATTTTGCCACAGACCTTATCTCAAAAGTAGGAAAACAATTTCATCTATGCTTATATTTTAAATACACTTACTTCATAATATACAGGTATATTTGTGTTGTTTTCTGGGGGAAAAAAGTTTGAGACAAATTTTGCCACAGCTTGCTAATGGACTCCCAAACATATTTTAGGGGTTGGGGATGTGCTACTATAAGTAATTTCAATCTAAACCTTCCTCTGTCTTTACCCCTTTTTCTTTTTATATGTGCTCACCACCCTCAGCATTTATAGGAAATGTTCAGACAACCTGGGTAATACCGAGGACTCATTTTTCATTTGGTTCCGCTGAGCTGGGGGCAGCGGCTGCTCCAGGCCCACCCTGTCAGGTCACTTCAGACCACACCCGAGCAAGATTTTAACTCTTGGCCTGGCCTGAGCTCCTCTCAGTCCCAATCTACCTGCACCCAAAGGCCAGGAGCCTCCTGGAACTAGGTTCCTGGAAGAAGAGGTGGGGAAAGGAAACTTAAAGTCACCTGTACCATTAGCTCCTCACTCCCTACACCTTGACCAAAGCACCTTCCCTACCAGCATTCTTGATCTTTTGGTGCCCTTTGGCTAAGCTCACAAATTTATTCTCAGCACGATTTTAAATGCATAAAAATATATTACAAAAAAATCCAAATATATTAAAATGGAGTGCTACCTCTGCAGGCTAGCTCCTTGTCATTTTTGAGGTTACCTCTTCAAAAGTGACCTCCCCAGAGATGCCTTCCCTTGTCAGCTTGCAGAACAATGAAAGAAGACTGTGAGCCCCGGCCGGTGTGGCTCAGTTGGTCGGAGCATCATCCTGTAACTGAAAGGTTTCGGGTTTGAATCCTGGTCGGCACATGCCTGGGTTGCCAGTTAGATCCCCGGCCCAGGTGTGTATGATCCATGGTCCGGGCCCATATGAGATGCGACCAGACGACGTTTCTCTCTCTCCTTTCCTCTCTTTAAAATCAACGAAAAAATGTCCTCAGGTGAGGAGAAAAAAGATTGTGATTTACCTGTGTGCATTTAACTTACAGGGATTCAACTACATACACAGAGTTGCAAAGACGTCTACAGAAAGAGTAACACGAGAAAAAAACAAAGAGGGAGGGAGGTGGGGAAGAGTGACACGTGTGCGCAGAGTGGAGCGTGAGTGCCTCAGAGTGAGCCTTCTGAGCCTCTGCGCCTCCGAGTGAGCGTGAGACCAGCCTGCGGCCGGTCTGCGTGTCCCCCTTGCCTCTCACGGTGCACATCAGTTAGCTGAGTGTATTTCTTCCGATTAAAGGCAGACACTTGTCTTACTCAGTGGCTCTTAAATGCAAACCAACTACTTCATCCAAAATTAAATTAGAGAAACAGAGACTCCAGTATATGAAATATAACCATAAAAGTTGAATTATATTTGAGGAAATTTGCATTAGTGACCTCCACTGGTAATATGAAAATGATAATAGCAATTATTTATTGAGCCCTTAAGATATTTTACCAGGTCTTTTTACCCATATAACGTCACTTAATGATCACAAAAAATCCTTAGGCACTGTGCTTCCTACTGCGTAAATAAGGAGACTGATAGGTAAATCCTCCTAGCTGGAAAGGGGTAGAAGGAGGATTCGAACTGGGGGCAGTCTGACTGGAAAGCCATTGTCCTTACCTCAGCCAATACCACCTTTCAGAGGCACTGGTGATTCTAATAGAATTCGTATAAAATGGCTGTTTCAAATGGACATTTCTACTGAAAGCCTGGACACATATAATAAGTTAGATATTAAACACACCACATTAAATAGAACTTTTACTGTTTCTGAAAGAATACCTTGACACAAGATTGGAAAACAAGATTCAGATTTTTAAGATCTTACTGCTTTTATTCAGTGGTTCATGAATCAGGCAGCATTCAAGGAGTTTGGAGGAGCTGAACAAAATGAAAGACTTTTATAGGCAAAGGGAGCAGGAACCGACAAGCTAAACTGGGCAAAAAGGCTGGTTATTGCAAGGTTTCTTTCAGAGGGTGGCAAGGGTCCCTGTGGATTACCTAACTAGTGCTGATCAGGCAATTCCTGAGTGACTCTTTTAAGATTCCATTTCTGGAGGAGCCAGAAACTGTATTGTTTTGGTTTGGTGACGTGGGGCTTTGCGTGAGCAACTCCATTTAGAGCCCGTTGCTCTTGTTTTTAGCATTGAGGAGTAAGCAAGAGTCAAAAAAGGGCCATTGCCATCAGCATAGAGGGGAAGCGAAGCAGCCTCTGAGAATTCTCTGGTATAGGATTAAGGTTGTATGAAACATCAGTTGCTTCTCTTCCGTTCCTCTTCAGGTGGCCGTTTTCAAGAATGACTTCCAAGTAAGCAAAGAAAATAATGCCACTTTATGTTTCTGTTTGGTTATTTTATCCAAGAAAATCAAAGAATTACCAAATTCACTTTTTTTTGCCATTCTGTGCATTCATTACATGGAGAAAAGCTATTATTTTTCAAATAGTGAGAGTGAGAATGGTGAGCAAATTTATCTGATAATCTATTAAAGTAGAATTCTAGAATCAGAGTATCTGAGGAAAACTGGGCTCAAAAAGGTGCTCATTTAATTACTGAGGAACTAGAGGCTCTGAGAGGTTGACTTGTCCAGATACACTGTTGGTCAGTGGTGGGACCAGGGTGACAGTCTAGATTTAGGCCCCCGGTTCTGTGCACTTGCTGGTAACCCAGGACCGTGAGAATATTTCTCTATTCATTTACTCATTTTCTTCATTCAGGCCCCCGGCATGGGGCATTCACATGGGTCAGTTGCTGACCAAGAGCAAACAGGACATGACTCCACCCTGAAGGAACTCACCTGTTAATCAGGAGTTGTTTTTATTTTTTGAAAAAGGCTAGTGAGAGGAGAAGAATTGATGGGAGACCGGTCCCCAAATTAATGATCTCTGTATAAATGGTAAGTGCGGTGAGAGGGCATGCTGATTTAAAGCAGGACAGAAGGAGAACATTTATATTAGCCTGGAGTTCAGGAAAGACCTGGGCTTAGCTTGAAGGATGGTCAGGCAATGAATGGATATCTGAAAGGTGCAAAGGGAAGAAAATTGAAATCAATTCAAAGAGCAATGAGAAGCCATTTAAGGATTTTAGACCTGCTCTTGCCTGAGCATATGCCCTCATATTTCTGCTTGAGTTATACTCGAGTTTTATATTCTAGATTCTCTCCTCTAACCTATTTTTAAATATTGCTGCATTTTAAATATTATACTTGCCAGACTCTGTGAGTAGATGTCTCTCTTTCCCTCCTGATTGTGAGAGCCTTCGGGGTAGAATGGCCCGGCTTCCTCATCTTGGTGTCCTGGGGAAGTGCCTGGCATAGTCCTCCGCAAATAAGAGGCTCTCATCACAAATTTACTGAACTTAGTCACACTTTATAGCCTGCTTTTTATGACTCATATGGCTATGTTAGTAAACATGAATTCATACATCCTCCTAAAATTCATGTCATTAGAATACTTTAAAGCTTTGTTATTAGAATACTTGGATAGTATATCCTGGAATATTATTAAATGCTTCTAGGAGCCCTGGTCAGTGTGGCTTAGTGGGTTGGGCATTGTCCAGCCAACCAAAGGGTTGCTGGTTCCATTCCAGGTCAGGCACATGCCTGAGTTGCAGGCCAGCCCATGGTTGAGGGTATGCAAGAAGCAGCCGATAAATGTTTCCAATATCGATGTTTCTCTCCTCTCTTTCTCTCTCTCTTCCCTTCTCTTGAAAGAGAAATCAATAACTGAACTCTTTAATAAAGCAAAAAGAGAGAAAGAAAAAAAATACTTCTATTTGTTAGATAAATAAATAAAGAAAGAAATAAAGCCATTTGTAGCTGTTTGAGGTGCTGTTTTTATTTTTCAGTCAGGTGACTACCTGTTTCAAGGGGTGCAGGAGGCAGGATAGTTTATTTCTGATACCAGTCTTCTCTAATCACTTTACAGATAGTGGGTGAGACTGGGTAAGTGAGAGTTGTGTATATGGAGAAAAATAAAGAATTTGAATGTTTTTAAACAGTCACAAAATTCTCAATTCAGACACTTTAAATTCCTGTTTCTTTTTTCAAATTTCCCTATGGATTGAAAAAGTAGGTTTACTTTTTCTTTTAAGAATAAAAACCCCTGACATCAGAAGCTAATTTTATTATTCAGTTATAGAAAATATTCATAATCTTTCATTTCATGCTGAGAAAAAATAACCTGAAATATTGCCACTACATATCCTTTAAGAATTGCAAATCATTTCCCCCCAGAATATCACAGTGATTATGGATTAGGCAAGTAACATTTTGTGGAATTTGTTTCTTCCAAAATAGAAAAAAACCTGGTTAGAAAAACTCTTGCTTCTCTTGTGCACAAGTGCACTGAGGCCCTGAGCCCTTGGGCCCAGTCATTGGAGAAGAGGTAGTTGCTGGGTGCCTCAAGGCGAGTCAGCACTGCCAGTACTCTCTTTTGAAGGTGGTGACAATATTTTCTGCTGGGAAAAACCCAGAAGCCTCTAAAAGTGAATCATTCCACTATCTGGAAGCCTCTCAGCTGAAAACTTTGGTAATTGTGTGTAGTAGCGCTTTTGTCAGTGTTATGGCAATTTTACACCTAATAGTAATAAGGGAATTTCCAGCAGATTGACGTGGTCCTGTAATGCATTTAAGAAAACCAAATGTATTCAGGCTGTGAAGAAAGGATGAAAAAAAAAAGCTACTGGTGAATGAGAAGGAATTTATTTCATGCTCAGTGGAGTTTGGCGTTATAAAGTCCTTAGCTACCAGTTAAATACAGGCATAGAAAAATGATTCCATTGTGTGACTTGAATGGGAAAAACGTACAAATCAGTACTACAGTAACACTAACTAAAGCAAATAATGTCTCTCAAAAAATGTATAGTCTAATTTACTAAGTGCACAGCTATGTAAGGGTAAAACTCTGTCACGTGTATCCTGCTACTGCCTCCATTCTGCCTTTGATTTTACGTGGCAAATCAAACTTTTGTTCTTGGCAGGTTCTTGATCCCACTGCCCTTTCTCACCCTTTGGTTTCCTATCTTCCCTCCTACTTGAAGCTCATACAGTTTCCCTTTAATTGAAATATTTGAAATGATTCTGAAACCTGAGGGACGTTTTTTAAAAAAAAATCTTTTTAAAACGTGTCTTCTCCAGTAGATATTTCTAACTTTCTTTGTTCCTTAAGCAGATGTTGTCACGTGCAACAAGGAATAAATAATTATTCTATAACCCTGAAGAGTAAATGCAGTCGGTAAGGAATAATTTAGTTTGTATTCAAATACTAGTACATCTGAGAAGAAAGGTGCATTTCGTTTTAGTGAAAGAAAACTGGGGTATATTTTTGAAATTAATTAAAGGTGGTTTTTTTTCTACACAGCCATGCTAACAAAGTAATTTTTTAAATTAAAAGTATATTTAGAATTAAAGAAAAGTTAAGGAAATATGGAAGTTCTTTAAAACCTTTCTACCGCAAGAATGATTTGGTACTGGTTAGTACAATTAAGGTATTATTTACCAACATTATGTTAAGTTTACATTCCTAGGGTCTGACCTCCTTCCCTCCATGACTCAGAACATAGATTCCTGAGTAAAGAGAGCACAGTGCCCTCAGGACGCCCTGCCCCCACGCCCCCAGGGTCAAGGTCTCCAGGGTGGGAGGAAGCCCTGGGAAGGAAGGGGGAGTTCTCCTGATGTGGAGCAACTGGAGGGGGAGAATAAAGAAAAGTGGCAGCATTTGTGAAGTTAACTGGTCAAGTATTTGTTGACAGAGAAACGCATTGTTAAACCAGTTCCTGTGACCTCGGCTTCTTTTCATGGCTCCACTGGTCGGTGGGAAGGGTGTGGAGAGAGCAGACTGTACTGCAAGTCCAAATGCACACCAGTGACTCGGAGCCTGAAAAACATCATTTAGCTATTTGGATAAAACACCACAGTTTAAAATCGTGTCGTATTTTTCATTGTTAACTCATGGGGTACATTTAAACCAGACAATTAGAATACTATGGTCATAAAGAATGGAGAAAAATAATACTTACCTCGGTATTAAACAGAATAAATATCAGCTCCTGCCATTTAAGTATCACTCCCAAGAATTACATGTCACTTTAACAAGTAGATCATTCCATAAAGTGTGTCTAACTAGTGGTTGACAAAAATAATAATTTGAAGAACTGCATAATTAAACATAAAGATTCATGCTTCTTCATAAAGCCTCTTTGGTCAAAAAAGAAATCTTTTTGCCCTGGCTGGTGTAGCTAAGTGGATTGAGCATGGGCCTGCAAATCAAAGGGTTGCTGGTTTGATTCCCAGTCAGGGCACATGCCTGGGTTGCGGGCCAGGTCCCCAGTAGGGGGCGCATGAAAGGGAAAAAAAACTTTTAAAGGAATGTAATAAAAATGAAAAACTGAGTTGAAAATAAAAATTTATTTGACATATTAAACATAGTATATGATGTGTCTGTTATGCTTAAAAATTAATAATGCTCTAAAATACAAATATTCAATTACTATTTTCTATTGAGAAACTAAGGGCCTATTGACTTGAATGGGGTCATTCTACTATGAGAGAAATACTAATGGGCAGCTCTGTTTTATATGGAAAGCCTTTGAAAGACTACTTGATAAGTTATTTTTTAGATAGATAGATGCCTGCTCAGTTTTTTAGTCTAGCAACTCTTATAAAAAATAACCATTTTTATTTTAGAAATTAAATTATAATGAAGATAATTGAAAAAGATTAAGTAATACTTTAAAAAATAAAAATTGAAGACATGAATTCCTTCTATGTTACTAAAATTATATTGTGGTTTTAAAATTTTTACTGGCAAAGAAATATTTCAGAAATAATATTGACTCTATATTCTTTATAAAGAAGAACTTATCTTCTGTGATCTTTGAAGATCAAGGTCTTGTAACTGAGAGAAACCGCACTTAGCTGAGACCCTGCCTGTCAACACTCTGCCTTACTTCACAGTCTCCTTTCGTGCAAAACGCCTCTTCAAAATCATGTGCACTGTCCTTTCTGGATCTTTGTAGAATCTATTATCCTCTTTTACCAAGTTAAAGTCAAGTTTCTAAGGAACCTATTAGAGTTATTTTTCTTACAGTCACCCCAAAATTGTTTTCTGAATAATTTGGACCAGCTTCTTAAAGATAAAATTCACTGGAGAGCAAAAAACTGTACAAAGGCAAAGATGAACACTGAATTGATGAGAATTTTGAAAATTGGATCTTTGTGTTCTCAAGTTTTATTCACCAAAGAAAACAGGCAGGAAAGAAAGAGGAGAGAGAGGAAAGTATCCTAGATAATGGCAGAAAAGACCTTGTAAATACTAGCAGAGGCAGCTGAAACAAAGCGGGCAGGAAGTGGATGTCCTCCTTTTGAATGAAAGGCATTTGAATTTCACTGGCATATTTGTGTATTGCATCACTTGACACTTTTCTTAAAACTTACTTTTCCAACATTTTATTAGGAAGCATTTCAGTCAGAAAAGTGGAAGGAATTTTATGGTGAACATCTACCTTTTTGCTGAGATTCTACAATGGATGTTTTACGCTCTTTATTACCTGTCTGACCCTGTATCCATCTCTATTGGTGCATCAATCCAACTTATTTTCTGATGCATTTCAAAATGGGTTGGAGGATAAAGTACACTTCACTCCCAAACTCTTCAGCGTTTACGTCATTTGTTATGACTTTTTAATTGAGGTAAAATGCAACACGCCAATCTACCCAAATCTCACCCATTCTATGATTTTTCACAATTGCATCTGCCTGTGCTGTCCAAACCTTTATCAAGATATAGAACATAACGTTACCCCAGAAAGTTCCCTTGAGTCCCTTTGCATTCAGTCCCACCCTCTGCCGCTACTGTGCAGGGGTTTTGTTCTCAAATTGATACAGGAAGGGGCCAAGGATGGTCGGAAAAAAAAATAGGGAAGAGGCCCGCGGAGGGGAGAAACAGGCACGAAAAGGGAAAACGCACAAAAAAGTGAGGAGAGCCACGCGGTTTCAGCAGAGTGAGGACCCCCTCTAGGTGAGGTGAAAGAGGGAGCCACGTGGTTTTGGCAGGGTGCGGACCCCCTCTTTCCCAGGTGAAAGGGAAAAAAACCACGCAGCTTTGCCAGAATGGAGATCCCTGCAGCCAGGTGAAGAAGACAGCCACATGCTTTTGGTGGAGTGCGGACTCCTGCAGCTTTGGTAGAAGAGGCCCACGCGGCTTTGGGGTACCCCCTTTGGCTGCGGGGCCTGAAAAGCAAGAGAGACTTTGACTGGAACTGGGTACAAAGGACTCTTGCCAGTGGACCATGAGAGGGTACCACGGTACTTTGGATTAACTCGAGATCCTGCACAGTGACACAGCTGATGGCACCAGCGGCCTGCAACACAGACGTGTGCTCTTTTCCTGATTTACGGTACCCGGAGTTGGGACAGTGGGAGAAGGGAGCGCTGTGTGGGTGTAGGTGTATACCCTAAAGGACTTTGATATTTTAGTGGTGGCGTTGACTTTCCTTTAAATCTCTGGCTTTTAGAACAAAGAGATGAGTTTTTCTTCTCCTAGAATTTCATGCAAATGAAATCACTGTATCACTGTTCTAGTGTTAAGACTGCCTTCACTCAGCACGTAGACTTACAATCTCTTTTCGATTCCCCTGCAAAGTGATATGCAGTAATTTCCTTTGCACTTCAAGTGGCTGAGATGATTTGATGAATTTTTACTTCCAGGCCTGTTTCCTGCCATTCTCAATCTTGCCAGCAATGCTCACATCATCACCAATGCCACCTGTGGAGAGCAGGGGCCTGAGATGTTCTGCAAACTTGTGGAGCACGTGCCTGGCCGACCTGTGCGGAACCCCCAGTGCCGGGTCTGTGACGGCCACAGTGCCAACCCCAAAGGCAAGTGTTGCTTCTTCTATTGGAAGTACCTGTGGGAATTTATGCTTTTTGAGATGATTACAGAGACTCGTATTAGGAAATCATGAACAACGTAATGTGTTCACCTTTGCTGCTACTCACTTCCACTAGCATACAGTTTAGAGGGTAAAGCAATTTAGACCAAAAGCTGAAAAGTACATGTTTTTCATTTATTTCCTTCCTACCTTCCTTCTTTCCTTTGTTTCATTTTTAATAATGTGTAAATTACAGTTGATATGCTGTATTATGTTCGTTTCTGCCACTATGGAAAACAGTATGGAGGTTTCTCAAAAATTTAAAAATACACCTATCATATGACCCAGAAATTCTACTTCTCATTATTGATCTGAAGAAATTCAAAATGCTAATTTGAACAGGCATATGCCTATGTTCATTGCAGCATTTATGCAATAGTTATGATATGGAAGCAACCTAAGTGCCTATCAATAGACAAATGGATAAAGAAGATGTGGTACATATATACAACAGAATATTGCTTACCGTAAAAAAGAATGAAGTCTTGTTATTTATGACAACATGGATGGACCTGGAGGGTATTGTTTTTCTATTTTCTTTTTACAGAACGCCATCCAATATCAAATGCAATAGATGGGACCAATAACTGGTGGCAAAGTCCCAGTATTCAAAATGGGAGAGAATATCACTGGGTCACAATCACTCTGGACTTAAGACAGGTAGGTAAGGCAAGAAGCACTGAAGAATTTCTGTGGGTCACCAAGTTACAGTCTGACGACCTCTGGGAAAGTCTGCCTTGTTTCTAACCATGTTTACATTCTGTTCTCATTGTGTTTCCACCGGGCAAAGTTAAGCAATATGCAGAACTAGTGCATGGTAACATTGTTTGACAAAATTCTCATTCTCAGAATTCTTTGAGAAAATGAGTGAAATTGTTTCAATGGGGTTTGATGTTCTTAGAAGCTGCGTCAGCAGGCACCTCATTTGTTCAGGATCCTGTGTCAGGCTGTGTGCTGATGTCAACAGGGACATTGGGAGTCGTGTAGATGTACAAAATTCATGCATTTTCTGCCTTTCAAACTTATTATCTTGCTACTGTCACTGTGCAAAGTTATTTCAGTAAATAATGCTTAGAAACAAAGGGGATAGTGTTTAACCCCTTGAGCATGCCTCACCCTTGTCCTGCTGTCTGTGAGGGTCACGAGTAAAGTGGAGTTGTCCAGTACCAGTGTAACCAGGTCTTCAGCTTGAGCTGGGAAAGGCAAGGTATAATTGGTTCAGGCCACAACCGCATCCTCCTGATTGGCTTCAAGACTACATAGTAGAATGGAGAAGAATATGGTATGGGCCTTATTTGCCCCCAAATTCCTGGGAGTGAGAAAAAAAGTTTGAATGGAAGGGATAAAAAAGAAAGATGGCAGCTATTATCACAATTTCTGATTCGAGTTTTCAAGAAATACTACTGCATAATATTCCTATTTATTTTTATTCAATTTCTTTACGTTAGAACTCTTCAACATCATGTGAAATACCAGTTGAGACAAATAGTTGAAACATGCACTATAGCATTGAAATAGGAATTTTTGAGATTTAATGACAAATTATTATAATTTTTTGAATAATGATAGTTTTGTAATGTGCAAGATTTTAAGGAGAAGACAAGACAATACTGTGTATATTCATGTGCAAGGAACTTTTGATCTCTTATAACAGTAAACAAGGTTGAACAACCAATGTGTGTGGCTCAGGAGCCATTTCTCCAAGTTTAGGTCCATAGTATAATAATGTAAGTAAAATATTGACCCTGATGATTTTCAGCCATATGTCCTGAACTAACATGTCATATGTTAATATTTTCAAACCCATCTAAGAAAAATAGAGAATAACTTCCTTTTCCCCCTGAACTTTGTTTTTATTTCAGTAGGAAGGATGCTTCTACAAGAGATTTTGATTTTCCTATCACCTTTTTAATTTATTTTCTTTTTTTAAAGAAAAAGGTATAACCATTTTCAGCATTAGAAATATAATGTTATATGAGTTCGACCAAACTAACAGCTGGGCGTTACTTTGTTAAACTACTAGAAGAGGAACAGAACCACAGAAATGGAGATCACATGGGTTATCAGTGGGGAGGGGAAGGGGAGAATGGGGGAAATGGTTCAGGGAATAAGAAGCAGAAATGGTATCTTCAAAAAAGACAGGGGGAGGTTAGGAATAGTATAGGAAATGGAGAAGCCAAAGAACTTATAAGTGTGACCCATGGACACGAACTGAGGGGGGAGAATGCGGGCGGGAGGGGGGTGTACAGGGCGGAGGGGAATAAAGGGAGAAAAATGGGACAACTGTAATAGTATAACCAATAAAATATATTTTTAAAAGTGCACTATTCTTACATATGAGCCAGTCTTTCTCAGATGTATTTATTTATTGAGCCTTTTTATTATGGATATTTTTGGTAATGCAGAAAGCATATTACCGTGATATGCATACAAACACCCCTGCATTTCAGATATTTTTAAACATTGTTTTGTGTTTGTTTTAGCTTTCTGAACACTTTTCAAGTTAAATGCAGTCATTGTGACATTGTCCCAATACAGTATTTTTTGTATCTTCCCCAAACAGGACACTTGTTCTGAATAGGCACCATGACATTAGCCCCTCTAACAAACTGCCAGTAATTTCTTAACTACCTCTGCATCCACATCCCTTTTTCCGTTTATCCACCAATGTCGTTTACAGCTTGTTCTTTTTCGAACCAGGATACAATAAGAAATATGCATTGCATTTGATTGCAATCCTTCTTAAATCTCTTTTAATCTGAATTGTCTTCCAATTAAAAAAAAATAATGCTTACTTTTTTAACAGACTAGGCCAGTTGTATTGTAGAATATCCCACATTCTGGGTTTGTTGGATTGTTTCATCATGGGTTTGTTAACATGTTCCTCTACCCTTTATTGTAGAGCTGATAGAAACTAAAATCGGCTCCAAAGACCTGGTGAAACTGCAGTGATAGGCTGCCTCTAGTGCATGCAGGTTGGCTGTCCCTCTCATAGTGAGGGCCGATTTGCATCCTTATTGATGTTGACAGCCAGATCTCTTCCTTGTCCGGTTATCTCCTTTTCCTCCCACGTGTCTCCCTGGTTTCTTAGGTCTCACTGACACTCACATCTACAGCAAGGCTGCACCTTCTGATGACTTTTTCCTGCTGTCAAAATCTGTGTGTTCCCTGTCAAGCCAGCCGTTAACCAGCTGCTAATTCATTTCTGGATTCTGTAGTCCGAGAGGGCAGAGACTGCAGACATGTTCTTCCTCTTCCTCCTCCTCTTCTTTCTTTGTCCTTTCCTTTGCCTGTTAACGTTTGCTGAGGGTTGTCTTGTTCACTCCTGCACACTCGGGCATTGGCAGAGGTGAGGCACTGAGTGAAGAGCTGCAGCGTCAATAAATGCTTTTTCTTCACATTCCCTCCTCTTGTTTGTTTACCTGATTAAAACCTGATGATCAACAAACTTTCCAACTTCTTTCACTCCCCTGAAAATGTGAAATTAAGCATAGATTTCTAAAGTAAAATTGGACAGACCTGAGTATAATTGCAGATGTAACAACTTCATGTTGTAAATGTGTTCATGTGCCTTAATAAGTAAGATCCTGAGGTTTTATGACTAAATTAGTCACTTTCATTCTGTGTTGGCAAATGCTGAAGACATTGATTCTATTCCTGACTCTCTAGTTCAACTGATCATGTTGCTCAAATTACGGCATTTTTTAGCCTCTGTGTGTAATGTTTGGCTACCTGACAGATAAACTGAAGAAAATACAAAAAGTGGTGTTATCAGAAAGTCAATAAATATTGTGTGTTTGTAATAAGATTTAACTGCAAAGTGTTTGCTTTAGTAACATATTACAAGAGGAATGATTAGATTTATTTCTTTACTTTTTCAAAATAGTGCTTGCTATTCATTTCTTACATTGATGATTCACACAATTTTAGAATTAACACTGTTAGAGATTTAGTGATAGCTTATGTTTATAAAAATCTATGAGGATTGAATGAATGGTATTTTTGTTTTAAGAAAAATCAAGCTGAAGAGTCTCTAACAATCATAAAACTAGCATACATGTGGGTGGTCTCCAACAATAAACTATCCCTTGTGCTCACTTTGGCAGCCCATAGGCTGTAATAAACTACTGCTCACCGTCAGATGTCTTAAGAGCATTTCCTTTCGCATAACACTAACACCACTGAAGTCAGTCAGGGAACTTCTGTGACAACTTAAGATCTTAAAGAAATTTTTGTGATAGAGCGTGCACATCTGATAGATCTTGAATTGTATGATTGTCAGTATTTTTTTAGGCCCTGATAATTGTATTAATATGTATACCTATGGTAAAATTTCTCAATATAAGGCCCCGAGGTTTTCCAATTTGAAACATACTACCCTAAAAGTTGATACACTGGACAGATGACAAGATGCTCGACATATTTGACCATTAAGGAAATGAAAGTCCAAACCACAGTGAGATACCACTTTGCACTTATTAACATGCCTACCATAAAAGTATTAAAAACAGAGGAGAAGGGATGGTGAGGATGTGGAGAAGTTGCCGCCCTCGTGCATTGCTGGTGGGAACGACACAGTACTGTGGTGATTCCTCAAAAAGGAAAACATAGAACGTCAAGTTTTAGATGTGTTCTCAAAGGAATGGAAAGCAGGCATTCAAAGAGATATGGGCGCACACAGGCTTATTACAGCACTATTCACAGTAGCCAAAAGGTGGAAGCCATCCAGGTGTCCAACAGAGAATGCATAAATGAAACGGGATATATACACAGGATGGAATATTATTCTGCCTTAAAAAGGAAGCAAATTCTGAAACATGCAACACATGGATAAATCTCAAAAGTGTGCTAAGTGAAATAAGCGAGACACAATGACAAATTCTGTGTAACTCCACTAGTATGAAGTACTGAAATAGTCACATCTGTAGAGACAGCATTGGAATGGTGGTTGCCAGGGACTGAAGGGAGGAGGAATAAAGGGTCGTTTTTTCACGGGTGCAGAGTCTCAGTTTGGGAAGATGAAAAACCTCTGATGGTCAGTGATGGTGATGGTTGTGTGACAAGGTGAATTACTCAATGCCACTAAACTGCACTTAAAAATGGCTAAAGTAGGGATTTTTGTGTTATGTATAGTTTACCACAACTCTTAAAAGTTAATATAGTATGAAATGCATGCTGTTACATATCAGCCAGAATCCAATGAGGAAAGCAGAAACCACTCCAGGTATGTAAAGGGGTATTTCTAGTATGAGGAACTGCTTAAATAGTGTTGGAGAAGTGGAAAGGAGCACCAAGGTGACTCAGAGATAGGAAGTTCTGAGGCAGAACTTAGGGAGGAGAATGGGGTTATTTGCACCTAGAGGCTTGGAGGAGAATGTCCCACCTCTGAGCTGTGAAGAAGAGGCTCATTTGGGGAGTGTGCGGAGGCTGGAGACTGCAGTCAAATGCTGTAGCCAGGCTGAAGGGCACCCACAGGAGCAGCAGGTGCCCAGAGAGAAGTAAGCCCTCCTCCGGCCTTTCAACTCCCTGCTAGCGCCTCCCCTCAGAGCCCCACAAAGCAGAGTATACAAAGGTAGACTTGAGGTTGTTTGCAACCCACACAAATACCATCTTCTCAGTAGGTGACACCGGTACCAGTGCAGTGACATAAACACAGAGACACAGCTGTAAAATCCTCGAGCAGAATTTTGTGATAAGGGAATTTCAGTTCATGTGTGTGTGTGTGTATGTGTGTGTAGGTGTATACCCCTACACACTGAATAGGTTTATATTAAGTCTTTAGATAAACTTTGGAATGAAAATGCAAAATTTAGAATTCTTATGGTGAAATCACGGACTGCTTTCTGATGCATTGACTAGGTGTCCTTGGATCTCAGCTGACAGGCTGACACCTTGGTGCTGTGACTTTAAGAAGGATGGTGATGAAGAATAAGTGATAGCAGTTCTATTTATGTGTGTCTTGTTCCTTTGGGTTGTACGGTGTGGTGGAGATGTATAAAGTGTGGTGGGGTGATACCCCTTTCCAGTTTACAAGTAGAACGCCATAGCGTCAGGAGTGAAGGGTGGCTCCTAGTCCAGCCCCTGACAAACTCCTCAGGCCGAATAAATGTTTCCTTTCCTTCTGCTGTGTTTGTAATCCACAAATGACTTTGAAGTCCCAAAGGTCTTCTGATACCATCAAGGGAAACTTTAAACAAGGCCTTGATGTAACCTAATTTAAATTAGCTAGGAAGTGCAATTAAGCAGATTTGAGAAAATAAATTCATAAGTTAATTCTATTTTTTCTGGTTAGAAAAGTGAAAGGGGTTCATGGTAGAAATATATGTAGAGGGTATGTATAAGTGTAAAGAGGCAGAAAAACTTACAGTTTCTTCATTCTGAAACAACCACTAATAATTTTGACATCGTACTTTTAGACTTTTGCATGCATTTCTGTGTGTTCAGTAATGTTGCAGTATCATTTACTCTGGGCCAGACCCCATGCTCTCAGCACTTGATCAGAATTACATAATTGAATAGTCATACTCACCCTATGAATGCGGTCCTATGATTACTTCCTTTTGACAAATGACAAAACTGAAACAGAGAGTTTAGGTAGCTTGCTCAGATGTAATGACTTACCGAGATCTGAGAGCCTGGGCTCTGTGCATCACTGGGCGGTGCCACCCCTTCAGCTGATATAGATGACCTACGTGTTTGTGTCCTGATGTTTTATTTAACGTCATACCATGTGCATTTCCAAATATAATTAAAGTATGTTATCGATGATTCTTAAAGTTGTATAAATATTTTTCTATATGGCTTACCCACCATTTGCTTAAGAATTCCCATGCAAGACATTTTGGGGTTATTTTTTGTTTTTGTTTTTTATGTGTAATAACAGTGAAAAAAGATTGATCTCATAAGTATGTCAATTAACTATTGCAATGAATACATATCAATTTTAAAGTTCAGACTGCAAGTTTATGGTCAGTTTTGTTTTGTGTATTCCTTTACAAAAGAATGTTTATTGCCTGTATTATATAGAAATCTACACATACACATTGTATACAAGTATGTAAATACAATGTATATATCTAGAAATCTGTACATAGTATATAGATTATATAGTATATAGAATTTGGAATAATGTAGAATTTGGTAATACAGTGTTATGAAATTACATATAGTGTATGGCCTATACGCATGGCATATAGAACCTATATATGTATATTATAGGTTCTACATAATAGAATATACAATATTCTATATAATATAGAATATACAATCTATATATTATATATTCATACACAATTCATATATACAAGTGGTTCGATACTTATGATCATTTGACTTATAATATTTCAACTTTACAATGGTGTGAAAGACATTCACAATAAATCACATGAAATGTTCAACACTGTATTATAAAATAGGCTTTGCATGCCCTGGCTGGTGTGGCTTAGTTGGTTGGAGCATTGTCCTGTAAATGGAGAGGTTGTGGGTTTGATTCCTGGTCAGGGCACATGTGTGGGTTAAGGGAGGCAATCAATCAGTGTTTCTCACATCAATGTTTTTATCCTCTCTCACTCCTTCCCTCCCCCATCTCTAAAATTAATAAGCATGTCCTTGGGTGAGGATTAAAAAATTAGGCTTTGTGTTTCATGAATTTGCCTAACTGTGGGCTGATGTAATTGTTCTAAGGTTGTTTCAGCTATGATGTTTTGTAGGTTAGGTGCATTAAATGCATTTTCCATTTAATGATTTTTGCAACTTACAGTGGTTTATCATGACAAAATCTCATCATATGTTGGGGAACATCTACATAGGAATCTGTACATATACATGAAGAAGAAGTATAGGTTGTAGATGATCCCTAGCGTTTTTTCCCATGTCTGTGTTATTTCATCCGCTTCCCTCAACGGTTCTGGAATACAGATGGTCTCTGGAGGTAAGAAGACTGCAGCACTGGTCCCTTCTACACTATGTGACTGCATCGCACCTCATTTATTCCTGGTCTCCTATCATTGTTTCCCTTACATTACGATTCTATAGGAAGGCCGGCAGGAGCTGTTACAGTTTCCGCCTAGAAATCGGGAGCGTTCAGATTCTTCCTACACCCCTCCCCATATTCTCTTTGCCCACGTCATGTTGTGGCTCAAAGGGTCCTTTCCCTGTGACTGAGGCAGACCATTAGCACTTGTCCACAAGTTTGCTGTGACACAAGGTGCTGCCCAGCCTGTGTTTTTGGCCAACACCCAGGAAAATAAGTCAGTGTTTTGCATTCTCCTCTTAAAAATGTTTAAACCTGCATGAAAATTTCACTGGGTGTGGTCAGATATATGAGTAAAAATTTGCAGTGTTCCTTTAGAAGACTAAATATATTATGTAAAAAAGGAAACGTTTTCTATGGCATTGAAAATAAAGCTGCCTTTTGAAGAACTGCTTTGTTTTCTGTGTAGGTTTAATTAGGAAGTAGCACTTTGTTGTGGGAACATTATCACAGAAGGGCCTTTGTTTTATGCAAAGCTTTAAACAAGAGCTGCTTGTTTGCTGGGTTTTATAAAAACTTCATTAATTTGAATCTGTTGTTTCCCACCCCCGCCCCAAATTTCTGAAAAATCGATCAAAACTAAATTGAAGTTTATTATTGTACTGTCCAAATAGACAGTGTTTGCTAAGCACACTGACAGGGTAAATGAAAAGAACAGGCAAATTTCACATTTTTAAGGCTGAAAATCTTGAAAGCTTTTGAGGACAAGGATTGCATGTAAAATGGAGCTCCGCATTACAAATGAGTCTTGGCTGTTTCTTAAAAGAGGTCAGGCCGAGACCCTTCCTGGGAACTGGTGGAGGCTGCTCTCCCTGTGTACTCGTATTTATTCAAAACGATTCTCTTCTGATTTTCTATTACATTACACTGGCCTCAACCAGTTTAAAATACTAAGTTTTTCTTGAATTTGGCAAAGTGAGTAGATCAGAAGAAATCTTAAGCCCTCTAATATGATTTGGAAGTAAGTGACACTAATATCTTGTCCTTCCGATAATGTTATCCATTTTGTCCTGTTCTCTGTGAAGCTACTGTTCTCATAGTAATGTCTTTCTTTTGTTTGCACATATTTGTTATCTCATTTCATTTTCTCATACACAGCTTCTCTTCCAGTTGTTTACCTCTGTGTAAGAAGTCACTGCAAACCTGTGGCTTCAGACAACAACATTCATTTTATATTTCTCCTGGTTTCTGTGGGTCAGACTTTGAGGAAAGGCTTGATTGAGTGGGTGTGTCCCCATGGAGGCTGCGGTTCATGGGGGCTGACAGTGGAGCCCCTGGGGACGGGGTGCTGGGCTGTGGGGGCTGGTCAGGCTGTCTCTTTGCGGTCCCTCCAGTGGGCTCTCGGCTCCTCACAGAATGTAAATTGCTTTCTGGCAGTTCAGGGCTCCAGCACGAGTGTTGCAGAGAAAGAGGCAGAGGTGTGTTCCCCTGCAGAGTGGACCTGCAGAGTCACACAGCCTCCCTTCTCCTGTGTTTTCTGGGCCACTCAGTCACTGAGGCCAGCAGAGATTCAGGTGGAGGAAACATGAGGCAACTCCAGCCCATCAACGGGAGGAGGGGCAAAGAATCTGAGACCTTTTCTAGAGCCCCACCCTGTCTCACACTTCAGAAAAGGTCTTTCTCTGAGAGAATTCTCCTGGCAGGCTTCTGAGCTTATCTTGTAGGTGGCACACCTTTGGGTGACATAAAGACCTATAGGATCATATGGACAAAGCCAAAGGGGCGTAGGGTTGAGGGTGGGAGGTGAGGATGGCTGGAGTGGGGAGGAATAGTGTGGGGGAAAATGGAGACAATTGTCCTTAAACAACAGTAAAAAAAGAGAAAACAAACAAAAAAGACCTATAGGATCAAATGGGGACCATAGATAGGGTTGCAAATATTGTACCTTCAATTTTTCAGTGATAATGACAAGTGAGCCAAATAAATAAAAACAACTGAGGCCCAAGATTTGAGAACTATACAGAGTTTCATTTCTTGGCAAGATTTATAAAACTTTATCATTTGTGTGTTATCAATGACAGTTTGCCAAAGCATTTTTCCATGTAACACAGTTTAGTATCGTACTGAAGAGGTCTTCTTAGGGCCTTGGAAAGGATTCTGGAAAATTAGGAAAGACAGTTTTCAAGACTCTGTCAAAATATACTTTTCAGATCCCCAACTGTTTTGGCTTCAAAATAAAGCTTCTTGTGTATTTATGGAAAGAAAAAAGGGATCGTTCTAAAATTGTTATTTCTTCCTGTTATATTGAAGCTAAAAATAAGTTTTAATTTCTGAAGAAATATTTTTTTGATAATTACAGTTGGAATACATTGCAACATTAGTGGGTTTTTTCTTTTTGCTTAGTAATCTACTCAAATTGTAATATCTTCATCTTTAAAAAGAACACTGTAACAAATTTTTTAAAGCAGCTCATGAATACCTCAGCTATACCTCAAAGGCTCTTTGTTTTTAATGTCTTTAGTTGACCTTTTTTTTTTATATAGAAAACTCCTTTGTTCTGGTATAAAAGTAGAAATGTTTTTAAATATGAAAAATATAAGAAAAATGCGTTTAAAAATTATTTGCAATTTCAACGACCAAGAATTACCTTTGGAAGCATTCCATCAACCTGAAAACACTGTGTATATCAATAATTCATGATCTCTGATCATGGGGTTCTGGGACCTCAGGATTCGTTGATTAACAAGATAGTGATGACATCCAGGGAAAGCTCTTAGCACAGAGAAAGAACACACATGTTCCCTATGTATGTACTTTTTATCACTGTCACTTCAGTTTTTATTTAAGGCTGACCTCACGGGCTTCTGGTTTTGTGGGGGGAATAGGCAAGTAAGCAGACTGCTTTTTCTCGGTGCTGTAGGGATGTGTAGGGGTCGAGGTTACATGGATGGAGAACACATAGGAAGGGCAGCTTAGGGGACAGGGAGACAACCCAAAGGAGGGACTCAGTGAAAGAAGGGAGCAGAGAATGAGGGAAGATGCACAGGAGAGAGCAGCACAAAGGAGACCTGGTTGTGGAGCGAAGATAGTGCATCCAGGCCTGTAATAAATGTTTCTTTCATTTTCCCTTTTGACTGAGATGCATTTCACATAGTTTGTGAAATGCATTTATTTTAAGGGTGTAGTTGGATGAGTTTTGACAAATACAGACACATGTAAACCATACCCATGTCAAGATACAGGACATTTCCATCACTCCAGATGTTCCTCTTTGCCCTTTGATGTCGGTGCTCTACCCGCCCCCCTCCTCACCTCCCACCACAAGATGAACCCCTGTTCTGAACTTTTTTTCAGTTATGATTAGGTTTGTCTGTTATTTAAATCATGTAAATGGAATCAAACAATGTGCCCTTTTTTGTGTCAGGCTTCTGTAGCATTATGTCTGTGAGATCCATCCATTGTTACTTTTGTTAGTGGTTTGTTCTTTTATTTCTGAGTAGTGTTTCACTTCATGAATTTATCAAAATTTATCCACGCCCTTGTTAGGCTGTTTGGGTTATTCCAATTTTTTTCAGTGCCTATTTTATTTATTTATCTTTATTGAGGTATAATTGCCATGTAACATTATGTAAGTTTTAGGTATAGAACTTGTTGGTTTGATGCATTTATATACTACACTATGATTCCTACAGTAATGCTAAGTAACACCTCTAAGTCACATCACATAATTATTTTTTTATTGTGTTGAGAATAATTAAGGTCTAGTCTCTTAGCATCTTTGAAGTTTTGCATACAGTATTGTTCAGTGTATTGTGCATTAGATCTCCAGAACTTACTAATACAGTAGTTGTTACAGTTTCTCTCTTTCTTTCTCTTTTTTTCTTTTCTTCTTTCTCTCTCTTTTTCTTTTCTTTCTTTTTTCTTTCTTTTTCTCTCTCTCTTCTTTTCTTTTCCTTCTTTCTTTCCCTTCCTCCCTCCCTCCCTTCCTTCCTTCCTTTCTTCCTTTCCTTTTCTAACTAAAGGTGCCATGAAAATTCTTGTAAGATCTTTTCCTGGTCACATATTTTTATTTCTCTAAGAATGGAATTGCCTGACCAAAGTATATGTGTATGTTTAACTCCATAAGACATTGACAACCCACTGTCCAGAAAGTGCCTCCAGGCAGAAAGCTCTGCTCCCAGGCAATCCCTGTCCTGTCCGCCTGCTGTCTAGCAGTTTAGAGCCACTCATTGTACACCTGTCAGGTTGTCTAGTTGGTTACTGTGGGAGGGTCAGGCGGTGCCAATTTCTTCTTCATGACCAGCATCAAATCCCTATAATAAATTTTAATGGCACAATAATATGTTATCATCTGGGCACATGATAATTTATTTAATTTGCTCCCATTGTTGGACATTTAAGGTGTTTTTAATTTTGTAAAATCATGCTGCTTTTGTGGCCGCAATGCTAACTAACTATTACTTAGGTGTAGATTTCAAGACTTTGGACTATTGGATCAAGGAACTTAAACATTTTTCAAATATGACCTTTACTGTCTTAGTTTTTTGAAAAATGCAGGTGTGGACAGAAGGAAGTTTACAGTTGTGAGTAGGTGAAACATGGAGTTTATTCTGTTATTAGTATTTATTTACCAATTATTGTATTATTTATTATTAATCTGCTTTTGCCCATCCCTGTATTGTTCAATTTATATTTTTACTAACAATAAGTGAAAATATGTGTCTAGCAACAAAACTCCTCAGTAGCGTGAAGATTAAAACTACCTTTTGCTTTTAGTTCTCTGCCAACTGAATACCAGAGAATTTATTAATTCATTCATTCAGTAAGTCATTTATTCAGTTAAAATATATATTATTAATTTACATTATGTCAATATGTCGTTCATATATTTGGGATCACTGGGTAGGATTCACATACTTAAACAATGCTTGGTCTTGTTTCTTATCTTCGCATGTATAAGTTAGGTCATGATTATTCATCTCTACTGAGGCAGTCATATTGCTTTGTAACTGGGTTTTAGATGTTTGAATAGCAGGACAAAATTTTTAAGTCATATTTTAATAAAAGAGACAAAAATTGAATTAAATCTAAATATCATTTTGAGGGGTGCCAATTATCAAAAAACTAACTATTGCACTTGAGGAAATCTGGTAGTAATACCTTATATCTGTATTGTGACATTTTATAAGTGTTTCCTAATCACTATTTTATACAAATGATATGAGAAATCTGAAGAACAATGAACTATATATATATAGTAGATATATATATATATATATATATATATATATATATATATTATTCATTGTGAATAATGCAGTAAAAATAACGTAGAGGAAACACCCTCTCGATTTCTCATGTTAAGCCTGAATCATGGAAAACATTCAACTTAGTTTTATAATTTTCTAGATTTTAAGAAATTAAAAATATTAAAAGTATTCATTGAGTATCACTTCCTGTTTGGGGGGATGAAGTGAGAGAATGATTCTGAAGTCTCATTCTGTGAGCCTTAGGCTTGGTGAGATCACCAAGCTGCCAAGGTCGTGATAAAAGTGGAAACTCTTCGGCGACTCGGCAGCTGCCTGCTCATGTCCGTGCCTTTCCCCAGACCTGGGATCCCTTTGACATTGTGCACAGATACTTGGAGAGCTCTGACTTGCCCTGTCCCGCCCTTTATGCACCATAAGGTACGGAAACAAAGCCTGGACAAGCTGTGAGATCAAATTAAAACCTGCAGATAATTAGCTGGGAGCCACAGCTGTCCAAACCAAGATATCCTGAGAAGTTTGGTGAAGCCTTAAAACAACTCATTAGCCAACTGGGCTGGTTTAAGCTTTATTAGATTAACAGACAATGACTAGAGTATGTGGAAATAGATTTTTTAAAAAAATAATAGACCTTATTTTGTACAGAAGTTTAGATTTATAGAAAAATAAGATGGAAAGTACAGAGCATTCCCATATATCCCCTCTGTACTAGTTTTTAAATCAAATTTGGGCTATTCTTAATCATCTCTTACAAGGTAAATCATAAATTGCCTAATCTGAGGCAGGTTCAATAATTTTACATACTTTTCCCTCCACATTTTGAAGGTGACTGAGAATTGTCAGTCTTGCAATTTAAAATTTTCAGTTTTCTCTACTGTTTTGTGGCATTTCATCAGAGGCCCTTCATCGCTGTTCGTCATCAGGTAGGAGCACAGACAGCCAGTGGAGTAAGCAATCAGGAGGCCGCCATCGAGACGGCCACTGGGGATCCTTTATGACTTTATACCAGACTTACTCCCGGGGCCAGAGGACAGGTGGGACGCCCAGGGGCCAGCTCACACACTGTGTAGGAAGTGGCACCAAGGAGGAGAGCTTTCTGTCCCAGCGGTGGCTCTTCAGTCAGGTCATAGCAGGGCCTTCTTTCATTTTCAACCCCTAAGGGGCTTCGGTTTTGCATTTTGGAAGCATCCTCATGCCTTACCAGAGCTTAGGAATGAGGTGACAAAAATAGGGTCACGGGAAAGCTAAGATTTCAAACCTCCCCTCCGAGCTGTTTGCTTGCCCCATAAGTGGTTTAATTGGCTTCTTAAGAGTTAGCCCCTGACTGAAAAAACTACATTCCTATTCACATTCTATGAGAAATCTCCATCTTCTGTAAAAGTTGTGTCTTTGTACCATTCAATGTTCTCTCTATATTTTTACACTTTTTTTCTGTAACAAAATAGGAAAGCATAAAATATATTATTTTAACCATATTTTAAGTGTACAGTTCAGTGGTATTAAGTATATTCACATTGTTGTACAATCATCACCACCATCCAGCTGCAGAACTTTTACATCCTCCCAAACTGAGACTTTGTGCCCATTAAACATTAACTCCCCAGGCTCCACACCCTGCGCCCCAGCAGCCCCTGGTGGCCACCATTCAACTTTCCATCTCTATGAATTTGACTATTCTAAGTGCCTTATATAAGAAAAATCTGCAGCATTTGTCCTTTTGTGACTGGCTTATTTCAGTTAGTATATTGTACTCCAAGAGTGTATGTTAGAATTTCATTTCTTTTTAAGGCTAAAAAATATTCCGATGTAGGGATAGGCTACAGTTTTTCTCCAGCCATTTATCTGTTGATAGATATTTGGGGTTTTCCATCTCTGGGCTATTATTAAGAATGCTGCTATAGATATTGGTGTACAAATATCCATTTGAGTCCCTGTTTTCAATTCTTTAGGGTCTTTACCCAGAAGTGGAATAGCTGGCTCATATGGTAATATTATATTTAATTTTTTGAGGAACTTCCATACTGTTTTTCCACAGTTGCTGCCCCATTTTACATTTTCACCATATCTTTTTAAATAAACAAAGACCTTTCTACATAAAACCATTATTTATATATTCCATTTTAATAAGCCTTAAATGTGATGATTTATAGAATAGAGAGCCCAGAAATAAACCCATGACTTTAGGTCATTTAAAACTTTGATAAAGGAGGAAAAAAATGCAGTGGGGTAAAGATAGTCTATTCAATAAATGGTTTGGGAAAATAGGACAGAATATGCAAAAAATGAAACTAGACCACCTTTGTATACCACACATAGTAAATAACTCAAAATGGGTTAAAGACAAATGTGAAGCTCAGAACCATAAAAATCCTAGAAGAAAACATAGGTAGTAAAATCTTGGACATTTCTTTTTTTTTCTTTTTTTTAATTTATTTTTTATTGATTATGCTGTTATAGTTGTTCTATTCCCCCCTTCATTCCCCTCCACCCTACCCCCCGTCCCCACCATTACCCCCCCTTTAGTTTATGACCATGTGTCTCAAGTTCTTTAGATTCTATATTTCCCATGCTATTCTTGCCCCCCATCTATTTTCTATCTACTGTCTATGCTACTTATTTTCTGTACCTTCTCCCCCCTTCTCCTCCTCCCACCCCCCTGTTGCTAACCCTCCTTGAGATCTTCATTTCTATGTTTCCACTCCTGATCTAGCTGTCCTTTTAGTTTGCTTTTGTTTTAGGTGTGGTTGTTAATAACTGTAAGTTTGTTGTCCTTTCACTGTTCATGTTTTTTTATTATATATCTCCTGGGGCAAGGGAAAGAAAAGTGAAAACAAATAAATGGGACTGCTTCAGACAAAAAAGTTTTTTTCACAGCAAAGGAAACCATCAACATAATGAAAAGAGTACCCATTGAATGGGAGAACATACTCATTCATACATCTGAGAAGGTGTATGAACACAACACAAACAATCTGATTTTAAAAAATGGGCAAAGGACCTGAACAGACACTTCTCCAAAGGAAACATACACATGGCCAATAGACACATGAAAAGATGCTCAACATCACTAATCATCAGAGAAATGCAAATTAAAATCATGATGAGGTATCACCTCACCCCTGTGAGAATGGCTATCATCAATAAATCAAGAAACAACAAGTGCTGGTGAGGATGTGGAGAAAGGGGAACCATAGTGCACTGTGGGTAGGAATGCAGATTGGTGCAGCCACTGTATGGAGTGGAAAGCAGTATGGAGTTACCTCAAAAAATTTAAAATGATACTGCCTTATGACCCAATGTTGCTTTTCTGGGAATATATCTGAAGAAATATGAAACACTAATTTGAAAGAATATATGCATTCCTACTTTCATTGCATCATTATTTACAATAGACAAGATTCGATAGGAGACCAAGTGCTCATCAGCAGATGAGTGGATAAAAAACTGTGATACATTTACATAATGGATGCTACTCGGCCATAAAAAGAAGGACATCTTACCCTTTGTGACAGCATGGATGGACCCGGAGAGCATTATGCTAAGTAAAATAAGCCAATCAGAGAAAGGCAAGTACCATTTGATTTCACTCATGTGTTGAATCCAATGAACAAAATGAGCTAATATGCAAGATAGAGACAGACTCATAGATGAAGAGAGTCCCTTCACACACACAGCTGGCTGTGTGTGTGTGAGAGAGAGAGAGTGGGGGCTGCAGGGCTGGCTGAGGGGATTTTAAAAAACTCATAGACACAACAGTATGGTGACTATCGGGGAAGTGGGGTAGGGGGAGGGAGAATAGGGTAAAGGGGGATAAATGGTGATGAAAGGAGACTTGACTCGGGGTGGTGAACACAATACAATATACAGATAATGTATCATAGAATTGTACACCTGAAACCTATATAATTTTATTAACCAATGTCACCTCAATAAATTCAATAAAGAGAAAAATACAAAAAATAAATAGCACACTGATTTTTTAAATGTGAGGACTTGTCAGTTCCATGCCTGACAAGTCATAAATGGTCACTGGAGTTAAACATATCTAAAGAAAAATGAGAATTTCAAATAAGATACAGACCAAGATTCTACATAAAGAATGAAATCTTACAAAAACAAAAGAATGCTTTCTAATCTCTGTAATGCTAGAAGTATAATGGTTCGGCTGGATTTAATGACCGAAGGAAAGACACATTGTTTCCAGGTGTCGTAAATGAATAACTGGTAGGTTACTGTTTGATGGAGTTAGTCAAGCACAGATTTGCACAGCTTTTCAAGATTGTATCTCCAGTTGGATTTTCAAGGCTTAATGATCAAGGGCCCCCTGTACTTTCATAGGGTGCAATGACACTGTGTTTTCTTATGATAAAGGCTGAGAAGAAGTGAGATGAGACTATAAGCTCCTCACCATTTCTAGGTCTACTGGTACATGATAGGTCACACTGAAGATGAGGAGATAAAATTAAAAGAAATGGATTTTTCAGAAGTTTTCAGCCAGAAATCCTCTGGGCCTGAGGAACGAAAGGGGAAGTGTGGGCTCTGGGGCCCCATGGGAGAGACCTGTCCCATCTTTCTGGGGTGGAAAGAAGGTCTGGTCCCTAACCAGCTTCCCTCCCTCTTGCTACACTCAAGCCAACCAGGCCTCCTGCAGTTTCTGTCTGGCAACATGTTGTGGTCCCAAGGCATCTTGCTCCCTGTCTCTCCGCAGGTTTGTGCTCTTTCCTCGACATCTCCTGCTCAGGCTTCCCTTCCTTTAACAGATGCCTCAGAGAAGCCACACCCAGACAGCTTCAACACCCCTGTCCTTTTCCATGAGGACTTGGGCAGCCTCTGTCTTTCACACTAGGTCATCCAGCCCAGACTCACCGCGCCCTCCACCTCTGCTGCATTTGTAACACCTGCTACAGTCTCCATTACAAAGTAGATGCTCAATGTCTACTGAATGAAGCTTATGTGAAAAATTGCTTGGAGCATCCCTTGCTCCCGGCCTTCTCTGAGAGTGACCCCTCTGCTTCTCTGCCCATGCCTCCTCCCCTCCCCTGGAGGGGAGCGGTCATTTTTCTAACTGGTAGAACAGCTGACCCTGTTTCTATGGCCGGATCTCTGCTCTTCATTAACTGGGCAGGTTGTTCTCCCGACACACAGGTTCCTGACCCTCAGGGCAAGGCCACCAAGCAGGTTTGTACATGTCCACTGAGCCTGTGACACAGAGCTAGGGTGTTGGGAGACCTCTGCAGCCACCCTTGCAGGCCACAACCTCCAGTTTTGCTGGAATCTTCCTGACTTTTTTCTTCAGTTTCATTGACAGATTTCTGAGTCTACTTCACAGCCAAGGGAAAGGATGCTCATTATTGGCACCTCTGCTCTGATAGGAATAAATGGGACAGTGTGTTTTGGGGGAAGGTCTAATGTAATTTCAGAGGCTAACACATTCACAGGGGAACACTGGTTAGCTCTGGCTGCCATGGTGGTTACGAGGCAGGGGACAGGAAGGGCTCCTTTCCATTTCTCAGGTGCTGGAATGGCCCGTAACTACATTTCTCAAGGTGCTTTATCTCAGTTAGGGGCTGGGCCGTTGCAGGGCACTCACAGGGTGGGAGGAAGGCAAGGAGGCCCTCAAAGGGCATCTGCTGATGTGCTTGGTTGTGCTTTTGCAGTAGTTCCCCAAATCTCCCACCAAACTTAGCAAAATCTTTTCAGAACACTTGGTGAAACTGACCATTGAGTGTTACATAGAGAAATAAATACATTGAGACAAACAGTGGAAACCAACCTCTTGTCAGTTGTGAGTTAAAGTGGTTGACATGTGTCCTTCGAAATACTACTAGCAGTCATCCTTAAATGGAAGCAATGGCGCGTGGACCTGAGACAGCTTACTGGTGGGCTCTTTCAGAAATAGCTTTTCTGATGAAAAACAGAGCTGCTCTGACAGGTGTTTCAAACATCTCCATCTTCAGATTACTGGTTACAGGTTGCTGTTTACTTTTAGATGGCTTCGTATCTCTGCCCTCCACTTGGTCAGCTTTCTGACTCTGGCTTTTCCTCAATGTCTATTTGAAGTCTCAGAGTGGTTCTGCAGGGAGAATTCCTTGATATTCTGAGGCGTGAGTCTTAAGAATTTTAAGGAGAAACTTGTTACTACTACAGCCAGTACCTCCTGATCTCCCCTACCCCACCAGTGTAAGAAGAAAAAGCAAGAAGGGGAAGAAAAAAGAGATGTTCATAATGTACTTTGATGAAAACACCAAGTTTAAAGAAAAACGAATCTATACCATTCCAAAATTCTCATGCATAAAGCTATGCTCTTTATGTTATATCTGTTATTTCTGTTATATTTCTGTTATATGTTATTTCTGTTATATTTTTAAAATCTGTAAAATATAACAGAAATGACATTTAAAGGTAATCTGTATAAAATTACCTCAAGTGTGTTTTGCACGTATACCACTTGCCAAATAAACTTCTAAGCCCTAGATTTATCTTTGTGCCTAGTTGTTGTTGCTATTTCACATTATTATCAATTGATTAGACACTTTAGTGATCAATACGCTATAAAGTCAAAAGTGATTCATATTGCCTTTAGTAATTAGCCTTCTTGTAAATAACTTCATTCTTGAGTAAAGATATTAAATCAAATGATTATTTTGAATTTTATTTTCTAATAATGTCATAAAATATGAAGCTTACACAGCACTAATTTACCACCTCCATGGGGATCATTGAACAATGTTTCTTATTAAATACATTTAATTCTTTTTTGTGTGTGTAATTTGACTTTTAACCTAGATCTCTTTTGTCTGTGAAAAGTTCATTTTCATTATGTGAGAGAGAAAACATTCTTGCCTTCACTGTTCAGTTAGTGCCCTGAAGGCAGGTCAGTGTTTGTGGAGAATTTCTAAGGGGCTCCTACATCCGGGCCCCTGCAGATCCCACGCAGGCCCTGCCGAGAGCAGCTGGCCTTTCTCCGAAGGGGAGAGGCTGCGTTTGTTTCCCCACATACATATGAAGTTGGCCTCTGATCTCGGAGAACCGGGCTGTCTGTATTTTTCACATTTCTACGCCTGAGGTGGATTTAATATGTTTAAGATGGAGGCCCACGTAAAAATTCCTGTCTGGATTCCTCTGTAGAAACTTGTATTTGATGTGTGTCTACCGTATTTCTGTTACGTGACACGGTTTATGTACATTCCAGTGATCGTTTACAGAGGCCTGTTGGTGAAACACCATGATGAAAATGGATTTTAAATGTCTGTATCAACTGCAAGTTTGGCAAGACTACAATGACTCTGAATTTGGTGCAAACCTGTGTCATCAGTTTGTGGTCAGCCAGCCTTACACACAGAGAAAGGGCAGTTTAGTCAACCGAGAGGGAGGGGGAGCAACAGAAATGTCATGAGTTTCATTTGGGCAGAGGTTTAGAACTCTCTATATTATCAGAATATCCCTCACTTTTTAAATATTATGTGTGAGACCTGTTTGTCAACACACAGTTGATGAATTAGAACTTGCATTAATTTGCTAGGGCTGTCTAAAGAATAGAAGTTTACTTATTCATAGTTTTGGGAGCCGGAAGTCCAAGATCAAGGTGTCAGCAGGGTTGATTTCTCCTGGGGCCTGTTGTTGGCTTGGAGACGGCCACCTCCTTGCTGTAGCCTCACAGCGAGGATCGCCTTGGTCTGTGTGTCTGTGCTTTATTCTTCTCTTCTTATAAGGATACCAGTTGTGTTGGATTAGGGCCCTCCCATATTACATCATTTTATCTTAATTAACCACTTAAAGATTCTATTTTCAGATATAGGCACAATCTTAAGTACCAGGAATTAGAACTTTAGCACACAAATTTGGGGGAAACAGTTCAGTCAGTAATGTGGCTTAAATAAAGATAAATTGTATTTAGATGCTTTATAGCATCCTTTTCCTTTTTTGAAGGTTTATAGCTTCACAGTTCCTTTCTTGGCTTGCTTCCTGGCCTCCAATTTGGGACTTAGAGAGCCACTGAGAGATTCTTAAACACAGGTTCAACAATTATAGCTGATCAGAGTTAAACAGTTTCCCCTTGAGAGATTGTCCTGAAGTTCTTCCACCATGTTTATTCTTCCATTTGGTATCATTTCATTACATATGACTAAGCAGTTCACATGAAGCTGACAAGGTTTGGGTGAAAGTACAAGAGTGTAGTATTGAAATAATTGCCCCTGGTTGAAGTAAGAAGTTTGAGACACTGGTTTAGTTCTTAGCAGTTGCCTTGACATGGGATTTCATTCTTGCAATTCATGGAATTTTCCTTGCAATCTGTGGAAGTGTGACATAGTGGCCAAGAGAACAGCCCACCTGTGTCTGGTATCTGTGGTGTACATTTACATATCTGTGAGGTCCTGGGAAGATTAATTAATCTTTCCATGCCTCAGTTTCCTCATCTGTAAAATGGGGGAAATAATAATAGATACTTCATAAGAAGAATGTAGTTGCAATGACAAGGGCTAGTAATTCTCATAAAGCACTTAACATTGTCCCTGGGCACAGTAAGGCTACATAAACATTAGCCACAATTCATTTTTGTTTCTTGCACATGCTCCTTCCACTCTCCACTGTGTTCCCAGGGCTGTCTTGATAGAAACTGCAGAGTTAACTACAACAACTGCCACTTCCAAGTGTCCTTGTGAATGGAGGAGACTTTTTTTCCCCTGGTATCATAAGAAGGAAACTTCAGTAACCTTAGGTGTGGTGTGTGTGGACACTGGGGGACAGTTCTCCAGAAATTACGTGGTAGTTGAGGACCCTGGGGGAGACCACCTGTTTCTTACTGGGACCTACAGCTCTTTGTCTTTTAACCTCTGAGTTTCCAAGTAGATGAAATGGGAACAATAACTCGAAACTCACAGAGTTGTTTGGTATTAAATGAGATGATACACATAAAGGTCTTAATACACATGCGGTAAATCTCTTAGTTCTTTCTACTTTCAAATGTGAAACTGGAAAACAGAAGACAAAGACATTTGACTCCATTTGTAAATGAACTTGCCATCTGTCCCACTCAAGTAGGCTGCCCGGTCACACTGTCTCACTTGGTACCTCAATTGTGCAAAGTCTGGTTCAGCATAGTCTATAATGGTGATCAATCGTGGCTCACATGCTCATCACATTCTACTCTTATGATGAAACTAGTGACAAGGCAGTTGGACAATGATGAATAAAGATGAGGGCAATCTCCCTTTGGTTAGTTTGGGCATTGGTGTGAAAACCAAGTGGGAAGCTATTAAGGACGGATTCCACTGCAGCGTTCCAGGAAGACACTAGATCTCTGCCAAAGTGAAAGTCACACCACTGAGCCGTAGACTGAACTCTGCATGTTCTTCAGAACTAGTTCCAGGGGACACAGTGCAGTTAACTGCTAAGCGTTTCAGAGAAGTTTGGGGATTTCAGTAATGTTAAAAGATAGTAAATCAGGGAAACATGTAAATTATGGAATATATGAATTATAACATTTGGGGGGAAGATTTAAAAAAAATAAACTCCTTAAAAAAACATGTAATTATGTTCATGGGAGAATTTTCTGGAGTTGTTTATGCTAGAGCAAAGTAGCATTTGCATTATTTTAATTTTTAAAAGTGATTTTAATTGATAAAGATGGTTCTAGAGTTTTAAACATTGGACATTCAATTCCAGATTCAAGTATTAATAGCAAATACAGAGTTCCCAATTTTCTTCCTTGTTTAAATCTAAGAACTTTCTTTTCCTTCTAAGGGGCTTTAGAAACAGTGGTTGCATTCTAGAAGAAAATAGCACCTGAATATGGATGGTCAAAGCACCACACTTAACGTTGCTCATAGGTGAAACTCAGTTGGGGGACATTTCTTGTACCTCAGTAGAGTAATTATATTAAGATAAAATTTTCCTTCCCAGGGAATGATTCTGTAGATGGATGTAAAGTTACTTGGTTTGTGGTGGGTACATTTCAAAGAGATCTTGTGTTTCTGAAATTGATGAGGGCTAAGATGGGGGAAAACTAAAAACAAAAACCAAGGAGCCCAGAGACAATAAGATGCAGAGAAGTGAGCAGACACATGTGTAGTGGGAGGACTTTCTTCTCATATTCAGATGTTTTATCTCCAAATAACTATGAAAAATATATTTAACACTACAATTAATGTAGTATAATACAACTATTATCATTCAGAATCCAGGTTGAGAAAGATATTAGGAACAAGAAAGCAAGCACTTATACATTGATACTATTAATAATAATATACTTTTATTTGAGAGTATTTACTTAGTTTACTTTGAAGGCAGACACCACCAGGAGGACACTCACAAGTCACATTTCTGATTAACGCCTGACTTGTAAGCAGCTATCCTCAAAAGCACTGGAGACACTGGAGTTCTCTCCGGAGAAACTTGGGTTTTTGAACAGTTGCCACTGATTCTTGACTGAGATTTTTCAGTGTCTTTGTTTCAGGTCTTTCAAGTCGCCTATGTTATCATCAAAGCTGCTAATGCCCCTCGACCTGGGAACTGGGTTTTGGAGCGTTCCCTGGATGGCGCCAAGTTCAGTCCCTGGCAGTATTACGCAGTTAGTGACACGGAGTGTTTGACGCGTTACAACATCACCCCAAGGCGGGGGCCACCCACTTACAGGGCTGATGATGAAGTGATCTGCACCTCGTATTACTCTAGGCTGGTGCCCCTTGAGCATGGAGAGGTACTGTGCCCATTGAAGTGATTGATGTCTGTTTTACATCAAGGCCCCCTCCCCCCACCTGAAATGTTAAGGTTGCCATCACAAGAGTTAACATGAAACATTCAAAATACATCTCCCGTAGTACAGATTACAAAGCACAGATTAATGGATCATCCATTGGTGTTGACTGATGATTAATCTCATAACTGACACATTCACCTCACTGATTTCTTCCCTTCAAGGAGATTTCTCAGTCTTTGCTGTGACTTAATAACTCCATCAGGTCCTTCTCAGAACCTCTTTCCCTTGTCACTGGGGCAAGGACATTTGTTGATATTAAAGAGAGAGCTCTAGTACCTCTAAAAGATATAGTTACTGATTTTCTAGCTCTGGCTCTCTTTGGTGGTGGTGAGGATTGTGATGGCTTGTGAGGCATTCCAGTTGAGTGCTCAACACATCCAGGCTGTACACACTTCATTCAAGTCAGAGAGTAATCCAAAACAAACTGGTCTTTCCTAGTACCTGCCTCAATGAGATAAAGCTGCAAAATCTCTTTTAAGTGCGCTGAGTGGCAGGAACCCTGCAGTAAGCCCTGCACTGTTTCAAGAGCAGAGATTCTTCAGTAAGGGAGTGGGTGTGACAAGACTCCCTAGCTTTCATCCCACTCTCCCAGGTCTGTGCCTGGCACTCAATCTGTTTCTGAGAAGCCAGGGCCTACTGATACATGTTCAGCTACCCTCACTACGTGGGGCTAAATGCTCCTGTTAAAAGATTTCCAGCACTCTCTGAGACACTAGAATGGGTAACTTCAAATTAATTGAAAGACACGTTGTGCTCATGATAGTCACAAGTAGTTTACAAATGCTGTATTTCTGCAAACACCTTAGCGTTTGGCTTGATTTTATATAGTTTCTATAAAGACTTTGTCCTAAAATTAAACTAGGGCTATATTTTTGCATGCTTAAAACTGACATTTATTTATTCTGATATGTTCAGATTCATACATCACTGATCAACGGCAGACCAAGTGCTGATGATCTTTCCCCCAAGTTGTTGGAATTTACTTCTGCACGATACATCCGCCTTCGCTTACAACGCATCAGAACCCTCAACGCAGATCTTATGACCCTAAGCCACCGTGACCCAAAAGACCTCGATCCTATTGTTACAAGACGAGTAAGTCTATAGTAGAGTTCCTACCATTGTGAAAAGTTTATCTTGTTTACAAGGAAAACACTTTTCTTTTTAGTTAGCTTTTTCTTCCTAGGTGACCTTATTTTATTCAAGGTCATTATATGTGCTTTGTTAAAAGTGCCACCTTTCAGATAGGTGATTGTTCTGACACCTCGTCCTCAGGTCCCCTCAACTCCACCACATCCCATAATGACATATGCAGTGAATGTAGTGGTCATTGTCCTTCACACTCTAGTCTGGCTCCACGGCTCATCTCCAGCAAGTGAGGGGTATTTTTGTTTGTCTTCTTCTTCTAAGACAAATGCAAAGTTTGCAATATGATTTATATTCAAGAAAACTTACAGATTTAAGTGTATAGTCAGGTGTACAAAGTGTGTGTGGATATTTTCAAATACTTTGGATTTCAAAAACTAGGAGTAGAATTAATGAGTTATAGGGTATTTGTATGTTCAATTTTTAAGAATTTACTACATATGCCCTGGCTGGTGTAGCTCAGTGGATTGAGTGCAGGCCTGAGAACCAAAGGATCGAGGTTCGATTTCCAGTCGGGGCACATGCCTGTGTTCCAGGCCAGTTCCCAGCAGGGGACACATGAGAGGCAACTGTACATTGATTTTAAAAATTAAAAAAAAATAGAATTTACTAGATGTTATCAAAAGTAGTTGCACCGTTTTGCAGCACATGTGAGAGTTCTGGTTGTACTACACGCTTTCACCTGTTTGGGTCATCAGTCACTCGTGTCAGCTGTTCTAAAGTGCGTGGAGTGGCATCTCTGTATGATAATTTGAATTTCCCTGATAACTAATGTTGACCATGAATCTACTGGCGTCTGATCAAATTTGTGTTTGTTTTCAAACTGGGTTATCTGTTTCCAAGTCCTGTGTCAGATATGTCTATGCTGGAACTACCTTCTCCCTGTCTGGAGCTTATTCACTTTCCTGCCTATTCCCTTTCCTATGACTTTTGATGAGTAGAGCTTTAAATTTTGATGACATTCAATTGATCATTTTCCTTTCATAGTTAATGCTTTCTGTTTCTTCTCTGAGAAAATATTTGCCTACCCCAAGTTTACAAAGACATTATCTTATACTTTCTTCCAGAAGCTTTTTAGTTTTAGCTTTTACATCTATTTTCCTTTCAAATTAATTGTTGTATTTGATGTGAAGTAAGAGTCAAAGTTTTTTTTATGCGCGTACAGTTGTTCCAGTACCATTTGTGAAAAGGCTTTCCTTTCCCCTATTAAATTGTTTTGACACCCTGTTGAAAATTATTTGATCTTATTATTGTGGGTCTATTTCTAGACTCTGTACTATTTCATTGATATATCTGTCTATCCTTATGCCAATAACAGACTTCTGCAATTACTGTAGCTTTATCGTAAGTCTTGAACTCAGTTATTTTCCAAGATTGTATTGGCTCTTCTAAATACATTGTGTTTTCTTATAAATTTCAGAATCATTTTGTTAGTTTCTGCCAAAAAAGAAAAGAGCCTGCTAAGATTTTCACTTGGGATCCCACTGATTCTATAGATCAATTTAGGAAGAACTTTAGAAGCCATCTCAACATTATTGGATCATCTAGTTCATGAACATGCTATTATCTCTTTATCATCTGGGTGTTCTTTAGTTCCTCTTGGCACTGTTTTATTTGCATTTGTTTATTTGCACATCTTAAATTTACTCTTAAGTATTTTATGTTTTTAAATGTTAGTGTTAATAGTGTACTAAGTTCATTTTCCATTTGTTCATTTCTGGCATATAGAAATGTAATTCATTTTTGTTTATTGATTTAGTACATTGAGGCATCACCCAATTCACATATTATTTCTAGTAGTTGGGGGGTAGATTTTCTATGTGTATAGTAATGTCATCTACCAATAATGACAGTTTAGTCTTATTGTGCAGTCTTTATGCCTTTGGTTTCTTTTTTCTTGTGCTATTGGACTGGCCAGCATCTCACCATAGAAATGGTGAGAAGAGAATTTAAGAAGAAAGCATTTAAACTTTTACGATTAGTTCAAGGTTTTCTATAGATCCCCTGTATTAGACTAAAGAATTTATTTTCTATTTCTGGTTTGCTGAGTGTTTTTAATGAATGGTGTTGGATTCTTTAAAATATTTTTTACAAGTCTAATAAAATGATCATAGGATTTCTCTCCTGTATTCTGTTAATGAAATGATTTAAACTTACTGACTTTTGTGTATTAAATTAACTACATTTCTGGGATAAATTCTACTTGGGCATGAGTTATTATACTTTTTATATAGCATCATATTCAATTTAGCAATATATTTTAGGGTTTTCAGTAGCGTCGATTTTGAATATGACTGCCTTGGTTTAAGATGCAGCCAAGTTGAAAAAATTTTTAAACTTCTTTGGTTTCTACTGATGATCTAATTGAACATTATTTATTTTAATGAACATGAAATTCTTTGTGTGTGATATATTTTAAAATGCATATCTAATTATTTTTAAGATTTCCAGTAACAATTGGGATACTTGTTGGAGTGCCAGCATTTTCTTTTCACTGAAATTAAAGAGGTCTTAGTTTTGTTTGTAACTTCTTTTTCCTCAGTACTACTATTCAATAAAAGACATTTCTGTCGGAGGAATGTGTATCTGTTACGGCCATGCCAGCAGCTGCCCGTGGGATGAAACTGCAAAGGTGAGTTCTGGTGTATTTCACTTTTTGCTTAAATATCAAAGTAGAAGTTGTAGCTGTAATGTCTGCATTGTGCTTTTTAAATTCAAGGCAAATGTTGAAATGTATAAAATCATGCTGCAATAAAGATTTTCTGATAATTGGTTTATTTTTCCTTTTTTGGTTAGGCCACTATGAACGTTCCATTTTTCCCACAATTTCATTATGCTTTTTCTCTGTAGAATATATTTCTAATTAAATATTTCTTGTGATTTTTTGGTAAAATATACAAAATGTAAACTTTACCATTTTAATTTGTTTAAAGTGAACAATGCAGTGACCTTATGAATTCTGAAGCCCTTCTTCTGTAAGACAGGAGTACGAAACTCACGTGCACTTAGGATGCTCACATATTCGAAAGGGAGGATTCCCCTCCTCCCATTTTTCTCTCTCTTCCATTTTTGTGCTACTAAAATCAAGATAAAGTCAATTTGTTTTGGCATAATATTCAGTGAATAAGATGATATCCTCTTCTTATTTTAAACAACTTACATGAAGTTACTTCTTATTTTTTCTAATCTTTGTTTTAATTCGGTCTTTAAGTAGGATTATTCTCTTATTGATGCTGAAAATGTGTAGATGAATTTCAAGAAGGTTATAAATGGGAGTTTTCAGACCCTTAAAGTCAGTGTCTCTTTTTTGAAAAGCTTTTGTTAGTTAACCCATATTTCAGTTTTGCTTTGTTCTTCCTCACTTTTTGTTTATAACCAGGTCATATGTGTATATTTTATTCCGAAAATTAAATTCCAGCTCGCCTTGGTATAGCCATAGATCTTCAGTTGTAAAGCCTTGCTATGTATTTGACTCTGAGAGATTTCCTTTAAAATAAAATGAGGAAAAATATGTTAGTTTCTAGAGGCAATTTTGTATCCCCATTGTCTAGAAACTACAGTGTCAATGTGAACATAACACCTGTGGAGAGAGCTGCAGTCGGTGCTGCCCTGGGTACCACCAGCAGCCCTGGAGACCGGGCACCATTTCTTCTGGTAACGTGTGTGAAGGTGAGTCTTCTGGGAATTGGAAGGACGTGGAGATTTCCACCGTCTCAGTGTGCTTAGATTTATGGTGACTTAACAATAGCTGTAATTAGTAGATATCTTTTTCTGAGGTAATTCAGGAGATACCTTTTCCTTAGGTATTTATTTAAAACTGCAAATACGCCCACTCCCCCCCCCTCCCCAAAAAAAATAAAACTGCAAATTACTTCAATAAAATTCAAACTATTGAGACCTAAATGTATTTTTATGGATTTGATATTTTATCTGAGATTTCCTTTCTCATAGATTAATGTATCCTTTATTGATTTGGATTTAATTTTTAAATAGGCAATACAGTCACAAAATTCTAAAATCTAACAATAGATACAAGTACATAATAAAAGCATTACTTCCTCTCTATATCTATCTTTTCCACTTTTTATTATTTCCTAGTATTTCTTCCTAAAACTTTTATGTAAATAAAACATGTATTGACACACTCCTAAACCTCACAGTTCATACGCACAACCTGATGTACTGTGAGTACCATTCTACATGCATTGTTTTTATACTTAACAATACATCTTGAAAGAAAATCCTTTTATATTAGTGTGGGGGTGACTTCCAGAAGTCTCCCTGGTGCCACAGATGAGAATGAATATGGCAGAGACATGATGTGATCTGCTTGGGGGAGGAGAAGTGGGCAGCGGCCAGTTTCTCAGGGGAGACAAAGGCCCGAGCCCCCTGCTCCATAGCCGTTCACTGGGTTGTAATACACAGGGATACAGGGCAGCAAGGATCAAACAGTAGATAACATTTCAAAGAAATCTGAGGCTTAGTCAGTGTCTGTCAGGAAGAGAGTTGCAGAAACTTTGGGAGACATACTCATTTCCTCTTGGACCCTTATCATATGAATGAAAGCACTCTTAGCAGAGCAGATTTCACAGGTTTATCAGCAAGTCTTTGTGGTGCCAGATTTTTCCCCAAGGCACGCTCTGGCCAGGCAAGGAGCTGCACCTCTCCCCATCAGGTATTCAGGCTTAAGAGGATTAGAGCCAGGAAGGGCCTCTGCCAGGAGACGTGGGGACTCGGGCTTTGTTAAAGCCCACGGGGAGGGCGGTGGGGTGGGGGTGGGGGGGGCGGGAGTCCATTGCTCTTTGTTGCAGCCCCCCCCCTTCAGTTCTTCCATGAAGGCCTCCAAGTTATCGAGTCTGGCTTAGGTTGCCCCCTGCTGTGAGGGGTCTTCCGCGTCATTGACTTCTGACAGAGCTTTGGGGGCAGGGAGAGGAAACTGAGGCAGCGTTTGCTACCAGAGACAGGCTTTGTCTCCTGTGGCTCGCATTCCAAAGGTCGTCCCTCGCCCTTAGTCACAAAAGGTCAAAATACAATTCCTAGAACCAGGCAGAGCGGTCTACAACATATTAGCAATATGAAATGTGGTTTTTAAAAACAGTAGCATGGAATTCCATTATATGAATGTAACATAATTAAAACAGCTACCATTTTGTGGGTATTTTGGTTGCTACCAGTCTTTTAACATAAGCAATGGTGCAGTAATTAACCCTGTATATGTCTTTGAGAAGTGTGCAAGGACGTCTGCAAGAGATAGATTGATGGGTCAGGTGACAATGCACATTCATGATTCTGATAGCTATTTCCAATTGCCCTCCATAAGATCGCTTGTGTCCTATTAAAATTGTTTGTTCTATATAATCATAGAAACTTACCTTTGATGGAAAAGGTTTTCTTTATGTAGGACAATGTATATATTAATTCGGATGTTAAAATATTTTTCTAGAATGTAATTGCCATAATAAAGCGAATGACTGTTACTATGATGAAAGTGTTGCAAAAGAGAAGAAAAGTTTGAACATGGCTGGACAGTACCAAGGAGGAGGGGTTTGCATAAACTGCCTGCAGAACACCATGGGAATAAATTGTGAAACCTGTGTTGATGGATATTACAGACCACACAAAGTAAGGCTGTTTCTTTGCCATAGCTGAGCCTCCTTGCCTTCCTACAGTGGAAAAGAGACTTCACCAAATGCCAACCTCAGTGTTAGAGACTCGTTTTCTTTTGTAATATCTTATTTATATTCTCATTATACCAGTAGTGTTTTTCAGATATTGATTTCCTACTCTATCTGTCCTGTATTTCTGCTCGGATTAGGATGGTCACTCATTGTTATTTAACATGAATTTGAGGGCCCCTTGGCTGTGTACTCTCTGAGTTTTGCAGTAAGATCACTGCTAAGAGTCAGCCGGTGACTAAAACAGCTACATCTTGACCACAGGAAGCGCTCAGTCAGTCGTCAGTTGGCTTGATGTGCAGTGGTCACGCAAATCCCTGTGGTCGTCTGGTGATAGGAGACTAGACACACATACTCTTAGAAGTGTTGTTCATATACGGCTCTGAGGGATAGCAGAGTTGGGGGTGGCAGTGATATTGTGGATGACACTTTGGTACTGAAACTAGCTGCTGTCACCATCAAAAAGAGGTTTGGGACTTTCTAGCTCAAGTTCACTGTATCTTCCTGAGACCTACATCTCCTGGGTACACAAATCGTTGTAATAGTCACATCCTGGGACAAAAATTCAATACCTTGTCATCGGTAGTGTTGTTATTGTTTCTAGTAAGATTATCCAGGACAACCCCTTCCTTTCAGGTGTCTCCTTATGAGGACAACCCTTGCCATCCCTGTGTCTGTGACCCTTTCGGGTCCCTCAGTTCTGTCTGTATTAAGGATGATCTCCATTCTGACTTACACAAAGGTAAGTCATGCTTGTAATTGATTTCTTTCTTTTTTGTGGAAGATTTGTATCTAGTAGGACTATTACCATTGTATAACAATTCAGTGGTATGATTTGCTATTGATTCCTTTGCTCAGCAAACTTTTACCAAGTAATGACTATGCACCGGGCAGTTTTCTAGGACCCAGGAACACGTGCTTGAACAAGATGGTCAAGGTTCCTGCTCACAGGCAAACTTGACCAAACACAGGGACGTGTGATATAAGGCCAGGCAGGCAGGAGCGCCACGGGCATAAAGCAAAATCAGAGATCATGGTTGACGTGAGACAGAGAGCAGAGATGGCAATGCTGGGGTGACGAAATGACATTTGAGAAGTTTACTGAGGCATTCGATGAAGGATGCGATGAGGCTTATGTATAAAGTCATATGTGGAACACAGTAGGTAGCAATCACTTAGCTCTCACAAGACACAGGGCTTTTTCTACCTCTTACCTGCAAAGTAGGCAAATCCTCCAGGTAACTTTGTAAATGTCAGTGTTCTTTTTGTTTCAAAAACTGGCCAATGGATTTGCAAATACCCAAGTATCCTGAGTAGGTTTCATCTGTTCCAAGACTTCTGTGACCCCTCAAACCCTCAGTCCCTAACAGCTCAAGTGGATATTGACCAGCAGGAAAGGAAGTGCCAACCTCGGGGCCCCGGGAATGTGGAGGGTAAATTACACACTTGAATTGATTCTTAACTGCCATTGTTAGCAAGAGATGATGATGATGACGATAATGACAATGACCCTTGACTGGGTTCATTTTAAAATATATGTATCATTTTAACTTTCAACCATAGCAGATAGAAATCACTGAGCCCATTTTAGAGGCAGGGAAATTATGTCAGAGCAGTGAAGAAACTTGGCTCCCGTTACACAGAGAGCTTCCGCGCCGACATTAAAGTGCTCGTTACCCTTTACCATTTGTCTCTGTGCTGTCGACATAAAAAACATTCAAACCTGTGGAGAATTTTTGTGAGTTTATTTGAGCCAGACTGACAACTATTGCCGGGAAGCAAAACCTCAATGAGTTGCGGCGATGCTCTGGGGAATGGCAGCGTTGCCCCTTACTTCACACACCTCAATCAAAAGCGGGGGTGAGGTGTGAGTGGGTGACCTTAAATCCACTGGTGAGAGATGAGGGAGGCGGGAGGAAGCAAAGCATGGAAACCTCGGGAACTGGATAAAAAGTGAAATGATAGACACATTTTTACATAGGTGGGTACAGGACAGTGACAGTCAACAAAAACATGATAACAGTAACAATGAGGGGATTTGTGGTCTCTACCTGGCGTGGTGCTTGTGCTTTGAAGAGCAAGCAGGGTGGAGAAATTTGACATTCCAAAGGTACGTTGTTTTAGATGCCAAAAGACAACAGACAGGCTCAGTTAAGCTAAAGTCTGACGTTTGTCAGGGAAAAATACCAACCTACTGCATGACTACCTGCCATGAACTGCTTTGAATCAGACGGTTTGAATTTCAGACCATCCTATGTGGTTATTTTAGGTGTCTGAGTTTGTAAGACTGTCACACAGGTCACCCCTGAGCTTGGCGGGTTTTGCATGTGGCCCCTTTTCTTCCACAGTGCTTAAAAACAAATAACACCCCCCAGGCCCCCAAACTTTATATTGTGATATTATTCCCCGTCATACAGAAGAGTAAACCCATGTAATGTGTACGATGTTTTTTGGCATATTCGTGGGTGCAGCCATCACCACAGTCTAACATTGGTGCTTTTTCATTACCCCGAAAAGAAAGCTTTACCCGTGGGCAGCCCCTCCCTGTTTCCCTCCACCCTGGGCGATCGCTGATCTACTTTCTCTCTATGGATTTGCTTATTCTAAACATTTCGTATAAAAAGAATCATATGATATGTGGTCCTTTGTGACTGGCTTATTCCATTTAGCATGTTTTGAAGGTGCATCCGTGTTGCAGCATGAATCAGTCCTTCAGCCTTTTTTTGTTGCTGAATGATAGACATGCCATTGTACGTATTTACATATCCATCCATCAGTTGATGAACATTTGGGTTGTTTAAACTTTTTGGCTGTTATGAATACTGCCGCTTCAAACATTCACACACTGTGCTTTGGCGGACATGTGTTTCCATTTTTCTTGAATAAATACTTAGGGGTGCACTTGCTGGTAATTATGTACTTACCATTTTAAAAAGTGCCCACTGGTTTTCCAAAGCTGCTGCACCATTTTACATTCCCAGCAGCCTCTGTGTTTTCGTCTCTGTTTCCTTTCTTTGATTCAGGGGTTGACAAACTATGGTCCCTGGAGCATATCTGACACCACCTGTTTTTGTAAATAAACTTTGGCTGCAAGAGAGCTATGCCCATCAGTTTATGTACGGTCTGTGGCTGTTTTTAAGCAACGGCAGTAGAGCCGAACACAACAAGACTGGCCAAAAAGCCTGAAATATTTACTCTCTGGCCCTTCACACACACAGTTCACCGACCTCTGCTTTAAATACATTTTCCCTTCTTGTGGGGTCATTGCCATTCTTTTCTTCCCAGGGAAATGGCCAGGTCAGTGTCCATGCAAAGAAGGTTACACAGGAGAAAAATGCGATCGCTGCAAGTTTGGCTACAGAGGTTACCCAGCCTGCGTCCGCTGTGACTGTGGCCCAGCCGGCAGCGTGAATGAGGACCCGTGCGCAGAGCCTTGCCTCTGTAAGGTATGTGCAGACATTATAGCTGGCGCTGCCTTTCCTCTGAGGCTTCCTGGAAAGGACAGCACTCGCTCCATCAGCTCAGAGGATCAGCTCTTGGGCAAAGCAGCCAGGTTTACACTCAACTCCCACTTCCTACACACCTTCCTGAGAAGCAAGACATTTTTGTCACCGCGAGGTGGCCTTAGTACATGTTCTTGGACTTAGATGGGCACCTGGTTTTCCTTTTGGTGCCTTCTGGGCAATGGCCATGTATCCCAGGCGTGTCTCTGTTATTCCTGGGTGGAACCAAGCACTGCATTGCTTAGGCCTTGCCTATAACCTCTTCTGTGACATTATTTTTCAGCTTTGTGTTTGCAGGAGAACCAGGAAAACACTAACTTTCTAAGAATACTACAGGAAGGTGGCCGGGGGTGTTTTATTTGGCTATCTGATATTAATAACCATCTCACCTGCAAGTATAGGGACCTCCAGTTATATTTTATGTGCTATTGCCATGTAAGCCGCCTCAGGCACATGTGACATAAGTCTGAAGATAATCTTGAACATTTAGAAACAGGGCAAACAATCACACAGCCCTCTTCAGGTTTTAAAATGTTTAAAAGAGCAGCAAATATGGAAGATTTAAAACAAAACAATAAAAAAAGTCCACCTAAATATAATGACCTAGCTCTAAGATCTTTAGCCTCATTCTTGACGACAAAATCACGTGACAAGTATTTCAAACTGTCGGTTCTGGAAATATTGACATTTGGCTTCACATTCATTCTGAGTGTCTTTGTGTTTACATGTTTTTTTCTGAATTGCCAAACACCTTTCTTTAAAATATCATGTTAACATGATTTTCACTACATCTACCTACTGGTTTCGAAGGCTAACCTTTTTTTATTCTAACTTGCAGGAAAACGTTGAGGGGAAAAACTGTGATCGCTGCAAGCCAGGATTTTATAACTTGAAGGAAAGAAACCCGGAGGGCTGCTCTGAGTGTTTCTGCTTTGGCGTTTCCGACGTCTGCGACAGCCTTTCCTGGCCCATCAGTCAGGTGTGGGCACCTTCCGGGAGCCAGGACTTAAGGAGCGCCCCCCAGATGAGCTTTCTAGAAGCAGCGTTATGAAGCCGCAAGGCCAGTTTTCCCCTGTGATGCTGCTCTCATTCGTTTGGAAGGACCGTGGGCATGAATCAAAGGCAGCCCCTGCTGAAGTGTTGCCCGCTTCTCTCTAGGTCATGTGTTTGTCCCCACATGTATTTCCCTATCAACAGAGATTGCAGTATTGTAGAATGCAACATGTTACATGTGTTCTGTGGGGAAATGCACCCAGTCGTGGGGTCAGCTCTCCACACTGGTCTCAGGCCAGGAAGCACACCAGGACAGGGAGACAATGCAGAATTTTACAGCTCGAAGAAGCTGGAGAGGGTGGGAGCAGCAGCGGGTGGCACAGGGATTGTGAGGGAAGGCAAGGGATCCCAAGTTGATTGGGAAAGAGGAGTCCTGGGGAATGACTACAAGGGGGGGTGCTGAGTGGTGACTAACAGGGACGAAGTATGGTGGCTGGAGGTGAAGGAGGAGCTGCAGGGTGGAGGACTTGCCCGTGGTAACCACCGCTCCTCCCACGCCCCATCTCAGGGACCTGTATCATCAGCATGGCCTGGGGGTGGGGGTGCTATGCACTGAATCTCCTCCCCCACTACCTTCCCTGCCCTCAGGATGGTGAGGAGTGGGGCAGCCTGGGGGAGGAGGGGAAAGTCTGAGCAGTACTCGAGAATGGAGGTGAGCTCCTATCTGTGATCACTTGTCATCTCTAAGTAGATGACAAATTGGCAGGGTGGAATCTAGAGTCTATTATTATACACTTTTCGGCATTTGGCTAAAAAGCAGGGGTGACAACAAAGGAGAAGTCATACTTCGCCAAAGACATTTTATTCAATATATTTATTAAGTGCTTTGCTATGTTTTAATCTAAAAAGTATGTTTGTGATCTTCACTACTCTGCTCCCGTATTTGTTTATACTTGGTTTGGATTCGAGGGATGTGTGGCTCATTCTCAGGTTTTCTGGCCCTTTGACCAGTACAAGGGTCCCAGTCATGAGGTTCTACGGACACTGTGTGTTAACTGCATCCCTAGCTAAGTTTCCAGGTCTTTCCTCATTGTGAACACATTAGCTCTAACCCGGATGAAACCTCAGGTGACTTCTACTTCAAATTCTAAATTCTTGCATCATGTTTTTTAAGGTGAAGGATATGTCTGGGTGGCTGGTCACCGACTTGATCAGTACAAATAAGATCCCATCTCAGGGAGATGCACTGGGTGGACACCACCAAATCAGCATCAACAACACGGCGATCACACAGCGGCTCGCTTCCAAGTATTACTGGTCGGCCCCGGAGGCCTATCTCGGAAATAAGGTACTTCCGGTGATGATGTCTTAGACAGAGATCTCAGAGCACATTAAAGAAGAACTTCCGTTGGCATTTTAAGTAGTCTCATCGGTCACTTGAATGTTTGACAGAAAATCGTGCAGCATCCACCCACACGTGACTCACACGATCGTTTTATCCTTGTTTGACCTTTTGTCACATACGGCATGAAAACGGGGACTTTGTTCCTGGCCCCGTCACAGGCAGTCTGTTGTGTGACGTCTTGTTCCTCCTCCCGAAACGGACCTCCTACCTCCCTCTGGGTCACTTGGGTCCTAGTGAAGTGTCAGGCACGGTCCTGTTCCTTTCATTAGCTGTGTGCTTATCCTGGCCTGGCTTGCAGCGGACACTTGGAAAGGCTGTGCACAGGGACTGTGGCACTGTCCCTGGGTTCATTATCATGGTGACTGTGACTCACATGAAGTTCCCATCTAGGAACAGAGAATCCTTTCCATTTTGTAGATTTTATTTATGAGAGAGAGGAAGGGAGAGAGAAAGAGAGGGATAGAAACATAGACCAGTTGCCTCCCACGTCCTCCCAACCCGGGACCTGGCCAACAACCAAGACACACGCCCTGACCAGGAATCAAACTGGGGACCTTCTGGTTCACAGGCTGGTGCCCAGTGCACTGAGCCCCACCAGCCAGGGCACAATCCTTTCCATTTTAAGAACACGCCAAAGGGTGATCCTACAAAGTGCACAGCTGGTTCACGTAATTTAACTTTTCCCCTCTGTGACTTAGCCTCTTTTCCCCCAATTACACCACTGCTCTCCAGATTCTGATTAATCCGAAAATATGCTCAGTGGAATCTCTCTCAATAACGATAGCTCTCTACTCATTTCTCCCGTGACTTTGGTTTGCTTTCATGTAGTGATGTTTTCTTAGTGGCGTAAATCTTATAGTTGGGAAATTTCTAGTTAATTTGATGATTATATTTTAAATTTATAGATCGTTTTATATATATTTAAGTAGTATTTATTTTTGAAAATGGTTATTTTCCCCATCAAGTTAGAATCATAAAAGATATTTTCTATTCATAATATGGCCATATCACCAAAAGTTAATATTTTTGTGTATTTTTTAGAGGGTTTTTGTTTGTTTTTTTTAATCTCTTGAAATCACCTCTCTAATTTATGGTATAAGATTGGGTTGTGAGCATTTCATCATTGTAATGTACCTGGAAAAAATAAAATATCTATATTACACAAAAGATATCTGATCAGGAAGAAAATCCTTTAGTTCTTTTTTTAGCTGATCAAACATGTCTTTTATTTTTCTCCTACAAACAGGGAAATGAAATCAAAATTTTGAAATTCTAGCTGTGGATTAAACTCCTCACCCCCTAGAGTATTTAAGTGAAATAAATGTCTATTTTTATATGATTAGCAGAATTTATAGTAATTTACCTTTGAACCTTTAAGGAGTACTAAATATTCACATAATATGCTTGCTTTTAACTGCCTTTAATATTAACGTCCCTGCACATCAGGGCCACTCAGACACCCCAGAGCCAGCGGTTTCCAGGTGGCTCTAGCAACCACACCCTCCTGCCCAGGGGCTCTGATCCTGCCTGCCTCGGTGCTCACTCCCTCTTCAACTTTCCAGCTGACGGCGTACGGGGGCTTCCTGAAGTACACAGTGTCTTATGATGTTCCATTGGAGACGGTGGACGGTGACCTCATGTCTCATGCTGACGTTATCATTAAGGTAATCGCTTTTACATTGCTTTGCTAGGGAGCTCAGGAGCTGAGAGGGTGGCAGTTTTCTGGCACGAAGTGACTAATAAGTGAGGCCATGGTAGCAAGGAGCTCACAGCCAGGTGGCTATGTAGCAGTGATTGACCTCCTCTGGGTACCAAGAACCCGAGTGTGAGAATTCTGTCTTTGAGCCCATTTTTGGAATTGCCACAGGGCAGCACCTGTCACTCTTCCCTTGATCCCTGTAGCTGACCCGTCTTGTCACAGTTTAAAGGTAGATGAGTTTTCATTCTGACATCGGAACTACCTTTCTGGCCCTTCAAGTCCCCCTACCCCTCCTGCCACATTGCCCCCCCCCATGAATGATCAGGCAGCAGTGCCTCATGTGGGGACTGCTTCCCACATGTGAGGAGATGTGTTGCCATTTTTGTCCGCAGTCTTCACCCTTCCTGTCCCTTGTCCCTTTATCCTCACCCTTCCTCTCTTCTGTCACAAAAAGACTGGGGTCAGCCTCACCCGGAAGGATTCCCAGAGAGGTAAGAAACCATTCCAGGTCTTTCTGCAGTGTCTGTGCTCCGCTCCACTTGCCTCCGATGCCCCATCCCTCTGTCTCCAACCCACAGCAACCGCAAACTACAAGCTAGATGCACATTTTGTTAGCAGCCATTTTTAATTTTTAACAGAAAATTTCACAGCAATTGTAAGAAAATGTAGAGGTACATTTATTTACTTTTTCTACTTTTGTTCTTCAGCTAAAGATTGATTGCTTTGAGGAAAACTGTGGAGAAATACATGATCTTGGTTCTTGTCTGATATCCCACCTCTAAAAGGAGGCGGCTTTTAGATTTACTGTTCACACCCCTCTGAGAGGAATACAGTGAAACATCTCTGACTGTTCTGGGCCAAGGGTGATAGACCCCATTCCACAAGAACCTGTGCTCCAATCAAAAGCTGTGTTGCTGAATACGAAATTTGCTTTCATTATTTGATCATAAAGTTGAATTACAAACACACGTCCTCTTGTTTTGAAATGTTAGGGCAATGGCCTCACTTTAAGCACACAGGCCGAGGGCCTGGCATTGCAACCCTACGAAGAGAGCTTTAATGTGGTGAAACTCATGCCTGAGAACTTCCGAGATTTTAATAACAAAAGGGAGATAGATCGAGATCAGCTGATGACCGTCCTTGCCAATGTGACCCATCTCTTGATCAGAGCCAACTACAATTCTGCGAAAATGGCCCTTTTCAGGTACGTATTGAAAGGGAGGGAATACTTAGAGTGAGCTTACTTCACTCTTGTCATGGTTTATTACTATTATATTTTAACCTTAGTATATTTTACTCGATTATTTGAAGGACACAGCTAGTAGAACTGGCTGCCTTAACATTATTGTTATTACTATAATTTTATTGAAGACATAAGAATAGTTGTCTCTGCACTAGATACAAATGCATCTGGTAAGAGAGAGACCTGATGTCAAGATCAGAAACTGTCAGGGCAGTTTTCGGAGAAATACCCAGTGAGTTCACGGTTGCCTGGACCACAGTGCATCTGGTTTCTACCCTCCTGATGTTAGTGGTCTTATATTTTACACATTCCTCCTAAGCTAATGTGTCTGTCCTTAGTAATCTTATTACTTTGAGAATGTCAACTTCTGGCACTGCTAGGCTAAGCATAAACATTGGATGCAGCTAAAACAAATGTAGAATTGTACATTTAAGGATAATTTCTCCATATTAGAGCTGAGACAATTGAATGAATTGATTTTTCTGAAGTGCTTCAACTTGGAATGAGTGACACTGATTTTTCCCACAGCTGTCTCTAGGTGGCAGCATGTCTTTGCACCAAATGTTGGAGGTGTTTCCAGGGAATAATGACAGCTCCGGAAAGTGTATACGAAAATCTTCAGTTACTTAATAACAAAAATCATCATATCACTGCTTTGTTTGAATTTGTCTTGTTTTAAGAATTTGTCCTCGTGTGAGATGTTATTTGTGAGTAACTTATACAGTGACCCCGGTCTCGATGTGTAGGTTGCACTCCGTCTCTCTGGACACAGCCAGCCCTAACGTCATAGACCTGGCGCTGGCCATGGAAGTGGAGCACTGCGAGTGTCCCCCGGGCTACGCAGGGATCTCCTGCGAGGTAACACTCCTCCTGTCCCTCATTCTTCCGTCCTTTTCTTTTTTAAGGGAGGAAAAATCCATTGAAGGCGATATAGTAATACACACTTGAATTTTAAATGTAGAAACCCAGTGTGTCTACACTCTAGACTCCTGGGGACTGTAGGAGTAGTGGCAGCCACATTGTTTGAAGAACTATGATTCCTCTGCCAGGGGCACCACTCCGAGCTCTTTCTGTACGTTACCTCATTTAATCCTGACAAAACCACAGCAGGTAGGTGCTCCGTATGCTTTCTGTTCTTCAGATTAAGAAACTGAGGCACTGCCCTGGCTGGTGTAGCTCAGTGGATTGAGTGCAGGCCTGCGAACCAGATGATCACAGTTCGATTCCCAGTCAGGACACATGCCTGGGTTGCAGGCCAGGTCCCCAGTGGAGGATGTCTGAGAGGCAACCATACATTGATATTTGTCTCTCTCTCTCCTTCCCTTCCCCTCTAAAAATAAGTGAATAAAATCTTTTTAAAAAAAAAGGAAACTGAAGCACAAAGAGATTAAGTAACTTGACCAAGGTCACATGGCTAGAAAGTGGTCAAATCAGAATTTGAACTTCATCCATCTGGTAAGCACCACATGATCCTGCCTCTCATTGTTTACGACTGACTATAATTATGAATATCTGTCATTGGTTGTGATTTCTTGGCAATTTTTATAAAGTGAGAACATTTAACCCTTAATTGTTTTTATGATTATTAATTATAGACTTTGCTGTTAATAGGTTGGCATAATGCTTCTTGGTGGGACTATTTAACTAAATATTTCTATTTTAAATATTTTTACTTTTTTTTTAAGGAATGAACTTTTACTTAGATCTCAAACATTTATTTTTAGGCCCAGCAAATGTTAGTAGGTCCTAATCCTTGAGTGCAAAATGCGTAATGGATAAAGAGCTCTAATGCCACCTCATGGTACGTGGCGTAGGTGAAGAGGAGCCTACAGCCTGCAGGCCAGTAGGGTAATGGAAGTAGAAACCGAGGCCAGCTCCACCAGGAGGGGGCAGCAGTGAACAAATTCTGCTGGACATCGAGTCCTGGGCTTTGGAGGGAAATTTGCAGTGTGCATGGGATGATGACTCAAGTAAGAAGGAGAAGCTAACACACGTTCTCAAGTGTTTTTGTTAGGCAGAAGAAATTATTTACTCAGACTCTTACTCAGAAGCTGACTTAAAGAATCAGGAAGGGAAGTCGTGGTAGCACTGGAGCCACCCCACAGAGCCCCGGGCAGCTACCTGCCCAGTGCCCATCTGCAGACAAGGGGAGCGTGTCTGAGTCGAAGTGTTAAGGAACTTTCCCAGGGTCACTGTGAGTGAATGCATTTGTATATTACCTGTAGAATGAAAATACTCCTTAAGAATTCTTACAATAATAAAAACAAATCCACACCCCCTCCTGCCATGCCCCTTGCAGGCATGTGCTGGCTTCCAAATCACTCATTGCCCAGTCCACACTCCCCACGTGTTTCCTGTCTGCTGTAGCTCTGGGCAGGCTGTGGAAGTGGGTCCTGGAGGTGCGCACCTGGCTCTGAACCACTGCACTGGCACAATGGGCACATCGTCTAACTGCCCTGTGTGCCAGATGCCATATCTATAAAGTAGAGGTAATGCCCCTCAAGGGTGATACAAGGACTAACTGAATGTCTGTGTCTGGACTGGTTCTCTGTGCCTCAGAGGCAGGGAGTGGCATCCTTGGGTGCCCACCTTGCCTGTCTGGGGCTCAGACCCCCCGAAGCACACCTATGATGTTTGCTCAGTTAAAGTGATGTAGTTTGACTCAGGCACGCATTTGAACACTTTGGTAGCAACATTTAGTGAATTTTAAGCAAAAGAAAAAAATAGTAAAGCTGAGAGAAAAAAATCCTCCGACTGAAGCACTGTTAAACAGCTGTGTGTTGTGATGTGACTTCTAACATTATTGCAGTGGAATATCGTGAAGGTGTCTGCTGACTTATTAAGTTTTTGTGTACATGCTTCTACCTTTAGAAAGAAATAAGAAACCGGAATATGGTGATGGTAGCATAACTTGGTAAATTTACTAAAAATGTCTTTGAATGGTACTCTTAAATTGGATACATTTGTAAAGGCATGTGAACGATGCCTTGATAAAGACGTTTGGGGAAAATAAGAAGAAAGAAAAGACATTAGTTTCTCTTTCATGGAAAACTGAGCAGTGTGTTTTTAACATGTTGGGAAGATGTGTATGTCATGGAAAAAGGTGCCTTCAGCAGCATGGGTCACCTGGCCTTCTCTTGCAGTCCTGCCTCTCTGGCTATTACCGTGTGGACGGAATACTCTTTGGAGGAATTTGTCAGCCCTGTGAATGCCATGGCCACGCAGCTGAGTGTGATATTCACGGCGTTTGCTTTGTGAGTCTTTCCCAAACCTTGAGCGATGCACCCCCCATCCCAAAGTTCACTGCTGTACAGAAGGTTTTTTTGTTTTTTAAATGATTCCTCCACCGGAGAATATCTCTGCCCTTGAAGACCCCAAGGGAAACTGCAAATTTAAGTTCATGTCATAAAATATTTCCTGATTTTCCCCTTTTTAGGAGGTAAATACATACATTGGTGACAGTGAAAAAGGAATATATAACTTCACTGTGGGTTTTTATTAAAACAATGAAAAGTAATACTTTGCGAGATTATAAAGCCATAAAAAGCCATATAAAGTTAGAAAATGTTGCCCATTGATTAAATAAAAAGGATCAGATATTTTAAATGCAAATACAAGGAGTTTCAAACATTATATTACATAGTATATAAGGAAAGGGATAATAACACTAATACAATTTGTGTGCAGAATATTTAATGCTTTATAGTTGTTAGCTCAGATCAGCTCTTTGAACAAGCACTTCTTTCATGCAGTATGAGCTGAAACAAAGCTTAACAAATATGTAATTAATCTTGAGAATGAACTTTGGGCAGATACAGGGCTAGACCTGTTTTTTAACCTCAATCAGGAATTCTTCTAGGCTCTCGTGCCTGGAAGCCAGGCCATACTCTTGAATTTTAGTGGATTCGCTCCTCACTGGGGGAGTGAGCGCATGTGTTAATTAGCTGAACCCCACTCATCCTACGGGGATGTGTTTCCACTCTTTCCAAAAGAGATTGATTGGGTCCCAGGGCAAGGGAACATTAATTATCTGAACCACGGAGGAGATCTTGGCAAGATGCCAGGGAAGGCTTTTTCTCTCCAGAGCCTAATTTTTCTTTATTCTGAAAGTAAAGCATTCATTTTGCTCTTTTGTTCAATTTTTTGTTCTGTAAATAAAGCAGCTGTAGAGCAGCGTGACGTGATGGTTTGCACAGACGCGGTCCTGTAGGGTCAGTTTCTCTAGGCCTACAGCTTCCCTGCAGCTTGACCAGGTTGCCGCTTTGGGAGCATCTCCCCCTTTGCATCAGGGTTCACAAGGCGGGCCTCTGGGAGGCCTCTGCCAGTGTTCGGGGTGGTCAGCGGGTGGTGGTTGTGCCACCTGTGTCTCTAGCTACAGGTACGCTGAAAGAGTGTTTGCAAGGGCTTCTAGTAGTATGTATTTACAACAGTGTAAACTCACATTCAAGTGGAAATGCTAAATAGCAACTGCTTGAAAGCTTTAATGACAATAAGTGGTTTTTATAGTTTTAAAATTTTTTGAAATAATTTTAAGTTTACAAAAGAGTGACAAAAATAGAGAGTCCCTGGGTAACCTTTACCCTGCTTCTCCTAATACAACTTGCATAACCACAGTCGTTATCAGAATGAAGGAATGAACTCTGGCACAGCCCCACCAACTAGACTAGTGACTTCATCTGGATGTCATCAGTTGTTCCTCTCATGTCCCCTTTCTTTCAAATGCAGGATCCCACGTGGCAGTCATGCTTCTCGCCTCCTTCAGTCTGTGACGGTTTCTGGTCTTTCCTTGTCTTTCGTGACTATAGCGCTTTTGAAAAGTGCTGGACCATCTGTGGAGTGTTCCTCAGCCGGCTGGTCTGTTCTCTCAGGATCAGGCTGAGGTTATGCATCTTGGGCAGGCAGACACGGAGGGGATGTGTCATGAGTGCCCCCGTTAGGGTTCATGGGTCACTGTCTTCTCCTGGGCATGTTAGCCGGGGTCACTCAGATAGGGTGGTGTCTGCCAGGATTTTCCACTGTAATTTTCCTTTTTTAAATAATTAATATTTGAAGAAGCAAAAATACTAAAAATTTGGATTGACATATCGGCATTGAAACTTGGTAGCATCATTTGTCGGTTTAATCTAACTTAGCTTTTTTCTATTTTTTTTTAAAGAAACCTTGGTTCTGCTTTTCGTACAGCTGTGTATAGCCTTGGCCTTGTAGTTAGCTATCTAGCTTCCAGAATTTAACTTTTTATTTACAGTTTATTAGAGAGCAGTTTCCATTTTTTTCTTAGTGCTCCTATTTGTTTTTCGTACGATTTTTTTCTTTAAGAGCAGTTTGAGGTTCACGGCAACATGAGAAGGAGCGGAGGTTGTCCACGTGCGTCCTGCCCGCACACTCTCCCACAGACAGCATCCGCCAGCCACTGGTACTGTGCGCAGTCGATGAGCCCACACTGACACCCCGTGGTCGCCCGAGGTCCACAGTTCACTTCGCACTTAGTCTTCCCTCTGAGGTCTCTCTGTTCTTCTGCAAAAGAGAAGCTGATTTTTTCGCCTTGTGAAGAAAGGAGCATAAAATGCAGTTGTGCATGTCTTGGGCCCTCATGTTTTTCCTTTCCACTCAAGAGATGATGTTTTCGCCCCGGCCGGTGTGGCTCAGTGTATTGAGCACTGACCTGAGAACTAAAAGGGTCACTGGTTCACTTCCTAATCAGGGCACATGCCTGGGTTGTGGGCCAGGTCCCCAGTAGGGGGTGCTCAAGAGGTAACCACACAGTGATGTTTCTTCCCTTCTCTTCCTTCCACCCTAAAAAGAAATAAAGAAAATATTTAAAAAGAAACAGTGTCTCCTACCAGCAAGTTGTTGAGGCTTCCATCCTTCACACAGCAGACTGACCAGCAGAGACGGTCACTTAGAGGGCCACGCTGAGAAAATACTGGAACAAACCCTCCGCAGGTTCTTTTACAAAACTATATAATAGTTTTCCCAAAGAGAAAGAAGACCCCGTGTGGCCCTTGGAGCAAAAAGAATGTATCACAGACATTTTGCAATTGTATATAATTAAATATATTTTAATGAAACTAGTTATTTTATGTAATAATTTCAGGGCCACCATGTAGCTACGTACCCAGGCTAGTTGCATAGTTGCATTTTTAATTATTTGCATTAATTATCAAACCCAGGATTATAGGGGAATGGGGAGACAGAATCTGAGACATTGCTACCAAAACATCGTCCGAGGACCAGTACCATGGGTGTCATCTGGGAACTTTTCTCAGGAGTGCGATGTTCAGGCCCCTCTCAGACCTCCAAATCAGAATCAATGTTTAATGTAGGTGATCTGTGTGCACATTCGAGTTTGCAAGCTCTGGTCTAGGACAACCCTAAATGAAACTTGTAAAACCCTGGTACGAAAGGATGTAATGCAAGTGTGTATAGTCCCCAGTTTTAGTATATGGGAAAACTTTGATCAACCTCAGGAATCGTTGAAAAGAATATAGTTCAGAAACTGGACACATTTAAATGGTTGGAGGGAGAGCATCCAATAGATGCTTGTAAAATGAGCACTTCTAAGAGAAGGGATATAAAGGGAGATGGAGCAGGGGAGATGGAACACTGAGGGGAGGCGATGAGAGGAGAGGATCCACAGTTGGGACTCGGGGGGACGAGTACAGGCAAGCGTGCGTAGAGGTCATAGGAGGAAGCACTGGATGGCCCCGGCACAGGGCGGGGCCGAGGAGGAGGCTGGGGAGGCAAGGCCGTGCAGAATAGTGCCGGCTTCCCCGAGCCATGAAACCGCCCAGGTGTTCAGCAGCCCCCTCAGCTGGTGTGGCCATCTCCTTTGTCCTGCACACCTCCTGTCCCCCTAACTCAGGGTGGTTTCACTATCTGAAGAGATGTTTTAAATGAGGAAAATAAGTTGTTTATTTTTATCTATGCATTTCCCATTTTTGTTGCTCTTCACTCCTTGAAATAAACCCAAATTTCATCTGGATCATGCACCTGCCACCTGAAGAAGAGTTTCATCATTTCTCCAGTGCAAGTCTGATGGCCAACAACTTATCTTTTGTTTATCTGGAAAAGGCGTTCTTTTTTAAAAAAAAGTATATTTTATTGATTATGCTATTATAGTAGTCCCAATTTCCCCCCTTTGCCTCCCTCCACCCAAAACCCTCATTCCCTTCAGCAATCCTCCCCTTAGTTTCTGCCCATGGGTCATGCATATAAGTTCTTTGGCTTCTCCATTTCCTATTCGATTTTTAACCTCCCCTACTTTGTATCTACCAACTTATACTTCTTAATCTCTGCACCTTTCCCCTCAGGCTCCCCCTTCTCCCTCCAAGGTCATAACCCTCCAAATGATCCCCATACGTATGATTCTGTTCCTGCTTTGGTTGTTTGCTCAGGTTGTCTTATTTTAGATTCGCTTGTAGATGTGAATTTGTTGCCATGTTAATATTCATCATTTTGATCTTCTTTTTCTTAAATAAGTCCCTTTAACATTTCATACAATAGTGGCTTGGTGATGATGAACTGCTTTAGTTTTAGCTTGTCTGGGAAGCACTTTATCTGCCCTTCAATTCTAAATGATAGCTTTGCTGGATAGAGTAATCTAGGTTGTAGGTCCTTGCTTTTCATCACTTTGAATACTTCTTGCCAGTCCCTTCTAGCCTGAAAAGTGCCTTTTGAGAAATTAATTGACAGTCTTATGGAAACTCCTTTGTAGGTAATTTTTTGCTTTTCTCTTGCTGCTTTTTAGAGTCTTTCTTTATCTTTAACCTTTGGTATTTTAATTATGACGTGTCTTGCTGTTGTCCTCTTTGGGTCTAACTTGTTTAGTATTCTCTGTGCTTCCTGGACTTGTATGTCTATATCCTTTACCAAATTAGTAAAGTTTTCTTTCATTATTTTTTCAGATAAGTTTTTGATTTCTTGTTCTTCCTCTTCTTCTGGCATCCCTATGATTCAGATGTTGGTATGTTTGGAGATGTCTCAGAGGCTCCTTAGTATATCCTTGTTTTCCTGAATTTTTTTTCCTTGCTGTTCTGATTGAATGCTTTTTTTTCCCTTATGATCTAAATTGTCGATTTGATTCTTGGCTTCATCCCTTCTGCTGTTGGTTCCCTGTACAGTTTTCTTTATTTCACTTAATGTCACCTTCATTTCTGCCTGAGTTTTTTATATTGTTCCTTGAGCATCCTGATAACCAGTGTTTTGAACTCTGCATCTGATGGGTTGCTCATCTCCACTTTGTTTAGTTCTTTTTCTGGAGTTTTGTTCTGTTCTTCATTTGGCCCATATTTCTTTGTCTCCTCAATTTGGCAGCCTCTCTGTATTTGTTTCTGTGTATTACATAGAGCTGCTTTGACTTCCTGCCTATTGTAGAAAAGCACACCTGCAAGTTCTACAGTGTGGAGCCTTAGGTAATCACCAGGGTGGGGCAACCCATGTCACCACTCTATGGCTCTGTGTGGGGGAGGGCTCAGAGAGGGGACAATGCCACTGCCTGGCCTCTGGAGTTTTGCCCAGAGGGAAGCTGTCTCCTGGCACTCAACTTGTTGCCAGTCACTTTAATTTCTTCCTGTATGCCACTGGTGCCCTTCCAGCTGTTGCCCTGGGGCTGAATCCCAAAGAGGGTGAGTCTGCTTAAGTACTAAGTCCATGTCCATGGCAGACTGTTTAAGAGGAGTCTCCTGAGAATCCTGCAGTTTCTCCCACCTCCCTAACCCCCACTGGTTTTTATAGCCAGAAGTTATGGGGACTTATCTTTCTGGCACCAGAACCCTGGGCTGGGTGGTCTATTCTGGGGCTGTGATCCCTTGCTCCCAAGGTATTCCTCCTGATTTTTATTTACCACACATGGATGTGGGACTGCCAGTTCCACGTTTTCATGACTCTCTGCACCACTCCACATCTCTGCACCTCTCCACACATCTTCGTGTCTCCACCCTTCCTACCCATCTGGGTGAATGTGGCTTCTTTAAATCGTTGGTTGTTGGAACTTCCATAGAGCTCATATTTCTGACAGTTCTGGCCTATATTTGTTTTGTAGTCTAGTTGTAATCTTTGCTATAGTTGTGTAAGGAGGTGAAGCATATTTACCTATACCACCCTCTTGATCAGAAGTCCCTGAAAAAGGCTTTCTTTACCTTTACTGGTAAAACATGTTTTTACAGATTTTTTTTCAGTACTTGAAAGTTGTTCTGTTTGCTTATGGCTTTCAATGTTTCAAATGAGAACTCAGGATAGTTCTAATTTATGTAATTTTCTGCATGTTATGTCTCTTTGCCTGCACTTTAGATTTTTTCTCCTGGTTATGGATCACATTATTTTTTCTTCTTCTCATGTCAAGTAGTTATTGTCTCTAATTTTTTTAAAAAAACACTTTACTTGGAAATAACTTGTGCAAAGGTTATAGGAATAAGAATAGTACTTAAAATACCCAGCATTTACCCAGATTCACCCGATGTTAACATTATACTATTTATTATTTTCATTATTTACCTATCTAATCATAATTTTTCCTAAACTATTTGAGAATAAGCTGCATACATTATGTCCATTTATCTCTAAATATTTCATTATGTATGTTTTGAGAATAAGGACCTTCTCTTATGTAATCATAGTATAGTTGTCAAGCACAGTAGATTTAACATCAATACTCTCCTTTTTTAATGTACCATCTATGTTTAAATGTTCAGCTGATGCAATTATATCCTTTATAGCATTTCCCCCCTCAATTACAGGCCTCCACTTAGGATCAGGGATTGCATTTTCTTGCCATGTGTCTTTAGTCTCCTTTAATTCAAAATATTTTCTCAGCATTTCTTTGTCTTATATGACACTGGTATCATGAAGGACACAATCATTTTCCAAAAAATTAGAATGCCCCCCTTTGGGGTACTTCTCTTATTTTCCCATGAGTAAATGTAGGTTATACCTTTCCAGCCAGAATACTTCATTAGTGTGTCTGTTGCAGGGCATGGCACATGGAGACCCTCAATGTCCACCAGTCCTCCCTGGTGGTGATGGTGGTTCTGATCACACAGGCCAGGTGTTGGTCAGCTCCCCCAGTACGTACTCACTATTCTTTAGTAATTAATACGAAGTCTGAGGGAGACCTTAAGACCATGTGAGTATACTATTATTCTTCATCAAAAGTTCTGCTTAGATTTTGCAGTCATTGATGATTCTGACCCAAACAATACTTATGCTGATGCTTGTAAAAGGAGGGTTCCCATCTCTCTTCCCCCCCCCTCCAGTTTTATTGTTGGCACGCAACATTCTTCTGTAAGTAAGAACCCTCTCTCCTCTTGCTGTGGCTATTTATTTACCTGCCTGTTTTCTGTCCAGGCTCGTGAATTTCAGATTTCCCCAGATTTAGACAGTGTGAGCATATCCAATAGTTTTTGATTCTGTAATGAATATCGTTTGGCGAATATTATTATATTGTTGAGCTTTTAGATTTTGTTGCTGTCTTTTGTGAAGTTTTTAAAATCATTTTTTAAAATTAATGTTCAAATACAATTGTCTCCATTTTCCCACCAGCACTTTCCCCCACCCCACCCACCCCCACTTCCTTAAAGGACTTGGAAATTTGTTTTGGTTGGCAGTTATTGTAGTTTAGCACGATTGTTTCAAGGTTTCATGTCGAAGTTTTGTTGGGGTGGGTTTTTTATAGCCTTCACTCTGTGGATGGTGTAGCACTACCAGGAACTATTTTTCCTTCTGGGGTCTCTACCAAATGCGCTGGGTGTTTGCCAGGGTCTCCCCACACCCACTGCTTAGAATTCTCATGTCTCCCAGCTCTGTGTAAGTTCTGAGTAAAATCAGCTTACAGGCCACCTGTCTTTCTTTGGCCTCAAGAATTTGTATTCCACACACGAGCAGGTTAGTATTCAGTAGCTATCTGAAGGCATCTCCTATGTAGCTTTCTGGAACTCTTGTTCTCAGAAGTCCCAGCCCTCTGCCCAAATTCCAGCAGGTTCTGCTTCCCCAAACTCTGACCTCTGTCTCCTCAACTCAGCAAGAACCCCCACTCTGCCCAGAAGTGGCTCCAGGCAGAAAGTCCTGTAGTCTGAGGCCTCATCCTCCAACCCGGTTCTCTCAGTCACAGGCCTGCTGTTTGTTCAGGGCCCGAAGGCCATTACTTGATAGATTTTGTCCCTGTTCTCTCATTGTTTCCCACAAAAGGGGAAGAATGGTGCTGGCTACTCTGAGGTGGTCGGAAACGAAAGCTCTTCCATTTACACAAGTTAAAAATGTTACTAGTTAATCTAGCAACAGGCAACCCCTCCTATAAGAGTTTTATGACTTAGTGTTTTATTTTTTTTCACTTGTATCTCAAGCTGTTTTTAGATGAATCTGAGAACCCTGTGCAGAGCCCAGAGCTGAGTCTTCTTTTCATGCATGTGTCCTAGGCGTGTGAACACAACACCACGGGGGACCACTGCGAGCAGTGCCTGCCCGGCTTCTACGGGCTGCCTGTCCGGGGGACGCCTGGGGACTGCCAGCTGTGTGCCTGCCCCCTCTCCTCAGCCTCCAACAAGTAAGCCTGGACTTTGCTTGATGTGACCAGGATTTCCATGCGGATGTGTACTGATGCTTTCAGAACAACTCTCTGTGTGCAGCAAGAGTGTGGATTTTGCCCAGTGGTAATTAATAAGAATTTTAAATGGAGGAATGGATTCTCTTTTATAAAAAAAATAAAGTTTGGTGCATTAAGTTATGTAAGGAAAGTTGTATGATGGCAAGGATATTTGTATACTTTTTTTTCTTTTGGCTAAAGCTGGTCATTAGTTCTGTCACAAGTATATATTGTGTGCCTGCCACTGGGGTAGGAGGTATAAGGGGATACAGAGATGAATAAAACATGTGCCTGGGCTTAAAAATTTTTTACATAATGACCAAAATATTCAGCTCTTTGAAAGGGCTAAATTCATTTAACTGATCCCACAGATATTTATTGCATGTCTACTGTATCCTGGATATCATGGTAGGTACTCTACATATCAAACTTCATCCAGACTGCCAGCCCTGGAATCCACAGTGTGGTCAGGACCACAGTGGAGGAATGTCCACTGAGGGATGGGAACCTGCCAGAAGGGATTCGGTGGAAGCTCTTGATCTGAGACTTGAAGGATGAGCAGGAATTTGAAGGCGGCAGAGAAGGGCACCCCAGGCAGGAGGACTGAGTGCACCGAGGAGTGGTAGCTCAAGCATGTCCTGTTTGAGGGGTGCAGATGGTCCAGGAGCACAGCGGGGAGCGGAGGTGCTGGGGACAGTCACATGCAAGACCTTGTGTGTCATGCTGGGCCTGTGCTTCCTGCAAGCCACTCTCTCTCTCACTGGTTTGCCCTTTAGCCCCTCCTCCACCTTTACCCAGAGAATCCCCCTGTGGGGATTTCCGTGCATAAACAATCAGGAACCAGTGTTGCCGAAACTGTGAGGGACTCCCACCCACCCCCACATCTCCCTTCACAGGCCTCCCCAAGGCTCAAAAATAGTATGAAGGGACCCTGATGAGCAGACAGGTTCTTTTGGGAAATGTGATTGCTGAAGTGTGTAAGTGAGCTCACTTTTGCCAAGGGGGCCTGGGCTCTGAGGCGGGCAGACCAGTGCCAAGGAACCCAGAGGAGAGGAACTCAGAGCAGGCCTCCTGGAGGAGGTGACAGCTGAGCTGGGCGTTGGGGATCCGCCGGGTGAACCCTGGCAGAGAGGGGGAGAAGTGCACTCTGGGTTGAAAGGTGAGCAGGAGCTGGGAGCAGAGAGTGTCCAGTGCCTACGTGGGGTGGGTTGTGAGACCAGAGGTCTTGGGTTCTGGGCTAAGGATTGAGGATCCAGTGGAAATTTGTAGGGACAAAAGTGGTAGAAATTAAGTACTTAAAATGCTTAATATTTCTATACCTTTCACTGGAAAATTACACTCACTTCTAATGTTTTGACAGTTTCAGCCCCAGCTGCCACCTGGATGATGCAGAGGAAGTGGTCTGTGACCAGTGTGCCCTGGGATACTCTGGAACTTGGTGTGAGAGGTACACTGTGTTGCTCAGCTGTTTTCCAAAAGCTGCATCTAAAAAATTACTTTAATATAATTTCTATGTGCTTATTTTTAAATAGGCAGTTAAGTGTGGTTTTAGAGTTTTCATATATAATTATTATTTCATATAATTATAGAGAAAAGCCAGTATGTCAGTTTAAAAATTAATGTTGGAACTGCCTGAGAAGCTTTTGAGAATAGCATTTGAGCTCCTTGAACTAATGTGTGTTCTCATCAATAACAACACAAATCAGCAAGGAGTCAGTGTTTACTGTTCACACACTTAAATATCCCATTACACTGAACAATTCCGTAGGGGAGGGTGGCTTGATTAATAGCTGTCTTCTGGATCCTGTGAGCCTGTGTTGTCTCTTCTGTATCACATGTACGTCTCCGTGCCACTTCTGGCTACAGTCCATAGGACAGGGTGACATCCCCGAGTGCTGGGATGTGCGTCCAGCTGGCCTGGGGCCAGCTGCACATGCCCTTGGATTTATGGCTCATTTTGAACCACTCCTCATTCTTCTCAGTGAGTGAAGGGACTCTGTGAGTGCGTGAACTTGGAGTTACATTCCTTCCACAGTAAATCTTATATAACAAGAGTCAGTCTGATTGATTGAGTATTCAGAGAACCCCTGGGTGGTGAAGTAATGTCTAGAGAAATCGCATTTATCTGGATCCCTCTTTCAATCTTTTATGCAGATGTGCTGATGGTTACTATGGAAACCCGACAGTGCCTGGGGAATCCTGTGTTCCCTGTAACTGCAGCGGGAATGTTGACCCCTTGGAGGCTGGCCACTGTGACTCTGTCACTGGAGAGTGTCTGAGGTGCATTGGGAACACGGGTGGTGCCCACTGTGAGAGGTGTGCTGAGGGGTTCTACGGGGACGCTGTGACTGCTAAAAACTGCCAAGGTGAGTGTATGGGATGTAAAGTCTCTGTCCATTTACTTACAGGTGTCAAAAAGGGCTGCGGTACCTGTACCTGAGTGGTTCTTGTGTTAACACCGAGTGTAGACCCAAGACCTGAGCCGTCCTTATCTACCTTATGTTAGCTTGATCAGTTAGTTACTCACCTAAATAAGGTGCACCTTTCCATTTGAGGTAAAAGCGGGACTTTACAAAGTGCGGGGCACAGCTCCCAGGGACCGCGATGAAGGGAAAGTTATGCTCAAAGCCTGTTAGGTTTGTGAGGGAGATGCTGTGGGGTGCCATGGAGGAGATGGGACTGCAAGATGCAGTGTGGGGAATAAGGGCACCTGGGCCCTGGAAACTGGCATGTCCTCAGTGGTCTGTGCCTGGCCCTACCTTGCTCTGGAGGTAGATCCATGATTCCTTGGAATTATGGATCAGATAGAATCACTCACTGAGAAAGGTAAATTTTCCTCTGCCCCAGTTGAAAGAATTAAAGCCTAAGGGCCAATGTAGGTACTTTTTGTAAAGTTTTTGAAGGAGTGAAATATTTAAAATGTGAATTATAAATTTGGGGGATAACTTCTTATAAATGCGGAAGGCCTACAATGCCATTGTAATGTGGAGACACAAGAGGGTGCTAGCGTCACAGGAAAGACATTTTTACTGGCTCACTCTGGGAGATCAACAAGGTTTCACAGCCTGGGCCAGTCCACCTGATCTTCAGCAGTGTGGCCACCTTGCCAGGTTATCACATCATATCTGTGATACCTCGTGTTTTTATAAAACTTCAAAGCTCATGGAATACCTTTGCAACTCTTGTGTCATTTCTTTTCATCTTTACTGTAAACCTTGATGAACTATTTCTTAGTTTGTTGCTCATTTAAGTACCTTTTAACTTCCCCTGCACTGTTGGAAGTACTATGATAGGACTTGGAAATGTATGGTTCAAGTCTATGGGGGAACTTCATTTGATGGAAAAGAGGAGAAGCACCATGGGGAGTTCCCAGGCTTTGGAACCTGACTGCTGTAGGGTAGAGTCCAGGGTTGGTTACTGACCACTGTGTGGCTTTGCACAAATGTATTAACCTCTCTGAGCCACTACTTCCATACACATAAAATGGACACGATCATATGTCTACATTAAGGACTTTCTGAGAAGTCAAAGGGATAACAAATTTAAAGGTCTAGAAATTAAATAAATCATAGATATTATAATTGCCAGTGATCGACATTATTATCTTTTATTTTTTCTATATCAATGTTGTCCAACAGAAATGTCAGACAAATGTAATTTAAAGTTTTTCAGTTACCACGTTTTAAAAAGTAAAAAGAAACAGGCAAAATACATTTTAATAATATGTTTTATTTAACTAAATATATAAAAAGTATCATTATTTTATTACGTAGTCAAGTTTTAAAGTGTTAATGACATATTTGCTTTCTTTTCTTAATACTGAGTCTTTAAAATTCAGTGTATATTTTATAACCCATCTCAATTAGGATGCTGAATTTTAAGAAATACTTGATCTGTATTTTAGATCACATAGAGGCAATGTTAGAAGTAGATTCATGTGCCTGGGTGTAGGGGCAACTTTACCTGCAAATCTCCCCACCGTCCGCCACGGGTGAAAGTGAAACTACCAAGACATGATCTGTTTGGGGAGGAGAGTTGTCCAAACTCTCAGAGGAGAAGGACCAAGAACCTCTTCTTCAATGGCTTTTATTAGGTTTAGAACACATAGGAATACAGGTAAAATTCATGAATCAATGTCAGTCAGCAAGGATCAAACAGTAGATAACATTTCAAAGAAGTCTGAGGGCTTAGTCTGAGTCAGTGTCTGTCAGGAAAGGGGGTTGCAGAAACTTTGGGGGTTGCAGAAATACTCATTTCCTGCTCAGACCCCTAGCATATGAATGAAAGCACTCTTAGCAAAGCAGGCTTCACAGGACTTAGTGAATTCTTTCTTATGCCCTATCACCCTGCTCTAGCAGGCAAGGGGCTGCACCACCTCCCCCATCTTGAGTTTTAGGCTTAAGTGGATTAGAGCCAGGAAGCCCTTCTCCCAGATTGAAATGGGGACTCGGGCTATGTCAGAATAGCTGGGGGGTGAGGGTCCATCACTCCCTCTTTGTTGCAGCCCCCCGAGTCCTTCCTTGATGGCCTCCCAAGTGATTGTGTCTGGCCTAGGTTGCCCTTCCTCTGAGGGGTCTTACCCATCTCTGACTAACCAAGCATTTGGGGCAGGGGATGAAGCAGAAGCAGTGTTGCTGCCAGAGACAAGCTTTGTCCTCTTGTGGCTCACAGTCCGGAGGTCGCTCACTCAGCCTTAGCCAGGCAGGGCAGTTACAACTCCTGAAACCAGGCAGAGCGGTTCCCAACACTTGGACTGTTCAAATGTTGCAAAATTCTCCATTGTGTAGCAAAAAGTCATTTGCCTTTAACATGTGCATCCACATTGGCAGAATGCTTCAGTTTTTTTGCCCTGAGCATAGGAGGGAAGATGTAAAATAGAAGGTGGGGAAGCATGGTGAGATCAGGCAGGGTTAGGGTCTGGGTCCGAATTCTCGGCCCAGCAGCTGGGTTGGTTATGGACTGACGCTTCCCCGGCTCTCTAGTTTCTGAGCATCTACAACGTTTATTCTTTTTTCATCTCTTCCTTCCCTATCCCTAGCCTTGATGAGATGAATTTGTTCAACTGTTTTTGGGTATTTCATTAGAAATCCTTTCACATCTATAACAGGGTCCCTCTTATGGGCTTCCCAGAGATGGCTTCTGCACACTAAGGTAATACCATATTTCATTAGGTTAACCCAGGTAAAACTCTCGGTGTTCAGTATTACTGATATGGAGCATCTCGTGGAGTTTCTGGGAAGATGTTTGAACAGTCAGGGGTGCAGGGCTCAGGGAGGAAGTGCAAACCGGAGGAATGCCAGGTCTCGAGTGCCAGCCGAAGCGGTGGTTGCATCCCATCATCCTGGGCAGAGTGGCTCTGAGGGAGAACAGGGTGTGGGCGCCCTGCCGGCCTCTGATATTATGTGAAATGAGACAAGCAGGGGTTCTTAGGATAATTAAAATACATGTAAAATACTTGGAAGTCGGTAATTAGCTACTATTTTAAATTAGTATTATTTATAATGTGAACAATTTTTTATGAATAATTGCTATTATAATTGTTATAGAAGGATATAGAAGCTGTGTGACATATCTTTTTAAGGTTGAGATTCCATACTGAAAAAAACCCCAGAAAATTAGAGTGCTTTCCTCCTAAGTTTGTTGTGAAGGTTAAATGAAATGTTGCCTCCAATGTGACAGGCACCGACTGGTGATGTCAGGATGATACAGGTTTTGTGATGATCACACTTACAATGAATTTTAATTTTCTCCAGAGGTAGGGGGAGCTGTAAGTGGGGCACAGAGGGGGAGGCACAAGGGAAACAGTGAGAGACAGGGAGAAACAAAAGGGTGGGCACCCGCAAGCCTTGGTGAGAGGGAGCAAGTAGTACAGGGTCCCATCCCATAGAACGCCGTGGCAAGTTGGAGACTGAAAATCTGCTCCCTGAATTTGCACCAGGGAAGTCCCTGGAGACTTTTAAGAGGCATTGTTTAGCAGATAAGGGGCACTGGACCGTACCTGTGAGGGGGAAGGGAGGGAGAGAGCAAGAGGGTAGGAGTGTCAGGGAAATGGAACCTTGGAGAGACAGCTAAGGCTGTGTGTGTGTGTGTGTGTGTGTGTGTGAGAATATGTATGTGTGCTTTTTTCAGTGGGAAGCGGTAGAGAGTGGTTGGATGCTGATGATTGTTTTAATGAGAAAAAATTTTAGAGATGTTATTTATTTTTAGAGAGAGGGGAAGGGAGGGAGGAAGAGAGTCAGAGAAACATCAGTGTGTGGTTGCCTCTCACTGGGAAGCCCCCACTGGGGACCCGGCCCACAACCCAGGCAGGTGCCCTGACTGGGAATCAAACTGGCGACCCTTTGGTTCACAGCCCACAGTCCACTGAGCTACACCAGGCAGGGCTGAGGAATTTGAAAACACAAGTTTGAAAACATAGGTTTTATTGTTGTTTAGGTGTGGCAAGGCTAACAGATCAGGAAACGACTACCATTGAGAAGACTGTTTCTCACAGATGCCAGCATGGGGGGTGCCATCCGGGGAAGCTCCCAGTTGGTCAGAAAGGAAAATGTGGGCTAGAAGTTTCTGCAGGAAGGGAAGGGTAAGGCAAGGTAAACTGGTCTGGAATCTGTTGGTTTGAATAATTTCGGCAGGCTTTGGGGCATAGGGGCTCCCTCTGCTTGTCTCAGGGCGCTGCGGTGATTAGGGTAAGAGGATAGTGGGATGTCAGATCCCAATAAAGAAGGCTCTGGATTGGTCGGTTTGCATTCGAAAGGCGTTGCAGCTACTCACTTCCTATAGGAATTCAACAGTCTGCAGAGTCTGCAAGGCCCCAGAAGTCAAAGCATCAGAAATACAAGAAACACGAAGGCATGTCTGATACAAAGAGTTAGCAGAGTTCAACATTTGGCGACAAGGCAAGAGCAGGCAGCAGTGAGTGGGGCCCAGAGCACGCCATCGCCCTCTGCAGGCGCCAACAGCATCAGTCCGCTTACACCAGAGAAAATTTCCGGTGACGAAGGGGCCCAGTGCTGGGGCTTCCTCAGTCCAGGAGATGGAATTCCTTCTGACCTCCCGTTCCCAGCGCCGTCCAGAGCTCTGCCTGCCACCACAGTGCGCAGGCGCACACTGTGCTCCAGCTGCAGATGACTTGCACTTTTCCTTTCCCTTCACACCATTGCACCACGTGAGAGGAATGGAGTATTTTCTGAGTCCAAGCGTTCATGATATTGTGTCAGTGAGAATATTAAATATTTTAAATTTAGTGCATATTGACAGCTGTGGGATGAGTATCAATTAAACATTTCTCATACCCATTAAACTGCATCACTTTGAAAAGGTGGTGGATTATGTGGCTTTAATCATCAACATTATAACTAAATAAAACCTAAAAGTCTGGCCTGAAGGTAAGTCTATTGGACGTGCAAATGACTCATGTGTTACAGCAAGGAAATATTTTTCATTAAATTATGAACGACAGTATTTATCTAGATTGGTATAACTGAGCTTTAAAATAGTAATAAATATAGGCATAATCGGAGTGAGAGCAAATGGCTAGACTGATTCCGAAATCTCCACTGCATGTTTTTAAATGAAGATTGTGAGTCATTGAAAAAATTTCAAGGAATTTATTAAATTGGTCAAGTTAGTTTGCTAATTATTAACTTAATAGCTTCAGTAGTTTTATTTCCTCTGTGATGGCTTCTTCTACCAACCCTATTTCAGCTTACTCTTCAGGAAAATACTAAATATTTAAAGTTACTGCAAAGCAGTGTACGAGTATGTATTTCTTTTTGTTTTGTGACTTGAAACGTGAATGTTTACAAATTTTCCTTTGGGGACGAGGGGTCTCACCATGGCCACCCCCAGAAGGGAACACAGCGTGTCTTTGTGTGTGTGTTAGCCTGTGGATGCCACGAGAGGGGCTCTCTCTCTGACGGCTGCCATCGCGAGACCGGGCTGTGCCACTGCAAACCACACGTGACCGGACGGCGGTGTGACCAGTGCGTGGTAAGGTGCCTGCTGGTCCTTGCAATTTGTCAGCAATGTCTGTAACTGACATCTTCACGTTGGTTCAAACCAAATGAGTTTGTGACCTGCTAGAAAGAGCTAACGCCCCAAATGGGGCTGGTGTGGGCTGTGCCTCCCTGTCTAGAGGGTGTTTTCCATTTACAAAGGAGTAGAACGATGTCATGAACACTTTGTGATTCTACAAAGCATCCGTGTTTGGTTGGGAAAACATCCTAATATCATCAGTCACTTGTTAAACCGTATTTTGGCTTCCATGATTCTGCCCCTCTGTGTAACAGCATGGCTACTACGGGCTGGACACAGGGCCTGGCTGCCTGCCCTGTAACTGCAGCCTGTTGGGCTCCGTGTCGGGTGACTGCACAGAGGAAGGCCAGTGTCACTGCGTTCCAGGTGTGGCTGGGAAAAGGTGCGACAGGTGTGCACGTGGCTTCTATGCATTCCAGGATGGTGGCTGCACAGGTAAGCTTTTAAATAAATTATTGAGACTTTATCATAATTCACAGATGTTTCCTTGAGCTCACCCTTTGCCTCCAAGTCTTTTAAGTTCCTTTACTTTTTCTCCTGTTAGCATGTAGGATTTCACACCTTTTGTCTGTTTCCCTGTTCTGAGTACATCCATAAGCTTTGGTCAGGTTCTCCGAACTGTGTGAGCTGAGATTATTACTTGGCTTCACTTTCCTCATTTGTAAAATGAAGAAGCTAATTGTAATCTCCATCCAGGAGTTATTTTTAAGGCTGTACACAGTGTTTAACATGGCATTTGGCATACAAAAAATGCTCGATAAATACCAGCTCTTAGTGTCCTTCCCGCCCCTCCAGGTCTTTCCCAGTCTCTGCTCCATTTCTCCCACGGTGTCTGGATGACCCCTGTCCCGGCAGCATCTCTCGGCTGGAAGAAGCAGCCACTTTCCACGAGACAGAGAGGGGTCCTGGGGCTTATGTGGTCTTTTTAGGGACTAGGATGGTTTAGATTATTAATAAAAGGAAATCACTTGTAGCATCAGCTCTTACCCCTCCCGCTGCACCAGAGGTCCTGATGTGCGACACCACCCTCTGTCTTTGCTGTAGCCTGTGACTGTGCTCACACTCAGAACTCGTGTGACCCACACTCGGGGGCCTGCGTCTGCGCTCCTCACACTCGAGGGGTGACGTGTGAAGAATGTGAGGACGGATACTGGGGCTACGACCTGGAGCTCGGATGCCAGGTGTGCACCGTCACCTCCGCATGTTCCTAACTGAGAATTCCTTTACTGTAGCAAGCTTGGTTCCTTTTCTCTTACCTATCTGCTTGATTTTCACCTGGTCAGTAAGCTGTATTTAAAACCCAATATGGACTGTAGGAATCAAAGTGGAAAAAGAAGCACCCTTAAATACATCATTCTAAATTTTCTTGAAGAATCTAGCTGTGGAATTGATGGTTAGAAGATCAAAAATGTATTCTAGTGCCTTTTAAATGTATTCTGCAATGTATACTATCTTTTAGAACAAGGGCATAAATCACTTTATTCACGGGGGATGGTTATGTCCAGTCTTCGAGGGTTCTAATTTTCCGTGTAACTTTTTTCAGTTTGACTTAGATATAGTTTATGTTTTGAAATTAGAAACATTACTTGGCTTCTAAAATGATGAGGCTGGACTGTGTGGACATATGAAGCAGTTGATCTTCAGGTCACAGTCTTGACCCAGTGTGCACGTGCCACAGAGATGCACCAATGTCCAGCAGCACAGTCCCTGCCTCCTGTTGGCACAAGGTGAAGTGAATCCATGTAGCAATGTGGAGAGAGATCCACTCGTCTGTATAATTCCCCACAGTTAGTGTTTTCCTGTCATCCCAATGTGTGTACATTACGAAAATATAAAAGCTGCTTTTTATGTAAGGTTTTCTTCTTCTCAGGCCTGCAATTGCAGTGGCAAAGGGTCAGCCAGTCACCGGTGCGATGTGCTCACTGGTCATTGCCAGTGTAAGCCTGCATTTGGTGGCCCGAGCTGCAGCCAGTGCTCCCTGGGTTTCCGGGACTTTCCAGACTGTGTGGCCTGTGACTGTGACCTGAGAGGGACGCTGGTGGACACCTGCGAGGAGGAACAGGGTGTTTGCAGCTGTGCACAGGAAACGGGTACCTGCTCTTGCAAGGTAGGGGTCCTTGGCGCTCCACCTCCTTCCTCTCTCTCACTCATCCTTCTGACTTTTGGGCGTTTAACTGTGCAGTTAAGCAGCTAGGTTTCAGACGTGTCTCACAATGTGTTCGCACTGCCTTCTAGGTCTGAGCGTAAGTCTGTGTGTGCTGTTGTAGAACTGTGGGTGGTTCTTCAAGTGGAATTTTTACTGATGATTACAGGTGTCAGACAGTGGCACTGACTGAGAGACACTCTGAGTTTCCTATCATTTGATCCTGTTGGCTGAGCAGCTGGTTTGTCTTGGGCATATGGGTAAAACGGATAACCCAGGGCTAAAGAAGATGTGTTATTTTAGAGCCGTTAAATAATTATTCCTTTGTATGTGCTGGCCAGACTAAAGGAAAATCGTATTTCTTGTTTTCCCAGAAGATTTCAACATCATGTTGCATTCCATGTATTCCATTAGTTTTTCCATCGTGGTTTGTTGTAAGGAGATCATTGTCTACCTTCTCTGGCCCTTTCCTGGGTCTGGTGAGATGGAAGCCAGACGGTAGGGGCTGCCTAGTGACTGGGGATGAGGGAGGGAGCACTCGTGTGCACACTGTGCCTGGGAGTAATGGAAACATCAGTGAATACTTTTGGCTCCCTGCATTTATGATAGCAGTCCTCACTACAGATGGTTTGAGCAAGAAGGACCTGGTCTGTGGTTCATTCTCTCTCTCTCTCTTACAGTATTTTTCTCTTTTTTGTCTTTTTTTAATTTAATTGTTGTTCAAGTACAGTTTTCTGTCTTTTACTCCATCCCAGCCCCGCCCCGTGCTCCCATTTCCACCCCCCTTAGTTATTATCCATGTGTCCTTTATACTTGTTCCTGTGAATCCCTCTCCTTTTCCCCTGAAATTCCCTCCCCTCTCCCCTCTGGTCACTGTCTGCCTGATCTCTATTTCATTGTCTTTGTTTATATTTTGCTTGCTTGTTTGTTGTGTTGTTTAGCTTCCTATTAAAGGTGAGATCATGTGGTATTTGTCTTTCACTGCCTGACTTACTTCACTCAGCATAATGCTTTCCAGTTCCAGTTGTCTTCATTTTCCCACCACCCCACACACTCCCATCTCCCACCCTCAGTCCTACCCACCTTTGGATCGGTCCATGTGTCTTCTATATCTCAAGGTTCCTTGACGACCCTTCCTGTTCTTTTCCCCATTCTCCAGAACAGATCAGCAGTCATCTGTTGACCTCCAGGAGGATTCTGGCGCCCCCTCCAGGAGATTCTCATTGGGGAATTTGTATTTTCCTAGAGCTTTAAAGATGATTCTGTCCTTCCATTCTAAATGAAAGTTTTGCTGGATAGAGCAATCTTGGAAGGACAGATAAAGTGCTTCTCAGATAAGATCAAATTCAAGGAGTTCATCATCATCAAGCCCTTATTATATGAAATGTTAAAGGGACTTATCTAAGAAAAAGAAGTTAAAGAAACATGAACAGTGAAAGGACAACAAACTCACAGTTATTAACAACCACACCTAAAATGAAAGCAAACTAAAAGGACAGCTAGATCAGGAGTGGAAACATAGAAATGAAGATCTCAAGGAGGGTTAGCAACAGGGGAGTGGGAGGAGGAGAAGGAGGGAGAAGGTACAGAAAATAAGTAGCATAGATGGTAGATAGAAAATAGATGGGGGGCAAGAATAGTATGGGAAATATAGAATCTAAAGGACTTGACACATGGTCATAAACTAAGGGGGGGGTAATGTTGGGGACGGGGGTGTGTGCAGGGTGGAGGGGAATGAAGGGGGGAATAGAACAACTGTAATGGCATAATCAATTAAAAAGAAAAGATGATTCTGATCATCAGCTGTGTTTGGGAAGCACCCATTGAGCTTTTGAGAGAACTGATCCTCACAGAGGTTAAGGAACTTGCCTAAGGAACAGCTCGTTCAAGGATGTTCATTAATCCAAAATTACTTTTATGGTTTGGTTTATTTCATTTCTGTTTCTTCAGAAATCGTGTCTCTTTCTTTCAGGTAAAAAGAGTCTGCTATTTTTTCCCTTTTAGAAAAATGTCCTTGGCCTTCAATGCAGTGAGTGTCGAGCTGGCACCTACGCCCTCCACGCTGACAACCCTCTGGGGTGCACCCCGTGCTTCTGCTTTGGGCTGTCTCAACTCTGCTCGGAGGCGGAGGGTTATGTGAGAACACCAGTAAGTTAGGCATGCAGTTACCGTGTTCTGTGTTGTAGTCCCTACACCCTTGGGAGTCAGATGGGGCTAAGGAGAAACAGTTCAATACTTGCACTGAATTTTACTTTTTGGCATCAGAAATACTGAGAAGCTAATTTGGGTTCATTAAGAATCAGACTCTGCTTCCGCCATCCAAAGAAATACATGGAGCTGGAACTAAAAGCACTGGGTGTTGCTCTTTAGCTAATCTATCAGGCGCGTTCGTCGGAGAGATGATGACAGCATCTCGGTCTGCTGCGTGTAACTGAGCACTGTCGCCACGCAGCAACTGTTCCACCTTCCATGCCGCAGCTTAGAACACGCTTAGTTCATTTTAACCCAGGTGTTCAAGTTTAAAGGAAAAGTTATTATTCCTGTTTTAATTTTGAAACTGTCTTGTCTGTGAGTCAGTGGTAGAATCTGGCAAATCAAAGCTATGGAGTTAGTTCATGTTCTAAAGTGCGTTTCCCCTCCCTTCTCTGATTAGATAACCCTGGGCTCAGACCAGCCTCTTCTGCGTGTGGTTTCTCAGAGTAACCTCAGGGGCACCACCCGAGGGGTGTACCACCAGGCCCCTGACGTCCTCCTGGATGCTGTGACCGTCAGGCAGCATGTCCATGAGGAGCCGTTTTACTGGCGGTTACCAGGGCAGTTCCAGGGCGACCAGGTGAGGCCACCCCCGTCCTAGAGCCATACACATCCCCAGGGGAGCAGGTGTCATTTGCACCACAACACACTGTGCTGGCCTGTCATTAACGGAGGAGGTTATTAATTCCTCGTTCAGAGTGGGGATGGAGAAGTTTAACACACAAAAATCTCCCTATATGTAAGGATTGATTTTGAAGTCTTAAAGTTCAAATCATATTTTTCTTGTTCTTAAAGAAGTTGTTCAACAATTATTTATTGTTTTTTACTGATTTAAGCTTAGTGCAAGCCTGGGTGCGATACCTATGAGGTCTTTCTCAGGAAATTGCTGCTCAGTCTGGGGGAGAGAATGTGGTAGCCATCGCTTGCATTTTTGTTCACATGAACATCAGAATCTGGGTGCAGATTCACCCTGATCATTAAAACTTGCAAGCATACATCTAGTGAGCCTATGGACGTAGATAATTTATAATTTAAAAGAGCTTGAGCATGATTGGAACCATTACTGCATTGATTTGTTATTCTGGAGCTCACCCTTGTTAGTGTCATGGAGGGAGGCAGTGTGAGGTGGTGGGTGTGTCTGTGGCTTTGATGGGGTGATGATGTCACAGGTGTATACATTACATGTATGTGGCTTTTTACAGACAATCACACCTCAATAAAGTGGTTAAGAACTTTGTACAGTAGCCCACATATTAGTGGGAAGGGGATGAGGGAGGGCGGAGTGGGTAAAGGGGCCGAGTATGATACACTGAATAGTAAAGGAAGGAAACTGGACTTTGGCCGGCGGACACACGGGAGCACAGAGACGCTGAGTCATAACGGTGACAGCTGAACATTATATAATGCTATTAACCAAGGTTACCCCAATGCACTTCGTTTTTTAGAACTTTGTAAAAATTACCTACTTAACCAAAAAAAAAAGACTCTAGCTTGAGTCAACTTAACTATCCAGAACTAAGCGGAATTAGAAGGAAGCAAATTCTAGACAACATATTTCAACCATATGATGTTTTCTTTAAAATACAAGATTTCTTCCAAATGGCAGCAGATTTGTAATGAAACATTTTTAAATGAATGCTGTGTCAGAGAAGTAAACAACAATATGCTATTTGATAGCTCATGGCTTATGGTGGCAAACTGAAGTACAGTGTGGCCTTCTATTCCACCGACGGCATGGGCACCTTCAACCTTGAACCTCAAGTGCTCATCAGAGGAGGCCGGACCAGAAAACAAGTCATTTACGTGGATGCACCCGCACCAGAGAATGGAATGAGACAAGAGCAAGCAGTGGAAATGAAAGAGGTGACCATGCATGATTTTCATACAAGCCCCATGAAGGTGTGAACTTTGCTATGGATGTAATGAAGTTTGTAATGAAGTCACTTAGCTGCTAGTAAGAAAGTGATCTCAGAGACCCTGAGATCAAAATTTCAGTGGGTTTGGCAAGGTATCTAAAAATGACTCAAATTCGTATTCTTAAGATATAGATGTAAGGCTTATGTTCATTTAGTGGACATTGCATTTGAATCCTTTAACTTGGTACACAAGCCTCCACCTGTGTGGACACAGTGGTAGGAAGTCTTTGGACTTGCTCCGATCTGGCAGTGTGTATGCAGTCACCAGGCAGGTGCTGATTGACCGTCCCCTGTGTGGCTGCCACAGATGACATGTGTCTGTGGGTAAAGGAGACTGGCACTGCTGCTGCCCCTGGGAGGTGTGACAGGAGGCCTTCCTCAGTTAAACATAGTGTCATGCACAGAACTGGGCTCATTTCTGGAGAAATATATAAAAGAGTCATTTTCTTTGGAAGTTTACATGCTTCTGAAATTCATACTCTGAATTTCACTGAATGTGTTTTCATCCACAGAATTATTGGAAATATTTTAATTCTGTTTCTGAAAAACCGGTCACACGCTCAGATTTTATGTCTGTTCTTAGCAACATCGAGTACATCCTCATCAAAGCATCTTATGGTCAAGGGTTACAGCAAAGCAGGTACTTGGAAACTTCTAGAATTTAAAAAATGTTTTTCTTGTGTGAGAGCAAACTGAAGGGCTTTAATTTACTTCACCCCCATTACCTCCTATCTTTATTAATATATGTGTTTCTGTTCTCCACCAAAACCTTATTAAATTTTAATATTATGAAGTGTATGAAAAATGACATAGATTATCCATCTTCCACACTAAAGTGCATATAAAATACAAGTACATAACGGTGATATCTTAGGTGAGGATAAAAAAGTAAAAAAAAAAATAAGTTCTTCTATTTTCTGCTCTTAAACTGCAGTGCTCATTTCTTTGTAAATAATGTATGGAGACTTGTGCCACCTGCTCGTTTAGTGCTTAACGCATAAAGGAAGCCGCAGAGGGGTGGGTACTTCAAGAGGCCTTTCAGGTGTACTTCCTGCAACACTCTTTTTGAGTTCTAAGGCTTCAGCTGGGAGCAGCCACTGTGTAATGACAGTATTAATGTGCTTTCTCACATTTCTTTTGTAATCCTGAATGGCAGCAAAGCTCGGGTTTAATATATGTGCAAATATTAGTATGTAACGTGCTGTTTCTAGAAAGTCTCTTTCTAAAAATTAGTTTTTTTTTTTCATACTCCTCAACACACTGCTTTCACAGGATCTCAAACATTTCCATGGAGGTCGGCAGAAAGGCTGACAAGCACCTCCCGGGCAGGGAGGGGGCCGCCCTGTTGGAGAAGTGCCTCTGCCCGCCCGGCACTGCTGGACTCTCATGTCAGGTGGGCAACTGTGATTGAAATCCCCTTTCTGGTTTTGAGTTGAAATGTGCTTGTTATTGCAGCTCTAAGTGATGAACAGAACTTACGCTTATATATTATATTATTTTTCCTTTAAAATTTTTAATGTAAAATATGCATAAACTTAAACTTTCACTCCCTTAACCATTTTAAGTGTTCTGTAGTGTTAATTGTATTCGCATAGTTATACAAGTAATCTTTAGATTATTCATCTGGTGAAACTAAAATTCTGTATTCATTAAACACTAACTCCTCATTCCCCCTCCCCCTGTTACAGAACAGACCCAAGGTGGATGGTGTATGATATACTATTACCAAAAGGACCCCCCTTTTTTCTCCAGTGTCCCCCATTTCTAGGTTTGCTATGCTCACAGCCAGAGGAAAGACATCTTTCAATGCCAGAGATTTGTGAAAAGGAAAGGAATTATTTATTTAAAAGCTATACAAACTTAGAGTAGTGACTTAATGTCTTCGTTAAAATACTGAAGTTCTTTAGGATACCCACAGATGCACACAGTCCTTCCTTCCCCCTCTGCCCAGTCCAGGGTACTGTGTCTCAGGAAAAGAAGTAGAAGTCCGTGAATCAGGCTCCTGGCACCATCAGCTGTGTTGCTGCCACGACCTCAAGTTAATCCAAAGCCCTGTGGCACCTTCTCATGGCCCACCAGCAAGAGTCCTTTCACCTCTTTTCTTCCAGGCAAAGTCTCTCCTGCTTCTTAAGCCACGTGGCAAAAGGGAGCACCCAAAGCCACATGGTCTTGACTCTGCCAAAGCTGCGTGGTTCTCCCTCCCATGGCTGCCATGCCTGGGTTTAAATCCCTGTGCCAGTCTTCCTCTGCAGCCCCATTTATGACTCTTCCTATGATCAGTTATACCTGCCAGTGTTCCCATATTCTTCCAGCTTTACTGGGCTGCCATAGTGAGTCTGGGCAGGTGTGGCCCCATGGCATGGAGCCAGCCTTCTCCAAGCTCTCACGCAGATGCTGTAACCAGGGGGAGTTGCCTTCCAATTACATCTTGGGTGGAAGTCACTTCCATAGCTATTTAACATATGCACGAAACAAGTTAAAGGTTATAGATGTGTTAAACGACCATGCCAGAGGTTAGCTGCAAAGCTGTTGCTATGCGACACAGCTCTGAATGGCCCTGCTCCATGTGTCCCATTCCCCAGCTCAGACTGGTGGGGGTGAGGACATCCCATATATATTTTTCTGATATTTCCTGGATACCTTGAGTTCTGGACCCCATTACAAATCCCTATTTGAGGTCCCCCTCTTGGCTGCACCCCATTACACCCCCAGTCTCTGGTAACCACCACTCTGTTTTCTACATCTATGAATGTAACTACTCTAGGCCCCTCATTCAAGTGGAATCAAAAGACAGTATTTGTCTTTTTATGACTGGCTTATTTCACTTAGCATAGTGTCTTCAAGGTTAATCCATGTACTACATGTCTGGATGTGATGTGCTTCTTTTTTACAGATGAATAATATTCTACTACTTGTATGCACTTAATTTTGTTTACCCATTCATCCATCAATGGACACTTAGGTTGTTTCACCTTTTGGCTTTTGTAAATAGTAATGCTATGAGGATGGGTATACAAATATTTCTCCAAGACCCTGCTTTCCCATGGTTTATGCCCAGAGGTCAAGGTGCTGGATCATGTGGTAATTCTGTTTTTCATTTCTGAGGTGCTGCCATACTGCTCTTCCCGGCACTGCACCATCTTACATTCCCTCCGTCAAAGCACAAGGGTTCTGGTTTCCCCATCGTTGCCAACAGCCAACGCTTGGATTTCTTTTCTGTTTTTTTTTTTTTTAAATACTAGCCATCCTCATGTGTGTGAGGTGGTTCTTATTTGCATTTCCCTAGTGATTAGTTATGTGGAGCATCTTCTCATGTGCTTACTGACCACTTGTGTATCTTCTCTAGAGAAATGTCTGTTCCAGTCATTTGCCCATTTTTAAATCAGGTTGTTCATACATTTCTTTTCCTTTTGCATCCCTTCAGAACTGTGCACTCGGTTACTACAGAAAGAAGCTTCCGCAGGGTGCTGACAGGGGACCTCGCCTTCTGCTTGCTCCTTGTGTGCCCTGCCGTTGTAACAACCACAGTGACATCTGTGATCCGGAAACAGGGACATGTCTGGTATGCTTGTTCGGGTGGGAGGTTGCTGGAAGGTTAGAATGAGGGTAGGCAGTGAGCCTTTAAATTTCTGATTCAAAGGCACACCAGTTCCTTGGTTTAGGGGGAGCTTGCAACTAAACATAAGATATACATCTGTATTCTTTCAGAAAGATCTAGCTAAGTAGCCTGAGATTGCTTGTGGAAATTCCTTTATAAATTTTGTTTCCTTGAGTTCGTGGGCAGCAACTGGGGAACTGGTTAAGCGTGCCTGGTTTTCACTTACGGTGCTGGTGGTTGTGGTGAAAGTAGATGAGAACTTTACATTGTAGAATTTGAAAAGTCACCTGGAAGTTTTCAGATAAGTTAATGCCAGTGTTGAAACTTTATTTCTCTGTGTAAAGTAGTGCTCTCTCTTTGCGTTTATAAAAAAATAAAAAAAAGTATTCTTGTGGCTGTCTCAGGGTGCATTTGCCTCTCAGCCACTTTGCCCTCCACCAGGGTTGGTCTCAGGGACATGAGGAGAAGTTGATCACTGCAAAGGACCATGTGACCTGCACAGAAGTCTCGTGGCCCTGACTGAGGACAAAATCTTGTGTTCACGATTTTGCTTAAGCTGTCACAACCTCATTGATAACGTAGAACAATCTGACACTCTTTCCCTACTGCTAAAATGTCATCCTTTGCAGTCACTTATGTGGAAACATTAGTAACTTGTAGAAATTGTGCCAAGACTAACTTGCCTCAGATAAAATAACTCAGTGAAAAAAAATGAACTGCCAGCTGAGAAGGACATACCTGCATCATTAGAGGTTCTGGGCGTGGCCCAGTCATAAGGAGTGGGACAGGGGAACTAGTGTGACTTGGCCTCTGTCACACCAGATGCATCTTTCTCTTCTTTTACTCAGAAGCATCTTTCATTTGTTAAATTTAAAAATAATTTCTACTGAGAAAATTGCTAAATCACAGCAGTGCTCAGGTGAATTTAGAAACTGAAATACTTCATGGTTTTCCTCAATTAAAAGGTATGAGTTAACCTTTGTTGACCCCATTACATATGTGGAATTAAAGAATTATTTTGTCATCCAAGGTAAAATGGACTTAATGAAGATACAAACAGTTGCAACACTATTAAGAAAAATTTATTCATTCTAATGAGCTCATGCTCCAGGCAAAAGTAAAGTGCTAATGGAAAAAAAGAGAAAATCTCATTTAAGGATTTAAAAAGAATGGATTTCAGGCAACTTAAAGTGAGATGTAATCAACTGGGAAGGTCCTTTGGTTAATCATAGGTCAAAAATCACAGGAACGGTTTAAAAAGTAGATCAATTCTTTCAGATTACATCCACTGCTAACTATTTTAACAAGATTAGGTACTCTTACACCATTAAATCCTGACTCTGTCTTTCCTTGGCTGAATCCACCAGAACAGAGTTCCAAGATCTTCAGCTGACTTGTTAATTTGTCCCTAGGAAAGAGCATAGTCTGCTTGCCGCAGTCCATGAAATACTGCAGCAGGGACGTCCCTGCACAAACAATGATGAATAGCTTCCAGCCAGTTCCTGCCTGCAGGGACCCCTAAGACACCTCTCCTAGGTCTGTTCATTACGTTACATAGTAAAACAGCAATGGATATACATACTGTCAGAATGCTGGACAAAGACTCTAAATCTAGATGTTTTGTAATCTCATGGTGCTGAGCAGAACCCATTTTGCTTCTTGCTCTTCCCCTTTTTAATGGAAGATCTGTGTTTCCGATAATGCTAATTACTGTGAACAAAACTCCCTTTAAACAGAAAACAAGGTCCGGGCTTACAGCTTGGGGTTGCAACCGACCCTCTACTTTTGTCAGACTCCCTCAGATCTTAAGACCAAACCATAACATCCATGCCATGCAGATATTTAATGTATGTTTACACACCTCCAGCAATGGGGAGCTCACTCCCACAGCAGCTCAGCTCATCTTTGGGCAGCCCTAATTATTCCTGGGACTGTTGTCCCTGGATCATCCTCATGTTGGTACAGCTTCAATATTTAGAGTCATTGAGACAAGCCATTAGCTCAAATTTGTTGAAACAAAGTGGCAGTAACTTGCAAAAATACTTGATAAAATTCCTCTTTCACATATGCAAAGGCTCTGAATATCCAGCCCTCTTGGTCGGGTACCCTCAGTTTATATGTCCACAGTGGTCCCCTGTGATGCCCCCCATTCTGAGGTGTGAGTGTCAGCATCTGACTGAAAGCATGCCCACAGCCCAGTGCCCATTTGCTTCCACTTCTCCTAAGCCAACTAGACACTGGGACACACATTCTTCCTACCAGTTTAGCACCTGGGTCCTTGCTCTTTGAACTCGGGACCTGACCTTTGTCTTCAGTCTTCATCTCTTTTGTGGTGTAGTTCTTCCATTTGATAAAATCTCTTAAGCACTCCCTATGTAGTTGCTATAAGGTAGGTTGGGTCAAGACCTTTTTGGATCTGATTTTGTCATCCAGCATGTAGGATGTTCCTCCCTCTTCACGTCACTGGGCCTATGGTGTAACCATAGAAGTGATTAATCAGAAATGTGACCTGGAGGGGGGTGGGGAGACCGAGGAACAGAAAGATAACCTGGGAGTCCCTCTCCCCAGCTACTGTCTTCCCAGAGACAGGACTCCCTGCTTTTCCAGTGCAAGATTGGCAGGCACTCTCCGTGCCCCTCCCACAGCAGCTAACTCAGCCCACATATTAGTCCAGTGAACAGGTTCTTGTTGGTTTGCCACTCTTTGGGGCAGCTCATCTTCGATTCTCTGGGACCTTGAAAACCAGGGCACTTGTAACCCTTTATATGTTAGGAGCAGTTTTTAAGTTTTTAATGTTGGAGTTGGTGTTAGCAATCAAAACCCAAAATATCTGCTTCAATTCGATCTCATCATCTAATATTTACTCTTTATTGAATATATATGTATGTATATACACATACACACACACACATATATATACACAAACACACAGATATATCATTAAAACAGCTATTTAACACACTTTATTTTTAAGAGAGAGGTTGCAAATTTTACCTCTAAAGATATGTCTGTTTTAGGGGCCAAGTGGATCCCACTAAAATCTATTTTCATCAGGTGAGATAGGAATACAATTTTAAAATGTAAAATACTGGAATCATTTCTAAATTAAAAAATTTTAAACATGTGAAAAGGTTTCTTTCTACATCCTCTCTTGCTGCCCAGGATGGGGTCCGAGGCAGTTGGTGGGTTAGCTCAGTGCTGCTCCGTCACCGCGTCAGACACAGAGTCCAGCGCCCGGGGCCAAGCAAAAGCAGAGTTCGTGTTGGACTGGGATGTCAAGAACTGCTTTGCATGTTTAGCTTAAAAATTTTAAAACAGCACAATTTTAGGTTCAAATGATGACATAAAATTCAACTAAAAATGATTTGGACATTGCCGTAATCTGTTGGTGGTGCTCCAAAACCCCATGTTTTCTTCCCTCACTGTTTCCTAAATCCTTCACCCATTTACTTCTGCTCTTTCAGCTCCCGCCTGTGATCGTTGACCCCGACCACATGCAGAACCAGCATGCTTTGAATCATTTTCAAGTCCCTGTACCGTTTAGATTCATATTTTAAAGATCAAAACCTAGCTGCCGCATGGATATATTCCATAAGAAGAATGTATTAGTATTTTCTAGGCTGTATTATTGGATAAATGCAGTTTTATCGTGAATTAAGTCCACAGATGGCAGTGTTTACATGATTTTACAAACATGAAGGAAAAATGTCTCCCTACCTTAGGAAAGGAAGGAAGGAAGGAAGGAAGGAAGGAAGGAAGGAAGGAAGGAAGGAAGGAAGGAAGGAAAAAAGGAAGGAAGGAAGGAAACAGGGAGGGAGGAAGAAAACTGACATGAAACGTGGAAGTGCTTAACTATTAGCGAATAAGGATGATTTCTAACAATTTCCCATTGTTTCCCTCTTCTTCGGAAATGTGGGGACCAGAACTGCAGCCACAACACCTCCGGTGACCACTGTGACGTGTGTGCTCCTGGGTACTACGGCAAGGTGACGGGCTCGGCCTCCGACTGCTCTCTGTGCGCCTGTCCTCACAGCCGCCCTGCGAGGTGAGCCTGTGCAGGTGCATGGCACACCTGCGCCACCAAAGCTGGCGAGGTTCCGTTTTCAGCCCCATTTTCCAGGGTCTCGATGGGATCTATTATGATTGATATTCCCCATGCGTTAGGAAAGGCTAGTTTTAAGAGAAAGTGTTGAATTCTCACAAGCACTTGGAGAGAATCTTCTCAAAAGCAAAGTATCTGTGCTGGTATTTGGGTGTTTGAATGGGTCAATTAAAGAAGGGACTTTCAGGTGTTTTTTTTCCTTAAAGGTCAATTTTAGCCCCCAACCTGTGTATCCAGTGTGCCTAGAGGTGACTTGTTATTAATTTTATGAATAATGACATAAAGAATTGTGTTCCTTTTTAGTGTAAGGGAACAGGGTTAGAATTTACATTTGATGATAACTGATAAAGTATGGAAATGCTACATGGGGATGTGGTTGGGGCCAGGTTCCACCTTGTACTCACGATGCTTATATAGAATTATTGGAACACTGAAAAGAACCAGAGATTTTAAGCGGGAGTTGGAATGTCTGTGGGCCCTCTTTGGTTTTAATAAAAATTGTAATTCATAAACAATTATTTCATGATTGCTCAGAATATTGACAAAGTGCTGAACGCATATAGATTAAATACCAGCATTCAGTATACTAAAATGAAAATTTCTTTTTCATTTTTCTTTTTCATTTTTTGAGTCTTCTGTCTTTTATTGTCTCCAAGTAAGCAATGCTTGACAGTGAATACGAAACAAGAAGCACTATGTAAACTTCCCTTGTAAACTATCAAGCATCCTAAAATTTATTGTTACTATTAATGCTTTGTATTAAATCTGTATATAAAACTTGACTTATTGATTCCACTCCTGTAATCTAAACTATATAAATACTTTCAGATGTGTGTAAAGATGGATACATTTTATCATTGCTCGTAATCATGAGAAATTGAAGAGAAACTGAAATGCGTGCCCACAGGGCATTGATTTATAGACATGGTGGTATATACCTAGCGTGAAATACTGTACAAACACTGGGAAAATAATAAGGTGCCCAGAGAAATGTTTGGAAGAATATATTATCCTTCTACTTTGCATATTTCTGTAGTGTTTGAATATTTTAATTTTTCAATCAAAAAAGATTCTAACCATTCCTAGAGCCCATGCTAATAAAGTTTATACTACCAGGAAGAACCTGTGAGGCTATGAACACTCTGTATGTGATCTGCACCTGAGGGGCCCTAAAATACATCTATTTTTTTCTTTTCTACACATTTTATGTTTCCACTGAAATCTTTCATTTTAGTGTTTAAGGAAGGAAAAATGTAAGACGTGAAGTAGGGCTGATAGAGAACCCTGTAACTTATTCTGGGAGTGTTTTTTTCTTTTTTATTGACTTTATTGGGGTGACATTAATTAATAAAATTATATAGGTTTCAGGTATACAATTCTGTAATACATCACCTGTGCATTGTATTGTGTGTACACCACCGCAAGTCAAGTCTCCTTCCATCACCATTTAGTCCCCCTTTATCCTTTTCTACCTCCCCCCACTCCCTTCCCCTCTATTAATCACAATACAGTTGTGTCTATGAGATTTAAATTTTTTTTTGCTTAATCCCTTCACCTTTTCACCCAGCTACTTCTCTTACCTAGCCCCTCTATCAAAAAAAAACAAAAACAAAAAACCCAAAACAAAAACCAGACTACCCCTGTGTTTTTTCCAGTGTTTTGCAGTACCCAGCTGAGCCTCTAGATGGTGCATTTGTAATTTAAAATGGAGGCACATGTTGGAAAACAAAGGCAGGAATAAGGCGAAAGCTGAAGTTTTCGAGTGAGGGAAATAAGTATCTGAGTAGATATTAAACTTTGAGTGGCTGTATAATTTTGCTTCAGATGACCTTTCACATGACTCCCTACCTTCAGGTCCATTCATTTTCAAATCCCACCTTCGCGCTTCACTTTTCTTCGCCCCACCTTCTCCTGCTTGCCTTTCATTACAGCCCATTCCATTCAGGAGCACTTGTCCAGCTCTCTTCATTCTGCTGGTTCTCAGCTTGCTCATAGTCATGTAAGGCTCTCCCTAATCACCTTGTCTTCAAGAAGTCACATAATTCTGTACCTAAACCTCAGAACAACACCTTTCACCTGGGAAGCTCTCTTGTTTGGTGACTAATTGGGTGAAGTGTGTGAGGTCCATCTCCTTTCCCTCCACACTCACATGGCGGTCACTGGGTCGGTATCTAATGACGTCTTCTGGATGAAAGAGGTGCTCACTCGTGATCATGCGTGATTATGTTCGCTTTTCCTTCTTTTTGCTGGATAGATTTTAAGCCCTACAAACCTTGTCTAAATGTGCACTGTGGCAACTTAACTTTTCGGATAGTACCATGTACCTAAGTAAAGAACAAGTACTACAAGAAAGAGTTGAAATTGTATATCTGAAAACTCAAAAAATTGTTTTCTTTCAGTTTTAGTCCCACTTGTGTTTTGGAAGGTGATCGCGATTTCCGCTGTGATGCCTGTCTTCCGGGCTATGAAGGACGATACTGTGAAAGGTATGTGGTGGACTTACCACTTGGAGATTGCTGGGTACATCTGCTCTTCTTATATTATAGGATGTGTTTACTAGAGTAGTTTGAGAGTCATTTCAAATTTCATTGGGCAGAGATGATGCCTGACATTGCGCAGAGCGGCTTATGTATGAACATAGTGGTATTGGCACTGCTGTCTCTATCTGCACATTTTCCTTTCTGCAGGTGCTCATCAGGCTATCATGGGAACCCTCACATGCCAGGTGGCTCCTGCCAGAGGTGTGACTGCAGCCCGCATGGCTCTGTTCACCGTGACTGTGACCGCGAGTCTGGGCAGTGTGTCTGCAGGCCGGGGGCGGCAGGGCTCCGATGTGAGGAATGCGAACCCAGGCACATTCTGGTGGAAAGCAATTGTATTTGTGGGTATTTTCTTCCCCTCCTGCATGTTTAAAGGTGGCTTTTCCTTTTTAATGTTCTCCTATTACTGTGCCCTATGACATCAGCAACATTTTAACCAAATACAGATTGCTGTGGTATCTGCCAAACTGAACTTTTCATAGTGCATTTGGAGCTGAGGCAGAAGGTTCTAGGATAACAGCGCTTCTCTCTCCAGCACTATAAGCAACACAGTAATTCCAGCTTCATCGTTTATCTGCATTAATAGTCTTTTAATGGAGCCAAGTGTCAGTCAGCACAGAAAGGGAACTCCTATGTGTGTTGCCATCTGGGTTCACTGATGGCTTCAGCTGGTGGCTACTGTGGAGATTTTTTCCAGTTCTGATTTACTTTACTAGCAAGTACACAAAGTGGTCACCTGCAGATGTCTTCTCTGTGGTTCAAGGGGGAACACGAGGGAAGCAATGTCAGGATCGTGGCATTCAAGAGTTTTTTTGTTTTGTTTCTGTGTTTGTTTTAAGCAAAAGCATGCCCATTATTGGCTCCGGTCTCCTTCATTTGTATGTGCTGAAGGTGTGTCTGCAAACTATTTGAGAAAAAGACACACCAGGCTCTTCAAGGAAACGCATTTGGAATTCATTGCCATTGGCCCAAGTCAAAGATGAGCAGGTGCACCGTAAGGGTCGAGCGGTGTGACAAAACATGCACCAGGCCTGGGACCCACTCGGGGTCAGTTGTTTCTTTCTGTGTGACCCCAAAGAAGTCACTGCTCTGATCTGAGCCTCAGAGTCATCATCCGGGAATAGGAAATCAGTATTTTCTGCTTACCTCCCGTCGCCAGCTGGTGTGAGAGTGTGGTCCCCAGAGGTCTTGCAGTATACTTTGCCTTCATTATGACTTTATGTTATTATTACACAATGGCCAATGCACATCCATGAGAAATTGTGCAGACCGTTTTGCATACATTTTAACTTTCTTCTTCCTTCAGCTTGTGCTGATGAATGTGCAGGTGTGCTGCTGAGTGACTTAGACAGTGAGGGTGATGCTGTTCTTTCAGTGAACCTCACCGGCATCTTCCCTGCCCCATATGGAATTTTATCAAACCTGGAAAATACAACTAAATGTCTGCGGGTAGGTACTGGTGATGCAGTGATGGATAGAAAACGTGTGTCACTGAGAGACATGGAGCTGTGTGGGGCGACTTTGCCCTCAAGTCCCCCCTCTCCGCCGTGGATGAAAGTAAACCCTACCAAGACATGATCTTCTTGGGGAGGAGAGGTGGCCAATCTCTCAGAGGAGAAGGGCCAAGAGCCCCTTCCTCAAGGGGTTTTTATTGGGTTCGTTTGCACAAGAATACAGGTGAGGATCAAACAATAGATAGCATTCAAAGAACTATGAGGGCTTATTCTTAATCAGGGTCAGATAGCTAAAGAACCATAAAACTTTGAGGAACAAACTTCTTGCTTGGACCCTTATCATTTAAATGAGAGCATTCTAAACAAAGCAGGTTTCATAGGATTTTACATATTCTTTCTTAGGCCTGATGACCCCAGATCCCGTTCTAGCCCAAAAAGGGCTGCACTGCCTTCCCCATCATAGGTTTTCAGGCTTAAGTGGATTAGAGCCAGGAAGTGTTTCTTCCAGATGGAAATGGGGGTTTGGACTATGTCAGAGTAGCCGGGGGGGGGGGGTGAGGGTCCATCACTCCCTCTTTGTTGCAGCCCCCAGAGTCCTTCTATGAAGGCCTCCCAAGTGATCGTGTCTGGCTTAGGTTGCCCCCCTCTGAGGGGTCTTACCCATCACAGACTAACTGACCAAGCATTAGGGGCAGGGGACAAGCTTTGACTCCTTAGTGGCTCGTATTCCGGAGGTTGCTCACTCAGCCTTAGCCAGGCAGGGCACTTACAAGTCCTGAAACCTGGCAGAGTGGTTCCCAACAGAGCTGGTCTGCACAGCAGGAGTCACTTTGCCTGTCTTCCCACCTCCTCTTACTCCCAGCACAACTGCTGTGGGGTGTCCAGCCTTCCCTTGAACATGACCAGGGACCTCACTAGTGAACACCAGCTTGTTTTACTATGGGACAGCTTTAATTCTTTAAGAGTTATTCATTAAATTCCTTTTTATAAAGTTCTACCCTATCCCATGGTCATTCTTCACCTTTTAGAATAAGACAAAGGCCACTCTCTCGTCTTTATGAAAAACTTTGGATATTTGAAAATAGCTGTCCTAATACAAACACAGGAAATAAATCCAGATCGTATGTTCTTCAATGTTGGAACACACTAAAGATAACTATTTTCTGTAAATGTATTATTCTTAACTATAGTTCTAGGGCACAAAAATTTCTTCAGTCTGGAAAATCGTGTGAAAATCTCTGGGGCTGCGCCACAGTTTTGAGTTTAGTCAAACAGGATCTGTGCCCCCCCCCCAAAAAAAAAGGTGAAAAGTTAAGGAATTGACTTGGTAGACAACATTGTACTCTAGTATTGCTATTGTATTTAATGCTAATTAAAAAATATGTATGATGCTTAGTTTTGCTTAAAACCTATACACTAGAATTTGAGGTAATTAATTTACTGTTTCAAGGGTTGGCATTCCTGAGTGCCTTTTTTAGTTAAAAGCTTTTCTTAGACTAACCATTTTCTTAGGCCAGTGTGCTTCTGTGTGTGTGAGTATATGTGTGTGATTGCATGTGTGTGTGTTTTTAATTAAAATAACAGGAAGGAATGAGATGTCTTTTGCACTCACTGGAGACACAATAAAGAAATACCATTTTTTATCACTATGGGCCCTAGGCATATAACTATGTTTTAAATTTATCAAGTGAGATAAATAGTTGATTTAAATTTTAACAATTTTTTTCCATTGTATTTTATTTATTGTGATCACATGACACTGGTTAATACAATTATACAGGTTTTGGGTGCACAATTCTACAACACATCATCCTCACACTGTGCTGTGTGTTCACCACCCCAAGTCAAGTCCTCATCCATCACCATTATCCCCCCTTTACCTTCCCCTGCCTCCCATCGCCCCCCTCCTGCTGGCAGTCACCACTCTGTTGTCCTGTCCATAATTTTTTCTTTCTCTCCCTTTTTTGCTCAGTCCCTCCAGCCCCTCCACAGCTGTAAACCAGCTCTCTGCCTGTGAATCTATCACATCTTAACTATTGTTGAATGATTTCCTCTCAATTAAACCACTTGTCCATTCCTTTAAATAACTTTTTATATGTGTGTAAAGTGTGAGTAGGTTAAGAATGTAAACTCTTAACTGTTTGTTGTCTTTATTAATCTACATAGGAACCTTGGGCAAGTAACTTAACTAGCATGCCCCAACCCTGAATAATAATAATAATAATATATCCCCTTTATATGGTTGCTATAAGGTTTAAATACAATCATACAAATAAAAAATTAGGAATGTTGGTATAAATTAAGCACTTAGCTGTTAGTAATTATGAAGACTATTTTTTCTTAATATTTTTATATTTTAACCTAGTAAGCTTTTTAAAGTAAGTTTTGAGGTGTTAACAGTTATTGTTAAAATTAACGTGACTCTGATATTGAAATTAAGCCAGACTCACCCAAGAACAGTAGCAGTATCAGATTCTGCATAACATGCCAGACTAAATTCATATCTGTATAAAAAATGTAATGCAAAAGATGGCAGACAGAAACATGTTGCTATAATCAAAACTTAAATATCATTCATTTTATTTTTAATGCAGTTTCAAAGAAAGAATTTCTGTGAACAAAATGGTTAATAACAAGTGAATCAGAACATTTCTCTTGAAGCATTGTGATTTGTTTTCCTCATTCTTTGTAGGAATCTCTATTTAAAGAGAATACACAAAAGGAGCTGGGAAAAACTCAGCTTGACGGTGTTACAGAACAAACAGATGGCCTGCAAAGGGAGGTAAATTCTCCACCTGAAGGGCTCCCTTCCCCCCCAGCCTTCGTGAGCAGTTGCACTGGGGCTGTCCTCAAGGTTCTGAGGAGGTCAGGGCTCCCTCTTCCTCTCAGGATCAAAGTGGTTTTAACCCTGCCAGTTTTTATGCATTCGTAAGAAAAGCTCCTGACTTAATTTCTATTGTCACCTCTGCTGAGGGAGCAGTTGGGCATTCACCTTGCCACTTGACCATCATTTTCTCCTGGGAATCAAGGGGTGGGTGGGATTGAAAGATCCCTAAGACTTCTTCCTTCTCCTAAACGTGCTGCACTAACTGAGCACCTTGTGAGCAAGGTGCTCAGAGGCGCTTCACCCAGTGCCAGGGACCGCTGACGGCAGCTCCCCGGGCAGAGCCAGCAGAGCCCGGAGCTCACGTTGTAGTGTTTGTGCAAACTCCAGGCTTCAGGCCGCGTGCGTCTAGTTCTCAGGCTTTCAATGGCAAGTGAGGTTTTTCTGAAGTCAGCAGGGAATTATGTAGTCTGTTCATCCCATGTCAGATGTGTGTTTTTTAGTGACCCTAAATAGAATTTCCTCCTCCACAGATGGTGGGGGGGGGCTGTTGTCAAATGTATAATTTTCACTTGTGAACTTCATGTGTACATACAAATGCATGTATGTGCTTAGATAGGTATATTATAGTGTATCTATAAGTATGTATGTACTTAGCTAGGTACACAATGGTGTATCTTTACATACATGTATCTACTCTTTGTCTTTCAACCTCCACACATGTACACAGTAATGCAGCCTTCAAAAATATTAGCTTGGCTCCTGTTAATTTAGAATTAATGATGACGAGTTTAAAGGTTTAAGCGTGGGGTGTAAGTACCTCAGGAGCAAGCATTTGGTAGGAAATGATAAGCTGATTAAATAAATTCTCTCTCTTCATTTAAGAATATTCTCTTTGGGTTTTTACTACAAAACACTTTTAGACCTAATCTGAGTTATTTAACATCCCCAGAAATTAAAAACAACCTTTTCTTTTACAAATGATAACATTACTAATAAAAACAACAGCTGAGGGCAGCTAAGCCTGAGCCCTTGGGCTGCCAACTTTACAGACATTATCAAAGTTAATCTTCAAAAAGCCCCATGAGGTAAATGCTATTACTATGCCATGTTATCAATGAGGCTAGAAGATGTTACAGACTAGGTCTCCATGTGGGCAGAATTGGGCCTAAGACCCAGGTTACCTGCCTCCACATTCCTAACTCCTTGACTAAGTTCTCATGGTCAATAAAAATTAGTAAGATTTTTCTTTCTGTATTCTGTATGCTTGAGTTCTAAAGTGAATATAAAGTCTTCACAATAGAAGACACTAGAAGAGTCTGTGGCTTAATAGCCAATTAGGCTGCTTTAAAAAATATGCCATCTTTTCTCACATAGAATGAGCAGTAAATTATTTTATTAACTGGTTAGTCTATTTCTAATCCTGAATTATTGGCCTTGGTTTATGTGATAGTGTGCATCTTTACTCTGTATTCTGGAACATATTTTGTTATTTTAAAAAGACAACTTGAACATCAAAGCTTACATATTATTCAAAGTCAAACTAACATGAGACCTTTATTTTCTGTCAGCTCACTAGAGTGTTGACAAGCAGCCAACATGTGGCCAGAGCAACTGAAAGAATCCTCAGCAGGAGTCAAGATCTTGTGACACTTACTGAGAAACTGAAGATGAGCATTCAAGGTAGTTTGAGGGGCCCATGCTTATTTGGAAGGAAAAGTTTCATTCTGTCTATAAAACGTGTGAACAGATGTGTGTGGCTTCCACTCGACCACTAGAGCCAGAGGACTGTGCTGTGCCACAGTTTGGGGATCCTGATGTGTCCAGACTCCAATCTTTCATTGAGAGTTTTATCTTTTAAAAAATGCTTGTTTCCTTTTTTATCACAAGCTCCTATCATTACACTCAGGTACTAAGTACCAAGTAGATGCGGTGCCTCTCCACATGTTACGAACTTGTCAAATTAACACTTATTAAGTGGAGCACAGGGTGCCAGATGATGAGCCAAGGTCCAGCTTACATTTGCTTCTGACTCTGCAGGCTCTTATCTGGGGCGCATGCTTGTCTGAGGGGGTGAGAGTCAGTTTAAGGTCACTGCTGGCCTCACGGCCGAACAAAATGTTTCTAGGGCAGCTATGCCATGGGAGTGGCTGAGCTAACTCAATGCCAGTCCTTTGCCTGCAGTATGAGCTGAAGCCATTTGGAGCTTCGATGTGGTCCCAAAGGGCATCCACAATATTAGAGTAATTTAGTCCCTACTCAATTTGGGACATCCCTCCGATCTGGCTTTTAGATTGCTATTTTTAGTTTTCTGGTCACAAGAAACATATTTTTGATCTTCTTTTTGTATTATTGTGTAAGGGCATAAGGAATACAGAATCCAATGAAAATCAGACTTTATAGGGCAAAAAATAAGGAAATTATTGGAACAAATAATATGCCTAATAAAAAGAGTAGTATCAAGAATCGTTAATTCATTTATGGAGTAAATATTTGTTGAGCAGTTTTTATGTGCACATGTCTGTGCCAGGTGCAGGAAATGCTGAAGTAAACCCAAAAGCCACAGCCCCGTCCCTTGCAGAGTGTTAGGTAAACCAGTAATTTCAAGTCCATGAGTGTTTTGGTAAGAGACCTCCAGAGTGCATTGGGATATACAGGCCGTCAGGCGGGCTCAGAGGCTCAGCCGTTTCCGGTGAACAGGGCAGGCCTCACTGAGGAAGGGCCTAAGTTCTTCCATTTTAGTGCTGTCCACTTTTGAGAGACTTATTAAATGATTGATGAATTTTCTCCATAGAAATTATTGAAAAGGCAACAACTCTAAATCAGACCTTGGATGAAGATTTCCAGCTGTCCAGCTCTACTCTTCACAGTATGCAAAGGAACATCACGTCTTTGCTGGAAAACATACGGAAAAGGCACTTCATGCAATTGCACCAAAACGTCACCCTTGAACTGAAGTAAGTCCCTAGATTCCATTCATGACACAGCCAATTAGAGGAAAGAACTTCAGTGCTGAGGGGGGGAAGGCATGTGGAGGAGAGGAGAAAAAGCTCTCACTGGGCACGGGATGCCCTGAGAGAAGAGAGGGGCCCTGTTGTCAAGTGAATAAAGAGATGGTGCCACCCCCTCCAAATCGAGAAAATTGTGATCACTGCCAGTATCTCTCTGTTTGTGCTATTGTGCCATAGGTTCTGTTTTTCTGTGTCTCTGGGATAACATTATACTGTATTTATTGAAGATCAAGTATAATATGATAAACTCCCATGGAAGAAAATGTAGTCAGTGGCTACTGCCTGTGCTGTAAACTCTTAAGGCAGATCGACGTTATGCCAAAATAATTTATCTTAGTTATGCAAACTCTAATTGGAAACCACAGTGTGAAATGACAGATCACAAAGAATATTAGACATGATCACCAGGAGCTTATAATTTTCTTTAAGTCTCTTTTCTTAGTATTTTCACATGTTATTTCTTGATGTAATACAGCAATCTTTTTTCCAGGTTGTGATAAATATCCTAAACACTGGCTTAAATACACAAAACTCCATTCTCTATAATGTGATATTTAAACTATATTTGATCTATTTTGCTATTTTAAACAATGTTGCCATGGACATCTTAAACAAAAATCTTTTTCTGTATTTCACATTATTATTAGAATAGATATGAAGTAGTGAAATCATTTAGCCAAAAATTTTGCATTTTGAGGATTCCTGACTGGCATGTCCAAATTATTTTCTGAAAAATTTGTTTAGAACAGTATGCACTTCTGGCAACACGCTGGAGAGTTAGTTAAGCTTACATCTTTTTTCATTACTGAATATGATTTTTGACATTGTTGTTGATTTGTTAGGTGAAAAATGAAAGGAGGAACTTACTGTTGGATGGGATTTAGAGAACTGGAAATCTAATTACTGGAGCATCAGTTAGGGCCTGGAAAGGGTCCTGAGAGAACTGTGAACCAAAAGCCTGGAGGAGACCAGGGGAGGGCAAGGGCCTAGGAGGTGGGGAAGGGAGACCCCTGTGCAGGGAGGAAGCAGGCTTCACCTCTCGTATTCTGCCCTGTAATGGTCTCTGCCATCTTGTGAAGTAGGGGAGAATGCAACTGGGGAAACTGAGGCCCAGAGACTATAAGTGACTTGTCCAATGTTAAACCTCCAGGGTAATCTGAAACCTGACCACAAACCTCAGTCTGTGTGACTAAACACTGTTATTCTCCAGCCCCAAACCGAAGGAAGCACCACTTGAGACTCAGTCCCTTAAAGATGGGTATTGGAACTTGGATCATGAGGTCAGAGACCATGCTGCTACACTTACACTAGATTATAATCATATTTTCCTACCCTGACCTTTTACCTGCATTGTCCCTTACCAAAAATGCACAGTACACCTGGAGGGAGCAGTGGAGAGAAAGAAGCTGGCACCTCCATGTCCATCTTCCCAGACCCCATCCATTTTTGAGGGGCCACTGCAGGCGCAGCTGTGCTAGTCTCTGCTTTCTACCCTTCCTTAGCTCCACGCTGCCTCCCAGACAACAGAAATGGGTTTGATTCTAGCCCAGCCTCTTCCACTCCCCACATCCCTCCCACCCACCCATTTCCCACTCATCCTGGGCTCTCCAGCTCTACCCAGTGCTTTCTGCCCAAGTGTGTATCTCATTTACGTCTTAAAGACAGATTTTCCCTAGAGATCCACAGAGTCATTTTGGGGGGACCATCCTCTCCCACTGTTACCCTTCCACAGTCAGTTCATTCATTCATTCATTCATTCACCAAAATGAGCCCCTAGTAGCAGATTCTGTGCTAGGATTTGGGGACACAAAGGAGAATAATAGAGATGGTTTTGCCCACCAGGATCTCATCCAATTAATAACAGTTCATTTTTTGAACAGCATTTGATAGGAAGGGGGAAGGCAGGGCCCCTCCGCCACCCCGTTGCCCTTAGTGTCTCTGCCAGGCCCCCTGCCATTGTTCATCCTGCGTTTTTATTTAGAACAAAGTGATTAATGAGATTGCATTCTCTCTTTCATTTTCTAGTTGTGTTATTATTAAAGAGCTCTTTTATTTTACAGAACTAAAATGTGTTCTCTGGACTCCATTTTCTTATTTTCTATAGATAATTCCTGTTCTTATGGTATTTCAAATTTTGTGGATTGTTTTAGTAATTGTTTATCAGCTTTTCAACGATAATCTGTAGAAAATTGGTAATTTATGCAGAAATTCGGCAATCCTATTGGTGGGAATAGTCAGCGAACAAATCAGTTGTTTATCATGCTTGTGTCAAGGTCCCCAAGACCACCGTCACAGTCAGTTCCACTGGGACTCTCAGGACTCGGCATATAGCTGTACTCAGGGCCAGTATTTTTGGCCATGTATTAAGGATGCACTGCAGGGCCACGGAAGAAGACAGGGTGGAATCCTGAAGTACCCATACAGCTTCTTGATGTTCCCTTTCCTTGAGGAGCACAGAACACATTCTTCTCCCAGCTACAGAAATGCAGCAGCGTGTGGGTGCCGTTTCTGCCCAGGGAGACCCACTAGAGGTTTAGCATCCATGGTTTTTACTGGGGGCTGGTCTTGTAGGTACCCTCTTCCCAGCATGTGCCCAATTCCACACTCACAGGGGGAAAGCAGGTGTTTAGCAATAACCGCATTGTTTGCATAAACAGTGGAGGCAGTGAGCTGCTCTTATTGGCTAGGGAACAATGGAAATACTTTGCAGACCTTGCAAGCAGGCCTTTCAAAAGACAGCCTTCTCTTGCCCACTATGTTACCCTTTGCTGCACACTATAATATTAGGTATAGATATGCATAAATTTTTTCTGCTCTCATTTCAATGATAGGAGCTTTGTAACTCATTTACTTACTATGTGGACCATCTATATTTACCAGGTCTGCTAAAGATTTATTGTCACAAATTCAGAAAAATTACCAGAAGCCACAGAATAAGTTGAAGGTGATAAAAGAAGCAGCAAGCAGCCTCCTTTCAAAACATAACAGTGAACTGCAGGCAGCAGAAGACCTCGTGAGGGAAGCCGAGGCAAAGACGCAGGAAAGCAACCGCCTGCTGCTCATTGTCAATGCCAACCTGCAAGAGTTCAGTGTGAGTCTCAATAGCTCTCTCCTCAGTTAAAGGTAGTAACTGAAATCTCTGATGTAAATAATGCTATTTTTAGCTTCTTGAAAAATAAGCCCCGATTACTAACCTCAGGACATAGCATCAGACACCGATGTTTGGAAGCTGATGTGCTTTATGAAACATCCTTAAAGATGATTTTTGCTATAGGATAAAAAGCTGCTTGTTCAGGAAGAACAAAACTTGACCTCAGTGCTAATCACCAAAGGAAGAAGATTGCTAGATGCTGCCACTGCACGAGCAAAGGTTGCACAAAGCGCTCTGGCAGTAAGTTCCGACTCAACAAGCCATGCTAACAGTTTCCAAATAACCTTCATACATCTCATATATGTATGCACACAGGCGTTGTTAAAAACGCATGTGTATTCACAGTATTGATGTCTCTTACAGCAGTTAGAGCATCACCGAGATGAGCTACTTCTGTGGACTGCCCAGATCAGGCACCATGTGGACAATCTGGTCATGCAGATGTCCAAGAGAAGAGTGCTTGCCCTCGTCTACAGAGCTGAGGATCACGCAGCTGAGCTCCAGAGATTAGCAGGTGCCCTGGACAGGTGAGGCCACATTTTGCAGGAATTCTAGAGGTTGCCATCCGTTGGTCAGAGAGAATAAAGGTGGCTATTGTGCCTGTTTTGTTTACAATGGTAAGGAGGATTTCCTTCCATGTCCAATAACCTAATTTACCACTGGCATAAGGGTATGATGGAGAAATGAAAACCAATAGGCATTAAAGCAAGTATAGTGCTACAATATCAAGCCATCAAAGCCTTGTTAAGCGTCTTAAGTGTGCAGGTCCTTATTAGGTTACATGTGCACAGAACATGGATATTAGCTTCTTTATATATCATACTATTTTGGAGCTATACTTTGCCTGGCTTCCTGCATGGATGGAGGCCGTGGTTGCCCACACTGGACCTATAGGAGTGCTGGGACACTCTCACCTCCTGAAAGATATCACCCCCAGTTATTTTCTACTGCCTGAAGGTCTACCACAGTATTGCAATAATCAAAACCTATATTTTTAAATGTATCCTCACTTGTAAAAAGTGTCTTTAAGTGAGAGGCACACTGTTAGGCCAGTGGTCTCCAAACTTGTCTGCACATTGGAATAACCTGGGGAACTTCAGAAATACTGATACCTTTGTCCCTAGTCCCCCTAGCCCTGCTCAAAGATTGTGACTTAATTCATCTGTGTTGTGGTCTGGGCTTTGGTATTTTTTTAGAAAGATCCCCAGGTAATCTAATGTGTAGCAAATGAGGGAACCAATGTTTTAGGCCTTATCTGTGATTTACACAATGTTCTGAGTGAATTGGTAAATTTATTTACTTAAAATGTATTATATATTATGAATGGAAAGGTCTGGACACACTGGGCATGTGTGTTCTTGCATTTTGGACATGTTTTGTGGAAGGGGAGAAATAAATATCATTGCAGCGAGGAACACTGCCATAAAACATCAGCTCACACAATGACAGCAATTAAAAATGATATAGGAGAGAATATTGCATAAATTATGTGTTGTACTGAGCACTACTGCCTGCTGTGCCTCAGGAATCAGCAAGAGAAAATGGAATTAGAAACTCAGTGTCTCTCTTTTTATCACCTTTCATAATTTCCCAAAAGAGAAAACAATATTTTGACTATATACAGAGCAAGAACAAAATATTTATACATACTCTACATACTAATTAGTATGTATAATAAAAAAACAATTTGGTATGATACACAAAGCTAAATAACATTATTATCTTTTATTTTTAAATCACCGAATTTTGCCAGTCAAGTAGTAACAGGTAATAACCGTTGATGTCTGGTATGGGAATTGCCCAACTCAATAATTTTGGGAAGAAAATGAAGTGAGTTACACAGCAAGCAAATATGTGTCAATTGTCAGATTGCATTTTCAGGATAGAGAGGCAGGATAAAATTGCACCATTGCCAGTTGTCAAGTTCATAAGTGATTTGCCCACTTGTGTGGGTGAAGTTCAGATGATTGAAATGCCATCTGATTCTCTTCCCGAACCTCTAGTGAATTTCATCAAATTGCTGTATACCATATGAGGAATAAGAGTCGCATCCTTATAAGTGCTCAGGAAGGCTTTTACAAAATTAGCAATTGCCTTGCTGGAAAAATTACAAGGAACGCAAATGCACAGCAACACGGCAGACACACGCAGGGGCTTTGGATGGAGATGACAAGATGTTGAGGGTGGCCGGAAGAACCTGGTGAATGGTTAAAAGGATGGGAAACAGCCATCCTCTCTTCTTTGGCTAAAAATTAAACAGCAATTCTTAGTGTTATTGTGACAATGTGGTTACGGCTTTTTAAGATTGCTTTTAGAGTCAAAGGAGAATCCATATGTTGTTATTCCTTGTTGATGATACTGTTCTGAGGGGAAAGAAACTAGGTGGCCTTTAAGAATAGTGGGCAGGTCCAATTTTAGTTTATCATGACACCTCTAAGTGTGCTGATTTCACAGCGGCCTTGGAAATGTTCAACGCGTGTCCCTGAATGCAACCAGTGCAACCCATGTCCATTCCAACGTTCAGAGCCTCATTGAAGAATCAGAAAAACTGGCAAAAGATGCTCTCAGGACTGTGACTGAGGCAAGCCTGGTAAGAAAGGCCTGTGGGTTCTGGTGTGCACCTTCCTTTTCGAGGTACCATTATTCCATAAGGCTCATGAGCACTCAGTGGCTTACATTTATACTTGTCAATGTTCTTTTCTGGTGGGATCTGTTTGTGGCTTTTCTCATCATGTGATTTTCATATGAAATTAAAACCTAAGTTATGTTTTAGTGTTTTAAATGTTCTTTAAAACATAACTTCTTATGTTTTAATTTCTTAAGGTCATAAATACTTCCTTATAAAGACTAGGGACTAGGGATATAAACATGAGGAAAATATCTCATCATTTCTTATTCTAAAAATAATAATGCTGCTTGAGACTTTTTAAATTTAAAAAAAATTAAATTACAGTTGACATTTAATATTATAGTAGCTTCAGGTATATAGTATAGTGGTTAGACATTATATGACTAACACAGTGATCCCTCCAATAAGTCTAGTACCCACCTGGCACAAAACATTTATTACAATCTTATTGACTGTATTTGCTATGCTATACTTCACATTTTTGTGACTACTTTGTAACTACCAATTTCTGAGGCATCTTTTCTTACCTGTGGTGAAGGTTTTTGTTTAGTGGTTGGTTGTTGTCCTTATGTATTTAAAAATGTCCCATGTTATTCTTCCTCACTCATAAATTAGGACATATATTAGGCATAAATTAGGACAATTTAAACTCTCCCTACCTGTTGTCCAGTTGACTTCCTTGTTTAGATGGAACTGGAAAGCATTATGCTGAGTGAAATAAGCCAGGTGGTGAAAGACAAATACCATATGATCTCACCTTTAATAGGAACCTAACCAACAAAACAAACAAGCAAGCAGAATAAAAACAAAGACACTGAAATAGAGAACAGGGGGACAGTGACCAAAGGGAAGAGGGGAGGGAAGTTCAGGGGGAAAAGAGAAAGGGTTTACAGGAACTAGTACATGGACAAAAACTAAGGGGGGTGGAAATGGGAGGGAGCTGGGGAGCCCTGGGGGGAGGTGGGCTGGAATGGGAGTAAAAGAAAACCGTACTTGAACAACGATTACATAAAAATAAAATAAAATAAATATAATTGACTTCCTTGTTTAGAACAAGATGGAAGGCTGTTCTGATGGAGCTGCCTTCCCATCCCCAGCAGGAGTCCCCCCTGCCTGCCGGTCACCATGTTTAAGTTGTCCTGTTTTCTAGTCCTCAGAATCCCTGGTGTCTAACGGGAAAGCGGCTCTCCAGCGCAGTTCCAAATTTCTAAAAGAAGGCAAGAGCCTGAGCAGAAAGCATCAAGGTCGGTGTCTAGCTCAGACTGTGTTGATAAGAACACATCTCTGAGCATATTGCCTTTCCTAGAGCAATTCGAAGCTTAACATTTCTCTGTCACAAGACTATTCCAATTTGCTATCATATAAAACTACGTACCTTAGAATTTCACATTAGCGTACCTCTTTATTTTAATGTGCAATTCCCTCCAATCTTCCATAGACTTGCTACTGCCTTAGTAACCAGGTCCTCTGTTCTGCTTCATCCCCTGAGCTTTTGCTGTTCTTCGCAGTGTTTGCCAGTTTGTCTTTGATGTCTTGTGCTCCTCTGTTATTCTCTTACTGTTTTATAGCTTCTTGAAGACTTGTATTATGTATGATACTTCTTTTGCCTTTCTCACAGGCTAATATAATTTTAGATTTGTGGTAGGTTCTCATTAAATCATTATTGAATTAAGTGATGATTGATTTAGCAATTAAAAAAACCAGTGCAGTTTAATTTTTGCTAAGGGTGTCAGTAAGCAATTATTTGGCACGTGTGAGAGCTGGCCACCGACAGAATGGCAGGTGCGTAGTACAATGGCAGTGGGAATCTGTTCTGTGAGAGAAACATACAAGTCTTATAAGATGCAGTGCATTTTCACTTTAATGTAATCCAGTCCAAGTCTTTTCCTATAGAGTAAGTAGTGGCTCATAAACAGCTCATGCCCCTTCTGGACTACGTCTGTGTCTTGTGCCGGATCCCTCCCCGACCGTCTGAACCAGGAGTGTGGATATGTGCATATCCTTTTACTTCTCTGTGAGTCATACAGTTTAGAATATATAGAAAGTACACAATTCTCAATCATAAAGCACTAAACACAAACTCTAGCATCCATGTCAGTGGGCTGTAGTGTCAGTTTATGCAACTGAAGGTATTATATAATCCTTAAAATTGTGAGCTTCCTGGCAATTTCTCTCATGTTCATGAAGAATTTTATTAATAATTAATTTGTTAACACGTGTTCAAAATCTAATGTGATTGTGTATTATGAACAGAAACTTCTAGAATGAAAGCTTTGATCCAACGGCTTTGATCAGACCTGAAGGAGGTTGAATTGAGCCCCTGCAGGGTGGTTGGGAGGAAGCAGGAAGCAGAGGGGCTCCTGCCTGAGAGATGCAGGCGGGCAGAGAGCCATCGGCAGGAGCCCACACTTAGTTAGTGTGTTACAAACCAGAGGAGAAAGGTAGCCACAGATTAAGTGCAGTTCGCAAATTAGTGAGTCTAATTAAGACTGAGCGATTTAAACACTGTTCTCCACTTTGAGCTGCGCTTTAATTAAATTGGACCTGCAGTTTAAGAAGACATATTAGTGAGAAGGGCAACAAGCAAAGTAGAAAAAAATGACCAAGCAAGCTAAAAACACAATTTTTAAAAAAAAAAATATCTTAGAAGAAAGAGAAGGAGAAAACATCACCTCCTCCTCCCCAGCCAGGGCTAAAAACACAATTTTTATAATTAGGGTGCTAAGTGTCACTGGAAAAACTTTCAGTATTGGGGAGGGTCTCTATAGAAAGCTCTCAATCTGCAGATGGGTCAGAGTGACAAAAAAAAAACTTGCATAGGTTAAAAGGGAATACTTTTCCCTCTTTAAATAGGTCTCACATTGGAACTGAGAGGACTGAAAAATACAGCAAACACATTTCAAGAAAATGCTGGCAAAATTACTAGACAGACCAATGAATCACTCCTAAGACTAAGAGCAATTCCTGAAGGTAAGTGGGAAAGGGCTGATTTAATTAATGTCTTCTCATTGCAAAGACATGAACACGAGGAAGCCCTGCCTCAGGTCTGATTGTGAACCCTCACTGGAAATGAGACCAGGATTGATAGATTTTACTTGCAAAGAAAATGTGATTTGGAAGTAAAGATCACCATTTTTTAATAAATTCAGAACACTTAAACTGCAATACTAGAATTACACATTGTTTTCAGAATTTTTGTACTGCCATATTGATTGCTTACTTTAGAATAGGCTTGTGGAATCTAATGAACAAACTGAATTAACAAGCAAAATAGAGACAGTCATAGATGGAGAGCAGGCTGACAGCTCTGGAGGGGGTGGGGTTAAGGGTGGTGGGATGGAGCAAAAAGGAAAAAGGACTCACAGACATGGGCAAGGGTATGGTAATTGCAGCAGAGGGGAGGGGGGTATAAGAGGAGTAAATGTTAATGGGGAAAATACAATGAAAAATAAAAAAAGATTTTAAAAACGGGCTTGTCACATTTTGTAAATGAAGGAAGTGTCATTCAAAGAAGTCAGCAAGTAAGAAAGCTGGAATGTTCTTGCTTTGAGGGAAAGTGTTAGATTCATTAGAATTAGAAAATTTAAAAATTTTTTCTTGGTAATCTTCCTTCATGAGGCAATAAAGCATTCTAAAATAGGTCACTTTAATATGGATGGTTTGGAAATACAGGATTCAATAAAGTTTTAAATAGGATAACTTTTAAAAAATGTAATACAAATGAATTGTGCTCTGATATGTTATTTACATTCCATTAACCTTCTTTTCTCAATAAGATTTTTTTTAAAGCTTTATAAGATGCCCAAATATCTCTAAATCCCTGGCTCTGGTTCCCCCTGTGAGCACACAAATTACCATGGGGAGCTGGGTTTGGGCACCTTGGACTTCCTACCTTAAGTCAGTGGGACGGTTTCTGACCTGGATGTTTCTTTCTGTCTGTACTTTTTTGAAGACACATCGTGTATGTTTACTAACCACTTAAAATGACTTTTTATTTGAAAGTAATTTCAAACTTGCACAAAAGTTGTGAAAAGAATAAGAAGAATAGCTGTGTACTCTTTACCCAGCTTCTCCTAGGGTTGATGTTTGCCCTATTTGTGATTAAAAACTTTCAAAATGAATGAATACCAGTGCCTTTTTTTAAAAAAAGTACCACCTAGATTTTTTAGAAACACTGAATTCTAATTTATCTTAAGCGGTCATTTATTTAGTCTTGTTTCTGGTGTTACATCTAAAAGCAGCCCGTTGGTGGAGAGAAAAAAATACTACTTCCTCCAGCCTGGGAAGGGTCCATCCCACCTACACATTTAAATTCCCAAACCTTCTTCTGACATGGGATGATTTAAAGAATGTGTTTAATGAATATGAAGAGGGAGTGATAGAAAAGAGAACAAATAAAGAAGTTTAGCTTCTTATTCTTTTTAAAGATTTTTATTTATTTATTTTTTCTTTTTAATATATTTTGTTGATTATGCTATTCCAGTTGTCCCATTTCCCCCCTTTCATTCCCCTGCACCCTGCACACCCCTCCCCCACCATTCCCCCCTTTAGTTTATGACCACGTGTCTCAGGTTCTTTGGATTCTATATTTCCCATACTATTCTTACCCTCCTCCTATCTATTTTCTACCTACTATCTATGCTACTTATTCTCTGTACCTTCTCCCCCCTTCTCCTCCTCCCACTCCCCTGTTGCTAACCCTCCATGTGATCTCCATTTCTATGGTTCTGCTCCTGATCTAGCTGTCCTCTTAGTTTGCTTTTGTTTTAGGTGTGGTTGTTAATAACTGTGAGTTTGCTGTCCTTTCACTGTTCATCTTTTTTATCTTCTTTTTCTTAGATAAGTCCCTTGAACATTTCATATAATAAGGGCTTGGTGATGATGAACTCCTTGAATTTGGTCTTATCTGAGAAGCACTTTATCTGTCCTTCCATTCTAAATGAAAGTTTTGCTGGATAGAGCAATCTTGGATGTAGGTTTTTGGATTTCATGACTTGGAATACTTCTTTCCAGCCCCTTCTTGCCTGTAAGGTATCTTTTGAGAAATCAGCTCACAGTCTGATGGGAACTCCTTTGTAGGTGACTGTGCCCTTATCTCTTGCTGCTTCTAGGATTCTCTCCTTCATTTTAATCTTGGCTAATGTACTGATGATGTGCCTTGGTGTGTTTCTTCTTGGGTCCAACTTCCTTGGGACTCTCTGAGCTTCCTGGATTTCCTGGAAGTCTATTTTCTTTGCCAGATTGGGGAAGTTCTTTTTTATTATTTGTTCAAATAAGTTTTCCACTTGTTGCTCTTCCTCTTCCCCTTCTGGTACCCCTATAATTTGCATGTTGTAATGTTTAAAGATGTCCTGGAGGTTCCTAAGCCTCTCCTCATTTTTTTGAATTCTTGTTTCTTCACTCTTTTCTGTTTGATCATTTTTGTCTTCCTTCTGGTTCACTCTCTTGTGTCCCAGTTTCCTTTCCATCACTATTGGTTTCCTGTGCATTTCCCTTCATTTCAATTAGTTTAGCCTTCTTCGTTCCTCTAATTTGTGAGTAAAATCATCCAGTTCTGTGAGCATCATGATCACCAGTGTTTTGAATTGTGCATGTGATAGGTTGGCTATCTCTTGGTGGCTTAGAAGTATTGGCTCTGGGGCTTTGAGCTGTACTTCTTGAGCCATAATGTTTTGGTCTGTTTGCTCCTATTACGTATGAGGGGCAGAGCCTTGGGTGTTCACCAGGGTAGGGCGACCCAGTCACTGGGGTTGTGACACTGTATGTAGGGGTGGGGTCAGAGAGGGGCAATGGCGTTTGTTCCACTTTCTCGGTCCCCTCTGCTGCTTCCTGTAAGCAAACTGGGCCTCCCTGGTCCTGGCTCCCAGGTATGTGGGCCTGTGCACCTTCCAGGACCCTGTGGGTCTCTCCAACAAAGTCTCCATGAGCCTGGGAGCCTCTCCTGGCACCTCAATCCCGAAAGTTACTCCAATTGGTGATTTTAGGCTTCAATTCCCATCACTGGGGCCCTGGTTTGCTTGGTCTGTCTCACTGCTCACTCCTTTGCCTGGTTTATCTGAGTTTGAATATGTGACTGCAGTCAGCCATCTGCCTTGCACCCTCACTGGGTCCGCCCATTGCCACCCCGCACCTGGGATCTGCCAACTGCCACCTACGTGCCTGGGTTGGCTGGCCACCTTTTCCTGCGTGACCCTGCTCCACCAGTCGCTGACTCTGCCCCTCTTACCTACCGATCTGGCTGAATGGTTCGTTGTTGTTGTTGTATAGTTCAATTTTCTATGTTTTGGTTGCGTTTTTGTTACTGAAATTTTGTTGTCTTTAAACTTGGTTGTGTGAGGAGGCACAGTGTTACCATGTACGCCTCCATCTTCGGAATTAAAGTGTAGCTTTTTAATATATAAGATCCTGGCCATAACAATTAGCAGCTGCTTTTGTCGTCTTGTGTGGTTTGAAATCACATTTCAAGACAGTGAACTTTGACCAAAATTATTTCATTTATCTTGAAAAGGGAGCAGTAGAGCATGTGATGAGCAGCCTTAATATTGCCTTGAGAAAGAAGCCTCATTTTATGGCGTGCGTGCTTGCGTATCAATTTATTTCAGGTGTCAGAGACAAAGGAACCAAAATCACAGAGGTGGCCCTGTCTGCCAATCAGAGCGCTGTGAGCACCCTAAAGAACGTTGTGGGCCTCAGTCAGAAGCTGTTGAACACATCGACAGACCTGTCAAGGGTCAATGCCACATTCCGAGAAACAAACAAACTCCTATGGGATTCCTCAATGACCAGTATGTCATGATCACCCTTCCAATTAGGAAAGTCTACATTGTGGGATTTTGAGCTTGCCAAGCACACAGTGGTGCCCCGGTCACAGACAGCATTCCCCCCTTCAAAAAACACAGAAATGCACTAACATCTGGATTTGCACGTTAAAGAAAGGGAGGGGCCTTTGGTAATGCACAGTGCTAGTACATTTTTTTTACATATGTACCAAAGTTTCAAGGATTTCATAATTAGGATATTCTATTTTATCTAGCACATTAGTAATGACAAGTTCATTTCTCTTGTGTCCTTCACCCAAACCCCACCAACTTTCTTGCCACCTTGTCTTTGTTAGGTCTGTTAGCTGGCAGAAAAGTTAAAGATGTGGAAACACAAGCCAATCTTTTATTTGATCGGTTGAAGCCTTTGAAGATGTTAGAAGAGAACCTGAGCAGAAACCTGTCAGAAATTAAACTGCTGATCAGCCAGGCCCGGAAACAAGCAGCTTCTGTGAGTGTGGGGCCCCGTTGCTGTCCCCCACTGGCTGAGGCTCTCGGAAACCCCACGTCCAAGAGGATTCCTGTAGAAATGGCCTTCTGTCGCACTGGGTCCCCAAGAATGTCTGCTGACTAGTCTCAATAATCCCAGATTCCTCACCGCCTGTCCTCAGTGTATTTACTTAGTCTCATTTTCTTTGATTTCTGCATTTATGTATGTTTCAAAATGTTGTTAGCAAAGAGATCTCCATGTCTTTATGGAGGTTTGTAGTTACAGTCTAGCTTTATACATTCTTAACTACTAGCTAATAGTTGTCTGAGCATTAACCTCATTCTGTGTTTCGTTGGTGGCAGATGGGGTCATTTCCATCATTTTACCAAGTTGGTTTTAATAATCCAAGTATTCTTCAGAGTGTTTGTACAGTTTGGGCCTCATCCTCTAGGAGTCGGGCATAACAATCTATGTGTATGGAAATGCTGCACATATTCAGGTCATTAAATGCATAAAACTCTTGACACCCAGAGAAGCACAAACTTGAGAAAACGTTTTGTAGCCATCCCATCCACAGTACATGGCATTGGCTCTTAAGGAGTGGTGTGTCAGGGAAATAAGACATTCGAGAAAATATGCAACTGTCCTGCTACTAGGGACTTACAGAAGATGAATGTGACCTCCGGCCTCATGTTTATCCACCTAAAGTTTTCCGGCCAATATAAAGGAGTCCCGAGCTCTTAGATGCCCCATCTCCATACCAGTGACTTCCCTGTTGCAAAGGGCTGAAGGTCTCCATGAGCTCCATCTGTTTTAGTTATAGTGCTCAAATAAATGTAAGCCCAACAGATGGCCCCAATACTCTGGTTGACACAAATCTAAACTCTTTAATATTAGTATAAGCTGTATATGCAAATAATTAGTTAGAGAAATATTTAGCAGTGTAATGTTTGCCTTATAAATATTTGCTGAAAGAATAAATAGATCACCCCTCCATTTGCTTGATAGATGATCATCAAATATCCATGCTGTGTCAGGTCTAAACATTCCAAGGTGATCTGGATAGGCTTCTTGTCTTTAAAAAATTAAATCTCACACAACAGAGACAGTTTTCTACAGAAAATAATTTTTAAAACCCCAAGACTGACTTTTTCATATTTAAGTACTTTACCAACTAAAATGATTTTAATCACCATCTGATTTCTCACTTTATGAAGCATTATGTGTCATCAGAGAGGAACGCAGCCTAACAGCGAGCACCTGTCTTGAGAGAGCACTAAGGAACTCCTGGCGCACTGCCAGTGTGTCACCAAATGAGTGGGACGCTTTCCTTCCCTGTACAGATTAAAGTTGCCGTGTCTGCAGACAGAGATTGTGTCCGGGCGTACCAGCCTCCAATCTCTCCGACTAACTATAACACCATAACGCTAAATGTGAAGACCAGCGAGCCCGACAACCTCCTCTTCTACCTCGGCAGCAGCACCAGCGTGAGTGCAGACCCGCAGAGTGACAGCGACTCTCTCGTCAATGCATGTGTTTTCTCAATTGACACTTTGTTGATGAAAAAAACAATAGGGTCTTGGTGAAGTCATTCATTCTTCTAAAGGAACTAACCTTTTACTAAACCAGTAGCATCAGCTTAAAAATAAACAAATTACAAAATTCAATACCTGTGACAGGAAAGTGGCATTGAGGCAGGAAATATGTCTCCCTCTGCTATCTTAACCTCAAGCTGTGGCTTCAACCAACTTTTTGTAATGCCTTTGGTGACCTCTGAAGCCGCTGAGTTTAGCTTTGGGTCTGTAAAGTCGACCTTGGTGGCTGTCACCAGGAGTGGAGGCGAGCACCCGAAGGCCTGTCACAGCGGTGCAGCTTCACCCAGGATCTCCCACCCAACCAGATTCCAGTGGTACCTGGCGGGCTAGTCCCCTGTGGAAGGCCATGGGCAGCGTTGGCTGTGCCGGTGGGAAGGGGTTGGAAGCCTTGTCTGTGTTAGGGCCGAAAATACTGACAAACACAGATATTACCGGAAATGTCTCTAGGAGCAAAGGGACAAACCACGTGCAACCTCTGATGAGGGATTTCATGGCTCTGTCACTGCGTAGTTCACATTCATTTATGGCTTTCTCAGACTGGGCCACCACAGGTGCAGCACCATCCCTCACGCTCCCTGAAGACTGCAGTGATCCTCCCACAATGAGTTTCCCCAGGGATTTTTATGGAGGCATTGCAGAGGGCAAGGGCAGTGGGGCACTAATGGCCAAGGGTGGCTGCTGCCCTTAGTCCCCTGTCACACTCCAGTTCTGGGGCAAGTGGGGGCATGGGGTTAAAGACAAAAGAAGATAGATTTTTGATTATTGATTTTTCTAACAAATAGAAAAAAACGCTGTAGGAACTCTGTATTTGAGTTGTTATAGTAGTCATGCAAGCAGTCTGGCCTGCACACTCACGCCAACTCATGCCCCTGCACCCCAGCCTGACTTCCTGGCGGTGGAGATGCGGCGAGGGAAGGTGGCCTTCCTCTGGGATGTGGGCTCCGGGCCTGCACGGTTGGAATTTCCAGACTTCCCGATTGATGACAACCGATGGCACAGTATCTACATAACCAGGTAGTAGGAAAAGTTCTCTTCCATTGTCTCTCTTTTTTAAACCTTATCTTATAAGTAATTACATGTTTGTAACATCATGTAATAGTCTGAAACTCCTAGGACGGTAGATTAAAATGAAAAAAATGCTTAGAAATAGGGTTTTTCTTATCACAGAAGAAATTAACATCGTTACCAAAACCAACAATGAAAGAAGAGAAAAGTTAAAAGCTTCAGTAACCGTTAGAATGGCAGGTGTGAGTCTGAGTGGCCACCCAGAGAAGGGCAGTAAACGCAGCGAGGGAGGAATTCCCTGTGGCTGCACTGGGTGGCTCGGAAGGCAGGAGACCAGGTACAGGGGGGAGCGTGTTTTCTTAAAATTTACCCTTGCAAAGCCTCTCTCTGAAAATAACTACTCCTAAGTAGTTCTAGATGTTTTTTTTTTTTTTACTTTTCTGTAACATGGCTTGTTGTTGGTATGTTTTTATGAATTTTTATCTTTTGCTTTGCTAGCAATAAAAATAGGTCATACGAAAAGCAGTAAACAGTTTTGAATATGGTTTAACTCATTATCCATGATGAAATTTACATTTTAAAAGAACTGCTTTACAGATTTGGAGACTAAAATAGAGTGGGGTTGGAAGAGAGGGGAAGCAGGGAGCCGGGACTGGGGGGGGGGGGGGCGGGGGCAGTGGCAGTGGACGAGGGGAGGAGCAGGCGGAGGAGGCTGCGCGCGAGATGCGTGTGTCCGTGTGTGGGCCGACTTGCGGCTCCGGAAGTGTTCTTTTTGCCATTCTTTATGACCTTTAGATTCGGAAACAGTGGTTCAGTGACTGTGAAGGAAATGAGTGCAACTCAGAAGCCAGCGCCGAAAACAAGTAAATCCTTAGGGTCTGCTAACGTCCTGGACATAAACAACTCAACACTAATGTTTGTTGGGGGGCTCGGAGGACAAGTCAAGGTAACATTATGAACGTTCATCTGAACACGACTGATTGGCTGATTTTACCTGTGTAAAAACTTAATATTTACATTTAAACAATGTTATATGTCAAATATATTTCAAAAACTAGTATAATTAAATTATTGACTATATCCTAGGCAGATGACGGTTTTTGCTTCTCTTATTTTGCTTGATGACAGTTCATCTGCAGAATTGGACTGACTTTGCAGGGTAAAGGGACATGCGTAATAAGTGGCATAAATGGAAAAGGAGTCCATGGTTTGCTTTGTCATTTGGGTGTCTCTTCCAATGATGAAACAAGAAACTCAGTATTTCACATTAAGATCTCTGAAGTCCCATTATCTCTTCTGTAATGCTTAGTGGTAGGCTTGTACTAATTAGTGCAGTAGAAGGGCCCATTGTGTCTATTACAACATGCCAGCTGCCCTCTCACCCAAACACTAGGAGTCACGTCACTCGGTGTGTGCTCTCACGTGAGGGTCTGTGCCAGCCAGCCTGTCACCACTGACCACATTCTCTGGGGCTCTGTTTCTCAGCTCAGTGACGGGGACCCCCACACCCCAGAAATTATTTATTAAAAAATTATGCATGTATTCTTACATGTTTAAAGTTCAGTTACCTTCAAAGTGCTCTCCATTTGATGCAATACACCTATCAAGACATTTTTGCCACTGCTTAAAACAGTGTTTGAACTCAGCGATTTTGATGACTTTTAGCGTTTCTGCCATTTTTTATTTCACCTTTTCCATATTGGCAAAACATTTCCCTTTGGAGACTTTTTCCATCAAGAGAAACAAAAAAAAGTTGCCTGGGGTGAGATCAGGTGAATAGAGAGGGTGGGGCATGGGGGTCCTGCCATTTTGGGTCAAAACTGCTGAATACCCAGCGCAGTGTGGGCAGGTGTGCTCGCAAATCATCCATCACGAAATGGGCAAACACAATGAGAGAGTCTTCAAAAAAATTCGCTGCAGCCAAATGCAGCCTCTCACCACTATGCCAGCTGATACACTGATACGGGTGGGTTCCTGGAACACTCACCTAGCAGGGGGAGCCTGTACTACAAGGGGCCTACACTCCACGAGGTAATTTCAGTTTATTTTGGGTCCCTCTTTGTAAAGGAGGTTTCTTTCCAGCAACCCTAGTGCATGAGATGATCTTGAAGATCCCATCCACTTGTCACTCATTCTAGTATTCCAGTTCATAATTGGAAGGAAATCCAGTGATTACAAACTGGCTTTTTTTTTTTTTATGTTTTCTCAAAATTTGAATCTGTTAGATATAAGCTTTCATGTATTTAGAAAATTTATTCCTCTTCACCAAATATATGTGAGTTATGTTTCTTTGTTCATCTATATTAGAAGTCTCCTGCTGTGAAGGTTACTCATTTCAAAGGCTGCATGGGAGAGGCTTTCCTGAATGGACAGTCAATCGGCCTATGGAACTACATTGAGAGGGAGGGCAAGTGCCATGGCTGCTTCGGAAGGTAATAGGCCCCCACAATTTAACCCATTGTATCATCGTATGTTAGTTAGTATATTAACATCTGAAAACTGCTTAAAGAACTTGCATGTTCTTTAACATCAATGATGGATAGTCTTTGATGTCAATTTTCTTATTGCAAAGGATAGCATGTAGATTTACTAGTAGAAGCATGGGTATCATCTTCGACCCTTAAAAGTACTCCTATTGCTGTGTCTTGTACTATATCATTTGATTATGGATCATAAAATTGTGAAGCATCAGACATCTGTTCAAACAATCTTCTGTCTCGAAGAGCCACAATAAGCCTTGGGTAAACCACTATACATTTTTATTTTGAAAATACTTCCAAGGATGAGAGTTTTTGTGTGTACTATCAATTTTTATAAATAAGTACTTTTATATTCCTAAATTCTATAATTCTAGAAGTAAAATGCTCTTAGAAATGGAGAGCTACCTGACATTTTTGTACATACTGATGTAATAGAAGACATTTAATAACTTAATGTTGCCTCTATTATTTAATAACTTAATACCTCCTCTATTATTTTATGACAAAATAACTATAATCCCCTAAGTGTACACAACCTGTTATTTTACACTTTAGCAATTATAACCATAGATTTCCTTTGCTATTAGAGGAATGAAACATCTGATATTATTCTCCATCTAATGGGCTGCTCTGTCCAGATAGATACCTATAACTGAGCTGTGACAAGATCAGTTAGAGGCAACTCACATTTCCTTCTAGAAACTCATGGGTGAGTTTTCACTTTGTCGTTGCTGGATCTGCTTTCTCATATGGCTCCTAGCTTGGGATTTTGTAGTTTAAGCCTTTTATTTTCTACTTCCCCCTTCCTTACCTTGCATAAAAAGTTATGACCACAGCATGTTAGTTGAAGCCTTAGAACTAAAAAAAAAAAAAAAGAAGCATTATGTTTGGCATCTTAATTGCTCAGGCTCCTGGCCTAGCTCTCCTAGCAAATCTCACAGTGACTTAGGGTCACTACACCTCATGGAGGAAGGTTTGGTTTCTTCTTCCAGAATAGAAGAGCAATAACCATACTTATCTTACCTACCTCCTAAAATTATGGTGATGAGCACATAATATGATGTATGTGAAAATATTTTATAAATTTGAATGTTCACCAGTGTTCACCTCCAATCTTCCTGCAGTGATACCTCATTGCTTTCCAGGTAAATGTCAATAAATGTGTGAAAAAGTAAGGTTTTGTAACTGGCAAACATCATCAAAGTAATACTACCTCATGAGGTAACAATACCTGCTCTTGAACTTCAGGAGCATGAGCAAGCACATGCATTGAGGCTCTCTCATCATCACTTCTTCCTCATGCTGTTTCTCTGGCATGGAAGGAAGTCCTCCTGGCAATTTAGTGATCCTAACTTGAAAGTGCCCCAACCCCTGGACTCTGTCCCCTACGTTGACCCCAGAGCCTTAATTGTAATTGTAGAAATATATTGTAGAAACTGAATGTCTCTAATATGGAAAATGCCCCCCTACATTAGCTGTTACAATATTCCCAATAGTCATCAGTCATTTTCAGGATAATTTTAAAACCACTGACCTCACAGTGCAGCAATGAGTGAATTTAGTGATTGGGGGTTCTTCTCGGTTTTGGAATGAGAAAGTCAATTTTTCTGTGTGGCTATGGGTTTTGTTCTCTGTGAGAACTGATCTCTGACCAGATTTCCACCCACTCTGGACCACTGACCGAATCATAAAGGTTCTACTGAGAGGAAGGAATCACAGGTGCTACCATCCTCCTGATGTTAATCTTGGAACTGGCTTTTTTTTGGTAGAGGGATGACTACCCAGCTGAGCTTGAAGGCCAAATTGACTCATTAGCACAACAAACTAAGGTTAGATTAAATATATTTCTATGGCCACTGAGCAAATCAACTGGCTATTCTTAAATCATATTGACCAACATTTCAAAAAATAAATTTTTAAAAGAATATTAATTTGGTATGCCATTAGAGTGTTTTCCTTTTTAAAATAAAGGGGCCATAGAGGGTGTGCCCTGATCATAAATGTTTGGAAAACACTGACTTTAACACTGAAGTGTGTTGTTTTACCATGAGGCTGTGTGCAGTAATCCTGTCCTGGGAGAGGCTAGAGTTGCTGCATTTCCCAAACTCGTTTGACCCCAAATTCTTTTTTAAAGGGAGCATTTTGTAGTTGCTTGTTTCATAGACCATACTTTGTCAAAGTGCTGATATAGACACAAACCTGTACTTTATATCTAAGTTTATAAATTGATTTATCTATCCTCATTTTAGGTAACCACGTCTGCTATTAAAAACTTTAGCTAAGAGTGCTAAATAAACATTCTAGTAACTGAACCTATTTTTACAGATCAGTGATTCAAATTCATTGAGCCTTTTGCATTTGTGTATAATTTACCATTATTAAATCACTGGTGTGGTCCATTGATGTCCTCTATTTTACTTTTTAAATTATATTTTATTGTTTATGCTGTTGCAGTTGTCCCAAATTTTCCCTTTTGTCTGCCTTACCCAGCACCCCCAACTCCCTCAACTAATTCCCCCACCATTGTCCATGTCCATGGGTCATGCATATGTGTTGTTTGGCTTCTCTCATCCCTATGCTGTACTTCACATCCCATAACCATTCTGTAACTACCAATTTGTACTTCTCAATCCCTTCACCTCTTCCACCCATACACCTGACACCCCTCCCGTTTGGCCATCAAAATGTTCTCTGTATCTACGATTCTGTTTCTGTTTTGCTTGTTTGCTTAGTTTGTTTTCATATATTTATTGCCATTTTATTGTTCATATTTTTCACCTTCTTCAAGAATATGCTTTAACATTTCATATAATATTGATTTGGTGATGAACTCCTTTAGTTTTTCTTTTGTGGGAAACTCTTTATCTGTCCTTCAATTCTAGATGATAGCTTTGCTGGGTAGAGCAATCTTGGCTGTAGGTCCTTGCTTTTCATGACTTTGAATATTTCTTATGAACCCCTTCTAGCCTGCAAAGTTTCTTTTGAGAAATCAGTAGATAGTCTTATGGAGGATCCCTTATAGGTAACCAACTGCTTTTCTCTTGCTGCTTTTAAGATTCTCTCTTTGTATTTTAACTTTAGTATTTTAATTATAATGTATCTTGGAGTGGGCCTCTTAGGGTCCATCTCATTTAGGATTCTCTGTGTTCGCTTGACTTGCACTTCTATTTCTTTCACTAAATTAGGGAAGTTTTCTCTCATTACTTTTTCAAATAGGTTTCCAATATCTTGTTCTTTCTCTTCTCCTTTTGGCATCCTTATGAAACAAATGTTTATGTGCATGAAATTTTTCCAGAGACTCCTTACAATATCCTCATTGGTTTGGATTCTTTTTCCTTGTTGTTGTTCTGATTGGTTGTGCTTTGCTTCCTTATGTTCCAAATCACTGATTTGATTCTTAGTTTCATCGACTCTACTGTTGACTTCCTGTAAATTGTTCTTAATTTCAATTAATGTATTCTGTATTTCTGACTGTATTTTTTTTATCCTGCTGAAGTCATCACTATGTTCCTTGAGCATCCTTATAACCAGTATTTTGAACTATGCATCTAATAGATTGCTTTTCTCCATTTTGTTTAGTTTTTTTTTTCTGGAGTTTAGTTATGTTCTTCCATTTTGGCTATGTTTCTTTTTCTCCTCATTTTGGAAGCCTCCCTGTGTTTGTTTTTATGTGTTGGGTAGAGCCACTACATCTCCCAGGCTCGATAGAGTGGCCTAATATAGCAAGTATCCTATAAGATTCAGTGACACAGCCTCCCCTATTACCCAGTTTGGGTACTCAAGGTGCACTCACTGTGTGGGCTGTGTATACCCTCCTGTTATAGTCGAGCCTTGATCGCTGTTGGCATGTCCAAGTTCAGCCACTGCCTGTGTTCCATCTGGAATCACACAGCATTAGCTACAAAGTGATCTGCAGATGGCTGCTACTTGTGCTGGGCTTGGAGGTGTCCAGAGGATGCCAAGCTGTGAACCAAGGCTGGCTGCTGCTAGTTCTGGGCCTGGGACAACTTAGTGAGAGGTATGGGGCTCACTGAAGCCAGATACTGCTTGTTTGAGAAAATATAGGAAAATTCAAAGCATGGGCCAAGACAAGATGTTCATATGGAAAAGCCACTTGAAACAGCTTGGGTGGGCCTGAAAGTTGGGCAGGGAAGGGTCTCAGAGAATCATCAGGGTGCAGCAAACAGTATGAGTCAGGTTGATAGAGTTTCAGATATGGCACACACCTGCTGGCTCTGTAGGAGGAGGCTCCAGAAAAGGAACAATGGCCTCTGCCAATTTTTCTGTCTAGGAGAAAGCTGCCCCACAGCTCTTTCCCTGATAGTAGACAGTTCATTTCCTCCCCATATGTCTCCGATGCCTTTAAATCTGCTCCTCTGTACTAGAGCTCAGAGGGAATGAGTCTAATATAGAGTCTGTGTGTGAGCCTTTTAAGAGAAACTGCCTGGGAATCCTGAAGTGTCTGCTTTCCACAGCCCCGATTCCCGCTGGTCTTTACAGCCAGCAATTATGGCGATTCATCTTCCCAACATGGGAACCCTAGGATGGGGGTCCTGGTGTGGGGCTGGGACCACACACTCCTGAGATATCCCTCCTAATATTTATCTGCCACAGCGGAAGTGAGACCAGCCCATTGTGCATTTCCACCCCTTCTACCAGTCTTGATGTGGTTTCTTATTTAATTCTATAGTTGTGGAACTCCATTCAACTCAATTTCTGATGGTTCTGAATGATGGTTGCTCTATGGTTTAGTTGTAATTTTGATGTGGTTATGTGAGAAAGAGAGCTGTGTTTACCTACTCTGCCATGCCACTGATAGCCTTTAGATTAAAAAAATCTCTACATGAACACTTACCTGTACCTTTAATTTATATTACCAAGTAAATGAACAAAAATGTTCCCTGACCGCAGGGCTGGGCACCTCAACAGAACGATCCATGAAGTGCTGTGGTGGACCCTGCTTTTATTTATGTTGGCCTCTTACCCAGGGTGGGCCCACCTGGGAGACAGGCACCTGGCTGACCAGAGAGGCATGTGGGCTTCCACGTTATGGAATGAAAGCCACACAGGGGGACAAGTCCCAGAAACGTGTCAGTCATGCTCTGTCATTAGCTCATTTGAATACAGTCCTCTTCACAACTGCTTCGAGTCAGGCCTGGCTGAAGGAGAGAAGCCAGAGCAAGGCCTGCACATTCCTGAGAACCATCCATTCATATGCTCTGCAGAGGGGATGGCCTGCACAGAGGGGCAAGACAGATTCCTGGAGATTTGTTTGAAAACTGACTTCACCATTTTCTTGAGTGTGCCCTTGAGCAAGGTACCTAACATTTGAGGCTCAGCTTTTAACAGGCAAAGTGGGGGCCCATGGAGGACCTCGGATCACAGCGGGTTCATCAGAACTAAAATGGAGTGAACGTGTGCTATGTGCCAGTCACTGTGTTAAGAACTTTAAATCACGTGTTAATCACGTGTAGCTCTCCCAGAGAGGTTTTATTATTATCCCTGATTTATAAATGAAGGGAGTGAAGCAGAGAGGTTAGGTAACTTTTTTGAGTCCACACAAATAATAAGTTGGGAAACTGGGATTTGAACCCCAAGTGTCTGGTTCTAGAGTCTGTCCTTAGCCACATGAAGCTATGGTCAGCCAAGAAGTAGAGCAATTGAACATGCTTTTAGGAAACCACAGGTTTAAGAATTAAAGAATTGAGCTTTTTTTCGCTCGGCAGTGAGAACATGTGTGGGCTTTCTCCCATGCCTGGAGCTCACCCTTGGTACCTGAGAACGCCTCGGGCATTGGAGAGCCCTGACTTTCCCCATCGGGCTTTGAGGGCTCACCTCCGCTGGATCACCAAGACGGAGCAGCAATGGGAACCCACATCTACCCCACCTCTCCTGGGCCAGGCTGCATCTCTACAGCCTCCCCTCTCCCATACTGGAGTCACCGAATACCAGCCACCACTCTACTTTTCACCTCCCCACCGGCAGTTGACTTACTCTCAATCCGCAGACCTCTACTTGCATGTGGGAGAAGTATGTGCCACTGCCATCAAACCCCTTCACCAGCAGTGCCCACTGGCAGCCTGGCACAGGCCTGGCCCAGTTGCCAGAGCCAGGAGAGGGCTGGCTTGCCCTTGCACCATGAGTACCTGGCTGGCCTGCTCCCCATATCTCCAGGCTGGACTGTGGTGCTGTGAACAGCACAGGGATGGCTACCCCCTCTCAGACCTGCTGCTCCCCCCCACACACACTCTGGACCTCTGGACACCACGCAGGCCTGGTGGAGAACCTGGGCCTTCAAGACAGGGGTCAGCAGATCGAGGAGGTGCAGATCGTGAATGAGCCGCATCTGCTTCTGCATGACGACACTTATTCACAAAGGCCCCATCTCCATGACCGAGAACCCCTTGAGTCTCTTCTGTCAGAAGGAGCTGGTGGCCATTGTGATGGACCCCAGTGAGGTCTTCTGCTCTGTCCCTGGAAGATTGTCCATCCTGAGCTCCACCTCTAGATACAAAGTGACAGTTGCTAAAGTCCAGAGGCGATTGTGCTGACCTGAGTGCTTAACTGCCTCATTACTAGGAGGTGTTCTTGGAAGAGCCAAATCTAAAAATGGAGGCCGGTCCTGGCAGGAGAAGTTGGACAAGATGAGGCTGAATCTTCCAGCCTGGAGACTGAGACTACACATGTGTCCCTCCTGATGTCCTTAGTAGAAGGGGAAGCCATTCGTTTGGCTCAGGACTTTGCGTGTGTCTGTGAAGCAGAGTTTCCCAGTAAACCGGTGTCTGATCGGACTTCACCTGGGAGAACAGATGAGATGGCAGCGAGGAAGAACATGGTGCTGGCTGCACAGCACATGCGTAGAGAATTCACGGACCTTCTCAACCAAGATCAAACACCCAACGGGAACAACCTGCCTGCCCTAGTCTTGGAAGCCAACATTTAGAACTGCTTGTCACACTTCAGCCTGATTACCCAACGGGTTTGGCAGCCAGGCCATCTGTGCCACTGTGTCTGCTGTGCAGAACTACATAAAAGAGGCCTTGCTCATCCTGGACAAATCCTACAGGAACCCTGGAGACCAGAGCCCAGCTGATTCCAGGAAGCCCCTGAAGAAAATGGAGAAGCACCTGAAATGAAGTGGGTGGGAACAAAGGACTAAAAAATCTGGGAGGGCAGACATCCTCCAAAACCACCCTGGACCAGCACAGACAGGGGAACTGCTGTTGCCTGGCAGGCAAGTGGAGCTTGTTATCCTCGTCCCCATTAGAAAGGCCTCTGGCTCTCTGGATCTTGGCTTCACCATGACCTCTGGGAGTCCTTAGTATTTCCCTGGCACTGAAGCATTGGACACATTATCAGAAGGTGATAGGTGCTGGTCCTTGACTTATTAAGCTTATGTTTTATGATTTTGAACCCCATTCTTCCTGTCTCTGAAGTGGTACTACAAGTTTCAATACATCCCCTGAGCTAAACAAGAAACCTTGCATGCTTAGCTGTTGAAATGTCAAATTTGATGTCAATCAAATCAAATAACTCACATTGTTAAAGTAATTGCTAGCTTTTGTGCCCACTAAGAATTTATCTTTTAAAAAATATTTATCTAGTGTTTTCGGATATCGAATCCTACACACAGTAGGACACAGATTCTATCTGCTTAACAGCTAATGAATGGGTGGTATCAGACACACTTAAAAAGCCCCGTGTTCAAAGGGGGCCTGCAGGTTTTACAAAACTTGCAGAAAAAAAGCCTGATGATGATTTTATGTTTTTTTTAACTTTGAAAATTAATTCTTCAAATGGGAGATTCTTTGGAGTGACATGTTCCTTTGAGGTACTGAAGCTTTATTTGCCTATTTATTCCACATCTGGGTGTTTGAGAAAACTTGCAAAGGGGAGGCATGAAGCGTTTGGCCACCTGTCATCCTCACGTCCCAGAGGAAGTGCTGTTACTCTGAGAAACAGTATGTCAAGTGTACAGAATTTATTTATGCATCACGTAATCGGGTCTGTAAATATGGGGCACTTCTTAATGACTTTTTGAGAATGGAGTTTCTTTTTAATAACTTTTAAAGGTGATAGGGTCATCTAAACATCCTTAGGTTTTATTCATACGCACACAGGGTTAGGAATTAAGATCCTTGGCTCCCTGTTCCTGATGTGAAAGATTCTCTTTAATTGAAGCTCTCTGCTCACAAAGCAATAACTTGGTGTCTCATTTCTGCTGGGCTGACCCCAAGCAGGAGTGTGCAGTACAGTGCGTGGGGCGCCGTGGAGATTTGAAATTGAACTCTATAGGCCTGTAAGTGTTCCCACATTCATTGTTGTGTATCTGATAGCTGTACAATAAAAAGTATTCTCGATTTTAAAAAAGCATTAAGAATAGAGAATTAAGCCAAAAATCTTACATAGAAAATATTTTATATTAGCACTCAAATGTGACCATTTGCATTCCCAATATAGTACTACTTTTTGTCCACTGCTTAATAAAGCTGCAGCTCTAATTTGATAAGCTTTTAGGATATGCACTAAACACCTAAGAGGCACCAGCAAAGAGCCTATTTAGAACTCTCTGTCTAAATGGACCAATGAGAATTCTACACACACTGTGTGTGCTTCCAATGCTGAGAGCCGGAAGAATACGGACCACCACCACCATTTTCCCAAGTTGCAGACGAGCTGTCACTTCCATCTAGTATTTTAATTGCTGGGATTTTGTTCAGGTGGTAGAAGGATGGGGGGTACTACATTGTTTTGCCTAAATAAACAAACCCATGTATTGTGTGGACAGCATTCCAGTAATGCCGTGGTCACACCACTCAGCCAAGATGGCTGACTCTTGCGTCTGCTCTTCCTCCAGCCGTCTGAGAGCAGCCTGTGCTCACTTTGGTGTGGTCTCCAGCGGTGATTTCTTAATGCTTTGTGCTGTCTGGTTTGGATTCTGCAGGTGTCCCGAAACTGCTTTTTTATTTGGTGTTCTTTGGACTGGAAAGAAAAAAATAAGTGTATTAATGTTTAACAACAACAACAAAAAAAAGAATTGAGAATTAAGCCGTAGTTTAAGAGTTTATGCAGAGTGCATTTCCTTTAAGTTATATTTCCTAAAAGAGCAAGACAGAAATTTTTAGAAAAAGTTAGACTGCAGAAGCAATAAACACAATCTCAAGTTTCACGAAGCACCGTTCCTTTTTGTTTTGTTTCAGTTTGCTTTGTTTGTTTGTTAGTGGAAACAGTTTTGCTGTGTGGTTATTCTGTCCTGCTTAAAGATGTGGCACTGAGTTGAGTTATTATACACCTTCATCCGGGAAAAATTCAAATCCTGCCCTCCAAAACACCCAATCCAAGTTTCACCCAATCTCAGGCCCTAGGAGATTCTAGAAAAGTATTTTTAAACATAATAATGATATGTTCCAGATGAACTTACTTTGTAATTTAATGGTTTTTGGTTATTTTTACATTATGTCAAGTCAGCCTTTTGAGGCCCCGGAAAGACCAGAAGCACACTGATGTGAGGAACGTGGCGGTCCACTTTGCATAACTCTGTCATAAGCTCATCCTGCAGAGTTTTGAGGCTTTCTTTGCCTATTTTTTAGTGCTTCTTCCGATACAGTGATACATATTTATTTTCCACTGTGATTCAAGTTTTCATTAATTTAACAGTTAAAATCAACAGAGGTTGATAAATGCCAATATAAAAATTCTGAAATTAACAGCACTGAAATTAACAAAGAACAGTTATAGTAAAGGAAATTAAAACAAACAAATCTAGTCAATAAGTAGAAGTATTTATAGCACTTATTCATCTTTTGATGAAATTTGTTATTACAGTAAATACTGCCTACATTAACTTTCTTTTCCTTATAAAGCAAATGGACATTTGCGTTACATAATCTCATGACAAACATATTTTAAGACATTATAATTAACACTTGTTATCACATTACGGAAATAATAGTGCCACCATGACTTTTGTGAGGGAGGACTCGGTAACTGTCATTGCTTCTATTGAATTACCTTTCTGAGAGGGGATTGTATGTCACCTGCTCTGTTTTGCAGCCCCCAGAATGAAGACTCTTCCTTCCATTTTGATGGGAGTGGGTATTCTGTCGTGGAGAAGACACTTCGGGCTACTGTGACACACATAATTATGCTTTTTAGTACCTTTTCAACGAATGGGCTTCTTCTCTACCTCGCTTCGAACGGCACCGTAAGACTCCTTATGGGGCACTTGGCCCTGCTGGGTGTGCACAGTTAGGTTGTTATGAGGACATTTATGTTTAATGAGTATTTCATTAGCATATACTAATTATACATACATATATACGTATATATATATATATATGCCATAATATGGCCCCATTTTATTTGTTATATTAATACAAATTTATTAAAGAATCTTTAGAAGAGCACCCAGTAGAAGATAGATTTCCCATCATTATAGATATCAATCAAACATTTACTCTTAAATTTTGAGCTTAAATAATGTCTTATTCCACATTCACTCTTACCACTGTGGCCTTATTTGAAATTCATTCACTAGAATTTCATGTTTCCATTTTTCTATCTCATGTATTGGTGATTTCTCTCAATCGTCTAGTTTTATTTTAGAACTAGTCCATTTGTCAGTCTCCATGAAATAGATACAGAGAGGTTCCGTACCTTCTACTGACTTGTAGGTTTTGCTAATAATGAGTTTATCTCATATCTGTGTAGTGTCCATTTAGTTTCATAGCATCGGCCTCTGGCTGTTGGGCCAGGTCCAGCTTTCTTAGTTTGACTTCAGAAACTTTCTGCCGTCCCCAGTGTGAAGGGGAAGAAAACCTTGTGATAACAGTGTGGCCATGGGTAACAACTTTTTCTTCTTTACAGAAAGACTTTTTATCCATCGAGCTGGTCCAAGGCAGAGTTAAAGTTACAATTGACCTGGGTTCAGGGCCTCTTGCCCTTGTTACAGACCAACGTTACAACAATGGAACCTGGTACAAAATCGCCTTCCAGCGAAACCGGAAGCAAGGTAATCACAGCTGAATGGACTGGGTATTGGTTGCCCTCACAAGAATAGAAGTCTTTCCAAAATTTGTGGTCTTCACTGACTTTAGCTTTCTGGGTGCTATTCTCATTGAAAGCCATCACATTATTTGGAATACTAAGCATCAGGATTCATATTTTTCCAGAGAAATATTTAATTCATAGACTGCTAACAAATGTATTATTTAACATTAAGGGTTCAATTGGAATCAAGAATTAAATCAATTCTACTTACTTTCTGGATTTACTGACTTTTGTACAGAGGATTTTTAGTTAATAGTTAAGAACATTCGCTGGTGAAAATGGCAGAATGTAAAAGAACGTGTCTTTATAAATGAACTTTGTTTGCAGAAGTTTGTGTTTTACTCTTTGTAGCAAGTGATTTTTATCCTATTGTCTATTCTTTTCGATCCTTCAGGACTCCTAGCAGTCACTGATGCTTATAACACCAGTTACAAGGAAACCAAGCAAGGGGAAGCCCCAGGAGCATCTTCTGACCTCAACCGTCTTGATAAGGATCCAATTTATGTGGGTGGATTACCCAGGTCAGGACTTGCAAGGTATGACACCACAGTACCCAATTTCCTTAGTTACCAACCAGCTATACTATAGTGGTTACTCTACTAGTTTCCCAGGGCTGCCATAAACAGGTACGCAAACTGGGCGGCTTAAATAGCAGAAATGCATTCTCTCACCAGTCAGAAGGCTACAAGTCCAAAACCAAGGTGTCAGCACAGTTGCTTCCTCCTGAGGGCTGTGAGAAGAATCTTTGCCATGCCTCTGTCTTAGCCTCTGGTACCGCGAGGCTTTCCACAGCACGTAGATGACATTCTCTCTGTGAGCACATGTTGTCTTCCCTCTGTGTATGTCTCTCTATGTATGTGTCCCTCTGTGTATGTGTCCAACTTTTCCCTCTTCATAAGGACACCAGTCACACTGGATTAAGACCTACTCTAATGACTGCATCTTAACTTGATTACATTTGTGAAAAATCTATTTCCAAGTAAGGTCATATTCACAGATGCTGAGGGTTAGAACATCAGCATCTTTGGGGAAGGACATAATTTATCATAACATCTGCTTTGATTCAAACCACTCTATGCCATATTAATTGAGAATTGAAGAAAGCCTTCTGTAGTCAAATTAATGATTTTATATTTATTGCCTTTAGAACATCTAAAAATGGTTACTGTGTAATATTTGGAGACCCCGCTTTCCATCACAAGTCATTCTCCTCTCTGGTAGAGTAGTAGAATCTCTTTCTAGGCACACACATACAAAATCATGCTTCTGCAGACTTATCTGGATCCTCTTTTATGTGATTAATGTGAATAATATATATAAAAGTAGAAAAAGCAGCATCAGGAAGTTGGATGAAAGATGGCAGAGAAGAGAAGCAATGAAATTCTTTTATAACACCGATCCATGTTTAACTTTGTGACTTTAATAGTTCACACAAACTTTCTGTGGCCCATGGTCCTCAGTTTTATAGCTTTTGATTAGAAAAATTAAGCCCCAACTTTTTTTAAAGTCATATACAAAAGGCCTACAGTCAAAGCAAGATCGCTTCTAGGGAGAGGAGTTATCGAAAGTCCACACTGAGTCACCCAGCCAGAGGCTTTCAAATGCACATTTGCAAGCAGTACGCTGCCTCAGGCCGAGTCCCTGCACAGAATCCCCACATGTGGCACAGAAGATCAGCCACTCCAGCTGCTATGGGCTGAGCAACCCAGGCCCACTTTTTGCTGGAAGTTTATGAAAGTTTCAAGGAACATAGTTTATAACCACAGTCACCCCTCCCCTTCCCTGGTCTTAAAAATGAATACATTTAAATTTCTGGGAATTGGTCACATGTGCCCCAGGTCTTACCCCTCCACCAAGACGGAGCCAGCACTGGAAGCCTGTCTCCTAATCCCTGATTCCAGAGATCACCCCCTGCCATGGTGTGCTGTGGACGTTCCTGCAGCAGCAAGTTCATGTGTGCTTTGCCCAAATAGCACAGAGTGTAGGCATCAGAGAAAAGGACAGAGCCCCTTTTCTAGGAAGACATCCCAAATCACAGACTCACTCCAGAAAGGACTCAGGTATCAGAAGGTCAGCCTCTTATCTACAAGGGAAGAAACATTGAGATTTGTCCTAAATCATAGAGTTGTTTAGTGATTCACAGCTCATTGCTCCACACAGAGAGAAAGGAACATGAGATGTGACTCTAACAGAAAACCATGTTCCTAGCTAACATTTAAGAGTATAACTTAGTATTATCCCTATTTTGGAAAGGAGAGCCTGACCACATTATAGCCTCACCCCACTCACCACAGCAGTGTGGCAGCTTCTGTTAAGAAAAATATGATATTGGCTTGGAGTCTACAAATAGGCTTGTGAATAATCCCAGACTTCACCGAATTCCATTATTTCATTCAGGACTAAGTTCGTGAGTATGCAGTGTGGACAAAAACCAAGCCTTCTCTAGCCGTGCTGTCTTAGGAAATTACGTTGCCTGTCCTTGACCCCACGGACGCAAACGTCCTATCTCTTGCAGACTGGATTATAATCCCTGCACTATAATTTCCTCATGCCAATACTGATTTTTTATTGGCTTGTGTTTTAGTATGTTGAAATTGTAATGACTATAATAGTTTCCCTTGAAATATCAAACATATTTTTTACAGGTAGCCATCCAAATAGTCAATCCCACAAAATTCAATCCCTTTCTTAGCCCTAAAGAGAGCATTTTTTGGAGACCTGAAGTTCTTACCATCATTAGCGTTCTTAAAGGGAGACCTAAACATTTCTGCAGAAGGACACTTGGAAACAGATCTTTCTTATTTATCGGTCCATTTGTATTCCTTCTTTCAAAAACGGAGTCATAATCCTTGTTCTCATGCCCTTCCCTACAGGAAAGGTGTCACCAGCAAAAGCTACGTGGGCTGCATCAAAAACCTGGAAATATCCAGATCGACCTTTGATTTACTCAGAAATTCCTATGGAGTCAGAAAAGGCTGTATACTGGAGGTGGAAAGCATTTTATCAATATTAGAATAAGTTTGTATAAATGCCCACTGATTTACCAACCTAGTAGAGTAATAAAATCTAAAGCCATGTGGGGAATAGGAAAGAGCTGACGGGGAGGGCGGTGGTCCCTGCACCGTGGGAGGCTCTGCATACTGAGCGACCTGACTGCACTTTTCCTTTCCTTTGTGACCAGCCTATCCGGAGTGCTAGCTTCTTGAAAGGCGGCCATATTGAGTTGCCACCCAAGTCTTTGTCACCAGAATCAGAATTGTTGGCAACATTTGCCACCATGAATAGCAGTGGCATCATCCTGGCTGCCTTAGGCAGGCGTGGGAGGAATCAACAAGCCCATAGGGTGAGTAGTTCAAATGCTAGCAGGTCCTGAGTTTAGGAAGAAAAAGACGTCGGGAAAAACTGAATGGAAAATGACTTAGTTGTAAACGTTAATTCTTTATGGGCATGCGTTTTTTAGTGAGTGCAGGTGACTATAGCTGAGTGTTTTTCCCGGATGAGTCAGCAATTTCTTTGTGTTGCATAATCCATGTTCCTTGTCTGGCTACTGAAAAGAAAAATACTTGCTGTCTACTTCTAATTCTTTTAAAACTCATTCAGATAGCACTTCTGCATTTTCTTCTACCTATTATGGTTGTTAGTCTTCATTCTAAGGCTACAACAGCAAGATCTCAAATTCTGTAGTTATGTAGTATGCTGCTCCGTGAAGCAGGATTTTGTTTACCTGTTACTACAGATGGAAAGGAGCATAAAGAGAAAGGTAACCTGTGATAAGCACATAGACCAGCAGTAAGAGAAGAGAGAAAAATTAATGGTTTTCCATATTAATAGTTCATTTCAATAGCATAGGTGGTATTTATCCTTTCCTCTGCTCAAACTTGCATATGGCACGTAATCTAAAGAAACTGCACAAATGCTGATGTGTTTTTCTTGATGAGTAGAGGCAATGTGACTGCAGTTTACAGGGCACTGTCCTCTGCTGTGGAAGACATTTAACAGACACCGCTGTGCAATGGTCACAACCACTCTGCAGAGTGAATGCGGCTTCCTCTGCCAATATTTTTGCTGCAGGAGAAATGGGTTCAGAGAGCCTGGCTGACCTGCCGCGGCTCACAGCTACCATTCGTGTGTCCAAGCAAGGACTGAAACACCAGTCCGAAAACCTCAAATACCTCACGGGACTCTTGATGAAGGGCTAACAATGACAGATTGGTTTATGGGCTCCAACAGTCTTCTTCCCTGTTGAGGTGGAATTCACATAGCATAAAAGAAACTGTCTCAAAGTGAACAACTGTGGCATTTAGAGCTCTCTCAGTGTTGTGAGGCCACCTCCACTATCTAGTTCCAAGACATTTGCGTCACCAAAAATATTAAACAGCCACTTTCCGCTCCCCCTCCCTGCCCCAGGGAACCACCAATGTTCTTTCTGTATCTGTGAGTGATCTGTATGTTCTGGAACAGTTTCATATAAATGGACTCATACAGCATGTGACCTTCAGTGTTCATTCACATTATAGCACGCATCAGTACTTCTTTTCATAACTAATTAACATTCTACTGTGTGTACATCATGTAATTTGTTTATACTAATTCATTGATGAACATTTGGGGTTGTTACTGCCTTTTGGCTATTATGAACAGTGCTGCTCTGGATAGTCACGTACGACCTTGTTTTGAGTACTTCTTGTCATTGCTTTTGGGTGTGTACCCAGGAGTGAAACAGCTGGGTCCTGTAACAATGGTATGTTTGACTTTCTGAGGAACCGTCAGACTGCTTTCCTCCACCAGTGCTTATCGGACCACTTGCAGAACAAAGTCTGCTGCTCAGTCAGCGGAAAGGCATGCTGCCACCCGGTGCTCGCAGTTCTGCCGGGGGACCTCTCGGGGGACCTCTTCTCAATGTGACACAAAACGTTTTAAGAGATTTAAATATTTAAAACCCTTCAGCTCTTTAACCCCACTTTTATAAATATTAAAAACAATTTCACAAGCAAAATAAGTTCCACGTTCATTATGTATGGCTATTAAAACTTATGTACAGCCCTGACCGATGTAGTTCAGTGGGTAGGACATCATCAGAACCTTAAAGTCCCTGCTTCAATTCCCGGTCAGGGCACATGCGTGGGTTGCTGGCCAAGTCCCCAGCTGGGAGCATGCGAGAGGCAACCAATCAATGTTTCTCTCACACATTGACATTTCTTTCCTTTCTTTCTCTATCCCTTCCCCCTCTCTAAAAATAAATAAAATCTTTTTTTTAGTTATATATAAACTACCTAAATTTTTAACAATAAAGGAATAGGTCCAGATGCCACAGTGACGTGGCACCTCACACCTGTTAAAGTGGACAGCATCTAAAAGACAAGAAATAACGAGTGTTGGCGAGGATGTGGAGAAAATGTAACCCTTCCGCATTCTTGGTGGGGGAATAGATTGGTGCAGCCACTATAAAAAACAGTATGGAAATTTCTCAAAAAAATTAAAAGTAGAACTACAGTATGATCCAGCAATTCCACTTCTGGATATATAGCTAAAGGAAATGAAACCACTTATCTGAAAAAGATAGCTGCACACTCATGTTTACCATAGCATTATTTATAATAGCTGAGACATGTATGTTAACTAACCTTAGTGTAATCATTATGCAGTAGCTATGTCTATCAAATCATTATGTCGTACACCTTAAACTAATACAATGTTATGTGTGAATTACATCTCAACAACACTGGAAGAAGAAACAGATTAATGGCTTACAATGTATCTATTTGTTGGTACATAATGTGGCAATAAATAATAAGCATGAAGACTATATAAATGCAAATCTTTGATCGTTAGTGATAATAACATAAGAATATAAAATATATGAATAGAGAACAGAAAGTAATATACAAAATTTTAAATGGTTGTTGTAGATGGTGATATTTTTGAGAAATTGCTCACTTGGTGCTAATATTCCCATATTGTCATCATAAGATGATAATTTTAAAAATCATATAGTAATTTTCTTCCCATGGAAATCTTTATGCGATCTTTCCAGCCCTTCTTCTCCATCATGCTCATTGAAGGCAACGTTGAAGTGCATGTTAATTCTGGGGATGGCGCAGGCCTGAGAAGAGCTCTCCTGCAGGCCCCCGTGGGCACTTACAGCGACGGGCAAGAGCATTCCATCTCCTTGATGAGGAGCGGGAGGTACCTGTGTCACGGGGGCAGGGGACCTCGGGGAGGTTCCCCACTAGGGTCCCTGTCATGGTGCTCTTGTCTGAATGACTGGGATGATTACTATGACATCATTAGCAGTCAGAGTCTTTACAGATCTAAAATAATTCCATAACCTTTCTAGGGTACCTCCTTAGGTATTATTTTATGTGCTTTTTCATAAGCTATTTATAGGATTTTCATAATTAAACAACCTAAGCTCTCTTTTTTGATGTCCAGTATAAGTTATCTTTACATCAGATTAATTTTGTGGCATATAGTATTAGTAAACATTAGCAGTATATGAATACTAAATAGTAAATGGTAAAATAGTAAATTGTAAGATGTGAAAAATAAGATATATCAACATTCCTGTATATTTTTCTTCAAAACTATAGACCAGATGTTTTTAAAGCCCACTGGACATTTTACTACAGTTAAAGAAGCAAAAAAAATACCCTCCAAAAACAATTGAATTTAATAATACTCAATAACATCCCATTTATTTTTGGAGAATGCTCAATTGTAGCTTTTAGTCTTTAAGATTCACCCTTTATAGATACAAAATGTCATGTTAAAACTTATTTTCAGGGAATTTTCATTATTGAGTAAGTACTTGTGGAATTATGTATTAAAATAGATAGCTATGTTTTATTATATTTAAAATCATTTTTAAAAATTTTCCCCTTCGACCTTTTAGAATTATCACTGTCCAACTGGATGAGACTAATCCTGTAGGAATGAACTTGGACCCATCCATGGAAAGCACAACAATAAATGTGTCCAGCCTGTACGTAGGGGGGATCCCGGAGGGCGAGGGGACAGTCATGCTCAGGATGAGGAGATCATTCCATGGCTGCATCAGAAACCTCGTCTTTAACATGGAGTAAGTGTAACTGTTCTCTCAGCATGGTTTTGACTTCTGAATCTTTCAGTGCCAAGGACTGACACCAATCTGCCATCTAATTTTGTTGTTTGAAATTGCCTACCATTCTACAAGTTCCTGAGGTGAACCCCATTGTTCTATCCTGAAAGTCTCCCAAATGTATTTTATTGAATCAAAATGACGGATAGGTCTGGTCATCACATATAAAAAGAAAATCATAACCTTAGTTCCTTTAGGACTATCAATAAACAGCAGAGATCAAATATATTTTTGGCTTGCACTTGAGTGAATGTAGAGGTTTTTTGATGAAAGTTTCTTGTTGTCTGGAGCTCACTGATTTAAAGGAACCTTTACAACTGGGCTATTTGTGGCTCCTGATTATTAATGGCTCTTCCTGAAACAGTTGCTGCCTGATTAGGAACTGGAAGTCTCTGTTCCCTGCACTGAGTATCAACAGACTCAGGTTCCCCTCTTGACTTGCCCTGTGACCTTGAGCAAGGGCTTGGATCTGTCATGGGCTCAGTGTCCTTCTTTGTGAAAGAACCCCTTAGGAGTCCTTGAAATTTACACAAGTAAAATATTGCACTGGATTTCAACACAATTATTATGTCAGACCCTAGATTTAGTTATTTTTACCCTCGATATATTTATTTACCCAATTGACTTCTTATTAATTAATTGACTAAGCATCTTGATGCTCCTGAAAGCTGTGAGTCTGGGAACTCGGCAGGGCAGAAACCAATCTGTGCTGCTCACGGACAGGTCCCCAGAGTGTGCTGGTACGGTATGTGCAGACTGGGGACGTGCTGCATGGGCTTCAGGGTAAAGAGACGCGTGACAAGTGTAGTTCATGACTTCCTGGCAAAGGGAAACCTGAGAGAAAGAATCAGTGTTTACCTGCAGCCAGTGCAGTGCTGTGAGAGCCAGGGATGGAATCTGCCCCTGCGGTGGGGCAGAATCTGCCCCAGGGCTGCGGGAGGGTGACCTCATTTGATCCAGCTTGGGAATGGCCAGGTGGACAACATGGGGGCCTGCTGGGGGTGGGGGACAGGCAGAAACCTCTGACAAGGAACTATATAAGGATATCTGTACTTCTGGTGAGTGTGAAAGATGGTCAGCTTGGTTACTCTGAGAGTAATAGATCAATGTTTTTTTAGTGGATTTTAAGTGTTCAATCATCAGATGACATCATTTCATGTGCTGGCTTGTACAAGTATTTTAATTAATTTTGCAAACACTGTGTTTGTATCTAGACTTTTGGATTTCTCCCGTGCACTTGGCTATGAACGAGTGGACCTGGACACTTGCTTGCTGTCAGAAAGGCCTGAGCTGGCTCTCCATGGAGCGGACGGCCAGCTCCCACCCGAGCCGCGGCCTTTACCCAGTCCGGTAAGAGGGGCTTTCTTACATCGTATGGGTCAGGTCCAGTCAGGGCAAAGAGCATGGCCCAGAGGAAATTAAAATGCGGGCCCCCTTTCATGGTGTTGGGGCAGCTGAATGAGCACACCGGAGCAGTGAGGAGAAGGGAGAAGGTGGTGCCGCCGAGTGTGGGAGACGAGGCTGCTGAGGGAGCGAGCTGACTGGTGGACACAGAAGCGTGAAGACAGGCCCTGCCAGGGAGGCCGCGGGGGCTCCAAGGTGGAGAGAAACGCTTGATTCTTCCATCTACTTGCTCTCCAGTCTCCGGGCACTGCCTTCCTATGGCAGAACCAGCTGGAAGCTACTTTTCAAAGGAGCCTGGATGCAGTTAGAGGTGTCGTCCTACGATCAAAAGCAGTGCAGGGACAGGGAGGGCATGGTCGTCAGCAGACTGACAGACGGCATGGCCTCCACGGACCGCAGGTCACAACATTCAGACACACGCACTTGGCTGCCATACAGCAAGCTTTCTGACAGATTTCTGTGAGGCTCTCGATCACTTTCGATTTAGTCAGAAACATGAAAACAAGTGCTTAATGGAAGCCATTGTACATACTGTTGCTTAAAAAAAAGAGAAGTTGATTCATCTAAAAAAAGCCAAATATTTTTAATGGCAGTCATTGTTAGTTTTAAGTTTCTCTTTCCTTTTCTGATTTCTCCGTTTCCGTGGCTGAAAGCATGCACTCTAATCATTTAGGTGATGGCACAGTCACACAGAAGGCATCTCCTGAGCAGGGCAGTTTGCGAGTTCAGGGCGGGTCTCCAGTAGCATCCGCCCACCCCGAGCTGGGAAGTGGAGCCCGAGACCTCACCTGGGCTGGGGTCAGTGTGTGCAGGGCACCTTCTCTGCCTCTTCACACTCTGCCCTGGGGGTCTGGGAGCCCCCTCCAGTTGGCTGCTCTTGGCTTCACCTTCTCCTGTCCATGAGGAATTAGAGATGTCAGACTCTGCTGGGCCTGTCCCCTGTGGGCACTCCCAGTGCCCCAGTGCCTGTGCAGCAGCTGCTCCTGCAGGACTGGCGTCTTCTGACCCAGGGGGACAGTGAGGGGTGGCAGCAAGGCCTTACCACTTGAGACGCTCTAATTGTCTTCTCTGAGAGATGAAGGCCTAGTCGGTAAATGATTTAAAACAGAGAGAATTAAATCAGTGCAAACATGCATTTGTGGTTGTTGGTGTTCTGATATGATTGCTTCTGAGATGTTTCCCTCATAGAAGGATGTGTCCATGTGAGTAGGGGTCCCGGCTGCACCGGGCTAAGCATCTCATGGATCTCTTGCAGCAGCAGTGTGCTGTGGACAGAGCCCCCGAGTATGTCCCCGACGCTCACCAGTTTGGCCTCACACAAGGCAGCCATTTGGTGCTGCCTTTCAATCAGTTGGCTGTCAGAAAGAGGTAGGCATTGTTCTAAAGCCCTTCTGAGGTGTCCTGTTGCTTAATGAATATGGACGTATTCTTTTGCAGTGGGTCTTTTCCAAAGGAGTTTTATAAATTTCATCATGGAGTGCTCAACTGGCAACCGAAGGGCAGCAGTGAGAAGGCAGAGGGCAGAGTGTGCAGCTTTCACGCCGCTCAGACGCTCACTTGGTGGTTAACTGGGTTTCCTGAGTTTTGGCCTCACCCCTTCTACAGGATGGCTGGTCGCTGCCCCTGTGTGTGTTTGTAGGGAAGCACGGGGGCATCTTCTGAGCCAGTCCTCACTCCTGGAATCCAAAGTCCCCTAGATTTATCATCAAGGGGTGTCCAACGATGCTGGTCTACACATTCAGTCTCTCCCTCACACCTGCCTGTCCCCAAGGACGCTTCTTAGGCAAAACTGGCACACATCCCACAGATCTCAGCACCTGAGGCTGGCCAAGGTCCCTCAGACCCCACGTCCCTCCTCTCTCCTCCTCTGAATCTCTAGCCGATCTGAAGTTCACATCTCCAGACTCTGCCATGCCCTGTACTTCTTGTTCTTGCCCTTAACCCCCCATCAGCTTCAGACCTTAGCTTAGTGTCTCTTTTCCACCACTCCTGCCATCATTCTCCATGAATTCACAGCCACCCAACCAACACCTGAGCTTTCAAGTCATCTGGCTCCAAGCTGTCAGAGGTCTTCTCCTCCTCTTTCCTCAGCCATGCTTTCCCCATGGCCATACCCTTGCCTACTTCATAAGTATTTATTCCACCTCCAAACCCTTTGCTTTAAGCATCTTATGTAACCAACCTCTTCCTCATGGCTACTCTGTTACTCCCAGGAGTTCCTCACCTGCATGAAGACTGCTGAGCCCTCATGTTTTCTCATGACCATCACCTCTATCTCTAGCCCCACAGCATAATTTACCCTCGACCCAGAGGATGGCTGCCATTATTTCTCCTGTTCCTTTGCAGGCTCCCTTCACACTCTCATCTCTTGTACTGGGACCACAGATAAAACCCACGCTTGTCTAATTCATGCCAGAACCCAAGCTGGTGGTCAGGGCTGCAGAAATGCATGTCTCCATCCTACCACGATGCTAAAGCCATGGCTGAGAACCTCCAGTCTATATGGGGAACCAGCACATTCCTCCAATACATTTTTAAATTTTTTTCATAGCTTCTCATCTCATAACTCATACATCCCTCTCTATGCCCTAGCTGATGACTTGCCTTATTGAGAAGAGAGAACTTCATCTGTCTACCTCCCAAAGAAGCGATCCACTGCCGTTGTCCCCACCCTTCCACTTCTTCCAAGTCCCCCTCCTTCATATATAATTCCCATCGACACAGAGACAGAACTATCACCCCTCTTATCATCGGTGATAACAAGAGGAGCCAACATTGCAGCAGAGCCTTTCAGTATTTCACACACAAACCCTGACTTAGTCCTCATAGTTATCCTGTGATCTCCATTTTATAGGCAAGGAAAATGAGGCACAGGGAAGGTAAGTCGTCTGCTCAGGGGCACACAGCAGAGCTAGGATTCCAACCTGGGCACTATGGCCCCAGAGGCTATTTCTGTACCATTTCCTCTCTAGTAGTTTCCAGCTTTTAAAACAGAGACTCCAAAGGCTTCGCACCTCTCCCTATTCCCTCACACGTGGTGCCTTGGTTCTACTGCACAGTAAGATTTCTTGAAGGAGTTGTCTTACGTGGCTGTGCGCCTTTTCCTCAGTTTCTCAGTTCCTCCCCTACCCACCCAGTAAGCCTCCCCTCACTCCTCTGTTGCTCTGCCCAGAGCTGTCCCGAGACCTGTTGTGGCTACATCCTGTTGGGCCTCCTCTGCTGGGCCCTCAGCAATGTCCTGCACACCCGGCCACTTGACATCCTAGGCCCACATGCTCTTTTTTAAATATATTTTATTGATTATGCTATTAAAGTTGTCCCATTTCCCCCTTTCACTCCGCTCCACCCTCTCTCCCACCCACTTCCCCACCTTTAGTTGATGTTCATGTGTCATGCATTTGTGGTTGTTGGTGTTCTGATATGTTGGTGTTCTTTATCTTCTACATTTCCCCTACTATTTTTGCCCTCTCCCTGTCTATTCTCTACCTACCGTCTATGCTACTTATTCTCTGTACCTTCTCCCCCTCTCTCCTCTTCCCACTCTCCTGTTGCTAACCCTCCATGTGATCTCCATTTCTGTGGTTCTGTTCCTATTCTAGTTGTTTGCTTAGTTTGTTTCTGTTTTTGTTTTAGGTGTGGTTGTTAGTAATTGTGAGTTTGCTGTCATTTTACTGTACATGTTTTTTATCTTCTTTTTTTTTAGACAAGTCCCTTTAACATTTCATAAAATAAGGGCTTGGCGATGATAAACTCCTTCAACTTGACCTTATCTGAGAAGCGCTTTAGCTGCCCTTCCATTCTAAATGAAAACTTTGCTGGATAGAGCAATCTTGGTTGTAGGTCTTTGGTCTTCATGACTTGGAATACCTCTTTCCAGCCCCTTCTTGCCTGTAAGGTCTCTTTTGAGAAATCAACTGACAGTCTGATGGGAACTCCTTTGTAGGTTACTGTCCCCTTACCTCTTGCTGCTTCTAGGATTCTCTCCTTCATTTTAATCTTGGCTACAGTAATGATGATGTGCCTGGTGTGTTCCTTCTTGGGTCCAACTCCTTTGGGACTCTCTGAGCTTCCTGAACTTCCTGGAAGTCTATTTCCTTTGCCAGATTCTGGGAAGTTAAAGGGGAAGTTCTCCTTTATTATTTGTTCAGATAACTTTTCCAGTCATTGCTCTTCCTCTTCCCCTTCTGGTACCCCTATTATGGATGCTGGAACGTTTAAAGATGTCCTGGAGGTTCCTAAGCCTCTCCTCATTATTTTGACTTCTTGTTTCTTCATTCTTTTCTGTTTGTTTCTTTCTTCCTTCTGGGCCACTCCATTGATTTGAGTCCCAGTTTCCTTCCCATATCACTATTGGTTCCCTGTGCATTTTCCTTTATTTCACTTAGCATAGCCTTCATTTGTTCATCTAATTTGTGACCAAATTGAACCAATTCTGTGAGCATCATGATTACCAGTGCTTTAAACTGTGCATCTGATAGGTGGGCTATCTCTTTGTTGCTTAGTTGTATTTGCTCTGGAAATTGATCTGTTCTTCAGTTTGGGCCATTTTTTTTTTGGTCTGTTTGCACCTGTTACATATGAGGGGCAGAGCCTTAGGTGTTCACCAGGGTGGGGCACCCCACATCTCTGTGTTGTGATGCTGTATGTAGGGGCGGGGTCTGGAACAATGGCACTTGCTCTACTTTCTGTTGGATTTCAGTCCCTTCCACCACTTCCCCCAAGCAAACTGAGCCTTTCTGGTGCTGATTCCTGTGTGGGTGGGCTTGTGTACATTGTAGGACCCTGTGGGTTTCTCCAGCAAACACTCCTGTGAGGCTGGGAGTCTCTCCCTGCACCTCAACCCCAATGGTTGTTTTCAGTTGGTGATTTGAGGCTTCATTTCCACTCACTGGGACCCTGGGTGTGTCTTGGTCCCCAGTTGTGCCTGGTTTATCTGTGTGCAAATGTGGGACCACCCGGTCAGCCACCTTGCATGCACTGACTTGCTTCACCATTGCCACCTCCCTGGGTCTGCCTGTTGCCACCCTGCGCCCGGGGTCCACCTGCTGCCATCTTGCATGCCTGAGGTGGCTATCACACCTGGTGCCACCACTTTTTGTGCCATGACCCCTCTCCATCCAGCTGCCTGACTTCATCCCTCCTACTGGTCTAGATGAATGTGTCCATTTTATCTCCTTGGTTGTCCGACTTCCATACAGTTCAATTTTCTGGCAGTTATGGTTGTTATTTTGTTTCTAAATTGTTGTTGTCCTTATTTTGGTTGTGGGAGGAGGCACAGTATGTCTACCTACACCTCCATCTTGGCTGGAAGTCCCACATGCTCTTAATTTCCCGCTCTCTCCCTGCCCATCCCTGCTCAGTCTGCTTTGCTGGGTCTTCTTCCATCAGTGAAGGCCAGGGTCCCTTCCACAAATTCTTTCTAGGCAGCTTGGGAATACAGTGTCTATATGCCAACACTTACCTCTCTAGCCCTGGCTTTTGCTTAAAACCCAGGAGTTGTAAACTGTCTTCACATCTCCAGGGATTGAGACAGGCTCCTCAACCTCAATACATACACCAAATGGAAATTCACAGTCACCCCCAAACCTGTTCTCCTGGTCTCTGCCATGTCTTTGGGCATTGTCCCCCTACACACGGTTACCCAAGGCCCAAACCAGAGGTTATTTTCTTCACTTTCCAAACGCAGTCCATCTGCAAGTCCTACTGCTTCTTCTTCCAGGATATCTCATGCATTTGTTCACCTCCACTGCATCCCCAACCACCTCCCTGGTGTAAGCGGCCACCAGGCCTCTGTTGACTAACAGCTACCTGTCCCACGCCTGCTGTCACCTGGCCCCATTCAATTTGTTCTTCACATCAGAATTTTCTTTTAAGATATCAATCAAGTCATGCTCACTTCTCCTCTTAAAACCCTCCTGTGACTTCCCAGTGCACTTAAAATACAATCTAAATATGGCCTCCCAGAGGTTCTCATCCACGAGTATGGAGCCCCCCTTTCCCACCCCAGTGTGCATTAGTGACATCACCTTCCTTATGTGGGAGGACACCTGACACAACCTTTCCCTCTACCCCCGTGTGGTGCCACCTCCCATGTGGTCCTAGTTGAAGATTCCTACAGAGGTTTGTGGGGCATCCTCCAGTCTGTCATTCAGATCTCAACTGAAATACCGTCTTCCAGAGTTGCCTACCTCACAACTTAATGTAGCCAGCATCGGCCCCCTCCCACCTTACTCTTAACTCTGGGCATATTCCTGGTATTAATTTCATGGGAGAAGGGAACTTCTCTTTGTTCACTGCCTTCCAGACTTAGTGCCTGGCAGATACAGGCATGCAGTAACCATTCGTTGAATGAATGGATGGGTAAATGAGTGACTCTCTTGAAATGCTAAATATAAATGTTAGAATAATTATTGGGTTATCTCTTTGAAGTTATTTTAAAAAGTAAATGTGAAAGCTTATTTCCTTCTGAGGGCTGAGCTCTTGTATCCTCCAGGCTCTCAGTTCAGCTAAGGGTCCGAACATTGGCCTCCAGCGGTCTGATTTACTACATGGCTCACCAGCACCAGGTGGATCACGCTGCGCTGCACCTGCACGGGGGCCGCCTCCACTTCACCTTCGACCTTGGCAAAGGAAGAACCAAGGTCTCTCACCCTGCGCTGCTCAGCGATGGCAAGTGGCACACGGTATGCTCTCAGGAAGCTTCCGATCACTCCCTCCAAGTTTCACTCCACTTGTTCCTTGTGTTCTCTCCATTCCACTGCAGTGAAAGCATTCTCTTGGATTCCTAGCTTGCCTTGTATTTGCTAGCTCTCCAACAGAATGTAAGCATCTTCCTGAAATATCCCAGGGCCTATCCCAGTGCCTGACACCTCACAGGCACTCAGCAAACATTGCTGGAATGAATGAAAGCTACCGAAAATGTTGTCACCCTGATGAGAAGTGCACTAAGCCCACCCATGGTCTGAGTGGGCCAAATCCAAGAGCACGCCATCTACTACCTCATCAGCAGGACTCTGGGACACCTGTTTTCTAAAGCAAGCACCAGTCCCTGCTTCCCGTCCAGCAGGCTCAGTCCCTTCACAGCACCAGCTGTGTGAAACTCGGAGACATCCTTTAGGATGTCATTTGGGTTATTACAGCTGTAATGAACAGAGTTGCAAGCACACACCTGTTAAAGCTTTCTCAGATTCCTTAAAAATTAAGCATGTTTTCCTTTTGCTCTAGGTCAAGACAGAGTACTTTAAAAGAAAGGGCTTCATGACGGTCGATGGCCAGGAGTCCCCCATGGTGACCACCGTGGGAGATGGCACTGCCTTGGACGTGGAAGGAAAGTTGTACCTGGGAGGCCTTCCCTCTGATTACAGGTCCCGGAACACTGGAATTGTAAGCGGCATTTTCCGTATGGGGCCTATTTTGCCTTTACCACCATTGTGTTTATTTTTAAAGGAACATTTTCATGTTTAAATTGTCTCATTTTTCAACCTGGGGTTTGGCTGCAAGATGCAATCCTTTCAAACCACATTCCTGGATTGTGTGCTGGGGCTTCCCCTTGAAGCCCAGCCAGCCTTCCTGTTAGTTAATGAGCGGATTTCTTTCCCCAGCTACTTAGCCCCAGTGAAATCCAGGAAAGCCCAGGGAATTTGTATTTGCAGATTAGAAAACTCCCCAGCCTTGATTTTTATGATATTTAATCAAGATAATAGAAAACACATTTACCGCATTATTAGTAAAGATACTTCATAGTAGTTTTAAGTTAGATATTCATGTGAAGTATTGTGGCAATTAGATTTTAAAAACCAAATGGTAATGTTGAAGTACAGCGGAAGTTTGCCCTGCCCTCCTTGTACTCACCACCTCTCGCCCTCGTGTCATTCGGTCTAGATCACGCACAGCGTCCCTGCTTGCATCGGGGAGGTGACCGTGAACAGCAGGCAGCTGGACAAGGACAGCCCAGTCTCGGCATCTGCAGTAGCCAAGTGCTATGCAGAGGCCCAAGAAGGAACTTTCTTTGAAGGAAGTGGATATGCAGCTCTTGGTATGTATTATCGACCATCTCGAAAGAAATCTTGGGGACCCACCTGCCCTCTAAGATGATACGGACCCAAGAATTACATGACAGAGCAGGACCCCCAGGATGAGGCTGCAACAAGACCACACCCAGTTAAATGTTACCATTTATTTTGATTTCTCAACTTCCAAGGTGCAAGCCTTCTCACTCTGTGCCCCCCAGATGTCCAGCCAAAGGCTCCCGGCCCCTGGGGCAGTGCAGCTCCTGGCAGCACGTGGTCCCAGTGTCATCTTTACCCTCCCCAAGTTTATGAAAGGCATGCTCTCACTGTCTAAGTTAATAAAGGCCTTTGAGTTAAAAATAAGCAGCATACAATATTTAGACCAGCCAGCCAAGTGCAAGTCAGATTTGATGAAATTAAGTCCGTTTAGATTGTTGAAAATATTAATGAATTAGAAGTGAAAATTTAAATCTCTAAATTGCCTTAGAATGTAAATTCCTCAAAGCTTAGAACTGGCCCTTCAGATGCATCTGACACCGCCTCCTCCTTTCACTGCAGACACTTAATTTGCTGGTTCACTCCCTGTTTGCACCGGAGCCATGCTCCTCTCCACCCTGTTCTCCTTGCCGTCCCAGCGCCTTTGCCCTCTGGCTTCCGGGAAGGTTCTGGTAGAAGACGGGGGCAGGAGGGAGGAGGAGAAAAGCTAGTGCAGGACTCTCCTTCACTCCTCTTGCAAGTTCTGGTCACAACGCCACCTTCTCACATTTTCCCTTCAACCCTGGGTATGGTAACACTGTCTTCTGTTGCTAATGTCCTCAATTTATCTCAGCTTTTTTATTCACCCCGATAAAAAAATTATTCAACTAAATTTTCACTTTTTAAAAAAACCTAATGTAGATTCTGACTAATACACTCAGTAAATGTTACACGTGGTAGGTGAAAATAAAGCAGGCTGCTCTTGTATAGAAGATGAAGGGATTATATTGGATGGAACCCCTTTTGCTTTTCCTTACCTGGCTCTAGATGACAGGATGTGCCTGCCTGGGCTCCAGTCTGGCTTAGCCCTTCTGACTGTGTGTCTTCTTTAGAAGCATCACTTCACCTTACAGATGTGCAAACGGAGACTCAGAGATTAAAGGTGACTTGCTGATGGTGGAGCTGGATCCAGAGAAGGAGCTAGAGCGTGTCTTCTGAACCTCAGTCAGGGCTCCCACTGTAGGGCCAGTCCAGCCCCCCTGCAGGGGCGGGGCGGGGCGTGTCTCTCCAAGCCCGAGCCGTCCTGGGCCTGAAGGAACTCACCCATAACTCCAGCTCTCTTTGTGTTTTTCAGTCAAAGAAGGCTACAAAGTCCGATCGGATGTAAACATCACCCTTGAGTTTCGCACCTCCTCAGAGAACGGAGTCCTCCTGGGGATCAGCAGCGCCAAAGTGGATGCCATTGGGTTAGAGATTGTGAATGGCAAGGTCGGTGTTTCATCTCCCTGAGGCTCCGGCTCGCCTCAGTGTCAGAAGCAGGGCAGTTGAACACGGCAGAAATTCGTAGACCCACGCTTCCAACTATCAATTTTAATGGAAGGGAGAAAAGATTCAGTTAACATTAAAACATAGATAATCCTAAAATGCTTTTAAATAACTTGTTTTATAATTTTGAAATTCAATTGAAATCACAACTGTTATCACAATACAAAGAGACTCTTCCTGAACAATCTGAAACTAAGTTGCTGAATTGTTGCACCATATTTCCTAACTGCATTTGGAAATACAGATTCATAGAAAGTCGCAGTGGAACGTACAGAGAGGTCCTCTTGCACACCTCCCCTGGGCTCCTCCAGTGGCGGCATCTTGCATAACGCTAGTACAACATCAAGTCCATGGGACTAAGTTATGCCTTTTGTACATGTACATGTGTGTAGGCTCTACACAATTTTACCCTATGTGTAGCTTCATGTAACCCCCATCACAGTCAAGACACTTAATAATTCTACTGTTAATGCAGGTCTCCCCGGAGCCACTCCTGACTTCCTCTGTCTGCAGCCCAACCCCTGGCAGTCACTGATATGCGCTCCATCTCTCTAACTGTTAGTCGTGTCAGGAGTATGATACAAATGAAGTCATGCAGTGTGTGTCCTCCTGAGATTGTCTTTTCAACTCAGCCTCGTTTCCTGTCGGTTCATCCAGGCGGTTATGTGTATGAACAGTTCATTTCTTTTCAGCACAGCATATTCCATGGATGGATGTAGCACAGTTTACATTTTTTAAAGCATAACTTTTTCTGTAACTATTCCACTGTTGCTTCTCAGGCTCCAGTCCTTGTGCTGGGAACTAAATGAACTCAACGATTAACAGTATTTAGTCTCTTCTGCTTTAAAACTTCCTCCTTCAGAGTTTCACTTGGTTCTTCTTCCTCTCCTCTTCGGGTGCATCTGAGTGCACCCTCTTCACAAGATTTGGAGGAACAAGTCTTAATTGTCATTTCTCTTCTCTGTGGGCTGTGTCCTGATAGCAGATGAGGTATAGTCCGACTTGCCCGATCCTCTGGCTCAGCCTCTGTCTTTTGTGCACGTGGCCAGCTGCCCCTGGCTGGTTGTAAAGAGCAGTCTGAGGTTCCCGCATTGCCAGTGTTGGGACCGCTCCTGGAGATTTGGTCAACACCCTCTGCAGATCAGGCTTCCCACCCCAGCTGTCACGGGCACTGCTGCCTCTTCTTCTTCAGCCACCGTCCGTATCCAGAGGGTCTTGTGAGAAGTTGGGAATTTCTACCTCGCCACTCGTAAGACGTGGGGCAGCAGGGCAGTGGTCTCTCGGGTTCTCCCTCTCCCTGACCACTCTCTGCCACCATTTCTGTTACACTGCGGTCAACTCATGCTACTATGGGACTAAGACACTTGATTTTTCTTGAGCTACTGCCCCATGAAAGGCAAGGAACGAGTCTTTCAGTTCTAGATTTCCCCAAACTTATAGCTTGTTTCTACTATTTCCTGCTTGCCCCACCCATGGTTTTTGGTCCCTTAGAGATCCTAGAGTGAGGGTGAGAAGAATGTAAGAAACTCATTGATCTCTCACCCTTCAGTTCTTCTCCCCGCTTACTTCATCTCCATGTCAAAACGAAACTGCCTCTACATCATATTGCTGCCTCTCTTACTGTGGCTTATGGCCAACTTTTTTCCTCATCTGTACTCGAAAAGAATTTTGAAAAATTGTGTATCCACTTGCACATTTTTATGTGACATCTGAAACGTGTTATCAGAAGTGCAGTAGTTGCAAACATGCAGTGTCTGACATGTGTATTTTATCATACCATGGCTTATTACTTATTGTTCTTTTAAATCATTTTTAGTGGTTGCCCAAGGGTTTATAATATATATCTTTAATTCGTCACAGTCTGTTTTGAGATAGTACTGAGTAGCTTCACATACAAGAACCTTACGACAGTCTACTTACTAATCTTCTCTGCCATCTCTTGCACATCTTGGATCTGTTGTGTTATCATTCACTGTGGTACAGCATCATGTCAGAGGGGAGTCAGTCAATGCTCCTTCATAGGTGCTAGCAACTGCTGTGAAATGACACCCTCAGTAAACCCATCAGCTCCTGGTGTCCCGAAAAGGGGGAATAGATTTGAGGGTGCAATGCTGAGATAGTGGCTCAGTCTTGCCCCCATAAAGGTAGCCACTTGCCCTGTCTGAAATTTCAGGGATAAGATAGCATCTGAATCACTTTAAGAGGCTATTTTCTAAAATAGGTGTTTTTTTAATAGTTTCTTCTCCTTTTTAGCAAAATGCTGGGATTTTATCCACTTCAAGTACATTATATAAATGGATTGAATTTCTTAAATATGGGAAAATTCACTGAGATATTTGCTTGTGCTTGTTGTTTGTTTAGCTCCTATTTCATGTTAACAATGGTGCGGGTAGGATAACGGCCACGTACGAGCCCAAAGCTACCAACAGTCTCTGTGACGGGAAGTGGCACTCTCTGCAAGCCAACAAGAGCAAGCACCGTGTGGTGCTGATCGTCGACGGTGATGCCGTTCGTGCAGAAAGTCCGCACGTCCAGTCCACCTCGGTGGACACCAACAATCCCATTTATGTTGGCGGCTATCCTGGTATGTATGGGAGTTTGCTCTGCCCACTCACTTTCAAGGGACATTGTCACTCTGGGGACAATCTCAGGTTGTAGAATAAGGATGAAGAAAAATACACGGTTTGGGTGACAAATCCTTTACCACTTAGAAAGGCTCTGTTCCAATACCAGGGAATTCTTGAAATTAAAATAATCTGCGCATGTAAATTGAGCATTAGGTAGGACTCTGAGGCCTTTGGAGATGATGCACAGTAAACCGGATGACTCCCACTATGGGGGGTCATTTTGGGGCAGGTGATCATTTTAGAGGACAAACAACCTCTCATACTGGTTTTGGGTTAGACTTACACATTTTCAGATGTCCCAAGTAACTATTACAAATGATAAAGTAAACACACTTTATGACTTTTTAAAGTCACAACTATGCCTTAAAATTATTACATATTAATGGTTTTCATCGACATCACAGAAGCCACATGTATAAGAATATTATTCTAATTTTGATATAGTAACCAGTTGAGTTTATTTTTGTACTTATTGATCTGTTTATGTCATTCAGTAACATCAAGCAAAACTTCTCTTCTTTCCTTCACAGCTGATGTAAAGCAGAACTGCCTGAGCAGCCAGACCTCCTTCCGGGGCTGTTTGAGGAAGCTCACGCTGACCAAGGGCCCGCAGGTGCAGCTCTTCGACTTCAGCAGAGCCTTCGACCTGCGGGGAGTTTTCCCTCACTCCTGCCCTGGGGCTGAGCCCTGACGCTCAGGCAAACCCCCTCACCAGGGAGTCAGTCATTGCTAATATTTTGAAGATAATTATTTTGTTGAATTAAAATTTCTTCAGTTCAGATTCTGTTTCCAACTCAGGTTAAGTGTTTTCAGACAGAAATTTTGTGTTTATGTTAAACTAAAACCACATGTACAACAAATACCTCTATTAAATACTTTAAAATGTAAACTGAATTCATTGGCTTTCTTTGTTAGTTCTTTCCATGAATCTTTGTAAACATTGACTGCTCTGTTAATTACCTGACAGTATTTCACAGTTGACTTTTTAAACCTTTAGAAAATAAAATATCATTATAGACTATAATAGATTAGAGCAGAAAATGAATACTTTTCTTTCTTCTCTTTACCAAAACTTCAAGTTCTGATTTCTACAATAGGGAAGCAATGGTATTGGTTACACTCCAGCTGAGGGCACCAGCTGTTGGCCACATAAGGCTCCGTGGAGTCACAGGGGGAACGGCAGCAGAGGAAGGAGCCAGAACCCCCTTTGGATGTATGTTGTTGAGTCAGGACATAACAGCATTTTTCAGGGGAAAAAAAGGCATCGCGACTTTGCAACTAGTTAGCTCTGCTTTCATTGTCAATTTTTTTCACCACCTGGTCAGCTACCAGTCCTGGGAGAATGTATATAATTTCAAAAGAAGGGAACTTTAAAAGCCACACATACTTGTACATTCTTTTAATGAACTAAGCAGTTTTAAACCCAGATTGCTGAACTCTCATTTGGTTTCCTCCAAATATATTTAGTTCTACTCTGTGGCCATGGCTAGGGTCAAAACGGCTGTTATTCCATAATCTTTAGAAAAATGATTCCATTTTTCAACTGCTTACTTGCATAGAGGTCACTACCTATCTTAGCAGTGACCTGCTTTTCTAATATGGGAGGTAGTAAATTCGATTTCTATTTCTGAGAGAGATTTTAATCTGATAAACAAGGAAGGCAGCTGTGGTCATATTCCCTGGCCCTCTTCTGTGCCTTGTTCATGTCTCTTGTTCATGTCTCTTGTTCATTACCGCATGGTAATCTGCACCTACTTTCTGGTTTAATATCAGCATGAAGATATCAGAGAAAGGGAGCAGCCAGCTGTGGAAGTCTGCATTCTGCAGCACCCAGCAATTTAAGAATGTGGACTCCTGCAATCTAAAGGCAGCCACTTGGGCAGCTGGATTAGAAAAGGAGCATTTGCATCTCAGCAGTGAAAATGCACAAACAGGACCTCGCTGGACTGTGGGTGGCCTTGCTGCTCATTTTTCCATGGAAACCATCTACAGCAGGAGATGACTTGCCAGACCTTGGTCCACCACGTTGGGACAGAGAGCAGACTCCAGTGTTGCCATGCACTCTGTGCTCCTCCCTCCCTCTTCCCACCTCCTTCCCTCCTCCTCTCCCTGCCCACTTATTAATAGAGCTAAAACGGAGTTCAGACCTTTCATGGTTGTTCCTATTCGTGAGGCCTCTCTGAAAAGATCCCCTCAGGATCTTTTTAGATATAAAAGATCTATTAGATATAATAGATCTAGATAGATCTGAAAGATCTATTTAGATATAAGTGTAAAGGAATATACATTTCTCCTGTCTTTGACCTTATTCAGAGAAGAGCAACCTTTGTTTAGATGTCTTCCCGTGAGGTTAAGGGCCTGGGCTCCCGGTGAAATACCTGGCTTTTGTGCTCACTGCTGGGCTTCATACTAGTTCCTTAACCTCTCTCAGCAAGGCTGGATTCAGACCCTTAGAGTAAGGTTGCCAGGTAAAATACAGAACCCAGTTAAACTTGAATTTCAGCTAAACAACCAACATGTTTTCAGTATATGTTCCAATATATATGTATATTATATGTACATAGGTACATATATATGTATTTATGTATTATATATATATGTACACACACACACATTTTTTTGCTAAATCTGGCAACCCCACTTGAGAGGCTCACAAAGACATAAAAAGGTTATGACACCCCTTCCCTCACTGCCAAATGATTCAAAATAAAAACAATCCACAACTTAAAAGACATGCTACAAAGTCCATTGAAAAGTCACATGTGGTAAGAACACGTAACACGAGATGTATCCTCTTAGTGAAATTTTAAGTGCATTGTACAGTGTTGTTTATACCAGAGGCATAATGTTAACTACGTGCATAGCAAATCTCAAAAATGTGCCCATCTTACATAACTGAAACTTTATGCCCATCGAAATGCAACTCTGTCCCTGCCCACTCCACACTTCCTAGCAACTACCATTCTACTTTCTGTTTCTGTGAGTTTGACTATTTCAGATACATCAAATGGAATCTTTCCCTGTGACTGGGATATTTAGTCTAACATAATGTTCTTGCAGTTTCATCCATGTTGTCCCATATGGCAGGATTTTTTTTCAAGGTTTTAATTTATTTTTAGAGAGGGGAAGGGAGAAAGAGAGGGGGAGAAACATCAATGTGTGGTTGCCTCTTGAGTGCCCCCTACTGGGGACCTGGCCCAGAACCCAGGCCTGTGCCCTGACTCCGACCAACAATACTTTGGTTCATAGGCTGGCACTCATTCCACTGAGCCACACCAGCCAGGGTGGATTTTTGTTATTTTCTAAGGCTGGGAAATATTCTATTATATGTATTTTATTTACCTATTTATCCACTGATAGATGTTTAGGTTGTTTCATATCTTAGCTACTGTGAACAATGCTGTGGTGAGCATAGAAGAACAAATAAGTCTTTAAGATCTAGATTTCAATTATTTTTTTTAATTTTTGAAAGACCTCCATTTTATTTTCCACAGTGGCAGCACCATTTTATATTCCCATCAACAGTCCACAAGGGTTCTGATTTCTCCACATTATCACCAACAATTATCTTGTTTTGTTGACAGCCATCCGAACAAGTCGAAGTGACACCTCACCGTGGTTTTGATTTGTATTTCCATAACGATGAGCGATGTTGGATATCTTTTCATATACTTGTTGGCCATTTGTATGTTTTTTTTAAAGATTTTATTTATTTTTAGAGACAGAGGAAGGGAGGGAGAAAGAGAGGGAGAGAAACATTAGTGTGTAGCTGCCTCTCATGCGCCTCCTACTGGGAACCTGGCCTGCAACCCAGGCACATGCCCTGACTGGGAATCGACCCAGCGATTCTTGTGTTCACAGGCCCATCCATGCTCAATCCACTGAGCTAAACCAGCCAGGGCTTGGGCTTGGATGTTTTCTTTAGAAAAGTGTCTTTTCAAGTTCTTTTTCTGTTTTTAAACCATGTTTTTGAGTTTTTTGCTAGTGAGTGGCAGGAGCTCCTTATATAACTTGGATTATTAACCCCTTATGAGATACATACATGGTTTGCAAAACCTCATCCCATGCCATAGGTCGCCTTTTCATTTGGTTGTTTCCTTTGCTGTGCAGCATATGGCAAACTTTTAACTGACTTTGTCTGTCTTTCCAGTTTTAATTCCATTTTCTCTGCAGTTGTGACTTAGGTTGATATTCTCACCTTATCCTGACATGCAACCAGGCTAGCTATTCTCAACTAAGTTACTGGACCTAGAACTTGCACGGGATAAAGAAGGGATTATGGTGGATTGGCAGTCACACAAATTTCAAAGTGAAAAGGAGCAGAACAATGAAAGAAAGCCAGATTCTGCACAATTTGCTTTCCACTAACACTTGTCAACTCCTCGAATGAAGTTTTTGAGCCCAGAAAAAATATCTCAGAGGATCCAGAACATTTTTTTAATGTAGCAGAGGCCCTGAAAAAAAAAAGGCGGCTTTTATTTTTGTCCTGGATACTAAAGCCCGATTTATGTAATCCATCGTTCATTTTCCTGTGTTGTCTGTCTGTACAACCATCTCTGAAGTGATGGATCATAATTAGGGATGATACACAACATGACTGAATATGAAACAACCATATATCAACACAGGCTCATGAATTAAGTGCTAATTTAGTGTCCGCATCAGATCTTGAGATGAAAATAGGTAAAATGCTCCATTAAAATTTCTGGGGTCAGGAGGTATATCTATTTTTACCATAGAACACTATAAATGGGCTAAATTGTGGTTCCATGAGATAAATGAGTCTGGGGAGGCTTAAAGAGGTAGCTGTAACTGGGCTTTGCAGAACGTGCAATAGTGACATTTGTGAGATGCGCTCCAATTTATAGTGTTTTTACATGCACGGTGGCATTTGGGTCTGGAGAAGGGGGTGTGCGTCTAAGCTAACAAGCTAAAAGAAAGGGAACCGTTAGAAGTAATGCTGGCAGGGGTGGGGGAGGGGACGGTAGAGAGAGCAGAGTGGATGGGGCCTGATCATGGAGAGCCCCAAAGTCAAGCAAATGGTAAAGAGAGGGGACGCAATGCCTTGCGAAGCATCAGGGTCTCCACCAGTGGAGTGTTGTGACAGAACAGTCACCGAGTGGCTGGAGAGTGCGGTGAGTCGGCCCCCTGAGCAAGGCTTAGTAAGGAGTGACCGTGAAAAGTGCAGTGCATAGGAACGTCAGAGACTCCAGCAATATATCAGGCAGTATAGGATTCCGAGGCTCAGCAGGGCCCTTGGAGCAGTGCGAATTCCATGAATAGCAGATAAACTGAAAAAACTGTGAGCCTAAATTTTGGATGTATTGAGTTGGTGAGCCTGATGAGAACATGTGGAGGGAGATACCTTAGCTGGTGGGCTGGAGAAGAACGGGGCCCGATGAGCGAAAGAGCTGGCATTTCATGGGCACGGGGCTGAGGCACGGCAGCCTCCGAGGCCTGTGAAGATCAGGCCTGAATACTGGTTGAGGAAACACCGAGACAGACCTTAGAACTACAATTAAGGTGAACCATTTAGGAAACTCTCACTGGGTGTTAGCACGTATGTGTATTTTCGGAGCACTGCTAGGTCTCCTCTGTAAAACAAGTGTTCAGTCTCAGTGGATTCTCAGTCTTTTGTGTTTGCAAATGGTTTCTCTTACTCTATGTTTTACTTTCTACAGGTCATGATTTAAAAAAAAAAAAAGACCAGGAAATTACTGATGCATAGATAAGGACATCTCGCTAGATGTCTAATGACAGTGTACTTGGTAACGATGGCACTCCTTTCTTCCCCAGTAGCAGAACTACTGTTTAATAGCTGATTATATGCTTTAAAATCTCATGGTAGCCTGTGTGTTTCCTCCTTAGCCATAACGAACTCCCCCCGCATAGCGCTATTGCTTTTCTCTCTTACTTGGAACTGTGACTGAAGACGATTGTCCCCATGTTCCACCCAGGACTCCCCTCGAACCTACAAACTATAATTTCTATACCAGCTTCAGGGTCACTAGTTGCTGATGGCACAGCCACTCCTGCGTGGTCTGGAAGGTCTAAAAGAAGGCAACGGCCTGAGTGAAGTATTAGGTCGTTTTCTTAGCTTGTACTGTATTGAAAAGCAAAATGAACATTTCGCTAGCAGCTTGTGATAGCTGTTTCATCTTAGGTATATTTTGAAACCTTGACATTTCTTTGTCAGACTAATATTTCATATGATTTTCAAAGTTTCGAAATACCACATACATTTCAAGTGTGTGTGGTTCACGGCTGTTTCACTGTGTGCAGTTACAGTTGCAGTTTCTGTTGTGTTTAGCGAGCCTCCCAGGCAGCCCCTGCAGCAGAACCGCAGCTCCAGGGGGTCTTGAGTCCTGCAGTTTCCCCCTCAGACCATGAGTGCTCCTCAGTGACCCTCTGGCTGCATCACGGCTCCTTCAGGGCTGTGTAGTGTTGGGCGTGTCATGGGCATTTCAGAACTAACATCATTAGGACCTGTGGGACATTATTAGTAATTGTTTAATTGAATATTAGTTTATCATTTTTTCTAAAAATACCTCAGCAGCATAGTTCTTCCTATGAATTTCAAAAGCTCTTTTCAAATGGCTCCTCTGAGCCATCTAATAAGGATAAAACAAATGCCGGAACAAGCCTCTTTTGCAAGATATTACTAAAAGAATATCTTTTAAGCCTATCTTTCTATAGGATTACCAGTTTTCATAATATGGAGTGGAATTTTCAGCTGAATATATTCGGAAATGCCAAAACTATTGGGACTTTTTTGAGGGTGACAAAGACAACAGCTCACGTTCCTTTCCGACTCTCCATCCGGTGTCCAGCCAGGGGGCCCATAGCAGCTGTCTGAAGCAAGGACTCCAATAGAAATCATTTTTTTTCTCTCTGAGTAACACAATTAAAAAATGATATTCCCTTCTCAGAGTATATCTAGTATGCAATACTTAATGATAAAGTATTAAAGCACAAACTCCAGTGTAAATATTGAAGAGCCATGATCTCTGTTTACATAATTAATGGAATTGCATAACTATGAAAAAGTTTATGGCAGTTAGTTTTTACCAAGAACCATTATAAGCATTGAGGATTTCATCAATAATTTAATTTTAGTACACGTTCAAAACCCAAATATGATTCTGTTATAAATAAAAAATGGTAATAGCTTTGATAAAAATTGAAGAATGCTGAGTTTCTCCCTGTCAGATAGTCAGAAGAAAACAATTAGGGAAGAACACCAGTGGAGGGCGCTAGCAGAGCCTGTGAGCAACAGAGGCACCAGAGGTCGCAGCGTGGCGGTGGGCGGGGTCGGTGAACCCCAAGCGAACTGGAAAGGTAAGCAGGATTTAGGTGTGGGTAAGAAGTCAGTGAGTCTGGTTAACACTGTGTAGTTTAAGTGTAATTCTGTACACTTGGAGTTTAATTAAATTGAACATGGAATTTAAAAAGAAATATGAGTGAGAAAAGCAAAAGAAAAAGTAGAAAACGATCTAGCAGTTTTCTCTACCTGGTTAAGTCTTCCTGGCAGAGAAATGTTCAAATGTGACTCTGAGGAAAGCTTTTGCTTTTCCAGGTGAGCTCAGAAGTGACCTGAAGAAAGCACTGCTTAGTAGGCTAATCTAAAAAGGAACACTTTTTCTTCCTTTCATTAAGTGGAAATGAGTAAATGGAGGGGTCGGGGGGAAGAGGGGAGAGAAATCCTAAACTGATAAAGCGATTAGGCAAATCAGTGAATTATTGCTGACTCTTGTTGCAGTTCCAAAAGTCACGTAGAAATGTATGCATGTGTGTGTTTAATTGATATAATGATGGAAAATGGGATGGGACTCAAATTCTTCAAAGGCTTATAAAAGGACCCAGAGTCTATAATATGTAACATGCACAGTGTCCAGGATATAATTAAAAATCTCTCAACATACACACAACCAGGAAAACAGGAGCAATTCTTAAGGGGAAAAAAATTCACCAAATGCCAGTCCCAAGGCAGAATTATCGGACAAAGACCTTAAAGCAATTATACCTATGGTCCATGAGGTCAGGGAAAACACATCTGAAATGAATGAAATGGTACAAATTCTCAAGAGAGAAATGGAAAACAGAAAAAGGAACCAACTGCACATAATTAAATGGAAAAATACAATATCTGAAGGGGAAAAATTCACCAGAAGGACTCACTGTCAGAGTAGAGATGATAAAGGTCAGTAAAATTGGAGATAGAACAATAAACAATTATCCAACCTATCAAATAAAAAGATAAAAGATTTTTAAAAAGCTATCTGAGTGGTAGATACCTTTAGATAACATCTAAAGATCTAACATAGTATAATTTTTAGATTCCCATAAGGAAAGAAAAGAATGAAACAGGAAAAATATTTTGGGCAAAAATAACCAAAAAACTCCTCAAATTTAATGGAAGACAAACATTTACAGATTCAATATGATGAGTGAACTAAATAAAGAATAAACTCAAAGGAAAAATCTCTCAACACATAATAATCAAACTTTTAAAGTCTAAAGATAACTAAAAATTTTTAAAGCAGCTGGAGAAAAAAAGCACATTACATGCTGGAGAACGATGCAAATATCCATGAATTTATCCAGAGAAATCATGGAAGCCACAAGACAACAGAGTCACATCTTTAAAGGACTAAAAGAATTTACCAACCCAGCATTCTACATCCAGTGAAAATATCTTTCAGTAATAAAAGTGAAATAAAGGCATCCTAAGATAAAAATATATATATAACTCATCAAGAATAGTCTTGCTGTTATATCCAGAATATATGTATGAAGCACTCGCAGCCCTGGCCAGATAGCTCAGCTGGCATCCCAGTATGCCAAGTTTGCAGGTTCAATCTCTGGTCAGGGCACATACAAGGAGCAATCAATGAATGCACAAATAAGTGGAACGACAAATCAACATCACTCTCTCTCTCCCTCTCTTCTATCTCCCTCTCTTCCTCTTTCTCTCTAAAATCAATCAATAGAACATTTTTAAAAACAGCTCACAGTTCAATATAATATAAACAACCCAATTATGAATAAGCAAAAGATTTAAACAAATTTTTCACAAAGAAGAAATATGAATGGCCAGCACACAGAAGAAAAGGTGCTTCCTAATCACTAGTCCTTAGGGAAATGCAAATTAAAACCATAATGAGACCCAACGACACACCCTTCAGAGTGGCTTAAGGTGTTGGCAAGGATATTGAGCAACTGGAACTTTGTATATTGCTGGTAGGAATGTATAATGGTACAAAGAGTTTGGTAATTTATTTAAAAAGTTAAATATATACCCATCATACATCCCAACTATTCTGTTCTTGGTATTTATCAATAAGAAATACAAACATATGTTGATTTACACAAAAACGTCTAGCTGTTTTTAGCAGCTTCATGTATGGTAGCTATAAACTCAAAACATTCTAGGTATTCATCAATAAAAGAATAAACTATAGTATATTCATATAATAGAATATTACTTAGGCCCTGGCTGGTGTGGCTTAGTGGATTGAGCACTGCCCCACTAACCAAAGGGTCACCAGTTGGATTCCCAGTCAGGGCACATGCCTGGGTTGTGGGCCAGGTCCTTGGGGTGGGGGCACCTGAGATGCAACCACACATTAAGGTTTTTCTTTCTCTTTAAAAAATAAAAATAAAATAATATTACATAGAAATAACAAGGAATAAATTATTGATACATCTACAATATGGATGAACCTCAGAAATATTTTGAATGAAAAAAGCCTTACACAAATATATAGATCGTATAATATCATTTATATAAAATTCTAGAAAATGCCAAGGGCCAGGATGGAGAGAGGAATAGATTACGAAGGGCATTAGGCAACTTCTGATGTGACAGAACTTACTATCTTGATTGTGGTGATGGCTTCAAAGGTGCATACATATTTCAAAACCAATCACTTTACATAGCTGATCATTAATTACACTTAATATACCTTGATAAAGTTATTTAAAAATCAATTAAGAAATGTGACGTCTCCAAATCCTCTCTTTGGTCCTATAGCTGTTAATAGCAGAACCAACTTCAATTCCACATAGGCATTTGAACTTGATACCTGAAAGCATGCTGATAAAATTATGTGGAGCAGTGTGGGACCATTGTTTCAGGGAAAATGGCATGACTGACCAGGCACCAGTGTTCCATTCAGCAAAATATTCTGTAATCAGTGCTGCTGAGATAATTAAAATTTCTGTTTATGCTGGTGTTGATGAGAAATTTTTATGTGTTACTATCTATGAAGTGTGAGAAATGAATTTTTAATTGACTAAGGACCTAGCCAGGCCTCACTGTAGTCATTTTAAACCTGTACAAATAGCAGGTAAGGACAGATTAGAAGGCTCCTGTGATTTGCCTCAAAATACTCTGGAAGAAATTTTTGAAAAATAAACACAATTTGTCCTGGACCTAATAGGCCCATACAGAAATCAGGAGACTATATCAGGGAGTGGATCTTGACATTTTGGGAAGGGGTGAGGGTGAGAAAGCACGAACATAGGGTTGGCTAGGACAGTGTTTATTACTATGTGGGCACACGGGAAAATAAAATGCAATTCTTAATTGTAGTTATAAATTTTTCCCTTACCAATCTTATCTTAAATCGCTGAAAGGTCATTTCAGTCATTTCAGGTCATCAATCACTCTCACTCTTAATATCATGTTTTTAATCACAAATAGAAGTCTTAGGGGGGTTGTCAAATGGTCTTTAATTGAAATATTTTCCCTTGTACTTTTTAACTAGCCAGGCACTCCATGGCACGGCTGCTGATGTCATCTGTGTATCCTGAGGGTGGCGGCCATCCACACTGCAGCCCACAGACTGGATAGTCCCCAGGACCTCTCTAATGGTTCCAGAGAGTTCTCTAGCTAAACATCAGTGCTGCACCTGTCGGGCAGTGTTGAAAATCTCATCACAAGTGCCACAATTTTCCGCCGGGCTTAATGTTTTTTGCTTCTCTCTTCCTTGGGGTGGTTCTTTGAGAGCTCTGGTGATCAGGGTAGAGGCGGAAGGCACAGACTCCACCTGGGCCTGTCCGTTCTGAACAGTCAGTTTCACGGAAATCCTCAGACCCTTCCAATCACTGGTTGCTTTGGCGATGTCATCACCAACCTTTTTGGAAGACAGACCCAAGGGCCAATGAATGGAATAGTCTTTAAATAGTAAAATTCCATTTTTTGCTGTGACTTAACTCTGCAGGCATACAGGGTATGTTCTTCTCAGATAAATTCTAACATATTTCCCTTCTAATTCCCTAAATGTAGATGCTTGATGAATTTCTAGTATTGACTTTGTTTCCCTGTTTTTCATGACTTTAGCTTAAATCTTATCTATCTAAGTTTTAAACTATAACCTAGGTGCAAAGGATTACAAAAAATATAAAAGTCAATACCCATAGTCCTGACTTCTCCTTCTAAATCCATTCCTGTTGTCTACTGTGCCTTTTCACCTGGATGTGTCACCCAGCACCTGAAACTCACCTTGTCTGAACATGCCAACATCCTTCCCCACTGTAGCCCACCCAACCAGCTTCACCTCTGGACTTCCCCCGTTTTTTTGTTCACCATCATTTTCTCAAACGATTGTATAAATTCTCCTATTGCCAGAAGTGTTAGGATAATCTTGATGCTCATATTCAATAGTCACCTGGTGTTACGACTTTTTGTTTCAAAATGCTTTTTGCATTGCCACCTTTATTTCTATATGCTAATTTGTCTTTTCTCATTCATTCGATAAATATATACCAGTGATATCAAAGGCGCCATTGTTGGCCCTGGGGATAGGACAGTGAACAGAACAGACCAAGTCATGCCCTGCTGACTTCATCTGTCCTACGTTGGTGTCAGTCTGTTTCAGCTGGTGCGGGCTCTCTGCTCCATGCAGCCAGCTCGCACCGCGGAAGTGCGCCTTGGCTCACCAGTCCTCCTCTGGCCGCACAGAGGGCTCTGGAAGATGAACCCTGCCTCCTGGAGTTCCAGTTTTCTACAGCCAACAGACCGTCTTAAGCTCCTTACCTCCCCGAAACCTTTGTTCCAGACAAAATGGACTCTTTGTGGGCTCATTCCCATTTCATTACTCTAGCCTTTCAACTTTTCCAGCTATAATTTATTCCTCTCCTCTCTTTTCGTGTGAAATTCTAAATTCCTCCTCCTGTGTGAATTTTTTTTCCAACCTACTTCCACTGACAGACATCTCTCCACTTCTGAATTCATTTAGCACGTACACCTGGCAATTAAATCATGTTTTACCTTAGGGCATTCTTTCTCCAGTCTCAATCAGTGCTTCTTAATTAACAATGAATTTTAAATATATCTGGTAGCAAGAATTTGAAATGACTCTTTCTTTGAGGAATCATTAGTTGTCACCTTTCGTATTCTGTTGTATTTCTACTGTTGCTATAATCAGTCAATCACATGGTTTAAAAAACAGAGGAGGAGGAAACGGTTCCTAACTTATTCTATGAGGCCAGCATTAATGCCAAAGATGAATAATATCTAATAGCAAATATCCAATATCAAAGAGAAAGACACTAGGAGAAAACCACAGACCAATAATCTGCGAAAATAAATAAAGGAAACCTCATTTAAAATGGGCCCAAGAAGCCCTGAAGGGGGTACATCTCATGCATCTACCACTCCTTACAGCCTAAATAACCAGCAGGTAGAAAATCGGAATTATTTTGACAAGGGAGGGCATCAATCACATAGGAATTCTATCTCTTGATTTTAAAAAATGGAGATGTGTCAAGCGTACTAATGCCATGCGGCTGTCCATGCCCAGGCAGAAGTCGCAAAGAAATATAGATTAAAACACTAACATTATAAAATAGAGGGGAAGAAAATGACCCTCGTTTTAGAAGAAGCTTACTCCCTCTTCAACTGAATCCCAAAGAAACTGGCGTGAACTGTGCTGAATGGTGGAACTTGGTATTTCTGTTTGCGCTATTGTCATCTGTTTGCGCTATTGTCATCTGTTTGCTGTTTACATGTGTGGGAGGGGCTCAGTCATGCTTTACCTTAGAAAATTGGCAGAGTTGCCGCTTTTATGCCCTATGCAGAAAAAGCTCAGAACCTGTTAAAGGGATATTAAAGTACAAGTTGTGGAGTACAAATGATAATTAGGGATACAAATAAAAACTTTGATTTGTTAAAAATAAATTTAAATAAGTAGACCAATTAAAGGAAATTGCCCTCCTTAATGTGGGTATACTTTGTCAAATCATTGAAGACCTACATGTAACAAAAAGTTAATTTTTAAAAACCTTTTTAGAGTCTTACATGCTTTGGGTTTTTAAAGAAGATGTTATACTAAGTTCTACTCCATTAGATTATTATAAGACTGAAGGAAAAGATGAGAAAAATTCCCCGAGCCAGTAAGACAAGAGGCTGCCCATGCTCTTGGTCTCAGAAAAGAGCCAAGAGTGTTTCCATCTTGTTAGAAAAAAAGGTGGAGGAGGAAGAACTTCAATTAAAGGAGAAAATATCCATTGAAGGTATATACACTAATAGCGTAGGTGACATTTTAAGAAAAATGTAAAACATTCAATCCTTCCACTCATCAAGACAAAAAAACTATTAGTGATATATTATTTCCTCATTAATTCTTGTTTAGAGACAGGGAAAAAACAGATAGATAACAAATAAATAATAAATAATAGATAACGTTCTTGTTTTTCCAATCTTTGTGTCTAGAAGCTCTTTGGAGAATGGGTTGGAGGTGAACTCCTCTGAAGAGTTTACACTGACAACCAATGGTTGATGGCACCAATCCGGCACCAACAGGAATCCCCAGGGTGGCGTGTGGTGAAGGAGGAAATTTCATTCAATGCAAAGCAGCTCAGTGGTGACACAGCACAGCTGTAAAGACTGCTGGGCCGCGAGTGCACCCTGGGGCCAACCCCGTCTCATGGCAGACAGCTCAGCTCCTCTTGGTCTGCTCTGCGCTGGTCTGCCGTGTTCTGTGCCCCTCTGCTCTGGCCGGCATGGGCCTGCTTTGCCCTGCTCTGCTGCACAGGTTCAGACGGCAGAAACACAGTGCGGGTAGACAGTTCAGTGCAAAGGCACCTATGTGGACATGGCTGTTAGGCTGTTTGTTTTGTTTTTTGAGTCCAGTTAGCCACCGGGAGCCCTTTTTAGTAGGTATCTTCTTTCTCAAGGTCCACAGTAGTTAACCACAAGTTCTGATGTTTTTGTTAGGAAACTATTGTCACCTATTTTTACCCAGGGCTCAGCCCAATTCTTGTTGGTTTCAGTTTCTCCCATCTGCTACTAAATGGTTAGACAAGGTGACCCTTTGTTGACCTTATTACCATTCTTGTCACTACTGCAAGAAAACTCTGGGCCCTACCTGGTTTAGGCAAGGCGATCCCTCCTTCTGCTTTTGTCTGGGAAGTCAGCACATTCCGCCTGACCTGCCTTCACCCTCCCAGCCCTGGATTCAGGCATCTATCGAAGTTTAACTGACTTGCAAATGTTTTTACAGGTGGGAGGTAGCAGAGTGAAACTTAAATAGAGTATTTATATCTGTTTATCTCTCTCTACTTCTTTGCTCTTAATTACCACACTAAGTTTGGTACTGATACATATATTCATTTCCAAAGGGAGATTATAAAGTAATGAAATGAGGTTTTCTGTGTGGCTTGTGAAAAGTCTGTAGGTAGTGTGCATGTCATACAAATGGGAATATATGTGCAATACTTATTCTTGATTAGAAAGGTTTCTTATGGGTTTTTTTCAGGGGAACATTGGTCGGTGCTCTACTGAAACACTTCAAGTTTCATGTGCTTTTAGATCTTGACTAGTGAAGAACTGCACGTTTTATAACTAAAGATTTTTAATCCACAAAATACTATCTTGCCATTGGGAAGTAACTGGACAAAAGAAATGTGTGTTATTTCTAATAGAGGGTACAAATAAAACATTAGAGAGCTTAGCTCCTACACAGACAATAAAAGAATTAATTGCACCTGTTTAATTGTATCTCCAAGTACCTTTCAGAAAAAGCCACATTTGGCCCTGGCTATGTGTCAGTTGGTTAGAGCATGGTCCCAGACACCAAAACGGTTGCCGGCTAATCCCCTGCAGACCCAGGTTGAGAGTTCGACCCTCAGTCAGGGCACCTATGGAAGGCAACCAATCGATGTTTCTCTCTCACATCCATCTTTCTCTCTCTCTCTCCCTTCCTTCCTCTCTCTCTCTAAAAAAAGAATTCAATAAAACATATTATTGGATAAGGATAAAAAAATAAAAAAGAGGAAAAAGGAAGCAATTTCCAAAGGAGAGAGCAAGGGAGGGTATTTTCATCATTCCATATTGGTATGGTGAACTGCAAACAAACCAAAAGGTGGAGAGGTTGGGCCTGCATCAATTACTGAAAAGAAATAACAACAAAAATAAGGTTCTAAAGTTTCAGAGTCCTAGAAAGAGTACTAAAATTTTCAAAGTGCTCTGACACATATGATCTCATTTGACCGTAATGATCCATGCAGCAGTTTACAGAGAAGGGAGCTGTTGCCCAGAGCACCAATATCCTGCGAACAGTATTTCACACTTAATAAATAAACGGCAGGGGGCACAAGTAATCTGAATATTACTTCCTACCTAGTTCCTGAATGGCAGCACTGACTTCACAAATGAAGTTTGTTGGAGGTTTTTTTTTGGGGGGGATAATATAAACAAAAAATACAGGGGTATTTTTAGGTCAAATTATTAATCAAAGTAATTCTCATGGGTTTTTACTTAGTACATAACCAGCTCTCAGGGATCATATGGAGATAACAAATGATGGACAAAAAGAAAGCAGTCACAAGATCTTATCACACTTCTAAGTTGTTAAAGACAATATTCATTTATTCAACAAATATCAGTTGAACAACTACTACATGCCAACCACTGCGTTAGATGGTGGGGATCCCACGGTAATGCGTATGAAAAAAGGGGTTCTATGAAAGTGACCTCACAGGGTGATCTGATCACAAATTCCTCACTGGGCAGGTCATGGTGGGTGATCATACCCCAGGCATATCATTTTTTATTTTAGTGAAAGATTTATCTTTGCCTTAAGCAAGCCCTATCCATTATTTCTATGCATTTAGATTTGAAATAAGAAACAAGCACCCTCACGAGAACACATGATCTTAACCATCCTGTAATCTAACCCAGCCTTACCCTTTCCCACTTCCATGTAAGCGCAGGTTACCAGTGGAGGCCAGGGTACCAGTCTCATGGTCATGTCTCTGTGACTAGTCTGTCACTCAGCAACGATTAGCTACCACTCTGGAGCAGATGCTATTGATGCCTCACCCATTTCCTCTTGGCACATGGATAAGACCTGGCCTACCAGATCCCATTGCAGGACCTGTGGCTCTTCCTGAGCACCTTGTCTTGGCTCACATGGAATATAACAGCCCTGGGAGCCGCCCTCACTCAGTCCATGAAGTAGCCCCTGCCTTTGCCCTGGTTTGATTCCCTGACTCCCAGTCTCACCTGAAAGCCTGTGTTGCCTTGTGCCTAGTCCATCTCTCAGATCCTCAACCCCGTTAATACCCTGGGTTACCAGTCCCCCCACCCCAACTGGAGCCCAGCCTAGATTTCTGGGCAGGATTCCCCATCATCTTTATGGTGGGATGTAGGTGTTGGTTTCTCTCGAAAGCAATGATACAAATAATTGGGGAGGATGCGGGGAAGCACGGTGTACCTCTGGCCCCACTGGCAGTGATGATAATGGTGCTGGAGTGGCCTCTGGCTTGGGACTCAGCTCTGGCCTAGGGACTCCTTGGCGCCTCCTGTGGCCAGATCTAGTCCCTTTGACAGGTCTGTCTACTCAACTAACCACGGGCGCTGGGTCTCAGTAGTTACAGGAGTTGCCAGTTTGCACAACCACAGGAATAACCTGACCATTCTGTGGCCCATCTCTCCCTGGTACTCAAGGTCAGTTTTCTTGGCTAGTTGGATATTTTCTTTCCGCGGGTTCCAGTTTCATGGTTCTCTCAATCGGTTCTCAATTCTCAGACAGACTGGGGCAGGGACATGGGGGAAGGGAACAGGTGGCACCCTTCCTCAAAGCCACATCGTCATTTGAGTACACGTGGAAAAGGCACCAAGACGCAATGCACAGAGAGGATGTTAGTGGCAGTCAGACTGGCAAACGTTCCACCTGGCTGTAAAGGCTGCGTCCCCCCCACCTCCACCCCCCATAAACAGATAGAGTCTAGGGTGAGGTGGGGCTGTGTGTAAGGGGGCGTGACCTGAGAGTCATTGAAAGGGCCCAGTGGGGCGGGGCTGGCCTGGTAGCGGGCGTGATAGTTGGGTGGAGTGGGCGGAGTCAAAAAGCAGTGGAGAGGGCTGGTTGGGGAGCAGCACCAGCCTTTTGATTTCGTTGGTAGAGCTGTTGGTGGCCCGTTGAGCAGCCATTGGGAAGGTGGGCTGGGACCTTGGGGAGAGTCATTCATATGAAGGCTGGGTCCAGCTCTGCAGAAAGCAGGAATACGCAGCCCAAATTGAAATTAATGACTGCCCCAGCTTGGTTCTTCAGTAAAGAGACAGCCTGTTCTCTCACTCTGCTCTACAGAACCGAAATCCAGTATTCCTTTTGTTCTCAGTATCTTACAGCACCAACTCCAAATTTGGGCAAGATACCGAACAACATTTCTTCTCAGTCCAGCCGTGAGATTTGCTGATACTAATAACTCTATTTACATGTTTACAGTTTACTTTCTCTGAGCCTTCAATAGTTTTTTTTTACCTGTAAGAGGATCCTATTAACATGTAAATATTCCTTGGGGTGGTCAAGGTACCTCTTAACAAACAGATGAAAATTGGCCTAAATAAGAAGACCGTGGAGGAGAGTTGTGTGGGGAGACAATACAAACGATTTGCCTCTCAACTAGTTCTTCTGAATTGTCCATGGTGAAGGGCCAGTTTGTTCTGTTTTTAATTTCCAATCTATTGTGTACTTGTACTTTTGTAAAATACTAGACAAATTATTTACTAGATAGATACAATGAAAAATCAGATATAATACAAACCCAGTTTTTAAAGTTAAAGACAGCACGATGAAACTGCATTTTAACTATCATTAGAATAAATACAAAGAAAAGAAAAGAATTTTAAATCAATACACATTCATTAAATGTATATAGGTGGTTACTATAGAGAATTTCTATTATACTTCTAACATTTTGTCTTTGCACAACTGTGCTCCTTCTTAGTTTATCTAATGTAATTTTAAGGTTTATGATACTCTTTGTAGGGGGTAAGGTTTATCTAAATGACTTTCATATATTAAAAACTCAGTAGAGAACCTAGTCTCACAGAGTTAGTTGATTGCAACATAAGAAATTTTTAAAATAGTTTCAGCATGTTCAAGATAACTCATTTTTAATTTTCATCCAAAATAAAACAAGTGATACAATATTTTCAAAATTCACCTTCAATCTATCAATACTTAGTTCCACAGTTTGCTTTGAAAGTTATAGTTACATTTTAAGGAGACAGTTACCTACAAAGGAGTTCCCATGTCCTTGTAGGTAACTATTTTAGCTGATTTCTCAAAAGAAACCTTGCAGGCAAGAAGAGGCTAGAAAGAAGTGTTCAAAGTCACCAAAGGCAGGGACCTACACCCAAGATTATGCAGCAAAGCTGTAATTTAGAATGAAAGGGCAGGTAAAGTGCTTCCTACATAAGGTAAAGTTAAAGGAGTTTGTCATTGCCAAGTCTTTATTATATAAAACATTAAAGACATGGATCTGCCCTTTGACCCAGCAATTCCACTGCTAGGGTTATATTCTAAGAACCCTGAAGCACCAATCCAAAAGAACCTATGTACCCCAATGTTCATAGCAGCACAATTTGCAATAGCCAAGTGCTGGAAGTAACCTAGGTGCCCCTCAGTAAATGAATGGATCAAAAAACTATGGTACATTTACACAGTGGAATTCTATGCAGCAGAAAGAAAGAAGGAGCTCCTACCCTGTGCGACAGCATGGACAGAACTAGAAAGCATTATGCTAAGTGAAATAAGGCAGGCGGTGAAAGACAGATACCATATGATCTCACCTTTAACTGGAACCTAATCAACAAAACAAACAAGCAAAATATAACCAAAGACACTAAAATTGACAACAGGCTGACAGTGACTAAAGGGGAGAGAGGAGGGAATTTCAGGGGAACAGGGGAAGAGTTTGCAGGAACAAGTATAAAGGATGCATGGACAAAAACTAAAGGGGGTGGAAACGAGAGGGAGGTGAGGAGGTCTGGGAGGTGGGCTGGGATGGGGGTAAAAGGCAGAAAACTTTACTTGAACAACAATTAAAATAAAAATTAAAATGAAAGAGACTTATCTAAGAAAAACAGATGAAAAATATGAATAGTAAAATGACAATGAACTTATCACTATGAACAACTGAACCTAAAAAGAAACAAAAACTAAGCAAACAACTAGAACAAGAACAGAATCACAGAAATGGAGATCACATGGAGGGTTATCAGTGGGGAGGGGGAGAGGGCAGAATGGAGGAAAAGGTACATGGGATAAGAAGCATAAATGGTAGGTACAAAATAGACAGAGGGAGGTTACTAATAATATGGGAAATGGAGAATTCAAAGAACTTATATGTATGACCTGTGGACATGAACTAAGGTAGGAGAATGCTGGTGGGAGGGGATGGTGCAGGGAAGAGGGGAATAAAGGGGAGAAAAAATGGGACAACTGTAATAGCATAATCAATAAAATATATTTAAATAAGAAACTTATAGTTACATTTCAATTAGTTTTATAAAAAGAGCCATGATTTTCTTATATGTGGAGCTTCTATTAATGAAAAATAAACTTGAAATCATGCTGTCAAATTTATCTCTATAACTTTTCAGATTGGCAATATTCAGATAATAACTTTCCTTGACAGTCATTGGTAAATTGTGGAAGATGCCAAACAAGTGTAAAATGATTCTTCAAAGCTTCTAACTTTTGTTTTGACCTTTGGTTATGTATTGCTCGGCAAAACGTGTTGCCACACCTCCTCACAAGGAAGCCTAAACATCAGTGAAGATAATGATGAAAACCGATAAATGAGCAAGACTGACTACCCAGTTTACAGGTAAAAAAGTTAGAACCAAAGTAGTTTCTTATTTTTTGGAAACATGAAGAATTCATCTCATAGTTCAGATATTCCTGATGCAATTTTTCCACTCCATGAAGATCCTAACACACCATGCATTGCCAGCTATGACTCAACTTCCATATTATTACATTATAACAGGAATGATCTTAAATTCACCCCATTGGGTTTTGCTGTGTCACTAAACATAGTTGTTAGTTCTGCTGACATGTTTCACAACAAGGCTTTTCTCAGTGAAGGATGTTGTAAACTGATTATAGTCAGTTGCAAGCTCTCAGTATGGGTAACCTAAAATGTTTTTAACTCACTGCAGGTATGCCGTCAGAACGAACTCCTACACAAAACTTGAATTCCAAAGCACATTTGTCACAATGTAATCAATTCTTCATAGTTTTATTCAGTTCAGAGCTAGTTGTTTATAAATAATGAAGCCGGAAAAATACATATATTTTTTCATTATTATGTTCAAATTGCATAATACCAAAAAAATTCTCTTCGGTAGCAATATCGGTGCAGCTGTCAGTTGCAGTGAAGAATGGGTTGCTGGGTCTTATATCTTAATAGCTAGTTTCTAAACACATCAGATTGGACAGTGGTACTCGAATCCTGTGTTTCACCCAGTGCTCCTAAGCAAACATCCCCGGTACAATCTTTTGTTAATCACTCAAGTGATTATACATGGTTTTTCAGTCTTAGCAACCTGACGAACAATTGTACACGAACCCCCCAAAAGCTTCAATGTTTATATATATAATACCAAACATGTGCTTCTGTCAGCCTTTTAATTCAAAACTTTCAGAGAATTCTTTTCTGTTTTGAATTTGTTTGCTAAGTAAATGTCACCTAAGAACCAGTTTCATTCATGACTTCATTAGTCAGTGCTTTTCCACAAATTACACTATGGGTCTGTCACTTTCCCATACAAATTTACTTGCCTAATGTAGCTACTAAATACGTGTGTGCATTTATACTAAAAGTCTTAATTACAATCAAAGTGATTACTAAAAACAATAAATGATAAGTGAATCATATATGCATACAAATTATATAATGTTGGATTGTAGTTGCCAAACCTAGACAGACCCACAGGTCCTCCTATGTGTGACAAGTACACAGCTTGTGTTGTGTCTCCCTTTGGGACACTTGTCTGGAAATATTTTTGGTTGTCACAACTGAGAGGAAGAGCAAGCATTACCAGCATCTAGTGGGTAGAGGCCAAGGATGCTGCTAAAACATCCTTCCGTGCCCAAAACAGTCCCACAACAAAGAATTATCTGGCTCCAGATGTGGATAGTGTCAGGTTGAGAAACAATGATTTAGTTACACATTAAAGTGCCAGTGGCTCTGTCTCGCAACTTTACACAAGTTGAGATGGAGCAGAGCTCCTCTCTAGCCATCATCAAATGTAATTAAAAGTTTATCTCCTTTAATACCTGTAATAGTTGCAGTGCAGATCAGACAAAGTTTCTTTCTGTTTATTGCTTCAAGTTCCATTCCCACCTTAAATTATTTAAGAATGGCTTCGGTAATTCCTTCTTACGGAATGTCAAAGCTGTGACTTCAGATCTGTTTAGAGTCCATAATAGGAACACTAGCCACGATGACATATTCACCTGGAACCCCAAGGAAGGCTGAAGTAAAGCCCTCTTTCCCCCCCACAGTGTGTCCTACGGCTGTGTGGCTGAAGAGTCTATAAACCTCCTGAAATCATTTTTGTTGTCGCTCCCGTCCAGCATTAACTGTAATCTGGCACCTGTAATTCCAAGGACTGTGGCAGTAGATGCTGAAGCAATACTGTAGAGGTAACGTGCTTCCCTTTCAAACCAACTTCGAAGTTGTTAGCTGGAGGGATCCTGCACTGTGTTAAATACTGTGCAGTAGCACAGGAAGATCCAGTGCAGCCTTCCTGAGAGAGAGTCTTGATTGTCCTCTCGACATTCTAATGATCTTAATGTTTCCCCCATGGTAACCCCTTCTGGTGCTGTTTTTTCCAAGTAATGGCAATGGGCAAAGCATGGTTCTTTCCCAGCTCCACTCTGTGTGGGAAGTCAGAGCACTGTTGGAGCCCAAGCACGGAGCCCAGACCCAAGTCTTATTGAGACATAATTGACATACAATACACTTCACATATTTAAAGTGTCCAGTTTGATGAGTTATAGCTTATGTATATATCTCTGCAACTGTGATTGGATAGTAAGAAGCTAGGAAAATGCCTGGGCAAGTAGAATAGGGAAACTGAGACAAAAAAAATTAAACAATGCCAAATAGTTTCAGCAACTTATAGGCAGCTAGTGAATTGCAAGATCTGACCTCCCCTAACCAGGGACACTTGAGAGTGAATGGTTTATACCTCTCCTCTCTAAAATAAGAATGCATAGCTTAAGTCACCCTGGTCTTGGAAATAGAAAACAGAGACCCAATTAATGCCATTTGTGTCAGCCAAACCCAAGGACAGAAGAAGTCAGGGGAATAAATAACAAAAACCCCATTAAAAGCTAAACAGACCCAAGATACAAGTAAAACAGTATAACAGACCAAAGAATATTTCCAAACACTCTTATGTGCTCATTTTGATGCATCAGCATATTAAAAATACACCTGGAAGGGTAATGAATATTCTGCTGAAACCCTCCCCTAAGATTCTCACCAACAGAAGAAGGATCAAAAGCCCTCAGGATAAAGATTCAGTGCGGGTTCACTCCAGAGCACGCCCTGCCCCTTCCTGAGCATGAACGTTTTACTTCCTCTTAAACCCTAGAGGTCCCCAGGAGACTTGCAGCCAGAAGCACAACGGGCCGTGGCAGCTCCACTCAGGCTCACCCCCGATCCTGGCTCCAATGAACTAAATGTGGCCCCACACTGGCTCACTCCCATAACATTTCTAAGGAGCCAAAGCAGAGCACTGCCCAGGCTCTCTCTTGTTCCTTCTTCTGCCGTAAGCCCCTCCTTTGTTCCGCTGTGCCCAGCTCGAATAAATATACTCTCAAAATCACCTGCACTCATGTTGTGAAAACGTTCCTACATGAAGTCAAGAACCTACACACCAGGGGCTGGCCTGAGGCAGACCTGCCTGTCCAGTAGCGCAACCATCGCCACATTCAAGGTAATGAACATCACCCCTAGATGTACCCTCTGGCCCCCAGGTAGGGGCACGATTAATTTCATCCTATTCTACCTGTTTTCAAAGTGGTTCTCCCATTTTATACTTTCACCAGCAATGTATGAGGATTCCAGTTGCTGCATATCTTTGCTAGCACTTGATATTATAACTTTTTAATTTTAGATATTTTTAATTTGGTTTTTGTGTGGTTATGTAGTGCCATCACACTGTCGTTTAATTATCATTTCCCTGATTGATGTTGCTGAGTGCCTTTTCCATGCACATGACCACCTCTATAGTTTGGCAGAGTGTTAGTGTTAGCAAACAACTGGTGGGGTCCAACTGCTCGTCGCCAACACACAAAACTCTGGAGGCAGAATTTGGCACTGGAGGCAGGTGGGCAGCTGCCTCCATGGCTTCCCATGCATGGGGGTCAGTGTGGGAACTGCCGTCCAGCCATGCTCCTCGGGCCACCAGCCTGAGCCTCTTTTCCTCCCTTCTTACCGGACCAGTGCCTGCTGTGCTCTAGGCAGGCTCTGGAGTGCTTGGGGTGGGGGGGCTCGAGGAGGGGCTCAAGGAGGGGCCCCAGGAATGTTCCCAGGACACAGAGTCCCAAGGCTCAGGGCCCAGGAACTCCAGCCCACAGCAGGCAAGAAAAGGGGGAGAATCCAAGAGGACAACATTTCTGCGTGCTTTCCCTTTAAAAGGCTTCTGCCCCACCCAGAATCCCCTGCACAGCCAGCACGGGTCTCCCTGGTTGCCAGGGCCAGGTGTGCTGGTTTGGCAGCCACACTGCGGCTGCTACGCCTGGGCCATCCTTGGTGCTTCCCAACCTCTCCCTTATTTCCGGGTGGAGGGGGATCCTCTGTTACATTAGGCCAAGTCTTTGGTCCTTAGAAAGAGTTGTCTTTCTTATTATTGAGGTAGATTTCTTGCTATGTTGTGGATATAACACACACACATAATTACTCCTCATCTGTGACTTGCCTTTTCATTTTTTAGTGGTATATTTGCTGAGCAGAAATCTTAAATTTTATGGGCCCGGCTTATCAATTATTTCCTTCTATGACTAAGTTTCTATTGTCGTGTTGTAGTGAGGGCTACGAGGTACAGAAGCCTCTTCCCAATCTGCCATCTCAGGACGTGGAGCTAAGACTACAGCAAAGTCTACTGCTGTGCAGTGTTAAAATGTTACACAAATGCAGAGCAACCACTGCGAATGAACTGTTACAAAATTTCATAAATAAGATGATAATCTGAAGAGTATGCAGGTGATTATTAGTTGATAATAGTCAGATGAACCTTTCAAGAGTTCCCCCCGCCCCTCACCCTTCCAGCTTCCCTCTGGACTGTCAGAAAGGGCACAACCTACTGCTGGGAAGAGAAACATTTCTACGGGAGCTCTTGGCATCCCAGAACTCCTGACTTTTTAAAAAAAGATGTTATTTGTTTTAAGAGAGAGGGGAAGGGACTGGAGAGAGAGAGAGGGAGAGAAACACTAATGTGCAAGAGATACATCAATTGGTTGCCTCTAGTATGTCCCCAACTGGGGACCTGGCCCGCCACCCAGGCGTGTGCTCTGACTGGAAATCCAAACAGCGACCTTTGGTTTGCAGGCCGGCACCGAGCCACACTAATCAGAGCAGAACTCCTGTTTTTTTTTCAATCTGCTTGTATGCTTTGCTGTCAAACCACATTTTGCAGACATCTTTGGAGTTTAGATAATGCCCTGTGTCACTTGGCACAGTCAGCAGGCTGTGGGTAATTGAAGTAGTGGGCTTGGGGAGGGAATCTTCCAAGAAGGCCAGAAGAGGAGAGCACGCACTCTAGTCAGAAGCCAGGGGGGTAGGTAACCTGAACGTGCCCTTAAGGCTATTAACGGGGTGCTTTGCAATGGCATCTTCATCAGCCATGGAGCAGGAAAAAATGCCTCACTGGGGCAGGGCCAGAACTGTGGCATGGGATGACAGTTTTCCTTACTCTTCCAAATGGATTAACTGGCTGCACCGAGACAGAGCGTACCTGCTCGTGTCTATTCTCTGTGCCAAAGGCCAGGAGCTACTACATCTGAGGGAATAAATGAACCACTTGAAATGAAACAATATTTGTGTGGGAGAGTCGTAAAGAACCAGTCTACTGGTCTCACCTTGAGTGATGTCCTGATAAAGACCACAAGTCCCTCTGAGCTGCAAGGGGCAGATGCCACTTCTAATTTCTCAGTCTCTATGTTTAGGACTTGAGTCTAGGGGGCGAGCCCAGAGATACCGGCTAAAGCTTCTGTCCACACTAGGGGGCCTGGAACCCTGCCTTGCCCCAGGAGAGACCTACCAAAAGCCGGTGGAGCCCTGGCAGCCCAGGGCCTGCTGAGCTGCAGGAAAAGCCCCGCCCACCCGCCAACCTCCACATCGCCCAAGGCCAGCTAAGGGGCTGCCAGGTGCCAGGGCCAGGGATACCCAACCTGCACGGGGCCCTGGGGCACAGAGGCAGAGCTTTAAGAACTTTCCACCTTTCAGTCCCCGCGTAGGGGGATGTTCTGAAGAACTGTTCGTGGGAGACATCTGACACAAGAGATGAGAACAACGACGCCCACAGCAACACGGCCTCGACAAGCACCACGCCAGCGCAGCGCTAACATCTCTAACCGATGCTGCAATCGAACCCAAGGCCTGCGTTTACATCTAGTGACATGTTCGGGGAGAGCCAAATAAAGGTCTTCAGGATAATTAATGATATCATGTGATAAAGAGGCTGTCTACAAGAAAAAAGTGACAGAACTTAGACATTTAAAAGTTCAAGCCGGAGGACCCGAGCCTCCCTGTGTTCTTTTGTGACTGGGATTCCACTATGCATTCCAACCTGACCAGCGGACTAATGTGAGTTCTGACAAGAACAAAGGAGGCAACAGACTCTGAGTCTGGACTTTCAGAACGAAAACAATAAAGGTGCTGTTAACTAAGATTTTTTTTAAGAATCTGTGTGGGTAGAATGGATTTTGGCATAGAGATTTGAAAATTCACTTTGAAGCATGCTAAGTTTGGGATGGGTAGGAGGGTATTTTTGCTAGACTGAAATTTGCTCTGTGCCACAATTTGACATGTTGCTGTCATGTTCTGTTATTAGAAGTAAACATGCTTACAACCTCCAGGATGAAGAAACCGGCATGTTGTTAAGATTAGTTGCATAGATAGTAAACGGATCAGTCAAGAGATCATAGGGAAATTACTGTCCCATGGAAAAAGTCAAGTCCTAATGCCCATATGTGTCTCACTTTGTAGATTTGTATGTTCAGTGGGTTAAACATGTATCTTGAGTGAAAGGGTATAAATAAGGGGTCACTATAATGTGTTCTGCATCTGTTTAGAAATATAACTTTAGGCAAACTTTCTAGCCCCTTTTCTCTGGGGCCCTGGTGAGAGAACACATTAGCTGTATTGTTGGGAAGGATTACTTTGAGTAGAAGAAATGCACACCTTGCTATGCACACCTATGCTTTTAAACTGGGATTTTTGTAACCTTTGCTTCTGACACAGAAAATTGTTTCCTTGATATGATGTGTAGCACAATGTATTGATATGCAGTCAAGGCTCCACTGGACACAAAAAGGCCAAAATAAATATAGCTGACTCTTGCACAATATGGATTTGAACTGCAGGGGTCCGCTTAGCGGCAGGGGTTTTCCAATATACACAGTTGGTCCTGGTCCCTGATACCCCTGGGTCTCACATTTGCAGATTCAATCGATCTCAGATGGAAAATGGTACAGTTGATCCTTGATATATGCAGGGTTAGGGGTACAGAGCCCCATGTGATCAAAAATTCATATGTAACTTTACTCTCCTAAAAGTTAGTTTTTCCTAGGTATCCACAGAGGATTCATTCCAGGACCCAGGTCCACAGATGCTCACGTGCCTGACATAAAATAGCCTGGACTGGTGCACACAGTCAGCCCTCTGCATCCACAGACTACCAGCTGTGGATAGAAAGCAGCACAGGTATCAAAGGACCTGCACAATTCAAACCTGTGTTATTCTAGGGTCAATGATAATTCCTCAGATGCATTTCTCTGTATGAATTGCTGCACAGTGAGGAAAATACGTGATGGGATTGCAGAACAAGCACTGAGGATGAATTAGCTTGAAGTTCATGAACAAATTGTAAGAGTGCCCAAGTGTTTGCTAGTTAATACAGCTCAGGTAAAACTTTTTAAAAGCATACTCTTCCCCATCCTCCTTTCTCCTCACCTCTACCCAAGTCTGTCAGAAGATATTTAGAGAAGGTGTAATTTACTCTGGGAATGATAGAAGAAACATCTAAGGGGGACACCAGCCTTGATGAAACTCCCAATTTCTTTGATATACCTTTATGTTTTATTGTCAAATATATTTTGAAAAATCTTTGGAATTGAGAAACAGCATTGTCTGAAAACTCTTTGCTTACTCCCAAATCATGAATAGATGGTATTGCTCCTATATTTGATTTCTTAGTTGTCTTTGGCTAATATGTAGAACACAAGTGACTTTTGTGATTGACCTTGATCCTATGCCCTTGCTAACTGTTCTTAGTAATTCTAGTAATTTTAACCATAGATCACTTACTTAGTATTTTCTTTACATAGTCATATAGTCATATTGTCTGCAAATTAAACAGTATTATTTCATTCTTTCAAAAATTTTTGTCTTTTTTCTTACTACACCGCCTAGGATCTGCTGTACAGTGGTGAATACAAACAGCAAAATCAGACACCTTTTCCTTATCTGCGATCTCAGGGCAGGTTTTCTCAAGAATAACTCTACTGAAATTTAGGGCAACGTAATTCTTTGTTTAGCAGAATCTCATGTGCACTGTAACATGTTTAGCTGCCCCCCTGGCTTCTCACACGCTACAGGCTACTAGCATCCTCTCCCTCCTCAGTGATGACAACCAAACACGTCTCCAGACATCGCCAAATATCTCCTGGGGGACAAAAAAATCACCCCCCAGTTGAGAACCACTGCTGGGAAGAACATGTTCAATATATCAGCACTGAGTATGATATTAACTATAAGAATTCTATTTTTAAAATTCTACTATGGAAAATTTCAAGCATAGAGAATATTACATTGAACACTGGTATGTCCACAACCATTCCATCATAAATATTTTACTACCTCTGGTCTGGTACATATCTACCCATCTATCGATCTTTCTTTCCATTTATCAATCTAGCTTATTTTTAAACACATTACAAAATAAATTACAGATACCAGTACACTGCTTTCTAAATACTTCAGTATGCATATCATTACCTAAATGTTAATATTTATATATTATTACATATTTTTTCTTTTCAGGAAACATTTACATATAATGAAGTCTTAAGCAAACATTCATGGAATTTTGACAAATGCATACATCTATATTACCCAAACCCTTATCGAAATATAAAATGTCCAGGCCAGTGTGGCTCAGTTAGTTTGAGCATTGTCCTGTAACCAAAAGGTTGCAGATTCCATTCCCCATGGGGCACATACCTAGGTTGTGGGTTTGATCCCCAGTCAGGGCACATATGTCTCTGGTCCAGGTGGGTGTGGGAGGCAACCAATTGATGTTTCTCTCACACTGATGTTTCTCTCTGTCCCTCCCCCTTTCTCTAAAAAAGCAATGAAAAACTGTCCTCAGGTGAGAATATATATATATATATATATCACTACTGTCCCATAGAAATATAATGCAAATTACATAAGCCACATATTCAGTATAATTAAGAATTTCTATTAGTCAAATTTAAAAATAAAATGAAACCACTGAAATTTACTTTACTAGTATATTAAGTAAATTATCTAAAATATTGCTAATGAGATGTTTTACATTTTTTTCTTCCCTACTAAGTTGTAAAAATCTGGTGTGTATTTTATACCTAGAGCACAGCTTGATGCAGACTAGTCACACAGTGCTCAACAGGCCCACGTGGCCAGTAGTCCTATCTTGGACAGCACGGTATAGAACCTTTCCAGTCCACAGAAAAGCTCCTTATGCCACTTCCGGTCAATCTCCATACCCACCTCCTTGGAGGCAGCCATTGTTCTCTCCCTCCATCATCATTCAGCATTGCCGAATTTACATACTAGAAATTCATGTAAATGGAATTGACAGTATGCAGTCTTTTGCATCTGGCTTCTTTCACTCATGCTGTTTCTGAGATTCATGTGTTCTGTTACCTATTATCGGTTTATTCCTTTTGACTACTGAGTAATGTGATACACATACACACACCACAGTTTACTTATTTTCCTATTGATGGATACCTGTGATGTACTCAGTTTTTGGATATTATAAGTAAAGCCGCTCTGTACACCCTTATACAAGAGTTTCTTGGGGGAATGTATTTCCTTTGGAGTAAAGATCAGAATTGCTGTGTCATAGGGAAGTTGTGCGATTGGTTTGGTAAGAAACCACTAACCCTTTTCCAAAGTGACCTTTCACATTTTAAGCTCCTATCAACAATTATATATTCTGATTCATACACAGAATAATCTATCAATTTAACTGCTTTTGTTTATACATAATGGTATCTCATTGTGGTTTTAATTTGCATTTTCCTAATGGCACACAGTGTTAATAAACATCGGTCATTCGTGCATCTTCTGTCCTGAAATGTCTGTTCAAGTCTTATGCCCATTTTAAAAATTGGGTTGCCTTTTTAATTAGTAGTTTCCTTATATATCCTAAATCTCAGTCTTTTGTCAAATGTGAATTACAAATATATATTTTTCCCAATCTATGGTTTGCTATTTGATTTCTTTTTTCTTTTTAATTCTCACTCAAGGATATGTTTATGGATTGTAGAGAGAAAGGAATGGACAGACCAAGAGTGAGAGAGAAACAACTGGTTGCCCACAGTACGCAACCTGACTGGGGGCGGAACTGGCGCGGGGCGATGCTCCAGCTAACTCAGCCACCTGGCTAGGAGGTCTTAAAGTTTGTTGAAGTCTACTTTACTATTTCTTTTTTTTTTTATAATCATTGATTTCTGTTTTTAAGAAATCAGTGCCCATTCCCAAGTCACAAAGCTATTATCTTTTATTTTTCTTCTGAAGGTCTCATTGTTTTAGGTTTTATAATTAGCTTTATGACCATTTTGAATTAATTTTTCTGTATACTGTGAGGGGGGTCAACTTTTATTTTTTCCCATATGAATATTTAATCATTCTTGTACAATCTGTTGAAAGTGTCCCTTTTCCATAGGGTTGCTTTGGCACCTGTGCTGAAAACCAAATGACCACGAGTGGGCTGGCCATTCTGCTCCGCACCCTATTTTGCCCCACTGATGTAGATGTCGATCTCTACTCTGTATCACACTGTCGTAAGAGCTGCAAGTTTATAGTATAGGTCTTGAAACTACTCATTCTAATCAACTTTGTTCTTATTTTGTAAGATTACTTGAGATACTATACATTCTTTATATTTCCATATAAATTTATAATTTGTCCATTTCTATCTAAAAAAGCCCAGTTATTATGACTGGACAGCATTGAATCTGTAGAGTTCTGGAGAACTGACATTTTGCAAGTTCTCTTCCATCCAGCTCTTTTATTAAAAAATATGGTGTATATACATATATATATATATATATATATATCTTTAATTTGTACTAAAACATTTGTAGTTTTTAGCATACATGTTTTGCATACATGTTGTTAAATGTATTCAAATATGTTGTTTGTTGGTGCTATAGAGAATGGAAGTTAAAATTTTATTTTCTAATTCTTTAATGCTAATAAAAATAATTCATTTTTATATAATAACCTTATATGCCTCACAAATTATATTATTTAATAGTTGAAGATACTGTAGGCTTTTCTGTATCAATATCATATGCAAACACAGGCCATTTTATTTCTTCTTTTATCTTTTTACTGCCTTTTGCACAGATATAAGGTTAAATGTTGAGTTTTCTTTAAAAATCATAAATGGGTTTTGAATTTTGTCAAATGTTTTTCCATGCCAATTTTTAAAATATTTTTTATTTAATTCTTTTTCAACTACAGTATTCTGTCTTTACTCCCAACCCAGCCCACCCCCTATGTTGAAAAAAATTTTAAAGCACCTATTAAAAACTTGTGCACACAAAGCACCAACTCAAACACACTTAGGAAATTGTGTTTGTTTATTCAGTCTATGTCCTACCCACAACCATCCACCATGACCATAGTGCCACATGGCTTCTGTGCAAGCCACCACCTGGCTAGTAAGTGAGAGACTTACAGGTCTCACACATCAACCTTCCAATTCTCAAGCTCCTGTTCTTTCATTAGCAGCATGGTGGACTTAAGAGTGGTTAAATATAAGAATTCTCATGACAGTGCTTTCAGTTTGTTTATTTTTATTGTTATGAATAAAATGCAACATCCATATTATATTTCACAATGAAAGATGATGGGATTGGCCAAAGAACACATATGCACGACACACAGACAACAGTGTGGCGATGGTCAGAGGGAAGGAGGGGTGGGAGCCGGGTGGAGGTGGGCAAAGGTAGGGAGCAAATAGGGACATCTGTGATAGTGTCAACAATACAATTAAAAACGGAACCATTATTAACTTTTAAGATGGGAGACAACATAAAACATTGACATTCCTCATGACATTATATGATTTTTTCAGTCAAGTCACATAGTTTTAGAAGATAGTTGGAAAATGCCTGAAAGAAAGCACGTTATTTTCATATTAAGGTATGTGTATAAAACTGTTGAAAGTGCTTGAAATGTTCTAATCCATGTCATATAATTTCTATTAAGTGACATATTTATGGAAAAGTGTTGAAAATGCCAGTCAGAAACTAGAAACTATTCAATCCCATAACATATATTCTTTCCAGGCATGTAATACATCTGTGAACAACAGTTGAAATATGCTTAATAGAAAGAAGGGTCATGTTTATCTCGTCCTATTCTTCAGTCAAGGGCAATAGAGGAAAAGCAGTTGGAAAATGCCTGCAAGGAGAGATGAGCATGATGAACTCTGCACCGAAGACCTGCATGTCAGCGTGGCCCAACACCCGAGACGACGACCGCAAGACACAAAGTCTCTGCGCACACCACAGGTCACATTCGAGTGTTTTTGGCTTCAAAGCTTTTGCTAAAAATACATTATCAAATGTATGTTACTTAATGTACACTGAAAGCTAACCAAAGTGAAAATTAATAAGACTTAGGGACAGTTTGTAACAAAAATTATTAAAGTCCATCAATTCTTTTTCCCAAGAAAGGCAAGTGAGGTAGTTTATATTGTGTGTACATTATAAAGAGATTAATATTCCAGTTTGTTTGAAGATCATTCACTCCAAGAATTATATCCCCAAGTGAGTTGCTTAACCAAGGAATTCCTTTTTGCAGAATAGAGGAAAAATGAGCCACTTCTAGGGTTTCTTCTTTTTTATGAATAGGTGTTCCTAACAGGTTAATTTTCTTCAGTACTTTCCTGGATATTATTTTCCTAACTATACACCAAGGGCACTTGTGATAAGGTGGGGTGGGAAGCTATTAACAATAGAATTTAGAAGCCCAGTATCTGACTCTGCTTATACTTGCAAATACACTATGCAATTTTACAGATTACTATAACTATGTTAAAACAACTCTTAATAAGGCAGATAGTTTTTAATACTTAGGTGGCAGGCATTTTTGAATGTTAAATTTAGGCATTTGTTTATTCCTTAAGTAAAAAGGACCTCTTTACCCACATAAAAATTAGCCTGTGTGTCTGCTGGCAATTCTTCTTGAATCAGTTAGTTAACCCTAGGATTAAGACTAATGGCTATCATGGGATAATGGCACTGGCATTGACAAGGCCTTCCATATTATATATTTATTTGAAAGTTGTCACACTTCCTTGACTACGTTAAAGTGAGTAATTTAAAGTCATTGGCTCAGCTAAGTCATTGACATCTGAAAGCACACAGAAGCAGCTAAGAAATTCAGAAACTTACTGCTTTTACCTATCAATCATCAGCTAGCCATTTATTTAGAACCAATGGCAAGTGAATCTGGAAATCTTTAGAACTCTTACATAGGTTCTAATTGTTTTCAGTCAAAATAAATGAAAATTCCTAAGTAAAAAATGAATAGATTCATGAATTTTCTATATAAACACAACAGAATTTATTCAAAGTGGTAAGAAATACAATGAGATAAATCATTGTTTTCATATATTCATAGAAGTGTAAGGTAGCTAATTTTTAGAATTTCTTTGTGTGTAGGCATAAATTACTGCCATTTTATATACATAAAGTGAAACGTTTACTTTTGTTGTTTGAATTGCAAAAATGATAAAAAGCATTTTTTCAGACTCTTGAAGTTCATTATATAAACTCACATGCCATCAATTACCCATATATTGAAAAGTAATGAAATTTAAATATAAATGTACAGAGCAGTTTATTTTGTAGTGGATTTTCAGGAAAAGGAAATGAAAATTCTCAAATAAATAAAATGAACAGATATTTGAGTTTTCTATAAAAATATAAAACCCTAATGACCATAAACAGAATTACTGACAAGTTGAATATGTTTTTATAGACATCATGGCAAAATGCAGTATATAAAAATGGTTCTTCTATATATGGGTTTAAATTATTATCACATCATATTTTAAGACTTGGTAATATTTAATATGTTTTCTGCAACTGTGAGCAACTTTGTCTCTCCTTTGAACTGCAAGAGTCATTTGTGTGTTAAATCTCATTAAAACCGATATAAAGGCATCAAAATACCAATCTGTGGATTCTAATCCAAAGCCTATGGGACAGATGAGACCCCTGCTGTATTTCTAGCTAACACTGAAATGACTATCGCTGCATTCTCAAGATAAGAGGCAGAGCTGTCTGACCCCTCAGCACATTTTAGATTTGCTCTGTTGGAATCACAGGGGATTGTGTGTTCTTGCAAGTCTGGAAAAGGGCTCCACAGGATCTTGATAGTGAGACAGTTTCTGCTTATAAAATAGGCACCTGACTTTAATGCTCGATGCTAATCCACAGTGCTTGGCCATGACTATTACTGATGAACAGAAACAAAACCTGCTTTTACAGCATATGAAATCTGAATATAACAGTATTTTTCAGCACTTTTGTATAAAGGCAAGTCTGTGTTTTTAAAGTAGAGCTGCAGAAGTGACTACCTGCAGTTGTGAAATATAAAAAATGATATGTTCGATCAGAAAAAGAAGTCAGTGCCTGGTACATGGAAAGCTATTCACTGAGCACCATGATCATGATGAGAATAATAGAGGCTCTGTGACTTCTGGCTACACAGGTTATGAAAACAGAAGAATACCCTTTGTCAAACTGAGCTTGCCTAGGGTCCCTGTATTCACAAGGGAACAGCCTTAAAGTATCGATTTTCAACAGTCCATGAAAAAGAAATGTTCATTTGCACCAGAATGCTAATTGTCATAATACAGTACAACATGCATAACAATACAGTGTCTTTAAACAGAAGTTCTTCCTTCTCCAATTCAGGAGTACGTCACAGCATAAATATTGTATGTGTAACTTTAGAAACTGATTCCCTTTGGAAAGTAGATTGAAATTATTTTGCAGAGTGGAAGTTACTGATATTTCTGGAAGTCTTGCTCAAAAATGTCAATACATGTGTATAACGTTAAGTATAAAAAAGTCTTTCCACCTCTTTGTGTTTCGTAGTAGCATTTGCTACATAGAGAAGTGTTTCTTATCTCTAGGCATAGGACCAAGTTCACTTCTGCTGTGAAGTCAAAGTACTAGAAATGATTTGAGTTCTTACTCCAGATTGGTCTTTCTTCAGGAAGGACCACAACCTCTCTTCTTCTTCACTCTTATCAAGGAACCGGCGTGAGGAAGCTTTATCTCCCGTGGTTAACCATATCCCCTTCCAGAGTTCACGCTGACAATGCCGGGAGACTTCACTTGGGCCACTGAACACCAAGAAGGTTACAGGAACAAACATGTCAAAAAGTCTTTTTTTAATCCTACTTAATTTAAAATTTTCTTGCCATATAATTCGTAACAGCTGCCATGTTGGGTGTATTTCAAAAACTTGGTTGGGGTTTGATCACCCATTCTGCTTGAGGATTGACATGATATACATCCAAAATGTAAGCATCCGGGTCCAAGCAATGCTGTCCTGAAAGAAAGAGAAAAATCAGAGAATGTTTATGAGAGTGAGCACTGTTGTGTGCATGTGCATGCATGTCTGTGCATGTATAAGGTTTGAATAAAGCAGGTATAGCTCTCTTAGCCAGGAGTAAGTACAGTACATGCTTTCCTCATTGTTTATAGAGTTGAGCACTTTAGTTATTAAATGCTTCCATACCTTTACTGTTCATTTGACAAGCGATCAAAATATATAATGAGAAAAAAATTGGATGATGAACCTCATAGTGTACTTACACAAATCTAGATGGTATAGCCTACTACTGTAATTATATGTTCTATATTTTATACAACTGGCAGTATAGTAGGTTTGTTTATACCAGCAGCACCAAGAATATGTGAGTAATGTTTTGTGCTACAACACCATGACAGCTACTGTGTCACTAGGCATTAGGAATTTTTCTGCTCCATTATGATCTCATTGGACCACCATAATATATGTGATCTATTGTTGACCAAAAGCATGACTGTAGCTACATTTTAAAGATTCTTAGCAAAGCCTGCCTGCCTTCTTTTCTGCCTTTCTGACTGTTAAGTATTTCAAATAAATCCCATGTGAAATTGTGGGAAAAAGACATACTAACCACAGGCAAATTGTTCCCTAGACCCACCGCATGTATTAGAAAAAATATGGAACAGACTTGTTTCAGGTATAAACTGATCATTTAAATAATAATACATGTCTTTTAATGGTTTTACAGATAGTAACTTGACCAGGAATAGAAAAGATTAAAAGTTCATTTTAGTTTCTTTTCTATGGCTGCAATGCCCACAGGTAGAAAATGTGGAAATAACAAGATCATTCCATGTAGAAAAAATTTATATACAATGCATTTGAAATGTTAAATTGTCAAACAAAACCACAAACATCTGACTGCTTGCTTGAGTCATTCATTTACTGAATATTTATTGAGAGTTATTATGTTCCAGAAACTATTCTAGGGGCTGGGACTACAGCAATGCATCAATCAAAAATACTTGCTTTCTGGGTGCTTACATTCTAAAAGCTGTAAAGGCAACTATCAAATAAGCAGGTTAATATAAAGCAAGTCTGATAATAAAAGAGCATTAGAGAACAACAAAGTTGGGAAAGAACATAGAGAGTATATAATCCAGGGAGGTCTCATTTTGAGAAGGCCATGCTCTGCAAGACCTGAATGAGGCACGGGAGTGAGAAATGAACAGCTTGTGAGAGTGTTCTACAGAGGTCCAGGGCAGCTGTGCTCAGTGACTGAACACAAAAGGTTGGTGTTTGAGGGAAAGTCTGGTTATAAATGTGAGAGGCATCAGCTTAACATGTATTCAAAGCAATGAGATGAACTGAGCTCCCTAAGGAAGTTACGTGTAGACAGAAGAGTTGGAAGGACTGGGGCCCCACAACTCTCCAGTCTTAAGAGGCTGAGAGGATGAGAAGTAACAGGCAAAAGAGACTCATGAGGAATAGCCAATGTAGTGGGAGGAAAGCCAGAAGCTCAGGTTGTCCTTGAGACCAGGTGAAGAAAGCGTTTTTCACAGAAGGAAAAGATCAGCTCAGGTAGTTATAAAGACGGACTGAATTGTTGGATTTCACAACATAAGAGTTCTCTAGTGACCAAGACAAGAGAGCAATGTGGATGAAGTGTTGAAAGATAAAGGTTGACTGGAGAGGTTTCGAGAGACAACAAAAGGAAAACACTGGAAAGCAGACAACTGATTCAAGGAGTTAATGCTGTACAGCAAAACAAAAATGGAAGTTAACCTGAAGGGGTCAAGAGAGAATTTTGTAAAGATGAGAGACATTGCCAGAATTTTTATGCAGACAGAAATGATGCAGTTGGAGAGAAAAGCTGATGCTATGAGAGAGAAGGGGGGAAATAATCGAATCAATGTCCTAACTTGGCAGGGGGGACATGAAGTGAGACATGAGTGGAGGCACTGATCTTAAATAGCACAGATATTTCCTCTGGACTGTGAAGAAGACAAAGCAGAAGATATGGACACAGAGACACTAGAGGGAATTTTCCTTGGATTCCTTTTCCCCTCTCAGAAGAATAGACTTGGGCTGCGAGTGAAAACGGGGGAGTTCAACAAAAAGGGTGTCATGATTTTTAAAGTTCCATGATGTTCCTTTCTTTGTTTTTCATGAATCTCCAGAAAGAGATTTTCCAACTTTGAGTCACGTTTAGAAGACCCCAAATCGACTCCATATCAACTAAAATATTCACATTTAAATTTTGCAAGTATTTTAGGAAAATCATACTGTTCTTACATGAGATTAAAAAATCAGAAACTTCCTAATTTTGAGTTTATATATAAGTAACTTGTAAAACATATTTTTATAGTAATAGTACATTTCTTTTAGAGTAATCAAAGCATCCAGGAGAAATAAAGTTATTAAAGAAACCTTACCTATATTTCCTCCAATTTCATATAACCTTTGGTTTTGAATTTTAATGCATTCTGAAGAACCATGACTGAAAAAAGAAGAAAGCAATATAATTTTAACCTTTTCATAACCTGAGGTAAATTTATAGATTAAATAACCATGCAATAAACAATTCATTCTGCCTTGAGTGAAATACACCCCACAAATCATCATTATAACTGAAGTTACGTAAAAAACCATTTTTTGTTGTTTGTTCATTTCACACAGACGAGCATCTGAGGCACAGAGAGGACAGGAATTTTCCAAACCAGGATGGATGCTGTGAGGCTTCACAGCAACACGGAGCCTGTTTCATCCACACCTGTCAGCTCCATTTGAGAGGTAACTGCTACTGACATATGAAGGCTGGCCAAGGAGCAGCTGGATGTTTAATATTGCCTTGTCATTGGTCACAGTACTCTCAGTTCAAAAGATGTCAGGTTTCATTTCCATATTTGCCAAAAATTGAATGGGATTCTCTCTTTAGCCCGTGTCACATTTCCGAGCTTGGCTAATTAAAGCTTTGCTAACTGTATAACATTGATCTCATTGCATTGTTTTTGACCTGTAACATAAATGAGTCAGAGAAGACAAATGCCCAAGTTAATTTTTATACCCCAGACTAGAATGCTGGGGTGGAAGAGTCTGGAAAGACCATGTCTGATCTGAATTCCACTTCAGAAATGAGTTTCAGCTTGTTTTTTTCAAAAAGATTGTTCTTACTCTATTGTGAGGAAGAATATGTACATTCTCCTTTGTTTAAAAACTTGAGATAATTATAAATTTGCATAAATTTGTAAGAATACAAACAGATCCTGTGTTCCCTTTACCCAGTTTCCTCTAGTAGTAAAATCTTGAAACACTAGTGTAACATCACAACCAGAATGCTGATAATGACTCCATATAGAACATTCCCATCATCACAAGAACACTCCTTTCCCTTTTATTGCTACACCCGCCCCTCCCCCATCCCTATCCATACCCCCAGTCCTGTATCCCTCTATTCTACATTTCTATAAATTTGCCATTTCAAAATGTTATGTAAATAGAAACATACAGTATGGAACTCTTTTGGATTTGGATTAGCTTTTCTTCAATTAGCATAAGTCCCTGGAGATTCACCCAAGCTGCTGAATTTGTATCGCTGAGTAGCAAACCATGGTATGGATGTACCACAGTTTCTTTAGCCATTTACCTGTTAAAGAATATCTGTTTTTTTTTCCAGTTTTTGATGATTATAAACAGAGCTGCTATAAACATTTGTGCACTGAATTTTGTGGGAACAGTCTTAATTTTGAAGGGATAAATGCCCAGGAGTATGAATGCTGGGTTCATGTGGCAATTGCATATTTAGTTTTATAAGAAACTATTAAACTGTTCTACAAAGTGACTATACTGTTTTACATTCCCATCAGCAATGTATGAGGGATCAAGTTTCTCTATGCTTTGCCATCATTTGGTGTAGACACTATTTTTTATTTTAGCCATTCTCATAGGTGTCCAATGATAAAAGATACGGAACATTTTCTCATGTGTATATTTGCCATCTGTACCTTCTCTGGTAAAATGTTTGTTCATGTCTCTTGCCTATTTTCAGAGTGAAGTGTTTAAAAAATATTTTATTTATTTATTTTTAGAGAGAGGGGAAGGGAGGAAGAAAGAGAGGGAGAGAAACATTGATCAGTTGCCTCTTGCACGCCCCCCAACAGGGGACTGAACCTGCAACCCAGGCACATGCCCTGACCGGGAATCAAACAGGTGACCTTTCTGTTTGCTGGAAAATGCTCAACCAAGAACTGAGCCACACAGGTTAGGGGACAGATCATTTTGTTTGTTTGTTTGACTTTTGGTTTTTACTGTTGCACCTTGAGTGTTCTTTATGTATTCTAGATACTAGACCTTTGTTTAATATGTGGTTTGTAAATATATTCTTCATGTCTTTAGCTTGTCTTTTCATTCTTCTTTTAATGGGACTTTTCAGTGTACATTTTAATTCTGATGAAGTCCAACTTGTAAATTTTTATCTCTTATAAATCTTGGTTTCAGTGTTAAGTCTAAGAATACTTCACTAGCCTTATAATGCAAAGGTTTTGTCCTAAGTACTTTTTAAAAAAGTTTTATCTTTTACATTCAACTCTGTAACTCATTTTGGGTTAGTTTTTGTGTAAGTTGTAAGGTTTAGCTCAAAGGCCATTTTTTTTGGCTCATGGATATCCAAAATTTTCTTTCTACAAATATTCTACGTGAGCATATGAGACAACTTTGTAACACCTGTAGGAAAGAATCTGACAGATGCCCAAATGCCTTGAAAGGAATGTCAGGTCCCTCCATCACTACGCAGTAATAACTATGTACAACGTTTTGGGTGTCGGGGCCAGCAGCAAAGAGGAGTAAATGTTTGGGGTTCCTGTAGCCTCTTTCTACTCTTCTTTTTATATGTTAGCATTATGTGTGTGTGTGTATAGTATAAAACATACAAAAAGTGTACGTACCACGTGACCAGCCCCCATTTCTAAAGGAGGAACTTTGTAGAAATCTGCCTGAGTCACTAACCTTTCACCCTCACAGAAAACCATCATCCTGGTTTCCAACAGGATAGATTACTTTTTATTGTCTACTCCTGTTTTTCTTTTACCTGAACATTTTATTGAGGTAATTGTTGATTTACTGGTATTTGTAAGAAATAATGCAGAGGGATTATCCTTTGCCCAGTTCTCCCCAACAGTAAGATTTTACCAAACTATGGTATAATGTCACAATCAGGATATTGACATCAATACAATCCGCCCATCTTATTCAGATTTATCACTTTAATTGTACTCTTTTGTGTATTAATTTTGGGGTAATTATGTAGAGGTTACTTTATTGACCACCACAGTCCAGACATCGATGCCAATCCCACGAAGGTACTTTGTGTTGCCCTTTTAGAACCACACTGACCTCCACCCTCCCCTCAGAATGACACCTCCCCAACCACTGGTATCCATTAATCTATCTTCCATTTCTAAAATTTTTTAATTTCAAAAATATTATATAGATGGAGTCTTGTAGTATACAATTTTTTGCAACTGGCTTTTATTTTTTGCCCAACATGGATGGATACTCCTTTTTGATATGATTTGAAAGCTCCTTTTTAAGGACACCAGAATTTAACTAGAGACCATCAAACTGTACCTGCTCTCTAATGAACAGATTTAAACTAGTGCTTCTCATTTTTAAAAAAATTAGGGAAAATGTTTATCCTTAAATAGGCATGCTTAGCCAAAAAAGATTATTTATGCTCTTTAAAGGCTATTAACGGCTGATATCCAAAAAGATGTTTTGTAAATATCATTCTGATACCAAAGTTTATTGATAGTATATTTTGTATATTTTAAGGAAAGCAACAGCTGTGATGTTCACTTAACTACATAAACTTTATCTGACATTGGCAAGTTAAAGCCCACTGGATCCTGAAATAATGATATTCCTGGAGAACTCTCAAGAGATCTACAAAACCAACTTGCTATAATTTTATTCTAGTACAGTAGTCCCTTGCTGTATCGCCGTTCACTTATTGTGGCTTCACTGTACCCATTCTCATGATACAGTGAAGACGCAGTAAGTGAACTGTGATATAGAGAAGATGACTGTATGCTTCACTGGTGAGTACCCACATAGAATTTTATATGTTGTTAAAATTACATGGGCTCAACAATGTAGAAAGTGTTTAAGATCATATGAAGTGTTTATAAGAGTGTGGGAAAGGTTAATAAGAGAATGGGACAGGTTTATAGGAGTGTGGGAAGGGTTTATAAAGCCTTAAAATATATATAAATAATAAAATAAATGTAATGCCACTACTTTGTGGATTTTCACCTATCGCAGGGGTCTCTGGAATGTAACTCCCACTATAGGTGAAGAATCACTGTAAAAGTAAAACTCATTGAGTAAATGAAAACATCAAGACAGAACAGGATTCTTATTAAGAATGGAGGGTGAGAGATGGGGATGGCTGGGGTGGGGGAGTTGGGTGGGTGGGGAATATACAGTTGTGAGACAACTGTACTTGAACAACAATAAAAAAGAAGAATCCCATTAGTAATCTTACACAAAAATCAACTAGAAGTGGATTAAGACTTAAGCGCAAGACCTAAAAACCACAAAACTCCTAGAAGTAAATGTAAGCATTAAACTCTTCGACATTGGTATTGGCAATAGTTTTTTTGGACCCTGACATCAAAATCAAAGGCAATAAATAAAAAAATTAACAAGTGGGACTATGTTTATCAAACTAAAAAAAAATCTGTATAGCAAAGGAAACCATCAAAAAATAAAAAGGCAACCCATGGAATAGAATATTATATTTGCAAATCATATATCTGATAAGAAGTTAATACCCAAAATACATAAGGAACTCATACAACTTACCAGTAAAAGAGCAATTTAATTAAAAAATGAACAGAAGATCTGAACAGATATTTTTCCAAAGAAGACATACAAATAGCCAACAGGTACATGAAAAGATGCTCAATGTCACTAATTATCAGGGAAATGCAAATCAAAACCACAGTGAGATATAACCTCAGACCTGTTAGAATGGCTATTATCAAAAAGATAGGAAAAGTGTTGTCAATGTTGTGAAGAAAAAAAGACTTTCATGCACTGCTGATGGGAGTATAAATTGGTTTAGTCACAAGAGAAAGCAGTATGGAGGTGCCTCAAAAAATTAAAAATAGAACTACCATATGATCCAACAATTCCACTTTTGGGTATTTATCCAAAGAAAACAAAAACACTAACTTGAAAAGATATATGTATTCTCATATAACTTGAAAAGATATATGTAGATTTCAGCATTATTTACAATAGCCACAATATGGAAACAACCTAAGTGTCCACTGATGGATAAATGGATAAAGAAAATACACAATGGAATATTATTTGACCATCAAAAATGGTTCCTTGCCATTTGCAACAACATGGATGGAGCTTGAAGGCATTATGCTAAGTGAAATAAGTCATATAGAGAAAGACAAACACCACATGATCTCACTTAAAGGAGAAATCTAAAAGAAGAAGAAAACAAAACAAACACAAAAACTAATCTCACAGATACAGAGAAAAGATTGATAGTTGCCAAAGTAAGGAGGTAGGGGAAACGGGTGAAGGGGGTCTAAGGAACAAACTTTCATTAAAAAAATAAGTTAGTCATGGTGATATAAAGAACATCACGGTGATTACAGTTACTAATACTATATTGCATATTTAAAAGTTGCTAAGAGAGTAGATATTAAAAGTTCTCATCACAAGAAAAAATATTGTTACTATATATGGTAACAAATGAGACTGTGTTGATCATTTTGCAATATATATAAATACCAAATTATTAACACTAATTTAAAAGAATTTATGCATCTCCATGTTCATAACAGTACTATTTATAATAGCCATGATTTGGTAACAGCCTAAGTGCCCATCAACAAATGAGTGGATAAAAAAAAAACAACTGATACATCTACACAATGGAATACTATGCAGCAGAAAAAAAGAAAGAATATCCTACCTTTTATGACAGCATGGGTGGAACTGGAGACTATTATGCTAAGTGAAATGAGCAACCAGTGAAAGAAAAAATACTATATAGTCTCACTTATAGGAGGAATCTAATGAACAAAATAATGAGCAAAATAGAATCAGAGGCCTAGAAATATGGAATAGACTAACAGCGTTAAGGGGGGTGGAATAAGGTGGGGACTGGCTGAAAGAAGGTGGAGGGATTAGTCAATGAACATATATGAAGGACCCATGGACATGGACAACAGTGTGGGGATTCACTACAGAAGGTGGGTGGTGGGCTGGGTGAAGGGGGACAAAGGGAAAAATTGGGACAACTGCAACAGCATAACCAATAAAATATTTTAAAAAGCAAATATCAAGCTATTCTGTTGTATATCAGAAATGAGTATGTTATATGTCAGTTATACTTCAATTTAAAAAAAGAAAAGAAAGAATCCCACTTGTAGAAATTCCTTTAAAAATACAAAACTTCTGTAACTGACAATTCTTTAGTTTACTAACTTCCCACTGTATGTTTGACTCTTCATCGATTGGTAAAGCCTCCAAGTAACAGGCTTTAATTTTTCAAAGAGGCGCGATTTGTAAACTGAAAAGTTACTCATCTGATAAAAGCCCATCATCTTTGTCGAGAGACCTTTAGCCTTTCACTCACCTGTTCTCATACTGAAATTTTGCCAGTATGTCTTTGGCTGTGGTTTGGCTGCTGAGCTGAATGGCCATGGACACCTTCGAGAGCAGTGGCGCGTGGACACGAATGACCCCCTCCGGCACATCGGACTGCCAGTGAGGAAAAAGGCAGCACATTCTGTCAAACTGGGATGGACATCAGTTCATTGACTGCACTTAAGATATATAAAAATCAGTGGCACTCTGAATTAGGAAAACATGTAAACACAACTAGTATTTATTCAGAATGAAACACTTCTTTCTTTTTTAACAGGAGACTCAACAGAACTTAACCTAGGATTTTACTGTCACTACATGCTTAGGTCTTATACAATGCCTTAAAAATTAGAAGAGAAGTAGAACTGGGTTATGACAGAAATCTAATGTGACTATTACTACATTTCCGTGAACAATGTTCTAACTAAGCCTACCATAAGCACAATTCTATACTTCAATATATTTTAAGAGTCATCTTCTGAACCATTCAGAGATCATTAGAAAATATGACTTTTTACATAGCCCTTTTCTTTAGTCAGCCCAAAGTTAATCCCAGATGGGCACTTGGAGCTCGATGCCCCACAGGGCACTAGTGACTGTGAAGAGCAGAGGGAGGACGGCTCCGGGCAGAGGGTCTCTGCATCCACAGGGCAAGACTGGCTTGGGGACTTTTGAGCTCTCATCTAGATGAGATATTCAAAAAATGTTGCTCTCTAATTAACAGAAATTTGTGTTTTGTCAGGATTGACTGTAAAATTCCTTTGTTTCAACATTTTGGGTGTTTTAAACTTTAATTCTCCAACTAGAAAGGAACAGAAATAAATTTGTATTTGTTTGAGGGTATGGCTACTCCTCAGGCAATCATTTTAAATCTCTGTATTTTCAAAGAATGGTATTGTTGATGTATGTTTAGTGAACTGATTCAATATCTACCCTAGAAGGAATATGTTGTGTGTGGCATTGTGCCCCCCACCAAATACACATGGAAGTCCTAACCCCCAATCCCTGAGAAAATGACCTTATTTGGGAATAGAGTCATTGCAGGTACAATTAGCTAAGATAAGCTCATACTGCAGTAGAGTAGGCCCTTCATCCAATGACCGGCATCCTCATAAGAGGAGAAAAGGCATACACAGGATGAATGCCATAGAAAGACAGAGGCAGCGACTGGAATGTGTTGGCAAGCTAAGGAGTATCAAGAATTGTTGGCATTTCCAAAATCAAGAAACAAGATCAAGAGCAGGTCCTTCTTTCAAAGCCCTTGGAAGAAACAAACCAACACCCTGATTCAGGACATTTAGCCTTCAGAACTATGGGAGAGTGAATGTCTATTGTTTTAAGTTACCCAGTTTTGGCAACTTTGTTATGGCAGCACCAGAAAACTAATACAGAATATGTTAAAGGAGGGTCGGTTCTCATAGGCCTCTTCTGACTATTCCCAGGAAGAACCAGGAGAGCAGGGCAGGAAATGTATATGAGGGATTTCGACCGGGGTGGGGGGTGGTGGTGGTGGTGGTGGTGCAGAGTGCCCCAGTTCACAGTGTTTCCTGGCTACTGTGGAGGAGGTTAGCAATTAGGGAGGAAAGGAAATTGTTTGTTTTCTTACCATTCTTCTTAAAGAGGGCGATTTTTGTAGTACCTTTGAAGTCTTAGGGCTTATAACCTAAATAAAACACATTTAGTTTTTAAGATTAATGTTAGAAACACAAGCATATGCTGTTGTTAGAGGTATAAAAAAGGAACAATCTTATGGAAAACATTTTAGACTACTTATCAATTTATAAAATGTATATGTACTTTGATACAACAATTCCAAATCTACAAATTTATGTTACAAATATACATCTATTTTGAGAAATAACATACAACAATTTTATTCACCTGCAAAAATCTTAGTAGCAAAATAGTGGATACAGTCTAGGTATTCAATAATATGGGATGGTTTAAATAAATTATGATGTATCTATGGAATATCACACAAAAGAAACAGAGAATAAGACTTTGTGGACCTACCTGGAATAATCACCATTGATTTCTTAAGTCAGTAACATAAGACAAAGTCAGTGTTTCATGTGCATTATCACTCATGTACAAAGGGGAAAGGACAGTCACCTGTGTTTGCTTCCATGTGCCTAGTGCTTCTCTGGAAGTATGTGTACCTACAAGTTCATGAGCACACACAACCTGTCACAGGACACATCTGACTCTCGGAGGGGAAGTCAAGGTGGCCAGGTTTTAACCTGTAGTCTTTCTTAACCTTTGGAACTTTGTAACCTATTGATGAATTGTCTGTTCCAATCAAAGTTAAGAATTAAAAGCATGATAGAATAAAATAGAACTAAAGAAATACTCTTTTTCATCTTTAAGTGTTGTTTTTATGGTACTTTTAATTTTTAAATTCTATCTTAGTTCTAATTTACAATCAAAACACCAAAATAATTGATACTCATATGGCACTGTACAATTTACAAAGTGCTTTACACACACAGTATATCAGTTGATGCTAATGAAAACTCTGAGGTAGATGACACTAGTCCCCAACTTTATAATAAAGTTGATATTCAGATAAAAAGTTTAATTCACTCAGGCTTGTATGGCAAAGCCTGGCCTGACTTCAGTTTCAGCTCTGAACACATAATTTTGACATTAAAATTTCTCACAGTGAAAAGGTCAGAGCAAGGAGTCCAAAAGTCTGTCCCACCAAAAAAGCAAAGAATAAACTGGCAGAAGTTGTCATTATCAACATTTTCAGAACTCTGGTTACTAAATCAAAGTTTACAGTCAGGGGAATACTAAAGTCAGGAAAACAGATGAATTTTGGTAAGAAGAGAGGCTTTGTGGCTTTTTAACTTACCCTTTTCCCATCTCTGTTCCCTAGCTCGGAAATAACCTTGGAAATAGCCCACATTCCTGGCGCAGGTACCAGAGGATGCAGAAGACCTGAGTGGTGGCTCCCTGGAAGACTGGCTCAAAAGGCTTGCCTTTAGCTTGCCTAGCTTAGAACTTGATCAGTGTTAAATTGGTACAATGTTTAAAATATCTATAGGCAAATGCTTTAGTCACTGCTGCCTGATGCAGTGGGTAAGAAGTGGGGAAGCAAGAGACTAACTAAAAAGGTTTGGAGGTAAGCCTGGAGATTAAGATACTTGGTGGAATAAGGGCTCTGAAAAGCTCCAAGATACTATAAAGAATCCGGAAGGCCCTGCGCATGTCCAGGGCTGTGCACGTGTTCAGAAGAGACCTGAAAAGAACTTAAACTCTCTGCTCTCACTGACATTCAGGCTCTGTCCAAGCAGAAAGTGAAGGTTCAGGCAGAGTTATAAGCCGTCTGACTGAATGTTAAAGATGTGCCCTAACAAGCACATAGAACTCATCTTCAAAGACCTGAAAGGTTTTTTTTTCATTCCAGCTGTTTGAGAAAATCTCTGTCCAAACATTAGCTAACCACTAAGCTAATGGAAGAGAGACTTCAGTAGCCACACAAAATGAAGAATACAGACTTTACAAAATTACTTCAGCAGCAAAGTTACTAGACCAAGGAACAATAGCTACTATTTCAGTAACAACAAACCCTAGGGTAAAGGAAAATTCTTATTTTCACATTTGCCACATTATAATGTTCAAAGTTTCCATTTTTAATAAAAATTATGAGTCAGGCAAGAAAATATGGCCCATATACAGAAAAAATGTTTCAATAGTTTCAGAAGAAACTCCTAAAAGAAACCTAGACATTATACTTACTAGAAAAAGCCTTCAAAGTATTTTAAATTTGTTTAAAGAACTAATGGAACCCATAGCTAAAGAACTAAAAAAAATGAAAATAATACCAAATTGGGAATAAACACAGAAATTATAAAAAGGAATTAAATAGAATTTCTGGAGCTAAAAGTCCAACTGAAATAAAAAATACACTAAATAAGTCAACAGCAGATTTTAGGAGTTAAAAGAAAAAAATAGCAAATTTGAAGATAGGTCAATGGAGATTATCCAGTTTAAGAAACAGAAAGAAAAAAACAATGAAGAAAAATAAACAGGCTCTAAGAGAAAGTGTGGGAAAATGTCAAGTGCACCAACATACACATGACAAGCATCCTGTATATGAAGATAAAGGAACTAAAAGAACATTTTAAGTAATAATGACTCAAATCCCCAAATTTGCTAGAAGATATTGATCTACCTATCCAAAAAGCTCATTAAACTCCAAATAAAATAAGCTCACAAAGAGATTCACACCAAAATACATCATAATCAAATTGTTGAAAGATAAAATGTACGTTGAAAGCAGCAAGAAAAAAGTAATTCATCACAAAAAGCCTCAATAAGATTCATAGCTAATTTCCCAACAGAAACCATGGAATACAGGAGATAGTGAAATGACATATTCAAAGAGGAGAAAGAGAAAACTGTCAACTAAAATTCTATCTGGCAAAACAATCTTTTATAAATGGAGAATTTAAGGCATTCTCAGATAAACAAAAGCTGAGAGAGTTCATTGCTATCAGATTTTCCCCAGGAGAATTGATAGAGAGTCCTTCAGGCTGAAATAAAAGGTAGGAATTCAAATCCACAAAAAGAAATAAAGAACACCAGTAAAGGTAACTATATATGTAAATATAAAAAGCAGTGTTAATGTACTTTTTCTTTGTAACTCCACTTTTTCCCAATCTCTTTTAAAAGACACAAGCACAGAGCTCTTATGATAAGCCTATACTGATGAGAACATGGTTTTATGAAGATGTGATTTGTGGCAACACCATAAAGTAGGGACAAGAGAGGTATATAGGTAGAAAGTTTTTATATACAGTTGAATTTAAGGTGCTATTAATATAAAGTTGACTTTTACAAATTAATATATTACTTATAATCCCCAGCATAACCACTAAAGAAATATTAAGGTGGCCAAAATGTTTGTTCGGTTCTTATGTAAAAAAAACCCACATTTTTTTATTTTCACCAATAACAACTGACCATCTTATTCACTGTTTTGTTTCACTACCTTCCACTACCTTTCAGGCAACTTCATAATTCTGTCTTCCCAAAACTTTTTATCTTTTTTAAGTGAAGAACTGTTCCAGGTGTCTTTTGCAGTCTTCCAGGGAATTGAATTTTTTTTCCATTAAGAGAATTTTGTAAAGACTGAAATAAACAGAACTTTAAAGGTGCAATGTCTGGTGAATACGGCAGATGAATTGTAATTTCCCAGGTGAGCAGTAACAGTTTTTGAGCAGTTATGCAAAAACATGCAGTCTTGCACTACCCTAATGGAAGATTATGCATTTTCTCTTGACTAATTCTGGATGCTTTTTGTGGAATTATCTCAATTGGTCTAATTGAAAGCAATACTTGTTGGAATTAATTCTTCAGTTTTCTTGAAAGGAACTCAATAAAAAATTCCCTTCCAATCCCACCATATAGATATCACCTTGTTTGGATAAAGACCAGCCTTTGGTGTGGTGGGTGGTGGTTCATTTTGTTTGCCCCATGATCTCTTCCATTCCACATTATTGTAAAGTATACACTTTTCATCACCTGTCACAATTTCTTTTAAAAACGGAACATTTTTGTTATGTTTAAGTAGGGAATCTCATGTGGAAATACAGTCAAGAAGGTTTTTTTTGCTTAAGTGAAACCCAAACATCAAAGTGATTAATATAACCAAGCTGGTGCAAATGATTTTCAATGATTAATTTGGATATTTTGAGTGTGTTGACTATCTCCTGCATGGTGTAATGTTGATTGTTCTCAATTAATGTTTCCATTTGATCACTATCAACTTCAGCTGGTCTATCCAACTGTGGAGTGTTGTCCAGCAAGAAATCTCCAGCATGAAATTTCACAAACTACTTTTGACACAAACAGTCACAGCACCTTCTCCATACACTGCACAAATCTTCCTTTGTGTTTTTACCTTTCTTGAAATAACAAAACATAATATGCCAAATATATTGCTTATTTTCTTCCATATTCAATATTAAAATAGCTATACAAAAATTCAACAATCTTGGTAAGTTTTTTTAAATGCATACTGATACAACAGCTGTCACAATACAAGCTAACAAAATTGCTTCAAAGGAAGTTAAAGACAACTAAGCACTACTAGAGCCATCTTACAGGAAAACAAACAAACTTTATGGCCAACCTAATAGTTAAAATAGATATAGCAAAAGAAACAATAAAAGAATTAAGATGATACACTTGACAATACAAATGAAGGCAGTACTGAGGAACACAACCATGTAAGACATATAGCAAAAAAAAAAAAAAAGAATTGAAGGTAGAAATAGTTTGACAATAGTTGGACACTTTAATACCTCACTTTTATTAATTGGAGAAATAAACTAAACAGAATATCAGAAAGAAAATTTGAAACTTGAAGAACACTCTAAATCAAGTAGAACTAATAGAAATCTTTAGAACACTCCGCCCAACATCAGTAGAGTCCATACTTCTCAAGTGCACATAAAACATTGTCTGGGATAAACAATATGTTAGATCACAAAACAAGTCTCAACAAAATTTAATATATCAATACAATACAAAGTATATTCTTCAACAGCAATGCTATGAAATTATAAGTCATTAACAGGAGGAATTTTGGAAAATTCACAAAGTAAGCAATAAATAACCAATGGAAAAAAAGGGAAAATTGAAAATTCTTTGAAAAAAAAAAAGAAAATACAACATACTAAAACTTATGGGATGGAAAATTTGTAGATGTAAATGGCTACAATTTTAAAAAATTCTCAAATCAATAATCTAACCTTTTGCCTTAAGAAAGTAAAAAATGAAAAACTAAACTCAAAACAAGCATTAAAAGAAAATAATAAAAATTAGAGTTTTAATAAAGACTAGACATTAGTGGAAATTAATGAAATAAAGGCTGATTCTTCAAAAAGATTGACAAAATTGACAACCTTGTAGCTAACTGACCAAGAAAAAAGAAAATTCAAATTATTAATCTGGAATATAAGTACTGACATTAATAACAGAATTACCAAACTTACAGAAATAAAAAGGAATGGAATAGAATACTATGAGCAATTTGTACACCAACAGTTAAATAACCTAAATGAAATAGACAAAATCCTATAAATAGAACCAACAATGACTGACTTGAGAAGAAATGGAAAATCTGAATAGAGCCATAACACGTAAAGAGATGGAGTTAGTAATCAAAAATTACTACAAATAAAAGTCCAGGACCAGATGGTTTCACTACTGAATTCTATCACACACTTAAAGAATTAACACTAATCATTATTCAACTCTTCCAAAAAAACAGAAAACAGGGAACACTTCCTAACTCATCCTATAAAGCCAGTATTACCCTGTTACCAAAGCCAGACAAAGACATGACATGAAAGCTATAGACTAATAATATCCTTTGTACATGTTAATGTAAAAATACTAAAGTACTAGCAACCTGTCAAGCAGCATATTAGAAAGGATTATACAACTTGGCCAACTAGGCTTTTTCTAAAAAATGCAGGGTTAGACTTCTGGCCAAGATGGAGGCATAGGTAGACACACTGTGCCTTCTTGCACAACCAAAATAAGGACAATGACAATTTAGAAACAGAATAACAACCAGAACTGACAGAAAATTAAACTGTATAGAAGTCTGACAACCAAGGAGTTGGAATAGACATTCATCCAGACCAGTAGGAGGGGTGGAGAGGGGTCGCAGCAACAAAAGCAGTGACACTGGGCATGCAAGATGGTAGCTGGCAGACCCTGGGCATGCAGGCAGCAGCTGGCAGATCCCAGGCACAGGGTGACAACGGGCAGACCCAGTGAGGCAGCAACTGGGAAGCGGGGCTTGACACATATGGCTGCTGGCTGACTAAGTGGTCCCACATTGACACACAGGTAAACCAGGTGAAACTGGGAAGCAACACAGATCATGCAACCCAGGGTCCCATCGCATGGAAATGAAGCCTTAAAACACTGACTGAAAACACCTGTGGGGGTTGATGCGCAGGAATAGACTCCCAGTCTCACAGGAAAGTTCGTTGGAGAGACCCAAAGGGCCCTAGAACATACACAAGCCTACCCACCCAGGAATCAGCACCAAAAGAGCCTAATTTGCTTGGGGGAAGTGGCAGAGGGGACTGAAGTCCAACAGAGAGCAGAGCAAGCACCATTGTTTCTCCTCGGACCCCACCTTCACATACAGCATCACAACCCAGTAACGTGAGTTGCCCTGCCCTAGTGAACACCTAAGGCTCTGCTCCTCCTACATAACAGGTGTGACAAGACAAAAAAAAAATGGCCCAAACTGAAGAACAGATTGAAGCTCCACAGCAAATACAACTAAGTGATGAAGAGATAGCCAACCTATCAGATGCACAGTTCAAAACACTGGTGATCAGGATGCTCACAGAATTGGTTGATTTTAGTCACAAATTAGAGGAACAAATGAAGGCCACGCTAAGGAAATGAAGGAGAATGCACAGGGAACCAATGGTGATATGGGAAGGAAACTGGGACTCAAATCAATGGAGTGGACCAGAAGGAAGAAAGAAACAAACAGAAAAAAATGAAGAAACAAGAATTCAAAAAAAATGAGGAGAGACTTAGAAACCTCCAGGACATTTTTAAATGTTCCAGCATCCAAATTATAGGGGTACCAGAAGGGGAAGAGGAAGAGCAATGAGTGGAAAAGTTATTTGAACAAATAATAAAGAAGAACTTCCCCAATCTGGCAAAGGGAATAGACTTCTGGGAAGTTCAGGAAGTTCAGAGAATCCTAAAGAAGGTGGACCCAAGGAGTAATACAACAAGGTACATCCTAAGTACATTAGGTAAGATGAAAGATAAGGAGAGAATCTTAGAATCAGCAAGAGTAAAGGAGACAGTTACTTACAAAGGAGTTCCCATCAGACTGTCAGCTGATTTCTCAAAAGACACCTTACAGGCAAGAAGGGGCTGGAAAGAAGTATTCCAAGTCATGAAAGGCAAGGACCTACATCCCAGATTGCTCTATCCAGCAAAGCTTTCATTTAGAATAGAAGGACAGATAAAGAGTTTCTCAGATAAGGTCAAGTTAAAGGAATTCATCATCACCAAGCCCTTATTGTATGAAATGTTAAAGGAACTAATCTAAGAAAAAGAAGTTAAACAACATGTATAGTAAAATGACAGCAAACTCACAATTACTAACAACCACACCTCAAACAAACTAAGCAAACAACTAGAACAGGAACAGAACCACAGAAATGGAGATCACATGGAGGGTTAGCAACAGGAGTGGGAGGAGGAGAGAGGGGGGAAAGGTATAGAGAATAAGCATAGATGGTAGGTAAAAAATAGACAGGGGAGGGCAAGAATAGTATGGGAAATGTAGAAGCTAAAGAACTTATTGCACATGGACATAACGTAAAGAGGGGGAATGTGGGAGGGTGAGGGTGTGCAGGGTGGAGGGGAACGAAGGGGGGAAAATGGGACAACTGTAATAGCATAATCAATAAAATATACTTTAAAAAGAAAGAAAGAACGCAGGGTTAGTTTAACATATAAAAACCAAATAATAAGATATATCATATTAATAGAATGAAGAAAAACCAATTATCCATCCTATTAATAGATGGAAAAAAAGCATTTGAGATAATTTAACATGGTTTCATGATTAAAAAAAACCAAAAAAGTAAGAATAGAAGGGAGTTTCCTCAAAATATAAAGGGAATCTGAAACACTCACATACATTGTAACATCATACTTAATGGTGACAGACCGAAAGCTTTCTCCTCAAGATGAGAAATGAGGTAAAGATCTCTGCTCCTGCCTTCTCACTTTCATTTTACTGAAAGTTCTAACCAGGGCAATTCAGCAAGGAAGAAAAACAAACAAACCAAAACAGCAAAAAAACAAATAAAAGGCACCCAGATTGAAAAGGAAGAAGGAAAATTATCTCTATTCACAGAAAAGATGACCTCATATATAGAAAATCTTACAGAATCTACACAAAGAAAACTAAACTTTTAAAGGAATTCAGCAAAAATGCAAGATACAATATATAAAACTCAGTTGTATATCCATACTCTAACAATTTTCCATCCAAAAATTAATTAAGGAAGCAATTTCATTTACAATAGTATAAAAAATATTGTGATCAAGAAAGTACCAGACTTATACACTGAAAATTATAAAACATTGAAAAAATTACACAAATCCTAAATAAATGAAAGATGGCTCATTTTCATGAACTAGAAAACTTAATGTTATTGGAATGGCAATACTGCCCAAATAATCTACATAGTCGATCAAACCCTACCAAAATTCCAAGCACCTTTTTATCTTTTTGCAGGAATGGAAATGTTGATCCTAATACTCATATGGAAGTGCATGGAATCCAAAATAACCAAAGTTACTTAAAAAATAAAAATTTGAGTACTTGCATCTTTCAATTTCAAAACTGAAAAATATAGTAATCAAAACTATGTAGTACTGCAATGAGAACAAACATATGGATCAATGCAACAGAATTTTTATTGTGGAAGTAAACTTTTATATCTATTATCATTTAATTTTTGACAAGAGTGCCAAGACCATTCACTAGAGAAACAAAACGCTCTTCAACAAATGGTGCTGTGATAACTGGATATTCACATGCAAAGGAATGAACTTGTACCCCTACCTCATATCTTACACTAAAAATAACTCAAAATAGAATAAAGATATAAATATAAAATTAAAACTATAAAATTCTTAGAAGAAACATAGGTTAAATCTTCACAATCTTGGATTTGACAAAGGATTCTTAAATATGACAACAAAAACATAATCATCAAAATATATAAATTATACTTTTTCATAATTAAAAGCCTTTGGACATCAAAGTACAAAATTGAAAACTGAAATGACAATCCATAGAATGGAAAAATATTTTCAAATTATGCATTTGACAATGGACTTGTATCTACAATATATGAAGAACTTTTACAACATAGAAAAATGAGAATAACCCAAACAAAAATGAGAAAGGATCTGGGTAGACATTTTTCCAAGATGTTATACAAATAGGCAATAAGCACATGAAAAGATGCTCAACATCATTAGTCATCAGGCAAATACAAATCAAAGCCACAACAAGATACCTCTTCTTACCCACTAGGTTGTTAGAATAACAAAATTCAGATAATAGTAAGTATTGGTAAGGATTTGCAGAAATCTGAACCCTCATACACTGATGGTGCAAATGTAAAATTGGGCAGCCTTTTTGGAAAACAGTGGCAAGTGCTTAGAAGATTCAACCTAGGGTTGCCATCTGACCCAGCATATACCCGAAGGAGTTGAAAACATATGTCCACACAGTAATTCGTATATGAGTGTTCATGGCATTGTTCATAGTAGCTAAAAGGTGTAACCAACCTAAATGTTCATCAATGGATAAATGGATAAACAATATGTGGTATGTTCATATGATGGAATGGATAAACCATAAAAATATGGTAAGTGAAATAAGTCAGCCACAGAAAAAACACATACTATATGATTTTGGTTCATTAGAAGTCCAGAATAGGGAACTCTACTAGAGATAGAAAGTAGATTAGATTAGCCACTGCTTAGTGCTGGTGGGTGCAGATGGGGTGGGTGGGGTTAGGGGGATGAAAGGCAAAGGGCATAGTTTGTTTTTTTTTTCCGAGATGATGAAATATTCTAGAATTGATTGTTACTGGCTGCACATATCTGTGAATATACAAAAATCCACTGAATTATACACTTTAAATTCATGAATTATATATGTGGATTATATCTCAATAAAGTTTAAAAATAAAATCAAATTTTGAAAAATAATAAATGAAGTAATGATACATGCTACAATATGATGAACCTGGAAAACATTTTGCTAAGTGAAAGATATCAGACACAAAAGGACACTTATTGTATGATTCCATTTACATGAAATATCCAGAATAGAGACAAAAAGTAGAATAATGTTTTTCAGGGACAATGGGGAGGAAGTAATGAGGAATGAGTGCTTAACTGGCATGGCGTTTCTTTTTGGAATGATGAAAATATTAGGGAATTAGATAGTGGTGATAGTTGTATGACATTGTGAATATACTAGAACCAATGAATTCTACTTTTTAAAATAGTTAAAATGGTAAATTTTCTATTAGGTGAATTTTTCTCAAAACAAATTCTTTTTTCGTATGAATGTGTTGGTTCTACTTGACCCGAAGTCACTTTGCCTGTAACCGATGAGGGAGTGCAGCCATTCATCACGACTGTGAGAACTCAGCGAGCAGCAACCCCTCACTGTCTTGGAATTCCCTACTCCTTTCCCTGGATGAGCTTTCCCTTCCTTTCTCCCTTCAAAATGCTATCCACCCTTCAACATGCAGCTCAAATGCTATTTCCTCCATATAGTTGCCCACAATTTCCCAGGTTGAAGCACATCTTTCTCCTCTGCATGGTCCTCACACATTGTGGGCACTGCTGATCTTGCACTTAATGCATATTTATAGCTCCTGTACACACTTGTCTCCCACATTAGGTGTGAATTCCTTTAAGGGCAGAAGTTGCAAATCTTCCTCAAGGTCAAATGCTATGCCTGACACTCATAATCACCTTCAAATTAAATGAAAGCAATAGAGATAATTCTTCTGAAGCCTGTTTCCGTTATGCACCTCCACATAAACAATTGTGCTAATGCGAATATTCCTCAGAATGCAATGGATTTACACAACACAACTTGAGAGAAAGATACTCTGAGTATCCAATTACTAAAGAAATTTCTTTCTCTACTTATTAGATACACTGAATATTGGAATCTTACATCTAGTTCACCAGGATTAAAATGTCAACTTTCAGTTTTTGTGAGAATCATTCTATTCTTAAGTACTTAACAGAATAAAACAGTAAATAATCTTCATGAAAGAGATATTTCAAGAACCTCAACCAAAATGAACAATAAAATAAAAAGACTGCAGTACTCTGCCATGGACACAATTTCTACAATGTTTAGTCACAAGACTCACACTTTGTGAGAATATAAAATATTTCGTTCTTGGATACGAGCTGCTTTGTGCCTTGCTCTGAGAAATAAAAACCTGGGGAGTAACACTATTTGCACCCTTATTTATTGTCATTACCTCTCGTTCTATGGTTTTCCTCCTCAGCAACTTTTTGACACTTGGGAGCTGCTTCTTTAATAATATCGTGGCTTCATTCATTCTTCTGACTTGAGTGATTAAGAAAGACGGGACCTGGAGAAGAAAAATAGCTTGACTAGGAAGAAAACACCTGAATTAAACCTCCCTGGTAGATTCTGTCTTTAGATATGGTAACTCCTGGCCCCCTGGTATCCTGGAACTGTGGCATTTGTCCTTGTAAAAATTAGAAAAAAACTATTAAGATTCATATTTAAAAGAGAGAGCACATTCAGGAGCAGCCCTTAAAGAGTATATAAAGATGCCCCAGGTAACCTGGAATTACATTCTCATATTTCCTTCCTGTGATTGCGGGCATGATTGCTCACCCAGCCTTTAAGTTTCCCCAGTGCTGGTAGACTTCAAAGGAGCATGTCCGTCATCACTCTGGCACTCACCTTCCACAGCATTTTCTGGTAGTTAAGCATTAAGCGGATGATGTGGGCTGCAGTATTTGCTAACCGCAATTCTTCATAATCAGAATGTTTGCTTCTGCTGAAGAAAAGGTTTGGTGCCATTACAGTTGAAATGTTCCATATACTCATTCGGTTTTTTGATTCATTGGCAATCACTTTATTAAAGAATGTCATGAGGGCCTAAAAAAGAAAGAGCACTGTGTCACAGTACTGTGAATTATCAGAACGCATCACCGATTGATGGCATTTATTTCTATACCCATTTACTGTGCCTCTAGAAAACACCCAGAATATTGTCAGAAGTAGAGAATGGTTAAATCTCATGGTCCCCTCTACTTGCTTAAAAGTGCTAATGAAAAATGTGGACAGTTGTTATGGAGTTTGTCATATTGGAGTCTCTATAAATAATACTTTGCCTTTCCTTATTTTCTTTTATCCTAAATAAGTTTGATAAATATTAAAATTAAATAATAAGCTAGGAAGAGAAAATGCATCTCAAAAAATGTAATATATTTTTATTGTGAAGAGAGTAGTTCTAAAAAACACCCTTAATTTAAATCATTACTATTTAAAACTATTTACTGTTTCTTTGTGAATGGAAAACCCATTTCTTAAATTAATGAGTATCTCTTTCCTTAGCCCAATGTAAATAAAATTGAAAAAATTTTAATTTTACTTTTTGGGTATCATTTTTCTGTTGCTTTTCAATTTTGGAATCTTCAATATACTGGAGGAAAATGCTTACATGCAGCTGTTAACAATATCAAATTAAAAAAAGATTTAAGAAAGCTTAATAAAAGTTTGGCTAAACCACCAAAGTATAAATGCTTATCAGACAGTCTGAAATTCACCAAGAAGAGTAAAACCCTAAAAGGACATGCTCTTCAATTCCCCAGGTTTGACTTCTGACACAGTATTTGTAATGAGAAAATGGACAGTAAGAAATAGTAATAATAGCACTCATCGGAGGGTTTATTGTAAGCCAGGCATTATTCTTATTTATATATATATATTATCTCCACTGATTTTATCATTATTCCAAATCCTATGAAGTAGAGACTATTATTAAGTTGCATGGATGGGAAACTAAGGTGGAGAAAGACAGATCGCTTTGTCAAACATCAGATCACTAACTGGCAAAGCCAGGATTTGAACTGAGCAAACTGGATTCTTTAGCCAGAGCTCCTGATAGCTATACCACACCAACTTCTATCTTGGCTCCAGTCGAAAGTTAGGATGGGAGAGATGGATGGAGGGAGGGATGGGATGGGGGGGAGGGGGAAGAGAGGGAGAGAGATTTTTCACAAGTTGCATAATGTTTTTGAGGATCTTCTGTTAGAAATATATTGAATTTTCTGATAATTGCTGCATCCTCAGTTGTATAAAAGGGTAGTGACATGTTGACCCAGATATGTGATACCAGACACATTTTTTGGATAGAAGATCATTTAGACAGAGCCAAAATAAACTAATAAATTCTAGTTTTTGAAAAATTACCAAACTGTATTACAGAAAGATTCTTATGCCACAGCCAAACCCATCCCTGGATTAAGGATATAGTATAATTGACATATGCTATAATTAGCACAGTTGTTTTCACTATGTACAAGAAAAGTCCTCACCAAACTGAAATGTCTGATAAGAGGTAGCATTAAGAAGCACATTTGTTTTTAGCTTTATGTTTACTGACCTCAAAATTATTGGCTCCTTGTAACTCATCCTTACCTCATTTCAAAGATTCTCAGCTCCTATTGTACTTAAAACAAATTTCCTGTTGTATACAGAATCACTATGAAAACAGCAAGATAAACTTTGATTTTTACAGAGATACAGCAAAGAAGTGAATATGAAATAAAGAAAAGGATATTAGGGATAAGGAATTATGGAGTAGGATTCAACCAAATGTTCTCTTATATGTTAAAGGAGAAGTTATTCTTCTGAGCTTAATTTTCCTAATCTATAAAAGTATTAAGATCCTATCAGGTAATCTCTAAAATCCAGAGATTATAGAATTCTTTATATTGAATTGAATTCATAAATTGTAAGGCACGAACATTTAAAAATGTATTTAAATCAGTGATTTCAAATTTTCTCCCCACAGGCAGTCATCAGATCTTTGAAGTGGGCATCTGAGCACTGACAATTACAGAGTTTTATATTTACAACTTATGCAATGTTCTCACATTATTCTGACATTATTCCCTTTACATCTTCCACCTTTGCTTTTCCTACTCCTAACCTACCTAGCCAGTGCCTGGCAGGTGGTAGACACTCAATATCTCTGAATAGATTGAATGAATAAAACTGAAATGTTCAAAGAAGACTCCAGCATTTACATTCTTTCCGGTCTTCTATGGAGAACAACGATGGGAACACTGACAGGAACAGGATGCAATATGCTCAGCTGGCTTAGTGAGCTGCCATCTTGTTATTCACTTTTCCACCTGAGCCATTTCCTCTGACTAATAAGAGCCAATGACAAACCATGAGGTCAACACAACATACCTGGGCTGTGTCCCTGTTGGCATCAGGCAGTGCCATGACCATGAGGTGTAAAGCTTGAAACTGGACTTTGATGTGAGGCCCTCCTAACAAGAAAACAGAAATAACCACACGTTTGGAACATCACTGACGTATTCTGGCAGCATTCCTTGCTAACACCTGGAGGCCTGGAGGGCTTCTGACCGCTCCCCATGGTAAGGACTCAGTTGTTGTGCCCAACAACCTGCATTCAATTGCTTGGACAGTCTGTTACCCCCCTTCCACATCCCATGGTGCCACTGTAGAGGCAGGTGGCCAAGAAGATCCTCAAAACGATTCTGGAATTGTCTAACATTTCCCTTTTCAAAGTACTTTTACAGACCTTACTTTACTTTTATGCTATAAGCAGAAGGCTTGAAGCTCAATCTAAGAGAAAATAAATCTTACTTCCACATTAAGCAGCAGCAAAGTATAATTATTAGGAGCATAGGTTCTAGAACCAGATTCAAATACTACTTAGTCACTGAGCCACCTTGAGCAGGCTGTTTAACCCCTCATTGCTTCTATTTTATCTTTGCGAGGCGGAATTAGTCATTTTACCTACCTCACTGGGCTGTTATAAAATTTAAATGACTTAAAACTTACAATGGATTAAAAACTTGAATGTTAGACCTGGAACCATAAAACTCCTAGGAGAAAACATGGTGGTAATGTCCTTTACAAAGGTCTTAGTACAAATTTTTGAATCTGACACCAAAATCCAAGAAACGGAAAGAAAAATTAACAAGTAGGACTATATCAAACTAAAGAGCATCTGCACGGGAAAAGAGTACCATCAACAGAATGAAAAGGCAGACTGCTGAATGCAAGATATATTTGCAAATTTTATATTTGATAAGAGACTAATATCTAAAATATATAAAGGACTCGTACAACCCAATAGCCAAAAACCCCAAACAGTCTGATTTTAAAATGTGCAGAACAGACATGTGAACGTTTTTCCAAGGAAGACATACAGGCGGCCAACTGGTACACGAAAAGACACTCACCATCATTAATCATCAGAAAAATGCAAATTGAAATCACGATGAAATATTACCTCACATTTGTTGAGTAGATATTATCAAAAAGGCAAGAAATAACAAGTGTCGGCAGGGGCATAGAGGAAAGGAAACCCTCATACACTGCTGGTAGGAATGTAAATTGCTACAGCCACTAAGAACAGTAAGGAGGCTCCTCAAAAAATTTTTTAAAATTAGGTATATTTTTATACACCCTTTTTAAAGGGTATATATTAGGTATATTTTTATATACCCTTTTTAAAAATTAGATATATTTCTTTTTTAAATTTTAATTGTTGTTCAAGTACAGTTTTCTGTCTTTTACACCCATGCCAGCCTAAGTAAAATATTTAAATATTATTCAATAAAACTTCCCATGCACCTCTAAAAAGAAAAAAACTAAAAATAAATAAATAAATAAAAATAAAAATAAATTTATCTGTGATCCAGCAATTCCACTTTTGGGTATTTATCTGAAGAGAATGAAACACTAACTCAAAAAACATATGCACCTGAGTGTTTACTGAAGCATTATTTACAATAGGCAAGATATAGAAACAATTAAGTGTCCATTTATGGATGAATGGAAAAAGAAAATGTGCTACACACACAATGAAATATCATTCAGCCATAAAAATAAAAATCTTGTCATTTGCAATAACATGGGTGGACCTAGAGGGCATTATGCTAAGTGAAATGAGTCAGATAAAGAAAGACTAATACCATCTGGTCTCTCTTGTCTGTGGGATCTAAATATAAAAAAATACTTCTCCAAACCCCCTACTTTTAAAGCCCCACAACCAAGTTCACAGGTATAGAGGACAGATTAAAAGAAAAAAAAAACATTACTGAAACCTACTTAAGGCTTTGTGATTTGGAAAATTATATAAAATCCATTTGTAAATGCTCAAATTATCCTTAAAATAGGGTATAAATTATGCCCTACCCTTACAGTTTTTCCTAGGTTGTGACAGTTACAGAAATGGCAAGATTTGACCAACTGGTAAAGTCTTTGGGGACATTTACCACCAATAATTTTGCAAAGTTTGGACCACTTTGCCTTTGCCATTGTGGATGCTTTATGTAGCACGTGCTCTAAAGTTCTGGACTTTCACTTGGGTGCCACTAAGTAAATGCCTTGGGAGCATCCAAATCCATTGCTGGATGCTAAGATATCTTCTTCTTTTTTTAAATGTAGGGATGGATTGCTTTATTTGAATTAGCACTTTTTATCCAAATATGGATTCATAAAATCAGAGAGGACACCTTCTTTAAACACCAAGGGAAACAAAATCAATAAAAAGTGCTTGGATGGATAAACCCCTTTAGCTTCAGAAATGTGCGTTTTATTTCATAACTAAGACTTCCTTCTTATGTTGGACTGCCTCTAAAGCTCATTTGTTTCTTCTTTACATAGAAGTGTCTCGGGAACTAAGAAATCTCTCTGTTTTCATGCCTGTAGTGGTTCATGGGACATGATGCCTGCATTGCCCCTTCCTGACTGAAGGACCTGGTCCCTTAGCTGTCAGCTCTTCCTAGAAATGGCTCTCTCCAGTTGCCTCGCCTGAGGTCATGCTGTCCTCTCAGGGGCAGTAGATATCCGATGATGGCCTGAGTCAGAGTAAAGAGGCTCAACCTTCTCCCTGTAATGGGAAACAATTCTGAAAGGCCACCAAGCTTAGCGCTCCCCACAGAGTTGCAGGAGGTCTGGGCTGAGACTGCATCACTCACTGCCCAACCTTAGCCTCTGCCCAATTCTGCTTCCTTTGCCCTTCCCTTTCAGAACTGTGGAACCTAAGTGGATGCCTCATAAACATTCTAAACAAACTAATCTCGGTCTTTGATGCTGTTTCTGGGCGACCCAACAAAGCTTCAATCATGAGCAACTTCTACGGCATATTATCAGCAAAGATGATAACTTAAAACTTTAAATAAGGTAGCTTTTGTAAACAGAGTGCCTGGCATTAAAAAATACAAAGATTAAATGAGTTAATATGTGTAGAATGTTCCCATCTGTACCTGTAAGTAGTTACCTCTATGTGTGTTTGCTCTTGCTATGATTAATGACACATTCTAGATCTTAAATGGACATTTAGGGAAGGTGATCCTAGTTGGAACTCTGGAGATTGCTGATATTTTATTCCTTGACAATCACAGAAGATGGCGCCAGAGGGTTGGCATTTATACTTGTGTTCTCAACGCTGGCTCTTTTCCCTCTTCAAGGAAAGGATTTTAGCGATTCCATTAACAACTGGATAATCCACAGCCATCTGTGCTGAAAAATGTATTTACTACAGCATCCAGGTTTTGCTTTGTTTCTCTGTAGTTTCCTCAAAATGGTCACTTAGTGAGGAGTTCCTAGAGGGAAGCATTATGTTCTAGAATCCCTTGGGAGTTCCCAAGTTGAAGAAAAATCTCCCTTCAATGGATGAAAGGCAGCCAGCTTCATACCAAGTCACTGAGCTTTACAGTACCGTGGACGCTCCCATGACAAGCTGCTTGTTAGAGGAGGTTATGTGCACCTGAGTTAGGCGTGGATGACTAATGTTTGTAAGCAAGGAATGACAGAATAGTTAGAAGGCGTGTTTGTAGGGCTGCATTATATTGTCTCAGCACAATCTCCATGGAGATTTGTAGAAATTTATGTCAAATTTGTAAAACAAAATGACACAGGTCCAGGGTATTTTTGAAAACAGCTAATGCATGTTGACATGAGTTTGACTGAATAACGGCCTAACAGGAGCACACTGCAGTACAAGTATGTAGCACAGAGAACACATTACTTTTACGAGTAAACTGCAGGCTAAGGGAGGTCTGTAATCTTCCAATGCAACCTCTCCCCACTCCCACAAAAAAACCCTCTGGTGCAGGGAGATAATAGATGCAGCTACAGACCCTGTATTTCCATCAATTTCAGAGAAATTATAAAATCTCTGTGAAGGTTAAAAATCTAAACTGGCAAAGAGTCCATTTTTATTTTATTTAGGAAACCTGTCCCGACTATGTTTCATGGTTGATAGTTTTTTCAGTTATTATTAAGGCTTTTTTTGTCCTGAGGTCATTATTTCCTCAGGTTTGAAAAGAGAAATAATTACGCTAATAGAAATAATTACTCTATATCCTCCAAACTCTGTTCCAGAGTATAAAGAAGGGCAGTTTAAACACACTTACCCACAGGTCTACCAGTCTTCCCTTTGGAAAATCTCTTACAACTAAAGCTTATTCTAAGTGGTAAAAAGGCTATTTTTCCTGCTGGTAGCAGCCCTGAACTTTGGGCTTCCTGTGGGGTTGGCTGGTTTCAAATCAATCACTGCAATATAGTATTTCTCTCTTGCAAAGTCATACAAAGAAATGCGGACTCCTCTGTGAACCTTTTCAGGGATATTTCCCAGATCCCCTCCTGTAACTGAAATATGCTGGCTGCAGTGGGAGAGGGAACAATAAAGCCGAGTGGGGGCCACCTCTTTACTTGGGGTTTGTCCTCCCAATCTGCCCACAGCCTTCTCTGTTCATACAGAATCACCATGTACTCAACAAGCTTGTGCAGTAGGTCCTCAAATGACATCCTCTCATTCAACATTGTTTCCTTATAATGTTGATGCAATGCTCTAGGAACTTAACTCTCATTTATATCAGTTAGCCTATGGAAAATTGGTTTCCTTATAATTGTTTCGTTTAAAGTTGCAGAATCTATCAACGACATATTTAAGTCTGTGATCCCTGAGCTCCTCAGGTTAGTAGTGAACACCTCCACTCTCTAGCTCCATTCTACTTTTCTCGATTTCTCCCTTGTCACACTCTCCAAAACATTCATTCCTGAGGCTGAACCATGACAAACTATGCCCTCACTGCTAAATATAATACACACTTTCCATTACTATACTTTTTACCGAAGTCCATCACTTAAGGCCTAAACCATGTGAATTTGTAATTTTCAGAAACACTATGCAATGCTATAATTTTCAGAGACAAAACGCCTCCTGTGTAACATTTCATATGTGCTCCATCATCAGCACAGGACTTCAGGTTTAAAGAAAAGAGGTCTTATATTTTTGTCAAGGATTATTACCCACAAGGTGCTATTCTAGATGTTTTCACTCAACAGCCACAACGGCTCTGACACATAGCTACTAACTGTAATTTACAAGCACAGCTCAGAAAGGTTCATTGCGTGGCTAACAAATGGTTGAGCGGGAATTTAAATCTCAAGAGTCTATTCTTTGTGCAAACCCCTCTGCCTTTTAGTGATCATGAAACCCTTTAAATTTTATCTATCAGACTTAGATATATAAATATGTAAAGAGATGGCTGTTTACCATTAAACACAATATTTCACCAAGCCTTGCCAGAAAAGAGCAAATACACACTTCCAGTCACATTTGATTATGCACCTTCTTCCACTCTGTGCCAGCTTATTGACCTTGTATCTTAGTCCATTCACACTTAACATCTGCCACCTACTTTCCATTAGCGTGATGAAGGCAGGTATGTATTCCACAGGGAACAGAGAAGTGGGTAGTTCTCTGAAAAAGGCTTTCAACATCACTGCAGCTTCTCTGTGGCACATTTTGTCCCATTTAAATTTGTCAGCATTAAACTTGGCATCCAGTTCTTCACGGTATTGCTGAAAGTCAAGGAAAACAGACAATATTTAATGAGCTTTGACTACCTGACATCACCTTTGAAAACTATCATTACACAAACTATTAAACAGCCAATCTCTACTAAGCCTAACTTTTTAAAAGGTGATTAAAGAACTAAAAGTTATCTTTTGAATTAACTTTTAAAAATGGGTTTTCCAAAACCCATTGTACTAAAATCATTTTAGAATAATGGGCATCTTGAAATCACTTGCTAATTCTACACAGACACAGGCGTTCTTTACTGCAGTCACGGTGTTATTTGTGCAGTTCTGACAGAATGCCACCTGTCCGCACATGATAGTGCACTGTCAGTTTTGACGAAGCTCCCATTTCTGTTATCCATGATCCCTTCCTTTTGTCATACCCTTCTAAATGAGATCATGAACTAGCCTCTCAGCTAGTTCATATCCAGAATGAGAAATATCCCAATAAAAAAAACTCCGATCTCGTTGCAACATGCAAAGCAACGACATCTCCCTGGAGCAGTTACGGCAGTTTTATGCCAAGACACGCACGTGCCCACCACATGTTTGCATGCTTATCCAATCTTTTGTGAGGTTCGGAACACCATGTAAACACTTAAAAAACCCACTAAGCCTCCATAAGTTATATTTGTATTATACACTTTACATTACCAATTCATTTCATTGTCAGTGCCCCCTATTATCCATGTGTCTATTTCAAAGTCAAACTCATTTTCTCTCGCTCCCTTGAACTACAGATTCTACTTTTAATAAGCAGGTAGTTATTATAGTCCGTTACTTGATTGACCCTGACTGCTCCAAAAAGGATACTTAGAAAGACAGCTTGAAAAACTCTCAATTTCTTTAAGTCCCCTGCTTTGTGCCCATGAGAAACCTAATTCTTCCAGCCTTAAACATGCATAATTTTCACATCTGACTTTTTCCTTCCAAGGAGCAGCTCATTAACCACCCCAGAAATAAACACTCTCATGGCTCCCAAAGCCTGCAATACAGGGGTGCCCTGGCAGAACCCATCTTTTAGAGAAAGACATGATTTCAAGCCGTCCTTCGACGGCATCAAAAAGGTTGTCTTCTTGTCCTTGAGAGGCTCTCAACATACAGCTTATCAATCAACCCTTTGCTGATACACTTAGTAAAAGCATTGAAGCATACATACAAAACTCTTCCTAGAATAAAAGAGCAGAGACTGGGATCTAAGGAAAGGAGGATGCATGAGATCCATCTTGTAGTCCAGTGTTTCATTAGTCATAATGAAACATTTGGGTGCTACATACTATAAGAAAGTACTTACTGAATACTATGCAGTCATGAAGGAAAATCAAACTCTGCCAGAACAAAGTCTCAAGGACCAGTGAGGAATTGCCAGGGGAAGAGGAAATATGAGAAACTGCTTCAGTAGTGATACAAACGCAGGGAGGCCCAAGCAGGTCTGGGGAACTACAATTATTTCAGCATTGCTGGTGCATCACAGGCAAGGAGGAAAGTCAGGGGAAAGATGAGACTGAGGAGCAGACCAGAGGTGACTGGACTTCATTCTGTAGGCAGTGAACCAACATGGAATGTTTCCAAACAAGAGAAAGACATGGTGACATTTATCTTTTCTTACAGCCAGATACAAAAGTGATTTGGAGAAATGGGTTCTTGGCACTGATTAAGGAGCAGGCTAGAGACAAGGAAAATAAGTTATTGGACCATGGCACCATTTCTAGCAATGGACAATCAAATACTAACCTGGATAAACAGTTGTAAGAAAGGAAAATTTAAAAATGTCAGTGAGGGAAAATTCTCAAAAATAAGAGATGATTATGGAGCTACTCTCAAGGAACATAGGTGCAGGATTGCATCTTGGCACACCCCCCATTACCTTGCTCCAGCTCACTGGCACTCAGAGAAAAGAGTTTATATACCCATCTAGGGCCCCAATTAACACAACTGATGAAAAGTGAATACTGCCAGATCACCTGGCCAGTAGGGCTTAAGATTTCAGTCCCAAAGGATATATTTGTATATTTTAAAAAGCTGCTACCTGAAGGTCTGGCTTTCAAACAGCCTGAATCTAGGTGCTTAGATCCTGCCCTTAGGGACACTGGCAGGTCCTCAACCAGTGGAAGCTGTCAAAAATATAATAAGCTATTTGGACAAGTACAAAGATTTGAGACAACAAAGAGCTGAAGCAAGGTTGAATGGCATGGTTCACCTCCTACACAGGCCACTCCTTGAAGACTGGGAGAGGTCTTGAACAGAGAGAAAAGCAAAACAAAGAAACAAGGGCATATGTTCTAGTAAAAGAACAAGATAAAACAGAAATAAGTAATTAACCTGGATAAAGAGTTCAAAGTAATGGTCATAGATATGCTCACCAATGTGAGGGCGGAAATGGATAAACACAGTAACAACTCAAAAAAGAGATGTAAAATATAAGAAGGTACCGAATATTAATAGAAGTCACAGAGCTGAATGGTTGAACAGAAAAAATACCCTAGAGAGGGTCAACACCGGACTAACTGAGGCAGATTAGAGGATCAGTGAAATTAAACACAGGGCAGTGGAATTCACCTAATAAGGGCATCAAAAGAAAAAAAGAGAATCTAAAAGAAAAAATGAAGATAGCTCAGGGCTTAGCTGACAACATGAAACAACTGACATTTTCACAGCAGAGGTCCCAGAAGGGGAAAAGAGAGACGGGGAGAAAACCTGTTTGAAGAATGATGGCTGCAAACATCCCTGACTGGTGACGGAAACAGACATCCTGGTCCAGGAAACCCAAAGAGTTCCAAACAAGATAAATCCAAAAAGACTCAAACTAAGACACACAATGAAAATGTCTGAATTTAAAGACAAGGAGAGAATATTAAAAGCAGCAAAAGAAAAGCTGTTCCATACAAGGGAACCCCAAAAAGACTTTCGGCAGATTTCTCAGTAGAAACTGTAGGCTAGAAAGGAGTGGCATTAACACACTCAGTGTGCTGAGGAAAAAACAAACTGCAACCAAGAACATTTTCCTCAGCACATTCAGAATTGAAGGAGGCAGAGTTTTCTAGACAAGCGAAAGCTTACCACCAGTAAGTAGGCTTTATAATACATGTTTAAGAGATCTCTTTAAGCTAAAAAGGAATTGCACTTATATGGTCACAATAAAATTTACGAAGTAATAAATCTCACTAAAAAGGTAAATATATAGATAAGGTAGCAAACTAATCATGTATAAAGCCAATATGAAGATTAAAGGACAAAAATCATAAAAACAACTGTGAATGCAATAATTTGTTAAGAGATACACAAGATAAAAATGTAAAAATGTGACATCAAAAACATAAAACATGGAAGGGGGAGAGTAAAAACTGAGCTTTAGAATGGAATCCAACTTAAGTGGTTGTCAACTAGAATAGCCCATTACAGACATAAATTGTTTATCTAAGCACTATGGTAACCACAAAGCAAAAACCTATAGTAAATATACAAAAGACAGAGAAAGGAATATAAGTACACCACTAAAAAACTCATCAAACCACAAAGGAAGAGAAAGAAACAGAGAGAAACTATAAAAACTCATTAAACAACAAAATGGCAGTAAGTGTATACCTACTGATAATTACTTTAAATGTAAATGGACAAAATTCTCCAACCAGAATGTAGAAAACACAAAATCTATCTGTATGTTTCTTACAAGAGACTCACATTGGATGTAAGATCACTGACAGTAAATAAATGGAAAAAGACAGTTCATGCAAATGGAAATCAAAAGAAAGTTGGAGTAGCTATACTTGTATCAGACTAAAAAGACTTTAAAACCAAGACCATAATAAGAGAAAAAGATGGGCTTAAGAATAATAAAGGGGACAACCCAACAATAGGATATAACATTTGCAAATATTTATGCTTAAATACAGGATTTCCTAAATATATAAAGCAAATGTTAACAGACCTAAAGAAAAAATAGACAACAATACACTAATAGTAGGGGATTTTCATATCCCAATTACAACAGTAGATATATCATCCACACAGAAAATTAATAAGGAAACATTGGCCTTATACAACAGCATTAGATTAGATGGATTTAATAATATAGACATACAAGGGCTTTCCAGAAAAAGTCCAGCCATTGTTAATATAATGAGAATGGTTTGCATGGCATTGAAAGGACCTGTCAGCCAGTGAGGGTGGACTGGAATGCACATGTGTAACAATGATGACTTCACAATTGATGATAAACAATTTCAGTAGAGTGGCAGGACACAAATTAATATGCAAAAATCTGTTCTGTTTCTATACACTAATACAAAACTATCAAAAGAGGAAATAAAGAATAAAGTCCCATTTAAAATTGCATCAGTAAAGAATTAAAAACCTAAAAAAATTTTTATCAAGTGATTTGAAGAACTGTATATTGAAAACTACAAAACATTCATAAAAGAAATAGAAGCAGAAACAAATAATGAAAGATATTTTGTGCTCATGAACTGGAAGAATCAATATTGTTAAAATGACCATACCACCCAGTGCAATCTGCAGCTTCAAAGCAATTCCTATAATATTCCAATGGCATATGTTTCAAAGAAATACAACAAGTAATCCTAACCTTTGTTTGAAACCACACAAAACTATGTTAAGAAAGAAAGCAAAGCTGGAAGCATCATGTTCCTGATTTTAAACTATATTACACATAGTACTTAAAATAGCATGGTAATGGCATGAAAACAGACACGCATATTATTGAAACAGAATAGACAGCCCAGAAATAAAACCACACATATAAAATCCATTGGTTTATGACAAAAAGAGCCAAGAATACACAATGAAGAAAGAACAGTTTCTTTAATAAATGGTGTTGGAAACACTGAACAGCCACATGCAAGGGAATGAAACTTGACCCATTTCTTATGCCATACACAAAGATTCACTGAAAATAAATCGAACACTTGAACATAAGACCCAAAATCATAAAACTCTTAGAAGAAAACAGACATTATGCTGATGGTTTTTTAAATCTCATACCAAAAGCAAAAGCAACAAAAGCAATAATAAACCAGTGGAATGACATCATACTAAAAAGTTTCTGAACAGCAAATAAAACTATCAACAATGGAAGAGCAACCCACTGCATGTGAGAAAATATTTGCAAATCATATATCTGATAAGAAGCCAGTATCCCGAAAATATAAAGAACTTATACAGCTCAATAGCAAAAAAAATTTAATCCAATTTAAAAGTGGGCAGAAGATCTGAATACACATTTTTGCAAAGGAGACATACAAATGACCAACAGGCACATGAAAGGATGTCAACATCACTAATCACCAGGGAGACAAAAAGCAAAGCCACAGTGTGTATCATCTCACACCTGTTAGAAGGGCTATTATCAAAAAGGATAAAAAACCAGCAAGTGTTGGTGAGGACGAGGAGGAAAAGGAACAGTTGTGCATTGTTGGTGGGAATGCTAATCATTGCAGCCACTATAAAAAACAACATAGTGTTGAAAGACAAATACCATATGATCTCACCTTTAACAGGAAGCTAAACAACAAAACAAACAAGCAAGCAGAAAAAAAAAAGACACTGAAATAGAGAACAAGGGGACAGCGACCAGAGGGGAGAGGGAAGGGAAGTTAAGGGGAAAAAGGGGGAGGGATTTAGAGGAACAAATAGGAAGGACACAGGGACGAGAACTAAGGGAGGTGGAAATGGGAGGGAGGTGGGGAGCATGGGGGGGCTGGGATGGAAGAAATAGACAAAAAACTGTACTTGAAAAATAACTAAATAAAACTAAAAAAAATAAAAGAATGAAATTGTGTTATTTGCAATCACATGGATAGACCTTGAAGGCATTATGCTAAGTGAAATAAGTCAGATAGAGAAAGTCAATTACTAATTACTATATGGTCTCACTTTTATTGTGACATCACAAAAAGCTCATAGATACAGACTGGTGGTTGCCAAAGACAAGGGTGTTGAAGGAGGGGAGAAATGGGTGTAGGAGGTTAAAAGATAAAAAGAAAAAAATTAAAAATCAGTGATGAATTGAACATGAGATTCAGAGGGAGAAGTAACAGCCCAAGATGGGGCTCATCTCGGATCACTAGCTGGAGTAATGGGCACATGGAAGTGTTGTTAACAGGAAATACAGGGGGAGAAAAATGTTTTTCATCCATTGCTTGGTACCACTGCTGTAAAGCAAAGGAGAAATGGTGTTCAAATGAGCAGGAAGCACCAGTGAGGGCAGAATAATTCAAATTCATTTCCTACGTACCCCTGCCATAGGCAGCTTCCTGAACACAAATGTGGCCACACTCCAGCCGGCAGCGGTGTGCAGTCACCTAAGAGGCAACGTGGCTCCAGTGTCGAGAGCAGGCTCTAGGAACAGATTCTTTAGGTTTTAACCCCAATTCCACAACTGACTGGTTGTATGGCTGGTGTCTCGTTTTTCACTGTATAATAGGAATATTAACATGACCTCAAAGAGATTAAGTCAGATGATACAACAGAAAGCTCAGGGGGCAGGGCCTGCCACACAGTAAGTGGTCGGTAAATGGAAGCTGCTGGTATGTCTCCCTTCTCTATTATAACCTGCGGTTTTATTACTAGGGAAATGCATGCGTATGTGGTTATGGATATTTGGGTAATAATATCATGTTGTCTTGTCTGGATGGCCGGTGTAAAACAAAACTGAGAAAAAGTCTCTCTTCTATTGGTTAAAACCAGAGCAGACCGTGGCACAGGGGACCAGAGCTGATATTTCTGTGGACCTGAATGTGAAATCGTATAAACCTGGTGTTGCATTTACCTTGCCAAAGGCAGGTAGCATTTAAAGGTTAGAGAAGTCATGTTTTCCATCCAGTGTTAATGTGAACCCTGCGCAAGGGTCAGAGCCACGTCCTTAAATCTCCTCTGGCAAATAGACAGTCTGTTCCCATTTCTGAGGTAGTTTTGTGACAATGGCTTCTTCAAAAATCAGTTCAGGAAGGAAAACCAGCAGAGCATGGCACTAATTATATAACATTTAGTGAAGCCTCAGAATAATTCTGGGAGGCAAAAAAAAGAAAATCTTACATGTCAAACAGTCAGTCTTCTTCCCTAAAATATATCTCCCAGTGTTTGGCTCAAATTTCTGTCATTGGGGGGGGGGGAACATCATGGAAACCAAAGTATGAAATTGGTTCCAAATAATCCAAGGCCTTAAATCCAGGAACAGGCTCAGCTGCTGTGGACCCTGCGTGGCTCAGACTAGCAGCTTCCCTAGCAGCACATTCCTATTAGTCTTCCCAGGCCCTGAAAGCACGAGACTCGGCTGGCCTGTTCTCGACACATTAGTGTCCCCCACCTGGCACAACGAGAGAAGAAGTACAGTGGTTTTTGTTAACAGTCTTCCCCCATGCATATTCCCAGAAAAAAATCAGCCTAACATGAAAATACAACAAAATAGTTTAAAGTTTGTACAAGGAGAGAAATAAAGACCCCTTTAATATATCAAGTTACAATGCCTTACTAACTGCAATATTCTAGTTTTTGTTCAGTGGCCCAGATTTTTTTCACATTGGCTTTCCTGGAGTTCAAACCATGAAGACATCTGGATTACATGTTTTGGACTAATCAGAGATGAAATAAATAGGCTAAAACTACATCAGATGCAAGGAGAAAAGAGACTTCTAACCAAATGTGATCTAGAAATGCATGTGCCAATAAGGACAGTTTATAGGAGTTATTAGCCTATAATCAGCATTTTTCGGTCAAAGATTAGCTAAGGAAAAGCAGTTCTGGTATGATGTTAAAGTTCATGAATACAAGAAATGTCACGTAATGGATTTTGGTTATTTAAGAAGAGAACTTGAAATCGCATGCATTACACTCTCTGAATGTCTCTCTGTGTGTCTCTCTCATACACACACAAGCACACACAAACAGGAGCCAGCAAGAATATGTTCAAACAGAGCTCTCCGATTCTGAAGAAATGGTTAGAGGGAGCAGTCTAATTCTCTTAAAGAAAAATAATTTTTTTACTTCATTCTGATTCTCTGACTCTACAGATGACTCTACCAGTCATCCTCAGACTGGTACGTTTGTTCAGCCGTCTACAACAACCACACCTATGAGAACCTGAGACTACAGCAGATTCCATTTAGAAAGTATACATCTGAAGGAGCCACTAGGGATTTCCCGCCTTTCTAGAGAACCTGTGCCAGTATTTAGAGATCTCTACCGCCCTGGGAAGTCACAAGTCACCCATACACCTTAGTCCTTACTACCACTGACAAAGTATGGTACACCACTCTGACCTCCCTTCACAAAGAACTTACCAATCATCTACAACAATCCAGGTAACTGGCTCCCCACTGTTAGGACCTCCTGATCCGCCTCGGCCCCTCCCCTGTAGAAAGCCCCAGCAATGACTGAGTGTGGTGTCCACTGGCACTCTGCTCAGGGCTGCTTCCTGGGACAGGATGAACTGTCAGATCCGTGTTGTGGCCCGAGGCTCAGGCTGCCCGGTCCTCACCTCCATCCCTTATCTCTCAGAAGCACCATCCTCCAAGAACCCTCTTTTCCTAACTTCTCTCCAGAATCTGCTTTCTGGAACTTCCAATAGACACAGCCTATTTATTCTCAGTTTCCACTTAGAAACACATCTTGTCATATTTCTATATAAAAACTTGGAGATTGCCGATAGAATTTCTCAAAACATGTACAAAAATGAATTAATGAAGAGATGCTTTTCCCCCTCTACACATTTCCTTTTAATAGTTTTAAACAGAAGCAGGTTCACTTTTCCTTCTCCCTGAGACTTTTTCCGAGGGATTCATCATTTAAAATGCTCATGTTCCCATGCCCACCAGCCAGAGAGTGATCCCAGGGCGGGCAGGCAGGTTTTCCAATGACTTTTCCCCCTTACTGAATGTTAGAGTTTGCCACCCTATATAAGTAAGAAAGCAAAGTAAAAGAATTCACACTGCATGGGTGCTTTTATATGTAGGAACTAACATTACTTTAAAATGGAATTTGGTTTTAGAGCTGCTGGGTATTGTAGCAGTTATGGCCAACCTATAAATTCTTATAAAGAATTTCATTAAGGAGAACCAAAGAATATTTCTGAATATAAAGTAACTGGTAATGGAAATCCGGGCTCATATAATAGTTGGCTTAATGAATTCCATGACTGAGAGGAACACAGAAAACTAAAGTGTTTAAGCCCCTAAACAGTGATGGGACTTTTCAACTTTTCAAACTAAAGACAAGCAGCAGTTTTGATGGTGAATTGATGTGCCATCTCATTGTCGTTGGTTTTTCATTGTCGTTTGTTTAAAAGGATACACAACTCAGGACGATGGAACACCACCTAATCATAGTTATAGAGGAAAACTAGGCAGGAACAAGTGATAGTATCAAAACAACAATAAAGGACTCAATATCTGATGCTTGTGTGAACTGGGTCTGGCTAGCTTAGATCTCCAACTAGGAAGAGAGAAAATGTTTATTACCTTGACTTTGGCAGTACATCCTGAAAGTCGAAAAATTCCTTCAGATTCCAAACCCGATTCCTCAACTTTCTCAAAAAACTAGAAAGCAATGATACATTACAAAAATAAATACCTCCAATACAATTACAAATAGTAAAATAACACTGTTGATGACAACAAATGATAATTACTAAGCATTATACATGCTTGGTACCGGAACACCGTGTTCAGCGTTTGCAGCCGCCCCATGAGGTCTCCACGAGGAAATGGAGCCTGGGAGGCGTTATATCACTTTCCCAAGGTCGACCATAAACATAATGGCACCGACTCACTGAAGCTCCTGCTCTTCATCACTCAAGTATGCTGCCCGGTGACTATTTTAAGAGGCAATTACTATATCGCTCTCTGCAGACTGACCAGTAAGAACAAATTCTAAATTCACTCTCAGTACTTGCAACTGCTCTGGCTAACAAACTATAGGAACTCTACAAATATGACCAAGGAGATATAAATTATAAACATTTATACCTCCTGTGAACTCTCATGGTGATGATGATGGCATTAAAATACTAACCATCATCATCATCATCATCATCATCATCATCATCATCTACTGACATTGATCGTGTACATTTTGTTAGATACTGTTCTCAGTACTTCACACTGATCAACTCATTTAAATCCTCACAATAACCCTCTGAAGAAGGCTCTAGTAGGATCCTCATTCTACTGCTGAGGAGACTGAGGCATGGTAAGGATGAATACTTGCCCGACTTCACACAAGAGCAGATCTACAGTCTCTGCTATTTTCCCTTCAAGATATGATGGTACCTGGAACTAGGGTAGTTCTTGTGGGGTTGGAGAGAAATAGATATTTAGGAGGAAGAAACTCACAAGAAAAGACTCTCCCATAGGAGCAGAAAGGTAATATCTCAGGTTGCCTTAAATGAAGAACACTTAACATCAGTAGGGATAATAGCAGACATTTATTGAGTTGCTAATGCAATATAAACCTGGATTTACTTGAACTATCATTTATTGCGCACCTTCCATTTGCTACATCCTCTGCTAGGCTTCTGCACTTACATAACAATATAAATTCGTGTACTGAATCTTCTCCATCTTGGATTTTTATTCATTGTCTTCAAACTCTGCCCTGTACACAGAGGACAAGGGGCATAATTCTGGTTCTAATTCAAGAACTAAAAAGAAAATCTTAGAGTCACCATGGACTTTGACTTTGATTACATACTGTGTTGTTCCTTTTCACATCTACCTCTTGCTAGCTGCATGTCCTTGGGTAAACTACCTTACTTTACTATGTCCTAGTTGTCTCATGAGTAGGAGATGGTAACACCAACCTTCTCAGGCCGCTCAGTGCTGACAAATGTGACAGGATTGGAGGGCACTGGAACAGCCCTGAGCAGGAGAGGCACCCTACAGACAGGCCCCACGCACACTGGCAAGTCACCGGCATCCTCTGCCTTCCTCCCTTCTCCCATTGGCAACCAACTAATTACCTGATTTGAGGAGTAGCTCAACTTGAGGTATTAGTAGCAAAATTTAGAATTTATGCTGCGCTGGGGATTCCCAGCACAGCATATGGTGAAGTACTTGGGCTCTGGCCCTCATAGAAATGGGTTCAAATCCCAGCTTTGCTGTGTAATCACTAAACTTGAGCAATGTCCTTAGTCCCACCAAACCACAACTGAGGCAGGGTTGAGGGATGAGCCCTGGATTGGCTCAGACTTCGGCTGGAAGTGCCAACACTTCAGGAAGTAAAATGATAAGATGTCTGTGTTCACTTCAGAATAATGGGGGGAAGCAAGGTGGAGGGGGTTGAGAGTGAAGAGATGGAGAATTATGACTGTGAATAATGTATGTTTCCTCAGTCAGTATTTTCACAAATCACTTAAAAACTCGATTTAAAGTTCAATAGGATTTGGTTTTAGGGCTTTCAATTTTAATTGTGCCATTGGATTTTACTGTTAAATAAATGCATACTCAGGTAAATTGGTATAAACTGTTGGGTATAAAAAAAAAACGCAATTTAAAGCACATGTGCCATTCACCAATGATAGATACTAGCATATGACAGTTCCAATAACATCACTTTCAAAACTTCCAAAACCAAAATTTTTCTTTGTCTAATTCTATTCTATTTTCCTAGTCATACCTAAAAGACTACCATAACAAGCTGATTTTTATACTTTAGTAAGCATTATTTGGAAAACTAATTTAAATGATTACAAACACACATTTTGAAACACTAAGCCTATGATATACCTCAGCAAATACTTGCATGATCATTAAACACACTGCCCATAATTAATGGTCATCTTTTATCTCAGACATAATAATCAAATATACACAAACACATACATATGCACAAATATTTTTGTCCAAAAATCATTTTTATTTTTAAAAATATTTTATTGATCATGCTATTATGGTTCTCCTACTTTCTCCCCTTTATTCCCCTCTGCACTGCACCCCCCTCACACCAGCATTCCCCACCCCTTAGTTCATGTCCATGGGTTGTACATATAAATTCTTTGGCTTCTACATTCTCTGTACTATTCTTAATGTCTATTTTCTATCCATCTTTTATGCTTCTTATTCCCTATACCTTTCACCTGACCCTCCCTGCTGATAACCCTCCATGTGATCTCCATTTCTGTGGTTCTGTTCCTGTTCTAGTTGTTCGCTTAGTTTTTGTTTTCAGGTTCAATTGTTGATAGTTGTGAGTTTGTTGTCATTTTACTGTTCATATTTTTGATCATCTTCTTTTTCTTAGATAAGTCCTTTAACCTTTTATATAATAAGGGCTTGTTTATGATGAACTCCTTTAACTTGACCTTATCTGGGAAGCACTTTATCTGCCCTCCCATTCTAAATGAAAGCTTCCCTGGATAGAGCAATGTTGGATGTAGGTCTTTGTCTTTCATGACTTGGAATACCTCTTTCCAGCCCCTCTTGCCTGCAAGGTTTCTTTTGAGAAATCAGCTGATAGTCTTATGGGAACTCCTTTGTAGGTAACTGCCTCCTTTTCTCTTGCTGCTTTTAAGATTCTCTCCTTATCTTTCATCTTGGTTAACCCAATTACTATGTGCTTTGGTGTGTGCTTCCTTGGGTCCAGCTTCTTTGGGACTCTCTGAGTTTCCCAGACTTCCTGGAAGTCTATTTCCTTTGCCAGGTTGAGGAAGTTCTCCTTCATTATTTTTTCAAATAAATTTTCAATGTCTTGCTCTTGCTCTTATTCCTCTCCTCCTTCTGGCACCCCTATGATTTCTATGTTGGAACATTTAAACTTGTTCCAGAGGTTCCTAAGCCTCTCCTCATTTTTTCTGAATTCTTGTTTCTTCATTCTGTTCTGGTTGAATGCTTATTACTTCATTCTGGTCCAAATAGTTTATTTGAGTCCCAGTTTCCTTCCCTTTACTGAGGGTCCCCTGTATATCTTCCATTATTTCAGTTTGCATAGCTGTCACTTTTTCCTCTAGTTTGCAACCATACTCAACCATTTCTGTGAAAATCCTTATTACCACCAGTTTTGAACTGTGCATCAGAATAGGTTGGCTATCTCTTCATCACTTACTTCTGTTTTTGGAGCTTTGATCTGTTCTTTCATTTGGGCCTTTTTTTTTTTTTGTCTCTGTGCATCTGTTACTACTAAGGGGTGGAGCCTTAGGTGTTCTCCAGGGCGGGGCAACCCATTTGGCTGCATTATGGCACTGTATGTGAGGAAGAGGTGAGGGAAGCAACAATGCAGCTTCCTCAGCTCTTGGCTGGCTTTCAGTCACTTCACTCACTACCCACAAGCAAATTGGGCCCTTCTGGTGCTGATTCCTGGGTGGGTGGGTTTGTATACATTCTAGGACCCCATGTGTCTTTCCAGTGAACTATCCTATGAAGCTGGGAGGTTCTCCCACTGCTGCAACCCCCCAGGTTTTTATAGCCAGAGATTTTGATGCTTTATTTCCTGGCACTGGAACCTTGGGTTTCGCAATCTGACTCACTCCCCAGTTGTTCCTCCAAGTTTATCTGCAAGCAAATGTGGGACCGCCCACTCTGCTAGTCACCACCTTGCCTGATCCTCCAGCCTTTGTCTCACTGCCCCAGTTCTCCAGCCACCACCTTGCTGCTAGTCCTCTTCACCTCAGCTGCCTGTCTCCGCCCCTCCTACCCGTCGGGGCAAATGTTTCTTCTTTAACTCCTTGGTCATTAGACTTCCAGACAGTTCGATTTTCTGGCGGTTCTGGTTATTTTTTGTTTTTAAATTTGTTGTTGTCCTTCTTTTAATTGTGTGAGGAGACAAAATGTATCTACCTACACCTCCATCTTGGCCAGAAGACACCAGAGATAATATTTTTTTAAATATTGGAAAAAAATATAACCAAAGGAAGCCAAGTATTCATCACTTGATGCTTTATGGTCAAACAATGTAACAGGCTCCAAGAGTTCACAGCAAGGCCAATAGGTCCAAGTACTTATGGGATTAATGGGGCTTCATGGAATGAAACAGAAAATCAGCAAGGGCCTGAGCCCTAACAGGGCTTGCCTTAGCTAAAAGAAAAATTTATTAACAACTTTACAAATAGCAAATTGCAAGCACAAAGCTCTATTAATTCCCCATTCATTTATATTCTACTCACTTTTTGTAGTACAAGGGGAACTTTTACTCCAGGGTCCTTCTTTCGGTCATTGTCCAGTAGGGCTGTAAGTGGAACTCCAAAAATTCCATTGTCTTCATTGTAAAATAGTTGAGAGAGAGAAAAAAAAAAGAATCAGAAAAGTGGTATCGTATTCCAGTATGTCAAAGAGTTAAAATCAGAAGAAATCGATCCTCTTAATTACCTCTTCCTTTTACTTTCTCTGTTTTGTTTCTCTTCAGTGGAATTCCAAAGGCATCAAAAAAGGCTGTCAGTTCAATCAGAGAGAGGTGGCGAATTTTCTTCATGTCTTCAGTAGATAGATCTCCTGCTTCAGTTAGGCCAAATCTGGTTTTCGGAACAATAAATCTCTAAAATACATATTAAGAATATTTATTATTTAAGAAAAATGATTATACCTTCATTCAAATGCTACCTGAACATTCTAAATCTATACAAGACATGCTATTTGCAAACATTAATAATAATAATTTTTAAAAATCTGAGGCACATGCTGAATCATAAAAGATTATACATATGATTTTTAGAATATTCGCAGGTTACTACTATGATCAATTTGAAGTAAAGTAATGGCCTGAATATACTATAACATTTGCAACACAACATAAAAACTGTTTTTTCTAAGAACCATCCTGTACTGTCAATAGCAAACGCCCCAGGCACCGCATGACACCTACACGCCATGGTTACAGGTAAGATGGTTATACAGAGCGCTCCTCCTGTGTACGCTCAGGAGAGCTTTCAGCATATTATTTGGACTATATTCCCTAAATCAGGCATCACACATTCTCTTCTGAACAGTTTAAAAGACTAAGTAATTTCCCAGTTGAAATTGATTGCACATGCTTGCTGAGAGAGTAGTTAGTCTACCTTAAAAATCAAATTTAGATGATTTTAAATAGTCTTAAAAAGAAAAATGCATAGAAAGTGTCAAATAATCTACTATCATTTTAAAGACAATGATATTATTACATTCTCTATTTCCATACTAGAAAGAAAAATACATTAAAACAACAAAAACCCTTCAATAATCTAGAAATATTGTGAAGACTATAAGAAGACCTTTTAAAACCAAGAGATTGCTCTTGTTAACATGTAAGTATCACTGCAAGTATTATATGTACCGTATTTTTCGGACCATAAGATGCGCCTCGGTTTTAGAGGAGAAAAATAGAGAAAAAATGAAGCAAAAACGTGGTAAAATATTTAATAACTGACTATAAGACACACACTGCTTTTTCTAGAGGGGAAGGGAAGGAGAGAGGGAGAGAAATATCAATGTATGGTTGCCTCTCTTCTGTCCCCTGCTGGGAACTGGCCTGCAACCCAGGCATGCGCCCTGACTGGGAATCGAACAAAAGTTTTTCTTATAGTCTGAAAAATACAGTAATGATAATGAAATGTAAATATTATATAATTAACATAGAATTATGCAATAAGTATGGAATAAGTATATATATATATAGTGAGTATATAGCATATAACAAATATTTTGCTGTCAGGAAATGTGGTACTAAAAATGCTAAAGTAGAAAACTATAATGCTGATTTAAATTACAAAGCTTTAAGTACACATTTTCCCTATGAGTTCCTTAAATTAGAGCTTCCTTGGGATTTTAAAACCATCCACCAATTCATTTATTCATTCATCCATTCAATAATTGTTCCTTAGAAACTCCCAGTATTTAAAAGTTAAATATTAAAAGGTAGGATGTGGTTTAGGGTATAAGTTGTGCTATTAAGTACTTAGTTATTTCATCTTCTGAGACCAAGCCTTCATACAACAATAACACATAACAACAATATACCACCACAATCCCTTATTGAGCAATTACCTCACACTAAACCTCATGCAAAGTTCATCACAGGAGGGAGGCTTCTCTGTACCCTAGGTGAACGAAACCTCAGGAGGAAACATACACTTGGGTGAGGGCCCTGGGGGCCAGAGTGCTGGCTTGGACAGCTCTCTCTCAAGACTCAGAGGGGCATGCCTGGAAACCAGAGTCCCACTGGATTTCCTATCATTACACAATGCCACTGTGCCCTTCATCATAGAGGCTGCTTAGGAACCAAGAGGGATCACTTAGTTTCTCTGGGCCTCAGTTTCCTCAGCTGAAAAATGGGACCAATCATAGGGATGATTATAACTGAATACCTTGTACAGTGTTATGCCCATAGAAGGCACTCAATGAATCTTACAGTTCTTGTTCTGCCCTCTTCTTCCTCTCCATCATGGGATGTTTGTCTTGGAATGGTCCAGGCTCCCTGGGGCAGACTCTGCCTATTACCTTTGGCTCTGAAATGACCTGAGCCCTGCTCATCATGCTACCTGCTGATCAGCACAGAATATTCAGGGCTCCGTGTCACCAACTCTTCACAAGGGCATTTATTGAGCAGCAAATAGATTAATGTAACAGTTTCTGTATTAGGCTCTCAGGATATAATATCATATATATATATACACACATACATAATGTATATTATATTACATATGTTATAATACATATAAAGTATGTGTGTATTTATGTATGTGTGTATATATGTATATATATACATATATAAATATATAAATGAGGCTTTCCAGATAATGAATCATGTAGCACTACTTGCTCCTCAATAATAATAATAATATAAATTCTTCAATTTATTTTTGATTAATTTTAGTGCCTATCCTATAAGCTTTCATTTCTTATTCGGACTGTGACTTTCTGCAATTTTCTCTTCTGATACGTGCTTCTAGAAGCACAAGTAGATAATACAGTTAGAGTCTGTACTAACCTATAAGTAAGGATATGAAGTGCATGAAAGCACACAAGCCAGGTGGGAATCCTATTTCACCTACGCAATGATATTCATGTACACACCTTTACAACTCTTCCTCAACCCAGGGCTGCCAGGAACAGCCAGGCAGGCTGTATGCACTACACAAACAGGTGCTTCCCGAGTGCTACGAGTCACTGCTGCTCGGCCTCTCCCCATCCTTTGGGCACACACAAAGAAAGTTTTTCTGAAATCCTCATTTGTGCCCTGGAGCATCATCCCATTGCCAAAATGTTGCAGGTTTGATCCCTGGTTGGGTCCGTATGGGAAGGCAATCAATTGATGTTTCTCCCTCACATTGTTCCTTGCTCTCCCTCCCTCTCTCTTTGAAAACAATTTAAAAAAATGTCCTCAGGCGGGGATAAAAAAATTCTAGTTTGTGCCATAGACAAGTGACAGGAAACTACTGGAATAAGGATGAAGGGTTTTACTTACAGTTAAAACATAGTCTTCTTTTTTAAAATCTGACTTCTTAAATTTATTTCTTTTTGGAGCCTCTGTAACCATTTCTGAGTAAGATACTTCAAAGGACAGCTCTTCAGCTTCCTGTGGAATGTTCTTTTCTAGATAATCATCATCTAATTAAAAAAGATATAAAACATTTAATATGCCATTTAATCAATCAATATTATTTACTGTAAAATAAGCACAAACTATTTACGAGTTCATTCATAAGCACATTAGAATGTTTACATGTGAGGAAAGACATCAATTCACCCAGAATGATTTCAGTTCAACAGTAATACAGTGTCATCGGACTTCCCTACGAACACATTTCTGTAATCATTCTTTAAACAAATTTCCTATTTAATGTGATGTTTTCAATTTTAGATTTTTATGTCTTGTGAAAGGCATTAAGTATAACTAAAGGAAAGCCCAAACGTGGGATATTTGCATATATTTATGATATTAAAATTAAGCCCATCTAAACTCAATGTTGCTGCTGCTGGGGCGTGGCCTACTTGTCCGCTTGCTTGCAGCTGTTGAGCAGATTACTTGTGAGAGAGGCCCCAACTCAAAGACACTACCCCAGTGAGTAGTTTCTATTTGACCTGGTGGCAGCAAAGGAGGGACAGATTCTGCTTCCTGTTTGGCTCTATTAATTTGGTCTGGTGTGGCAGAGCAGGGTGCCTGGAGGTGGAGGGAGTGCCTGCTTAAGTGATGGAATCAGTATGGGGAGAATAACACACTTACATTTCCCCTTCAGAAATTCACTGCTCATTTCATTGAGCACCAGCACAGAAGCGAGAAGACATAGCTCAAGGTCAATAGGAGTGTGGATCACTCACCGCTCACTGCATTCTGAATTGCCTGTCCAGGCTCTGCCGATCCATTGGAATGAACTGGTATATCTGGAATAGTCTCAAGGATAGACTGTGAAACAAGGGAGGAGAAACACAAAACATTTACTGTAAATACAGTCTATTCTACATTTCAATCTGATTTCTCTTTGGTAGTATAAAAGAATTAGAAGCAATTCTTGATTTCATAAAGAGTCTGCATCTAATTTCCTTTGTTTCTGCATTCAATTCAGACTTATACAGCCCACACAGTTATCTCCAAAGAGAACTAAGTGAAGGTCAAAGTAAGCACTTAGCTCTTAAATATTTGTTGCTCATGTATTTCCTAACATACTGAAAGCACAATGCTGATGTAACATAGTTTGACAATCTGTGTGTTTGTTATTCTTGATGGTCACACATCTTGTTCACAATCTCTAAGTCATAAGACAGCCAGGTGGTCAGTAAAAGGATGCTAGGCCACACTGCTTGAATTTGAATCCTGGCTTTACCACTTGCTCTGTAACTTTCACCAAGTTACTAAACTCTATTGCTTAGTCTCCTACTCTGTAAAATGAAGATGATAGCAGAACATATTTCAGAGAGTTATTATGAACTTTAAATGACATCCTATGTGAAATCACATGAAACAATATCTGGTATATAGAACTATGTAAGAGTTAGCTACTATTAATACATTAACATATTAATTCCTTTACTATAAAATAGTTATAGCATTTGCCAAAAAATTAGGTATGTTTTCTAGTTGTTTCCCCGCTTAATAAATTTGCTACCTTCTCCACTGAGACCCTACCGAGGCACTGCACACCCAGCAACACAATTGGACGCTGAGGACGTGCCTTTGTACAGCCCTGTGAAGCAAGTCACTGCTCCAAATGGATGGATACTAATAAAAAAATCTACACACAAATCTTACCATTTCTATGAATAAAATTTTAATGTGGTGATTATCTCATATGTGTGTGAGCAAGAAAATCTTATTCTCACATTTATTTAGCAATTTCTTAACACTTGCTTCACAAAGGATGCTTTGTTGTGCTACAGATTACGCAAGGGAGTCTCAAATTCTGAGCCTGCAATCTTTTTTTCCTATTTAATTCAAAGGCGATGACACAACTTACTGTGTAAACAGCATGTGAATGCACAGCCATGTGAATTATTAAAACATAGATGGCTAATTACACAATTGGTAGAAGAATAAAAAGACAGAAAGGTCTAGGGCCATGAAATTCCTGGTTAGTCGGATTTTTGGTGGCTCTAAAAGCTAACACAACAGAATTAAGATTTCTCATACACCAAAATACTTAAAAAGGTGTGGACCATTTTCAGGTTTCCTCCAGTTTTCCAAAGAAGAAATGTTTTATCAAACTTGGAAATAATTCCAAGTGTGGTCCCCCAATGGGACAGAACACTCAAAAATTGAAAGACATTGATGTGAGGCTTAAAGTTGATAGTTTAGGATACTCTAACCTACTAAATGTTAATTCCTTACTCTGTAAAGTGGAGAAGCTGGCCTATTGGGCTGAATAAATGCCTATGCCCTGTAAATTATTCTGGGACTTTGTTGGGGAAGCAGAAGTTTAAATTGTGATCCTTGCTCTTGACTATTTATGAGGAAAACAGAGTAACATTTATGCAACATCATTTAAAGATAATAAATCCACTGGTAAGAGGGAATCTCCCTAACACAAACATAAGCAGAGAGAGCACTGGAGGGGAAGATATGGCCCAGAAGGTTTTACTAAAGAGGTGGTCGAACTGGCCCTGGAGTTCCAGGAAAGATGAAAAGGACGTACAAAGGCAGAGGAGATGGGCAAAGGCATTCAGGCCAGATATGGAAGTATAAATTGCAGCATTTCAGCTACAAGGGATAATGGAGAAACTAGTTTGCCAGGAGTTGAGGCAAAATGTTTAAAAAATGTGAGAGACATTAGTCAAGATGATCTGTTCGAATTACTGAAGGCTTTGAAAGGCAGGTTAAAGGAATTGGGATTTAGAGTCATGAGGGTTAAAATAAAGCAGAACAAAAACAAAAGACCTTCATGTGTTAAAGCAGAGGAATGGCAAGATGAGAGTGAAAAAGGAAGACAGCCTGCCAGTAAATGGACTTTGAGTTTTGAAGTAGATTGAGAAAAAAGGCTAGGTGCTTGGTATTCAGGGTTTTTTTTTTTTCATTGTAGTTTTTTTCCCCATTACTATTTAGTCCCCTTACACTCTGCTCACCCCACCCCAACGCTCAATCACCATAGAGTTGCCCATGTCCTGGAGTTCTTTTTCCTTTTTTGCTCAATCGCCCTATCCCCTCTCCTGCTTTGCTGTCATCCTCCTCTCTCAGTGAGTCTGTCTCCATTTTACTTGTTAGTTTGGTTTATTTATTAGATTCCACGTATGAGTGAAATCATATGGCATTCACAGTTTAAAACATCTGTTTATTCATTAAACATAATAACACCAGTAATTTAAAAAATTTACTAGTGATTTTAATTTATTTAAAGCATAAATACCACTCCCATTTAAAACAAATTCCCCTGGCTTATCCATAACAGATCCTACTGTTTATCTGTGGGTCCACCCACAAGCGTTCCACACTGGGGCTTCAAATGGCAAAGAACAGCAACGTTTTCAGCCACCAAAGCTCACTCTGCTGCTCAAATCAAACTGCACTGGGATAGGAGAGTAAAGTAGGGGGGATTCTTATTTTAAATTCCAAATTATAGAAGGTTTGCACTACCTGCTTGAGCTCTCTTAGAACTGGACTTTGACTATCTGATACTTCCTTCACATTAAAGAAACGCCTTACCGTTTTCCTGTTCATTACTCACAGGAGAAATTCACTGACTCAGGAGATGTTTCTGACCCTCCTGACCGGCTGCTTGGTTTTTCCCTCGTGGTTTGAGATTACAAACTATAACTATGTGTGGTAACTCTAGGTACTAAAGCTGCCTGTGCTTGAGTCAATACAGATAACGAGGTTCCCCGTCTTCTTTTGTAACTGAGATTAGAACTGAATGACCTATGTTTTGCAACAGCTGTGCCAAATTCCTCAGAGAAGAACTTAAATTTATTGCCACATTCGCTGACAAATATGCAATAAATTTTGAATTAAAAAATAACAATTACCAGGTCTATCCAAATGTAAATTTATAAAGGAATACCAATGACATCTTGAATTCAAAATTAAACAACACTTAAAATTATACACTAAATGTTAAAAACAATGAGTACATTAAACTCCAAAAATCCATGACAATGGCCAAAGAATCTCTGATTCTTAACCTTAAATGCAAATGAGAAAGATTATATATAAATAAAATGTTTATAACCCAAAAGAAAAAAAATTATCTAAGTAGACCTAAAAGTAGATGAAAAATTGATAATTAAATAGTCAATAAAACAGAAAAAAGTAGACTTAATTAACATAGTGACTTCTCAAAAAATTGGTGATACCTCAACTATTTAGATTGAAAAAAATTTTAAAACCCATAAATTATGTAAACATAAAGGAAAAATAGCTACCTTCACAGAAAATTAAAAAATGATATGCCTAAATAACTGTGTGTATACATTTGTATATATGTAACAACATATATTAAAACTGTAAATGAACTGGAGACTTTGCTACAATATATATTACCCAAATTCATACGAGTTGGGACTGAAGGAACTATAACCCCCAAACCACATCAACTGAACAATTAACCAAAGCATTATGCCTACAACAATGCATTGCCCTGGATATCTCATAAACACATTATTGCAGAAATTTATACATAATAGATTTTATAGATTATTTATAACAATGTTTAATAAGTGGCTCCAAATTACTGAAAAAATATTCGAGTGCTCAATATATTTGTACCAAGAGGAGCACAGTTCTGGTAACAATAGTAGAACTTACACACACACACACATTACTTATTAGACTAGTGGTTAAAAATGCTAAAATAATAGTAAATCCTATTCTGTAGTGTGATAAAAGAGTAACATAACATGATAAGTAGGGTATATATGAGCAACAGAATTATAGTTCAATATTAGAAAAACCCATCACTAATTTCCTGAAGTAATTGCTTAAATAATATATTTACTTTAATAGATAATGAAAATCATTTGATATAATTCAAACTTCATTCCTTATAAAAACAACCACGAGGCTCAGAAACCTAGAATAAATATTCTACTTAGTGATGAAACTTAGAATTCATGGGAAAATTAAAAACTTTAAAGATCTCCAAAATTATTACTCAATATTACAAGTGATTATAATCAGTCAATGAGAAAAAGAAATAAGATATATTGAGTAAATAAAACTTTCATTACTTCAGATAACTGTACAAATTATAAAATCAAATCAAATGAAAAATTCTTAGAAGTAAATTTTTTTTCAGAAAGGACACTATAAAAGATACTTTTGTACAAAAACAAAATAATTATTTTTCTTAAAGTATCTGCAAAAATAAACTAGATGATATCATAAATACACTACCATTTAAAATATGAACAAAAACTACTAAGTGCTAAATAATTAACCAGTAAAAAAATGTGTAAAAAAAAATGTAAGAAAGTTATAAAGTTTTTTTGAAGGATAGATGATATAAATGGAAAGACACAGTCATTGTTTCTAAATGAGGAAACTCAGTATTTTAAGATGTGAATTCTTTTCCTGACATTAATCTTTAAATTTAATAAAATTCTCAGGGGAATCCTAAGAAGATTTTAGAATGAGAAGTAATAGTCTTATTCTAAGCTCATTTGAAAGAAAAGATTTCTGAGAAGAGCAAAGAAAATTTTGATGCAGAATAATGACAGTGATCTTATAACAAATTTAAAATTAAACTACAGAGTCACAGTAATTACAATAGACCCCACGTTTATAAAGATCTCATGTATTGTAAAGGTTCATTTCAGACATGCAGAAACGATGAAAGGCTGAAACAAGTACTGGTCAAGCCAGAGTTATCCCTTTGGAGAAGGTAAAGTGAGGTACCTCCTCTAGCATAGCATAAATTCCAATGTGGCAAATTATCAGCAGTCTCTGCAGTCTTGGAGATGATAGTAAAATGTCCCTAGGAATTTATGGAGGCAGGTGAGACTTACCTTTACATAGGTCATGGCCAGGACTTCTGAAGCCCTTGTCACCACTTCACTGAATTACTAAAAATTCCACCATCTAGAAGAGACTGGGGAACAAAACTAGGGTGCTCACAGCTCCTACAATCAAGAAGCAGGGGAAGCAAAATATATGTACCTCCCAGGTACACAATGTTTACCTCTAAATGTTCTAGAATGATTTTCAATACAGGTGCATTAAGGGTTAAGTTGGCATCTGTGGGCTAGTCTAGCAATAACCTATTTGCTTAACATTTCTAAGTAAAGAAATTCTGAATAACAAACCAAAATCAGTCATGCTGGAGACCGACGCCAATGAGATTTTTTAAAGATGTTTTTACTGAAACTTTTGTTTATGTCATTATCAGTATTCAGTCAGTTTTCTAAAATCAGAATGAAAATAAACCCAAAATCTGAGTAATTAACTTACCCCAGGAAACTCTATAATTCCCATAAAAGATCATTTATTTCTCCTATGCTCTCAAATTTTTTAAAGGCCTATTTGCACACAACATACGCTCAGTAAGGATATGTTAAATGAATGAATGAATGAATGAAGCAACCAATGATATGTAGAAGCTAACAGAAAAAAAGAATAAAGAAATGTAAAAACATGACTTTTTTGTTTAAGCTTTATTTGGTGTTTTAGTTGGTGCGACACTTAGATACTTGCGTGCATTATTTATATGTAGACATTTCTTTTTACCTGTATGGCAATGTATACTAATCTGATACACATACTATACAAAATAAGATCCTTTAGAACAATTATGCACGAGACATGCAATATTAGATTTATACACTGGATCCCAGGGTGTTTGATGGGAGAAAATGTTAAACTAGCCATGTTGAAAGGACCATGGAAAAGCCTCAAAAACAAGGCCCATCCAACTGACTTTTTCCACTTAACTGTGCAAATATCCCAGTCCCATTTCTGCTTGGCCTGTGCCTGGAACCAAATGCCTGGGGTGGGAAAGTCAGCTAGAGAGGCAGATGAGGTGTCAGACTGTCAGGAAGGTGGGGAGGAATGGCTGTGGGCTTTAAGCACAACATTCAGCTATCAGAAAAGAGTTTGAGGATGTAAACTAAAGTCCAGCGGATGACTTCAGGGACAATTTCAGCAGTGCAGAAAGATGATGGTAAGTGTCTGTATTAAGGAAGTAGTTGTAGAAAAAAAAGGGGAATGGACATGTGCTAACATAATAAAATCCACAGGTCTCAGGGATGGGCATGCAGTGGGGGAAAAGGTCATGAACTTGAGGCTAATATTTAAGTCTTGGGCACATGGCTACCACCTGCTGAGGCAGAAAGTAAAGGATCCTAAGCAGGATCCCCATTCACAGGAGTACAGCACAATTGTGTTAAAGTCTATTATAGTTAATAAGGTCTATTAACTACTCACTTCCAGCACTTATTAGAGTATATGAATGACTTACTTTAATAACTAGGGTGGATTGGAGGTCATTATTTGAGACGTATTCACTCATTTGCATTCCAATGCATGGTGTTAAATGAGAAATTAAGGGTTGAATTTAGAGCCACTTGTTCAGACATTGTGGGTAATTCTTAACCTATACGCGTAGTACAGTTGATAAGTTACTCATTGACAAAAGTTACTCAGAGTATTTTATTTCTTATGTGATCAATGTGCAACAAAACAAATCAACTCCATAACCAAAAATCTAAAAACAGAAAAATTGATTTTCATGGGGCTAACAGCATTATCTCCCTGAACAATGGGGGTGTGCTGGGAGTGTGATATGCACGTGAATGTCAACTGTCCTGTGCCTCAGAACAGACAAGGAGGAGAAACTACTGCCCCACAGGGACATCTGCATGTGTCCCCTCCTGTCTGTCTGAATTTGTTGTCCATCAGCTTGTTATCAGGGAACCACTACCCCACTTAACAGAATCTCTCACTCCCTCTGGTCCATTATACTCCCACCTGCCAGAGCACCTGCAGCGACACCACGTGGGAATTCCCAGTGAAGGCAGGGAGAGGGGAGTTTCAACAAAGAAAAGTACAGGTTCTGTTACTCAAGGCTAAGTAGGTGACTCTGTGCAGAGTGGAGGGTTTACACGAGTGAGTCCTGAGAGCTAAGGCTGGAGATGAAGGCAATAGTGGAAAACCTTAACTATCAGGATGAAGGGATTTAATTTATTCTGCAGGTAAAGAGACTTTGGGTCAAGATGGTAGAATGAGGCCAGATCATGTGTGTGAACTCAGCTAAAAGGACCAAAGCTGTCAAATTCCTCTCTGTGTGACACACATAAAGAACATCCTTGGTTTATGGCTGTGGTGGTATTAATTTATGAAGCCCTCTTTTAAACTGAAATCTATTCATTCCTCAGTTTTGGGTCTCCTTCCTAATGATTACAAGGTTGGTGGGTCTATTGGGAGACATAAAGTAGGAATACTCTGGCACTCTTAGTTCAAGTTTTTATCTGTTTTGAAGAAACTGCTTCTTTTTGCCTTGACCTTGCAAATTTGCCCTGACATGCAATTATGTTGGCATGCAATGACTTACCACGGAGCCACTCCTGGAAAGTGTGAACTTCCCTTCTTCATCCTGGGACCCATCTGAGAAAGTAGTACTGTTGAGAGAAGCATCGTCTGGCTAAATGGAGAAATGAAAGTACCATTCTTAGTCAGGCAAGTACTTTCTAAAGTGTTTGTGTAGTCTGCCGCGTGCACTTATGTAGGTATGTGTGGCAACCTATGAAGCTGCGACTGCCTGGGCCCAAAGCACTGCATCTGACCCCCCAGAGAGCGTCATCACTGTGAGCCACCTAAACAACTTCTGACAGTGGCCACTGTGGCAAACACCGCCACTGCCTGCCACGGAGGCCATTTTCCTTAACAATACCTCGATTTTTGTTCCAAAGATTTAGGTATTGAACTAAAGAATTTGATTTCCAGGGTTTTTGCAGCTAAGAGTGGTATTGTGACAAGTGTGGCCAATGAGGTATCAGAGTAATTTTATCAAGAGCCCTTCCAGAAAAGCTAAGGCTTTTCTGAACAATTAGATCAAGGTCTGCCGCTGCATGCTCACGGCATCACACAGATGAAAGCATAGAACTGCGGCACACCCCGTATGAACAGGGATGACGACCACAGGGGAGAATGCCAGAGAGAAATCACATGTGGCTGGACCCAGGCTAAGGGTCATCACGGAGCTGCTCCGTCAGACGTGGGCCATGTCTCTTAATGAGAAGCAAAGCAACTTCTAATTTTCTATTATATGCAGCCAAACATCAACTTAACTCATCTAACATTTTTTAACAGACCCTAAAACTAACTTTTTTGGAGATTAAAATTCAGTAGCAATAGTACCAAGTTGAGCTGGACCTAAGAAATTTTTGCTTCAGTGTACAATGGCTTTACTGAAATTTAATACATAAATATTCTTTCCTTTACTAAAGGAACCTGTTACAAATCTGAGTACAACTTATACTTATGAAAATATACACTATTTTGGCTTTTAAAAAGCTATCATTCACCTTGCTTGACCATATTTTCTAAATTTTCTATTGATAGTAGGTATCACTTTATAAAATGAACAGAAACATTTTAAAGAAAAAAAGAAAGCATAAGAACTAGCAAAAAATAAGTCAAGATGGTGAATTGACAATCACTGTATTTCCTCCCAACCCAAACCACTAAAAATGGTAGAAAATGTATTTTTTAAAGGAACAGATTTTGAATAGCACTTTAACCACTAAAGAATTCTGTAACATATCAACTGAAAGAAATTTCTAGATAAAAAAACAAATAGAATTGGTCTGGCGAAATGGAAACCTCTACCTAAAAGCAGAACTTAAAAAAGAAAGCTTAAAAAAAGTTTTAAAGGAAACTTGTAGGAAGGGAAGAGAAAAACAAATAACATAGATTGTACACAGAGCAGGAAAGGGCTGTAGGTGAATAATTAAAAATGTCTACAAAAGAGAAGCCAAGCAGATTTCTCTCCCTTAAATATGTAAACATTAACATAGCCCTAGGAAAAAAATCACAAAATACAGTCTACATAAAATGAACTAATTGCTTTGGAGGTGTGTCGGTTTTTAGATGAGTATCGCGATCTTAGAGAGAGGGAACTTAGGAGGAGAGGAAAAACGACATGGAGGCGAGACTGAAAAATAGTATCAGCTTGGACTGGAAGTAATTGGAGTTCTTCATCCTCTTCAGTGCTTTGCACTGGGGGAGTGTTTACTAACCTGTTTCCTCCATGCAACTTCAATTGAAGTGTACCCCGCTCACAAGAACATACAACCAACAACTTTGACCTTTTGGGAAAACTGATCTATTATAGGGGAAAAACACAACAATTTCCTACACTAATCAATCATAAACTGGTAACTGCAAAGAACTCTAGGGGCCTGGACAGCTGCAGTCGCCCCTGAAAGTGTGCTGGTATCTTCTGCCTGTGGAACACTCTACGCCCTTTGTCTTCACGGGTGGTGTCTGTGGTGCGTCACCTCACCTTCCTGCTGTGACAGCATTCTGGTCCATAGGGCTATGGGGGAGGGACTGGGAGCTGAACAGGAAAAGACGACAACGGATGATCGTAGTCTTGGCAAGAAGCTGTCCCTGCACTGAGGGTACTTGCTGCCACCCAAGGGGAGAGGGGCACTTCCCTGACCAGGCGCTGCTCTCTCTCGGGCAGATGTTTCATTGTTTGCATCACTTATTGCCTCCCAATCCAAAAGCTAACGTGTTCTCCCCACAAGATGTTTACATTTGAAAAATAACCATAAAAAACTAAAGATTTATACCTTAATACTGCACTACTGAAAATATTTAAATTCTAGTCTGTTGTTGTTCTTTATGAACTCACGCACAAGGACCAAGTTTGAGTTGGTAACACCCTTCACTTAGGATATGCATTAAAAAACAAACTCGTATTTGTTATTTCTGCCTGTAGATGCTTTTTTTAAAAAAAAAGATATAATTTAGTTATTTTCAATTTGTCTATTAAATTAGTCCTCATTGCATTTAAGAGCTACAAATCATGGGGCTGTGGGTATCTGTGTTTACCAATAATATGTACCTTTACCCAAGAGAAATAAGAATATACAATTTTAATATTACATGGGTATTCATGGAAGCATTACTTATAAAAGTTTAAACCTGGAAACAGTCCAAATGTCCATCATATAGTATATTTTTATAGTTATAGAAATATGCCAATATAGTATATTTATGCAATGAAATAATAATTGTAATAAAAGTACCAAACTTATAATACGATAGATAAATCAACAAATTATTATTATGACTAAAATAAGTCAAATTCAAAAGTGAATATTATATTTGTAATTCCATTTATATGAAAGGTGAAACCAATGTAAGGTGTTAGAAATCACAACAGGGCTTGCCTCTCCAGGACTAGATTGGAAAGGGTCTCAGAGAAATTTCTGTGGTGACAGGAATGTTCTACATTTTGACTGACTGTGGTTACTACATAGGTGCAAACATGCGTTAAAACTAAGTGAACTATACAGCTAAAATGTATGCATTTGTTGTTTTTAAATTATACCTCAATAAAAAAACACATTATAATAATTTGATTCCTTAAAAATAATTGAATTATTTCCCTCACAGTGAAAAGTGTGAGGCAATCTGAAAAAATAATACATTAATGACCAAGAAAAAATCATTTTCATTTGGAACATAATGTTGAAGAAATCTAGAACACAAAGTAAAGTAACATGATAAAAAATTTAGAAGATATTAAAATCCAATTTGAGCAAAGCAACAGCCATTCGACATGTGTTCCAGAGGGTGGGACACAGAAAATGGGGAAATGATGACGACAGAACAGAAGACAACTCTGAACTTGAAGAACAGAAAACAGTTCTTTGATGGAAAGTACTCACTGAGTTGGGACCAAGATTAATGAAATAAAAGGCAAATTCTTGTGAAAGATCAGAACTCCAGCAATAAATTCAAAATTCAAAAAAGTTGAAGACAGGGTAAACAAAAATAACCCAAGAAGCTTATTTAACTTAAAGGAATGAGATTCAGGCAATTAAAATAAGACTGTAACTAACAGTGACTCCACGAACAATAGGAGAAATTCTACTGTGCAGGTTTTCCAGAATGATGTCTTCTAATAATAACGGACCGTCAGTCGGCACATGTTCCTTATAGAAACACCAGCGTGGTATCCATACTTTGCTGACCATCTGGGAAGTGTAAGGATTAAAGCCGCATGCTAAGGGGGCAGCATGAAAAAAAAATGTTAGAAGTTCATGATAAAGTTTGCACTGTGTTGAGTTGTACCAGCCTTGGTCTACCTACCAAGAGTTTACCTGTTTTGTGACTAAAATATACTCCTACCTATTTAAATCAAGGTTCCTTAGATTTTCTTATCTATGAATCAAACACATATGTAACTGTTCACAGATGGTGTGATTATATTCTGCAGTGAACTGCGAGTCAACAGCAAGTGTAGCTATGTGCTTTTCCTTAGGACAGGGGTGCCTGACTCGCTTTCACCTGGGCCGAATCAGCCTGGCGATTGCCTTTGAAGGGTGAATGTCATTTCAACCCCTTAACAGTTAAGGAGTAACTACTCCTTACATTTCTATAGTCCTAAAATCAGTTCAGCCCTTTGAAGGCAACTGCGAGGCTGATGTGGCCCCCAGTGAAAATGAGTTTGATACCCCTGTCTGAAAGCACTGGAAGTAAACTCAACCCTTTTAATGAACTAACACCCCAACTGATTAACTGATTTATCTCAACTGCACACGTGGGAAACGTTTTCTCTATACAAGCAGTGATGCGTACAGCGGGTTTGTGATGGCTGTAGACAGGACTGCAGGTCTTTTGGAACTGCCCAGATTTAGTGGCATTGGTGATTTAGAGTCAAGGGTCAACCACACATAACACATGAATAGGCTGTTCTTTATTGGAAGCAGCCTATTGCCAAATAAACACTTTGGGTATTAATGAAATAATAAAGTATTGTGTGTGCTCTTTTTAATAGGTTTGTCATGGTATAACGGACATACCATTAACTGAACATATTTAAATAGTATAAAAGTGTACAATTTGACAAGTTGGACAAACAGACCTGTGAAACCACTACAATCAAAACAGTGAACAAAACCAGCACCCCCCCACCCCTGAAAATGTCCTCCGGTCCCTCTGTCATCTCCCCTTCCCTCCCCTCCTTGTTCACACCCAGGTCCCTAGGCAATCGCTAATCTTCTTTCCGTCAGTAAAGGTTAGTTTACATTTTCTATAATTTTATGTAAGCTGAATCTCTTTTTCTGGCTTCTTTCACATGACATGATTATTTCGAGATACATCCACTTCTACTGTGTATCTCCACAGTGCATTGTCTACCTCTATTGTGTATATCAATATTTCATTGCTTTTTTTGCTGACTAGTGTTCAATTATATGGATGGATATACCACAATTTGTTCATCCATTTATCTGCAGGAAAAAAAACTGGGTTATTTCCAGTTTGGGGCCATTATGCTATAAATATTTGTGGATAGTCTCTGTATAAATATATTAATATACTATCTACAAGAAGCATGGCTGGCTGTATGGTAGGTACATACTTAACAATTTAAGAAGCTGTCAAATGACTTTTCAAAGTGGACGGGCCATTTTACATTTCCAGTAGCACTGAGAGGCCCGCGTCCTGAGCACCAGCTGGTATGATCCATCTTGTCACTTTCAGCCATTGTACAGGGTATACAGATTTATCATTTGGCTTTATTTCCATAACCACTAATGATACTGAGCACCTTTTCATGAGCTTATTTCCCATCCTTTTGTCTTCTCTGGTGAAGTGTCTGTTCAAATCTTTTGCTTTGAAATCATTTAAAAATGTGAGAAAAGACTGGATAAAATTTTACCACTGGAAAACTCAGACTATGTCTCTAAAAGACAAAGTTGATCTTTTTAAAAAATTAGAGGACTGGGTGGCTAAGTTAAGAGAACTCAAGGTGGAAAATAGCAGCATGGAACAGATTGTACAAAATTTTTAATATCAAAAAAAGAATTTTTCTGTAAACAACAGGGATTACATTCTGGGATAAAATGGAAGAGTTATACCAAATGACCGAGCCTCTCTCTCCTAAAACATAGCAGAGTCAACAAAACACAACTAAAAAATAAGAAAAGAGAACCCCGGCAGCATTCCCATGAGTGATGGGGGAGGGAGACAGTCCAGAAATCACGTGAACTCTTTTCCAAAATCTATCTCCCTCCCAGTGAAAACAGCACCAAACATAAGAACAAAGGGAGAAAATTTTGAAAAAGACAGTTACCTCCTTCTAATTATGAGGGAAGCTGACCAAAGGTGTGAGTAAGCACACCTGGGTTCAACGTAGCCCTGCCCTTTCAAAGTCTCCCCACAGTGCCACCTCAGCAGTGAGCATGGACCTTCTGGGATTCACCATCTTGCTCTGTTCTCCTCGGGAGGAAGTCAGAAGAGGGACTGTAACACAGGTGGCAAACACAAGGCCCTCGGGCTGAATCCCACCCTCCACCTTGTTTTATCCAGCCTGGCACCTTGTTCCTGCCCAGTGGCAGCGCTGAGCTCTTGCTTAACTGTTAAGGAGTAGTTACATTTACACAGTCCTAAAATTACATCCGGCCCCCCCTGAGGCTGCTGTGGCCCCCGGTGAAAATGAGATTGACACCCCTGGACTATGAGGATAGAAAAATAAAGAAAATAGATTAAATAAGCTCCATCAAGGGAGAGAAAAGATAGCTTTCAATAGGAATGGAAGCAGAAACAAATGTGAGAAAAGGCTGTGGGATAAAACATAGCTAAAGCACCTGTTTCCATCTGCAGTTTGACAGCAGCCTGATCATTCCCCAAGGGCTGCCTGATTTTGCTATCTTTGGGGTCAGTACGAAGCAGAAGTGGTTCTGCACCACCACCATAGGGGTGGGGACTGGACACTGAGGCTGAAAAGTACCGTCTGCACACGGAGCCTGAAGTCCACCGGCACTGGAGACACAACAGGAGCCCTCAGGGCACCTGCCGCTGCTCCACCTAGCCATCCTATGAGAGTTTTTAAATGAAAGAAAAAATGTAAGGAACTAGAGCAGCTGAAAAGAAATGCGTACAATCGTAGGTTTTCTGGGTATGTGCCTGTTTTTACAAAGCGTGCAGTTATTTGTGGATTTAACAAGGGCTCATTTAGTGCGGAATGTCGTCCCACAAATCAGTTAAGGGCCGGGAGGTATGGTGACAGCCGCGCGCCACCATCTTAACTACGTTGCTTCGTATCGAAGCTTTGCATGACTGTTTTGAAGAAAAACCTCTTCTTTCATCCCCACCCCCAGCTGCCCTGCTGGAACTTACCAAGGAACCGCTTGTTTTGGTCACTACCGGCAGCTCTTTTTCCTCCTGAGTAGTGTGATTGTCACAGGTATCACCTGGCTAATGAGAGAAATGAAAGTAATTTTTATCCAGGCAAAGGCTTCCCGACATGATTGTTTCTTCAACTGTGCATGACACTAGAACCTGTAAGAATGTACAGCCATGTCAGCAACTTGTTCATAATTATATTGAACCTTAGAAATATCATGCACTATAGCAGAGATCGCTTTCCAAAGCAGACACCCCTGAACACCTGTTGAAATCCACTTTTCTTCTTTAATTTATGGTTATCATGATTTTCTCCAAAATGCTGTGCATCAAACTAAAAGGACTAAGTGTGCTCCTGTGTTGGTTACACCCCGTGAGATCAGAGTAAAATCGTGCATGGCAAAGCCTTTGGGAAGGCTACCATCTTCCTGTCAAAGTGGAAGCTATCAGCTGGCTAATGCTTCTTCTAGAACACAGACAGGTGCCTGTGATGCCCAGACATCCTATAAGCATTAAATAGGAGTCCATATGCTGAGGGGAGCAGAATGGAAAAATGAAGAAGTTGGTAGATCCATGTAAAGAATGTCCGTCATACTGGCCTCAGATTTTTTATTTTGTAAGGAAAATAAACCTCTAATTTTAGGTCTAAGTCATGTGGCATACTGATACAACTGCCATTTTAATATCAGACTTCATGACTATATTTTGCAATGATTATAGATCAATAGCAAGCACAGTCAGTTTTATTCAATTATGAAATTGGAAATACATTAGATTATCTCACACATACATGACTGAAACATATTTCATTCTCAGTCGCAGAAGACTGGAAAAGCTCTGGTGTTCATTATGCAGGAAATAAAATGTGCAGACTATTCTGACAGCGATGGGCTACATTTAGGTCTCTCACAGGCATTCTGAGGCTTTTAGCAGCACTTGCAATATGATGGCATTTCCCCAAAATAGGATGAAAATGTGCTACTCTCTGATGAAAGCAACTTTTGCCAAATTAAATATAATGGATATTAATAAAACCATAAACTTTTACATGAGACCTTAGAAACATTTATTTTTCATCTTGCTTTTCTGTATTTTCTTTCTCCAAAAGTATATGTGTTATATTGATAACAAAAACACATGATCTATTTTGAAGTGGAAACTGAGGAAGCACTACAGGAAAACTCGGGTAAGGATGGAGGGCTGAGGTGCACCACTCCTGATCAAAATGAGAGGAAATGTGCATTTTTATAAGAACAAACTGTAAGATGTACCCGCGCTGGGGTGGTGGTCAAAGGCTGGAACAGTACCAGAGAAGCTGGGGAGCCAGTGACACCTGGAGCTGGAAGAAGAGACGGGCCACGACTGGCTGTGTCACAGACAGATTCTGGACTGGTCAGTTGGACTAACAAGCCCCGTGCTTGTCAGGAGAGGCAGGAGGCACCCAGGAGGATTTGTCTCAAAAAGAGAACTGAACAGCCAAGCGGGGACCTCATGCGCATAGGAACCTTGCAGCATGTGCATTGACTAGGCCAGCGAAGGAGGAGGAGTGGGGATGCGGTCTGCTCCCACTCAGAGCCTCACGAATTGATCAAAGAGGCTGCAGGGGCTGGGAGAGGCAGCCCAGGGAGACTTCCTCCAATAGCGGAATGGAGCCCTTGGCACCCACTGAGGCCAGGCCAATGCAGGGGGAGGAGGGTGGGTGCAATTTTCTCTCACTCAGCGCACCTCACAGACTGATCAAAGGATTGCAAAACCAGGTAGATAATCGGTGCTGGCCTGATGCAAATGCACAGAGTGGACAGTGTGGGCCACACTGCGCTCTGAGGGTCTGGGCTGGACACTGGGCACCTGTGAATACTGTAGCCCAGACTGACCCCCATCCTTGTGGAACCACAGGAAAGAAAAAACAGAGCCCAGCTCCACTGGGCCTGCAGGATCCAGGAAGACCTGCAAAACCTGTTTGGCAGATGTAGAATCACCAGGAGGCTTCTTTTTCCTTAACAGTAAGACAGTAAGACCTGGAGCCCAGAGAAAACCAGAGATGGATCCAGAAAGAAGTCAGAAGGTGAACACCAACAGCTGAGACAAATTTCACTTTGCTACCCTCAGAACTTACTGTTTTTTAAAATTCCTCTTCTATTTAGTTCTTTTGTTTGATTTGTGTTTTTATTTTTCCTTTCATATTGCATTTTAATTTTTCTTCTTTCATTTCACTCATATTTCAAATAACTCACTATCCTTGGTCTTTTACTTTTTATTCTTTCTATTCCAATTATATATTTCTTGTCATACCATTGTTATTCCAAATACCACACAGTACCCTTCCTTGGTCTTAATCCACTTCACCATCTTCCTGAATTTTATTACTGTTGTGGTTAACTTTATTCTCTCACAATAGGCCGGGTTCTATCCCTTACTCTGTTTCTCCTCCATCTAACCTCCCATAAGCGCTCTTCTTTCTTATGCCAGCTCACATTCTTTTTCCCTTCTAAGAGTCTCATTTCCTTCTCACCTTTTATAAACCGTGTGTAGTTGGGTGAAATATCACAGTTATTGCTGTACTTCTCCAAAGAAACTCCTATATGTCCACTATTTGTTTGTACTTTAAATCCCATAGAATACAGGTGGTAAACACAAGGCCCACGGGCCAAATCCAGCCCTCCACCTTATTATATCCAGTGAGGCACCTTGTTTCTACCCGGCAGCAGCGCTGAGCTCCTTGCCCCTAGTTAAGGGGAGTAGTTACATTTATATCATCCTAAAATTACATTCAGCCCTTTAAAAGTAATCTCGAGGCTGATATACCCACCCCACCCCCCGGACTGTGAAAATAAGTTTGACACCTCTGCCACAGAATACTCTCCCATTGTCTCACTCCATTTCACCTTTCCCTGACCCTGATTGGCTGAGTAAGGGATTTTATTTAATTTTTCTCTCTTCCCCTTTTCTTTCTTTTCTTTTTCCCCCTTCCTCTCTTAATCTGGGCTTTACTTCCTACTCTTATTAGTTTGCTTCCCCCATCTTCTCAAAATCATTTTTCTTTCCTGTAGACATCTCATATTCACTTTTCATTTTTCTACAATATTCTTATTCCCGTGCCACCTTTATTAAATTTCATTCAGCTGCCATTTCTATCGACCCTGCTGTGGTTTTTCTGCAATTTTTTCCCATTAGTCCAGTACCAATTTTACTTCAAACTTCATCATACACTCTTTTTCCTTTTTACCCATTGTTTCCATCATACTTTTGTGTTTTACTTATGTTGTAAATCTTGCTCTCACCCTTTCTTCGCGCCTCAGTTCTACCCCAGCTTTTGTCAGCTCTCCTCCCTCTTACCACACAACACTTTCCTCTCTTTTAGTCACCTCATATTTCCTTTGTCATATCTTATATTATCCGTAATCTCTCTTCACTTTTATTGATCTTAGTTCAATTGTGGTAGAGACTGCTGATGTGGTAGTGGGTTCATTTTGCTGACATAGGTTTGGTTGTCTGGTAATACTGCTTTGTGTACAACCACACAAAGCTGTTGGTTGTTGTACAACCAACACTTGTACAACACCTTACGAGACAAGGTGAAAGTTATGAATACCAGTAAACCCACTGGAGGGGAGGAGCCACCAACAGCTAAAACCCAAGTGCAACAAGAGAGGTGACACAAATGGAAGAAAGGGCAACCCTAGAACATCCAGACAAGTTGACCAAAGAGACCAAACCACTGAGTCCCACAGAACCCCTACCACAGAAGCTCACCCTACAAAGTCAGCTGGCAAAGCAGAGCATCTAGAATCACAGAAACAAAAAAAAAGTCACCTAAAATGGGAGGCAAAGAATGACCCACAACTAAAAGGAATGGAAGACTCCAAAGCAAAGAATAGTAAAAAATAAAATAGGCAAAGAATGACCCACAACTAAAAGGAATGGAAGACTCCCCAGTAAAAGAGCTAAATGAAATGAAGGAAAGCAAACTCTCAGATATAGAACTCGAAAGGACGGTTATAAAGATACTCAAGAAACTCACTGACAACTACAAGGAACTGAGTGGGAACTACAACAGTATGAAAAAGGAAATGGAAACTATAAACAAGAACTAGGAAGAAATGAAGACTACAGTATCTAAAATTTAAAATACACCAGAAGGAATTATAAGCAGGCTAGATGAAGCAGAAGACTTAATTAGTGAGCTGAAAGAAAAAGTAAAAAGAAATACCCAGGTAGAGCAGCTGCACAAAAGAAGACTCAAAAAATATGATGAGGTAAGGGAACTGCAAGACATGAAATACAACAACATTCAAATTATAGGAATACCAAAAAAAGAAAAGAAGCAAAGGATATATACCCTGTTTGGAAAAACAATGACAGAAAAATTTCTGAACCTGTAAAAGGTAAAAAGCCACACAAGTTCAGGAAGCACAGAGGGTCCCAAATAAGATGACCCCAAAGAGGCCTTCTCCAAGACACATCATGATTAAAATACCAAATATTAAAGACAAAGAGAATCATTAAGGCAACAAGGAAGAAACAGCCAGTACATACAAGGGGGCGTTGGTAAGGCTATTAGCTGATTTCTCAACAGAAACACTACAAGCCAGAAGGGAATGGCAAGAACTACTCCAAGTAATGAAAAGCAAAGGCCTGCAACTGAGACTACTTTATCCAGCAAGGCTCTCAATTAAAATGAAAGGTGAAATAAAGATTTTCCCAGACCAAAGAAGGCTAAAAGAATACATCTCCACCAAACCAGCACTGCAAGAGATACTAAAGGTACTGCTATAAGAAGAGGAAGAAAAAGAGTGAGAAAGACAGGAGCACAGGTAAAATGAATAAGTGCCTATCAATAATAAATTTAAATGTAAATGGATTAAATGCTCCAATCAAAAGACATAGGGCAGCTGAATGGGTTAAAAAAATGACCTGTGCATATGCTGCCTATAAGAGATCATCTCAGAACAAAAGACTTACACAGACTGAAAGTGAAGGGTTGAAAAAAATATTCCAAGCAAATGAACGGGAAAAAGAAGGTGGAGTAGCAATACCTGTATCAGACAAAACAGACTTCAAAAGGCCATAAAAACAGACACAGAAGGACACTTCACTATACTCAAGGGAAGAATCCATCAAGAAGACATAAACATTATAAACATATATGCACCCAACAAAGGAGCACCCAAATATATAAGGAAAATCTTGGAGGACTTCAAGAAAGATAATAGACCAGCAACACACATATACAAGGGGATTTTTAAAACCCCACTGTCAACAATGCATAGGTCTTCCAAACAAAATATCAACAAGGATATTGTGGCACTGAACAATACCCTAGAACAAATGGACTTAACTGACATATACAGGACCTTTCCTTCCAAAGAAGCAAAGTACACATTTTTTTCAAAAGCATATGGAATATTTTCAAAGATAGATCTCAGGATAGGACACAAAACAAGCCTCAACAAGTTCCAGAAAATTGAAATCATATCAAGTATTTTGTTGGACCACCAAGGCTTGCAACTAGAAACCAGCCTCAAACAAAAGAACTCAAAAACATTCAAATTCATTGAGAATAAATAGCACGCTATTAAACAATGAATGGATTAAGAATGACATGAAGGAAGAAATCAAAAAGTTTCTGGAAACAAACGAAAATGAACACACAACACTCCAAAACCTATGGGACACAGCAAAGGCAGTCCTGAGAGGGAAGTTCAAAGTGACACAGGCCTACCTAAAAAAAGAAGAAACATTTCAAATAAACAACCTAACCCTACAGCTACAAGAACTGGAGAAACAACAACAAACCAAGCCCAGAGCAAGTAGAAGGAAGGAAAAAATAATCAAGATCAGAGCACAATTAAATGACATAGACACTAAAGGCACAATTCTAAACATCAATAAATCCAGGAGCTGGTTGTTTGAAAAGATAAGCAAAATTGACAAACTGATAAGCAGACTCATCAAGAAAAATGGAAAGAGGACCCAGAAATAAAATCAGAAATAAAAGAGGAAAGATTACAACTAATACCACAGAAATACAAAGGATTGTAAGAAATTACTAGGAACTATATACCTCAAAATTTGAAAACCTGGGTGAAGTGGACACGTTTCTGAAATGATATAATCTTCCAAAACTGAATGAAGAAACAGAAATCCTGAACAGAGTGAATAGCTAGTGAAATTGAAGCAGTAATAAAAAAACTCTCAGCATATAAAAGCCCTGGACCAGACAGTTTCACAGGATAATTTTACAAAACATTTAAGGAAGAGCTAACCCCTATTCTTCACAGACTATTCAAAAAAATCCAAACTAATGGAAAACTCTCAAACTCTTTTTATGAGGCCAGCATCATCCTAATTCCAAAACCAGATAAAGACACAAGGAAAGAAAACTACAGGCCAATATTGCTGATGGATATAGATGCTAAAATCCTCAATAAAATATTGGTAGACCACATCCAGCGGATCATACACCATAATCAAATGGGATTCATCCCAGGGATTCAAGGTTGTACAATATTCACAAATCAATAAATATAATACATCACATAAATAAAAGGAAAGATGAAAATTACATGATCATATCAATAGATGCAGAAAATGCATTTGATAAGATACAGCACCCATTTATGATAAAAACACTCAGCAAAATGGGAGTAGAGGAAGTATGCCTCAACATAATAAAGGCCATATACAAGAAACCTACACCCAACATCATACTCAATGGGCAAAAACTAAAGGCTTTCCCACTAAGATCAGGAACAAGGCAAGGATGTCCACTTTCACCACTGCCATTCAACATTGTACTGTAAGTCCTAGCCACAGTGATCAGACACAAGATAAAAAACTAAAAGGCATCCAAATTGGAAAGGAGGAAGTAAAACTGTCATTGTTTACAGATGACATGATAATGTACATAAAAAACCCTTTAGACTCCCCACAAAAAGTACCTGACCTAATAAGTGAATCTGGCAAAATAGCAGGATACAAAGTCAATATTCAGAAATTGAAAACATTTTTGTGTACCAATAATGAAATATCAGAAACAGAAATCAGAAAAAAATATCAGTTGCTATAGCAACAAGAAAAATAAAGTACCAAGAAATAAAGCTAAACAAGGAGGTAAAAGACCTATACTCAGAAAACTATCCAATGCTGAACAAAGAAATTAAGGAAGACATAAATAAATGGAAGCATACACCATGTTCATGAATTGGAATAATTAACATCATCAAAATGTTCATACTACCCAAAGAATTTTATAGATTTAATGCAATCCCTATTAAAATTCCAATGACATATTTCACAGATATAGAACATTTCAAAAATGTATATGGAACCATAAACAACCCCCAACCCCGAATAGCCGCAGCTATTTTGGGAAAGAAGAACACAGTAGAGGCATCACAATACCTGATATCAAACTACATTACAAGGCCACTGTAATCAAAACAGTCTGGTACTGGCATAAGAACAGACAGACCAATGGAACAGAACAAAGAGCCCAGAAATAACCCCATATCTTTATGGTCAATTAATATTCAACAAAGTGGGCAGAAGCATAAAATGGAGTAAAAATAGCCCCTTCAATAAATGGTGCAGGGAGACCTGAACAGCTACATGCAAAAAATGGAACTCTACCACCTACTTACACCATACACGAAAATAAACTCAAGAAGGATAAAATATTTAAATGTAAGTCATGACATTATAACAGTCCTAGAGGAGAATATTGTCAGGAAAATCTCAGATGTTCCACAAAGCAATATTTTCACTGATATGTCCCCTAGAGCAAGGGGTATAAACAAGGGGACTTTATCAAATTAAAAAGCTTGTGCATGGCTAAAGAAAATATTAGCAAAATGAAAAGGGAACCAACCATATGGGAAAATATATTTGCCAGTGATACTTTGTACAAAGGTTTGATCTCCAAAATATATAAAGAACTCACACAACTCCACTCTAGGAAGACAAACAACCCAATTAAAAAAATGGGCAAAGGACCTAAACAGACACTTCTCCAAGAAAGACATACGGAGGGCCCAGAGACCTATGAAAGGATGCTCAGCATCACTAGCCATTAGACAGATGCAAATTAAAACCATAATGAGATACCACTTTATACCAGTCAGAATGGGCATCATAAACAAATCAACAAACAACAAGGGCTGGCAAGGCAGTGGAGAAAAGGGAACCCTAGTGCACTGCTGGTGGGAATGCAGACTGGTACAGCCACTGTGGAGACAGCATGGAATTTCCTCAGAAAACTAAAAATGGAACTGCCTTTTGATCTGGCAATTCCACTGCTGGAATTATACCCTAAGAATCCTGAAACATCAATTCAAAACAGCCTATGCACCTCAATGTTCATATCAGCATTATTTACAATACCCAAGTGCTGGGAACAGCCTAAGTGCCCATCAGTAAATGAGTTTATCAAAAAATTGTGTACATTTACACAACAGAATACTATGCAGCAGAAAGAAAAAAGGAGCCCCTATACTTCGAGACAGAATGGATGGAACTGGAAAGCATTATGCTGAGTGAAATAAGCCAGGCAGTGAAAGACAAATACCACATTATCTCACCTATAAGTGGAACTTAATCAGCAAAACAAACAAACAAGCAACATATAACCAGAGACATTGAAATAAAGAATAATCTGACAGTAACCTGAGGGGAGGGGAGAGGCAGATAACAGAGAAATGAAGGGGAAAGGTCATCAAGAAACAGGTATAAAAGACCGATGGACAAAGCCAAAGGGGTTAGGATTGAGGGTGGGAGGTGGGGGGGTGGGCAATGGGGAAGAGTGGGGGGGGGAATGGAGACAACTGTACTTGAACAACAGCAAAATAAATTAATAAAAGTTTATGTTGTTGTATTGAGGAAAAAAAAGAACAAGCTGCAAATGGAACTGAAAACCAACAAAGTGTTCTAATAACAGACCAGAATTTGTTAGAAATTTCTGAAATTAAAATGTAAGCAATTTATTTCACAACTGTACAGAAATTTTCAGACTCAAAGCAGCATATGACAACCTTGCTGGCATGGAAGGGAGGAATCCACCCAAAACAGACAGACAAACAACAAAGCTCAGAGTGAAAATTACAAAGGGCAGTAAGGGGCTTGAGGGTCATAGCCAGGATAATTTATTATAAAGTTCTTTCTCAAAAGAGGGACTAGGCTGACCTCCCCACAGCCCCTTTTATGCTAAACAGCAGGCAGGAGCTAAGTATGAACCCAAGAAAAGCACTCTAAGTTATGTGAACTATCTGCCTTGGTAAGATGTCCAGTGTGGGGACCAAAAAAGCCTCTAATTTAATCAGGCTACTCTGAACCTCCACAAAAGACATGGATGGGAGAATAAAAGGAAAACATCAGCTTTGTCCAGGATGGAAAATAAAGTTGTTCACTGCTCTCTCTTTGACACTGAAGATGTGTGTGTGTGTGTGTTTGTGTGTGTGTATAAATGCAGGTATGCTGTTTAACTTCCATTTACACACCGTTCTCATACTTTATTGATGTATACAGTACCTGAAGCTTTCCCTCTTATTCAAGAAATAGTTATTGGAAAAATGTCTATGTAATGGCAGGAAATAATATAGCAATGACATATCCTAAGTCATTGAATAATCAACCCAGTTCATTAATAAATATAAATTAATCACCAAATATCATCAGTCATTGGAGAAAATCAACATAAAAAGTCAGCCATGGAGAAAATTAAAATCCTGAAAAAGACATATAGTGATAAACAGTCTGGGAGAAAGAGATAACTGAAAGAAGAGAAGGAAGCTTATAATATTTAATAATTCCACATGGGTTTGAGAAGCTATTGTATCCATAAATCAGAAGCTAACTATAATAATAAAGGGGAGTCAGTAAAAAGCAAGAGTTCTTGCAAATTAACAGAATTTAATTGCTGGATTTAAAAAATTATAACTAGTCAGGGCAAATATTAGAATTAGGGATCCACAAAATGATGTATACATAATCATTACTAGCATACAAAACAAATAAAAAAGATAGGTAAAATACAAAAGAAAACTTAAGAGATATGTGAGTTTAATTCAAGTAATGAAAGAAAAGATAGAGAAAATGAGAAAAATAAAATAATTAGAGAAATGATGGGAAGAGAATGATCAGAACTAAAAGGAACATTTACAGAAATAAAAAAACTGAGTGCTAATCATGATTTAAAAATGATTTTATAGCCTTATGATAGTTCAAGTCTCCAACAATAACAATAATCCTAAAAAAACTTCAGGAAATATGAAAATAAAAACAGGATATAACATAGAGGAATAAGATTTAGAGAGGCATCAGACTTCTCAATATTGATACTATATGTAAAAGCAAATAGATGAATATTTATATATATCTTAAAGAAACTGATTTAGGGCCTAGCATTTTGATACTTACCAAGTTAGGATCTATGTTTTTGAATATGAAAATTTAGTATCCAGAGATATTTCTTGCCATATTTGCTCAAAGGATAAAAGGCTAAGCTGAATCTGCTAAGATGTAATATTTGGTAGTATGTGAGATTATACAGGTTAATATTTTTACTGTTCTCTCTAGTCATTCTTTTATGCTAGCCTCATGACTCCCCATGAGAAAGAACAGTGCAACTGACCCTTGAACAGCAGGAGTCCAAGCAGCTCACTTACACTTTCATGAGTCAGGTGTACTTGCTTTCTCATTCTGTAAACTTGTGAGCAGTTCAGGGTTATGGCTAGGGTAAAACAAATGTTCTCTTCCTCAGTGAGAAGTTTCTTCACATGTTTAGCACCACACCTGACCCTGATTAACCTTTAAAAGGAGCTAGGATGTTCAAGAAATTGAAATAAAAGGTAATAAATAAAAGCAAGAAAAAAATAAATAAAATAAATACAGACTATTCATTGGAGTCCATGGCTAGGGGTGGAAGTGTCAGAGGTATGGCATAAGACCTAATGTAAGGCCAGCTGTTCTGTGTTGCCTGGACAGCTGGTCAAATTGGAAAGGCCGTGAGTGGTCTGACCACAAGTTCCCCTCCCACTCTGCCCCTGTACATAAGGTGCCCCAACCAGACCAAGCCCCTGATCCAGGGGATCAGACACAGTTCCTCATTATCCCTGAGTGGTGGGTTTCAGTTCCTCATCAGCCTGTGAACTTATTCAAATAAGCCAATCACATCCTCCTATAGGAGCCGAGGGGGGAGGGTGGGGGGACCCAACCCTCTTGTTACTACAAAGCCTGCCTCCTGCAGCCCAGCTTGTTCACTCAGCCCTCGAGTGCACCCCACCTGTGGCTCTGTGTGGTGTGTGGTGTCCTCCAACCCCAGGCTGTGAGAATAAGTGACTAATCAGTTGCTGTCAAGTGCCATGCATCACGTGTTCAGCCATCCCTGTAGCCCTAGGGTAGGAATCCCTCCATCACCTGTGAGGTGACTAGGAGTTAATCAAAATGTAGGTAGATCAGCTGGGGTAAAGCCTCATAGAAACTCACTATTTTGAAACAGGCCAGTGTCTACTCTAACTTGTTCCTCCTCTGGCTGAAGAAAGAGGCAGTGGCTGCTGTGAAGGAAAATGGGGCGGGAAGAGAGGAACGAATATCTCGGGTCAAGTTTCTGGTTGGAATTGAGGTATATAAGACTTCCTGCACTGAGGCAGCCACATGAAACCTGCTTCTGACTCAACAGAAAATGTAAAAATCTCTGACTAGAAAGAGTTAGCTCTCTCATGAGAAATGCAATAAAATTAGAGACTAAATCTGGAAAACAGGATGGCTCACCTCCCTAACTGACCAGACTCTACCTCGGCCCTCAGCTTACCCTCAGTAGAAGATGAGCAACCAGAATACAAACTGTTCACATCCAAACCCTGCACAAGAATTTTGGAAGGGACCAAAAGTAACCCATGACAGAGTGTCCCATGCAAAATATACATAAGATAAAAATAGATTATACAGAAACTAAAAAACTAAGCATCATCATCATCATCTTCATCGGATCAAAGGTGATATAGGGGTTATTCTTAGACTAGCAAAGAGTCCCTCTTCTTCTGTTAGGAAGAAAAACAAAAGCTGAGCTAAGGAGAAGAAAACATATTGAAGCGTAAAACAGGAAAGTCTCCCACTGCAACTGTTCTGCAGCTGTGAGTCCAAGTGGAGAACGATCCCAGCAAACCCACGACCTTCCTACCTTTCCTACTTGGGGTGCGCCACTTCAAAAAAAGACCCTGGCCTCAGGCCAAGTGGTACAAATCACAGTGGGATGAACTCGCCTCACAAAAATAAAGCCATCTATTGAGACAGCTTCACTGACAGTCACAAACTCCAATTTGCTCTCTTTAAATCTCTGGACTAAAATGAACAAAAGGGGCTCTAATGAAACGTCTCACCTCCTGTGACATAATGAAAAATGTCTACCCTGTGTGCTAGATGCTGCACTTTTCCCCCTTAAACGCTGTACATTTAAGATGCTATCATACCGCTGCCCCCCAAATATTTACATTTAAAAAATAACTGAAATGTCAAAATACTTCCTATAGTGAGAATCACATTAATACTGAAAGCTACATGGAAGGTAGTGAGAAATTTCCCATTATTCACTCAACAAACAGAACAGAAGTTTAGCTAATGACCTTCCCCACATCCTGACATAGCTGTGGATGTAGCCAGAGCTGTGGTTGTTTTTTGATGTTGTAGATACAGGTAGACCATGTCGTTATTTGTGGTTTGAGTCTCCTTTTTGTTGTTAACAAGCAGGGCTTTTTTTCCCTCAAGTATTCCCGACTGCCTTGAACTAATTACTTTTTTCCTAATCTCCTTACTCTTAATTCCCCTTGCTCTATCTTACCAGTAGGCCACTTCTGGGGGGAACTGCTGAGAGCCCTTCTTCATCCAGGGTCGCATCCAAAAGAGGAGTTGGAATACAAGAAAAATCATCTGGCTATTGAAAAAGAAATGAAAGTGCATTTTTATTCAGGCATATTCTCCCAAAGGCCATTGTGCACCCAGTTATGTGGTATGTATACTATGTGTGCATTCATCCATTCTTGTGGAGCTCTACAAATAAATGACTTGCCTGTGTTCACTGATCATTGCATTTAATCATTTATCAGCCAATACTTGCCAGGATGACGATAGACACTGGTCTCTCTGGAGACCAGATACTGTCAACTGCCTACCCCTAACGTAGGCACCTATCTTCCTTAATAGCATACTAATATATTTTTAGAAGTTTTTGTGTCCATCTTTAAAATTTTTGATTTTCCAGGCTTTCTTGCAGCTTAAAGATGTTCATGTAACAGTTCTGGATGACAAGTGGTAAATGGAATTCTACAATATCAGATTTCCAGGAAAGGAAGGCCAGAGGGACAGAAGCAGTCAGTACAAGTTCCAGGAACTGCCAGGAACATGGACATGGTGCCTTAGTGGCCAAATCAACTCGTAAGCAATAGGATGAAGGCCTCATATGAAAGATGAAATAGAAATGCAAAAGGAAGTTGGGTCAATGCTAAGGAAAAGGAACACTTACCTTTAGCTTCTTAAAGAGAGAAAACAAACACCTACGTTTGTATAACTCATGATTTCTTGGGTTTTCTGTTAAATGTAGTCAAGTGTATATTAGTGATATAATCAATCATATTTTTTAAAACAAGATGTATGACCCCACTTATACAATTATAAGTCAGTAGCACTTTTAACAGTTACCAATAATAAAATTGGAAATAAATTAGAATGACTATTTTGCTCAGTTAAATGTGTTACTGAAAGAAATATTTGGTCCACATATTCTGATTACTATAAAAATGTACCTGGGCAGTGGAATTCTGTTCATGACGAGTAAGACTACAGGCCCTCTGTTATGCATCTAAAGGTTGATTTGGTATTTGTGATTTAGTGTATAATGGCTCTGCTAAAACAAGGGTTAAATATTCTATTCCTTTATGGTAAGAACTCCATTAAAAATAAAATTTATTGGATATATAATGAAATCATAAAATTTTATTTGGGTCTGTAGAAAGATATTTTTTTAACTTCCTTGTCTATATTTTCTAAGTTTCCAGTAAAGATTATGTATTACTTTTATAATAAGGAAAAAAAACATTTTGGGGAAGGAACAGTACTACTTATTAGCATAAGAAAATTGGATGAAGATAACAAAATACACATACCACTTTCTCTTCCCCCTGAAAATCACTCAAAGTGTCAAGAGAGATACCTTTTTGATAGAGTAATTCTAGAAACCATTAACATTTCCACTAGAAGAACAGAAATTGTTGAATGTTCCTGGAAGATAAAAGGTTAGCAAGAATGGTTTGATAAGAATAGAGAAAAACCTCGGTCTGAAAAAAAGGTACAAGAGGAAAATGTGCAGCAGATAAATGCTGGTCCAGAAAAGACCTCCTATTAAGAACAACAACAACAACAAAGAACACACAGTCATCCCCCAATTTGGAAAACAACGAACAAAGTAACTGAAGAATGTTTTTCTGAAGAGAGAGGCCAGGAGACCTTTTTCTCTCACACTGATCAATAGGTAACAGCTAAGTGTGATTCTAGGTTAAAACCCAAGAAGTCCTCTTGGTGACAGAGTGGCCACCTGCCTTGGAGATGGTGGCAGCTGTCCTAGCACGTGTGTTGTTGTCTTGAGCAAAAAGAGAGTTGAATTGCACTTCGCTGAGACCTTCTAAAAGGATATGGGCAGGAGTATAAATAGGGAAGTTATGCTTGCCTGATAGGAAAATTAGTTAGGATTCTGCAGGACTTTTGTTACTTTGATACTGATGTCATATTTTTGCCTCTTTAAGTGAAATGTGACAGTTGACATGGACACACTTCACCATTCACAGATACCCAGACTCCTATTCACCAGGGAGCTCTGGAGAAAAAAACAGGCTTACATAACTGCATAGGAAATATACTGCCATTACCTTTACTAAGCAATCAATTGATATAGTCCTCTATAAATAAATATCGATCAACACCCAGGGGTCAAAATCAACTGAATAGCAGTGAAAGAAAAAAACAACGATCCCCAAAATAAATACTTAACCCTGATATAAACAAATAATTTAAATAAAATAAGAGAATTCTGGAATTTAGGTCTTAATTTAGTAACTTCAGAGTGCTGAGAGGTTACTGCAGCCAAGAAACAAGAATGGATGGCTAAAAAATTGAAACACCAGGGGCAAGGACAGCCAGTGGGAAATTAACAATATAACTGTTAAATTTTGAAAAATAAAGGCATATTCGTTTGGCCAAGCTGGAGGTAGACTCACTTTGCCTTCTCACACAACCCAAAAAAAACACAACAAATTTGAAAATAAAAAACAATCAGAAGTGACAGAAAATTGAACTATACAGAAGTCTGGCAACCAAGGACCTCAAGAAGGAACATTCATCCAGACCAGTAGGAGGAGTGGAGACTGGCAGCCAGGAGGAGAGGACTTTTGGCAAGGTGCAGTCAAGGCGGCAGCTGACAGAGGAGAGAGTCCCACATCTGCGTGCAGATAAAACAGGGAGAAAAACTGGGGAGCAAGACAGACCACGCAATCCAGGGTTCCAGTTAGAGGAAATAAAGCCTCAAAGACTCTGACTGAAAAAACCTGTGGGGATTGAAGTGGCAGTGGGAGAAAGTCCCAGCCTCACAGGAGAGTTTGTTAGAGAGACCCCACAGGGTCCTAGAATGTACACAAAACCACCCACCTGGGAATCAGCACCAGAGGGGCCCGATTTGCTTGTGGGTAGCATAGGAAGTGATAGAAAGTCAGCAGAGAGCTGAGCAGGCCAAACTGTTCCCTCTCAGATCCCTCCCCTAACGTACAGCATTACAATACAGCAATGTGAGTTGCCCCACCCTGGTGAATACCTAAGGCTCTACCACTTACTACTAACAGGTGTGCCAAGACACAAAAAAAAAATGGTCCAAATGAAAGAACAGATCAAAGCTTCAGAAAAAAATATAACTATGCAACAGAGAAACAGCCAACCTATCAGATGCACAATTCAAAACACTGGTAATCAGGATGCTCACAGAATTGGTTGAATTTGATTGCAAATTAGATGAAAAAAATGAAGGTTATGAAAAGTGAAATAAAGAGAACCAACAATGAAGGGAAGGAAACTGGAACTCAAATCAACAGTTTGGACCAGAAGGAAGAAATAAACATTCATCCAGAACAGAATGAAGAAACAAGAATGCAAAAACATGAGGAGAGACCTAGATACCTCTAGGACAACTTTAAACATTCCAACATCTTCATAGGGATGCCGGAAGGAGAAGAGGAAGAGCAAGAAATGGAAAACTTATTTTAAAACATAATCAAGGAGAACTTCCTTATCTGACAAAGGAAATAGACTTCCAGGATCTCCAGGAAGCCCAGAAAGTCCCAAAGAAGTTGGACCCAAGGAAGCACATACCAAGGCACATCATAATTACATTACCCAAGATTAAAGATAAGGAGAGAATCTTAAAAGCAGCAAGAGGAAAAAAGACAGTTACCTACAAAGGCGTTCCCATAAGACTATGAGCTGATTTCTCAAAAGAAACCTTACAGGCAAGAAGGGGCTGAAAAAAAGTATTTGAAGGCATGAAAGGCAAGGAGCTACATCCAAGATTACTCTCTCCAGCAAAGCTATCACTTAGAATGGAAGGGTAGATCAAGTGCTTCTTAGATAAGGTCAAGTGAAAGGAGTTCATCATCACCAAGCCTTTATTGCATGAAATGTTAAAGGGACTTATCTAAGAAAAAGAAGAAGATCAAAACTATGAAAAGTAAAATGACAAGAAATTCACAACTATCAACAACTAAACCTAGAAAAAACCTAAACCAAAAACAAACTAAGCAAACAACTTGAACAGGAACAGAATCACAGAAATGGAGATCACATGGAGGGTATTCAGTGGGGAAGGAGAGGGGGGAATGGAGAAAAATGTACAGAGAATAAGTAGCATAAATGGTAAGTAGAAAATAGACAGGGGGAGGTTAAGAATGGTATAGGAAATATAGAAGAACTTATATGTATGGCAGAACTTATACAAAGAAGTTATATGACACATGGACATGAACTAACAGGGAAAGGGGGAATGTGGGTGGGAGGGGGTGTGCAGGGAGGAGATGAATTAAGAGGGGAAAATGGGACAACCGTAATAGCATAATCAATAAAATATATTTAAAAATAAAGGCATATAACTAATATGACATCAAAGAAACATTCAAGAATGCAGACCAAACATACACACAAAACAAATCTTGGAATATATAAGGGAACATTTAGGAGAAAGAGAGGCTCAATCCAAACATTGCAACAAAAATCTAACAGGAATTCTACAAGGAGATAACGCAGAAAATGAATGAAATCAATATCATTTTAAATGTTAGAAAAAACATGTGGAACCTGAAGAATGAACAAGCTGTCATATTGGAAGAGCTCACTTAGCAGTGACCAGGATACATTTTTCAAAAAGGTGAAACAGGTAAAAATTTCAAGGTTCCAATAATAAAAATAACATTTGGAAAGCTTCCACATCTGCATGTCACGAAGTGGGAATGATACAGACACTGCTGCAGTGGTGCCTGGGAGGAGCTGATGGACAAGCACCTTCCAAATGCTGAAGGAAAACGGTTTTGAGCGTGGGCTTCTATGTGCAAAGAATTAAGAGAAAAACTAGTGTAATCCACACATTTATCTTTCAAGTGATTGGGTTCATATCTCCACTAGGTAAGTTTGCTGGGTCAAATTCATACATCTAAGACTGATGCAAAATTACCTTACAAAAATTATGATGTGAAGTGGAAAAATTTAGGTAATTATTCTATTAATGTAGATTAATGATGCCAAAGAAAGAAAGAAAGAGCAGTAGGAAACAATGAGAGGGAAATAGAGAGACAAAGAGGAGGAGGAGAAGGAGGAAGAGAAAGAGAAGGAGAAAGAAAAGCGCATTTACAAAGAAACAGACCAGGACAGATACTTGGAGAAAAAGGAGAGAGGGAGAAATTGGTGTTTATGCTGTCAAATTTAAATAGGAAACTGAACATTTCAGGTGAATTCCTAAAAGACTTTCATTTCTCTTTACTTGGAGAAACAGATGCTGATTTTTTGTGGTTAAAAAAAGTTTGTGAGGATGATTATTAGGCTTTATATATCGTAAGTGTATAATATTTTTAAAATAGTGCTTTTTTTCCATTTGAACAAAGAAAAAACTGAATTTTTAAGCAGTGTATGCAATGCCAGCCTTTCACTGACTTTCAGACATCCCACTTGCCTGGATAGCACAAGACCTCTCCCCCCTTGAGTACCTGGTCTTTCTTTTACCTGCAAGCGCTCTCCCTGCCTCATCCCCATTCTCCATTCCTTCTAGAACTAGGGCTTCAGCAGCAAGACTAGAAGAGAAGAGTAAGACAACAGGAGGAAGAGTCACCCCTGCCCTCCCCGGGCTGCCTCTGCCCCCACAAAGGCACTGTCTTAGTCCCTCTCTCTGTCTTTGCTGGAGTTGAACACCCAACAGTTCATTGCACCTGTTCATTATGGAAAAGTCAGAGACTTTTCATTTCTTTTTATACTTAAAACCCCAATGGGTAAATGCCCACTTTAAGTTTCCCTTCAGGGTCTAAGTAAAAGAAGGGGGAGGAGCACAAAAAGATCCCTTTGCCTCCCTATTTTACTAGACAGCCAGGTTTAGGAACTCTAAAGAGGCTACTTTTGCATTTTCTTAAGTAACTGGAGAATTTGGGAGAAACCAATAGACCCTTTTCTATTTTGTAGTTTGCTAGCAAAGAGCTGAACAAACTGTCTGAAGTAGTTGTAAATGGAAGTGGGAAAGAAACCATATAACCCAAGTTCTCAGGATCTCTCAAGATGATCTGGAAGATAGCTGAAAAATGACCCAGGGAGTCTAAACCAGCAGGGTAAGACTTTTCCTTAGTAGACATCTCAGCCGGGAACCTGTAGCTGAGCCCTTGCCCGAAGTTGTGGGTATCCCTCTTCTTTATTTGATTAGAGCTGTAGGAAATCTCGCCATCCAGAAAGACATAGGTTTCAAGTAGTTTGAAAGTTCAAACAGCACAGAACTCTAACTGCACTTACCTCAAGGTGTATCATTATATACAGCAGAAAATTCTAGAAGTGTGCTACTCAATTCATTAGCTACAGGCCACATGTAACTATTTAGCTTTAAATCAATTACAATTAAATAAAATTAAAAATTCAATTCCTTATTACACCAGCCATATTTCAAATGCTAGTGTCACATGTGACTGGGGCTACCACATTGGACAGCACAGAAATACATCATTTCTATCACTGTAGCAAGTTCTAAAGGATAGTGTTATTCTAAGACAATATTAGCACAAATGCAAAGGTTAACTAAGTATATGTGAGCTGCTATGGCTACTACTCAATGTGATTAATATATCTGGGAGAAGATATGACTTACAGACGACCTAAAGTAACTCAAGTGGGAAACTGTCTTCAACTATGCTTGCTACCCAAGATCCTTGAAGTTTTAAATTATGTCATTACTGATATTACAATTAAACAGGTGGATAACCTAAATCAGAGTGATTAACTAATTTTACCCAGGCAACTTTTTTGGAACTGCAGCAGAATACCAAGTCTCCCTTACCTATATACTAATTATCCCCCAAGTTCTAAGAATCCTATCTGCAACTTAATTTAGGACCTTTCACAGAAAATGTGTCCAGTAACTATTTGTTGCATCAACAACTCAGTTACACAATGCACATTGCAATGATGCAATGAATGCATGAATATGTGACTTGTAGACAGAATGCATAGTAAAACCAACATACAGCAGAACATGAAAAACAGCCTCAGAAATAAAAGCAAGGCTGTGGAACTGCTCAGGGTAAGCTGAAATTTCAACCAGCCCTTCCTTATAAAACATGTGATGCTTCCCTTACACTTTTTATGAGTCATTCTCTCTCCTACTTAATTAATGCTCATATCTTTAGATTTTTTTTACCTTTTTAATTTATTTTGACCACAAAGGCTACCCTATGCACTCACCCACCTCCACCCCTATTTAAAACAAACCACCCAAACTTGCTCGTAATACTGGGGCTGCTTTCCCAGAACTCCTGCAACTGTTTCTATTTAGCATTTAGATTTCAGTAAAAGCTCTGTGTATCCCATCCACAAAGACTTGCTCCATGCCAAAAAGTTATTCTATAAGTTAATGAAAAAGGGAATGCATTTAGTATTGAGGAAGATTGCTGAATGAGACATAAAGAATGAAAGCTTAAGTTTTAAATTTGTAAAAATTTGGACCATGCTGTCTGCTTTAGTTTTCTTTAAAATCTAGCGAGTAAATGTCCTTTTCTGATACTTTCCTTGTTCTCCTCCTTCTCATTCCCTTGTTCCCCATCCAACCAAACCAAACCAAACCAAACCAAACCAAACCAAACCAAACCAAACCAAACCAAACCAAACATTTGGCTACATTCGCTACTCACAGGAGAGGTGCTGACGCCAAAGATGTCTCTGACATCCCTGACGGACTGCTTGTTCTTTTTCCTCATGGTTTGGGTATAAGTATTATATCTCTTTTTCACTGCAGCTGCTTGGGTTCGAGTCAATGTGGAGAGCAAGGCTTTGCCGTCCTCCTCTTCATCACCTGAGATCAGAGTTGATAAACCCACATCTTGCAACCACTCTGCTTCAAGCTCCCCCTCTGTAAAATGACATGACCAATAGAAGGTTAGAACATTCGGTCTGACTGGATGGCATATGTATCTCTAGGTCTTGCATATCAGTGAATAAGAAATATCAGTAAGCAATATAAAAGACTCTCCTTTTTCAAAGTTATGGAAAAGGCCTATAAAATGAATAAAAGTCTGTACTTTATTTTTCAAATAAATCAAATTTTAAAGTGTTTTCTAGTACAGTAAGGTTAATTGGCAGACTGGTTAAGGCATTTCTCCTTGTCAGACAGTTAAATATAAGCCATATCTGGACTATCAATTTAAAAGGGGATAAAATATGAATATTTAAACTAAAACCATAATAGAAAAAGAGGGGTTTAATAGCACACAAAACAGTGTTTTAATCCCTCAAAGGCAGATTAAAGTCTTAGAAAGACTAAGGAAAGTTTTAAGATATCTCTTAGGCTCAGTGTCCTCTGCAAAATAAAGGTAATAATAACAAAATTATTAGGTGGCTATGAGGATTGTTTTATCAACATAGTTATAAAAATATATGTTCAATGAATATTTGTTTTCTTACTGTTCTCTGTATTCTAAGCAGTAGGTAATTTTTCTATTTTTCAGAAGGCAATTTAAAAATGTAAAATCTGTCATAATAAGAATCAACTGTTGTGGTAAATTAGAAGTACAGAAATAATAAATAATTAATATAACAACATCTTGTAATAGAAAATCCACTACACATACGGTTTTGGGAACTATGCTAAACAAGCATTCCTGAGTGGGATTTATTTAAAAAGTAATCAGACTGATTTGTAAATAGTCTCTTCAAAATATCAGTCAGTCCAGGAGTCTTGGGCTATGCTTATATTATTGCATCATTGGTATGTGAACAAAGCCTTCCAATGTGCTTCACAGGTCCAGTTCTTAGCTAGGCGAATCTCTTATTTACATTCTTGTTTTTAGTGTTCACTGGCTTTATAAACATTCCCTTTAACAGAAAATGCAACAGGGAACCTAAGTCATGCCATTCTGTGCTAACCCACCACATTAATAAGTTTGTTGGGGAACCACATTAAAAAGGGAATAAAATCTTCCAGGAAAGGTAGAGTAGCTTATGTATAACAATTATGAACTCCGAACTAAGTACCTTCAAAATAGTTATATAAAAATAACTATTTGAAGGTAATGGAGAGGAACCAAGGTAGAGTAGCTTGTATATAACAATTATGAACTCTGAACTAAGTACCTTCAAATAGTTATATTAAAATAACTATTTGAAGGTAATGGAGAGGAACCAAATGCAGGCAGGAACTGAAAAACAACTAAATTTTGATAAAAGAAAATACACTGGGTAAGAGTCACATTTATGCAACTTTAAAACTGAAGTCGTTTTTCCAATTTCCACAGTGCTGGGTAGCTAGAACTCAAACAGAAAACCATAGTTTTACTCATTTGAGAAGTCAGAGCATAGATTATGGGATTATTAGAACAGCTGGAAAGCAGAAACATCCCTGTTAAGAGAGTCCCCTAGGAAAGAGCTTCAAAATCTGTGCATAAATTCTTACCAAATCCTTGACTAAACCTTAAACTAAAAAGGTATATGGGAGACACCAAGCATCCTATTAAAAAACAGCAGCTACCAGGCTAAATGAATGGCCAAGATTATAGATGCCTCACTGGGCAGGAAAGACAGACTCGGGAGTGTGAGTCTTGTCAAGTTAACTGCTGCAACTAAAATTAATGCCCTTTACAGAAAGAGAATACAGAGTCTCTAAAACATATTAATAATGTTACAATATTATTATACTATCAAAAATGTTATAATATCTAGGACATAATAAAAAGAAAAAATGGATTAATTTATCCAAGAAGAGGTAGTTGATAAAAAGTGACTCAGACAATTGATGTTGGGTAAGGACTGAAGCAGCCTTTATATCTATACTCAAGAACAAAAGAAAAGATGCCCATGATGAGTGCACAGAATATTACAGTAAAAGTGAAAGTATAAAAATATCTAAAAGAACTAAATTTTAAATTATAGAACTAGAAATTAAAATATATTAAATACAAATTTGCTGAAAGGGTTTAACAGCATACTAGAGACCATAAAGGGGCCATTCAATTTGAATATTCAATGGAAATTATCCAATGTGAAAGAAAGAAAAATATTTTTAAACATTTAAAACATTCTCCAGTGATCTTAGGGAAATGCTAAGTTGTGTAATACATGTATAGTTGAAGATTCAGAGAAGAGAGAAAGTAGTGCAGAAAAAAATTTTTTCTAAAAATAATGTCCAAAAGTTTCCAAAATTTGTGGAAAACCCAACTAGTTCAGCAAGTAGGTAAATACAAAAGGAAGTACGCTTAGGCATTTTAAAGTCAAACTGTTGAAAACCAAAGATAGAAAGAAAATTTGAATACAGTTAGAGCAAGACAACACATTACCTACAGGGGAACAATAATATGAATACATTAACTCTGTATCAGAAATAATGTATGTCAAAAGACAATAAGATAACATCTTTAAAATCCTGAAAGGAAAAAAACCTGTCAAACAATAATCAGTTATCCAGCAACAGTACCCTTCAAGAATGAAGGTGGAAAAAAGTCATTTTCAAGTGAATAAAAATGAAGAGAATTTATCACCAGCAAACTTGCTCTGTAAAAATATGCTAAAAATACCTCTTTTTAGGCTAAAGAGAAAAGACATGAAATGGATACTGAATATATTAAAAAAGTAGTAAAATGTTCAATATGTGAATATTAATTTCTTTAAAAGACAGATAGCACTGTCTCTTCTCCCTAAATTTAGTCTTAAAGCCTAAAGCCATCCGTTGGAGCAGAGCAAGGAAGGAGTATATGCAGAGGAGTAATCTAGGGATGTCGGAGCCTGTGATGAGAAGGGCAACCTTGAGAGGTAGAGAAAAACTAGTACTGTCAGGGCGATTGATCAAATAAGTATAAGTAAGTGCATATATTCCAGATGATGAAGGCCAGTTTTCTCACTGTCTAAGAAGAAAGTCAGATCTGTTAAGGAAGAACAGTACAATGAACTGAGTGGTATTATATTGAAATTGAAGGATAGGTGTGAACTCAAATATTTCAATGTCTTTAATTACAGAAATATAGATATAAATGTATATGTATGTGAATACATATATATATATTATATAGGTATATACACATATGTGTGTAGGTATATGTGTATGTATATATAATATATGTGTGTGTATATAATGTGCCTAATGCAAACATTCTTATGTGTATATTTACTAATTAAACTACCTTTAGTCTTTCCTGGTTGTTACATGTTTACGTGTTGATAGGTAGCACCTGGAGGAAAAGACGCATGCTTTTAATCGCAGGTGAGTAATCTTGCTCTTTTTGAAAACTAAAGACAATTACACTCTTACTATTTTCATTTATTTTGGTCCTTAACCTTCTTCTATTTAATTTTACTGAAAACTAGTACATATTTTATGGTATTTATTTTGGGCAATACAAAATAATACATTTTCTAAATACACTATTATCAGTAAATGCTTCAAAAAATTTTAAAGGATTTTATTAATTTATTTTAGAGAGGGGAAGGGAGAGAGAAAGAGAGGGAAAGAAACATTAATGTGTGGTTGGTTGCCTCTCAAGCACCCCCTGTTGGGTACCTGGCCCACAACCCAGGCATGTGCCCTGACTAGGAATTGAATTGGAGATCCTTTGGTTCGCAGGCCAGTGCTCAACCTACTGAGCCACACCAGCCAGTGTGCTTCAAAGATTTGTTTAAAATTATACTGGTAATTTTTTCCATCTCCCTCTTTCTCTTTCTCTCACTCTCTGTCTTTTGATAATTAATAGTCAAGTACATAGATGTAGAGGCCATCAAAGAATACTCAATCTAATTAGTTACTTTATGAAAATATAGCAGCTAGAAGGCTAAATGAATGACCAAGATATAGATGCTGCGTAGAGCAGGGAAATCAGACTTGGGAGTATGGGTCTAGTCAAGTTATCTGCTAAAACTAAAATTAACCACATGAGAGGGGAATAATGGACTACAGAGTCTTTAAAACTGAATCAAATTAATAGGCACAGCATCCCTAAGTAGCAATGTGTAAGAGGTCAATTTGAATTTTGTTGATAGCCTGCCTTTAGGTCATGTCTCCTTAAATAGAATCTACATGGAAACAGTCCAATAGATATACACCAATGGGAACAGGGGGCTTATATGCTGAATTCTACTAAATTTATTTGTTAAACTGTTAATGGGATGAGTTCTACCTGCCGACAGAACAAGAGAAAGCACACAGATAATATGTCAGCACACAGGAAAAGGAATCTAGCACCTTACCATCCACAGGCTTGAGCTCGGCCGGCGTCTGCTCGTCCTGCCCTCCCATGCTGTTCTCTTTAATGCTTTCTATCTCCCGCCAGAAATCCTCCATGGAGGCGCTGTCTACGGAGGCTTGTGAGTTGGAGCGGCTGAATGCAGGAGAATGTAGGGATTCATTGGAGAGCATCCTGTTAATTCTTCGACAGCGAGGAATGGATTTTCTGAGGAAAGAATAAAATCTGTGAATGAAAATCTGTGTCTTCTATGTCATAAATCACATAATTCAATTTAGGTTTCAAGTCCGTGGGGAAATGGAGATAGTGTGGCAGAGAGGGATTTGAGGGAATGATCTCCGTTCAGTAGTGGCCCGCCCTTTTTTTTGTACTCTATATAATGCCTCTGTGGCCATTTAAGACTTACGACAAAAGTACTTTTATACTTTTCACATACCTATAAAGTAGGAAGTAATTTGTATTAGTGAAAACACATATAACCTGTCTCTGTAAGGTATCTACGATGATGGCGGAGAAGGGTGTAAGAAGTTGGCCGCTCACGTCTATTAGGACTGCCCCACAACCAAGAAAAAAAAGGAAACAACAATGTTGATGAGAATGTGGAGAAGCGAATCCTGGTTCACTGTTGGGAGGAATGTAAAATGGTTCAGCTATTGTAAGCAGGATCTCCAAGAGATTTTTATATGTTCACGTTCATAGAAGCATTACTCACAAAAGCTACAAGGTAGAAACAACCCAAATATGTGTTAACGAATCAATGAATAGGTAAACAAAATATGGGACATAATACAATCAAATATTATTCAGCTTTGAAAAGGAAAGAAATCCTGGTATTTGCTACAATATGGATGAAACTTAAAGATTTATGCTACGTGAAATAAACCAGGCACAATAAAAAAGTACTATATGAGGTGCCTAGAGTAGTCAAATTCACAGAGATGGAAAGTAGAAAGACAGAGTCCAGGAGCTTGAGAGAAGAGGGAATGGGTAGTTTAATGAGTACCGAGGTTAATCGTCTCAAGATGAAATGAGTTCTGGAGCTCGATGGTGGAGATGGTTGTACAACAATGTGAATGTACTTAATACTTAATATAGGTTTAATGCTTAATACACACTTAAAAATGGCTGAGGTCCCTGAATGTAGTTCAGTGTGTTAGGGGTTGTACTACAAAATGAAAGGTCATCAGTTCAATTCCTGGTCAGGGCACATGCCTGGTTTGCAGGCCAGGTCACCGACCTATGTTTCTCTCGAACATTGATGTTTCTCTCCCTCTCTTTCTCCCTCCTTCCTCCTCTCTCTAAAAAGAAATCAATAAAATCTCTAAAAAATTTGAAGTAGCTTTTTAAAAAATGATAAAGAGGGTAAATTTTATCTTATGTGTATTTTGCCAGAATTTTTTAAATTGGAAAAAAGTTGGCTTTTGAGATAATGAGATGGTGAGGAAAATAATCTATAACCTTCAATGGAAAAACTTATATTAGGATGGGGAAGTGGGCATCGACCTGGAGCACAGAGACCCATGGTCAGTTCAGGGACAACTGGATCACCACCAAGGCAGGGGACCAATCACTGAGAAGGGCAGTGTAAGGCTCTGGTTATCACCAGCCAATCAGACCCCGGCCTATCCAGGAGACAGATGGACGAGAATGGAGCGGCTTCCTGAGGCACATCCTCACGGAGCCGCTGCAAGGACTAAATGAATTAGCGCATGTAAAGCACTTACAACATAATAACCTTCAACAATTTAGTTTTAAAAACGAGAGACATCGTAAGGTAGATGTGTCAAAGTGTTGGAATTCTGAGAGATTTTGGTGGTTTATGTATTTTTATGTAAGGTATGCATGTGTTAACTAACCTTATTGTGGCAATCATTTGACAATATATGTGCATCAAATAATCAGGTTGTATATCTTAAACTTACACAATGCTGTTAATTATATCTCAATAAAGCTAGAAAAATTTAAATATTTGACTTCCACAATCTATGTTGACAAATATTACACTTCCTAAAAGCAGAATGTTTTTTAACTGAACACTTCAGTCCCCAATAGCAAAAAATAATTAACTTTATATAGTAAATCTTCTGTTCTTGTACTTACATGTTTTTTAATTTATTTTCCAATTTGGTATGAGTATGCAACTCCTTTCAAAGCATCTCTAAGTTTACCCTGCTCTCCGTGGGTTTAGGTGGAATTGAACTAAAAGGATGAGACTGCCTCTTACCCAATGTGTGGTCGGAGCTGTTTCACGCCCCCTCCACCAAAAAACTATCAGACGGAAACAAGTAATGGCACATAAACGTCCACCTGTGGGCATTATGACTGAGAACAATTAAATTTTGATATGCAGTGCTGCAGTAGCCATGTCTTAACATATTTAGCATGTGTTATGGCACATGTAAAGCACACTGATATTCATGAATGTACATAAAGAGGAGATAAAAAACTCTGTTTCCTTGTACTGTCCATACCTCTAGGAATCATAGATTTCTAAACCACCTTTAGTAAAACTTTCTGGAATTTTATCATTGGCCCTTTCATGGTTCCGGACGGAGAGTAATTCTAGATTTGAACATTAACTAGAGCAAGGTAGTCAACTTATTTTTAAAAACCACAGTGTTTCAGCACTGGCTGGTGTGGCTCAGCGGATTGAGCGCCAGCCTGCAAACCAAAAGGTCGCAAATTTGATTCCCAGTCAGAGCACATGCCTGGGTTGCAGGCCAGGTCCCTGGATGGGGTTGGGGGACGTGACAGAGGTAACCAGTGTCTGTTTCTTTCCTCTCTTTCTCTCTCTTCTCTTACTAAAAATAAATAAAATCTTTTAAAAAAAGAAAAGCATTTCAGGAAAATATGAAATACCTTTTTTATGTTTATAAGTTGTGCTATGTGATAAAAATAATTTTAGGCTGCTTTGTTTTATAATTAGGTAATAAGAGTTTTTCACTAAATTCTTTACAGTTTGACAAGACACATTCTGGTGGGTGAAATATAGATTAAATCAACACAGGCGACAAGACAGTTATCGCTTTCTTCATTATTTTTAGGCCTTAGGCCTTTTCCCTTTTGCAACAAGACTAATACTGAAAACTACTAACACATTCCTGGAGTTACAGTTTTATAAGAGGTAGGTCTGTACATACCTACCTCTTATAAAACTAATCACTGGTGTAGCTCAGTGTATTGAGCGCGGGCCTGCGAACCAGAGTACCGTGGTTCGATTCCCAGTCAGGGCACATGCCTGGGTTGCAGGCCAGTTCCCAGCAGGGGACCCACAAGAGGCAACCATACATTGATATTTCTCTCCCTCTCTCCTTCCCTTACTCTCTAAAGATTAATAAATAAAATCTTTAAAAAAAACTGTAATCAATCACCACTGCTCATACAGCCAACTGCCCTCTGTGTACCATATTCAGAAAAAGTTTGCAGGTGCCCCAAACTACCTCTAGTTCTGGATTTTTTAGGTTTATTTCTTTAAAAACATTAATATGTTTGATTTGAATAAATACACCATTTTAACCATATACATAAAAGTAGTTTTTAAAATTATTATACAGCATATTAATAAGTATAACATTTAAGTAACATACTGTTGCATAAAGCAGAAATTCTCCGCCCATCTATACCACATCAACACTACTGTATAAGCTGATTTCTCTCCCCCCATTCAAAAACATGTCATAGACATCTTTTCCAGCCAAATAATAATAGCAAATAATAGCATCTTAATGGCTACATGGAGTAGCATAATTTGTCTTGGAAATTAAGCAAAACGCAGATACACCCAAGCACTGAAAATGTGTTTGAAGAAGTAACAAATTTGGGAAACAATAAGTGAATCTTAGAAGATGAGGAGCAGATGTAGTTAGGGCTAATAATGATGATTTTAGTTACAGGACACAATGTCTTGCTCAGGCGGAGGGTAAACTGGTGAACTTCAGGGAACAGATGGTGTACAACTGCTGAGGGCAGGGGCTCAGACAGGAAACACGGATCACGAGCGTCGGACTAACACGCTGGTTCCATCTGAGACAACCCACCCGAAGAAGGCTGTAATTGCAATGATCAACTATTCATTTTTGGCCAAAGTGGACAGACAGCATTTCTGGGACAGACTCATTTGGAAGAGTCCTCACAGTTTTAGTTAGATATCCAAATATTTCCCCCTTCATCACAGGGTGGAGCTGGGAGACCATGACCTTCCATTCTTAAAGCATCACATAATTGGGATCCTCAGGCTCATCCAACACTTTGATGAGCCTTAATCTGTAGCTGCATACCTCACCATATTAGGGTAAATAGAGCTTAAGCTTCATCAGCTGTTTGTATTTTTTTCATTTGAAAACAAGACCAGGAAAACATTATATGAAAAACAGAATGCAACTGTATTACATAGCAACTTGGGTAGGGAAAACATTAGGTTTAACATCAGATTTTAAGTTCATGGTAATTAGTATAAAATCAAAGTGACATTTTAAAAAACATTGTATTATTGTATTTTCCCTGATCATGTTTTAAGGAATAGCTTGTACTGTATTTTAATGATTACTAGAGATCTATAATTTATTATTGTCTACTTTGATTTAGTATGTTACAATTTCACAACAATGTAAATACCTTACAAGAATATAATTCTCTTTATTCTTTATATTATTATCATAATGTTGCTTCTTCACATGTCTACATTCCACAATAGTTATCACTGCTGTTTCTTTTTAAAAGTTAATAATCTTTTTAGAAAGCAAGTAAACAGTTTTTATCCTTTCTTGTGCTCTGTGCTCTTTATTCCTTCCTGCACAGAAGTGTATCCATAACAGATCATGTCCCTCCAGCTTTGAGAACTTCCTATAGCACTTCTCTTCCTTGCCATTTCTTGTACTGTGGATCTGCGGGCAACAAATTCTGTCAGGTTTCTTTCTGAATATGTCTTTAACTCATTTTCAGGGTTTATTTCTGTTGCTGTTGTTGTTCACTGGACAAACTAATTTAGGCTGACATGGTTTTTTGTTTGCTTTTAAAAATCCTTTTAAAGATGTCATTGCACTGGCTTCTGGACTGTTAATAGTGATAAGAAGTCAACTACAACTCATATTGATGTTCTTCTAAATGTAATGCATTTTTTCTAGCTGCTTCGAAAACGTCTTATCTTTTGCTTTCAGCAGTTTAAGTATGATGTGCCTAGATCGTGGGTTTCCTTGTATTTATTCTGCCTGAGGTTTACTGAGCATCTAGAATCTGTCATCAATTTCAGTTTATTCTTCACTATTTTCTCTTAAACTATTTCTTGCATCCCATTCTCTCCCCTCATCCTCTGGAACCGCAGAAACATGACTGTGGGGCCACTGACGCCGTCCCAAACATCCCTCACAACCACCTTTGCCTCCCCCCTCGTTTTCTAGCTTCCGTTCGGATATTTTCTATTGCCCTGTGTTCCATGTTATTTTTCCTTTCTTCCATGTGTCCAGTTTGCTGTTAAGTCTATCCAATGAATGCTTAGATTCTGATTTTGTGTTTTCTTATCAAGAATGTCCAATCTGTTCCTTTTAGAAATTCTATTTCTATGTTGACATTATTCATGTTTCTAGGTTTTTCTTTAATTTCTTCAACATGTTTATTATCATTTGAAAGTTACTGTCTTTTAATGTCAACATCTGTGTCACCAGTATGTCTGCTAATAATGAAATATAGTCAATTAATTGTTCATGGGTCATATTTTTCTTTTCATTTACAAATCTCCTAGCTTTTTGTTGTATGGCAGACATTGATTTTAAAAGAACTTGAGACTACTAGAGTAAATAATAATTCCTTCCAAGAGAGCAAGCCTTTCCCTCTGTCTGATAGTTCAAGTGAGGCACAGATCAGTTCAGTCCAACATGGAATTGAGCTGGATCTGGGCGGTTTTGCAATTTTATAAGTGTTAGGTCACCTTCAGTTTCAAATGTTTCAAGGGGCAGATCTGCCCCATCTGCATTACAGATCCCTCCCTCTAGGAGGACTGTGGGACAAATACCATGGCACTACAGAAATCTCTCTCTGCTTTGCAGCTCAGTCCCCAGCCTCCTGTGCTGCTGTGCTCTACGCAAAAATATCAAGGGGAAAACTCAGGTGGGGAGAACTAGCTCTGTATTTGGCACTTCTACAAATTCCAATGTGCTTAGACTGTGCAGGCCACATTCACAGCTCCACCAGGGCCTCCTCACCCCTGCAGAGTCCCTCTACCCACACAGGGGTGATCTTCTGCCCAGCAATGCAAGCACTCAGGGAGAGATTCATTCTCATGGAGGGAAATGACCTCTTCACAGGTGTTCTGCTCACCAAGGAAGTACTCTTCCCTCACTGGAATTTAGCTCCTTTACACTTCTCTGGTCCACAATTCCCCACTAAAGCTTTTTTAAAAACATGCATGATTTTAACATTTATTCTTTTTTTCTCTAGTTATTACAGCAGGAAAGATAGCCTGCCACAACCTATTTATGACCTACTAGGAGTGGAACTCCCAAAGAACACTGTAAACATTTGGTTTATACTCCCACAAAACACTGTAAAAATTGACACTTTTAACATTTATTTGCTTACACACTACTTGGTCTGTCTAACCACAAGTTTAATTGTTCTGCATATTTTCCTAAGAATATTTGTAAAATATTTGTAATACTTCTTGCTAAGAAATACTTACTCACTCTGTGGGCCTTTACTATCTCTTATTTTACAGAGACCTTCACATATAACAAGTTTATATCACACACATAAATCATTTGATATTTACATTAACACCATGAAGTAGCCAAAGCAAGAATTATACATCTCATTATACTAAAGCAATGAAAGCAACAGTTGCCCAGACTAACGTGGGGACACATAAATTCCCACTGTAACTACCACAACATGCAAAGTCTTTTCTAGGATTTCATGGCCCAGCATGCTCTGTCCTGGAACTTCTTCTCCAATCTTACCTTAGTTCACTCTCTCTGGCATTAGAAATAGCCATGCCAACCTTTTCAGTTTCCAAAAAGCCAAGATCTTTCTTCTGTCAGGAAATTTTCTCTTGCTGTTTTTTATTCTGCCTGAAATACCCTCCCGAAATTTCCACGGCAAGATGCTTTTCAGCACTCTGTCACCTCCTCAGGGACACCTTCCTGGCCATGCCGGCATGGCTTTCCTCCAGTCATCCGCCATCTTGGCTTTCTGCCTTTCCTTCTTCTCAGTCTTCAATCATGTACGATTAATTCATTTGCTTATGTCAATTTTTTGGAACTATTTTCCTCACCAGAATATGGAGGAGCCATGTCTGTCTTCTTTACATAGTATTTGGCAAATAATAGGAACTCAGATATATTTGCTGAATGAATGACTACTGTGGTCCATGAGAAAGAAGATGCATACTTAAGAAGGTCTCCAGGAGGCTAACAAAGGCCAATTTTTAAAACCAGAGCCTAGCAGTCATTTCCACACAGGCAGCCTCTCATGCAAATTGCACTTTGGGGAGAAGCCTGCACTGAACCACCTGCCTGCACTGTTTTCCTGTCATCTGAGCCAGCCCTTACAAAGGAGTTCCTGGAACTTTATTCCTCAGTCCAGGAAGACTGAGGCTTTCCCTACTCAATCAGAGCTGAGCAACTACAACCCCATCGACTTATTCACCAACCAGTCAGAGCAGCTCCATTCTGACCAATCAGAACAGTGCCTTTTAGTCCAACCAAACTATAAGGATTTGAAGTCCTCATTTCCACGAAGACAGACCAATAAGGAGATAGGGGCACTGATTTCTGTCCATGTAAGTCAGCTCCTGTCTGGCTCAGAGAGTGCATTTTCCTTTTCCACCAAAGACTTCAGGCTTCATTTCCCTGGCTGGGCTGAAACACCAAAGATACCCTGCTGTCGCAGGGCAGGCAGGTACAGGGCAGAGCAGGCCACTAAAGAGCACAGCAGAGCTGTCTAGCCAGAGAGGTGCCTGGCCTCAGGGCTGGCTCGCCCGGGAGCTGCCTTGCCCCTGGGCCTGGTAACAGCAGTAGTGTTTTCACAACCCTGCTGTATCACAACTGAGCTGTTCCATCACCTTGTTGTTTTCACAGCCATACGTGGTTCAGTTGAGCTGTTTGAACTGAATAAAGTCTCCTTCCTCACCACAACCCATAATGGGCATTCCCGCTGGTGTTGAATCGATGCCAATGACCTTCAGTTGATACCAGTGACAGAGGAGCCAGGATATGAATTCAAACCTTTTCCATGTTGATGCAATGCCCTCCCCACAGTAGTTTTTCTTAATTTTAAAAGTCCCCTGACATATTTGTATATCTGCTTACAGCTATCAACATTTTTATATCACAGAAGGAATATAGGGATTTAAAGGAAAATTTCTGAAGCCAGCTAGCCCAGGCTTAAATGTAGATCTAAGGCTTTAAACAAGCTACTGCAACTCTGTGCCTCCATTTCCTTACTTATAAAATATTCACCAAACCGAAGGGGTTCCCTGCTTGGGGTGTTCAAGAATGAAACCTTGTTGTTGCAAGGTAGTTTTATTTACTTGAAGTGAGTAAAGAAGATATATTCAAAGCTCTGCATCCTCACAGGGAGGCGGAGCCATTGCTTATGTACACTATTTAGTCAATTACATACTGACTTCTTCTTTGCTGTTGACTACACTTTATTTGGTTGAGTACCTATCAAGCTCATTCTCTTTGCATCTGCATCTACAAAATACTGTGCTACATTTTAACATTTAGCAAGAATAGCATTTAGTAATAACATTTAGAACTGATCAGACCTTGAGACCCTTGTCTTATCTAACAGAAATATTAATCATATCTATTTCATGGAGTTGTTAGAATGACTAAGTTAATATATGTAAAAATACATGGCACATAGTAAGCCCATGTTTTAAGTGATAACTGTAATTTGACTAGTTTGCTAGTATGTTTATAGCTAGATTTAGGATCAGACTACAGCAGGCTCTAGAATACCACCAGGGGACTAAAACATCACTAGAACTGTAATGAGATAAATAAAACTAGTTCAGTCAGAACTCCTCTCGACCCACTGCCATTCTCAAGGCTTGTTTCCCCAACTCCCTTAGGCTGAATGTGGACATAGGACACAGATTTAGCCAAAGTCACACAAGGAATATTCCTCTTCATGGTTTCAGTAAAATCCACCCCCCCACCGCCGATATAGGTACTATTCCCTTCTCATCTTGCTTCTCTCTTATTAAAATGTGGCCAAAATGACAGGTGCTTCAGCAGCCATCTTGTAACCATGAGAGAAAAGCCAAGAAAATTACAGTAATCAGCTTTGAGTCTCAGAAATAATGTGAAATGCTACCTATCTTTGAACTTTGAGAAATCTGAGAATAACAAACACTCACTTTTGAAAACTATTTTTTTTGTTGGTGCTGTTGTTAATTGCAACCAAAGTCATTCTTAACTGATATAATTGGAAAAATACTTTAATAGGTCATTTGGGGTAGTATGAGATAAGACACCCTCTTCAACCCATTGAGAGGAATATTCCGTTAAGAATAAGCAGTCAATAACATGCTTCCTAAAGAAAGTGAGTTCTAATGTAATGATTTTCAGTTTTATGGACTGCCAAATGATGAGCCTCATCCCATGTCTTGGTCTGATCTCGATCCCTATACTATGGAGTTAAACTTCATGACTGAAGACATCCCTGCCACATACAGGAATTATATTCACATTGCTCACCAGTCCAACATATTTCAAGAGTTTTATGAAGAATATGCATAAAATCAAAGATTTCCTCTTCCCTTTCTGAAAGAAGAGGACTTCATTCTTTATTGTCAGTGTCTTTGGAGTGATGTTGATGCCAGCACAGTGGGCCCCTCTGAAGGAACGGTCTTGGGGACTGACCACAGTGGGACTTTACAGCAGGTCTCCTGCAGGACAAATTACTTGCTCTCTGGGAAAGGCCCCGGGCACAGTCCCAGTAATGCAGCTGTTTGTCCTCTTTGCTTCCTTGAGAGGTCATTCAGATAAAGTAAAAGGACAAATCCCTTGTTTTTATGTTCTGGCTTCTCAGTAATCTTGGATTCTAACACGCACATAAACAAGCTCAAGTTGGATGTCTTGCAAAAAACACTTGAAAGGCACTGGTGATAAAAGGAAGCTATAGTTTCAGAGTAACAGAACCCAGAATAGAGAGGAGGTTCCCACTTTCTTTCTCAGGCTCCATGACTCTGTCTTTCAATATCATTCTGGCGTCCTCTCACTTTCATCTTGCCACCCCAGTTTTCTGTTCCTTTCCTGGCCTGCCTCTCCCTCTTAAGAAACAAGGAGAAGGCTGATGAAGCTATTCCATCAGAAGGTAAAAAGGTGTGACTGAACTCCCTCTGTTGGCAGAAAAAGATACAGAAAAGGTGTTTGTAGATTAGGGGGAGACTTACAACAGCAAACAAACCTCAGTCACTCAAGGAATATTCTAAATCATTCTGAAAGCTGGAATTTTTTTAACTAACTGAAGTTCACATCAGCAATGAAAGTCTTATGCATCTCTGTATCACCTCGGAGTACAAGCACTGTGCTAGAAATAAAGAAAGTTGTAATGGGGGAAGAACAACTTCACACCATTATACACCTAACCCCAGTGATTCACACACAAGGAGGCTCAAATAGGGCAACAAGCTCTTGTGTAAAACAGAATGATGGAAGCTGTTCCTGGGGGGAGGGGGAGGGCGGCATGTTTTTCTGTACTTCTAGCTATGAAAGTAAAGCAACTCCACGTGCTGGACTCAAAGTAATCTGTGCTATGTTCTGTCTACCAATCTACCAAAGAAGGGGTGATTTAATAGAATCATTGTTTATATAGTGACTACATAATTAATATATATACACACACACATGTAGTTAACAAAATCACAATACAATCTGTTTCTTAAAATCCTACCTTGGCTGAAGGGCGTGGGAAATGGAGGGTGAATACTAATGGGTATGGAGTTTCTTTTTGCAGGTAAATAAGTTCTGGAATTAATGGTGATGGTATTACAACTTTGTGAATATACCAAAAACTACTGAATTGTATATTTTAAAAGGGTGAACTTTTATATCATGTGAATTATATCTCAATAAAAATATCATATCAGAAAAATTACCTTTAATTTTTAAAAAAGATTTTGATAATTAATAGTGCTTTGATCCTGACAACACCAAAGAGTGGCAAAGATGCACAGCAGGAGGAATTCTGGGTCTTTGCTGGTGGGAATGCAAAGTGGCACAGCTGCTTTGGAAGACAGCTTGCAGTTTCGCACAAAACGAACACCCTTACCATACAACTCAACAATCACTCTCATTGGTATTTACCCAAGGGTCTGAAATTTTAGGTTCATGTAAAAAAGCCACACACAATGTTTAAAGCAACTTCATTCATAATTGTTATGACTTGGAAGCAACTAAGATGTTCTTCAGTAGGTGAATGGATAAACTATGGTATATCCTGCCAATGCAATGTTATTCAGAGCTAAAAAAGAAATGAGCTAACAATCCATGACAAGACATGAGGAAAACTTCAACACATATTACTAAGTGAAAGAAGCCAATCTAAAAAGGTTACATACTGTATGGTTCTAACTATATGACTTTCTGGGAAGGTAAAACTATGGGGACAGTAAAAGATCCATGGTTGCCAGGGGCTGAGAAGAATGGTAGTAGGCAAGAGGGAGGGATGAGCAGGTGGAGAACAAAAGGATTTGAGGTCAGTAAAACTGTTAGCATAGGTAGCTAGTTAGAATTTTTAAGAGAAGGAAGCAAAGGGAATTAGACATTAAGCCTAATAAACTAGAGAGCTGAACCACATATTAAGCATAATTTACTAAGCTGTTGCATTGGACATTACACCTGCATCACTAGGAGGTTGCAGCATTCATGGGCTCACCAGGAGACCACCATCCTCTGTCCTAGGGACTTAATCCCTGAGCAGGCAGGAAGAATCTTCCAGGGAAACCACATGCTTATTATTGGGACTATCTGGGGAAAAAGAGAGGGAATTCCTCTGCTAGGTACATGCACAGCAGAAACAAAGATGGCAAAGGGGAAGGTAAGCTCATGTGCAATAGAAACCAGATGACGCAGCAAAACTTTGAGGCATGCGCAGTAAGAGTCAAAATGGTGATGCAAATTTGCAAGAAGATCTATGGGCTTAGACAGATGGAAAGCTTCTTCCATGAGTGGTTAATGGCTGCTTAGAGCAAAGATAACAGTCAAAGATGGAAAATGGTCTTAACTATTCAACTAATAATATTTGAAACAAGTGGCAGGCTAAAATAAAATGTCTGCTTTGCAGGCAAAGGAAATCACCAAGTGTGAACCTCTTATGTTCTGTCTCTTTTAAAGCTAATATGCAGTTCATGACCTTGATGTTCTCAGTCAAGCCTACAAATGACTCATCATATTATCCTCAAAGATAAAGTTGAAATTATGAGTGGAATACTAGTTTGGTGATACTTAATCATTGCTCAGAGGCTCATATTTTTATTCAATTAGGAGATGCCCAGGAAAGAATCTATAAAACAGAATGTAAGAAAAAAGCAGCTTTCTTTTACTTTTTAATAGAATTCCACCTTAATCCATTTAGAGACACAGGTTACCATAAGAGTCTTGGTGATCTGTATGTTTTGTGCTTCTGAAATTACTCTTCTCCATTTAATGAAGATAAATACATTTGTAAATAGTTTTTATATAAAAAGTTACATATTTTCTCTATATTTTAGTACTCAACTGCAGTATGCATATTTTTATTATGGCATTTAGAGGTGCCTGCTATGGCTGGTATTGCTATGCATGACCTTCAAAGAGTTTAACCAGATGATTTCTCCATTCAGAGGGCCCGCCTTGGTTTTCCAGCTGTCTGTCTGCCTCTCTGGTGCTGTGATGGTTTGTTGGAATGGAACCATGTAACTAACCTCTGTTTCCTCAGGTGGCCTCTCCTGAAGAACAGGACTCCTCAAACTTATTCTGTTGCCTTTATTGTTATTATTACTGTTATTAATATCCAGCCATAAAGTGTGAAAACTCTATTCCATTGCTTCCTTGTACTGCTGGTTATTGAGATTTCTTTCTTTCTGTTGCTCCTTTTCAGTTCCAAAAATTCAGTAATAGCAGGACAGAATCATAAACAAGATCATGGGTCATCAGGTGGTTTCTCTGCCTGGTGTCTCATATGGTCATCTGCATGTACAGGACCTGACTGACAGGCTTTCCCCTAAGTCAGACTGGCCTTCTTCCTCATGGGGTCCTCACATCAGCTCAGCTTTAAAGTATTTAGTATCAAATCCAAAGTAAAACATAAACCCAACTTATTAAATTCTGACAGGAGTTGGCCATTTGAATAAATATTTATCAACATTGCTTGATTTCTTTTCCTTCAAAATGTAATTTTCCATACTCAGGCTCACTTCATAATGGTTTTAGTTCTACAGGGTGAATTTGAGTAACAAACATTTTGTGTTCCATTTTTTTTCATTTGCTAACCTTAAGATGGCTGCTTCCCAACTTCCATTCAGAAAACTTTAAATTGTAAAGCCATAAACAAGATTTCCAATGAAATAGGGTCCTAGAACTGAAGAGCAGAGAGGGACTTTGAAAAATGCCTAAATAAATCACTATGTTTTATAGATAAGATAAGCGAAACTCAGAGAGGTCAAGTAACTCATCCAAGATCACACCACTAGTTATTAAGAACTACAACCACAAATTTGGTCTCCTGATGCCTAATACCATAATCTTTCTCGCTGATCACCAGGCCTCTGATTCATTTATATTTTATATAGTTTAATCATTCACCAAAAAAAAAAATAAAGCTTCAAACTTTCACATTAGAGATTATTCTTTTCCCTCACCGTACTTCTGAAAAGATGATAACATATATTATCAAGTAGATCATATTTTTATTATAAAACATTCTAGGAATTATGTCCTTACTCAACGTTTTTATTAAATAACAAAGAGACGTAGTGGGTGTAGCTCATTGGATTGAGCACAGGCTGCAAACCAAAGGATCACTGGTTCTATTCCCAGTCAGGGCACATGCCTGGGTTTCTGGCCAGGTCCCCAGTGGGGCCCACATGAGAAGCAAGCATACACTGATGTTTCTCTCTCTTTCTCTCTCCCTTCCCCTCTCCCTAAATAAATAAATAAAGTTTCTTAAAAAATAACAAAAATACCTATATACAGAAGTATCTCATAAGATAAAGTTTTTTTTAAGTTCTCTAAGAATCTGAAATAATAAAATTGATGAGTGTAGCAGACCAAACACACTGGCTACATAAGTTGTATATAACATATAAGCAGCTAACACATGTTAAAAAAACAACTGATATATATCTGACCTAAAAGGATATTAGCACTATTAAACATAAATCACATTTTAATTTATCCATTCATTAGCATTTTAGAATATATTAGTTTCTTGAAATACTATCAATAATTTATGTCTTCTATTTCAAAACCATTCAAGGAAGTAGAAACTAAGAGTCCTTTTTACCCAGCTTTCTTCTGTGGCAGGTAGAGACACTGTCCAAATGTTATCTATTGCCAATTTAAAATAATAAATTCTAAATTCATATTTTTGTTAATGCTTGATGCTAATAATAACAACAAGAGTACAACTGAAGAAATTTTAAATTACTTCTCTACCTCACCCTCTACAATGTACTCAAAACACTGTTCATCATCAGATAAATTCCTTGTGCAAAATGTAAGAGCCAGCAGTTGGAGCACTTCATGCTCTAAAATGCCCTAAGGGACTTCCGCCCAAGATGAAGGTGTAGGTGGAAACACTATACCTACTTGCACAACCAAGTTTATGGACAAGAAATATTTAAAAGCCAGAACACAACCAAAACAGAGAAAAAAATTAAACTGTACTGAAGTCCAACAGCAATGACCATTCATCCAGACCAGTAAGAGGGGCGGAGTCGGTGGCTGGCGGACAGGGGTCATGCAGGAAAAAGTGGCCAGACCGACCCAGGTGCACAGTTGGCAGTTGGCAGATCCCAGGTGTGGGGTGGCAACAGGCAGACCCAATGAGGGCCCAGAGTGGCTGACTGACCATGGTCACGCATTCACGCACAGATAAACCAGGCAAAGGAGCGAGCAGAGAGACAGACTGAGCAAACCAGGGCCCCAGCACAAGGAAATAAAGCCTAAAAGCACCAACTGGAAAAACTTTCAGAGGTCGAGGTGCTGGGAGAGACTCCCAGGCTCACAGAGAGTTTGTTGGAGAGACCCACAGAATTCTGGAGGGTGCACAAGCCCACATATCTGGGAACTAGCACCAGAAGGGCCCAATTTGCTTGTGGGAAGTGACAGAGGGGACCGAAATCTGAGAGAGCAGAAGAAATACCATTGCCCCTCTGACCCTGCCCCCCCCCACAGCGTTACAACCCAGCAACCTGGGTTGCCCCACCCTGGTGAACACCTAAGGCTCCGCACCTCATACATAACAAGTGCAAACAGACCAAAATGTTATGGCTCAAGAAGAAGAACAGCTCAAAGCCCCAGAGCCAATACTTCTAAGCAACCAAGAGACAGCCAACCTAACAGATGCACAGTTCAAAACACTGGTGATCAGGATGCTCACAGAATTGATTGAATATGGTCACAAATTAGATGAATATATAAAGGCTACACTAAGTGAAATAAAGGAAAATGTACAGGGAACCAGCAGTGACGGGAAGGAAACCAGAACTCAAATCAATGGTTTGGACCAGAAGGAAGAAAGAAACAATCATACAGAAAAGAATGAAGAAACAAGGAGTTAAAAAAATGAGCAGGGGCTTAGGAACCTCCAAGACATCCTTAAACATTCCAACATCTGAATTACAGGGGTACCAGAAGGGAAAGAGGAAGAGAAACAAGTGGAAAAGTTATTTGAACAAATAATAAAGGAGAACTTCCCCAATCTGGCAAAGGAAATAGAATTCCAGGAAGTTCAGGAAGCTCAGAGAGTCCCAAAGAAGGTGGACCCAAGGAAGAACACACTAAGGCACATCATAATTACATTAGGCAAGATTAAAATGAAGGAGAGAATCCTAGAAGCAGCAAGAGATAAGGGGACAGTCACCTACAAAGGAGTTCCCATCAGACCGTCAGCTGATTTCTCAAGAGACTTACAAGCAAGAAGGGGCTGGAAAGAAGTCTTGGACTATTCCAAGTCATGAAAGGCAAGGACCTACATCCAAGACTGCTCCAGCAAAGATTTCATTTAGAAGGAAGGGCAAATAAAGTACTTCTCAGATAAGATCAAATTCAAGGAGTTCATCATCACCAAGCCCTTATTATACGAAATGTTTAAAGGCCTTATCTAAGAAAAAGAAGATAAAAAATGTGAACAGTGAAAGAACATCGAACTCACAGTTATTAACAACCATATCTAAAACAAAAGCAAACTAGACAGCTAGATCAGGAGCAGAACCACAGAAATGGAGATCACGTGGAGAGTTAGCAACAGAGGAGTGGGAGGAGGAGGGTGTGGAGAAGGTACAGAGACTAAGTAGCATAGACGGTAGGTAGAAAATAGACAGGGGGGAGGATCAGAATAGTATGGGAAATATAAAATCTAAAGAACTTGTGACATATGGACATGAACAAAAGGGGTGGAATGGAGGGAGTGGGTGTGCAGGGTGGAGGGGAATGAAGGGGGGAAATGGGACAACTGTAATGGCATAATCAATAAAACATATTTAAAAAATAAATTTAAAAAAATGCCCTAAGAACAAACGCTGGAATTAGGGTCCTCCCAGTCCCTCTCACAGGATGATAAAGCAAAGTACAGACCAGTAATGTGAATGCCCATGTTAAATATGAACTTTGGGAAGACAAGAGGTATAAGTTCCATCAAAAAGAATCAAATAAGCAATTTGATACTGGCTGACACTTCACATAATGGGAGCCCTTGTTGCCAATATATCTGAAGCTCCACTGGAGTTGGGATAAATGACTTTAGTAGTTTAGTATCTAATCCCTGACCAGTAGACAGGCAACTATAACTCTGACCAACAGCTTATGGCATGGAAATGGAGAATGACTTATTTTCTACCACCCCAGGTGAAGCTTTTTTCTTCTAAAAAGAGTAACCCAAACAGAAAGTTTTCCCTCCTCAAAGGCTTCCCATCCACTTATTTGCCATTAGTGTTACCTTCTTTCTTTACTGGAATCCCACTGGCTGGGATTAATTATGATAATCAGTAAATCCTTGAATAGACTCTGATGAGAGCAAATTTGTTGAGCTTTTATCCATCTTTTTGGTTTTTGTTTTTGTTTTGTTTTTTTTTTGATACTGTGGACCTGAAAAAGAAGATACCTCCTAAGAAGGGTTCCTGGTGGCTAAACGGGCATAAGTAAATACACACATACCTACATACATACACACACACATACATATAAAATAAACAGAGTCTGGCAGCCTCTTCACAGGGGCCTCTCCTGCAAACCACACTTCAGGGAGAATCCTGCACTGAGCTGCCTGCCTCCTGCACTGTATTACTGCAGCCTGAGTCAGCCCTTAATAAAAGAATCCTATTTTTGGAATCCTGTTTCTACCAATAGAACTAAGGCTTTCCCCATCCAATCAGAACTGTGCAGCAATAGCTCCATCAGCATCTTCACCAACCAATCAGCACAGCTCCATCTGACCAATCAGGATTGTGTCTTTTGGATGAATCAAATTTCAAGGACTTGGAGTCTTCACTGGGACCAGAGTTAGGGACTTCCGTCTGTGTAAGTCAACTCCCCTCTGGGTCCAGGAAGAAGTTTCCCTTTCTACTCAAGACTGAAAACGGTGTTTCCCTGGATGAAGTTGAAACACCAAAGATGAAATAGTAAAGACGAAACAGAAAGATGTCTTGCCGGAGCAGAGTGGAGCAGACTGGCACAGGGAAAAGTAGAGTGGAGTGAATCAAAGCAGGTGGAGCAGAGCTGAGCAGCACTGAGTAGAGCTGTCTCACCAGAGATGGGCCTATCCTCAGGGCTGCCGCACCACCAAGCTGTTCCACAGCTGCGCTGTATCAATCACAATTGAGTGTTTACACTGAATAGTTTCCTTCTTTACCACATTCCAGACCGGGGATCTTGTTGGTGCTGAATTGACACCAATAATCAGACAATACAAATAATGTAGAGGAGTTAGGTCTCACATTTCACTGTATTTCATTTATTTAAAAAGAAGCTGCCACTTAAATTTGGGGCTTTTTAAAAATTTGATGAAAAAGCAAGAGTGTTTCCATTTTTGCTTTTATTTCCCATGCAAAAGCTTCTTCTTGAAAGCAAAATTTACCCAGATTCTACTTAACAGAATATCTGTATCTCAGTAGAGTTGTCAAATAAATTCTACTGGAGCCCCTGCTAACCAATATACACAGTACCTCTGTATGAGTTTAGTAAAGGCTACCCTCTCTGGGAAAATATGGTTTGGCTAATAGAGCAAGGTTAAATCTCTACTTAACGACTTGGCATTCCTATTCAATAAATAACCTGTACAATTATATTCTTTTATCCCGAATTCTAATAAATGAGTCAGAGTTTTCCAGTTATTTCTATTATAAATTCTTTTAGGAAAATGCCAATCTCTAGCCAAACTTCTGAAATCACATATTGAACAAAAATAATTTTCTTAAATGTTTGGTAATATGGATTTATAGCAATTTATTAATAAAAAAGTAATAATTATGAGATTGTACATATTAGTTTTGTGAATATTTGTTTATGAATATTAGTTACTCAAGTTTTGATAACTTAAATAACCTCGTGAGGAATATGCTCTTTCACAAAAGGACTATTAGTTTTATTATCCTAAATAGAAAAAAAGAAAAATAAACACTTTGTATTTCTCAAGAGAAGCCATAAAAATACATGTGATAGGAAAAAATAGATTTGTAGTGTTAAAAACTCTAGGTGAATAATAAGGGAAAACTTCCTGAGTCTTCCATACACCTCCGTACTTCTGATCATCATAAACATGAACAGGTAAACTCTGTTGCACTAGGAAGTATATTTGCATAAGCGCAACAGACACATATGAAGGGACTGCTAGGTAGCAACCCCTTCGAAAATGTCTACTGAATGAACTGAACAGGCTTTGCAAAAGAATGGAAGATAAGTTCATTCCACTTTTGAGAAGTGAATGCATGATCATCAGCAAATTCAATGTTGGTTCAAAGATTATTCTTGCCCCTCTCCCTCCTTCAAGTATTTTCTTCTTTCTAATATACCAAATTAGTTATTAATAATATTCAGAAACTTTAATTTTAAGATGATTTATTCATCAAGCCAATGGATGTTTATTAAATTAATATAGTACTAAGTTTTGGAGAAAGTGGGCCAAAGGTGACCCTAGTTGCAGCAGCAAGAAGATTCAGGATCCGGGATATCCTTCAAATGGGCAGAAAATGTGGCTACTTTTACAGTCCAATAGAACTGGTACTTTCTTTTGTATTTGACTGAGTTGATGAGTTTTCCTTCTTAAAACTCTATTTTATTTTGTTGAAAATTTCTTAGAGAACTTTATAAAATGCATCTCTTTAGGTCCTAGTCACAGAAATTTGAATTCAGAAGCTTTTGAGAGGTCTGAGTACATGTGTTTCTACAAGCACCACCTCCACGCCTACCCTAATTCTAGTGCCACTTTTTGTGAGTCACACTGGAAAACAAATCTGTCTCCTAGCAAAAGATTACTCTCTCCTGATTCTCTTTAAACCTCGCTGACCAGTGCTTCTTTGTCTCTACTCTCTGAATCCTCTTTACCCATCAATCTTTACGTATCAGTATCTCTCTCTAGATTCTACCTTTAGTACATAGTTCTTTATACTCTACATATTTACCTGCAAAGATCCCCCCAAAAAGCTCTTCTTGTCAGAATTTAGCTGTAACCTCTGTGCTGGTGCCTCCCCAGACCCTAACTTCATTCTTAACTACTCCCTCAGACTCATCTGACAGCCCCCTGGACAGCTCTATCTGGATGAGACTTCAAGACAATGTCACGCAGTTCCTCAATTACACATCCTACAGATTAAAAACTGGGTGCCTTTGCTCATGCTTTCCCTATGCTTGGAATCTTCCCTCCCACTCAGGACTTAATTTGAGATCCATTTCAGGTGGGCCTCTCCTGAGAAAGGAAACTCCTCAAACCTATTCCGCTGCATTCCTCACAACGTGGGCTGCTGGACTTCTGAGCACACCTCTGATAGTGCACTTGCTGCTCTCTCCATGAAAGACGTACAAAAGTAACTTGTGTGTGAATGAAGATATAGGCCGTCACACCCAAATACTTCTACTCGGCTCCAACGGTCTCAATAATCTGCCAACACTTTGGCATGGTAGCAGAAAAGAAAAAACAGATTTATGAAATGTATCTACAACTAAGAATTTTAATCTGAGGGGGATTTAGAGGTAAAAGTAAAGCAGAAAATGTGTGCAAAAAGAATATTAGATTTCTGAAGAAACTTCCTACTACAATATGATAATAATAATGGATAATTTAACAAATATTTACTGAGTACGTCCTGGTCTTGAGTATGAGGTTAAAGGTGGCAGACACTGTCCTGGGTACTGTAGATATAATTATAAACAAAAAGATCTAGTTCTCATTGAGATTTCATTCTAATAAAGTCAAAAGGAACCAACAAGCAAATACTTTATATATTCATGCATGCAGATGTATAATAATGAAAATTTCACAAGTGATCTTCCATTTTCCACCTTAAGAGCAACAGGGTTCAGAATTACCCCCCTGCTGTAAACAACTAGGAAACTGGAGAAATAAAGAAAACAACTGTTTTAAATTTGACAATAGTCAGTGTGAGACTGTGATACCACAGAGAAAGGAAACAAATGAGGTGAGTCTTCCAATGGACACGGCTATCTACTTGGAGGCAATTTCAAGAATAAAGCACAGAGAAAGAGATCATGAACAGAACCCATCCTCACTGAAGTGAAGGAGCAGGTATCAAAGCTCAGGGGGCAGAGTCAGCCAGACTTTGCTGGCCAGAGTACCAGAAAGACAGGATCTATGAAGCAAAATTGCTCCAGGAATCAGCATACTCCTTAATTCTTTGGCTGAACACCTACCTATCAAGGCTGCATAAAGTAAAAATTCACAAAAAAAAGAGTAAAAAGCCAATCCTAGGAATATCTCCCAAGAGCTATAATCCAAAAAATTTCCAGCTGAGGACGGCATAGCTCAGTGGATTGAGCGCAGGCCTGTGAACAGAGGGGTCACCAGTTCGATTCCTGGTCTAGGGCACATGCCTGGGTTGTAGACAAGGTCCCCAGTAGGTGTCCCATGAGGGGCAACCACACACTGATGCTTCTTTCCCTCTCTTTTCTCCTTCCCTTCCTCTCTCTAAAAATAGATAAATAAAATCTTTAAAAATTTTTCCAGTGTTCACAAGGGCCAGGAATATGTGTTTGTACAGTAGTGTGTATATTAAAAGCATATCAGGTGGACATCTGCTTTCAGCCATGACAGAGTAACACATAACACCAGTGAAAGAGATGTGGTAGAATACAGAGAGCATACACAGACTTAGAAGGCTCACATCTTACTAGTAAGGCTAAATTTATGCTCACTAGAGGGTACTCTAGAATGCACCCACTCCCTAAAAGTCCACAGATACCTGTCTGCCAAAATAAACATATATACTCTTTTTAAAAATACAATAATAAATAAACTGAAATCTACTGATCCACAACCTAAAATTTACAAGTTCAAAAAATTCAATGAAAATTACTAGATATGTGAAATAAAAAAATAACTCATAACCAGAGAAAATCAGTTAGTAGAATGACACAAAAATGATGGAATTAGCAAAAAATTAATGTTAAAAAAGCTATAATAAAAATACTCAAAGTGCACAAGGACTTTACATAAAACATAAACATATAAGAGAAGGAAATATAAAATAAAAATATAAAGTTTTTATACATAAAAATGCAATATGCAAAATGAGACATTCATTGGGTAGAATTAATAACAGAATTGGCACTGGAGAAAAAAACGGCAGTAAACTTGAAGACACATTAGTAAAAACAGCACAATCTGAAGCACGTAGAGAAAAGAGAGTGAACAATAATAAAAAAAAAGGACCAGCAAGAGGATGTCAGACTGTCTAATTAATGTGTCACCTCTCAGCCAAGATAAAGAAAGAGGAACCAGATTTACCTCTCACCTCAAATAAAGAAGAAAAAAAAACAAATAAAATGTGTTAATTCTCCAGATACTGAATGTGAGGAAATTAAAAACAGTGATCCTTGACAGACAGAAAGCAAACAAACTGAGTCCTATGACAGCTCTATCTTAAAGACCCAGAGGAAGCTTCCAGGCCTTGGCCCAGGGACAGGGAACCCAGCTGAGCCTGAGTTTAGCAGATGGAGCAAGAACTCAAGGATGCTATGGAACTCAGAGAGAAAACTAACAGAGGTAATTTCTATAAAGGGGCAGAACTGTAGAGATATTCAGTGGGGCCTCAAACCTTTAGCTTAGTATTAGTCAGCAAGCTCATTAATGGAAATTACTCTAGGCCAGGAGGAAATCACTGGAAGGATTAAAGAAAAGTATTACCCAGCAATTATACAGGGTGAGAAATAGTTTGTGTTCCCACTAGCCAGAGTGAAAAACCTCTCATTATTTTCAGAACCTTGGATAGAATACTCACAAGTGTTTTACCTGAGAGTAGGGGAAACTTCTCCTCGGGCTAAACGCTATTCCACTCCTACCCAATAAATCTTAAAAGCAAGACACTATAGGGTAAACTCTAAAGTTTTCAAGTCCCTGGGGTGGGGAAGCAGGGACTCAGAAGTATTTATAAACATATAAAAATATTCAGTACCAACAAAATAAAATTCACAACATTAATTCCGATCAAAAATTACCAGGCAAGAAAAGAAGCAGGAGAGTATGTCCTATATTAAGGAGACAACTCAATCAATACAGACTTAGAAATGACATAAATGATAAAATTAAGAAGGACATGAAGACAGTTACTAAAACTTTATTTTGTAAGTTCTAATAGCTAGAGGAAAAACTGACATCCATATCAATAAATATATGGAAGATTTAAAAGAGACCCAAATAGAATGTCCAAATTTCATGAAGGCTACTCTGAAGCCACAGATTCAAGGAGCTCAATGGACTCAAACCATAAGAAACACATAGAAAACTATACTGTGGCACATCATAATCTAATTGTTTCAATACCAACAAAGAAAAAATAGCTTAAAATCATTCAAATACATTATGAACAGAGAAACTTTAAAAAAATGGTATCAGAAAATTTCACGTCAGAAACAATGCAACCCCAAAACAGCAGAGGAACATCTTTTAAACACTTATAGAAACAACTATCAACCCAGAATTATATATACAGTGGAAATGACTTTCAGAAATGAAAGGGAAATAAGGTTCCTTCAGAGATTAAAAAAAGATAAGATTCAGCAGCAGCAGAAGTTTTCTATAAGAAATGCTAAAGGAAAGCCTTCAAGCAAAAGAAAAATGATGCCAGACGGAAATACGGACCCAAATAATGGAGCAAAGAGCACAGGAAATGGTAAACACAGGAGTAAGTATACAACCTTTTTAGCATATTACTTAAATCTCCTGAAAGACTAATTGGCTGACTGTTTAAAATAAAAATAATATAATGTTATTTCATTTTGATAATATTAATATTAATCTATACTACATTAAGTAATAATATATATTAATACATGGTAGACTGTGGTAAGTTAAAGATTAAAATATGTATCTTGAAATAATTATTAAAATAATACAACAAAGAAAAAAGTTCATATGAAACTGATAGATACAAACAGCCGTTAATCAAACTCCTTACAAAATAAATAAATGAAATAAAATAGCACAACAAAGAGCTGTTAAGTAAAGAGTACTTAATTTATCCAAAATAAACTCTCCCCCAAAAGAAGAGGATAAAGGACAAATACGAAGCTATATAAAAATAGATTTACATCCAACTATATCCCATTAGAGTGTAAATAGTTCAAACCTTCCAATTAAAAAAGATTGTCCCATTAGATTAAAAACCAAGACAAAAAAAAAAAAACATTGAGAAGAAATCTACATTAAATGTAACAAGACAAATAGGTTAACAATAAAAGCAGAGGGAAAAACACCATGCTAAAAAAATTAATGAGAGCTGAGTGGCTATATTAATATTAGGAAAAGTTGATTACAGAGCAAAAATTATTACCAGACATTAATCAAGTCATTTTATGGTAGTAAAGAGATAAAAAAGAAATGATCTCACACCTTTATGCATCTAATAAAAGAGCTTCAAAAAACATAAAGCAAAAACCAATAGAACTGCAAAGAAAATAGACAAAAATCACAGTTATGGTAAGAAATTTCAAAACCCCTTTTTCAACAATTTATGTATAGAACAAGCAGACAGTAAATCAGTAAGTATAAGAGATAACTTTCTTGACATTTACAGAATGCTCTGATGACCAGTAACAGAATACATATTATTTTCAAGTATACAAATAACACTACCTATAGTTAATATATGGTCCAGGAATAACTGCCAATAAATTTTAAAGAATACAAGTCACAAAAACATGTTCTTTGACTACAACGGAATAAAATAAAAAATTTATAGCTAAATATGGGTGGAAATTTTTAAAACTAAATAGCATACTTATTATAAATAACCAATGGGTCAAAAGAGAAAGCAAGATGCAATTATAAAGTATAAATGCATTAACACAGCATGACAAAAGCTATGGGGTACAACTAAAGCAGTGGTTGGCAGGAAAATTTATAGCCCAAAACACCTGTGTTTTAAAAGAAAAAGATAAAGGCTTTCTAACCAATAACTTCAGATTCCTCCTTAAGAAATTAGAAAAAAGAAGCAAATTAAACCTAAAATAAGCATAAAATAGAAAATAAAAATATATCAGCCCTGACTCCTGTCTCTCAGTTGGGCGTCATCCTGTCCCGCAAAACAAAAGATCACCATTTCCATTCCTGGTCAGGACACATGCCTGGGTTGCAGGTTTGGCTCCTAGTCTAAATGTGCACGAGAAGCAACAAATCAATGTTTTTCTCTCACATCAATGTTTCTCTCCCCCTTTTCTCCTTCCCTTCTCTCTAAAAATAAATGAAAATAAAAAATAGGCCCTGGCTGGTGTTGCTCAGTGAATTGAGCATGGGCCTGCGAACTACACAGTCGAGGTTCCATTCCCAGTCAGGGCACATGCCTGGGTTGCAGGCCAGTTCCCAGCAGTGGACTCACGAGAGGCAACCACACATTGATGTTTTTATCCCTCTCTCCTTCCCTTCCACTCTAAAGATAAATAAATAAAATATTTTTTAAAAACTTAAAAAAGTATATATTAGAACTAAAACAATAAAGTAGAAGACAGAAAAATAATACAGCAAATCAGTGAAACCAAATGCTTATTCAATAAAATTAATAAACCTCTATCCACACAGATTAGGGGGGAAAGATAAACAACACAAATTAGCAACACCAAGAATGAAAGATTACATCACTATACTTTTTACAGATATTAAAATACAATGTAGTAACATTATAAACTTTATGCCAACAAGGACAACAATTTAGATGTAAAAAACAAATTTCTTATAAGTTAAAATGTACCAAAGCTCACTAAGAAGAAATACATAACCCGAGTAGTCCTGTATCTATAAAAGAAATTGAATTTGCAGTTAAACACCTTCCCACAAAGAATACTTCAAATGTAGGTGGCTTCACCGGACATTTAGAAGAAATAATGCCAATTCTACCCAAACTTTTCCAGAAGATTAAAGAGATGGAAATATTTACTAACTCATCATAAGAGGCCAGCATTATTCAAATACGAGAATGAGGTACATACCGTAAGAAAAGAAAATCAGCACCAATGCCCTCAACATATGTAGCTGCAAACATTCTTAACAACTTTCAGTCAATCAAATTCAAAAATACATAAAAAGGATAATACATCATAACCAGTGACTTTGTCCTAAGACAACACAGATGATTTAACATTTAAAAATTGTTCATTTAATTCATCATATTTAGTCATCATCATTTAAGTCACATAAAAATAGAAAACACACGATTGTCACAATAGATGCAGGAACAGTTATTTGACAAAATCCAGCATCCATTCCTGGGGCAGGGCAGGGAATCCTCTTAGCAAATTTAGATGGAAGAGAACTGCCTGCAAAGGGCATCAGAAAAAAAACCAAACAAACAAGGAAAAAAGCTAATAAAACATATTTAATGATTAAAGACTCAATGCTTCCCCCTGAAATCAAGAACCAGACCTGGATAACTGCTCTCACCACTTCTATTCAGTCTTGTACAGGAGACTCTAACCAGTGCAATCAGGTAAGAAAAGAACAGAAAAGGCATCTAGATTGGAGGAAAAAAAGACACCTGCATATCTCTTTATGCAGGTGTGATCACCTATGTGGAAAATCATAGAATACAGAAGTTACTAAAATTAACAAATAAGTTTAGCATGTTCACAAGATAAAGACCAATATTAAAATAGCAATGTACAAAAGCAGTTATATTTCTATATACTAACAGTGAGCAGTTAGAAATCAACGTTTAACAGCAATACAGCCCTGGCCAGTGTGGGTCAGCAGGTTGGAGCGCTGTCCTGTAAACTGAAAGGCCATGGGTTTGATTCCTGGTCAGGGCACATGCCTAGGTTGCAGCTTTGGTCCCTGTGTCTCTCCTCTCTCCAAAGTCAGTAAGTAGGTCTCTGGGTGAGGATAAAAATTATTTTTTAATAAAAAATAAAAGCAATACCATTCACAATACCATTAAAAATGCAAACTATGAGGTATGTCCAGAAGGTACCCAGCCATGTAATTTGAAAAATAGAGACATTTATTGAAGAAGATACAACATATAAGAAACACTGTACATGGGGCAATGATACCTCAGTCCCCTTTAAATTAGGCACCTTGAGACCTCACACAGTTCTCCCAGTTGCTGTCAGCTGCCCCATCACATTTTCCTGAATCTCACTGATGGTCTGAAACCTCTTCCCTTTCAAAGGTGATTTTAGTTTTGGGAAAAGCCAGAAGTCACAGGGCGCCAAATCTGGGCTATAAGGGAGCTGAGTCACCTGGGTGATTGGATGTTTCACCAATAAACTCTGCACAAAACACCAGTGGGCACATTGTCATGATGAAGCTGCCAATCACCAGCTGCCCATAACTGTGGCCTTCTGCATCATCCGAATAGTTTCTGCGGAGGAATGTTCAAGGTTAACACAAAATCTGATGCAGGTCCATTGCTCTACTCAGTCATTTTGAATGTGACAGGCACAGAGTACACATGCTCACTCAACAGCATCTGCGGTCCCCAGTAACCAGTACAGTAAAGTCATCATTGTTCACACATGCACATGTCCACTCTCCTTGGCTGCCGGGTTACAATGATGTTGCACAAACCATTCTCATTATATTAACAGTGGCTGGACTTTTTCCAGACAGACCTTGCATATAGAAGAAAAATCTGACAAAAGATGGGCAAGACCTATGTACTGACAACTAGAAACATTGCTGAGGGAAATTAAACGCAATATAAATAAGTGGAGAGACAGAAATTGTACAGGGATTGGAATATTGAATACTTCAAAAATCGCCACTTTTCCCCATATTAATCTATAGATTTAATGCAATCCTACTCAAAATCCCAGGAAGCTTTCTTTGAAAAAATCGACAAGTTTTCAAAAGTTCACATTGGAAATACAAAGAACTTAGAATAGCCAAAACAAATGTGGAAAAAAAGAAAATCAGAACACATGTCTAAATTCAATACTTATTATAAAGCTACAAGAGAAAGCAATACAGTATTGCTATCAAGCAGACACATAGATCAATGGACTAAAACAGTCCCAAAAATATACCCACATGTATGTTGTCAGTTGGTTTTCAACAAAGGTACAAAGGCAATTCAGTGTGGATACAATAATCTTTTCAACAAACAGTATTAGAACAAATGAAGATCCATCTGCAAAAAGAATAAAACTTCATACCATATTCAAAAATTAAGTCAAAATGAATGACAGACCTAAATGTAAAACATAAAACCTTTGTTAAAGCTTCTAGGAGAAAACAGAAAATTTTTGTGACCTGGGGTTAGATGAAGATTTCAAAGTTAAGACACAAAAGATGCAATCCATCAAATAAAGCACTTACAAAACGGATTCTTTTATTTATTGATATTTAGAGAGAGAGAGAAACATCTATTATTCCACTTATCTTGGCATTCATTAGTTGATTCTCATCTGTGCCCTGACCAGAGATTGAACCCACAGCCAGTGTATTGGGACAGTGTTCTAACCAACTGAGCTACCTGGTCAGGACTATAAAATGGATTTAAAATCTGCTCTTCAAAAATACCATTAAAGAATGAAAACATAAGCCACACACTGCAAATCATATATCTAATAAGGTACTTGTATACAGAATATTTAAAGAACTTTCAAAATTCAATAATAATAAAACAGACTTTTTAAAATGTGCTAAAGATTTGAATACTTCACACACACACACAAAACCTGTACACATTGTTGAGAGAAAAAAGAAGCACCATATAAGGCATGAATGAAAGTAAGTACCACTTTCTCTAACATATTGTCCCTGATCTTCCTACCTGAAAAGCAACATATGCTACTTACACATTGATTTGAAGATATGACTCACCTCAACTATTAAATTTTAAACTACTTGCAATTAGAAATTACGAGAAATTTATTTGACATCTGTCAGACCATCATAGGTCCTACATGATGCCTGTTTCATGAATAAACACTAAATGCATAAAGATGAATGAACTATAGGTACATGCAGATGCTTTCTTAAGTGAATGCTGTACTGAAGAAACATGGCTAAGAAAATGACTTTATAGGTTTAACAGTTGTATAATTTTTTGTGTGTTGTAGAAAAATTTAAATTTTATGAAACAATAAAAACCTATCTTCTTCCTCCTTCTGAATTTACAAACAAATTTTAACGATGTTCCTTTAAACTCAAGTTTTAACAAAACAAAGCTGAACTAAAAAAAAAAAAAACCTAACAGCTTGTTTTTAAGAACCTGAAGTTAATCACTGTTCTCTAATTTCCTTTCCCTCACAGACCTCCAAATTTCAGAAATCAGTTCCAGGCAGTGCCAGCTCCAAAAAGATAACAAAGGTATGCTGTTTTGGGAAAGAGAAGGAAACAGAAAACTAGAGAGAAGGAGAGAGGGAGAGAGGGAAGCGGAAGAAATACCACATAAACTTTCATGGGAATCCACAGTCCTTAAATTGTGTGCATTGTCCCAGAGACTATTGTGAAGACACCCTGGCCTCAGACAATATTCTGAAGCAAAGGCAGAGAGATGTGTTAGCTTGGGGAGCACCCAGAATGCAGGGATCAATGAGTTGACAGCCATCTTTTCTCAAAGATGCTGGCACAGAATAAACTCCAAAAAGCATCAGAGTGATCTAGGTTTTTTCCATCTCTAAAGTCTTGCTGCAGGTGGGGCATACTGATGCCAAAGGGGGAGAAAAAAGGCAGTCTTCCACAAAGGAGGACAGATTTTGAACGTGGATACATACGCCAGAGAAAGTTAACCTTACACAACACCTGAAGGATGACAAACAGAGAGCAAGAGACCGATTAGGCACCCAAAGACTATTTACTTTCAGTAAATATTTATTGGGCACAGACATAAAATTTTTTCTCCCTGTGGTAAGCTCTTAAGTCTGCCCAAATAAACCTTATCTTATTGCCATGTCAGTTACCAAAACTCTCTACCAACCAGCCACTCTGGCTAATATTTGTCTCTCATTTCCATTTGTTATATACACTTTTAAATTAATAGACAAAAAAACTGTACTTGAAAAATAACTAAATAAAATTAATAAAAAATATATAAAATCACAGAAATACATGAGTATACATGTGAAAAGGAGAGAAAAACACAAATAGGTAGTTTCATTGACAGCAGACTGTCCATTTTTTTCCTAAAGAGCTAATGGCACTTTAAAAAACATTTTTATTTTTTAATAGTCCATTTGTGTTGTATTTTTCCATTACCATTTATCTGCCCCCCAAACTCTGCGATACCTTTTTCCATCTCCTCCCACCCCCTTACTCTCCTGGCAATCACCATATTGTTGTCCATGTCCATGAATTCTTTTTCTTTTTGGCTCAATCCATCCACAAGCCTAACCACCCTTCTCAGAGCTGTCAGCCTGCTCTCTATGAGTTTGCCTCTATTTTGCTTGTTAGTTCAGTTTGTTCTTTAGATTCCACATACGAGTAAAATCATGGTATTTGTCTTTCTCTGACAGGCTTATTTCACTTGGCATAATGTCCACAAATATAAATGGCCTCTACTTGGAAAACTATAAGACACCGAAGAAAGAAAGTGAAGATGAAACAAAAAAGTGGAAGCACATACCTTGTTCATGGAGAGGAAAAATCAACATCATTAAAATGTCCACACTACTCAAAGCAATTTATACATTCGATGCAATTCCTATCAAGATACCAATGGCATACTTCACAGAACTAGAACAAATACTTCACAAACTTATTTGTACCAAAAAGGTCCCAAACAACCACAGCAATCTTGAAAAAAAAATACAAAGTTGGAGGAATCATGCTACTTAATATCAAATTATACTGTAAGGTCATAGTAATCAAAACAGCATGGTACTGGCATTAAAACAGACACACAGATCAATGAAACAGAATAGATACTCCAAAAATGAATCCCCACATTTATAGTCAATTAACACTTGACAAAAAAAAAGACTTGACAAAAGAGGCAAAAACATACAATGGGCTAAAGATAATTTATTCAAAAAATGGTGTTGGACAAATACATGAAAAAAATGAAACTAGTTATGCCACACAAAAGAATGAAACCTTCTTATGCCACACAAAAGAATAAACTCAAGATGGGACTTTTGTTAAATAAGTTAACTTGCTACTCTCATTATTTAAAAGGTGTACAGGGTGTCATATGAGATATTTTTGGAAAAAGACAAAAAGTTGAACTTAACCCAATTCAGATGGGAAAGAGAAAGAGAGAAAGTCACTATTAAAAAAAGTGCAGTGAATTGGCTACTACTGAATTTCTTAGCCTGCACAAATACCTAACTTTTTCTGAAGAAATGACCTACCATGCTGAAAAAAAGTGTTGTACTCAAATAAATGGTTACTGATTTAGAATAAGGAAGACCTGAGTATTTTTGAAGTCAAAAGGCATAAAGCTTTTTGAAAAGGAGAGACTGATTTGGGGGTGGTGGGTATTGGGGTACCAAGCAGGGCTGCCAAGGGGCAGGAAAATAAAGCTGCAAGCGTAGCATAAGTCCCATTTTTCTCATCAGTTATAAAGAGAGAGAAGACAAAGATCTGTAATTGAGAAAGGCAAGTCCCATGTCATCTCAATATTCTCTGGAAAAATTTACATATGCATTCACGCATGTAGGCATACTCTGTTACCATCTATTGAGGTTTTTTTCCAGTAAGTGATCACACGTAGAACCTTGCTGACTGTCTATTACTAGAGCCTCTTGGTAGTACCTGGGCCTTTCTAAGAGTTATTAAATATTAGGCCCTGGCCATGTAGCTCAGTTTGGTAAAGTGTTGTCCTGATAGGTCAAGCTTCCAGGTTTGATCCTGGGTCAGGGCACAAACAGGAAGCAACCAAATGAGTATATGAATAAGTGGAACAACAAATTGATGTCTCTCTATTTCTCTCAAACCAATAAATTTAGACTTCTGGCCAAGATGGAGGCATAGGTAGATACACTGTGCCTCCTCACACTACCAAAAGAAGGACAACAACAAATTTTAAAACAAAAACAACCAGAACTGACAGAAAATTAAACTGTACAGAAGTCTGACAACCAAGGAGTTAAAGAAGAAACATTCATCCAGACCAGCAAGAGGGGCAGAGATGGGCAGCCGGGTGGAGAGTACTTGCAGCAAGGCAGTGGCTGGAGGACTGGGTGGTTTCACATTTGGGTGTGTATAAACTGGGAGTAACAACTGAGGAGTGAGATCACACAATGCAGGGTTCCAGTGCAGGGAAATAACGCCTCAAAATCTCTGACTAAAAAAACCTACGAGGGTTCAGGCAGTGGGAGAAACTCCCAGCCTCACAGGAGAGTTCATTAGAGAGATCCACAGGGTCCTAGAATGCACACAAACCCACCTGCCTGGGAATCAGCATCAGAAGGGCCCAATTTGCTTGTGGGTAGTGGGTGAAGTGACTGAAATCTGGTCAAGAGCTGAACAAGTGGCATTGTTCCCTCTCAGATCCCTCCCCCACATACACTGCCACAATGCAGTGATGGGGGTTGCCCTGCCCTGCCAAATACCATAATAAGGGAACTCTGTCCCTTACTATGTAACGGGCATGCAGAGACAAAAAATATGGCCCAAATGAAAGAACAGATCAAAGTTTCAGAAAAAACACAACTAAGCGATGAAGAGACAACCAACCTATCAGATGCACAGTTTAAAACACTGGTCATCGGGATGCTCACAGAATTGGTTGAGTATGGTCACAAAATAGAGGAAAAAGTGAAGGCTATGAAAAGTGAAATAAAGGAAAATGTACAGGGAACCAACAATGAAGAAAAGGAAACTGGGACTCAAATCCAACAGTCTGAACCAGAAGGAAGAAACATTCAACCAGAAAAACATCAAGAAACAAGAATTCAAAAAAATGAGGAGAGGCTTAGGAATATCCAGGACAACCTTATATGTTCCAATATTCGAATAATATGGGTGCCAGAAGGAGAAGAGGAAGAGGAAGAAATTGAAAATTTATTTGAAAACATAATGAAGGAGAACTTCCCTAAGCTGGCAAAGGAAATAGACTTCCAGGAAGTCCAAGAAGCTTAGAGAGTCCCAAAGAAGTTGGACCCAAGGAGTAACACACCAAGGCACATCATAATTACATGACCCAAGATTAAAGATAAGGAGAGAATCTTAAAAGCAGAAAGAGGAGAGGAGAGCTACAAAGAAGTTCTCATAAGACTATCAGGTGATGTCTCAAAAGAAACTTCATAGGTAAGAAGGGGCTGGAAAGTATTTATAGTTATGAAAGGCAAGGCCCTACATCCAAGATTGCTCTATCCAGCAAAGCTTTCATTTAGATCGGAAGGGCAAAGAAGTGCTTCTCAGATAAGGTCAAGTTAAAGGAGTTCATCATCACCAAGCCCTTATTATATGAAATATTAAAGGGATTTATCTAAGAAAAAGATAAAAAATACAAATAGTAAAATGACAACAAACTGACAGCCATCAACAACTGAACCTAAAAAAAAATGAACTAAGTAAACAACCAGAACAGGAACAGAATCACAGAAATGGAGATCACATGGAGGGTTATCAGTGGGGAAGGGGAGAGGGGAAATGGGGAGAAAGGTACAGGGAATAAGAAGCACAAATGGTAGGTAGAAAACAGACAAAGGTAGGTTATGAATAGTACAGGAAATGTAGAAGCCAAAGAACTTATATGTATGACCTATGGACATGAACTAAGTGGAATGGGGGGATGTGGGTAGGAAGGGATACACAGGATGGTAGGGAATAAGGGGGGGGGACGGGATGACTGTAATAGCATAATCAATAAAATTTATTTTAAAAGTTAATACATTTTAAAATATTTTTAATATTGGTAATACCACCCTTTCATTCTCCTTACATTTTGTTAAGCATTTCTATCCATTCATTTACCAGACTGTCCCCAAATGTAGGAAAAGCTGGGGCTTAGATATAACAATCTGGCTTTGCCACCTGCTATAGTTTGAATTTAGACTCCAGTGTTTCACATGAAATCTAATGGTATAACTCTTACTTGGCTATGTGCTTTAAAACTTTCCTTGGGTGTTTTCTTTTCAGTGGCCTGCATACCATAAATGCTTAGGGAGGTTTAACCTCTAAATATCTGGTCACCCTTTTTGTGAAAGGGAACTAGGCCTCCAAATATCTTAAGGTTTGGGGCCTACCAAGCTAGCCCAATAAGAAAATGGCATGTAACCTAGAGATGGAGTCAATGAACTACTGCATGTGGACAAAGGCAGTCTGCCATTGTTTTTTTGAAAAGACAGTTTTACTGACACAGAGCCACTTCCACTTGTTCAAATACAGTCTATGGTTGCTTTCACGCTGCAATGACAGAGCTGAATAAATGCTAAGAGAGATCACATGAACCACAAAGGAGAAAAAGTATTTATACCTGGCCTTTTACAAGAAGTTTGCTGACTTCTGACCCGGAGGGAAGAAAAATAAATCTGCTGCATGCCTGCTTGAGATATGTCTAGAGAAACTCTCTCCCTTCTACAGATTAAAGGAATAGACTGTTTCTTGAGGAGCCATGGATATTAGAACATCTTCCCATTTCTCCACCAGGAACACAGGCTGCGCCCTTGGGAGCACTAAGAAGTTCAGAGACTTCACTCTCCTTGCTGGACCTCAAGAAGAATAGAAGGCTCGTTCAAAATTCACTTGTGCTATTTTCATACTGAGTCGGAATCTTTCTATAATGGTTACTTATTTAGAGAGAACAACTCTGAGAGTTTCAATCCTGGACTTAGAAAATTAGCCCCTGTAATACAACCAAGATTCAGAAAATACTCTAATGGAAATCCATGAAAATAAAATTTCAGTATTTCAGTTAATTTCTCTAAGAAGTTTAAATGTATTTAATCTTCCTTCATGCATCTAAGAAAAATTAAAAATTTTTCAATGTTTCAATTTTTTAATTTAAAAATTAAATTTGGTACATGATTTTTAAATTCCAAGGTTCAAAATCTGTCCAGTGAATAAAGAGCAGAATCTGAGACTTCAGGTCAAGATGGAGGCATAGGTAGACATGCTTGGCCTCCTTGTGCAACTATAGAAAGAATCACAACTAGATCTCAAAACAAATAACATCCAGAATTGTCAGAAAATCAAGGTGTATGGAAGTCCAACAACCAAGGATTTAAAGAAGCCACATTCACCCACATGGGTAGGGGGAGCAGAGTCACAGAGATGGGTGGAGAGGCTTGGAGATGCAGTGTGGTGCTGAGAGGTGGAGGCAGAACAGACAGTCCCACGTTCACATATGGCGGATAAAGCTAGGGAGGACACCTTGAGAGCAACCAATCCCAGCCCCAGACCAGAACACACAGCCCAGGATTTCAGCATGAGGAAGATAAATCCCCACAACTTCTAGCTATAAACCAGTGTGTGTGGGGGCGGGGGCAGCAGAAGAAACTGCTGGATGTTCAGGATATTCTGTTTAAAGGGCCCACAGGGACTTAGAATATATGCAAACTCACCTACTCTACGATTCACCATCAGGGCAACAGCTGGAAGAGCACCAGTCACGTACAGGAAGTGGGTGAAGTGCCTGGAAAGAGGACAAATGCCAGGCAAACCTCCAGAAGCCAGGTAGTGGCACTGTCCCCTCTCCAAGCTTGCCTGACACACAGAGCACAAAGCAATGAAACAGGTTGCTCCCACCCCCTAAGACTCTGCCCCACACAATTTACAGGCACTTTTTCTGCAATAGGCCATGCTACTAAGACATGAAGTCAAAGCAGCTCTACCTAATACACAGAAACAAACACAGGGAGGCTGCCAAATTGAGGAAACAAAGAAATATGGTCCAAATGAAAGAACAGAACAAAACCCCAGAAGAAGAACTAAACAAAACAGATAACCAACCTATCAGATGCAGAGTTCAAAACACTGGTTACCAGGATGCTCAAAGAATTCATTCAGTATGGCAACAACATAAAGGAAGAAATGAATGTTACACTAAGCTAAATAAAGAAAAATCTACAGGAAACCATTGGTGGAGGAGAGAAAGCTGGGATTCAAAGGAATGATTTGGAACATAAGGAAGAAATAAGCATTCAACCAGAACAGGAAGAAGAAAAAGATTTTAAAAAAATAAAATAAGGATAGTATAAGGACTCTTTGAGACATCTCCAAACATACCAACATCCAAATCATAGGGATGCTAAAAGGAGAAGAGGAAGAGCAAGAAATTGAAAACTTATTTGAAAAAATAATGAAAGAAAACCTCCCTATTTAAGTGAAGGAAATAGACATACAAGTTCAGGAAGCAAGAGAGTTCAAAAAAAGTAGGATCCAAAGAGGACCATACCAAGACATATCATAATGAAGTTATGATACATAAAAAGTATCACACATCAAAAGGTAAGATAAAGAGAGAATCTGAAAAGCAGAGAGAGAAAAAGCACACAGTTTCCTACAAAGAAGTTCCCATAAGACTCTCAGCTGATTTCTCAAAAGAAACTTTCCAGGCAAGAAGGGACTCGCAAGAAGTATTCAAAGTGATGAAAAGCAAGGACCTACAACCCAGATTATTCTATCTAGCAAAGTTATCATTTAGAACTGAAAGGCAGATAAAGTGCTTCCCAGATAAGGTCAAGTTAAAGGAGTTATGTCACATGAGGCACAGAACAGCAACACGATGTCAATAGGCAGGGAAGAATCAAGTTCCTCCTGCAGAATCTGGTCAGTTCCAAGGCCCCTCTACAAATCCTAGGATTGTTGCCCCATTTTCCTACTAAATGCCCAAGGTCAATTAGCTGATTTTAAAAAGTAGTAATTTCTCTAATATTTCTGAAGTCAGGATAAAATAATAAACAAAACCACTGCAATTTACTTATCGCTTTATGAAGTGAAAAAATGAATTCAAACAAAAATTGCTATCTATTATGAAACTGAGTTTGTGGGGACAGATATGGGAGAAGACTGTTCATCATGTGTGGTGAGATATGTTGTAGAAAACAGAAAACACTTGAAACCTATTTTAAGGACAATTTTCTGTGCATATATTTTAAAACAGTGCAATTCTATAATTGTACATCATATACATTCTCTCAAAGAGAAATAAAAGTATTATTAGACACTAAGTGGAAAAACAGCTTAACAGTGTTTATCTAGTATTCTTATTTTTCCTAACTGAAAAATGAGTAAAAAATAATATTAATTTTATCACTGTACAGAATGTACAAAGTACAACCTCTCTTTCTCCTTTATATTTATTGCATGAATAATCTAACAGAGCCTTGAGCAAATAATCCAACATACTCTCATACTGATGTATGAATTTTGTGTAAAACTTTCTATTCACGTTATGAATTACATTTCCTGATATCCTTCTTGATTACTCTTAACCTTCCTTGGTCTCTCTAAACAAATGACAAGTTTAAATCAAATCCTCATTTGGAAGCCAATATATATCCTTCACTGTTGAAAACAAACAAACTTACCATCTTTTAAATGTCACTGCCAAAAAAACATACTACATTTTACAATTCACAATATTGCCTCAAATGGAACTGAGGTAGGGGAAGGAAGGAGAGCAGAAAAGGACATTTAAACAGTTTCCTTAAAATTGGCTGCAATTCCTTATTCTTTTTCAGTCAGAACATAACCTCTGGAGCTCTAAATTTAATTTTCTTCCACACCATTTCTATCTACCCTGAATTTGCTCATTTCCTTTAGGCACAGTAAGACAGAAAAAAGAAGAAGAAATAAACATAAAATGACATATGGTGTATATAAAAAGCAAGCACCCCTGGTCTGAATACCTAAAATGACAGTTCAAAGAAATACTGGAGGAGCAACTTTCCCCTTCGTCCTGACTTCGAGTGTAAAAAAAACCTTATACGCTCTCAGATCCCAAGATCTTCTGTTTAATCATGATCCATAACAGCTATGGACCTCATACTTTACAGCATTTCAGAATTCCATTTATCAAGTCTGATAAATTAGGAAGAAATGGAAGTTCCATGTGTTAACTGATTTGCCCAAGGTCACATGATTTCTGTAGCATGGTCTTTTGGGAAGAAATGTGGAAAGCCTTTGCATCCAAATGACCAGTATAAATGCCACACAAATCACCCCGACCATCTGAGGTGGTTTTTTCAAGATTATCTTTATGTTCTGCTTAATGTTTAGAATGCAAGTCTGAACCAAGTAATTAGGATCACCAGCCTGGAAGCAGCTGTAAGGAACAGATTTTGCCTAGAGGATGGCTGGAAACTGGCTAGATTGGAGCCATTGCTAGGGGACCCTGCAACATTTGTGTGTCTAATGAATTTACCTAAGAATAGTTAAAAGAGGAAGAAAGAAATTGCAGCAATTTATATAAAATCAGGGGGAACGCTCTATCATCTGATTAGGGAGGGAAATACAGAGTCCTGAAGAGGTCATGATTACTCCACTATTATGTAGTCCCCTCCACTTCTTGCTTAGCCTGAACTCTAAAGACTGAAGAACCCTGAGGACCATTTGACACTGGGAGCCCACACGTCTGCAGGGAGAGCTCCGGAATGCTGTGAGAGAGCTTTTTCATTGTTGGAACAACTAAGGGGTTCTTGCTGCTGTTTAAGTGGCAGAGCCAGGAATGCTAAGAGTCCTCAATGCAGTGGACTGTCCTACACCAAGAAACAATTGTCCTGTGTCACACATGAATTTCAACTATCCTGGTGGGCATTCACTACAGGTGAAAGATGTGTTTATAATTCTTGGAAACTGGAGCCCGACTCAGTTTTAGACTTAACAGAAAGTATTTTTTTATACACAGAATTTTCCAGTCACATAATTATAATGTAAGTTGAGAGAAAAGTATACTTTTAAAACCTCACCCAAGGATATGTTTATTGATTTGAGGAAGAGAGAGAGGAGTGAGAGACATGAATGTGAGAGAGAAACACCGATCCGTTGCCTCCCATGTGTCCCCGAACAGGAAATCAAATCCACAACGTTTTGGTGATCCAGATGATGCTTCAACCAACTGAGCCACCCAGTTAGTGGAAATTTACCATTCCAGAGGTTCAGGTCATGTGCAACAACAGGGCAACACAGCTTGTGTGGGCCAGTCCCCACTCGCAGCATCCCCATTCCTGGGAATTCTGCACATCGGAGCGACCATCTGACCCCTTCATCTTATCTTCTTGTTTAGTCATTTCCCAGTGTTTATATAGGAAAATACTTATTCAGTATACTTTCATATTTTCCTTTATTTTACATGAAAGTTGGGGCATTTTTTTAAAGTTGCATGCTTAGGTAGGTTATATTATCCATAAATTCTATTTTGGGATTGTAAAGGAAGTGACGTGTCTAACAGGACTGTGAGCCAGAGCTGTAAATCATTCCTTCTTTTCTCTGGAAAACCTCATTCCTGGATTCAGTAACTATGCTGTCTCTGGTTTTCCTGAATACTCTTTCTTCATCTACTTCACTTGTACCCAACTCTTTGTTTAACTTTATTTTATTGTTGACACTATTACAGATGTTTCTATTTCACCCCCTTTGCCTGTCTACACCCAGCCCCTGCCCCCGCTTCCCTCAGGCCATGGCCACTCTGTTGTCTGCGTCTGTGTCAGCACACATATTCTTTGTCTAACCCTTTCACCTTCTTCCATCTGGTCCCACCCCCTCTGACAGCGGTCAGTCCGTTCCATGTGTCCATGCCTCCATTCCTATTTCGTTCTTCAGTTTATTTACCCACCTCTTAAAAGCAGCAGTGTTCCCCATGGTTTCATCCCCACTCCTCTATTCTTACTGATTTATCTCTCCCTCTTACTGCTCAGACTTTGACTAACACTTATGTGCCAAATTGCTCTCAAATCTAGACCTTGAGTTTCCCACTTCTTTTGCTGAATTTGACATAACATTTTCATTTTCTCACTGAATATTCTGGTAGCTGGATATTCTACCAGTGTAGGATCTCAGATGAAGCAAGTCTGAAACAGAACTCATTATCTTCCCTACAGAGTCTGCTCCACCTACATTCTTGTTTTTCTTGGTAGTGATAATACAATTTAACAAGTCTGACAAATTAGAAAACTAAAATCATTTTAGACTAATTCATCATTTTTTACTTTCCCAAAGCTATTGTTCACCAAATCAAGCTAAACTATCCTATATCTTGAATATTTCTAAGATCTATCTACAGCACAATTATTTACATTTTTTCTGAAATACAATACAGAAGTATTAAAGTCTTAATGTTAAGTGTGGTTTAACTCATTTTACTAAAGTTATATAACCTATAAAAATCATAATTTTAGATAGCTTTAGTCACAAAGATGTTAATTAAATATTAGGGTTTTTTAATAAAAGTTTGGAAAAAACCAACTAAAGAAAACAACCAAAGGAAACAGTTTGGTATTTTTATTGTGCATCCATACAAAAGTTATTTTGTAGCCATTAAAATATGCTACTGGAGTATCTTTATTTATAATGAAAAATGCTTTTCATAGTGTTAAATAACAAAACCAGGATCTAAAATTAACTCAACCATACAATATATATGCAGGGGAAAATAAGCAGAATGAATCATTAATGGTGGTTAGCTCTGGTGAAAGGGTTATTAATGATTTGCATTTTTCCCCTAGTATTTATTTTATCTTCCAGATTTTCCACAGTGCTAATGATTTTCCTATAAATAACTATTTTAAGTCCTTTTCAAGTCTTGTCAATAGTGCCTGAACCATGGTTTAGCCTCCTAATGTTCTTTCCATGCTTCCAGTGCCTCCTCCCTTCACCCCACCCTCCACACTGCTATCAGATGCATTTTCCAAAGTGTCTATCTGTTCATGGAGGTTCCTTTCTACTGGCTTCCTACCACACAAAGGCCAAGGAGCAAACATGTAAGCATGCCATGAAAAGGTTGGACAACTTCTCTCCTAAGCCTGTTTTCTCAGCTTCATCCCCTGCAATTCCTCACCAGGGAAGAGACCTTGCCACCTTTGCTTGAACAAGCTGTGGACTGTGGCATTCTTGGCAAGGCTGTTTTCTTTCGCAAAAATGTCCTTTTGCTCCTTCGATGCCATGTCAAGTAACATATTTATCCTTAAGACTCATTTTGAATGCCATTACTCTCTGAAGCATTTGCTGACAGAGGTAGGAGCCACTTACACTCTCCTCCCAAATACCATTGTGGATACTCTACCATTTACCTCTTGGTACAAGAAATGGCACAAGAATTAATCTTCCTGGGAAAACACTGGGTCTTAGTAATCTTTGTATCCCAAGCCCTGACACAGTACCTGGCACACACCAAGCACTCAGAAAATATCTGATGGATGACCAAATTAACGTATGGAACCAAAACCTAGTAGGAAGAAATTCAACAAGCACCCTAGATACCTATTTGTGGGGAGAAACTGAAGCCCTGCTGTGGTTTCTGACAATTCAAAAGGCAGAAGGAACCAAAACGTATTTATTGTATTGAAAGAAGCAGAACTACTAAGTTAAAGAGAAAATGACAGTTGGATTAAAGTGATTGATAACTGCTGGAGATTGTTTAAAAGGGTAAATTAAACTTTTACATTAAAAAGAAGTATCTTGTGCCTATGTATTTAATAAAACAAGAAGTCCTTGAGAGTTATGCCTAACACAGCCCACCCTCTGCCCCTGGGGCCCGCTCAGGGCTCCATTTCCAAACTCTTAAAGCTTGGATAAGATTGATGTGTTTAAAGAAATGCCTAAGAATTGTTAGCAAAATTCCTTTGTCTTTAACAAAAATTCAAATTATATTTGGCCCTGGCTGGTGTAGCTCAGTGGATTGAGCACAGGCCTGTGAAGCAATCAAATTATATTTAACACAAAACAACAAACTAAAAGTAACGCCAAATGTTGGATGACATGGGTAACTGGCATGCATTTCCGAACAGGAACCAGTTAGTGGGGGTAGGTAATATTACAAGGATCCTATCCTTTGGCTCAGCACTTCCAAGACTCAAATGCTGTGCCTAATGCTTTCAATACAAAATCATAACTTTGCTTAAAAAACTGTGTTTTTGAGAAGTAAAAGAAAACACTCATGGAAACACTTTTGAGAGGCCAAAGTACCTATTCAAGGTACTATCTATCAGTTTGACTGCACATCACAAATTTTCAAAATCTTAATTCCTGGGCCACATTCTAAGTCAACTGACTCAGAATCCCAAGGAGTAGAGCTCAGATATCAGCATTTTTTGAAAGCTCCCCCTACTGAAACCATTACTCTAACCTGAAAAGATTTCCCCAACTATGGACCATGTCCTGGCAAGGAAATGTGTATCTTCATTATTACTGTCACGGTTAATCCCATTCTGAAAAGGTGAGGGGCTATGGCATAATTCATTCTAAAAAAAAAGTGATTAACACAGTGCAGTTAAAGAACTTTCTTTACTCCGGGGATGCTGATTTTTCTTTTAGTTGATTTTTTTCTCATTTTTAAAATACATTTCAATACAAAATTTAAATATGAACCAATGATCATGTTGGAACATTTTAATATGTTTAGGCCAAAGGAAAAAGCCTGGAGAATAAAAAAAAATTATAAGAAATTGAGCTGTAAAACAAAAATTTGCCATTGTAGGGATTTTTTCCCCCATAGAAAAATTCTAATAGGTTTGAATAAGCAGTTCTTGCTCTAAGAGGTATTTATTTTAATCCTTTCAATCAAATTTTAAATTGTACAATCTTATATCATTTTTCAGAGATTCATTTAATAGCAATAATGATTTCAAAGAATGAAGAGAACTGTGTGATCACTCATCCTAGGACGGTGTCCTATCGGGCAGGTACTGGTGAAAAGGTCGCTGTGAGATGACTGTGGGGACACTGAGTTCTAAGTCTCCCTTCCTGAGGGCTTTCATTCTCCTTTGAGTTCTCCATTCTTTACCCTTACTGTTGCAAATTTATCCTGACATGGGAATACACCTGGCCCTTTTTGCCTCTGGATAGTTAGGAATTTTTTCTTAACTATATATGACAAGATATGTTTCCAAAAATTATTTACTAACAGAAATAAGGGGAAAATAAAATAGTAAAGTAAAGGAAAATTTATAATATTAACTTGGCGCTAATAGTGCAATTTAACTGGCATAAACTGACAACTCTAGAAATTATTATCTTGGTCACTTGATCTCAAAATGCTGTTTTTGATTAACTGACTTTTTCTGCTCTGTGTAAAGATAAGTAGTACCTTACTTCCAATTCCGCCCCCACCCCCAATTAAACTTTATTTCAAATATTGTATATCTCCTAGGGGAGTATTTTTAGACAATATTTAATCTCAACCCATATCAACAAATATAATATATATCTCTATCCAAGAGACGCACATATCATATATGCAACAAATACAAATCTCATGAGTCTCATTATGTGTGATGTATTATTTCCTCTTCTATTACATGTTTTCAAATGCTAATAGTAACCTAATAAGTTGATTTCACAACCTACTACTTGCTAGTATTAGTAGTTAGAAAACTAAGCAGAGTATGCAGATTTCTATCTCAGGCTTGTGCTCACATGTACAGGAAGCTCATTTCTAGATCATAGGCACAAACATGCTCCCTTCTCAGTTCCTCTACTCTGCTTCTGTGGAATCCCCAGGACCTTGCTGGCTGGTTCAGTCACTTCCCAATCAGTAAGGACAATGATATAACAGGGGTGTAAGAGTAGCCGAGTCACAATCAGGGTGTCAGCTGTTAGTATGCACAGAAGTTAATCCAAGTTCTAGCTGCTTGCAAGCAGAGAAAGCAGAGAGGAGGGAGCAAAATGTGCTGGTTGAAGGTATCGGCTGGGCCAGAGAAGAGCTGAAGCTCAAGTATCCAGAATAATGAAGACATCTTTTCTCTATTACTCAGTTCTTGTGCCAGGAAGAAGTAGCAAAACTGTGGGTAAAGAATGTATTTTGAGTGATACAACTGTTTTTTTTAATGATGAATGACTGAATTGTTAATTCAATACTCATGGTCCTAAGCCAATATTTTTGAAAAATTCATAATGATATATACAATTGTCCCCTCATTTTTTTATGGATAATTTGAAATCTGTGTTATTCTATTTAAATAAATGATGCAGAGACTTGAATGGGGGTGTTGCTTACAGGTAACATAACCAGGAACTCCTATAAGAACATTTATAAAGGGGAATTTAGATTCTTTAACTAGCACTGAAATTAATCCCAGTGACAGCTTATGAGGTAATCAGTTGGTTGTTTTCTCCATGAATTTCCTTTTGGGAAAAAAATCAGCTCTTTAATTTCCTTGGGGCTCTGGCTGTCCACAGGCATCTATCTGCTGCTCAACAGCACTGCACATACAAACTCTGAGGCTGCAGATCACTAGCTGTTCCTGGGGGAGATGCTGCTGTTTGTCAAATCTGACATTAGGATGAAGTTTGCAATCAAGGGGTTACAACCACATATCTTTAATCAAGATTTTCCCTGTGACTGAATGGAGAAAACACACCTTTCCCTGGCTTTACCGAGGGACTTCCTCACATGCATTAAGCAAAGAAACTTTAATTTTGATAATCTGGCTTTTATTTCTCTCTGCCTCCCCCACTCACCTCACTCCAACCCCTCTACCAGTCGGGGACCTGGCCTTTCCCTAGGATAATTAGCAACATCCAAGGTAACAGAAGAGAGTAGCCAGGACCTGACTAATAGTCTCATGGTCTGAAAGTGGCAGGCAAAGATAACATCTTCACCTAAGTTGTATTTCACTTCCTGAGCCCTAAAATGGAATGAACCCCTGGCTACGTTCCCATTTGACCAGACAGGAGGATAAGGGAAAAGACCGCAGAACTATCCTCAAGACATGAAGAAATGATTCATTACACTTACCTCACCTCTAGCCAGCCAGCTCCCAGCCGGACCCTGAACCTCTAACCCACGGTGTCCTGTGATTTTACCTTGTATAAACCTACAGGCCATTGGGAGCCAGGTTTATAGCATTGGCTCCTGTCTCCACATTGCCCAATTCCATATTAAACTATTTTTCTTTCTATATATTGTACAGATTCCTGCTTGTGTTTTTTTGGGTCAGTGTGAACAGGCAGACACAGTCATTAAAAACAATCGGGGTGAAGGTAACATGAACATGTCTTCATTCCTTCACTAAATCCAAATAAGCTTCACTAAAGCTTATTCTTATGCTTGTCTTATTATTTGTACCCCTGACACCTAAGATAGTACCTGGAGTTTAGAATGGGCTCAAAAACCCAATACATAAACAAATAATGGGAGGGGTACAAAGGATGTGAGCTTTGCTCCAGGGTGGAAGGTAGGAAAAGGTAGAGCGCAGGGTAAGAGAAGCAAAGAAGAGTTGTAGGCTTTCCCCAGAAATGAGAGATTACAGCCAGAGGAGTAAGCTTCCACCCAGCAGGGCTCCTGGCCACTTACTCCCTGAGAAGGAAGCTTATTTTTAGAACAGGGCTTCCCCATGTTGAAGGTGCATTTAAATCACCTAGAGATCTGACTAAAATGCAGATTCTGATTCAGGAAGTCTGGGGTAGAACCTATGAGTCTGTATTTTTAACAAAGCTCCCAGGAGTTACAAATACTGCTGGTCCCTAGTTTACAGGCAGCTCAGGCAGCAAGGCGGGCCTGGGCCCTGCGCTAAGACTCTGTGACTGTGTGGGCCCAGCAGGGCCCGGGGAAGAAACAGATAGCAAACCCAAACAAGGCAATCATTTAGAGGAGACTTCACCAGGATGTGAGAAGCATTGGAGGATGCAGCAAGAACAAAATGGAAGATCTTGTTGCTAGTGAAAAGGAGGATGACCTGTCACCATCCTCAGACCAAAGGGACAAAAGGACGAAAAGGTTACCAGAACCAGAGAACTTGAGGCTGGAACAAGCACAGAGGGACAGGGTGTTGGACAGAGCTTGTTCTTGGGTATCTGGAGTAAAGGAACACACACACCTCCTAGGAGAGGAGGGAAAAACAACGCAGTCTCACTCCCTTCCTGCCTTCCCATCCCCTCCTGTACACTCACCTTGGCCAATCCCATCCGGGACCTAGAGGGCACGGGGGCTTGTTGATGGGCCCATGAGAGTTGCTCGGAGCACAGACGGTGGAGTAGAATGGAGACTGGATTGAAGGACATAGGAAGGTATCCAACATAGGAACTTTGGACCAATCTGACAACTTACAATTTCCTGTAGTTAAAAGTAAATGGCCTTAAAACAGAAAGAGTCTGGACTTGTCTACAGAGGCTACAGAAAAAGACTGCAATGAGTCTGTGCTATTTCTGTAGGTAATCTTTAGGAAGAAAAGCGTCTCAAGGGACTTGGTAAATAGGGACAGCTTTAGGGATAAAAGAAAAACAAGCTGAATGCCTGAGGCAATATCATAAAAGAAGTGCTGGAAAGCCATGAAAGACCAACTGGGGAAGTTAAGAATAGAGTGGCCCCACAGGGTTCTCCTGGAGAAACAGGCCTGGCTGGTTGGGGCCGGGGGCAAGAAAGCCAGCCTTCCCTCTGCCTAAAACCTTCTCCTTTTTGGAATTTAGTGCAGTATCAAGAGTGGATTTCCAAGATTTGGGAATGAAAGCAGACCTAGCAGGGGAAATTAGAAATGTAAGCACCGTGAATAAAGTCAGCTCCTGAAAAAAATCCATCCAGAAGTTTGCTAGAGAAATAAGATTTTAATTATATATGTAGGTGTATACTTATACATGGATTCCTCAGTAGAGCCCCCATCAAAGCTCTTAGGAAAACATTAAGAAATGGAAAGAGTAAAATCCTCATATCAGACTTTTCGACATGTTAAACACCAGTGTCCTTTTCTCCAAAAAAGTGTCATCTCCCATCTCTGAGGGAAATGCCATGCTCCTCATCAGGAACAGTGGGGTCAGTGCTACACACAGAGGTCCTTCCCAGGCGTGGATGGCAGTCAAAATGTCTGAAACCTCGAGGAAGTGCCAACCCAATCTGGACCTTGGCTGATGAGTCAGATTTGGGTGTCCTTTGCCAGGATGACAGGAAATAATGCTACTGGTCATGTCCCCACTTCAGCCCCTCCAAGAGCCTTCCTTAAGTCCATATTCCAAGAGTTGGATATGATGTGGCCAGTTTACCACTTGCTCCAGGGAGCACTGTCAAGAGAAAAAGATTAAGGAAAAAAAAACCCAACAAACATTCTAAATGCTTGGCTCTAGTTCAAATGAGACAGGTAAGTTTTGAAAAGAGATAAACTGGCAGAAAAAAAATTGTTTTATTGTTTTTGTTGTTTTACTACCCCACTCCAAAATGTGAAGAAGGGAAAATTACCTGGAGAGAAAAAAGCATTATAAGCAATTTAAGGCCATGCACTCAGGGTCCCACCCTTCAAAGAAGGCCATGATGTAGCGGATAGGAGCTGAGTTTCTTACAAGTTCCCCAAGAAGTTTGGAAGGTTCCAGGAGGAGGCTTGCTACTTGCTTCTCTTCTTTAATCACTAAGGGAAGCTACTGCAGAGACATCCCATATCACAGGGGTGAGAAGAGGCAGTAGAGATGAGCGTAGCGGGTTAAGGAAGAGGTCAGGCATTCCCCGCATTGCCTAAGGGGTGCTGGCTTTAACTAAAAGAGAAAATAAAGAAGGCAAACTGGTTGATCTCAGTCTGACCAACACTCCAGGCTGGAAATAAGGTCCTGATGGCAGGGACCGCTCAATGAATAGTTCCTAATAGGAAGTCAAGTGGGAGCCATACCCATGCCCACAGATCCACATTTGCATTCCAGGAGCCCTGGATCTAATTCCATTGGGTCAGGAGGTCAGTTGAGGGCTCAGCGAAATCAGGGGAGGGGAGTCTGAGTCCAGAACATAGGTTCCCTAACTGCTGCTGTATAAGTTCTTGCTTAAAGCAGTAGTATGGAGTGTTGGGAGAGGGAGAAAAGGGAAAGAGCCTGCATATTCCTGATATTTAACCAGGAGCAATTTAGAAAGCACTAAATTGGATGAAGCTGACTGGCTGTGGCTGTGACTAGATTAAGTTCTTCTGCTGTCTGTCAAAAATGGAAGATTAGAGTTAGAATATAAATGTATTGCCAGAAATAATACAAATTATCTTCTGTGACTGTGAAATTCATGTGCACCACAAGACTGACTGATTTTTCCCAGGCTCCACTGCTTAGATATTATATGTGAATAGTCCGTTACACTCAAATCCTTTCCAGAAGCAGCAGTCCCATGGTCTGGCTTCTGAAGAGGAGAGAGAAGCTGATTCTGGCTGGACATCTGGCCTTGGCCTTGAACTTACCTGAAGTCAGATTTAGAACTGGGATGGCCTCATGGGTCCAGCCCATGCTCAAGGATTGGCAGCCTTGCCTGGAAGCAGCGGGGCCTATCCAGGTCCTTGGTCCTGCCTGAGAGGTGAAATGTTCAGGCAAGCCCTGCTTACACATGTGACAAGACAGTTGTCACTTGCAACCCCACTGCTCACAAGCACAATTTGACCCTTCTGCTCACCTCTCCATCCTAATATTGATCTTATTGATCCTCATATTTCCCCTAAGTTTTTTAAACTATTTCAGTTCATAGGGATCCCTTTTACATAAGCTATGGACTCAGGTTCCATGCCAGTGAAGCTTTGGGTTCTCTTCAATTTACTTTTATTAACAGGATGGTTGAATTTCTACCAGAGTTTGGTAGAAAGATACACATTGCGCAGAGTCATTTTGGAGCAATAAAGAATTATCACAGGCCTATGAACACCTTGGCAAATGGATTTCACCATTAACTAGTGCATCTTTTCCTGATAAGAAGGAAGATATTTAAATGCTGTATGAGACTAGGCAAATGTCCTGTGTTCTATAAGTCCTGATGAGCAACTAAAGGTGACGTTTGCCCTACAGCCAGGGCAGATGTTCATAAAATGGCTTTTAGGAGGTCATGGGATACCGGTACCCTGGGAGTTATATACCGAAACTTTAATTGTGGAATGCTGATAAAAACAACATGGAGACACATTTTATATAAACATAGTATTCTTACTCAGTTTATGAAAACCAAGCAGGAGAAAGGTAAAACCATCTTGTAATCTTGTTCTACCTAAGAAATGTGATAAAAGTATGCAATCCCTGAAAATGGCTATTTGCCAGCAATATTATGCAATTTCTATTGCATGAATTCCACAACTCTGATCAGAAGCCCAAAGAGGACAGCTCCGCCTAACTTTACAGAGCTTCAGTATCTGTCTTAATACTGCACTTCGGGGCAATTTACCGAAGAACATGATGCAGGATGGTTTTTATGTGCAGGACACAGTGCACCATTCAACAATACCTAGACCCAAGAGAAATTTGATTTTTATAATGATCTATGAAAAGGCCCAGGCCCTTATGTTTGCACAACTCTATGGCACAGACATTAGAGGAAAAACTTCTCTAATGCTCAGGCAGTGTTCTTTGAGGCCTGGTCTGGAGAATAAAGGAAATGAACATACCAGATATCAGCAGATTGCCGCAAATATTCTGACCTCTGCTTAAGCTGCAGAAGTAGGCCAGCACTCTGCTTACAGATGTGAAGTGGTGATTCTGTGAGATGAAGTGAGGGATACCCTGAAAAAATACGGCCTTCCAAACCCATTAGAATGACCTGTTGTGACAGTCCAATATCCCCTAGTATGAGAGAGTCTGTTATTCACAGTACCATTTAGCCAGGAACTAGATCTAGAAACTGTATCACATTCAAGGAAATCAGTTAAAAACATTTCCAGATAGTACAGCATTCATGAAGTTATTTAAAACAGAATTAAAGCCCTGGCTGCTTTTGGTTAGTGGGTTGAGCAGTGGCCTGTGCACTGAAAGGTCTGAATCCTGGTCAGGGCACATTCCTGGGCTGCTGGCCAGGTCCCCCATTGGGGGCATGCAAGAGGAAACCCATCAATGTTCCTCTCCTACCTCACTCTCTTTCTTCCTCCCATCCCCTCTCTCTGAAAAATAAACATTAAAAAAAAAAAACAGAATTAAAGAGAGAAATTGACTCTAGTCAATGTCCACTAATAATCAGTAATTACATGTGAAAATTCCTACTGTCCAACACTCAACAATTTTGTGAGAAGTACTATCTGTACTACCACAATTTATTTTTACAGTTAAAGAAACAAAGACTTAAAGAAGAGATAATCAATGGCCTGAGAACCCACAGCTGGTAAGAGGAAGACCTAGAATTCAAACTCACGCAGTAGAACCTCGGCCAAAACTCTGTATCTCAGATACTTTCCCCATAGGCTACTTACAGCATTACTTCTCATGCAGTGGTCATTGCTTATGAATGGACAATACAACCAGTTTTTGGAGAGCCTTCTACTCATTAATGAAAGAGCACACCATGGTGGAATCAAAGCACTTACACATTTTTAGGACCTTGGAATCTGCCCATAAAGTCTCCAAGACATTTCACAAGAAACCTGGAGCTCATTAAGGGTTTGTCAATCATAATATGGATTCCATCACAGTACTAATTTATTTTAAAACTAGAAATGTAATATGCAGAATTTATTTTAAAAATCCTAAAGAAAAGCTGGACATCTAACAACTGGTTTATGAGTGAGTTATACATATTTCCAGACTATACCAATCCTTAGACAATTCACAGAGAGCAATATTTCCTACCTTTGGAGTCAATCCTCTGAGAGTAATAGCAGTAAAAACAGCCAATGGTTTAGCCACTGCCTAAGGAAGCTACTCTTAAGCACAGCTTGGAATAATGTTGACAGAGGCTTGAGAAACACTTACATCCATTCCAAGAGTTTTTATCGTACACATCAGACTGGAACACCACTAAAGAGAATCATATCTTCAATATCTGTGGTTTCCTGAGTCTAGTGCTTCATCCTCTTTCAACCTCTCTCTACCTGCAGCACCCGACCCCTGGCCATGACCTTATCTGTTGTCATAGTTACACTTATGGGCTGAGGATTCACAAATCTTTGGCCTGATGGCTCTTGAGCTCTAACTCTTAGGATGTTAAATTGCCTTCAGTGTGTTCTCTTCACCTGAGGCTCATCATTTCCAAAGCTCAGCCCCCTCCTAATTGTAACCACTCCCTTTTCCAATGGTCAGGAGTAGTGTCAGTAAACACCCTGCAATTTTTACTCTTCCTGCTCCTTTGCCCTCCATATTGGGAAGGTCCACAAATCTGGGCAAGTCTACCTCAGACACATCTCTCAAATACATCTTTTCTGATTTTGTTGTAAGTCCAGTGTACAAATTTATGATATATCAAAGGCATTGTACCACCTAAATCGTCTCCCAATACCTTGTCTCCTCCCATTTGAAAACCCTTTATATACACTTGAAAGAACTATGTTGCTAAAACAAAATTTAATAACGATATTCTCTTGTGAATAATCAGTTGATGTGCCTTCCCTAATTGCTGGCAGGATATTCCAAACTTACAGCTTTATATAGAAATTCCTTTCTAACTCATCTCTATCCCCTACTCCAAAGTTTGTTCGTAATGATCTATGTCAAGGGGGACAAGATATTCCAATGGTTCAGAAAGAGGGCTTGTAACCCGATGGAGGTCGAGGATGATCTAAGAGACACAAGAACTCTTTTCTGAAATATTGTTACATATATTGGGTGCATAGGCTCAAGGCCATGGCCAGCTGTGTGTTTGTATTTGACTAACAATGAACCATGTTTAAGCCATAAATTTGGCCCTAACATGTATTTCGTAAGGCGGTATAATATTCGATAGTAAATTGTATCTGAGAGATACTGTGAACTCTGAAGTCAGTGCTGGTATAGTTGTTTTATTCATGAACTTCAAAATCAGTGTTCTGTTTTCATTTACTGTTGAAAATGGATAGAAAAATATACTAATGCAATAATCCAAGAGATATTAAAGAACTTCAGTGAATGCTTCTCGAGTCATTTATCAAAATATTTTGCTGCTCTAGTGGGTGTGGTTCAGTGGATTGAGCACCGGCCTGTGAACCAAAGGTCGCTTGTTCAATTCCCACTCAGGGCACATGCCTGGGTTGTGGGCCAGGTCCCCAGTAGGGACATGTGAGAGGCAACCACACATTGATGTTTCTCTCCTTCCTTCTTCCTCCCCTCTCCTGTCTAAAAATAAATAAAACTTTAAAAAAAACTTTGCAAGTGTTGTAAAAAATATTTATTCTCAAGCATAGCAATATTGTTTGTGATGACGGTTACAAACATTTTGCAAAGTCAACTACTGGATATTCTGATTAATTAATATTAAAGATTTTATTGATTGTACTTTTTAGTAATATCCATGTTTCCCTCATTTGGAAAGAAAAATTTTTATTCTTAATGTTTTTATATTTCTATGTTTAATACTTTCTCGATTATAACTGAAAATAAGCTAAAAATCATGTATTTTATTATATAATATAAATGCAAATCTTTAGTGTTTTTATTTTTTTTCCATTTAAACACATACTAGTAATGAATGTATCTGTTGGGTACATGTGACCTACATTTTCATTTTTTTTAATGCAACATCCACAAGGTTAAGTTGTACTGATGGGAACTGGACCACAGATAACCTATGTGTCCATTCTGAGACTGATTTCTCATGTCTCTAAAAGGAGATAAATAGGGAAACAGTAAAAAATGGCAGGCTAGGTAAACACAGCTTGCCTTCTCACACAACCATATCAAAATTACAACTAAACTACATTCAGAACTGCCAGAAATAGAGCTGAATGGAAGTCCTGCAGCTATGAAATGAAAGAAGAAATCACATTGAGACGGTTAGGAGGGGGCACAGACACAAAACAGGCTGGTCTCACACCCACATGTGGCAGATAAAAATCAGGAGGAATATCTCAAAAGCGAAGGGTCCAAGCTCCACACCAGGACCCAAAGCCCAGGGTTCCAGTGCCAGGAAGATAAGTCTCCATAACTTCTGGCTGTAAAAAACCAGCTGAGATTGAGGCTGTGGAAGACAGAAACTACTGGAGTCCCAGACAGTTCCTTTTAAAGGGCTCACACAAGGACTTACTCAAAATCACTCCCTCTCATGTACAGCACCAGGGCGGCAGCCTGAAAAGCAGCAGAGACAAACAGGGAGGAACTGAAGTATCTGGCATTAGGGTGAGAGCAGGGTGGCATCTTCCTCCCAGATGGAAGTGCTGGCAGAGGCCACTGTCCCTTTTCTGAGCCCTCCCTCCACAGAGCTGGCAGGTGGGCCCCATATCTGAGACTCCATCAAACTGGCTCACACTGTTTGCCCTACCCTGGTGATTTCTTGAGGTTCTACCCCACCCAACTTTAAGGCCCACCCAAGCTGTTTCCAGTGTCTTTTCCACATGAATGGCTTGTCTTGGCCCATGCTTCAGATTTTCCTAAATCTTCTCAAACAACCAGCATCTAGCCTTAGCACTCCCCATACACCTTGTTAAATGGCCCCAGGCCTGGCACTAACAGCAGCCAGCCGTAAGTTACAGCTCTGCCTCCCCTGGGTACCTTTGAGTCAGCATAAGTAGCAGTCATCTTCAGATCACTTTGAAGCCTATGCCAGGTAGCTCCAGATAGAACACAGGCAGAAGCTGACACTGGCCTGTACCTCTTGGGACTCCCCAGAGTCCAAGCTCCCAGTTGACAGCTACAGACCATGTCAGAGCACCACCACCCAACCACCTTTACAAGTCACACACTCAAGAGGCAGACTCAGAGGGCACCAGAGCCCTACTGAAATAAGTCCTGCTCTGTGGAGTGGGCCGCTGCACAGCTGATCCTCCACAGTGATCAGAGCTTGGTGATCAGTGGTCACAGGCAGTCCTTGAAGATGACAGGCCCAGGTAAATCCACCCTATTGACCTTGTAGCAATCAAGGCTGAACTACAAGAGGAGGATATTTACAACCCACACAATGGGCATACCTTGGGTGCCCAGCTTAGGTAATAAGGGAGACTGTGCTATTTGACCCTATAGGACACCTACTACATTAGGCCAATCTGTCAAGCCAGGGAGTCATAGCAGCTCTACCTACTACATAGAAACAAACATGGGGAGGCTGCCAAAAAGAGGAGACAAAGAAACACGCCAAAAATAAAGAACAGAACAAAACACCAGAAAAAGAACTAAACAAAATGAAGACAAGCAACCTACTAGATTCAGAGTTCAAAACACTGGTTAAAAGGAGGCTCAATAGGGGAAGAGCAGATGAACTGAGAGAAAATTTCAACAGCTTAAAAAAGATCTAAAAACCACAAAAACAACCAGTCAGAAGTGAAGGATACACCAACTGATAAAGAACAACTTATAGAAACTCAACAGTAGAGTTGATAAAGCTGGGAATCAAATCAGTGGTTTGTAATATAAGGAAGCAAAAACCATGCAATAGGAACAGCAAAAAAAAAAAAAAAAAAAAAAAACACCAAAAAAATGAGGAAGTCCTGGAAGCACAGAGTCCTAAACAAGGTGAACCCAAAGAGGCCCACACCAAGACACATTATAATTAAAATGTCAAAGGTTAAAGACAAAGAGAATGTTTTTTTAAGATGGTTAAACTCTTTTAAATATATTTTATTGATTATGCTATTACAATTGTCCTGTTCCCCCCCTCCTTCCCCTCCACCCTGTACACCCTCTCCCACCCACAATCCCCCCTTTAGTTCACGTCCACGTGTGGTAAGCTCTTTAGCTTCTACATTTCCCATACTATTCTTGCCCTCCCCCTGTCTATTTTCTACCTACCATCTATGCTACTTATTTTCTGTACCTTTTCCCCCTCTCTCCTCCTTCCACTCCCATTGCTAACCCTCCATGTCATCTCCATTTCTGTGGTTCTGTTCCTGTTCTAGTTGTTTTCTTAGTTTGTTTTTGTTTTAGGTGTGATTGTTAATAATTGTGAGTTTGCTGTCATTTTACTATACATGTTTTTTACCTTCTTTTTCTTAGATAAGTCCCTTTAACATTTCATAAAATAAGGGCTCAGTGATGGTGAACTCCTTTAACTTGACCTTATCTGAGAAGCACTTTAGGTGCCCTTCCATTCTAAATGAAAGCTTTGCTGGATAGAGCCATCTTGGATGTAAGTCCTTGCCTTTCATGACTTGGAATACTTCTTTCCAGCCCCTTCTGGCCTGCAAGGTCTCTTTTGAGAAATCAGCTGACAATCTGATAGGTACTCCTTTGTAGGTGGCTGTCTCCTTATCTCTTGCTGCTTCTAGGATTCCCTCCTTCATTTTTATCTTGGCAAATATAATTATGATGTGCCTTGGTGTGTTCCTCCTCAGGTCCAACTTCTTTGGGACTCTCTGAGCTTCCCGGACTTCCTGGAAGTCTATTTCTTTTGCCAGACTGGGGAAGTTCTCCTTTATTATTTGTTCATATAAGTTTTCCATGTGTTGCTCTTCTTCTCCCCCTTCTGGTACCCCTATAATTGGGATGCTGGAACGTTTAAAGATGTCCTAGAGGTTCCTTAGCCACTCCACACTTTTTTTGAATTCTTGTTTCTTTCTTCTTTTCTGTTTGGTTGTTTCTTTCTTCCTTCTGGTCCACTCCATTGATTTGAGTCCCCATTTTCTTTCCATCATTATTGGTTCCCTGTGCATTTTTCTTTATTTCACTTAGTGTAGCCTTCATTTTTTCATCTAATTTGTGACCAAATTCGACCAATTCCATGAGCATCTTGATCACCAGTGCTTTGAACTGTGCATCTAATAGGTTGGCTGTCTCTTCATCACTTAGTTGTATTTGCTGTGGAGCTTTGATCTTGTTGGGAACTGCCTGCCATGGTTAAGGCTGAGTGAGCGACCTCTGGACTGCAAGTCACTAAGGAGAGAAAGCTTGTCTCTGGCAGCAACACTGCTTCTGCTTCATCCCCTGCCTCCAATGCCTGGTCTGTTAGTCAAAGACGGGTAAGACCCCTGGCGGGGGGCGGGGGGGGGGGCAACCTAAGCCAGACATAATCACTTGGGAGGCCATCAAGGAAGGACTCAGGGGGGCTGCAGCAAAGAGGGAATGATGGACCCTCGCCCCCCAGCTATTCTGACATAGCCCGAGTCCCCATTTCCATCTGGGAGAAGGGCTTCCTGGCTCTAATCCACTTAAGCCTAAAACTCATGATGGGGGAGGTGGTGCAGTCCCTTGACACCTAGAGTGGGATTGGGGTGATTGGGTATAAGAAAGAATTCCTCAAATCCTGTGAAGCCTGCTTTGCTAAGAGTACTTTCATTCAGATGATAAGGGTCTGAGCAGGAAATGAGTATGTCTCCCAAAGTTTTTGCAACCCCCTTACCTGACACTGACTCAGACTAAGCCTTCAGATTTCCTTGAAATGTTATCTACTGTTTGATCCTTGCTGACTGACAGTGATTGATGAGCTTTACCTGTATTCCTGTGTATTACAACCCAATAAAAGAAGTTGAGGAAGGGGCTCTTGGCCTTTCTCCTCTGTGAGATTGACCACCTTTCATTCCCAAGCAGATCATGTCTTGGTAATTTCACTTTCATCCATGGCAGATGGGGCAACTCTGTGGGAAAAGTTGCCCCCACATGATCTGTTCTTCTGTTTGGGCCATTTTTGGGGTCTTCTCGCACCAGTTACATAATGATGTGCAGAGCCTTAGGTGTTCACCAGGATGGGGAAAGCCAGTCGCTGGATTGTGATACTGTATGCGGGGGCAAAGTCATAGAGGGAACAATGGTACTTGCTCCACTCTGTCAGATCTCAGTCCCTTCCACCGCTTCCCCCCAAGCAAACTGGGTTCTTCTTGTGCTGATTTGCATGTGGGTAGGCTTGTGTATGTTCTGGGACCCCGTGAGTCTCTCCAACAAACTCTCCTGTGAGGCTGGGAGTCTCTCCCTGCACCTCAACCCCACAAGTGTTTCAATTGGTGTTTTGAGGCTTTATTTCCTCATGCTTGGACCCTGGGTTGTGCCCCATTTTTGCCTGGTTTATCTGCATGCAAATGTGGGACTGCCTGGTAAGCCAGCCGCCTTGTGCACAGTGCTTTGCTTCACAATTGCCACCTCGATGGGTGTGCTCATTGCCACCCCATGCCCAGGGTCCTCCCGCCACCATCTTGCACACCCGGGGTGGCTTGCATGCCTGGTACCACCAGTTTTTGTTTCTCAATCCCTCTCTGCCCAGCAGCCCAACTCCACCCTTCCTACTGGATGTGTCTATCTTAACTTCTTGGTTGTCCGACTTCCATACAGTTCAATTTTCTGTCAGTTTTGGTTGTTATTTTGTTTCTAAATTGTGGTTGTCTTTATTTTGGTTGTGCGAGGAGGCACATTGTGCCTGCCTATGCCTCCATCTTGGCCAGAAGTCTGTCAAGACAATGAGAATTTTAAAAGCAGCAAGAGAAGAGCAGATAGTTACCTAAAAGGGAGTTCCTGCAAGACTGTCAGCTGATTTCTCAAAAGAAACCTTGTAGGCTAAAAGGGAATGGCAAGAAATACTCAAAATGATGAAAAGCAATTTTCTACAAACACTTTAACCAGCAAACCTATCATGTGAAATTGAAGGACAAAAGGCTTCTCAAACAAGAAAAAGCTAAAGAAGTTCACTACCACCAAACCAGTTTTATGTGATATGTTGAAGGGTCTCCTTCAATAAAAAGATAAAAAATATGAACAATAAAATGTCAATAAATATATATCTAACAACAATTAAAAAACAAAAATAAAAAACAAAATAAACGAACAAGCAGAACAGAAACAGAATCATAGACGCAGAGAATGTTTTGATGGTTGCCAGATTGGGGAGGGATTAGGGGGATGGGTAGAAAAAGTAAAGGGATTAAGAAGTACAAATTGGCTTTTACAGAATAGTCATGGGGATGTAAAGGACAGCATAGAGAATATAGTAGCCAAACAATATATATATGAATATATATGCACTGCAATGGATATGGACAACAGGGTGGGAACTGCCTGAGTGGGGAAGGGGGCATCTGGGTAGTGGGGAGTAAAGGGGGGAAATTGGGGCAACTGTAATAGCATAAAGAATATAATATAATTTAAATATTAAAAAATGGGATACCTTAAGGTTATCATCAGAATTTATTAATGAATGTGTTAGCTATTACAATCCTCACCATTGTGTATATATAAACTATTATTTAATGTGGAGGAAATTTTCAAAGAAGAAACACTTTGTTCAATATGTTATTTTACTTAATTGGTGCTATCGTCAAGGCTTGTATTCTGTGGTCTCTAGCGGTCCTTGAAGTAACAGTTTAAAAAGAAAATTGAAATAGGATTGTAGCACTTAAAAACTATCCTGTTGAGACTCTGATAATACCCACTTTTTTATACCACTCACTTAGAAAGTCACTGAACACAGAGCTTCCATATGATATACCTTATACTTTTATTTTACTGTGTTATATCTCCAAAGAAACCTGAGCATAGAAATTTTATCTCATACTTCTTAACATCTCAATACTACAGAGCCCAACACTAGATTCTTGGTAGAGTATCAGTAAATATTGAGGTTGGAGTAAGTTATCACACTTAAGATTGCTAACCCCCATGGTAAATGCCAAAAAAAAAAAAAAATTTCAAGAATTTCTGATGTTGGTGAACAATGATTTTTTTCAAGGGAATAATGATTATACTTCATAAAAGAAATAAAAATTTTTACAATTTCATTTATCATGCTATACAAAGGAAAATGCAAATTATAACAAGTCCATGGGCACAGAAGTTAATATTAGGCTTTGAGCAATTAAGTATTTAACTATAATGTTGACAAACATAGTTTATAACACGGAAGCCTTATTTCTCCAGGTAACCTACACTATTTGATACAAATAAATATGCACAGCACTTTTAAAATGTCAGCTAATACATGACTGCCAGTGAACATGTCTTCAAGTCTGGCCCCTTTTGTAGACCTCCTCACAGGACCCCTTGGGAAAATGCTCTTCCTCTACAATAGTCTATCAGTGTTTCTTTGGACAGTCAAGTTTTGAGGTTTCAAAAAACCACATCCATAAGTTATTCTGAGGTTCTTCAGGAAGATATACACTTACTGAGTACCTATTGATGCAGCCAACGACAATTAGCAGTTACTATGTGCCAGGTACCATTCTAAGTACTTCACATGTACAGACTGGCTCAATCCTCACAATAACCCCAACAGATAGGTACTACCACCTCCATTTTATAGATGTGACAATTGAGGTTTGGAGAGAAAAATTCACACATCCATGATTATACCATTACTAAGGGCTACAGCCTGAGTTTGCACACAGTCTGTCCATTCTCAGAGCCTTTGCTCTCAACCACCATGCCAAGCTCCTCAGATAAAGTACAATTCGGTAAGTGCTCAGAGTCTCAGACGATGCTTTGGGAACTCAAGGGAAGAAGAAAGTACTCCCTATTAAAGTTCAGGGAAGACCTCGAGGAGAAGGATATACAGGATTGTGACTAGTGGAAATGAGATAGGCATGAGTACTTACGAGTCTGGTAAACTTATTTTGAATAATCTGAAAATTAAAAAATTTCCATTGCAGGATTAATGGACTGAAATTAACAAGACAAACAATAGGAACAAGGGTGAAGTTCAGAAACTTCAGCTGCACATATTTAGGATAATTGCTTCCTGGCATCAGTACATTTTGTGTGAAAAAGATGAAAAGATTTTGGTTAAATGGAAGGTCATTACCAGCCAACATTACATGGATGCCACGAAAACTACCAGTAACTGGATTCTAAGTGTCATAGAAGTGTATCATTCAGGAAGGGGAGATAATTACCTCGAATGCAGCAGAACTGGAATTCAGCTGTGGGCATCACATTAAGAAAGAATGCTGAAACCAGGACTGAATTCAGAGCAGGATGGATGAAGAGAGACCATCAAAAAGCCATGCCACATGTGAAATGTTGAGAGCACTGGAGAAATTTAGGAGGTTTTGAGGAAGTAACACCACTGTCTTCAAATATTCAAGAACTATCTTGGGAAAAACAATCTGTGTAGACTCACTCACAATATAAAATTAGAATCAATGGGAGAATAATAGAACCAATGAATCCATTAATATTAATAGCTAGCTCTATATTAGCTATGTGGGAGGAGGAATGTTACTGAGGTACAAGAAGTAATCTGTATTCAGTGGGGCCAACATGCTAGCTATAGAGACAAGATAATACTTTTTCAGAGAACACGAACCTTGCTGAGTATGGGAGTGCATAAATATTACAGGAAAGATATTGATAACCTGGTCTTTACAAATTTGGAGAAGTCCATTTGAGGGAAGTGTTGAAATAGTGCTTTAAGGAAAAAAGGGGTGTGGAATTTGAATAGATGAATCAGTTTACAAATCCAAAATTGTCAAGTCACCACCCTAAAGCCCAATCTTCAGTAAACAAAAAGTGCAAAAAGATTACTGAGAATGCTCAGTGAATCCCCTAGGGTTTAAAAACACAGAAAATTCTCTAAGAAGTAAAGTGATTCCTTTCCCTTCTTTTCTCACAGTAGTACCCTCCCCCTCCCCTCCCCTCCCCCTCCCCCACCCCAGTCCAACACAAAACCATAGCGACAAGATTACATATTACTAGGGAAGAGGAATAGATGCTATTGGAAAAGGAAGTAAAGCTGGGCTGAGAATACGGAAGGGGGGGGCCCTTTAATGAGGAGAAACAGCCTCCCTGATCTGTTCTACAAGTGAGTCCTGCAGTTACTTCCACCAAAACCTCAGAGTTTTCCTACAATCTCCAGATTGAAAAACACACGCAGATAAAAAATGTTGCCCTTCACTCAGCACCATGTGGGAGAAAATGCCTGGGTCTCAGCATCAAACTTTCACATTCTTGCCCTGTCACTTATCAGCTTTATAAACTTCATCAACACACATAACCTCTTTGAGCCTCAGTTTCCTTATCTCTAAACTACAGACAACCAGTTCTCCGTGGAGTTCTTGTGGAAATTAATGAAACAGTATTTCTAACATGCCTGCACACATTCTGTGGTTCCACCGCTACCATTATCTGCAACCTAGAGATTTCTAGAGAGCTGTTTAGGCAGCCCGGATACCTTTGTTCTTCAGAAGTTACACTGCTTCTTGAAAAAGTTCAAGATGAGTTTATGTAATATCTCGGATTTCTTCAACTTCATAGATCAGAAAGCAATTTCATAGATTAGATCAATTTCATAGGTTAGATTGAAGGGCTTGCAACCTTTTACTGTAAGGGATTGCCATAAATGTATCTTTCTGCCAAAAGAGATTATGCTTAGGGTGTTTGGTTTTGTAAGGAAGAGGAGGTGCAGGGACCGTGAGGGGGAGGGAATGAGAGGAGGAAGCAGAGGGGCTGCCAGTTCTAGGGACAGATTAAGTGATAAACCCTGTAGTGTTCTAACGAAAATATACCAGAAGATTCATACCTACTAAATAATGTGAGGTTAGCAAAGAATGAAATGAAAGACAATTAAAATTTAATATGCTGTTATTTAAAAACAGTCTTTTGAAGTGAACTTTTTGCCTCCACTGTATTGATATTTCTAACAGGCACCCTGTCTTGAGGATCCCTGCAGTCCCCGTAGACGTCCCACACCACCTGTTCAGGTCTTCCCAGAACGCCTGCCTTCAGCAAGCAGGACTGTGTCGTGGGTACTGCCTCCACTTCTGCAGCTTCCATACACTTTTGAAGTTTACGAAAGCACTATTTGGAATAAGCTCCACAAAGCATGGAACAAGAAAAGCTGGGTGAAGTATCTCTGATCCTATGTTCCAATGTATACTTACCCCAAGTTTCAGGTAGCTAAGTATTTAAGTAGCCAAAATAATGTGACTTTTGTGAAGCACCAGGTTGGTTTCTTGGAAAGTCTAAACTAGGTTGGCCTGCAGTTAAGCAGAAAATATAATTTACGTAGCTGGCACTGATTTTACTAAGTATATTCTTAAGAGAAAGGAAAAAGTTTAAATCTTCATGTTCGTTTTAATTAAACACATCTAACAACAGAGAATTACTTCATATTGTCATTGCTCACAGAGACAAGCCGTTTTACTCTGCTCACTTGGTAGTGGTATCTGAGCTTTGTAAAGGTATCATTTATTCATCACTAAAGTCACCTAGCAATGAATGGCCATCTAATCAGCACTTACATTGCCCAAACACCACTCTCAATAGTTTTCTTTCTCCCGTAAATAAGGCACAGGCTTCTCTATCACTGAGAAACAATTCCCCTTTCTCAATCCTTCCTTCCTTGTGTTTACACAAGCCTTCCAGGGTAGCTGTTCTGGTGCAATCTTCTCTCAGTGCATGGTCTTATCACCAGGTCACATGGCACCTTCAGAGAGGGCTGCCGGGCTGGTTTACTGTCTCCCAAGGCAGTGCAGAACTGCTTCCCGGCATGTTTACTACAATAATACAGCACATGTTGACTGGACTGCTTTCACCCTCTGCTTTTGGAAAATTTCCAGGCAGGATCTGTGTTTACATGATACAAGACTGATTCAAAACACCATTTTCTGGGGTTTTAAACAGGCTAAACAGGCTTTGAGACACATTCCTGCACTCAGCTCAGGGGGGTCAGCAGGAGGCCTTCCAGTGAATCTGTTATTTCGCTTTGTCCTTCTATTTATTGCAGAAGGGCTCTGATTTCCTTTTAGATCATCTCATAAGCCATTCTGTTATTTTTTCCTGAAATTTTTGCCAGGACCTTGGCTAAGAAGAGGCCCTTGCGTGATTATGTCTGTTGTCTTCAGAATTCCTTATCTGCAAAGATTCTTTCTTAGGTAAATTAAACTGTGTTCTTTTTTCCATCTGATTTTTTTCTTCAGCTTTAGAATCAAGAAATCTTTTCTTTACAGTTTCAAATGTAAACACGAATCTTATCTTCTTAAACTTGCCTTCGATTAGCACGGTTTCTACTCAGTCCTTGGTTACAGTTCAGCATGAGCCTTACAAAATTTGCAAAGGGGCAGGATGGTGATTACACGCAGAACTACAGAGGCCATCAAAATGAAACTGTAGAATTTAAAACTTAGAAACATTTTCTAAATATAATACAAATTCCTTATTACTTACAAGATTTAAAGTTAAGGAAACTGTCCCTATTTAGAAATTTGGTGATACTCATCAAAGCACATTAATGTTAAATTATTTTCACAGATGAACACATTTGGTCCATGATACTGCCACATCCCGGACACCATGCTGAATAGCTACATCCTATCGTGGACCTTGATTTTGCTTACCACCTTCTGGAATCTGAGGTAAAAGTTTAAAAAAAAAAAACCTCTTACAAAAATGCAATATTTCATCTAAGACGGTGTTCTTACCACACACTAATTTAAAAAGAAGCTTTTGGGGCCAAAGGAGACATCACCTTTGAAGACACTATGCACACAATTGTAAAATATAAAGATGATGCTACGTAACTAAGAGGAAGCCAGAATGGTCTAAAGCAAATGATTCTAATTTAATTTAAGGGAAATGAAATTCCAATAAACAACCCAAACCACCCTTCCTCACATTTCTACTTCCCTCCAAAAGACAACACATAGGACTGGAACAAAAGTTAAAAGAAAATAAAGACCAATGAGTTATTGACAGGGTGGCTATATGGGCAACAGTATTCTGAACATTATACATGAAAGGTTCATCGTTATTATGGAAACCACTCTGGGAAAAGCAGGCCATTTGTGTTATTTGAAGTGGACCCTTGGCTTGCTCTTAAACAGACTAATCATGGCTTTGGGAATACACTGTAACTTAAGCACCAGTTTCTGAAAAGAAGGTACATAGGGAAGAGTAGGCAGAGGCCAGGAAAAGAGTAGAAGAAACCGTCAGATGCAGGTCACTCAAATCCCAGGCAGGACATTTTTCTGCAGGGCAGGCACATCCGAGAACTTCCTCTCTACTCACCTGTTTTCTCTAGTAGGACCAGGGCAGCAGACACTTGAGGTTGGTGCCCTCTTCCCAGCACTGAAAACAAGAGGAAGAGCTTGGTGGCCTGAGCAGAGAAATACATTAATTCCATTAAAGAGTGGGTGATCTTGCTTGGTTAATGCTGGCAAGGGAGTCCCCTCAGCAGGCATTGCCAAAATTAGACACTTACGTGGAAAGACTGGATTAGATCCTTGAAAAACTCCCGCTCAAAAACAAGAATCGGAATCAAAAGACTTCTAAGGTATACTATTTTATGTCTCTGTTAAGATCCTATTTTAAATAGTCTTCCCAAATTAGTAACGGGATTTATCTACTTTCTTGCCATCTCTGATCTTGAGAAATTTACAATCTCACAGTAACAAAACTCTTCTTTAAAAGGCTAAAAAATTACAATTGATTATCACTTACCAATATGTACCTATAACCTGCTGATCAAACTGTGCATTCACTTAAAAACCGATTTTTTAAAAAATCTGTAGCAACAATGTCCTCTTTTCTTTTTGTCTTTTAAGTAAAAGAAAGAACCAGACTGCAAAAAGAAGTCTGTAACCCAAATTGTTGATTTAGGAAGCTCTCCTAACCTTACCTCTTGGCAGATTAAAAGTCTTCAGAGATGATCTTCTTAAGGGAGGGGCACAAAACATCCCTGAGCCTAGGTGTCCTCAGGGCCCAGAGGTGGGGAGGCCATCCTCTGGCCACATTCACCACCCCACCCCACAGACTGCTGCCACCGCCTGCAGGGGAGGACAGCACCGCGGCCTCCAGCCTGCAGGGCCAGTGAGTTCCTTGCCACAGTGGAGAACTAATTCCCATCGCACAGTAGCTATTGTAAAGAGGTGGGGCCTGCAGGACAAATGTGGCCTCTGGGCCTTCCTGTTTGTGTCCTAGCTCAAACTTTCATCCATTTCCTAAGGAAGACTACAAAGTGTAATAAGCCTGAGAAGGCTGAGATTTATGATAACGTGTGCAGGGGCAATCTTTAGAAACAGTTTTTTCCTTTCCTTCTTTTCTCCACAAGCAGATATGAGGCTTTGAAAGTACTTTAAAAGTGGAAAGCAAAAACTATCTGTTGTGGTTTGGTAAAGATATTCTACTCCTGAAAGATTTTTAACATGAAATGTAGAAAAGAAAAATTTTGTTGATGATTAATCTAATATATGTTACATAACAATGCAAAACTAATAAGCAACTTTTGGTCAGAGGCAAGGGTTTGATTAGAAAAATCCTTGCCATGTTCTAGCTCTAATTAAAGAAATTCACCCACTCTCTCAGGGCCTCAGTTTCTTTGTCTGAAATAAGAAACCAATAACATGTAACTTACACTTGTGTTGTGAGACCTGCATAAAATGACTGTAAAAAACCCTATACTTTGCCTTATATAAGTCAGAACATGCTATCATTACACTGAACTACCTAATTTCCACACGCTATTACATAATATCAGGACCTCGTAGCTAGATAAAATGTACACATACATCTCCTTTCTTCTCTGCAAAGTATGTATGCATTTGTTGGCTTGTTCATTATCTGACTTCTCCATTGGCACCACAGTTGTAGGAGGGCCAGAGTCCTCACTAGTAATGCTGATTTAACAACTCCCAGTACCAAGAACAGCTCTTGGCATGTATTACCACGGAATATGCAATAAATTCAGTTAAATAAATGAACAGATAAATGCACAATTTCAGACAAATCAAACGCAGTGTTCTATGTATAGCAAGAGTGCAATAAATACCTATTAAATTATTAAATGAGCAACAACATTTTCTGTAGAGAAACATTCCATGAAAATGCAACAGAATTTTAAGAAAGTCCAACAAACATTTGAGATAAATATGACTGTATGTTTTGTTAATCCCTGTTCAAATATTAAGATGGTTAATGTACAATCTTATTACATCATGAATATGAGATACAATATTCAATATGAATTAATTCACTAAAAAGGAATTTTAGGTTCATTCAGAATGTACCTCAAATCATTCCTCGGGCCTGTGTCTGTTAAAAATGGAAACACTCCGCTGACGCCCCGCAGGTCCTGACTTGGTGGCAGCGGGATCTGATAAGGACTCATTGATTTCCTTAAAAGCATTACCAGCCACGAAGGATAAACATGCATGGTCCCTTGTGGTTCCACCACAGGACTGCTCATGTTTACTGTCACTAACCTGCCAGGAGACAGGGCAGTCTCGGGGATCAGCAACAACAGATTACGTTTGGAGCCTTTGCATTACTGTCTGAGCCCAGTTGAGGCCACTTCAGTCCACTACGAGACTAAATCAATTCTTTGATAGCTGCTCATTAATCTATCATGTCTACAAAAGATACGGACTTTAGTGGATATTTGTCAACTTCACCAAATTACCAAAAGAAGGATCCTGAATTTTAAACATCATGGGAAACACAATTCCCTTTTACCTCTAAGGACTTCTCTTGCTTCGCCCAGGAAACAGGAACTTCCATGTCTCTCTCTTCCTTTCCTCTCTGCCCTCTCTCGGCTCCCACTTTACAGATAGAACAAGAGCTCTCTTGCTACAGATCTTTTCACAAGTATTAAAAATGGAGAAAAAAAAGATTTGAAGGTACTTACTCTGAATTAAGTCATTTTAGTTCCGAAATATGAGGAAGCACTTCATAATCATAAAATCTGAAAGTTCTATAGCTTTTGGCTGATGAAAAAGAGTCTCTGAAGAAGAGAGTGATGGCCAAATAAAAATAATTTACTGCTATTAGCAAGTTATCTGTCCTCTCTGTTTTTCCAAGAGACACCGTAAAGAAGTCTTTCACCACATCCCTTCTCCTCCTCCCCCCTCAAGCAGTTTCTCTACTGCTAGAGGCATTTTTAACTAAGTAATTAGAGATTCTAAAGAAGTTTTGAAGTAGATTCTTGACAGCTTTTGGCAGCAAGGCTTTCTCACCTTACAGTAGCCTCTGGCCTAACAAATACAATCTACATGGATCTCGTGAGTTCAACTAGGAGAGATCAGATGTGGCTTAAATGCCTCCCGGAACATGCACATTTGACCCTGGGGAAGGAGGATGAATTGTGGAAACTGTCATCCAATAGTCCAGCCTCTTCTTCATCTAATGTCAGAACTCTTGTAAGCACTCACCCAGAAGCTTTGACATCCTCTCCTGGGGACTGTGAGGAACCTGCGAGCCAGATCCTGGATTAATGGCTTTACAGCCCTGGCTACTGACAGACTTAATCAAGATATCATTGTGTTACTTGGTTAGCAAATACAAAGATAACTTCGAGCTACTGACTACGGGGTCTTCTTGTGCTATTTCTATACTTATTTGGGATCATATATCTGATTTAAAAAAACATTTATCTAATACTGCAGAATATATAACAATCAATCTTGCAAGAGAAGACAATGTACAGGCAAGACTAAGAGGAGCAAATACATTATCCCAAAGTCTGCCATCACCGGGTGTTACACTGCACAAAAGAACAACATGAATTTCTCCTTTCTGCCAGCTATTATTTTATGGAAGGACAGGTAATTTCCTGTCAGCTGACTCTAGTAACTATGCTTAGTTGGGAATAAAATGAAAGATTTATCTTATTGACAAGGAAGTATCGTCATAGCAAGTTAATTTCAAAAGTTTAGGGCTATTTCTTGTCCAAAAGGAGAAATAAAGGAGATAACAGTTCTTCCTCCGTTTCTCCTCTTCAACTTTCTGTGGGCGGGACTCTTCTAGAGGCTTTGAATTGACGACACAGATGTGTAAGTACAGGGTTCCTATTCTCAATTCATGAACCAGTAAGGCAGCTACAGAAATCACTATAGTACAGTGGTACCACGGGGTAGTAAACGGGGAAGTACAGCCTACTATCAAGAGTACAGGGCTTGAAGTGAGGACATCGGTTCAAATTCTGGTTTTGCCACACCCATGCTGTGTGATCTTGGACAAATTTCTCAAAATCTTGCTTTCCTTATGGGTAAAACAGAGAATACACTAGACCTGCCTCACAGGAACAGGTGAAAATTAAAAGAATTTAAGAATGCAAATCCTTAAGGGAGTGCCTGGCTTTTGGAAGTCCTTAATAAACAGCGCTGATACAAAATAAAAATATTAAAAGAAATACCTAAGTTGCTATGGACATTAAAAGGAGAAAAAAAAATTTTATCCATAACTAAACTAAGAGAGAATTTTCCAGCCAGGAAACTGCTCTCTTAGAATAGCTGGATATTGAGGTTATTTTTGACTTATCTCCCTTAAGTTTGGAAGGTAATTGGAAAAAAGGTACCAGAAAAGAAGAGGGGCCACAGCCACCCCTAATTTCCCAGTTGCCATACCCACTACTTTTCTGAGATGCCCAACATGGGCCTGTGTCTGATCTCAGCCTGTGCTAACCCAAAGCACAGCAAATGGCCTTGGAGTCTCTTCTCCCCCTCCTGCAAAACTCCTTCTCTCCCAACACCAGAGATAGTCTCAAAGGCTACCTTAGTATTTAGGAGAAAACAACCAGAATATTCATGAAAATGAAAAATTTCATTTCTGGCCATGGTGGGTGGATTAAGTGGGACTGGATTAGTGTTTCCCCAGCAAATAACTGGAAAACTGGATAAAATATGTGAGAAACCGTTCATAGATATTAGATTAACGGGAGCACATAAAAGTGACCCCTGAGAAAAGGGGAACAGCTGCAGTGAGTTCTGCAGTTTCCCACCTTGCGGCCTGGATGCGCACATCAGACTGACAGTGTGGTGAGAGGACACCCAAGAACACTGGGGTCTCGCGGAGTTGAGGGGACACAGAACAGAGCTCACGGAGGCTAAGGCACATGGAACTTGCTAGGAAAAGTTACCTTACAGGAAGGATCTATGCAGAGGAGAGCTCGTTAAATCAACATAGGAATTTCCTTGAGTTTGTTGCTGCATGTTAAGTCATACATGCATAAGTTCGATGTTATAATTATGGGCAAAAAGCAAATAAATATCTATAAGTTAAACAATTCCAAGAGCCACCAAGGAAGGAGGAGATACTTGAGTTGTTATCAGCCAGAATAGGAAGCCTTTGCTCAGCACCTGAGGCTTGAGGCCACAATGCCAGAAATTTGGCAGTATGACAACTGAGAGTCCGGTACCAGTGTCGTAGCACGGCTAACGCATCCCTAGAGTAACAACTGTTCCAGATCTGCCCTAACAAACCTTTGTAGACAAAGGCAATAAAACGTTACATTAAACGAAACCAAACAAACAAAAACATCACAAGTCTATCATTCGATAAAAAACTAAGACACAGCAAAAAATCAAGAAAATGAGACACAGAAACAGACTCAGAAATGACGGAGCTGAGGAATTAGCACGAAAGGCCAATTATAAATATGCTTAATATATTTATGGATTTAAAAGAAAGAGATGGGAAGATAAGTGGAAGATTAAAGAAGAATAAGACTTTATAAAAAATTTTAAATTTTGAAACGAAAATATACCAAATAGAATTATCAGAACACTAACTGCAAAAGAAGAGACCAGTAAATTCAAAGGCAAAACAATATAGAAAATACCTTTCATGTCCATTATATCTCAATTTAAAAAAATTAGGTGGCAGTGGCAGTGGTGCTGGCGCTGGAGCGCTCCTTCCTCTCAGGGACCAGCGGGCCCCACGAATGAGGACATTCTTCTGCCACTGCCTTTTGCCACTGCACTGCTCTTCCTACCTGTTGCCAGGCCCTCTGTTCTCACCGCAGGGCCAGCGCCAGAGCCGGTACCTCGCAGCAGCCCCACCACTAAAGTACAAGGACAGCAGGACCTTCAGCTTGGGGAATATGATCACAACTAAGCCAGGGAAAACACCAGTTCGCATTGAAGACCAAGAACATCGGAATGCTTTATGAATGTGAAATATCCGATGTGCAAATACACGTGTCCACTTTCACCTTCTGAATAACAACAGGTGACATAACCTGAGAAGGTGAAGGTACACTTAAGCTGGTGAAACATAGAGCTGCAGAAGCTGCCATAAACATGTGGAAAGTCAGCACTTTGTAGTAGCTGACCCATTAATGCCTGATCCTTCTGAACAACCATGGAACCAGCTTAATCCTATTTGTTCATTACAGGCAATTTATCATGGCTAGAGACTTCCTGAATATACCCTTTCCCAGACAGGGGAACTGCTCAGAAAATATACCTGATGACCTTGCCGGCTCAAGGCATTTATGGAAACTGGAAAAGGGATCTAAAAAAAAAAAGGCCAAGAGAAATGCTGCTGAGGAATTTGTGAGATTCAGTAATATTTTTCCAGAGAACCACATTTCCTTAACCAACATAGAAGGTCATTCTCTAGGATGCACTTGGCATTCCTTGAGGAATTCTTCTGGTGAAAAGATAACTTAGTGAAAAGAAGCCTCTTCAATATTTCAAATACAGATTATATCCAGCTGCTTAGTAAAATCAGCAAGGAACAAGATTTTAATGTAATGTATTTGGATACAGAAAAATGAGGGCCAGCAGATTTACCGGTGTCTCGCTGAAGGGTCCACCAGTCCCATTACAGTCTGTTGTGGCTCTGGGATCTCCTGTGGTAATCACACAGTGATGCAGCTCACAGTGCTTTGCAGCAGAAAGAAAGTAAACTGGAGCAACTTAGAAAACCCTTCAGCAGCACATTTAAAAAAATGCCCCTTTTACCCCTTCCTAAATAAAATGTTTACTGTAATGTTTAGTTTGTGTGCTGTTTTAAATCTCTTCATAGATTCCAGTAAGACTCCAGATTTAATTATCTCCCAGTAGTTGCTATTAAGCTCTTTTTAATGGCTTCAGCGTTGTATGGTATATTATACTTATATACTGCCCCCCATTTTATAATGCCATGCATGTAAAAGGAAGAAATGTATTTTTATTGATGATGATAAAGATTATGATCTAAAAGTATTGCTCACAATGCCTTTCTTACTGATGATTAACTTCTTCTTTGTGCAAGGCTTTATAAAGGGAATTTGAAGGAAGCCCCTTAGCATTGAGTGTTGAGAAATGTACTAAAAGGCTTTTAGTGAATGTGATTGTTAAATGTCAGGGAACATGAGTGGTCTGCTGCATATTTGAATCCATGTAATAAAGAGCTCTTGCTATAAAAATTAAAAATGAGTTAATCAATTAAGTATGTCAACTATACCTCAATAATAAAGAAAATACCCAAGCTGAAAAAAACGGAGAAAAAAATGAACAGTATCAGTGACCAGTGGACCAACATCAAGCAATCTAACACACATGTTACCGGGGTACTGGGAAGGGAATGGAGGGGACAAAAATGATGTAAAGAAACAATGGCTGAAATGTGCCCAAATTCAATGAAAACTATACACCAGAGATCCAATAAACTCAATGAACCCCAACAAAGATAAAACAAAAAACCACAGCCAGGGATAGCATGATAAAATTGCTAAAAACAGAGATAAAGAGAAACAGCAAAAGCAGCAGAGTGGGGAAACACAGGCATATAATGTACAGAAGAGCAAAGGTAAGAATGACTGCAAACTTCTCATTGAAACAACACAAGCAAAAAGCAGGGCTTTTTTCTTTCAAGTACTGGAAGAAATAAAAAGGGTCAACCTAGAATTCTATATCCAGTGAAAATATCCTTCAAAAACAAGGACTAAATAAATCCAACCTTAGACAAACAAAAGTACAGAGAATTCATGGCCAGCAGATCTACACTACAAGAAATATCAGAGTGTGTTTTTTCAATAAGAAAGAAAATAATACTAGATGGAAACTTGAAACTACACAAAAGAATAAAAAAAAGTGTGGGAATTTGTAAGTATGTGGTCACATAAAAAAGTATCTTCTTATACTCGTACCTCTTTAAAATAAAATGGACTGTTTAGAATAAAAATAATAACAATGCATTATAAGGTTTATGACATATGTAACAAATAAAATGTATGACAACAATACCACAAAGGACAGAAAGGAGAAAATGACAGCACAGAGTGAAGAGGTTACATTGTACATAGAACATTACTTGAAGGTGGGATGTGGTAAGGTCAAGCGGGATCAGTGTAAACTCTGCAGTGGCCATTAAAAATAATCAGAGCGACAAAAGAGCGACAAGACAAGAGTAGAAATAAAATGGAATACTAAAAATAATTATAATACTTAAGTAACCCAAAAGAAGGACAAAAAAGAAGAGAAGGAGGAAAGAGAACAGATGGGATAAATTGAAAACATACAGCAAGACAGGAGATTAGACCCAGCCCTATAGGCTGCCTACAAGAGAAACACTTTAATTATAAAGACACAGTGTAAAAGTAAAAGGATGGACTAAATTTCCCAGGCAAACATTAATCACAAGAAAGCATGCATGGCCACATTCATTCAGACAAAGCAAACTTCTATGGCAGTTTGGGTCTTTAGGGGAAGCAGATATCAAGAACTGAATCAGAAGTTCAAGAGATTTATTGCAGGACACACTTGTGAAAGATAAAGGTGAGAGGGAGCAGGAGTGGGTAGAGAAAGGCCTTCAGACATGACTGCAGATCTGATACGTGTGAAAGGACAGGAGAAGAATCTGGGTTGGAAGAACCTCACACTGCAGTGCAGGCCCAAGAACATCTCAGCCAGTCCAACCGCAGACACTGAACATCAGAGGACCTGGCATTGAGTAGAAATGGCCCAGCTATAGTTTCATGTTGTGCTCAGTCATGGGCTAACAGCATCCTGTTGAGAGCATAGCTGCAGTGCGACTATGAGGTGATCCCAAAAGTGTGACAGCTGAGGGTAAGGGCTACTTTTGGGAAAAGAGGTCTGAAGTTGTGCTATTGCACAACTCTATTGCTGACGCAGCTTTGGAATAAGGGATATGACCAAGGACAATGAGCAATATTCTTAATGATAAAAGGCTAATTTTCATAAACAGAAACTAATAACCCTATATGTGTATACATAAACCACAAGACTTCAAAATATTTGAAGTAAAAACTCTCATACCTGAAAGAGGAAACAAATAAACCCCAGTGACAGTTGGAGATGTCAACCCTCCTCTCAGTAATAACAGAACAACTAGACAGAAAATCAGGAAGACTATAGAAAGCTTAAATAACAGCATCAAACAAATTAAAACTTAAAAGATATTTATAGAATACTCCCACTCAAAAGAGCAGAATACACATTCTTTTTAAGTTCACAGGGAACAATACCAAGATAAATTACATGCATGACCATAAAACACCTCTCAATAAATTTTAAGGTACTTAACTCATACAAAGTATGTTCTTTGACCACAAAAAAATTTCATTCAAAGATATCTAAAAAACCAGAGATCATAAAAGAAATCCTAAGGGAAATTAGAAAATACTTTAAACTGAATAATAAGAAAATTACAACATATGGGTATTCATGGGATACTAAAGCAGTCCTTAGAGAAGCAATTTTATTGCATTATAATGCTTATATTAAAATAGAGGTCAATAATTAATGTCCATACTAGGAATCTAGTAAAAGAAGAATGAATTAAGCCAAAAATAAATCAAAGAAAAGAAATAATTAAGAATAAAAATCAATGAAAGAAAGAGTAAGCAGGTGAAAAATGGAGTAGATTTTTTAAAAGCTAGGCTTTGCAGAGATGAATAAAACTGACAAATTTGTAACAGTTTCATGAAGAAAAGAGGAGGGAAGACAAAAATTACCAGTATCAGGAGGGAAAAAGATGATTGTCCCTAAATATGATGAGTATCCTACAAATAAACAAATGGATATTAATGGAATAATATAAATAACTAAGAATGCCAACAAATTCAATGAATGCTCCCATTAAATGGTTAAATTTCTTAAAAGATGGGAGCTACTAAAACTGACAGCAGAAGAAGCAAATCCGCCCATATTTATTAAAGAAACTGAATTCATAATTTAAAACTTTGTCACAAATAAAAACCTTTGGCCTAGACAGCCTCCCTGATATGCTATCAAAAATTTGAAAGTGAGATAAGCCAGTCAAAAAAAATACCATATGATCTTACTGATATGTGGATTTAAGGAACAAGATAAACTGACACACCAAATAGAAACAGAGACATGGAAACATGGAACAGACTGACAGCTGTCAGAGGGGAGAAGGGCGTGGAGACTGGAAGAAAGAAAGTAAAGGGATTAGTGAAAGAACATACAAGGTCTATCCAAAAGGTATCCAGCCATGTAATATGAAAAGCAGAGACACTTATTGAAGAAGACACAAGATACATGAAACATTGTACATAAGACAATGATGCCTCAGTCCCCTTCAAAGTAGGCACCTTGGGACCTCACACGGGTCCTCCAATTGTCACCAACTGTTCTTATCCTTAAACAATTGGAAGCCATGAAAGATAATTTTAATCAGAATTTTATTATTGCCTTCTCAAATTTTATTTGCATAAAGTATACTAAGATGAAACATGAAAATCTTAATGAAAATAATTACCACGGAGTCCTCTAATAGGGTATATGTATAACATAGTCCCTTTTAACATGCAGTAAAAATGACGACTCAATGCAAAGAAGAAACAGAATCATTCATCAAACAAATATTTCTTTAGTACTATATACAAACACAGATCGTGGCATTTTATATTCATCAGAAAACAACATGAAGTCTCTTACTCTCATGAAGTTTAAGTCTAATGATAAAGATAATCCAGACAGTAAATAAGTAAAGTATGTAGTGTTTAAAAAGATAGTAAGTATGAAAATGAGGAAAGATGAGTAGGGTTGAGGTGGATCCAGGAAGGTGTGGGGAGCAAGAGGCGGAGGTAGCAAGTGGCAGTATTAAACACAATTGTTAAGGACTCTCTTGGAAAATGAAATTTGTAAAATTTTGGTTGTTTATCAAACTTTGACAGTTTCTGCTGTAGTAAGAGAATTATTCTAGTGCCATTTCTAAACAGACTTCAAGTTTAGTGTCTGAGACAAAGAGATCAAAGGAAATATTAGCTGTTGCTCAAAACTTACTGCTTCTGTATTTGCTGTGTTCTTGTCATGAGCCTTCTGGTAACAACAACATTTTAAATATTGGCTGATGATTTTATTGTACTTTCCACATGTCAGTAATCTATTAATGGACAAAAGAAAAATAGCCTTACCAGTGTTCTAACTGTAGCTTCTTTAGGCTGGAAAATGCTGACATATTCTCATTTTCAAAAGTCCTTATTCCACTAGAAGTAAAAACTAAAAAGGTACTTCCTAGGACAGATATAGCAAGAAGGGAAAATGAAGGGTGAATGTATATTGCTAATGTAATAGTACTTGCATAGAACTAGGGAAAAATATGAACTAATACCTTTAGTTACAAACAAGTTTTAAAATGGGTTTTAATGTGCGTTGAGATCTCAGCTCATCTTTTTTTGGAAAAAAGTCTGGAAATGAAACTGTTTCCTTGAGAACACAAATGGTCCCAAAATGATTACTGGGAACAAAAGAAGCAAAATGATTGTCAAGAGGAAATGTGCTCTGAATCCAGGATAGAAAACAGTTCTTGTTTACAATGAGCTGTGAACCGCCAACTTTGACTGTTAGTGGTTATGTGCCAATGATTATTATTCAACTGCATAGCAAGGATATTAAGTCACAGGATGACTGTTGCATTTATGCTGTACTTCTACTAAAGTAATCAAGCTTCTACTAAAGCTTGATTTTATTGGCTATTTTCAACAGCTCTTAGGCTTGGGTTGTATTCAACAGCCTTTGGTAATTCTTCTACAGGAAACAAACTGAGGAAAGCCTTTATTATTTAATCACATACACATTCAACAAGGAAGGACTAATAAAACCAAGTGTGATCCTCCCTTTTTAAGACAAACAAGCTATTTTGCCTTTCCTAATAGGTTGTCTTTAATTTTGCTCAGTTATCATTAATAAGTCAAACAATTTTCCTTTTCTGAAGTGTTTATATTTTTTATATTAGCAAGCCAAACCATAGTCTGGGCTTTAATAGAGAGACATGAACAATCAAGATGTCACTCCAAGCTTAAAATAATGATAACAAAATATTGTATTTAATGCTGACTAGTGTTGTATGTGCTTTAGATATACTAACTAATCTCGCCACTCTATGAGACTGTACTATTACTACCATCATTTCACAGATAAAGACATGAGGTACAGAGAAATTAAGTCATTTGGCCAGCATTGCATAACCAGGCTTCTGATGATGAATGAGACACAAAAAGGTTACACAGCTGGTCCAGGATTACACAGCCAGCTCCTGATGCTTACAAGTTGAAGAGAATTCCCTAGTGTGCCATTTACTACATCCACTTTCACAATGCAGGAGTTTGTATTTCTACAAGGTCTTCTACTTCTGGGAATGACTTTTTTAGGCATCTCTATAGGTATAACAATCTGAACCAGGAAAAATATAACATCAGGAAATAATAATATGGTTCTTCAGTGAGCTTTCCACAGCAGGCCAACATGCCAAGTAGAAAAGCCTTTTCAATAATACAGCACATTTCTAAGGCTACAACAAAAGCATTTGCAAATGGTATAGCAACAGCATGTGAGAAGGTGTCATATTGAAAAGTAGGCAGTGTAGAGCTGTGCATGGCAGAAATGGCTGGCTTCCACTGACCCAGAGAAAAAAGAAATCAGTTCAGCTCTAAATACAAAATTTAACCAACCCATACATGTTGGAATGAGAAAAGGATGCTACATCTGTTTACAGAACTTTGTAAACCTGTAGTGTAAGACAAGAAGAATCATACTTGCTCAAATGTTCTCTTTGACTAGAAGACTTGCAAGGCAAATATAATTGCTGGTAATATTTACATGATTTGTGGAATGGGAAGGCATTAAAACAAAATATCTATTGTGTACCCTGGTTGGGTGAAACGGTGTGTTATTATGCTCCCATTCCATCTACAATTGACCCTGAAAGATGCAAGGGTAAGGGGTGTCAACCCACCCATGCTGCTGAAAATCCATGTATAACTTTTGGCTTCCCCAAAACTTAATTACTAAGCCTACTGTTGACAGGAAGCCATACCGATAACATAAACAGGCGATTAAAACATTTAACATGTTATATGTATTATATACTTTATTCTTACAATAAAATAAGCTGGAGGAAAATGGTAGTAAGAAAATCATAAGGAGGAAAAATACATTTATTCTATTTATTTAAAAAAATTTATGTATAAGTGGACCCATGCAGTTCAAACCTATGTTGTTCAAGGGTCAACTATAATTAAATCTTGATGACTTACCTATAAGGTGTTTTTTTCCCCATTCCTACAGATTAGCAAAGTTGAGGGCAAAAGAATTATGTTAATTGCCACAGTAAATAAAAGGGGAAGTCAGAGTTGCACCTAAGATCTGTCAGACTCTGAGAATTACAACACACTCACGTTGCTCTGAAAGGCTAGCCCATCTCAGAGAAGAAATCTTTGTAAGAGGTGGTCTACTTCCTATGAGAGATGGCGTTGTATGTACCATGGTCAAGGGCTGAGCTCCAGGGTGAGACTCCTTAGGTTTGAAGCCTAGTGCTGCTGATGACTAACCACATAAACCTGAGCAAGTTACTTGACCTTGTTGTGGCCTTAACTTCCCTAAGGAAACTAAGGAGAAACAGTACCTATTTTATAGTAATGCTGTGATATTATATATATATACACACCCCCTTAGGGCAATGCCTGGTATATAAGTGTCCAGTACATGATCTTATTTATATCATTATTAAGGGAACTCACTGCTGTAACATAAACTACTTGAAAGCAAGTGTCACACATGAAGGCAAGAATTATAAGCCTATTGTTTCCCTGGCACTTTATATAATCCCTGATACAAAACAGATGTTCCATGCAGTTTAACAGATAGATATCTAGACTAAAGGACTGTAAAAATAAAAAGTTTTTTAAATGGCTCACTGGAGCCAGTGTTATCTGACCTGCCTTTACCTCCCCCCACATTGTCTCTCACTGTACTACCCACTTGCCTTATTCTCTCCACTATAGTAACATTAGCCTTCTTGCTATTTCCTGAAACAACTGGCATCATGGGCCTTTGTACTTGCTGTTCTCTGTGGCAGATTAGATATTTTCAGCTGTAAGTTCAAATGTTATTTTCTTGGTGAATCCTTCCCTACCACCCCATTTGAAATTGCAACAGCTCCTCACCTACCCCCTTATACTTTGACCCCTTTTTATTTTTTTCCCACAGCAATTATTATAATACATTATATATTAACTAAAAGCTTAACTTACTTATTTGTTTTCTACTCCCTAGCATGTAAGCCTCATGACGGCAGAAATTATTGTCTGATTTGTTTTGAGTACCACTGTATCCTCAGTATCAAAAGACCAATCATATTGGAACATAAAAAAAAAAGCCTGATACTTAGTAGGTTCAATACATATTTGTTGGGTGGTGAATGAATATAAGCCATTAACTTATTAAAGATTATATATCAATTTGTACGTCTGTGTACAAAAATAAATGGTAATACAAAAACTGATGGACAGATTATGGGGATGACTTTGTATATAAGTTAAACTAGAATTTCAGTTCCTGTATTGCATCAATATCCATGGAAAGTGAGGAAGCTACCTCTGTTTCATGGGAAATAAAAAGGCATTAGCCTTTCCTTCACAAACACACATGGTACATACTGTTAAGCTTTCTCTTTGTCAGAAACTTAGACTGACTCTGCAATTCACCTAAGTTAAATGTCTTTTATTCTCAACAGGAAACATGGCACTTTTCTTGTGGTTTTCTAATTCTAAATTCCTCATGAGAAAAACACAAAGTTTTCTGTGCATAAACCCAGTTATCAAAAACTCAGTGTTAAAATGCTTTGAACAAAGATGTACCCTCTACCCCACTGTTAGGATATTAAAGACATCTTACTTCTTTTTCCTGGGTTTTTCTTTTATTAGTCATAATATAAAAAGATTAAGGTTGTACAGATAGTATTAATAAACTATGCTTTTTGTAGCTTCTTTATATATACAAAATAGACCTAAATAGGCATGTATATTGTCACATGCTGTAGTATATACAAGTACAGAAGGAAAGGCCATGCACTTATTAATTACATTTGATATTATATATAGAAAATCCCCCATAAACACTGCACTTAAAATTTAATACCAAGATTGAGAGGGATTTTTTTGCTTTCTTTTAAAATTCCAAATTTATTTAGCTTGCAAAACTCTATCCAAATGTTACTACATCTAAGAAAAGAAATCTTACCAGGCTCCTTCACTAATCAGAGTTAAACACATATCATTAGGTGTAGATAACACCTGCATTCTAAAAGGCTCATTGGTCTCCCCACGAGACTGTGAACCAAAGAGCAAGAAACTCAACTCTGTGCCAGAGCCTAGAACACTGCCTGGCACAAGTAAGTGTTCAATAAGTGTTGAATTGAGTTACTTAATGTAGATTCAAAATAAATGTAATTAATAAATGAGTCATATCAAGTATAAAATAAAGATGAGACTTCCCACTAAGATGGAGGCGTAGGTAGATACACTTTGCCTCCTTGCACAACCAAAAGAAGGATAACAACAAATTTAAAAACAAAAACCAACCAGAACTGCCAGAAAATTGAACAGTAGGGAAGTTCAACAACCAAGGAGTTAAAGAGGAAACATTCACCCAGACCTGTAGGAGGGGCGGAGATGGACGGCCAGGCTGCAGAGGACTCTCAACAAGCCAGCAGCTGGCAGAGTGGAGGTCCCACATTTGCATACAGATAAACAGAGAAAACAACTGGGGAGTGAGACAGACCAGGAAACCCAAGGCCCAGACCAGGGAAATAAAGTCTCAAAACCTCTGACTGAAAAAACCTGTGGGAGTTGAGGGGGAAGGAGAAATTCCCAGCCTTACCAGAGAGTTCATTGGAGAGACCAACAGGGTCCTAGAATGTACACAAACCAACCCATCTGGGAATCAGCACCGGAAGGGCCCCATTTGCTTATGGGAAAGCAGGTGAAGTGACTGAAAGCTGCCAGGAGTTGAGCAACTGGCACTGTTCCCTCTCAGACCCCTCCCCCACATGCAGCAGCACAAACCAGCCACTTGGGTTGCCCCACCCTGGGTAATAGCTAAGGCTCCACCTTTTCCTATGTAACAGGTGTGCCAAGACAAAAAAATATGGCCCAAATGAAAGAACAGACCAAAGCTTTACAAAAAATACACCTAAGAGATGAAGAGATAGCCAGCCTATCAGATGCAGAGTTCAAAACACTGGTAATTAGGATGTTCACAGGATTGGTTGAATTTGATCGCAAATTAGAAGAACAAAAGAAGGGTACGCTAAGTGAAATAAAGAAAAATGTACAGGGAACCAATAATGATGGGTGGGAAAATGGGACTCTAATCAATGGTGTGGACCAGAAGGAAGAAAGAAACATTCAACCAGAAGAGAATGAAGAAACAAGAATTCAAAAAAATGAGGAGAGGCTTAGGAAACTCTGGGACAACTTTAAATGCTCCAACATCCAAATTAGGGGTGCCAGAAGAAGAGGAGGAGCAAGAAAATGAAAACTTATTTGAAAACATAGTGAAGGAGAATTTCCCCAATCTGGCAAAGGAAATAGACTTCCAGGAAGTCCAGGAAGCTCAGAGAGTCCCAAAGAGTTTGGACCCAAGGAAGCACACACCAAGGCACATCATGATTACATTACCCAAGATTAAAGATAAGGAGAGAATTTTAAAAGCAGCAAGAAGAAAGGAGAGAGTTACCTATAAAGGAGTTCCCATAAGACTATTAGATGATTTCTCAAAAGAAACCTTACAGGCAAGAAGGGGCTGGAAAGAAGTATTCCAAGTCATGAAAGGCAAGGACCTACATCCAAGATTACTCTATCCAGCAAAGTTATTATTTAGAATGGAAGGGCAGATAAAGTGCTTCCCAGATAAGGTAAAACTAAAGGGGTTCACCATCATTAAGCCCTTATTGTATGAAATGTTAAAGGGAATTAACTAAGAAAAAGATAAAACATATGAAGAGTAAAATGATAACAAACTCTGAGCCATCGACAACTGACCCTAAAACAAAAACAAAAACAAAAACAAAAATAAACTAAGTAAACAACTGGAACAGGAACAGAATCACAGAAATGGAGATCACATGGAGGGTTATCAGTGGGGAAGGGGAGAGGAGAAATGGGGAGAAAGGTACAGGGAATAAGAAGCACAAACGGTAGGTGGAAAACAGACAGGGGGAGGTTAGGAATAGTACAGGAAATGTAGAAGCCAAAGAACTTATACTTATGACTCATGGACATGAACTAAGTGGATCGGGGGGGATGTGGGTGGGAAGGGGTATATAGGATGGAGGGGAATAAAGGGGAGAAAAAAATGGGACAACTCTAATAGCATAATCAATAAAATATATTTAAAAAATAAAGTTGAGCCCTGGCTGGTGTAGCTCAGTGAACTGAGTGCAGGCTGGGAACCAAAGGGTCACCAGTTTGATTCCCAGTCAGGGCACCTGCCTGGGTTGTGGGCCAGGTCTCCAGTGGGGGCCACGTGAAAGGCAACCACGCATTGATGTTTCTCCCTCTCTTCCCCTCTCTCTAAAAATAAATAAATAAAATCTTTTTTAAAAAAATAGAGGCATTCTCTTAAAGAAAGTAAATAAAAATAAAGATGACCTTTAGTAGAAAGTAGGTGTACTTGAATTATGGCTATGATCATTTTTTGAAGGTAATTTTTGATGATGATTTTGTACTTAGAACTAAGTTTTATGTCATGTGCCAAAAGAATTGTCTGAAATATTGGTTTTAGTTCTTAGTTTGATTAATCTTGGATAATATCATTCTGATGGAAAGTTGTGTAAGTAACTGGTGTTACTTCTAAGTGGCACTCCATGTGTTTCAAAGATTCCTCTCTCGGCTCACTCAAGGCCACTTCCTCCATAGAGCTCAGCTGTCTCCCCAGGCAGTGGTAGCTGCTTGCCTCCTTTGTACCCTTGGTCTTGAACAGATCTCCACCCCAGCTCTTGTCTCCCTCACTGCATGTGCTTGCTCTCATGTTTGTCTCTTTGAGGACAGAGACTGTCTTACTGTAATGGCAGGGGAGAACCCCTCAGAAATGGGGAGGGGTGAAAAAGTGCGGAAGATTGTGCATACGAGTGGCCCCTCTACCACCGGGGCACAACCAGGATGACACAGGCATGACTCAGCAGAAAAGAAGCTCGGGAGGGGCCGATGCTTGTAGAGTGGGAAGGACACACCCTCCCTTCTACTTCCACTGCATGGTGGGTTACAGGAGCAGTCTTTAAAGCCGAGTGTTTGGAAAACGCACTCTTTTGTTCTCCACTCCCATGCCTGGTTGGTTGGCAGCTGAGGGGCTCAGGCTCCTCAACCAGCAGGCCTTGTAGGGACGGAGTCGTCTGGGAATATTCCCCAGCCACTACCGGGTGCTTCAGGACCTGCCTGGTCAGGAGTGCTGTGAGCACTAGGCTGGTTAGAGGGGAGGGAAGAGAGGTTTGGCTGGGGAGGTGGGTGTTCCGGAAGGCAGTGGGGGCCAAGCCCTGCGCCCCTCTTCTGTGTCAGAAGCCGCCAGAGTGGCCACTCCTCCAGTGGGAGCCCCAGGTGCAGTCACCCACAGTCGCTGCTGCTCTGCCCGCTCCCGCCCAGGCAGGGCCTCAGACCCACCATACCAAGGCATGGGGAGGAGCATTGCGGACAGATCAGCGCCAGTCCTGGAAGTTCCGCAGCCAAGGGACAAGCTCACATTCCTCACCTGCACAGAAGCCACATCAGCAGAAGCAGCACTGACAACCAGAGCTGTGCTGCCAGGGTCCTGCTCAGATAGGCACACAGACACACCAGAGAAAGAGGAGAGCACCCTAGGAGTAGGACTCATGGGCACACAGACTCGGATGGATGCTGGAAGCCAGGCAGGGACTGGAAACCAGCTGAGAGAGCTGCGTTTCTTAAAGAGTGGTGCTTTTGGGTGGGAGGAGAGGTTCCTGGGCAACCTTAAACTGAGCTGGCAGAGGGTGGCAGGGTGATTTTACTTGGATGTTTTAGAAGAAACAAGCCTTGATGCAGAAACCTGCCATTATTTCAGATACTTTAAATTAAGGATTCCTTTTCCTTTCCACCAGACTCTGACTCCAGAGTTTTTGCCTATGGGCAGAAAGCAGTAAGTCTCTACTGGCTGTTCTGAAACAGCAGGACGCTGTCCTGTAACATGATTCCCGTCATGTCCCAGATGTCTGGCACATACTAAGTCCTCAATCAATCACCAAAAATTTAAATAAATTAAAAGTTTCTCTTAAGTTTAAAATTATAATTCTGAACCAGCCTGGCCCAGCTTTCCCTGGATGCCTGGCCAGGGCCAGTAACGGACTCTGGATTGTAGGAAGTACCTGTGAAATTCTAGAAAATGTACCAACTTGCATTTTTTTTAAACACCAAATAATTCAATAATTGAGCTATTTGTCCTTCACTAAATTTACTCACTCTTATTCTTCTATTCAATGAGGATTCTTTTCCTGTACAAATTAAATTGTGTAGAATTATCCCTGGCCAGGTGGCTCAGTTAATTGAAACACCATCCGGTGCACCAAAAGGACACAGCTGGATTCCTGGTAGGGGCACATCCCTACGCTGTGGGTTCGCTCCCCAGCTGGGGGGTGCAGGAGGCAACAGATTGATGCTTTTCTCTCTGTCTCTCTAAACATATCCTCGGGTGAGGATTAAAAATTATGTATCATTAGATTTTATCATCCATTCTTACATTTCTTAAGAACTATATTTAATGTTTCAGAAGAACAAAATAGCCAAGAGAGGGCCAAACAAATATAGGGATATAGATTAGTCATATATCTGGATAACTACTTGTCTGCTTTCATACTTTCCTTCCTTGACCCCCAAACAGAACTGCACACGCTGTGGGGAAAGAAAAGGGAGATGCTAAGAGCTGCTGTGCTCACTGGAGCCCTGGCAGCCACACTTCTGTCTTTCATGCCCTCCGCTGGAAGCACACAGCTGCTGTTCCTCTTCCCATCTGCAGTCTGGGTACGACTGCTCATGGCAGTTCACGTGCCTCAGCACCAGAGCCGGGAGCATCCAACAGATACTTGTGGGCCACACACTGTGCTGGACACTGGCCAGAAAAAATACAGACAGACTTTGTGCTCCTGGAGAAGAATATGAAACAAGTATGTGAAATAACATGAGGTGAATGCTATGATAGGGTAAACAAGGCTAGTCTGGAGTCAAACCCTAAGAATACTTGTGTAAGAATATTCTATTTTGACAAATAAGAACTGAAGTAAGAGACTAGGTGATTTGTACGCAATCACATTGGTTGGCATTCTCTCCTTTCCCCAGTTTTCTGATCAGTAAAGTTAGGATGATAAACTACCTCCCTATCATAAAGGTACTTTGTGAATTAGATGGATGACACCAGGCAAAACACTGTGACTGGGCCTAGCCTATAATGACCAGTCAGCACATCGATGATGTCATGTGAAACAGCACCCGGTCTAACCCAGGAAAGATCAAGTGACTTCTAAGCTCAGCCCTGAAGAATGAAATAAATTAATCGTGGGTATAGAGTTAGGGCTGTCCCCAAAATATCCCATCAGCTGAGTGGGTTAAACAGAGAAATTTCTTTTCTTCCAGTTCCAGAGGCCGGAAGACCGAGAGCAAAGTATCGGCAGTTTCTGGTTTCATTCCACAACCTCTCTCCTTGGCTTGCAGATGGTCATCTTCTCACGCTATCTTCACTTGGTCTTCCCTCTGTGCTAGCGTGTGACCCAACCCCCTCTTCTTATAAGATCAATCAGACTGCAGTAGGGACAATTATAATGACCCCATTCTAACTCAATTGCCTTATCTCCAAATACGGTCACATTCTAATGTACTGAGTGTTAGGACTCCAACATATCGTAATATAGATTAGAACACACTTCAGCACGCAACGGCGGGGGAGGCGCAGAGAGGCACAGAGAAGAGAACTATTTCTAACAGTAGGGATAACATGCATGAATTGAAAGTAGATGGTCTAGCATGTTGAAAGAAACTGAATAAAATTAAACTCTTTTGCAATGTATTTGCAATATAGTAGAGAAGAAATAGCAAGAAGTGAATCTAGAGTGGGAAGCAGAAGCAAATGAGGCCTTCTAAGGCTTTACGAGACAGTTTAAATATTAAGCAGTTGGAGTTTATCCTAAGGGAAAGAGAAACACTTTGTACAATTTCAAGCAGGGCACATATGGGACATGACTGAACTCCATTTCAGAAAAACCATGCTGTCTGCATCATAAGGAGTTTTGACGGGGGGTGGGGGGATAAAGGGATGAAAGCAGAGTAAGCCCTGGGCAGGCATTTGAAGTAAGAGAAGGGAGAAAGTCTGATGGCTTGAGTCATGCCAAGGGGATGAAAGGAACTGATGTACCAGTGTTCTGAAAAGCTAGTCAGTAGACTTGGTGACTGCTGGGGGGCAGAAGGGAAAAGGAGAATAATTTGTTTGTTACCAGCACAGCAAATATGTCAGTAATGGTGAAGGAAGATAACAAGTCAAAATGGACCTATAAATTTGAGAAGCCCAAGGGACTGTGAGTAGATCATTGACTATTAACAGAACCTACTGCTTATTAAACCCTTACTATACACCACACAGTGTGCCAAGAACTCTGTACACACTATTTTACGCCTTTCTACAGATGGGGGAGCTGAGCCTTCATGACATAATATAACTTGGCTGTGATGGCCCCATGTTCCTTTGACACTCTGCCACCACTTCCACCCCTGGGGCACCAGCATCTTGAGCTCGGATACTATAGGTTAGTTTTCCCCCTTTCTATATAGTGTATGACTGGAATCGTGCAGCGTATGAACTCTTCTCTGTATGTCTACATGCATTTTAAAATCTGCGACTTAACTTGGGGAGGAATGGGTTATTGTAGACAGAGAAACATAAGTATAATCTCATGAATTCATTTTCCTATATTCTAAGGCCTCCTGACATGAATATGTAGTACCTACACAGTTGAATTACAGCCAGGTAAAATCAGTAATGTGAAATGAATCCAGGAAAAGACAAAGGCCTGTGTCAGTGTTGTATCCTTTGGAAGAGATCGAGTCATTGAACCAGACTAACTGTAACAAATCCCTTCATATGAATTAGAGATTAGAATGTAGAGTAATAGTAACGTTGAGAGAAATTTTAAAGGGAAAGTTCTATTGTAGTAGCTTACAGTCAGTTGAGGTAAGCTTTAGAGAATAAATTTGAAATCAACACTAATTGTTACTCTATCAAATTAATCCCCTTTTCTAGTTATGAATCTTATACTGCAAAGGAATAGCAAGTGACTTTAGAAAGTATTTTGAATGTTTCAAAAACAATAGAAATGTCAGTAGAAAATAAGCTTTTAACTAGTTTTAAAATTACTTTCTAAAACAATTGCACGGAAGTTGTGTCTTTTAACGTTCAACATTTTACTGTATATTTCTTATCTGATATAACCATATAATATAGCTTGCTGAATTCTGACTTTGTTTCTCACCTGACCCTAAGAATGTCTTGGTGAGGTAAAGATTATAGTATTATTTTTAGGATAAGAGGGTCTTGGCCCCGATAGTTCTCCTTTGAATTATACTACTTTTGCTTTGAATCACAGTATTAAAAAACTGTAAAAAATATTTTACTTGGAAGATGAAAAATTTTTGTAAAGGTAGAAAAAAACTTATCTATTCACTGCAGTTCTCCAAAACAGGTAGTTTGGTTAGTTGGTTTAAATTTACATAGGCGTATATAATTGGGCTATATAACTCCATTTCAGAAAAGATTCACATCATTTTTTTTAAAGATTTAATTTATTTTTTAGGCAGAAAAGAAGGGAAGGAGAAAGAGGAAAGAAACATCAGTGTGTTGTTGCCTCTCATGCACCCACCAGCAGGTACTTGGCCCGCAACCCAGGCATGTGCCCTGACTGGGAATCAAACTAGTAACACCTTGGTTTATAGGCCAGTACTCAGTCCACTGAGCCGCACCATCCAGAGCTGTTTATTTATTTTAGAGAGGAAAGGAGACAGAGAGACAGAGATGGAGACGGAAAAATACCAAAAGATTGCCTCCCATATGCACCCCAACTGGAGATCAAATCCCCTACCCAGGTATGTGCCCTGACTGGGAGTCAAACCCACAACCTTTTGGTGTACTGGATGACTTTCCAACCAACTGATTCACCCAGAAAGGGCTGAGACCAAAATTCTGACTGCAGGACATTATGCCTCTTAACACGGCGAAGAGTAGAGATTTCTGGGTGAAATTTAAAGTCAGATTATTCTGCAGCCGGGCAGCTCTGCAGCTGGGTGTATAGGAACCTAGTTTCTCTGTTATATTTTTTTTTTCAAGTTCAGATGGCATTCAGTGAGAGTGCTCATATTTTAGTTACTTTTTACTTTTCTTTCTGGTTCTTGTAATTTCCATATGTATTTCCTGTCATACCTGAATTCTAGATTTCAATTCCTTTATTCACTTAAGACTGAAGCATCTGTGGCTTATTTAAAATTCTTAAATATGTTCAGTGCAGAGCTCAAGCTAGAATTAACCAACCACACTTTATGCAGAATAATTGAATGAAAATTAGTAACATTTTAATAATAGCTGAGAGAGCCCTGGCTGGCGTAGCTCAGTGGATTGAGCGCGGGCCTGCGACCCAGAGTATCGCGGTTTGATTCCCAGTCAGGGCACATGCCTGGGTTGCAGGCCAGTTCCCAGCAGGGGACTCACGAGAGGCAACCACACATTGATGTTTCTCTCCCACTCTTTCTCCTTCCCTTCCCCTCTCTCTAAAAATAAATAAATAAAATATTTTTAAAAATAGCTGAGAGAATTATAGAAAGGAAGAGAGCAACTGCAACTTATATATAGTTCAGTAAAGGTATAAAATAAAAAAAAAAAACTATACCCAAACTAAGTCTTTTGATAATCACGGATAGGATGTTCTAAATGAGAACTAGGATTTCCTTATTGGTTTCTAAGCTTTACATTTTGAAAAATGTGATTTGTTCCAAAGTTGCCTACCAACTCTTTAATAAAACTTTTTGAAACTTGAGTAACTGTCTGAAAGGATTAGAGTGAGAACTAAATCCCTATCTGCCAGGACATCTGAATTTGTCTCCTCTTAAATCTCCTCCTTAAATACATCTAAGGTATCAGTAGTGAAATGAAGATTGGAAGGAAACTGTAATCATTTCAAAGAAAAGCTTGCTAAGTACCAATATTTTATTCAAACTTACATTATACATTATACATGTGCAACTAGGATTAAATATACCTCATTAATAAAAAACCCATTGAACAAAGCAATAAATTCCATATTATTTCACAATAGCCCTAACACCATCCTATGTCCTTACCTGACTCTTACTAGAAATAAGTCATTATTTACACTTTGCCTTTGATCTTATCTAGTTAAAAACCACAATTCTCATGCATATAAGGCAATAATAAATGGACAGATATCCAGTAAAAAAAATTCACAATTACCATAAAACCTCATTATCTGGTCTGGCCACCTACAAGCCAACCAACTAGACCAACCAACTAGAAAGAAAATTGGATAATTTGCATTTCCCTTCCTTTCCCTTGCTTTGTGATATAATATTAAAAAGCAAGAAAGCAACAGACTCTACAGCAGAATCCATGACCTAAACCAAGAATAAAACAACCTTATTTATGCTCCTCACTTCATATCTGAGGTAATTATTATGGTTGCCTCAGGAATTCCTTACTTTGAATCTTCTAAATAATATTTCCAGAAAACCTGTAATTCCATGCAGTGGCATGTACAAAGAAGAGTATATAAGCTTTAGGTTTTTTCCCAGCACCTACCCCCAAATTTGGGAAATAGGTATTTAAAACAGCACAAAGAAGGGACTCTCAGGCAGGCACTCAGAAAATGCCCCTCAAAGTCAAAAATGTACAGCTCCACCTCGAACTGTTGAGGACCAGTCCTGGGGAAACCACCCTCAATGCCTCCCAAGGGGCAGAGCTCATTCATTTTCTCCTGGGGCTGTACAATGAACTGGACATGTAGTCCTGCTTGGGCAGGGTCAACAGCTCTGTGTTCAGTGTTTTATTCTACTGAACTCTGAAAAGAGCCTTCATACCAGTTGTTAAAGAATTTACCGAAGTTGCTTAAAAACACTGGACAGTCAGCCTGCTCCTGGGTGTCTGATGTCTCCAGCCCATTATCTTTGGAATGATGGTAAGAAGGACACAAAGAGAGATCACAAAATTTTAGAAAATTCCTATATCTTTGTCACTGCTTAATTTTTTTAATCCTCACCAGAGCATATGGTTTCATTGCCTTTTTTAGGGACAGGGGCAGGAAGAGAAACATCAGTGCAAGAGAAAACCATGAGTTAGTTGCCTCCCGTTTGCACCCGTACTGGGGATTGCAGGTGCCCAGACCCAGGGTCATAGAGCAGAGTCCACCGAACCCACAACCTAGGTATGTGCCCTGCCCAGGAATCGAACCCACTACTCTTTGGTTACATACAGGACAATGCTCCAAACAACTGAGCCATACTGGCCAGGGCGTCATTGCTTACTTCTTAATTCAACAGGAGAGGTAGGTGGCACTGCTTAAATGTTCCTTTACCAAATCTACACCAATTTTATTTCCCTGGGGTTGTAACATCATAATATAAATCCAGGCCTCATATTAGTCATCAATATGTCCCTATGATTCCCAGTACACTCTTCTCAGTATGTAATGCTGGCCAGTTTCTATGTTTACTTTTTTCTTCCTCTGACCCATCACTCCAGAGACATTTTACTCCTCTAGATTTTACTCCATTTGTTTATCTTCCTGTCTTTCAATCCTGCTCCACTGAACCCTAGTTGTCCCCTATATGTCGCTAAGAATATTTAATAGGGCGTTTACCTGTTTCCCAAACTAACTTCACCATGTTAAGAAGAATGGCTTATTCCACTAGTCAGTTTCCACGTTTCCAAAAAATACTATTTTCCACTTTTGATAACACCTATTACACAGGCCATATTCTCTGCAAAAAGTCAGAAAAGATATTTCATGCTGGGTGTTTCTGAGAGTTGTTTACATTACTCAAAGTAGGTTTTCAACACTTTAAAGGTGGGGGCCTCCAAGCAGGGAGAGGGAGGAGGTAAGGGGGGCAGGAAATGCTGATTCAAAGGACTGTGCGAAAAATGAATGGTGTGTAATAAAAACAGAAGAAGAATACAGTAGTGCCCCCTTCCCCACCATTGTATTTTCCAGTTTTTATATTAAATGGAAAAATCCAGAGATAAACAATGTATAAGTTTTAAAATGTGCACTCCTCTGCGTAGTGTGATTAAATCTCTCACTGTCCAAGTTTGACTTTATCATAAGTACGTATGTATAGAAAACAGAGTATATGTAGAGTTCAGTAATAAACACTATTTTAGGCACCCACTGGGGGTCTTGGAATATATCTCTCATGGAAAAGGGGGAACTATTGAGTCCATTCTTACATTGCTCTCACCATGTGGCTGTTGTTCTAAGGTCTTTACTTACATTAGTGTTTTTAATTCTCACAATAAGTCTATGAGATAGTTCCCACTATCATTCCCTGGAAGGAAGCTGAACTACAGAGAGACTAAATAGGTACTACAATTAGCAGAATAGCTAGCATTCCAGATCCCTCAGTGTGGCTCCAGAAATCTTACCCTCACCATTGATTTGCTTCTTTCAGAATGAAGAGTGATTATTTTAATATTGGTGAAAGTGAAATTAGCAGTGACTTATGACCACAATGCTCCAATTCTCTTCTGATTCATGTATTAACTGTAATAGTTCAGACATATACTAACTTAATTGGTATTTTTGGTGTTTACTGATAATACAAAGAAACTGCTCAAATGCTGTCCAGGAGTGATAGTCATTTTAGGAAACAAGGAGTACATTTTATGGCATTTGGACTCAGGCACAGGGGGACCATTGCTGGTTTGATGAGAAAAATCCCGGGTGTGCCTATCGTCCAGGCATGAGTGTTACCAGCACAACCTTTCGCTTTCAAATGAGTCTCAACTTGGACAATAAAATAGTCATCTTGCTTATTGTGCACAGCCAGTGAAATCGGCACAAGTCAAAATACACTAAATTCAGATATGACTTATAATTCATGAATAATTCATTATAATATTCATAATAATGAATATTATTTTCATCTTATTATCATTATTTATAGAACTTCAAAAACCACTGATTTATGCCAACCATAGTGGCTGTTATGTATCCAGCATTTACTCTGTTATTTTAATGTATTCTTTCCTGTTGTATGGTCCCATCCCCAAGCTTTCTATTCAACAAGAATCTTTCACATATTTTTTTCTACCTATAAAATTCATTAGGACTACTGATTAACTCCAAAACTTCTAAAAGGTAAAAATATCAATGTAAAGCAAATACCCTCCTTCTTTCTGATCTTAAAAAGTAGTATATAATAAAATTTCTAGGCATCTAAACCTACATAAAACTATCTCTATAAGTGTTATTTTGTATTCTTACATGTTCATTAAAGGGAGAGTTCTAGTGACCTTTTCAAACATTTTATAGAATTTGGTACATCACCACATGAATTTTAAATGACCTTTTAGTCATCTTCTTAAATTAATATATGCACAGAGGCTGACGAGTGCTGCATTTAGTTTTAAAAATCGGATTCTTTCTTTTCTTCATCGTAAAGTCAGCTGTTTTTACCATCATGAGCTGGGTAGTGCCTTTTCCCATTTCTCTTTTTTCTGCCTCTTCCTACCTTCACACATTTGATTTCAGTCTAGTCCTTTTACCGAATGACCGCTTCTCTTCCTCCAGGACTTTCTGGTCTATAATAACCACCCTATTGACATTTCTGTCCTTAAGGAATCCACCGTCACTTTCTGGAAATAAGCCACTGACTAGTTTCCTTCTCTCACATTAAGCCTCCAGGTCAGCAATTACCTCGGTAGGCCTACACTTTCTCCATATCACTTTATGAATCTTCTGGAAAGTGACTTTGGTCCCCTTACACAGACTCCCTGCCCTCCTTACTCTCGGATCAAATTCATCATCCATAAAACATCATCTATCAGATGTGTGGTATACATGGGAAATAGCTGGTGAATTAAGCTGCCCAGATCCTGGGCTTTATTCACGGCACTGCCTATGAAGACCTGAGAGAAACTGACCTGCAGAAGAAGGGTGGAAATTATTGCCCTTCCTCCACGGAAGATCAGCTTGATATGCTCTGAAGCACTGGGTTTCATTGCTTTACCTTTATTCAGTCCATATAGTTATAGATGTTGGAGGGTCAGTCAATCACTAGTTCTGGAAAGTTGCTCTACAGCAGCAGTAAATTACATAAAAGAGACAATTGCCCATTGTATTCTGCTTAGTGATTTGAAAGGTGTTTTTTTTTTACTTTCCCATGTGCATTTTATTTTTTAATTATTTTATTGTTGTTCAATTATAGTTGTCTGTATTCACCCCCTACCACTCCCCACCCCTGACTCCAGCCATCCACACCTCCCCTGCTTCCATTCCATAATGTTCTTTTTATCTTAGCCAGCATGGGTTTTTAAGGTCTTAGTACCCTAACTATCATACAATACAATACAAAACTGTATTCATCTTTAATTTCCCTGAAATGTACCTTATCCTGCCATGAGTTTTCATCACTAAATGCTCTGTTACCCAAAGAAAGGTTTAACCTCACTGTGATAGTGGCATATCATTAAATGCCTCTTTATAAACATTGCTTGCATGTGTTACCATTTGGGGAGAAACTAGAGTAAGGTCTGAAGATTACATTTAATAGAAAGAAGTGGATATTTTATTAAAGAAGAAAAGAATTATAGCTTCAGAGTCACATTGTAACAGGGTGCAGTGAAGAGGGGGGGCCCAAAAAGGGATTCAGAATGGAGTCCAGAACTCAGGATGTCCAGGAAATATTAGAAAGATATATAAGATGTCCTCACTCCTTACCCCCCACAGGTGTGCATTGGGTGAAGGGACTAATGGAGCAGAGCCATTGAGAGTTGTTTTGTACAGCAAGGGCTTTGCAGCTAACCTCTGGCACGGTCATTTAACATATCTATAATCTTTAACTGGTTGCATAGATATGTTAAATATCTGTGGCCATGCTCTGAGCCAGGGGATGAAAGTAACTTCCACCCAAGATGTAACTGGGGACAGGCCCCCTGAGTTAAAGCACCTGCGTGAGAGCTAAGAGATGACTGGTTCCACAACATGAGGTCACACCTGCCCAGACTCACAGTGGCAGCCCAGTAAACTTGGAATAATAACAGGAGTGCTGGCAAGTGTAGCCGATTATAGGAGGAGTCAGAAATGGGGCTGCAAAGGAGGACTGGTGTGTAGATTTAAAACCCAAACATGGCAGCCATTAAAGGAGAGTGAGCCACATAGCTGGGGCAGTGCAGGGAGAGAGCCACGTGGCTTTGCCAGAATGGGGACCCCCCGCAGCTTTAGTAGGGGGAACCACCATGTGGCTTTAGCAGAGAATCGCCACATGGTGATTCTGGCTTTGGCAGAGTGGCAACCCCCTATCCCTACAGCTTTGGTGGAGAGAAGAACCATGTGGTTTTGGCCATAGTGCAGTCCCCTGCAGCTTTGGTAGAAGAAGCCCACATGGCTTTAGGGTGTTCCCTTTAGCCACGTGGCCTGGGAAGCAGGAAAGACTTTGCCTGGAAGAAGGGTGAAAGAACTCTTTGCCAGTAGGCCATGAGAGCATGCCACATGGCTTTGGAGTAATTAGAGATCCCGCCTGGATGGCCACATAGCTGATGGTGCCGGCAACCTGAATCACCAATGCCTACTTGTTTTCCTGAGTTACAGTACCCCAAATTAGGGCAGGGGGATAAGGAAGCACTGTGGGTGTCTGTCGGTATCCTAAAGGACTTTGATATTTTGGTGAGGATGTTGGGTCACTACTTTACTTTAAGTCTGTATAGCATTAAATAAATATTTCCTTTTCTTGTCACAAATCTCTGGCATTGAGAGACATCTTTCCTTTGGTGGCGGACATAACAAACCTTGGCCCCTGCTTGTTCTGTAACAGTTGTTGGCAACCCTGGGTGGGCCAAATATTGCCCCCACCCTTGGACCTCTGTTCTGTAACAACATGGCCAAAAATAAATTATATATTCCATTCCATAATAATGTTTTAAAGTCATTTCTTCCTAATTACCTGTTACCTTCTTCCTTCATGAAAATGGTCTTATTTAAGATGAGCAGATATGAAAAAGGTATAATTATTTCAAACAGAGAAATGATTGTATTGTATGTTTTAGAGCTATTGATGTGATACTTATAATAAGCACACATCCCCTTAATGTAGACCAGAGTTTAACCAAATCTTATTCACAAAAAGTGAGCATGATTCTGTGTGTCAGCTTTACAATTAGACTCCTAAAAGAATTTCAGCAGCCGCTTTGTCTTTCACGGGCACAGACCATATTCACTAAGATGAAGATCGGTGTGCTCGGGGCAAAACGTTTCCCGGTGAAACTCCACTGAACAGAGTCAGAAACAGGTGACAGCTGCGCCTTCGGGAAGATCATCAGAACTCAATCTTAAAAACAGAAGCAAAAATAAGATGCCTCAACTCACTCAACCCTATGTCTCCAAATACTATCCTTCCATTTAATTTAGAAAATATCTGTTTTATGAACAGTAATTTTTAAAAGTCAGTCTCAAACCCAAAAGCATGCTAAGTGAGGTTTTGTATATTACATTTTTCCAATGTAATATACATTGTGGTCTGCAGTTATAAAATGGCTGAAACTTTATTATATGATATATAGTACATCATAATATTGTTTAGAAATAGCTAAAAAACACTTTAAAGGGATAATTTGAAGGAATTTATTTTTCATTAGATGAGTGGCTTTCATGTCAAATTAATGTTTTTACTTCCCAGGGGTATCTAACCTTTTGGCATCTCTGGGCCACATTGGAAGAAGAAGAGTTGTCTTGGGCCACACATTAAACACACAAACACTAATGAAAACTGATGAGCAGGGAAACAAGGTTTTAAGTAAATTCATGATTTTGTGTTGGGCCACATTCATGGCCATCTCAGGCTGCATGCGGCCCGCTGGCCACAGGTGGACACCCCTACAAGCTTTTACAATTGAAATATTGTACTGAAAGTAAGCAGAAATATTTAATGGTCTCTTTCAAAGACTCTACGAAAAACTATAAAATAAGCCCACTGCTACCATTTCAAACAGGGCACCTATACATTACAAGTTCTTTATTTCTCTGGCCCCACAATTTATAGCTTAGACTCAGAATCACTTGACTAAGTGACATTTCTGTAAGACACAAAAGCTATTGATTTATTAGAAAATGGTTTGAAGCACTATTTTTACCTTATCTATTAGTCCTACATATAGTATTTATAGCAACAACAGAAGAGAAATCATTGTCAATCAGTGGGTCAAAGACAAGAGTAAACAGAATGATTATGAACATACAGAAAGAAAAATAAATAACTTGGTGCGATGACACTGAGAACTGCTCAGGAGCCTAACCTCTGTATCCTTGAATTGTGCCCCGAAATGATGAAAAACACTGAGAAAGACTAGTGACCTCACTGGAACCTGTCTATGCTCTTTAGTGGAGCGGAAGCAAAGCCCGTTGTGTTATCACACAGCAATCCCAGGCTAAAAATCAACCTTGCACCCAATGAGAAGCTTTCAGAGTGCATTTCACAGCAGTCCTTTCTGTATAGACATGGTCCTCCTTGTGCAGTGGCTGGAGTGGATTTAGCCATTGGTCTTGCTGAGCCAGGAGCCTTTGTTGCACTGTATGAAGACTGTAATGTTACTGACTGTAATGTAACTGAAGACACAAATGGCCTCAAATGAAGACATAAAAAATTGTGAGAGACTGAATTAGGAAGAGAAGATCAGAACAAAGCTTGAGAGGAAATTTTAAGGTTAATCACTAGTCCTTGATTGACTTGTGACATCAGTGATGCAGTCAGGATTGGAAGAAGTGTCTGTTTCACTTGATTGTTCGAATTCGGATCTGAAGACCGAATAATTTATGATAATGCTCACATTCTTTTAAAACAATTTCAGAAACTGTGGTTGTTGAAGTCCCTAAAGGGAAGGAATTCCACTTGGCCCATTCATGTTTTCCACCCAAGAGTAGTAATGAGGATTAATGAAAAGTATGGCTGAGTAGAAATCTTATTAGTCTACCAAGGGTGAATGGGCATCGGCCAATTTGTAAAGGGAGCTAAAATTAAATTCTTAATATAATTTAATATCAATTAAATGCATATAATAAAGAATGGCCATCCTGAAAATTAATCTATTTAAAAGTTAAAACATAATCAAATTGGCCTGTTCTATAAATGTAGTTCTCCTTCCTTTCTAATTAAGCAGTACTTTATGAAGTTTGATTTCCCAGACGCCTGGAATTTTTTTAAAGTTTTGTACGCATGTCTTCAAAATGGAAAATACTTTGCTATTTCTTAGAAAAATTGGTTTCTTGTCTTAGCAATTGCCTATTAACTTCACAACCCTAGAGAATTTCAAGGAAAAGAAATCAAACTAAAATCCGAAAGAAAAATTAAATAGCAAATCTTATTTTAGTACTATCTGTAAAGTACTATCTTTACAGAGAGATAGTACTACAGTATTCTGTAATCTATGATGCTGCTGCAGCTGTTCTAACTGAGTCTGGTAGTGCCATCTGGGGATAGAACTCCCCAGTAGAGAACCAGCAGATACTCCAGATTCCCCCACAGAGTACGTGTGTGCCCACAAGTTCGATGATATTTCTTGTTGACTCAGTTGGCATAGCTCATTTTGCCTTTCTATGCTTCAGCCCCAACAGTCTTAATTTCTATGTATATTCCTTATGGCCATCACTTTCCAGTTCTTAAAATAATAGACAAAAAACTGTACTTGAAAAATAATTAAATAAAATTTTTAAAAACTGCCAAAAAAATAATAATAAATAAACAAAACTGTCTGCTTTGATTCTAGGGTACAAGAACTGTGGAAATTTCAAAAATACTGGTAAAAATAAAATATATTTTAATTGACTAAAGCTATAAAAAAATTACAGTCTCTGATATTCTATGAATCATCCCAAGTTACTGAGCCCTAAATTAGATGCTGCACTTTTAGCATAAGGAGACATATTATCTCCAACAAAAGGGATTGCCTCACAATGAGGTCATGGAAACTCTAGTTTTACAGTTTGAAAAACAAAAGCATTTCCTTTCTCTTTTGCCTCCAGTGATTTTTTTTCTTTATATGAGATAAAATCTGACAAAGTAAAAATATAAACAACTGACCTTGCAGAACCCGACCCTGATTAGCATTTCCCTATTTCTTTTCAGCATTTCATTTTCTATTTCTTATTTTAAGGAACTGTCTTTCTTCTGTGACAAATTTTAACCAGAGTGAAATTTGAAAAAGAAAATATGTTTTACAATTTTAGAAAATAAAATTCATATACTGCTCCTTTCCCTTCGTGCCATAAACATTTATAGAGCATGTTACTGGACAGTGAGATCACAAAGATAAACCATGGATTCTGCTCTGAGGGAGCTGCAGTCCAGTGTGGGAGCAGGAGGCAGTTATAGAATAACATCATAATTATCATTGGCCTGGGGTTCATAGGGAGTGCAGCAGAGATAAAATGCAGCCAGACTGAAAGAGAAGAGCCAGGCTGAAAGGTATTAGGGAAGGCTTTCTAGGCAAAGTAAGCTGTGACCCAATCCCCCAAAACAATAGGACTTAATAGAGAGAAGAGTGGCTCACCAGGCAAGAGAGGTAGTATGTGTAGAAAGGGGGCAGAGTCTGGGGGCTAAGAATGACGGGCTCTGGAAGAAGGTGGCAGAGTAGGAGGAAGCTACATTCCTCCTAGGACCAAACTGGAATTATAACTAAATTATAGAACAATCATTCTGAATAACCAAATGCAGACTAGCTGAAGGAAAGTCCTTCTTACAACCCAGGACTTACACAAGAAGCCACATCAAGACCGGTAGGAAGGGTGGAAACAAAAGGGCTAGCCCCATTTGCACAGGCAGTGGCTGAAATTCCGAAGGTGTATCTCAGGTGTGGGGGTTCTCCCTGAGAAGCATAGGCTCTAAATCCCAAGTTGTGCTCCCCAGTGCAGAGCACCAGAGCTGCTAAGAGGTACATATAAAATCTGGCTGTGAAAATCACTAGGGATTCTGTCCATCAGGGAGAGACAGGAGTCTGCTGGAGACACAGGCACCCTCATAAAGGGCCAATACACAGAATGCCAATCAGCCGCTCAACCTGGGCTCCTACTGAGGGAAGGTGTAGTGGACTAGTCACATGAGAAGAGTCAGGAGTCTGTGGCTCTGGGGAGAGGGCTGAAGAGACAGAACCCTTCAGATCCCTATGATGAGTCCCTCTTCCAGAAGCTGTTTTTCTTGAGTAGAGCATTCCCCTCCATGTAGTATCAGCCTGGGGGGTGCAAGAGGCCCACCCTCTGGACTCTCTTGCCCCACTCTCTGCATCCTCTTTCACTTCACACTGTGGAGCTTATGGCCTACTAAGGAATCAGCTGCCTCAGCCAGGGTGTAGAGATCCGGGAAGACTCAAGAGATATTAGTGACTAAGTTGAATGGCAATTCTCCCACTTTCCCCTAAACCTGACTGGTGCTTCCCCCTCATGAGAGATCCACTAGTACTACCCTCTGGACTTAAGGAAGACCCAATCTCCAAGCTCTAGAAACCCCACCTGCCCAACTCCTAGTGACTCTGCCCTGCTGAGGTCAGGGAAAAATCTGGGAAAGACTAAGTTGTGTGGCTCTGGGGCAGGGACCACATGCCCCACGTTTCCAGAAGCCTGACCAGCACCTCCCTCTCTACTTGCCCCTGCCTGGTGACTCACTGTGAACCTACATATTACAGCCTGAATACCGCCAAGTGCTCTTTCAGTAACTGAGCCTAACAGGCAGCCCGTAGGCAGAGGCAGGTGGAAGTGAATCCTGAGGTGCCATGGGACTTCTGCTAAACTGCCTCTGGGCCGTGGAGCTGGTAAAATCCAGCCTCAGTGCACAGCTTCATCCTTCCCATGCACCTCGACATAGCAGAGGCAGCCACAAACTGAATTGCCTCTAGCTCCAAACAGATTGCCAAGGGCTATTCACTGACAGTTTCTTACACTGACAGTTTCTTACTCTGGCCTACACCAGAGTCCTTCCCAAGAGACCCAGAACCAACACACCCAGTGGCTAGCTTCAGACAATATTAGAGCAGGATCCAATAAGCTCCACAAGAAGAATATACATTGGGGAGACCTCAGCAGGCACCAAACCCTGCTGAAGCAAATGCTGCCTCGTGAGGTCAGCATCTACACAGAAGCTCTCACACCGTGGTTGGTGTTGAGCCTCATATTCATCCAATTGGAGGGTCAATCCCAGGCACCAACAGGCCAATAGGAATCAAGGTTCAATTACAATAGGAGGGCCCACATAACCTACATAAGAGACATTCCTGTGAGCCCTCAGCTTTGGCGATAAAGGAGACTGTGCATCTGGACCTCTAGGACACCTACTACATAAGGCTACCCACAAAGACTGGGAGTCACAGCAGATCTACCTAATAAAATAGAAACAAACACAAAGATGCAACCAAAATGGGAGTACAAAGAATTAGGCCCCAAATGAGAGTTCAGGAGAAACCTCCAAAAAAAGATCTAAATGAAATAAAGGCAAGCTATGGATCAGATATACAGTTCAAAGTAATAGTTGTAAGAATGCTCAGCAGAATGAGATAGGACATCAAAACCATAAAAAATAACCATTCAGAAGTGAAGACTACAGTATCTGAAATGAATACACTGGAAGGAATAAACAGTAGGTCAGATGAAGAGAGGAATAAGTAAGTGATTTAGAAGACAAGGTAGAAAAAGATACCCAATTGAAGCAGCAAAAAGAAAAGAACAATATAAAAATATGAGCATAGTTGAAGGGACCTTTGGCATAACATGAAACATAACAACATCCAAATCATAGTAGAATCAGAAGAAGAGAGAGAGCAAGGGATTGAGAGCCTGTTTGAAGAAATAATGACCAAAAACTTCCCTAACCTGGACAAGAAAAAAGACACCCAAGTCCAGGAAGCATAGAGAGTCCTAAACAAGATGAACCCAAAGAGGCTCACACAAAAACATGTCATAATTAAAATGGCAAAGGTAAAAGACAATGAGAGAATATTAAAAGGGTAAGAGAAAGACACTTACCTACAAGAGAATTCTTATAAGACTGTCAGCTGATTTCTGAACAGAAACATTTCGAGCTAGAATGGATTGGCATGAAATATTCAAAGTAATGAAAAGCAAGGACCTAAACCAAGTCTACTTTACCAAGCATGGCTAACATTTAAAATTAAAGAGAAATAAAGAGATTCCCACATAAGAAAAAGCAAGGAGTTTGTTACCGCAAAACTAGCAATACAAGAAATGTTAAAGGACCTGCTAGAAGAAGAAGAAGGAGGAAGAGGAGGAGAAGGAGAAGGAAGAGAAGGAGGAGGTCAAGGGACATAGTTAAAGAATAAAGTGGCAATAAATATATATCTATAATAATCACTTTAAAAGTAAATGGCTTAAATGTAAATGGCTCCAATCAAAAGACTAGGGTAGCTGAATGGAAAGTGAACAAGACCCATGTATATACTGCCTACAAGAGACCCACCTCAGAACAAAAGATACACACAAACTAAGTAAAGGGAGAGAAAAAGATATTCCATACAAACAGAAAGGAAAAAAAGCTGGGGCAGCAATACTTATAGCTGACAAAATAGACTTTAAAATAAAGGCTATAGTAAGAGAAAAGAAGAACATTACATAATGATAAAGTGAGGACATAATCCTTATAAACACATATGCACCCAGAATAGGAGCTCCTAAATATGTAAAGCAAATTTTGATGGGCAAAAGAAAGAGACTGATAGCAATAGAGTCATGGTAGGGGATTACACCAACAGACATCAATTGATAGATCTTCCAGACAGAAAATCAACAGATAACAATTTAAAAAAAAACATTGAATTAAAAAAAGAAAATAAATAGTGACACACACAGTGGCATATTATTTAGCCATAAAAAAAAAACAAAATCTTGTCAGTTACAACATTTAGAGACTGCAAGGGCATTATGTTAAATGAATTGTCAAGCAGGGAAAGACAAATATCACATGATCATTTTTTTATATGTGAAACAAATAAATAAACAAAGAAACAAACCAAGGTCATAGATAAAGAGAACAAAATGATGGTTGCCAAAGGCAGGAATGTGAGTGAGAAAAATTTGTGAACTGTTTGTTTTGTTTCTACTTTACATAAATTGAATTTAAAACAAAAATGAAAAAGAAAACCAACAATTAATCAGTAGCCTTAAATGACACACTAGAGAGGATGGATTTAATAGATATCTTCAGAACATTTCATGCCAAAGCAGCAGAATACACATATATACATTCTTTTCAAGTACACATGGAATGTTTTCTAGGATTGACCACATGTTAGAACACAACACAAGTCAGAATAAATTTAAGAAGACTGAAATTATATCAAGCATCTTCTCTGACCACAATGCTATGAAACTAGAAATCAATCACAAGAAAAAAAATTGAAAACACACAAAGACATGGAGGCTAAATAACATGTTATTAAACAATGAATAGATTAACAATTAGATCACAGAAGAAATTAAAAGACATCTTGAAACACATAAAAATGAGAACGCAACAATCCAAAATGTATGGGAAATAATGAAAGCAGACTTAAGAGGGAAATTCATAGCATTACAGACCTTTCTCACAAAAAAGAAAAAAAAAGAAAAAGTTCAAATAAACAACCTAACTTTACACTTAAAGGAAGTTGAAAAAGAACAACAAACAAAGCCAAAAATGAGTAGAAGGAAGGCAACAATAAAGATCAAGGGGGAAATAAACAAAATAGATCTAGAAAAACAATACAAAAGATCAATGAATCCAAGAGCTGGATGATCAAAAAGATAAGCAAGATAATCTTTAACCAGATTCATCAAGAAAAACAAGAAAGGACCCAAATAAGTAAAACTGAATATGAAAGAGAAGTAACAACTAACAACAAAGAAATACAAAGGATTGTAAGAAAATATTACAAATAACTATGTACCCAAAATTGGACAATCTGGAAGGAATGGAAAAATTCCTAGAAACATACAATCTTCCAAAACTGAATCAGGAAGAATCAGAGAAACTTAATAAACAGATTACAATTAGTGAAATTGAAGCAGTAATCAAAAAACTTCCAACAAACATAAGCACTGGACCAGATAGTTTCACAGGTGAAATTTATCAAACATTTGAAGAAGAACTAATAGTTGTCCTTCCCAAACTTTTCCAAAAATATCAAAAGGAGGAAAGTCTCCCAAGCTCATTTAATGAAGCCAGCATTATCCTAATTCCAAAAGCAGACATTGACACTACAAAGAAAGAAAGTTATAGGTCAATATCCCTGATGAACATACATGCTAAAATCCTCAACAAAATATTAGCAAACCAAATCCAACAAGGCATTAAAAAAATTATACACCATGGTGAAATGGGATTTATTCCTGAGATGCTAGGCTGGTACAATATCCAACAAATCAATAAATGTGGTACACTACACATACAAAATGAAAGATAAAACAACATAAAGATATCAAGAGATGCAGAAAAAGCATTTGATAAAATTCAGCACCCATTTATGATAAAAAAAAATCTCAGAAAAGTTGGAATCAGTGAAACATAACTCAATGTAATAAAGGCTATATATGACAAGCCCACAGCCAACATCACACTCAATGGGCAAAATCTACAAGCATTTCTTTTAAGATTGAGAACAAGACAAAGATGTCCACTTTTACCACTCTTATTCAACATAGTACTGGAAGTCCTGGCCACCACAATCAAATAAGAATAAGAAATAAAAGACATCCACATTGGAAAGGAAGAAGCAAAACTGTCAATATTTGCAGATGACATAATACTGTACAGAGAGAACCCCAAAGATTCCACCAAAAACAAAAACAACTACTAGAACTGATAAATCAATTCAGTAAAGTAGCAGGATGCAAAATAAACATCACAAAATCTTGCCCTGGCTGATGTGGCTCAGTGGATTGAGAGCCAGCCTCCGAGCCAAGAGGTCACTGGTTCGATTCCCAGTCAGGGCACATGCCTGGGTTACAGTCCAGGTCCCCAGGTGGGGGCATGCGAGAGGCAATCTATTGATGTATTTCTCACACATGGATGTTTTCCTTCTTCTCTTTCTCCCTCCCTTCCCCTCTCTCTAAAAATAAATTAATAAACCACTAAAAAAAAAAGAAATCAGTTGTACTTTTGTACACCAATGATAAACTATCATAAAGGGAAACCAAGGGAACAATCCCATTGACAATTGCTTCAAACAAGAACAAAATACCTAGGGATATATTTAACCAAGTATGCAAAAGATCTGTCTTTGGGAAATCATAAGACATTGAAGAAAGTAACTGAAGAAGATACAAATAAGCAGAAGCACATACAATGTTCATGGATAGGAAGAATTAACATAATTAGAATGTCCATAATACCCAAAGCAATCTATAGATTCAACATGATTCCTATTAATATACCAATGATGTAGTTCACAAAACTAGAACAAATATTCCAAAAATTTATATGGAATTACAAAAGAACCCAAATAACCACAGCAATACTGAGAAAGAAGAAAAAATTTGGAGGAATTATGCTATCTGATATCGAACTATACTATCAAGCCATGGTAATCAAAACAGCATGTTATTGTTTTGATCAAAAACAGGTGTATGGATTCATGAAATGGAGTAGAGAGCCCAGAAAGAAATCTACATCTTCACAGTCAATCAATATTTGACAAAGGAGGCAAAAACATACAATGGAGTAAAAACAGTCTATTTGATAAATGGTGTTGGAAAAATTGGACAGATACATGCAAAAAATGAAAATAGACCACCTTCTTACATTACACATAAGAATAAACTGAAAATGGATTAAAGACTGAAATTGTAGACTCAAGGCCATAAAAATCCTAGAAGAAAACACAGCCAGTAAAACCTCAGACATTTCTCACAGCAATTGTTTTTCTGATATATCACATTGGCCAAGAAAAACAAAAAAGGAAATAAACAAATGGGACTACATAAAACTAAAAAGGTTTTGCACAGCAAAGAAAACCATTAAAAGTGAAAATACAACCCATTGAATAGGAGAATATATTCACAAATCATATATCTGATAAAGGGTTAATATCCAAAATTTATAAAGAACTTATAAAACTCAACACACACAAAAAAACCCTAAACAATCCACTTTAAAGGACCTGAATGGGCACTTCTTTAAAGAAGACATATAGATGACCAAAGACATATAAAAAAATGCTCAATGTCACTAATTATCAGGGAATGCAAATTAAACCCACAATGAGATATCATCTCACACCTGTCAGAATGGCCATCAATAAATCAGTAAACAACAAGTGTTGGAGAAGATACGGAGAAACAAAACCCCCCATGCATTGCTGGTGGGAATACAGACTGGCGCAGCTACTAAGGAAAGCAGTATGGAATTACCTCAAAAATTTAAAAAATGGAACTGCCTTATGGCCCAGTGATTCCACTCCTAGGAATATACCCCAAAAAACCTCAAAACACTGATTTGAAACAACACATGCACCCCTATGTTCACTGCAGCATTATTTACAATAGTCAATATTTGGAAGCAGCCCAAGTGTCCACGAATGGATGAATGGATAAAAAAAGCTGTGATACATTTACACAGTGGAATACTACTTGGCCATAAAAAAGAAGGAAACCTTACCCTTTGCAACAGTATGGATGGACCTGGACAGCATTATGCTAAGTAAAATAAGCCAGTCAGAGAAAGACAAATACAACATGATTTCACTCATATGTGAAATCTAACTAACAAAATAAACTAACAAGCAAAATAGAAACAGACTCTTAGAGAACAGACTGACAGCCATCAGAGGTGAGACGGGTTGGAAGCTGGGTAAAAAGGTGAAGAGATTAAGAAAAAAAACCCTCAAAGCACAGATAAGAGTAAGGTAATTATCAGAAAAAAGTGGGGTGGGGGAAAATAGAAGAAGGTACGGGAGACAAATGGTGATAAAAGGAGACTTGACTTGGGGTGTTGAACATACAATACATATACAGATGGTGTATTACAGAATTATTACCTAAAACCTGTATAATTTTGTTAATTAATGTCATCCCAATAAATTCAATAAAAAAGAAAAGGATGACAGGTTCTGTATGTTATGTATATTTTACCACATTTTTATAAATCATCACCTGAGGATATATTTATTGATTTCAGAGAGAGAGGAAGGGAGAAAGAGGGAGAGAAAGAGAGAGTTGAATGAGAGAGAGAAACACCATTCAGTGACCTCCTGCATGCACACTGACCAGGGTCAAACCCACAACTTAGGGATGTGCTCTGACTGGGGCTGAACTTACAACCTTTTGATGTACAGGACGATGCTGCAACCAACTGAGCCATTCACCAAGGCTTGACCATACTTTTTTTAAAAAAGAAGCAGCAGTTTGGGTTTTGAAATGAGGCCATTATATTCCACTCAAGCAAGTTACTTACATTCTTTGTTTCCAAATCTATAAAATGAGAAGCAAAATAGAACCTACCTCCTAGGAATAAAACCATGGGCGCTTTAACACACACAAAGCACTTCGACTCTGGTGGCTTTAGAGGAAGAACTTTATTATTGTGTACACAGATCTGGAGAGAAATGAGGCCAGGGTACCTTCAAGGACATGGTGAGTTTAAGTTCCCTTCTCCGAAAGGAAAAGTCCAGGAGACAAAAGAAGAAACCCAGCAAGGAAAACTGAATTGAAAGTTTTCAGAAATAATATGTTTTAAAAATTTGTTTTTTCTTTTACTTTTGCATCTACATAAGATAATGGATATTAAACTTATTGCAATAGTCATTTCAAAATGTATGCAAGTCGAATCATTATGCTGTGTGCACCTTAAACTTATGCAGCATATGTCAATCACATCTCAAAAACTGGAAGAAGGAATTTGGAAGGAAAGAAGAAAGGAAGGGAGGGAGGGAGGAAAGGACATTGTGAAGATACCATTTTTGCCTTCCTAAGGTCCTCACCAAACTTTGAATGTGCCCTGAGGATATATCCTTGAAGTTACCTACTACACTTTACTACTTGAGAATAACATGTCAATGCAAAAACAACTACATCTTCCAGCATTAGAACACACCTTTTCAAAGGGCAGAGTGATCTTATCGCTTTAAATACATTTTCTATCCCAATGTCTGAAAGGGAGTGCGGTCCTAAATCTATGGTTGCCGAACATCCTCAGAAAACTCCTGTTTGGTTGCATAGGACTACTTGACAGTCTGGACAGAGTAATGGTATGCTATTACAATAATGACAAAACAACAATATGAGAAAACATCATGAGTCTGTCCTTCCTATTAAAAAATGATATAGAAATGTTAGAATAATGGAAGACTGAGATGTTTGATGTCTTAGTTTCCTCATTGGAAAAATAAGGCTAGATGTTTTCTAAGGACCCTTGGACCATTGAATGTCCAATTAACTAATTGATGAACAGACTATATAAAATCAAGCAAGATATAAACCCCTGAGTAAGGAGAAATATATACTCAGTCCAGAAATTTGTCAAACAAGGCTACCAGAGACTGTTTGCAGGAGATCATACAGTAACATTTCTTTGGCATTTCCATTTCTCACTTTCCTATAAAGAAATGCTACTAATTTGCTTGTCATAACTTCAGCTAACCTTTCTGAAATTTCTGTTTGCAATGTCCTGTGGCCTCCTAAATGGATAATGTGCAAACAGAACACATTACTTATTTGCTCTGCTGGACTTTTAGTGCCCACATTTTTTGCCTCATGTTGTTATGATAATATTCACAAACTCAAGAGACATGCTAGAAGCTTTAACATTAATCTCAGAAATGCTTCATTTACATAAACTAACATTTTTCTGTCTTAGCACACAAGACTACAAACTGGGGATCTTGTGCTGATCACACCCCCACATAGGCGTCGAGGAGGAAAGGACTAAAAACACCAAGCAGACTCCCTTTAAGGACATGGGCCAAGGACTGTGGGAGTGAGGTTAAAAAAAAAGGATCAATTTCCCTTATATTCCTATTAGACAACAGTTAGACAATTCCCACCCCTCGTGTGTATAATATGGAAACACTTCTGTTTCCTCTACTCCTTCCTTAAGAAGTGGCTAAAACTCAGTTCTTTCTTGCACCATGATCTCATTACGTGTTGATTGCCAACATTTTTCACTTCTGAGAACATAAATATCCTATTCATACAGATATTACCTCTGAGCCCAGGGTGCTCCCAGACTCTGTCCTGTCAGCTTTCTCACATCAGCCAGAAATGCCCAAGCCACAGGTGTTGCCCATTGTGGCAATGCCACCCAGAAGTGTCCTGATTATAGGGACACAAGACAGAATGTAGCCTCAGACATGGCAGGCATTCTAGCAGCCTCCCCTTAGGTTAGCCCTGGGCTATATTTATATTAAAATTGTTCCACATTTGTTCAAAGCTAATCTCTAGGGAAACATTCTTAATACTATGAGAGGTTTCTCTGGCTACATAAAATGGTCACAGTAGCTATAAATATAAAGTTAACTTGGACCAAAGAAAGAAAATTTAATTACTATTTTAACAAACATCTTCTTAACCTGTAGTCCATGAAATCACCTGAAAATGCATGCAATTTGTGTAGCATACATACATGTATGCTTTTTATAGGGATTGAAAACTTTTATTAGATCCTCAAAGAGTTCTATGACTTGAAAAATCTAAGAACTATATGATAAAAATAATAATCTTTTTATTTTAATATGTATAAATTCAACTCAGGTCCCCAAGCTAGGGATAATAAGAAAACATAAAATGCATCACTTTTTGCTTCTATTTGAAAACCTCTGAATAATTAATATAAATTCCAAATTAAAACACAGTATCTCCATATATGGTTGAGTTTCTGAAAAATTACTTTGCTTCAATAGTTCATCAAATAATTTTGACAATACAGTTTGTAATATGTCTTTAAATATAAGTTCATTGTAACACCAGAAAAAAAGATATCCTAATTATAAAATTGTTCTCCCAAATAAGTACTGGTGCAGTAAATGGATCATTTAATTGAATCTAAGATCCAATCATGTTTGGCTATGTTCCCCACAATAGAATTGTGGAGAATTCTATTCTAGGAGTGGCGTCATTCCAGGAAGGCAAGAAACCTGTAACTGAATCTCTTTCACCACTTTCCCAAAACAAATAGGGGTGTGTTCCATAACACCACTCTCAAGGGGCTTAACTGCAGCTGACCGAGTTTGAGATGACCTCCAAAATATACTCTGTTATTAGTAACATTCTTGCCTTCATGGAATTACCAAAATGCCTATGTGGGTCAGGGTTTCATTAGTGTTGACTAAAGTCTTTTCCGACAGCCTGCCCTGTTATCCACACACTGGGAACACTCTGTCGCCCACCATACCCAGCTGTGTCATGCAATTGCAGGTCAAGTTCACTGACAGTAAGAACTATGCATGTCTCTGCTTAATGTGAAGCATATGTTTGTGATTAATATTAAGCCAGCTACACCCAACATGTAAGTTAGTTTGTATCAGTTATTTGGTTTCTTTTCTGGTGTGGGAGACAATAAACTCTTCGAGAGTTCCAAAAGAATCACATTTTTGCTTGAGTCTGATTCTTTTCAAATTAATGTTTTAAGAGGGAAAATGGGGACAACTGTGTATTGAACAACAATAGTAAATTTAAAAAAATCCAAACACAGGCAAAAAAGTAAATTAAATTAATGCTTTACTTCAAGACTACATGATATCTATAAAGAGTTGAAGACACTTTTCCAAAGTGAGGCACTTTTGTTCATTGATTTTCATTGCTGTGGCTGGGACACCTGATATCTCTTTGACAACTTGTTCATTGAACCAACCCCAGCTCACAAATAAAATATTACAAATATGTGTATAAGATCTACGACTACTTCTCTCACCATTTGTCATACATTTAAGCTCAATCACTGGCCCATTCCTACACGCTCTCCTTGCCCCACACCTTGTCCATACGCTAATATACCCATGTCACATAGTATGCCCACATGCCCATCTCAAACACAATTTCCTCTACAAAACAAACCCTGTGTTCTCTCCAGAGACTACAAAGTTAAACAACACATGGTTCCAAATTAGCCTGGGTCCCTGTATAAGGTCTTAAGCACAAGAACCCCATCTTGTTTAGTTTTGAACCTTCACAGTACATTCAAGAGACTCAATGAATGTTTGCTGAAAAAAGATTTTTTTTGAAAAAAGAATAAATACATGAATGAAGTGAATGACAGAGAATCTAGAGGTCTCAATTTTCTCAGTTTAAAATTTTATTTATTTTTTCTGACACACTTATAATGTTAAAACAATTATTTTGATAAAACGTTCAATATACTGTTTGTTTTCACTAATTAATCTGGTTGCTAAAGAGTGACTCTCATTCTTTCTTGGCCAACCCTTGGTTCAGTTTCCAGAATGCCAGCACTTGAATTTTCATTTCTCTCTCTCCCCCCGCCCCTGTCTATTCTTTTAAAATATGTGAGCTCAGATAGTATAAGTATAAGACAGTTTTCCCAAAGGTCAGTCTGGTAGTACAGTATATTTGGGGTACTTTGGTATTGTGATTTGTACCTATCACAGTGTGAATAGAGCCAAGAACCCTAGGGAAAGACTTGAGAGCTCTGAATTGACCGGGCTCTTCCACTCTCTCTGTCCTTCAAAATTTCCTGCTGAGATTCAGGGTCCTCAAAGAAAAATGAGAGGTTGCAGTAGGTCAAATATCCAGTTCTTTTCGGCTTTATGTATTCTAAAGAACTGACTGTCTGTATTTTGCTATGATAAACTTACTATACAAGTCCCATTAGTAGGCACAAGAAGCTATCTACATCAGGAGATGGAGTTCTATTGCCCATGGATCGCATCTGACCCACTGAATTTTTTGTAAATAAAATTTTATCATAACACAGTTATATCTATTGGTTTATTTATTGTTGCTCTCATGCTAACAATAGCAGAGTTGCGACAGAGACCATATGGCCAGCAAAGCCCAAACTACTTCTTCAGAAAAACTTTTCCAGTCCCTAGTCTAAAGAATATTCATGAGGTATGTGACTTCCTACCTAAAGGACTATCTTCTCTTTCTCAAATCAGATGTGGAATTGACTATTAGAGATTAAACAAATTGTACACATGCTTTAGAAAGACAAAACACCTTTAATGTTAAGCAGATGATCCCTTGGTAAGAATACAAGGATTCCCTACCTCGTGCACTAGAGGGAAACTGGAAGGGCTCCAAAAGTCAAAGCAAATCGAGCAGGTACAAACAATATACCTGCTCACACCCCAATTTTGCCTGAGTCCACCATGAACAGATGAGTCTTTAGATTCTGACACTGTGATGGGTTTTGATCTAAACCTGCTCCCTTGCCTAGCCTCTCTTCTATGAAACAGCCAATACCAGCAAGGCAGCTGGATGACAATCAGGTACACTAATAACATAAAACCACTAAAGAATCTGTGTACATTTTTATCATTTTGGGGCTCTAGTGAAATAGCATGTTTAAATCTCAAACACCATTACTCTGAGTAAAGGGAGGCAGTCACAAAATAATATATACAGTAATTCTGTTTATATGACATCCAAGAATAGACAATATTGTTAATCTGTGGTGACAGAAATCAGAAACTGGCAGGGAGGAGCAATTAAAGAAAAAGAGGCATGAGGCAAATTTCTGAGGTGATGAAAATGTTCTATATCTTGTTTTGGATGGTAGTTACATGGGTGAAAATAATCTAATTGAACAATTAACTGAGCATTTTACTGTATATTGAGCATATCTCAATTTTTATTAATATATTTTATTGATTATGCTGTCACAGTTGCCCATTTTTTCTCCCCTTTATTACCCTCCACCCTGTTCCACCTCCCACCAATACTCCCTGCCCCCTGCCATTAGTTCATGTTCATGGGTCATACATATATGTTCTTTGGCTTCTCCATTTTCCTTAACTTCACCCCATCTATTTTGTACTGACCATTAGTGCTTCTCATTCCCTGTACCTTTTCCCCCATTCTTACTTCTCCCCCTCCCACAATAACCCTCCATGTGATATCCATTTCTGTGATTCTGCTTCTGTTCTAGTTGTTTGCTTAGTTTGTTTTTCTTTTTGTTTTAAGTTTAGTTGTTGACAGTCGTCTGTTTGTTATCATTTTAGTGTTCATAGTTTTGATCTTCTTTTTCTTAAATAAACCCCTTTCACATTTCATATAATAAAGGCTTGATGATGATGAACTCCTTTACCTTGACCTTATCTGGGAGGCACTTCATCTGCCCTTCCATTCTAAATGAAAGCTTTGCTGGATAGAGCAATCTTGGATGTAGGTCCTTGTCTTTCATGACTTGGAATACTTCCTTCCAGCCCCTTCTTGCCTGCAAGGTTTCTTTTGAGAAATCAGCTGATAGCCTTATGGGCACTCCTTTGTACATAACTTTCTCCTTTCCTCCTGCTGCTTTTAAGGTTCTCTCCTTATCTTTAATCTTGGGTGATGTAATTATGATGTGCCTTGATATGTTTCTCCTTGGGTCCACCTTCTTTGGGACTCTCTGAGCTTCCCAGACTTCCTGGAAGTCTATTTCCTTTGCCAGATTGGGGAAGTTCTCCTTCATTATTTTTTTAAATAAGTTTTCAATTCCTTACTCTTCCTTTTCTCCTTCCAGCGCCCCTATGATTCAGATGTTGGAATGTTTAAAGTTTTTCCAGAAGTTCCTAAGCCTCTCCTCATTTTTTCGAATCCTTGTTTCTTCATTCTGTTGTGGTTGAATATTTATTTCTTCCTTCTGGTCCAAAATGTTGATTGAGTCCCAGTTTGCTTCCCATCACTGTTGGTTCTCTGTACATTTTCCTTCATTTCACCTTTCATAGCCTTCATTTTTACCTCTATTTTGTGACCACACTCAGCCATTTCTGTGACCATCCTGATGAGTAGTGTTTTCAACTGTGTCTCTGATAGGTTGGCTATCTCTTTGTTGCTAAGTTCTATTTTTGGAGTTTTAATCTGTTCTTTTACTTGGGCCATGTTTTGTTTTTGTTTTTGTTTTTGTTTTTGGTCTCGGCATGCCTGTTACATAGTATGGGGTGGAGCCTTGGGTATTTCGCAGGGCAGGGCAACTTATAACTCTGTGTTGTGGCAGTGTATGTCGGGAAGGGGTCAGAGAGAGAACAATGTGGCTTGTTCAGAAGTTGGCTGGCTTTCTTGCTCACAAGCTTGGCTGGCTTTCAGTCACTTCCACCACTACGTAAATTGGCCCTTATGGTGCTGATTCCCAGGTGGGTGCATTTGTGTATGTTCTAGGACCCTGTGAAGTCTCTCCAACAAACTGTTCTGTGAGGCTGGGAGTTTCTCCTACCATCTCAACCCCCACAGGTTTTTACAATCAGAGGTTTTTAGGCTCTATTTTTCTATACTGGAACCCTTGGTTGCACAGTCTGTCTCACTCCCCAGATGTTCCTCCCAGTTTATCTGCACACAAATATGGGACTGTTGGGTCTGCCAGCCACCCCTCACTTGGTCTTCCAGCCTCTGCCTTGCCACAAGTCCTCTTCACCCCAGCTGCCCATCTCTGCCCCTACTACTGGTCTGGATGCAAATGTCTTCTTTAACTCCTTATTTGTTGGACTTCCACACAGTTTGATTTTCTGGCAGTTTCTGCTTAATCTGTTGTCCTTCTTTGGGTTGTGTGAGGAGGCAAAGTGTATCTACCTATGCCTCCATCTTGGTCAGAAGTCTCTCAATTTTTAATTTAGTATTATCACTAAATAAAAGATCTTTCTGTTTGTTTGGGAATATGCATTCAGAAATCTTGGAGAGCTTTAGGATTATTGCCATCGTATGATTTTCCCTCCATTATAAAAAAGAGGGTGATGTGTTAAGTGAAAGAGAAGAATGGAGAAAGTAGGGAGAGGGGTTTCCTAAGTTTCTAACCCATTTCCTTCACAGGCACATTCTTGCAATATTCTATCAGATAACTCAGTTTGGGGACCTAGTATTTTAGAAAAAACTCAAAAGGAGAAAATGAGAAAACAAGTAAAATATTTTTTCTCAAATTGTGTATTTGTTAAACTATTAAAAAATACAGAGAAAATATTCAACAACATGCTCATGTTTCTGTATTAAATAGAGAAACTTTAAATTATATTATCTCTTTAAATTATATTAAATATTTATTCCAATTTTATACCAATATTAATAAAAGTCTTACATCTAGAATATATGATCTTAGTGATAAGCTTTATCTTTCAAAAAAGAAATTATTAATAAATACTCTCTTTAAACTGGAACAAAAATAAATAAAATGTGGAATTCTTAAATGGTACCCAACATTTCTATTAATTGGCCTACCAATTTACAATCATCTCAAAAATAAATATCAGTTCTGTTTATTGAGCAGCCTACATTATTCAAAGAAAAGTTGAAAGACAAACATTATACTGATATATGATCCTGGCTCGGGTAGCTTAATTAAAATAAACCGAACATAGAGTAACTGAAGGCACTACCACTGGACAACAATTTATACCAACTGCACAGACAACATAAGTACCCAAGTGGTCAATTAAATAAGCAAAGTTAAAGGAGAAGAAGAAGAAGAAGGATGTCATAAAATCTGTACAGGTCTGAAACCATGTTATGGTTATATATCTACTATTATCTAATTACCTTCATTTCCAACGTAATAATAGAGAAAATATAATTTGAGTGTCACAATAGATCTTAGAGGTCAACTAATGGAAAATCTTCATTATCCTAATGAATAAAATGGGCATGTAACTGAGTTCAGTCTGAACCTAATCATTACTCAAGTGCACAGTAAACAACTGCTCCCCTCCCTCCTAGTTCTACATCACCTGGCCTCAGACATCAGCAACTAGGGCTGCGTGCTGCTGTCCCTTTTCCTCAGACTGGGTCTCCTCCCAGAAACAGTCTTACCCCTCTCCTTTTCTCTAGTAACTCTTTAACACTTGACTTAGTTAACAATTCCTCCCCGAAGTTTTCTTAACCCTCTCTCCCTTTCACCAACCTGGCCCCTGATCATTAGTTACACCTTCTCCACTCTCCTACAGCACCCTGTGCATTTTCCCACAAGCATTCCTTCAACCAGTTATAGACTGAGTGCCCATTCTTGGCCAGTGGGCGAATGCTAGGGACAAAGAGAGAGAAATTGCTGTGCCCTCAAGGAACCACTCTTCAGATGCCGCTGAGATTGCCTGTCAATGAGTCCATCCATTCTCATCAAAGAACTCCTAACCATCTTTGTGTCCCAGAAGCTGATATAGTATATGCACACAGAGGCTCAATAGATGTTTGTTCAACCTCACTTTCATTGTAAGAATAAATCTTAAATTCTTTTTAATAGTGAAATGACCCTTAAGTAAAACTTAATCTTTAACAATGAATGGTATATTTGCCTATTAATTAACCATACGGCTCTCAGTTTTACATATCAAGACATGCTCATTTACAACTGTTGCCAGTTTTGATTTTTATTAATTATTCTTTACTTCATAGCACATTACCAAGAGTTTATGTTATCCTATGAAAAAAAACTAATTTCGTGGACTCTGGGAAAGCAGGTAGTATGTAATATTAAAACACTGTATTCTCTAACAGAATACCAAGTCAAAATTTCTAATCCTCCTAGGGTCAAAATAACAGCAAATTGTGAACATATCATGAACATAGATTATAATATATATCTATCTATAGATATATATATCTCTCTATATATATAGATATATATATCTATCTATATATAATAATGATATATATAGATAGATATATATATCTATATATATATATATGATATATATATATCATTATTACCTTCACTACTATTTAATAAATTGTTCATTTACTCAATAAGCATATATATGCCTGTCATTGATTAGGCCAGGAATACTGAGATGAATAAGACATGGTGCTAGGTAGGCATCAACAAACTCCTGGTCTTTAGAGAAGTCAGCTATGTAAGTATAGTATCTGCACAGTATGTAAGTGTGTAATGCACAGTGAGATACGTACAATGCTAGAAAAACATATGAGGTAGAGAATCCACAAAGATGGAGCGAACAACTTAGACTGACACAGGAGGCAGCAGGGAAGACTTCACAAAGGAAGTGATGCTCAGATTCTGAAGACTTCCTTAGTAACTTCGAAACCCAAGAGGAGGTCACATTTCCATATTTCAACCTCCAGCGCTTATTCCACAGCCATTTGTTAAGCCTACTGAGTGCCAGCACCTTTAATGGGGGAGGAGAAGGTAGTTAAGGATACAGCAATGAAGCAAATAGACAACGTTTTTGTCCTAACAGTGCTCATATACCCTTACGAGGCTAACAATAAAGTTTATCCTATATGCAAGAATGTTATTATCAAAGGATTCAAGTAGGTGACTAAATGTGTTGTCTTGCATTTTTAAAATGCTAGGTTTCTTTCCTGACTTTACCATATCTAGAGCTTTTTGGTAAGTTTTAAGATCACCTCATTCGGTCTGCCTAGTCTGCCTTTTCTCTCTCTTTACCCTCCCAAAAGCTAAAATTGTATAATAGGAGCTACCTGCTGCCTCTATTTCCTTATCTCACATTCACTTCAACTTGCCAACAAACTCGCTTCCACCTCCACAACTCTATTTAAAACATGCTAGCAAAGATCTTCATTGCTATCCATGCTACAAATCCAGTGGACAACTTTCAGTGTTCACATCAGAGGTCATTCAGCTTCTATTGTTTTGCTTGTCCACTCATTCTGAATCTGATGCCTTGGCTTCCAGAAAGCTGCTGTCCTTCTGGTCTCTGTCGGAGGTTCTCAGTGTTCTCTATCAGCACGGCTGCTCCAGGTTTCTGTCCTCCTTCCACTGCTGCCGCTATAGACACTCCTCTCTGCTTTCCTACCAGATCTCACCAGGTCCCAGTTGTAACTATCTCCTAAATGCTGAAGTCCCCAATGAATAAATAGCTTAGAACTTTCTGCCTTGATCTCCCTCCCAAGTTTCTAACTGTGTAGCCAATGATCCGCTGCACATACACACTTAGCTCACAATTCCACAAGTTAAACTCATCTCCCCATCCACAACGTGCTCGTCCGCCAGCATTCTCCCTCTTTTTTTTAAAGCACACAATTTTTACTAATACTTCATGCATAAGAGTTTACAGAAAATAAGTGAAACCCCAAAAGGCAGTTATACTTAGGTGCTTTTATATTCTTCCTAAATAAGGGATAGAATTTTGGCTTCAAGGGATGATAAATTGCGGTGAAATGATGAGAAAATATGTGGGAGAAATGAATGGAAGCTAAGGGTTATTTTAGTAAAGGCCCGTTTATGTAAGCTCATCTTGCCCATTTTAGATGATAGGAGTCACTCTTCTCTCCCTGATTGGGGTGGGGGCACCTTCCTCAAAGGGAAGTCTATATTCTGCTTTTAGGTAATTGGGGGAGGGCAGAGAACTCTCCCTGCACCTGTTGACTTCCAGCTGCCTTCACCTCAAAATCACCTTTATGCCAGATTTTGGGCATCTTTTGGGGTGGCATATTCTGATCTTCTTCAGGGTTCAGAAAGATTAAATGCTTGTCCAGGTTTACTCAGGTAGTGAGTGGAGGACTCAGGGGTTTAGATTCACCTCTGCTAGGCATTAAAACATCTGCTTTTTACATGTAAAGCAACCTAGGTGCCCATCAGTAAATGAATGGATCAAAAAATTGTGGTACATATACACAATGGAATTCTATGCTGCAGAGAGAAAAGAAGGAGCTACTACCTTTTGCAACAACATGGATGGAACTGGAAAGCATTATGCTGAGTGAAATAGGCCAGGTGCTGAAAGACAAATACCATATGATCTCACCTTTAACAGGAAGCTAAACAACAAAACAAACAAGCAAGCAGAAAAAAAATAAAAATAAAGACACTGAAATAGAGAACAAGGGGACAGTGACCAGAGGGGAGAAGGAAGGGAAGTTAAGGGGAAAAAGGGGGAGGGATTTGGAGGAACAAATAGGAAGGACACAGGGACGAGAACTAAGGGGGGCGGAAATGGGAGGGAGGTGGGGAGCAAGGAGCGAGGGAGGCTGGGATGGGAGAAATAGACAAAAAACTGTATTTGAAAAATAACTAAATAAAATTAATTAAAAAATAAAAACAAAAACATTCAGAAAAACAGTCTGGTGTCCCTATTTTATTTTTGATTTTTGAAATAATACTTTCATCCCAAATAATAACTGTCTTTTTTTTTTTTAAGGAACATCATGCTGGTTCAAAGTGCTTTTATGAAGTAGCTCATTTGATCCTCCAAGGTAGTAGAATGGCAGGATTTGCTACATTGGTTTCACAGATGCGGAAATGAAGTAACAAACAATGTAACGACTTTACCACCACCAAGCAACCAGTTGGTAACACGGTCACAACCTAGTCTAAGTCTCCTGAATCCCAGAAAGATGCCTTTTTTGGCTATTTCCTTATTCCCTCTTTCCTCATTTCCCACCCGATGAATTTAAACAGAATCATTTAATTTAAACACAGACCTCTGGGGCATAGCCTCTCAGGGTAGCATGAAAATCACTGTTCTGAAATCCCATGACCTGGGTGAGTCCAAGTTTAGCTATGTGGGGTGATAGGACCAACCCTGTGGAATGAACTGGAAAGGAGATAAGGCAGTAAAGAATATTACAGAGGGGCCTCCGCTTCCCTGACCAGAAGCTGCTCTGTTGTAGAAGGACCTCCACCAGAAAAACCTGCTTTACTCTTTCTATCTAGATTGTTTATCCCCAGGGCTGAAGGAGTGATGTATCTGCTTGGAATGTTTGGGAGCAAGAACCGGGCGGTGCTCATCTGTCCAGGGCTACATTCTGCCTTACTGTGGGACCAGAGGGGCCTGTGTTTATAGTCAGAGACGAAGTCCACCGCAAACAGAGAGCCAAGTTCTCCAACCTAGCTTATCTCTAAGAAGGGTGTTCTTTTTGATTCCATTTGCCTGCCTCTTTTCAACTGATTCTAAACTCAGCCAGGGAAAATAGATTCCTTTGCCTTCCTTATTCATAAAAGAAGGTGTCCTAAATTCACTGAAAAACTGTATCTGAGCAAAGCTAAAAATAATGTTTGATATCTGAACCAAGTTTTAACTTGTACATGTAAAAAATGTTTTTATGTCACTATAAATCTAAGTGGGTATTACTTTCCCACAAAAATTGCAGTGTTTGTTACTGGTAATTCTGGTGAAATTTGGTAAGTATTTCAAAAGCTTCAAAATGTCATAAGAGCAAACTAAACATATTTTTAAAACAACTGAATAAGTGCAAAAATTGTTATGCTAATAAAATATCACTAAAATTGGGAAAAGAGAAAGTAAAATATTTGTTTCTACCCTTTAAATTAGAACCATTCAAGTAATTAACAGGAGGCAAGTGCTAGGTAGGATTCTCCTCCAGTGCTAATTCCTGATACAGATGGGAAAACGAGGCCACTCGGACATTTAAAAATTATTGTTTGAACTTATTGTAGCTCTTATTACTGAGGTCTGAGAACTCTTCCATCCTAGGGAATCAGTACATCAACTCGTAGTGAGAACAGGCTGAGAAACCCTGACCATTCATTCACCTTCCTCCTCTGGCATCTCAGGTACTCCAGCCTGCCTTTTCTCCTATTCCAGCTCGTCCTTGCTGACTCTTCCGCCAGCTCTTTAAACGCTGGAGTTCCTGGTCCTCTTATTCTCTTCCTACCTTTCCCCCAGGCATCCTCATCTATAAATAACACTTGGGTTGAGGAACTCTAAATCCATGATTGCTCCCTGATTATTATCCTAAAACTGCACATTCCAATTCCTAACTGCTAGAGATATCACAGCTATCTCAAACATAGCATGTCTAAAATTCAATGCATTTTATACATTTCTCCCAAATTAAAAGATTTCATATAAAAATCAGCTTCTCTTGAAATATTGGGAAATCTGATAATACTGGACCCACGTGACAACATCTGACCAGAAATAAGGAGTGGACACCTCCTTAAGATGAAGCCTATGGTCTCCCGTCGTTCACGATTCCTACCGCTCCCAGTGTCCTATATCTGGCTGACTTCACACAATACATTCTTTGCCTGGCACCTGTAGATGCTTGGATTTGTGACCACTGATCTAGGCCATACTAGACTATCTGCTGAATTAAGAAATAAATTAATGAACCAAGTAGCATCTCTCTTCTCTATTCAGGCTGGAATGACCTGATTTTATTGAATCCTGGCTCTGCCAGTAACTAAACTGACTGCAACTTTGCATAAGTTACTTAACCTCTCTGTGCCTCAATGACTTCATCTGTGAAACAGTCATTCACCAGAATTCTCAATTTGAATTAATAACATTCCAAAACAGAAACGCAAGTTGTATTTTTTCTGAATCTCCAGTACGCCCAAATCAAACCAACTTTATTGCTTGTTTTTTTTCCACAAAATCTATTATTCTTTCATCCATAGTCCCAGGACCCTAGTCCAGACCCTTACCACCTCCTGTAGAAGACCAACTTTAGCCCTCTAAATTGTTTCTCTACCAGCCGCGGTCCTCCTTAAAACCATCTTTGTACTCTAGAGAAATAAAAAGATTATGGGGTCCTAGAACAGAATGAGCAAACTGTTATAAAATTACGTTTTTTTAAAGATTTTCTTTATTTTTAGACAGAGGAGAATGGAGGGAGAAAGTGAGGGAGAGAAACCTCAGTGTGTGGCGGCCTCTCACACTCCCCGCGGTGGGGACCTGGCCTGCAACCCGCGCACGTGGCCTGACCGGGAATCGAGCCGGTGACCTTTGGTTTGCAGGCCAGTGCTCGATCCACTAAGCTATACCAGCCAGGGCTAAAAATTACATTTTTTACTTTATAGATTTTAACCAAATAGTGCTGAAACCAGATTAAAATAGTAGTTATCTGAATCCAGTATGTCCAGGGTGTGGGTGGAGAATAGAAGAGGCAGAAGAGAGAATAAACTTGGGTAAAACTCGGTGAACTGGAGAGAGTTCTTTTTTAAGACACATTTTTAAAAAGTTCCCTGAGTAGCAAATTCCATGAACTCCAAGAAGAATTGGTGCTAATTTTTTAACTCCCACCGTAAGGACTTTTTTATAGTCTGGATAAAAGGACTATCATGTTTGTTTAGGATTGGAATAATCAAAACCAGCCTCACTTGGGCTGCTCCTGAGCAATGACTCATGTTGTTTTAGCTGCTGTGGACTCATCGCCCCACAAAGGGTGACGCAGCTTTAGACGGGCAGTGCGCTGCCTGCTTTTCCAATTACATGCTTTCAGCCACTGGAAGAGGTGGGAGTTCTCTAGAGCAGCTCTTTCTGCAACTAAGCACAATTCAGATTTCACAAACACAGTTGCCAAGTCAACCTTGTAATCACTGAGCTTTATAAATGAGGAGGGAAAGAAGTTAAGTCGTGGTATGTTAAAAATCACAGGGGCCAGGCAACCCCTGTTTTTCAAAACAGAACGTGCGGAAACTTACAGTCAGCTTTTTTTCCCATTTAATTGCTTACTCTATTGAGGTCAGCAAATGTTTTTCTTTAAGATGCCAATGAAAAGTTGCAGCAAGTGTGTTTTCAAGACTCTCCAAGTTAAACCCAATGAGATAAATGCATGGGTAGTTGCAAAAGTGTCTGAAAGGAAACTAAGGAAATGCCATTCTCACAATCATTACCACCTTTTCTCTAGATCTACACTCTTCATGTTTCCCAGTTAGAAAGCCAGTGTTCCCTTCTGAACACTGTTGGTCTGGCTGCTTCTGAAACACCCTGGGCCATGTGGTGGGCCACAGTCCCCTGGTAAGGGGAGCCAGTGGCCAGGGCTCAGCAGAAGGTTATTCAGAGCCTGGCTCAACAGGCTGGGTGTTCCTTCTTAGGCTCTCAGCAAGATACTTCCATACTTTGCCTCCCAGTTGTACCACAGAAGCGATTCCTTGCAGTCCTCACTCTTGACTGGTTTTTCATGATGCTTAGTTCCTATTAATAACACACTCAGAACGATTTGGCTGGTTAAGAATAGTTAGAGAAGACATGTGAAAACATGGCAGTTAGTAGAGAAGCCCAGACCACTCTGTGTATGTAACTAAAATAACTGCCCAATCCCTGTAGTTCTGGTGCACTAGGAACCGAAGTTTATTAAAATGAATACCTTAAAACAGAAACACAAGTGCGCAGAGCCCAGAGGCATTCTGATTCTGACTTCTCCAGAAGATTCAAGTCCAGACTAAGATGGGCACTGGATTTGTTTTCTAAAAAGAAAGCCTTGAAGCCAAACCTAGGTTCAGCATTATCCCCGGTTCCAAGGTTACTACTGATGGATAAGGACCATGCCCAGGTTTAGGGGAGACTAGGGTGGCTCATGGGTCTGGATGGCCACAGCCTGTCTTATCTCATCCTAAATTTTTGGTCAGGATTTGGAACAGAACTGATCTGCACAAAGGTATGGTCCAGGACCTGACTTGGTCCCTCGGTTGGTTTCAAATCAAGACAAAGTGAAAACTTGATTTGAATATTGGGAGACAAAAGAATAAATCCCCATTAATTCTTATGGAGTGTTTTCTCAACTAACATTAAAAATTCTTATGTTATAAATCATATTGCAAGGAATAAAGTGAAAAATACATTTTTAACCACAGAAATCTATCTTAGTAGCTAAAGAAAGCAATTGATAAAACTAAAATGGAAAATTTTAAGAGCTAATTACTAAGAACATGAACCTAAGGATTAAAGATAAAAACTGCCTTCCTCACTTCTGAAAAAAACAAAAAAGCTATAAAAAGATTTCCTGTTTAATTTCTTTGTCAAGTCGAATGACTTCTCTAGCACATTTTATTTATTTTAAAATATTCTTACCTAAATAAAAACTATTTTTTATTTTGCATAAAAGGCAAAAACAGTTTTTGAATTTAAAAAATCTTGTTTTTGCACTACTTTCAAGTGATAAAAATTTTCGAGGTATGTATATTCATATTTAACCTACTCCATGCTTATTCACTTAAAACAAAGTAGAAATTATTGCAAAAGGAAGACTAAATCAAAACTAAGGATCTGCAGTACCTACAATGTGAAGGATGCTACAGCTGGTTGCTGTGGGAACTACAATAACATTGTCCCTACTCAATAAACCTACAACCAAATTCCAGCAGAAGGAACGTTAAATACATAATACGTTAAATAACATTTCAAGATTTAAATAACAGGTTTAAAAAGCACCAGTTTCGGAAGCATTGGGTGGGAACCCGGGCTCTATCATTAGCGCACTGTGTGATCACGGGCTACTTCTTTGTGCCTCAGTTTCTTCCTGTCCCAGGACTGTTGTAAGGACTCAGTGAAATAACCCATGTCAAGCTCAGGAAGCTACCGATAAAAATGGGCCTTTCTTTTAAAGTGCTGGCACCACAGGACAGTGCAGGATTACTTAACAAGTGATGCTGTTATGGCAGGTGAAAACTCTTCAGGCAACTGTTCTGAAGGAAGTCTTCAGAAGTTTAGTCCTTGTTCTTATTTTTTTACTATGTTTATTCTGTTTGGTTTTGCTTTTCACCTCCTGCCACTTAAACATGGGTTTAGTCCCAACCACGGACATGTTCACTTTGTCACTGTGAATTTTCCAGTATGGGAGTGAAGGTGCGGAAAAGTGGGAAGGAAAGAGATCAAATGTCATATTATTAAGTTAAATATCATTTTAGTACATTTAACACTTTTTTAAACTCAGATTTCTCTACTGATCTGTAAAAATAGAATCCTTTGAAGGGTCTCTGTAGAAAAGTAAATGCATTGACCAGTGTTTTCTAAACTGATTGTCATAAATAAATACTAAACAGGAAATCATCTTCCCTATACATTACAGATGTATAAGAGACAAAGATTTATCCCATACACATAAAAGATCATCAGTACCACAGCTTAGAATTACTAAACAGTACAAATAAATCTCAAGTGTTTACTACTCAAAAACGACTACATACTACCCGGCCTTTCGTCCCCCTTCTCTGTCCTGCCCTTCATACTGGGCGCCTGGGAGCAGCGGTCACCTTGTCAGCCAAGGGATCAGAGGTGGAATGCGTAGCTTGAACTAGTTTTTAACAGTAACTTAAGACACTTCAGGTGGTTGTCCAAGTCACACGGAATATGTTCTCCCACCTTTGGAGTTGCTTGGCACTTTCTGCCTGTCAAATGGGTAGTCTTAGCAATAATATTCATTTTTAAAAGAGTGACTTAACACATTCGATACTCAGAGAATGTGTCATAAGCCCCAGATATTTAAGAAGATGAATACATAGTAAAACAATCTATTGGTTTTGTTAGTTCCCAGTTAGAGAATAAAGCAGCTTTCTTATTTTGCTTTGATGCACATCTCCTAGTAATCACAAAGAAGTGGACACATGAAACTCCATGTGATGAAGATGATACATCACATAAAACTCACTAACTCAAGTAACTGGAGCACATCAAGAAACTGAAAACAAACAAGCAACCCCAAAAACCTCTCAAAGAAGCCGAAATAAATGCTATCAAAAATCTTGTTAGATTATACATTTTAGTCCTTTGAACAAAATTTTCTTTACACAGTTCTAACAAGCTCGATTATCTAATCAAAAATGAATTACAAAGCATGTTAAAAATAACCACATTAGAAAGAACAGAGTACTGCCAAAGGCTTTCAGGGCTCCGGAAAATAAGGGGGGGAATAAAAAACAATAATAAATAATATTTAAATTACATGAGAAATAAAACAATGCATCACCATAAGCTATTTATTATTAAGACAAGCAAACTTAACATCTCAATAGGTGCCTTACTACAGTATCATAAATTATGCTGTCTTAATAATAAGAGTCATTAAGAAAAGATTTGTTTCTGTACTATTTAAGGATATGTCTAACTTTTCATCCAAAGAGGCTTAAAAGCAAAACAAAGTCTAATGCTTAAGTGGATAAACTATTGCCAAACTGTTCTTCCAAGAAACATTTTTCCCTTCCTTTGCTTTGCTACATAACATTTTACTTTTATTCTTTGATGGGATTAATATCTAGAGACCATAGATTGAGAAAAAAAGAACTGAAATTACTTCAGAAATGAAACTGTTTGGTTTAAGGATGGAATGAAAAAACACCTGATTATGCACAAATTAGAGTGCTTGCTCTCATTCTAATGCATTTGCAAATGTTCAAGTAGTATCTTAGGAACACTGGAAGGGAAAAATGTTTTCCATCAGGTAGAAACATAGTTCTAAGAAAACAAAAGACTCAGTAATAGTTTCCAGCAAAGTGAGATTCAACAACTACCTTTTTTAATGCAGAATTTAACTTAGCAGGTTTCTGATTATTTTTCTTATTCCTATGATTAAATTTTACCTCTAAAAATTACGTAATTTTAAAAATCAGAAAATTTATTTTTATAGATTCATGAACTCTAACCAGAAAAATATATATATAAACCATTTTATTGTATTTTTGTGGTTAAACCATGAGAAAACAAAAGGGTAAATGCCTATTGATGACTTTTTATATTTGGTTGACTTTTTAAAGGTGTACCTCTCCCATGATATATATATATATGAGGTCTGTGCGGAAGAGTCCAGTCATTGACATGTAAAGAGAACAGTTTGCACAACGTCAGTGTAACCTGTCATCCAAGAAGAGTGGACCGAAATGCCCATGCAGGAACAATGGTGACTTCACTGTACTAGTCAGTGGGGTGGTAGACGTCACTGTACTCTGTGGCCTTCAAAATGACTGAATGAGTAGAGCAAAAAATATGCATCAAATTTTGCATTAAGCTTGAACATTCCTCCATGGAAACCATTTGGATGATTCAGAAGGCCGCAGCTATGGCAACTGATGATTGGCAGCTTCATCACAACAACGCATCTGCTCATACATCATGTCTCGTGCAGAGTTTTTTACCAAAACTTCAAATCACCCAGGTGACTCAGCCTCCCTACATCCCAGGTTTGTTTGGCACCCTGCAACTTCTGGCTTTTCCCAAAACTAAAATCACCTTCGAAAGAGAAGACCATTGATAAGATTCAGGAAAATATGATGGGGCAGCTGATGGCAATTGGGAGACCTGTGTGAAGTTCCAAGGTGCCTACTTTGGAGGCGACTGAGGCATCATTGTCCTATATACAGTGTTTCTTGTATCTTGTATCTTCTTCAATAAATGTCTCTGTTTTTCATATTACATGGCTGGATAGCTTCTGGAGAGACCTCGAGTATTACACGGGGTAAAATCGTTTTACAATAAGGAAACCTGACAGACACCACCTTAACCAGGTGATCAGAGCTAACATCAACATCAACGAAACATAACAATATCATATACCCCCAATGTGATATACTAAGAAGTGCCTGAAATCATTCTGCAGAATTCTCACCCAAAATGTATAACTTCAATTCAGTCATAAGATATCAGGCCAATTCAGATTGAGAGACTTCCTTCAAAACAACCAATCAGTACTCTAAAAGGGCCAAGATCCTAAGAAACAAGGTCAGACTCTCAGATTGGAGGAGGTTTGGGAGGCACGAGTAAATACAATGGAATCCAAAATTTAATTCTACAACAGAAAAATTCAAATTCCAGTGGAAAAACTGGTGAAACCAGGATAAAGTCTGCAGTTTAATTAATAGTATGGTACCAGTGTTAATTTTTCAGGTTTTTTTAAGGCTTTATTTATTTTTTAGAGAGAGGGGAAGGAAGGGAGAAAGAGAGGAAGAGAAAGATGGTTGTGCGAGAGAAACATCCATCAGTTGCTTCCCACAGACCCCCAGCTGGGGACCTGGCCCACAACCCAGGCATGTAGCCTGACTGGGAACTGGAGCAGCGACCTTTCGGTTTGCAGGCCAGCACTCATCCCACTGAGCCACACCAATCAGGTCTAATTTTTCAGTTTTGATAATGAAACTATGGTTATGCAAAATACTACTATTGGGAGAAGCAGAAGGAAACTTACACAGAACTCTCTGTACTACTTTTGCCAGTTTTCCATTAAGTCCAATATTATATCAAAACAAAAGTGAATAAAAAGTTACCATCTTCATCTACATGAAAATGGCTCTGTAACACCCTAAGTTCTCTAAGTTTTTGTGGATACAGGAAGGATTAATGATCAGGGAGAACTGCATAGTTTAAAAACGGGGAAAGCAACCAGCCAAATGTTTAGCCAAATGACAGGATCAAAGGAAATGTGCCAGATGGTTTCCACCAGCTCTACACAGGAAGCACCTACACTTGGCGGGGACCCCCTGCAAAGAGAAACCATAGACACAGACTCTGATTTCAACCACAGCATAAAGAACGACTGATAAATATCTTATTCCCTCTCAAGCTTTTGATTTCCCTTATTATTACTGAATCCCCTAGAAGTGTAACTAGTGTGCATCAGAATTTGGTGTGCTTGTGTATATGTCCGTAAGCGCACATAAATATCTTTTAATTAATTTCAGTCCAGGAAAGCACCAATGAATATATCATTAAATTTAGTCTTTTCTACAAAATAGTTATTCTCCACTCATCATTGTTTCCATTTTAATACAATCTTTCTCATTATAGTTATGATACTATTAGGAAACACTACCCCCTTTACAAAAGTTTCAACATTGCGGTAGAATTAGAATTCCTGGGATAACCTTGGTCAGCTTCTATTATTGTTCTGGAGGAAGAGTTGTTTCTTTTCTTCTTCTATTTTTGTCCTCTTTCAGGAAGTTTATGGCATAAAGAGATAAACATAAGAAATGCTCATGGCCATTTAACACTATACCTTCACTGAAAAAATGTCATCTATATTATTTCTACATAACTTAGAAAATCTCTGAAACCATAAGATATCCCCAGCTTTAGCCCAACTACTTTTCATGTTGTAAGTGAAGTTATTTTGTATGCAAGTCAACATTTTCCCCTGTGGATCCCGAATAAGGGTGTAGAAGCTTAGCTTCTATAAAATCACACGATTCTAAAGCCAGTTCCCACCATTTGTTTTAATAGAACCGAGAATCGATAATCCTTCATTCTAATTTTCCTTTATGGGATAAAATGTAAAGGATAGAACATTTGTGGAAAAAGAAATTTCTTCTCCTCTTCCCAACAAATATTTAGTACTCTTGAGTGTATTTCCTGCATGAGTAAGTTTCGGGGATTGGTACCAAGACTGTTTTATTCTTCTCCTTACATCAACAACTGTGGTTAAAATTAATAATAGTAATACAGCTAACAACTATCACATGCTTCCTTGGCGTCAGACATTATTCTGAGCAATGGAAGCATGCTGCCCGACACCACGGAGCAGTAAACGGTGTGGGTCTGGGCGTCTAACCCCAGGCCTGAGTAACAGGAAAGTACACTTCACACTGGCTACTGCCTGCTTACTTTAATAAAATTAAATGGACGGGCCCCCAAAGAAACCACAATGCACACCCAGCTCCAGTGTTGAAGATTAACAGGGCGAAGTGTACAACTAAGCAGCCATTACTCAGCCTCGGCCAGTGCTGGCAGGCAGCGGCCAAGGCCTAAGTGGCTGCAGCCTTTGAATTTCTTTCCCTACTTCCTCCCTCCCTCCCTTCCTCCCTTCCTTCCTTCCTTCCTTCCTTCCTTCCTTCCTTCCTTCCTTCCTTCCTTCCTTCCTTCCTTCCTTCCTTCCTTCCTTCCTTCCTTCCTTCCTCCCTCCCTCCCTCCCTCCTTTCCTTTCTTCTTTTTCTTGAAGGCCAGCAGTCCAGATTTATATCTGAAGCCTCTTGATTTTGAAATGGTGCTGTGTATTTCAATTGTTTTATAGTGACCAGAGGGGAGAAGGAAGGGAAGTTAAGGGGAAAAAGGGGGAGGGATTTGGAGGAACAAATAGGAAGGACACAGGGACGAGAACTAAGGGGGGGTGGAAATGGGAGGGAGGTGGGGAGCAAGGGGCGGGGGAGGCTGGGATGGGAAAAATAGACAAAAAACTGTACTTGAAAAATAACTAAATAAAATTTTTAAAAAAACTATTGGTCTGAAAGTAAAGAGCCATACTCTCATGGCAGGGACTATGTCTCATTCCTCTTCGTATGCCTAATGCCTAATAAGCTGTTGGCACATAGTAGGTGCAAAAAGGTTGTCTTCTGCTGTTAAAAAACCCTGTCATTTTATCTTGGCCATTTTATAATTTTGGTAGGAATTCATTAATTTATTCCACAACTATTTATTGAACTACTACAATGTGTCAGACAGTGCTCTAGGAACTTGGAATGCAGTAGTGAAGAGAAGAGAATAGTGAATACAGCATAAGTGAGAAAGACAGAGAGAGAGAGAGGAGACAGAATAGTTTAGTGAAAAGAAATAGGCCAAAAAATATCCAAAGCACATAAACTCAGATGGAGTGGAAGACTGGCAAATAAGGAGATGGTTTGCTTTGAATTGAAGCCATGCTACCCGGAGCTAGAGAATGATACTGAGAAAGTTAGACATAATAGTCTACGCTTCTTCATGCCATACTGGTCACTACACCACAAATATGTCACACATACGTAAGCAATTTAAAGGAAAGGATATTCTTGAAAAAGAGAGTGCTTTCTTCATAAGTGGAACAATATGATCTTGCTCCTTGGCTTGAAAGGAAGTATTGATCAGTAGTTAGTGAGTCAAAGGTTAATAACTTGGGCTTGATTATTTCTGTTATCAGACTCATGATTGATGGAGTCCTCTGGCTCCATGACATACAGGGACCTCCTTTTGATTGCTGCTACTGGGAACCAAGGAATCAAGCTATTCTCTAGTCATTTAGTTGCAGGGGCAGTGGTCATCTATGTCCTGCATCAGGGAGTGAGTGGTACAAAGGTCCCTGTGGAGAGGGTACAGGGCAATCACCACAAATGCAAACCTAGAGCAACATAAATCCAACTGGCAACTTGTATGGTAAAACACTAGCTAGTTCTGACACACGGCTCTGCTGCTCTCCTGCATTATCCTTCCCCAAGACCACATACTGAGTTAATGGAACTTCTCCAGTTCGCTTTGGAAACGGATCTAGTTTCAGATAGCCCAAACAGCACAATCTGGCTATTGCTCCTAGACAGCTGCTGGGGGTCATAGGCAGGAGAGCTACGGCAGGGTCAGCTAAAAAGGCACAACCTGGCCCCTCGCTTCTTATCTAATTACTTATATCTATTTAGCTCCTCATAATTTGAGTCATTATAGTGAGTGATTATATCTAGAAAATATAGGCCCATGATTATGTTTAGAAAACACCCTAAAGACAAATGCAAGTCTGTATGTTCAAGCAGCCTTTAAAATAATGTGTGCAGACCCTAAAGCTGGAAGAAAAATGTTATTTTCTCATTGTCTTTATATAAAAATTAGATTTTACTTGGCCTGCTGTTTTTGGAAGAAACAATATTTTCTTTGTTAGCCGAGTTAGATCTCATGCCAATGCGTCGTGTTCTTCTCGCATGTACTAGCCAAAGAGTATTCCTTGAAATAAAAGTCACAATCTGTTGAAAGCCTCACAAGTCAATTAGATTAGAAAACAAATAATCATCATCACATAACTAAAAAGTATGAGAAAAAATAAATCATTGAAAATAAATATCCAAAAAGCACACCACTCCAACTCCCCACTTGTAAAGAATACCATTCATCAACGGATCCATAGCAGCCAAATATCCATGTTTAAACAAATAAAACTTCCCCTAAATATGTGTCAGATATCAAACCATCTCAGTGGTGTACCATTTTTATCTACCCACAAAAACTTCCTAAGAGTCTAACATTTTTGATTTAGTGAGTAGAAGTCTCATTGGCATCAAATAGAAAACGATAAAATAATTTAACACAGAGTCCTGATTTATTAAATCTAAAATGCACATAATGACCCAAAGGAAATGTTATATTTGCATGTAAAGGATAGAGTCAACACCAGCAATAATAAAATGATACCAATGTTCTTATACAATTGAAAGATTTTTATAATCTATAGATAAAATTGTTTTTAAAGATCTACTAAGATTTACTTTTTGGAGAATGTAGTACGTTTTAGCTCGGAGGCATGGAGTTAACTAAAGAAGCTCTGGACAGTATTCGAGGATTTTGGACAATGTATTTTAAGTTTTTTCTCTTTCTGCTTGTGTTTCATTTTAAATGATTTTCTTAAAAAGTTCTCCAATACCTCAGAGGGTGAATCTGGCAGAAACGAAGCATATGCCTACTATCACCAAGTTGGATTAAGAACACAACTCCGCTGCTAATAGCCTCTGCTAAACGCGGACTTGAGCCTTTGCGCTTGAGACTTTGTGCACTTCCCACTTCCAATCAAAGACAACACAAAGAACAGGAGGCTCACTCATCCAGGCCACCAAAACTTGAAACGACGATCAAGTGACGGCGGTGGCACGCCCTGGCAGAAAACCCAGCTGCAAGATGAAACCCCCAAGCCCAGAAAGCCCCCGCTCCTTTCGGAGCGGCTCTCGTACCTGCTGCCCGTGTGGCTGGCGGCGGCCCCGGGCGCGCAGCGCGGTTCGGAACCGGGCGGCTGGGAGCGAGCGTACGAGTGGTAGGCGGTCAGCACCACGCCGCCCGAGTCCTCCACTTCCATCGTCAGCCGCGCATGTCTCGGCTCCCGCCCGAGAACAAAGGCGGGGACCAGCATGGACCAGCACCGGACCCCGTCACCAGCCGGGAGGCCGGCCCGTCCGGCTCCCAGGGGCTTTCTCCGGGCTGTCAGGGGAAGCCCGCCCCGCCCGCGGGGCAGCCCTATTAGCATAGGTTGGAAAACACGCCCAGGAGCCCCGACGGGGGTGGGGGAGGCGGAGAGGACGGGACCCTGGGGCAGGAGCCCTGCTTCCAGGAAACTAGAAACCGGCCTTGATCCTTCGGGATCTTTACTACAACTAGCTGCTCTAGTCAAGTTTTTCTTGCTTTGTTTCTTTTCCTTTTCCTCTAATCACCCCGCCCCCTCCAAACACACACACACACACACACACACACACACACACACACACACACACACTCTCTCTCTCTCTCTCTCTCTTCCAACCGGAGGCTTATCCGATAGTTGAGAACATTTCCTGCCTGGTAGTGAGGAGTGAGAAGCTGGGAGCCCGGGCTGAGAAGGAGAGGAGTCAGGTCTCCACTGTGGTGTGGGGAAGAAAGGAAGAAAATGTGACACCCTCGTTTAAAGCATCCACATCAAAAACCGAAGAACCGGATTACGTTGCTGTGTACCTAGTCGAGTTACAATAAACTTGATTTCCTTTCTGGCAGGTAATTCCCTCTCACCACGTCCCTCCCTCGTCCTCAGTGCCACAGCCCGCAGACTGTGACCTCTCCCACATCCCTTTCCTCCTCCCAATCCTAATCAAAGTAACAGACACTGCTTTCAGCCGCTCTGAAAATTAAACTTAATTATTATGGGCTGGATGCATGTTATTTCTAAAGGTCTTTATGGGTGTGGGAGGGGCGCCGCGGGAGGCTAGAAAGAAGCGTACAGAGACTCCGCCTTTCACACCCTGACTAGGTAGGTGCAGTGACCTGCTGCCCCTTACACTCCCCCGGGAGCTAGACGGAGTGGAAAGGGAAGTTGGTTTACCCCCGACTGAGGGACGATGGCCTACATCCGGCGGCTTAATTTCTCAGCATGTGTTTCTGCATCTGTGAAAGGGGGAAATAATATTCTTTTCATGAGATTAAAATCACCAATCACATGCTACATTCTCAAGAAACGTGGTTCTATCTACTACTCCTTTACAATCGAGGGAGGCGTTTGTTTTCGCTGCAGTTTCAGAGGTTGGGAAAGCAAAACATTTTTCACCTGAAATGCTTTTTTATAAAGTGTTTTGTTGATGAAAGAAAGGGTGGGATAATAACTAACGTGGACCAAAACACTTGTGTGTCGGATCCTGTACGTTAGCTCTTTGAAAACAACTCCATGAGGTAGGTGGTATTATGAGATCCCAAATTTATAAATGTTCTTATCAAGCATCAGCGTATGGAAAAGTTACTGCAAAGAATGCTTCGTTCTCCCAAACTTTCAGAGACAAAGAGGCATCTGTTTACCTACTGTGTCTAATGCCAAATACATCAAAACTAAGATAATACTTTCCTAAAATGTGAAACAAAGAAATAGTGTAAGTATGGATGCAGGTCCACAGGGCCCCATCTGCAGTGAAACCCTGGGACCAGACACATTTCAGGATTTATAAATATCTTTTAACTTTAAAAAGTAACTTGGTGCATACACCGTTTAACATAGAACACCCTCTACTGGGACCACACTCTTTCTTAAACATATCATTTGTTTAGCAAAAATAACTGACCCTAAGTGGAATATAGCCTCGCATTGACTCAGATCAGGTTTGTCACCAAATATGTTTTGGCACCAAACTTTTAAAAATATATATATATATACTTTTTACAGCTTTTTGAGTTTTGGAATTACCATCAGGAATCATAGTAGTGGAACTTTTTCTGGTGATGGAATTTCTCCTTGACACTGATTTCCCTTAACTACAGACTCACAGTTTTAAGTACCTTCAGAGTACCTTCTTGAAAATACTTCGGCCATAACTCCGCCACAGATGTCCAACACGGCAGCAGAGCTTCCTCCTCTTCCTCCTGCATACTCGCATTTTATGCCCCTGGTCTCACTTTGACTCCACTCTCCAATGGATAATCAAATTTGTCATCTCTTTCTCAAACTCTCTGCTGGCCATTCCTTCTATTCCCACTGCCACTGTCTTCGTTCTCACACCACCATCTCCCACCCGGCGATGGGACTCCTTCCTTGACATAGATGCCATGCAATTGTCTTCCTCCTAAACATTCCCCCTACTTAAAGTGCTAGGAGAGTGATTTTCCTAAAACATAAGACATCCCCTTCTCAGAAGTCCTCAGGTATAACCCACTCACTACAACATAAAGTCGGAACTCATTAGAATATCTTGTTAGTGTGTTTTGGTCACCTAAAATTTCTTCACTCCCATGACTCTAAAGTCCATTTACACTGGCTTGGCCTGCACTCTTACTTTGCCTTTGCTCCTACTTGTCATTTCAGCGAATCCTTAAAAATTCTCTACCTAACCCCATAAAGGTGGCAAACACAAGGCCCGCAGGCCAAATCCTGCCCTCCACCTTGTTTTATCCAGCCTGGCACCTTGTTTCTACCCAGCAACAGCACCGAGCTCTCATTTAACTGTTAAGGAGCAGTTACATTTACACGGTCCTAAAATTACATCCAGCCCTTTGAAGGCAACTGCGAGGCTGATGTGGCCCCTGGTGAAAATGAGTTTGACACTCTTGATACACACCATGAGGGTAAATACAAATAATAAACACACTCGTGTCAATTCAGGAGTTTTGTCACCTAGTGAGTTCAGGTCTGAACAAGTTTTGCAGTCAGATGAGTTATAAAAAAACTTTCAGATTGGGGAGAACTTTTTGGATTTCAGAGTTATAGACATGGGAGTGTGGATCCTGTAGAGCTTGTGCACATCTTTGGCCCGCCTGGAACCACTGAGCCAGAGGATTGCAGCTGGTTCGGCAGCCGGCTACGCAGGAACCCTGGAGGAAGATTCTTCTTCTGGGAGCTGGGCTGAAAAATTGCCCCTGTGGTGGGCGGTGGACATTCAGGCGCAGAAACAGCATTTCCAGTTTACCTGGAGTAGGGCAGCAGCAGAGGGAAAACTCTAGCTTCCTTCCCTGTGCTGCTTGACGTCACTGCAGTGCCTGGCCCTGGAGCAAGAACAGGAAACCTGAGTGTCACCAGCTCTGCCACAAACAGAGCATGGGAGTAAGTCGCTCAACTGCAGACTTGTTTCTTCACATGTAAAAAATAAATAAATAAAACAGCCCCCATTCATTGAATACGTGCCATGTGTCCGGTTCTGTTCTAGGCTTCAGGGCCACTCATGAAATGCTCCCAGTAGCCTTCTGAGACAAATGTTACTAGTAAACTTCCTAGGGTAGGTCACAGCACAGCTGGGATTCAAACCCAGGCAGTCTGGCTCTCTGAATCCAGGCTTCAAGTATTATATTTCTGGCATACAAGTTTGCTGGGATTCAAACTGCGCACACTCTGTCCAGAAAGTATCCAGCCATGTAATATGAAAAATAGAGACATTTACTGAGGAAGATATAAGGCACATTGTACATAGGACAATGACACTTCACTCCCCTTCAAAGGGAGCACCTTAGGACCTCACACAGTTCTTCCAATCGCCATCAGCTGCCCTATTGTATTTTCCTGAATCTTATCAACAGTCTGGAATCTCTTCCCTTTCAAAGGTGATTTTAGTTTTGGGAAAAGCCAGAAATCACAGAGCACCAAATCTGGGCTGTAGGGGGGCTGAGTCACCTGCGTGATTTGATGTTTCACTAAAAATCTCTGCAGGAGAAATGATGCATGAGCAGGCGCATTCTTGTGATGAAGTTGCCCACCACCACTTACCCATAGGTGTGGCCTTCCGCATCATCCACAGTTTTCCCTGAGTAACGTTGAAGCTTAATGCAAAATTTGATGCAGATTCATTGCTCTACTCACTCAGTCATTTTGAGTGCAACAACCACACAGTACACATGCTGACTCAACAGCATGTACTGCCCCCACTGACTAGCACAGCGAAGTTGTCATTGTTCACACATGGCGCATTCCAGTCCACTCTTCTTGGCTGTTGGGTTACATCAATGTCGTGCAAAACCATTCTCATTATATTAACAATGGCTGGACTTTTTCCGGGCAGACCTCGTATTATTCCATTATAATGTAATAAAATGGGTATGATTTATGTTTCCTTTTGGCAGCTTTCTGTAAACCTATTTAGCATATTGGAGGATAGATATCACTAGCATATAATAATGATGATGAAAATAGGAATAAATGAATTACATATATTTTCAATGCACAATACTAAGATAGTTCAAAAATGTATATCTATTTCATTAACTGCTAAGAGCAGTTCCCCAACTGCTCTTAGAATGTGCTGAAAGTTAATTCACTAATATTTCATCTGCCTTGTAAATTTGTCAGTACATACACATAAATAAGTCACTAAAGAGTAACGACATACGCGAACTACAGGTGCATAAAAACTGTACTTTCCAAATAAACAGAGGAGGCAGAGTGAAACATCAAAGAGTGTTTGTTGGGCAGAGTTGAGTTGGAGTTGAAATTATGAATTTGCTACTTACTATCTGTGTGACCTTAATTTCTCTGTGTTTCAATGTCCCAGTGTGAAAAGTGAGGAATATCCTCAAGTAGCTATAGGGAAGGTAAAGTGAGATAGCATCTTTGAAACACCAGTCACCGTGCTAATCATATCATAGATGCTCAATAGATGCTAGTTAGTCTTCCCTTTTCTTTACTACCCCCATCATCTGTCTTCTACTCAGTCTTTCTAGAAGCATCATCTGAGTTCAACCCTCAAGAGTAAACAACCTGATCTTAGGCATTCCCAAGGAATTTTATAACCTTTACTAAGAGATGAGTCAGTCTCCATTCGAATAATTAAACTCATGCAGGAAAGCCTCGAAAACTCTAGTCCCCAAGCGTAAGTGAAATAGCAACAAGTATAATGCAGTATGGAATATTTCAACACATTCAACCCCATGAAGCAAGGCAAGAAAACAGAGTATTTATGCAAATCCTTAGCATGGGCCTTGCCTGCTTCTCTGGCAGAATTGCTTCTAGGATAATCGTTTAATACCAGAACAAGAAAACAGCTGCATCTGCCTGAATCCTTGTAGGCTCTGACTGCCATTCTCTCAGCAAGAGGGTGTGAAGTTACATAGTCACTGCCGCTATGTCACAGGAAATGAAGGCACAGTTTTTATCTATGTAGGGGAACGTGTTAACTCTGTCAAAATGCCACTTTACATACATTCACTGCTTTGCCCAAAATCCTCTAGAAAGATTGGGTAAAATGAGGGGAATGAATGAAAATTACTTTTAATACAAAGAGGACATATTTTATTGGGATGAATATTTTTAAAGTATTTAAAAAGGTAATGTGTAAATCTTGAATTGCTACCACGAATATTTTTTAAAACCTATTGGCACTAACTAAATTACACATATTTACTTTCTGAGTGCTCTCATTGTGGTACAGAATTTCTAGAATGTTTTCTATTGCTTTCTTAGCATCTATTTTTAAAAAGGTAGCAGGGCCTATTTTTCCTCAGTAATCTTTCTGTGCTCTATGATCACTTTGGTTAATCAGATTACACAGACTATGTCGCCATGACAGGATCTCAGCCAGGGTGAGATTTTTACTTGTGTGATGAGCATAACTGAATCACCTAAGTGATTTAACTTAGTGACGTAAATGACTTCTACAAGTAAATTGAATCAGATTGGAAAGGAAACACTACTATTAGACCCAGCAGAGTAGGGGAAGGGAATAGACCAGCCATGGACAGGAAGGTTTGGTCTAGAAAGCCTTGCATTATGGAATGCTTTCTGCAGTGCCATGTTTTACAATTAAACAGGGGCTTTATTTATTTGTCTATCCATCCCAGGAACTTCAATCATCATTAGTACCAACAATGCTAAGCACCAGGAATATAAAAATTAATAAGAATCTGAAAGCACAGTCTCTGCAGGGGTGGGGTTTGCAGCTGGAGCAGGAGGTCATCAAAGAGCGCTTCCCTGAGGAGGTTATGCTAGAAAGCGGTCTTAAGAGATGAATGACAACTGGCCAGCTCAGCAGTAGGTGTGGACAGCTGGTGAGGGATGAGAAGAAGGGCTTTCCAGAGAGAAATAATAAACTGACAGAAAAGCCCAGAGAAAAGAAACAAGAGGCTCATATAGAGAACCACCTTTAGTTTAGCTTTGCTGGAGAACAAAGTGTAAAGGGGATAATGCTGGTGAGGAAGCTAAAGGCAAAGGCCAGGTACTGGTGGCATCTGAATGCCATGTGAGGCATTTAAACTTTAACCTCGAGTTCAGACTGGAAATCCACTGTAGATTTCAAATAGGATACTACTGGGATCTACCCGTGCTTTTAGATGGTCTCCCCTGGGCTCAATGTAACCTGGTCTTTAATCAACTCTTCTGACCTACATTCCTATGCTTTCCAATCTCAGTTGGAGAAGAGTTTACACCAGAGCTTGGGAAAGAAGAAACTCAGTGTAAATGGCCAGATGCTAAGCCCCAAATAGAATCCTAAGACAAAGTCCAAGATGGATTCTAAACAGCTGTTGAGAAGTTTAACTTAATGAATTAGATAAGTGTCTCTCTGTGTCACTAGCTCATTATTGTAGATCCATTACCTGCTTTGGTAACAGCCATTCCGGGCCATACAGACCACCTGACCTGACCTGGAAAGGGATGGAGTCACATTAGATTTCCGCTAATAAGAGAAGGACCTAACAAACAGTAAGATGCTTGGGGGGAAATGCAGCATAGAGGGCTACCAATGACAGGGAAATTTATACAACTGTTCTTTGGTTGGAAACCACAGAAATATTTCTGACCCTGAAACAAGGAAGAATGTTTTATAAACACTGTGGGAACATAACAGGATTGAAGGTCAAAACCGAAGAACAAGGTTTGGAGCCGGAATGAGAGCACAATCTTGCCAGAAGACTGTCTTGCTAGGACACTTCTTATAAAATTAACCAATTTTAACTTTTCTCCTGTCCTTGCTTCGTTCTGCAGTACCAGAATATGGCACAAGATTCATACTGATTGTGCTTACATTGCTCATCTTCCCCTTGGCAGTCCCTGAGTATTAAAAGAAGTGGTCAGGCTGATGTAAACTTCAGGGACCTCCTTATCCTCTGTAATGGCAAAGGAGGCCCCAGGATCATACACCATGTAGAAGGGAAATCCCCCAGATTGATATCTGGGTGCTTTTAGGGAGCAAGAGTAAGTGCCAAGATGCAACACATGATCGATATTCACTAGAGAAAAGTTTGGTGAAGCCTTAAGGAAGCAGATTTGGCCTGAAAGCACTGACCAGAGACATACCAGGGTCATGGATGGTAAAGATGCCCAAGAGCTGAAACAAAAAGAAGCCTTACACAGAGTGAGATGAAGAAGTGATGCCCAGAGAAAGAATACACTTGCCCACCTTGTATTTGTGCCTATACATGGCCCTGATAAGGAGAGTCTTCTTTTCTTAAGTTTACAAATCAAATGGACCTGTGGCTTTATAATGAGAATAGGAAGGTTCGAATCCATATTGACTAATCGGTCCTCAAAGAAAGCCCAGACTACAATATTCAATAATACTTATGTGCCTAAACTAAGGATGGAGAAGTATAACTGAATGTGTAATTTTACAGTAATATATGCAGTGGGTGGATAAGGTGATGGAGTGGAAGGAAGGCAGGGTTCAGAGAAGAACAGACATTGGAGTAAACACCGCTTCACCCATTTAGTGCCGCAGGATTAGGAACCTTTACTACTCTCTCTGGAATCTGATTTTTCCCGTCTGTAAAATGTGATGCTACTGTCTCTCTTACAGAGCTGTTGGCCAGGAGTTAGACAGGATAATTTGTAAAATCACTATGTACATCATTTTCAATAAATACATGTTTCTTTTATTATGTTACACTTTCAAGAAATTGTTATTTTACCTTCTACTTTGTTAGCAATACCTCTTTGATTGTTCCAAGGGAATTCAATAAACTCTAGCTAACATTATCAGTCAGCTAATAAAGACATTTCAATACACTCAGAAGGCTATATTTCCACAAAAAAAAAGGTCATGGTTGTGTTAACAAAGCCATGTGTTCAAACTGAGCAGGCGTTAGTAGATAGAAGGAACTGACGTTTGTCAGTTGAAACATTATTCAATGATCTACCTAGTTATTGCTAATTATTACCCATCTCAAAAAAGTCACAGAAAGCCTGAATGGCTTAGTGTCACTAGGCCAGAACATTGGCATGTTCCTGAAGAGGAAGTCTTGACTCATAGCACCAGCTTTCCAGATCAGTCATTTCTGGCTGCTTTCTCAGAAGGCTGCTAGCATACTTAGTAAAACATCTGACTCAGATGAGGCTTAAACAATTATACAATGTATACAGACCCCCTTCCTTCAGTCCTCAGTTTTTACATCTACAAATGCACAATGAAGCTACAGGGCTGTTACCTCACTGTGACCTTCTTGAAAAAGTGGGAGGATTGCTAAGTCCTAAGAGGGTGGTGCCAGTGAGCCTCAAAACTGGAGAGCAGGTGGCTGTGCAGCTTATACCCTGGAGCCGAGCAGGGCTGAAGACAGGAGTATGGGGCTAAAGTCAGCAACAGTCATATTAAAACTTTGTTGGAAGAAGAGAACACTGCTCTTTCTGACTCCTGCTCTTTCGCCTGCTAGCAATGAGAGAGACCATATATTGTATACTATGTAATATATACGTACTATGTACACGTCTGTAGAAAGTATTTATTCATTTACCTTCCTGATTCCTTTCTTTGGGGAACCATCTGAGTGCCTTTACACAAGAACCTCCCTCAGGTCATGTCGTCTGGATGGGGCACACCCAGGCCTCTTGACACAGTGCTTGTCACATGACTGAGGCCCAGATGTAGGAATGGGTATTTAATTAAACCTGAACCATTTTCATGGGACCTCTGCCAGATCTTCGAAAAAAGAATTCTTTCTTTCTCTGTAAGCATAGTGCAACCCTGAAGCTTCAGACAGCCATCCTGCTACCACAAAGCTTGCCTTAGGTATCTCGAAGCCAAGGAAAAACAAGCTGACATGCAGGTGAACTTCCAAAAACATCCCTTGAACGTCCTTCTTCAGGCTTGTCTAAAGCAAATACTACAACTTTTTCTTTGCTGCTTAAGCTAATGTGAGTTGGGTTCATTATCTGCAACCACAAATAGCACTCACATGGCATTTATGTGTGCCACATGTTATTATGATCATTGACCCACTTAATCTTCACAATAACCCCATTAGGTAAGTACCATTATTGTCATCCTATCCACTTTGCAGCAGGAATATGGGAGCCCAGAGAAACTCATCCAAGGTCACAGACCTCAAAAAAATGTAGGTGAGCTTCAACCCAGGGAATCTGGCACGAGGGTCCAGGAAGTTAGCAACAACACCATCCTTCTCTCAGTCACCCAGACTTGTATTGTGAACCCGGGCGAGTAATATCTCTGAGCCATGACCTTATCGGAGTAGGCTCTCAGTATAGAGTTGTGATTGCTGTATTTGTAATTATCTCACTACCTCATTCCATTTCCTTCATTCTAAGTGGTGCTTGGTGAGTGGGAATAAATGAGTATATGTTTGCAAACAACTTTGAGAATTTGGAATACAAATTAGGTTCTACCACACACATGTGGTAGGTCACTACCACATGTATGAATAAATGGTTACTTGAGGCTTGGCTATTTTTAAAAATATCCTCTCAAAGTGAATGAAAAGAGGCTGAAGATGACAAGACACTCCAGAAGGAATGATCATGTCCTTAACTACAGTAAAAAATTTAGAATCCCTTTGTTCTGAATTAATTTCAATTGCTGATGGTGGAAAGGGGGTATATTTCTTAAGTTAGATGAATTCTTGTTATTGACATCACAAATCTGATCAAAATGAAATGTAGTTCTAAAGGTAATTCGATTAGTAACAATTTACCTTCAGGTACGTCAGTCATTTAGTGTCTGCTAACAGAATATTGTTTTTCCCCTGCAGCTTCCTCATTTTCATTTGGAACTGTTCTCCTCTGTAGACACAGGACAAACTAGCTACTTCCCTCTTCTGGATTGACTTGCTCCCCACGGTCCGCTTCGTGGAAAGGAATGGGCTCGGCACTAAGGCATTCCTGGGTAGAGTCACTTGGCTGTACATATCCAAGGGAAAAACCACCCTAATTATCTTCCAATCTATAAAACTACTGGGGGTGGGTTAGATACTATCTACAGTTCTAATTCTTCTATTTATTTCTGAATTACTTATTAAACATGTTTATAAATTTATATATCTCTTGACAGTATCTATGCCAGCCACCATTGTGGGGTGTGAAGATACAAATCTAGTGAAATTACATTATGAAATGTATTCCTATGTTTTTTTTGTATTTCCCAATATGATATTCTTTCTATTCAACTGGAGGTTACAACTGCTTTGGTGTGGATTCTCCATAGGAAATACCAAACACACAAAAGAAATGCAACACGGCTCACTGTTAGCAGGTGACAGAGCACAGATCAGAATTGTCCTCTCCCTTCAACACAAGTTTTATTACAGCAACCCTTGTCTGATTCAGCCTTACAGTCCTGTCTTCAAAGCCATTGTAACAGGGCTGCAGTGCACAACTCCAGAGGCACGTTACACAGCATCCTACTTTGAGAAGCACTGGCACTGCTCTCCTCTGCTTTTTAGTCCTACTTTTTAGAGGAAGTTATAGGAAGGTAACATTTTACATTCACAGGTATAGAAACTGATAGAATTTGCTCTAGTTAGAGAAATGGCTACAGCTTTCACATTCAGATTTTTGCTTTCAAGATCGACTCAAGAAGAACGTTTGAGGTATATCAATCAAGAAAATCAGATTTTTCATGACTACAGTTCAGCACTTGAGTTTCTTAAATTTCAGAAGCATCCCATTAATATCAAAGTTTGGAAAACTGATTGTGGAGATTTTAAAACCAGGACTGGTAGGGCTGCAGTGATTTTAAACAAGGCAATGCAGGGCGGGAGGAACCATTGCCTGCACACAATGGGGACTTGAAAACTCTGAGATTGCGAGAAATGGAAAACAGGGAAGATAACTCTACTCAACAGGGGCTAGCTAACTTGCCCCTTCCTGGGTTGAACTGTCATGGAGGTCATGGAGGGGGTCAACAATTCCCCAGGTTTCCCAGCAGTAACTGACTGTCAAACTCTCAGAGGAATCACTATAGCTGAGATGGAATGACCTTGTGAAAGAGGGTCTCAAGGTTGATAGCCCAAGATGAGGAGCCAAAGGGCTGGTCCAGAAAGGTGAGAGGAGATCCCCAGGGCTAGCAGGTTCTGAAGTGGGGACCTAATGAGCAGGGGGAAATGTCCAAGTCCCCAAAGAGCATTAGATAAGCTGGCAGAGTGAGTAAAGAGCTGTACTAGAGTGGGGACAATAAGGACAACCACGCCCCACTGCCACCAAAGGGGTGGTCCACCATGTCACACAATGTCTCCTATCCCAGACGCATGGTGAAGCAGAAGACAAGAACCCACCACAGAGGAGAAAAACCATGAAGGGAAGCTGACACTTTGATAGACCAAGCTCAAATCTTTAATATAGTCATTTCCTGGGGGAAAAAAAGATTTCTTTAAATCGCAAGACACTGAGTGTCCCTGATGTGGTAGAAAGGTGCTAAGAGGAGTTTAACAGTAGATGAATAAAGGTCCATTTTTTTTGTTGATCTGACTAAAGACTGTTTGAAATGTAAAACCTATTGCACAAAGATAAATGACAAAAAATTCCTGTCTTAAAAAGCTTATAATCTAAGGATGTGTATACAGTGAGGAATAGCAGCCAGGAGTTTTCTGTACTATAATTTTGCATATGATTGGTCTTAACATTTTTATAAATCAAAACATGTTATGCTTGTAAATTAGGTCTATGGGAGCTAATGTGAGACTATAGTCCAGGACCAGAAGAGCTAATGTTCTACCTCAGAAACACGATGCCGACTGAGAAAACATAATAAAGCTGAGTAAAAGTCAAGTAAAGGACAGTCTAAATAATCACCAAGTTGAGGAAGATGCTTTATAAGAAGAAATATTAAGATGATAAGTCAGTCAGGAAATGCACACGCTGAGAGGGAACAGACTGAAGTCTTATCAGTTTTTTTTAAGCTATTGAAATCATTGTAAGTCATTCTTCTATCAAAAGAAATTAAGAATGAGTTGGGTAGCTCCAAGATCTGATTCACTGTGGCACTTACTTTTTGACTCAATAAACCCCACGTGATATCAGAAGTGACATGATCCCAGGTACTTATATTTTAAATGCCAGGGAGGGTAAACAAGGATCATATAGTATGAGTATGTTTATTAGTGTTGCCTAGGAAATGGCCCGGCTATGGAGGGTCTGTTTTCAGAACTGACCTTAGTCAGGAGGAGATTTTCCTCCAAAATACCTTAAAACCAGACACTGAGGAAACCCAGGTGCCATGTAGAAGAATGCTCATTCCTCAGGGAAATCCCAGGCACAGAGACACTGTCCATATGGAGCCTTCTAGGGAAAGGCTCAAAGAGCTGCAGACTTGTTGGCACTCCCAGGAGAGATAAGACAAGTCTCACAACTCAGTGTGGGCTTTGGGAAAAGGCATAAGAAATGACTTTGTGCCAGGTCTTTGGGGCAAGAAGCAGACATCTCAGAACAGAGATTTTGAGTTATGGCAGCAATTTGGGGGCACGTAGCACAAAAGGTGACTGAGACGAGCAAGGTCATTCAATCACAGTGGATAAAGCACTGCCATCGATTCCTCAGGAAAGAAGAACCAGACACTTATATAAAATAAAAACACTCTGCTTCCCTTTACATGTTCTAAATGGTCCAGAGATCTTATTACAGAGTCTGGGTTAAGTCACTCTCAAAAAATGCTTTTGATGTTTCCATAAAAATCTAAGTTAAATATCCCCCTCTGCATGGATTCTGCCTGGTTATTAAAATCAAGATTCTGGTAAGAGTGGCAAGAACTTTTTTTTTGTGAGTATGCAAATTGAGCTATGCTTCTTTATGTGTCTGCAGCTCCTCTCTGCAGCTCTTATCATTTATCCAAGCTGCACAATTTCACCTTGGTTTTGCATCCCTGTGTACCTAAACTGGCTGGATGATGAGATTACTTCCACGCACTTCTTTTTAAGTCAGCCCCCATACCTCTAAGTAAGGTCCCCACACTTGGGCTGGTGGTGGCTGGAGCTGATTTGTACTGACTCATAAAGGCCAGTTATTAAATTTTTAGGAATTTGTGAGCCAGTTGTTAGGCAGAGCTGTTTTTAACATTGAATTATATAAACTTAAAATTGAATAAATTATATTTAAACAAAGGTAAGTCATCCTTTATAGTTATTTTATTACATTTTACTATTTTTATGCCTTTGAGGTTGTTTACATCTGTTGTTCCTGGATGGTGAACAATATAATGGTGTGCTACTGTGAATCTCTTCCCAATTCTGAGTTCACTGACATGTCAGTAGCTCGAAATTAGCTACGATGGGGGTATTTACTTCAAGGAAATGAGTAAACTACTACAAATGAAGCCTTGTTGGTATCTAGAATTTAAAAAGTGAAGGAGAAAGTGTGCATGATACAGATTAAGCCTAAAAGTATGATATGGGTGTAGCCATTATACTGTAAAATAACAAAAAATACTCTTCCATTATTTAAAAACAATTTTCTGATTCAGCAAAGTGATTTCTGTCATCTACAAAAGAGTGACGTTCTAGCACGTGCTGATGGTTTCACTTCTGTCTTCCTGGTTAACACAAACGTAGATGTCAACCAGCACCCATGTCCAAACTACAGTCACTTATCAACTGCTATGAGATACAAACGTTCAGCAAAAACAAATCAACCACAGCATTTTATAAGAATCAATTGCCTATATACAGTTTACAACAAAGGGCATACTATATTTATTATCATTTATAAATTGTGGTACACATCCTATCCATAAAATTTATAGTAAACGTATACATAGAACACATACTATTTTTTCTAGGAAGACAGTGACTAAACATTTATCAGCAAACTACTGACTGGTTCTTTCTCATACAGGGTGGGGCAAAAGTAAGTTTATAGTTTTTCACATGGAAATAATACAATAATAAATAATACAAGAATAAACTCAGTGTTTCCTGTATTCACAACTGTAAACCTACTTTTGTCCCACTCTGTACATATAAAGAAAGAAATTGAACCACTTTTTGTTTCTTTATTAGTTTTAGGTTTATTCTTAGAGAGGACAGTTATCGTTTTTTATTGAGAAATATCCAGTTTCAGATCTCTGCCTATTGGCCCTTTGTTGTTTTCTAGTGTGGAAAGAAGCTTGGCTCAAGGGCTACTACAGGAAAAGAGAGGGCAGTAATTACCTTTCCATTTTTCCTTGCTGTTAAAATTGACTTTTGAGTATATACATACTACATTATCTGTGCTAATCAAGCCAACTCAAAATGTATTAGCTGTGTCTTTGAAATTATTTTTATGAGTCTGAAAAAGATTGAAGTTTGTGATATTTCAAAGAAAATAACAGCTTAATTTTTTCCTTTTTAAGAAACACTATGTGTAGTGGTTAAAGACACAAACCTGAGAACCAGAGTATCTGCAACCTACCAGCTCTGCTCTCTTTTTAGGTACCACCCCTGTCCTTCAGTTTCCTGATCTATGAAATAAAAATGATAATAGAATCTACTGCACAGGTTGTTGTACTAATTAGATGAGTTAATATGTGTAAAGTATTTAAAACAGTGCCCAGCACACAATAGAAAGTTTTGCCATTGTCATTATTACTACTACCACCACAATGCTACTGCTGCGTAAAGCAGTCAATTCACTAACTACAGATGTTAAAAGTAAACTGTAAAAGGAGTCCTGACCTGAATTTATTCTGGTGCAGAAAAGTTGACTTGCAAAAGACCACACAGCTTTTAGTGTTAGAATCCAAAGCAGACACCACATCTCCTGACGATCTATGCCCTTGTTAAGCTAAACAACTTCTTTCTGGGTTATACTAACTCTTGACCTTACCTAGTTAATAAGTCAATTTCCAAGAGCTATATGGTTCTTTCATGAAAAAGAATGCTTCTATCTAAGTTTATCAGGATGCTCGCAGGGGTGTCCCACCTGTGGCCCACGGGGGCCACGCGCAGCCCAGGATGGCAGTGAATGTGGACCAGTACAAAATTGTAAATTTACTTTAAATATTATGAGAATTTTTGTGATTAAATGTCAAAATATATTTAATGTGTGGCCCAAGACAACTCTTATTCCTCCAGTGTGGCCCAGAGATGCCAAAAGGTTGGATACCCTGCTATAGGTACAATTCCGTAGCCACTAGCTTCATGTGACTACTGAGTATTTGAAGTGGGAATAGAGTGAACTGAGATGTACTGTAAGTATAAAACAAACACTAGATTTTGAAGACTTTGTATAAAAATAAAATATAAAATGCTAATTAATAATTTTTATATTGTTGTGAGTCTAAATTGTATTTTGAATATGCTGGGTTAAATCACATGTATTATGAAAATTAATTTCACCTGTTTCTTTTTACATAATGTGGCTTCTAGAAAACTTAAAATTACATATGTGGCTCATGTTTGTAGCTTGTATTATATTTATTTTCTTTGAAAGATCGTATTTATTTATTTTTATAGAAAGAGGGGAAGGAAGGGAGAAAGAGTAGAGAAATATCAGTGTGTGGTTGCCTCTTGCATGCCCCCTCCTGGGGACCTGGCCCACAACCCATGCATGTGCCCAGACTGGGAATCAAACCTGTGATTCTTTGCTTTGCAGTCCAGTGCTTAATTCACAGAGCCACCCCACCGGGACTATGACTTTTATTAATTTGTATGGGACAGTGTTGCTTCATACAAGGTTATTCTTCATGTCCAACTTTGAAAGCTGAGGATATTGATTTGTTTAATAAGTCAGGAACATTCTTTGCCTCAGTTAAAGGCACCATCATCCACCTGGTCTGCCAAGCCAGAAATCTAAGAGGTACTGTTGATTCTTTCCTTTTCCTCTACTCTGCACGCAACAATAGTTGAATCATTCTCACATCTATCCCTCTGTGTCCATCTCTTCTACTAATGCTGTCCTTACCATTTCTTAAGTGGACATTGTAAGAGTCTTCACACCACTCTATATGGCCACTAATCAGCTCCCCAAAATCTATCCCCTCCATTGCTGTCAGAATAACACTTATCTAAAATACAAGTCCTATCATGTCACTCTCCTGAAAAAGGCCCTTACGTTGGTCTCTATTACCAAGTTCAGTTGCATAGCACAACCATCACCCTGGTGACTTAGACACAACTTACTTGCTCAGCCTCATCTCATCAACTTTTACATGTTACCTTTCAAAGTGATGTGAAGAAATTCTTAAGAATGCACATTCTGATAGATATTGAGTTGTAGCGGGGCAATGGGAAGTAGAAGAGATCAAAGAGGAAGATGTGGGCAATAGTATGAAATGATCACTTATTATATTTATAAACTCATTAGTAGCTTTTTTGAATGAAATACAAAACACAAATTCAACATCATACTAGACATCCTGGCTGATGAGTTAAAACAAGAGAAGAAACAATCTATATGGTTTACCATACACATCTTCATAAGAGTGCTCCGATTTCCTCAGGACTGTGGCCTTCTTAAATGAAATAACATATGAAGAGTTTTGCATAGTTCCTGGGGCACAGTATATATTTAATTCATAATCACGTTTAAACCTTTGCTGGCTTTTTGCCTTCATCATCCCTACCCCTGCCCCTGTCACGTCCTTAAGTGAAGTGAAGAGGATGAAGTCCAAACTTCCAATATAATGGTGGTCAAAGCAAGAGATCACTCTTAAGGCTTTTATCCAGGTCACAGACCACTGATTACTAACGAGCTTAAATATATGTTATTGCACAGGGGGAAAAAAAACAAAACAAAAACCTTATTTGTTGAGAACAGTGAGGAGAGAAAAATACAGATGAGCCCAGGAAGCAAAGTGACCAATAATTGAAAAAATTGAGCAAACATGTTTCATACCTGCTTCTTCACTGATAAATTAAACAAACAAGAAAAAAGAATGGCTAAGTTACTTATAAATATGTTTCAAAAAACATGTATCATAATGTATGGAGGTACACTGGAGAATTTCATTAGGTATTAACATAAAAATTTAACATTTTGGAAAGAATTTGTTTCTGGCTAACATACTCAATAACTATCTGGCTCACTAACTACCTTCACTCTCTCTAGTAAATTCTAAAAATTAAAAAGTAATTAATAAGTGAATGACTGACTTAAACACTTATATAAACCAATATTTATGGATACACCATTGGCTCTCTGATGAAAGTTGCCATTTTAATAATTCTTATATTTTTTCCTTTAGAAATGTAGAACCAATTTTTTATCTTTAAGATTATAAGAATTTTTGAATAGTTATCACCCTTGTGACTTAATAAAATTTATATTCAGATTAATGAATTATTTGAAATACATAATTAATAATTATTTGTACTGTTACCACAGTAAAGATGCATCTTATACAAATGAACTTCATTTTTTGACAGCTGGCCCAGAACAAACATTTTGATAGGCTCTGTTATTAAGCTGCTTATATTTGTAGAATCTGATAGTCTGAGGATTATTTAGAATCCACCTTCAGACCCAATTTAGGTATTCCATTCAATTCATTGAGAGGCTTTTCCTTCTGCCCTCAGATATAATTCATCAGGCTTTCATATAATGCTTGAAAAGCCTTTAAGCTTTCTGTATGTTTAACCATTCAAATGACACCCCTGGCTAATTACCACATTAAGCAGCTGATTTCCAATGTCGAAATTCCCTACTTTGAGAAAGCTCTGGCACAGGGTGATACTTCCTTGTAACTGGAATAAGATTACCCAAGTTTCTGGAAGACATAGCTTTTATTGCTCCCACTTGAGCAAAGCAAAATGAGATCATTCTTTTCTGATTTGCACAACTCCTGTTTTTCAGTGAGAAGGTCAAGAGGATCTCAATCTAAAACTTGCATACTATTTTTGTAAAATTACATAGTGGAAGTGGCCACACTAGAAGACTTAGCACTCTGAGGATGCTAAAATAAAGTAACAATATGCTGTTCTGACTTTTTATTCTATACCTCCCAGACTTTGCTGTGTTTTGAGCACCCCATAGCTCAACCTGCTCTCCAGTCCCAGTTCAGGTCAGGGCAAACCTTAGCATATGGTCCAATTCCAGACTGCCACCACTCTGTAAATAAAACCCTACTGGGACACAACTCTACTCACTTATTTACAGACTGTCTATGGCTGCTTTCATGCCACAAGAGAACTGAATTATTTTGACAAAGCTCATATGGTTTTCAAGCTTAAAATATTACTATTTGTCTCTTTAAGAAGACATTTTCTGACCTTTGGTCTAGAAAAATCACAGAGTCCTTTCTTTCATCCCTTCCTTCTCACAACCCATGTGCTAAATGACCAAGTCAAGGAACTCTTCCACTTTTTCAAGAACATGGCACACAAATTTCATACCACCCATGCTCACTTTGTTAGCAATATCCCCCTTCCTTATTTTCACTTTGTTGCATTCTTACTCATTCTTTAAAATCCAACTCTTGTCTAATTTACTTGAGATTCTTTTCTTGACTATCCCATGAAAAAATTATTTTGTATCATCTTATTCTATAAATTCACTTGTCAGACTTTATCTCATTCTCTTTTAAGAATATCATAGTGATAAATCACAATACTATAAAAACCCTAGAGGAAAATATAGGCAGTAAAATTTCAGATATCTTGCAAAGCAATATTTTTGTTGATATGTCTCTGAGGGCAAGGGAAAAAACCCAAATGGGACTACATCAGATTAAAAAGCTTCTGTATGGCTAAAGAAACCCTCATCAAAATTAAAAGACAACCCACCGTAAGGGAGAACATATTTGCCAACAATTTGTTGGACATGGTTTAATCTCCAAAATATATAAAGAAATCATATGACTCAATACCAAGAACACAAACAAGCCAATTAAAAATGGGCAAAGGACCTAAATAGACACTTCTTCAAAGAAGACATACAGAGGGCCAACAGACATATGAAAAAATGCTCAACATCACTAGTTGTCAGAGAGATGTAAATTAAAACCACAATGAGATATCACTTCACACCTGCCTAAATGGCTATCATTAATAAAACAACAAACAACCAATGTTGGAGAGGATGAGGTGAAAAAGGAACCAACCCTAGTACACTTGCTGGTAGGAATGCAGACTGATGCAGCAACTGTAGAAAACACTATTGAATTCCCTCAAAAAATAAAAAAGAACGGCCTTTTAACTCAGTAATTCCGCTGCTGAGAATATATTCTAAGAGTCCCCAAATACCAATTCAAAAGGATATAAGCACTCCTATGTTCATAGAAGCACTAGTTACAATAGCCAAGATTTGGAAACAGCTTAAGTGCCCATCACTAGCTCAGTGGATTCAAAAAAACAACAGTGGTACATCTATATAATGGAATACTACTCATCAATAAAGAAGAAAGCATTTGTACCTTTTGCAGCAGCATAGATGGAACTGGAGAGCATTATGCTAAATGAAATAAGCCAGGTGGTGAAAGACAAATACCATATGATCTTACTTATAAGTGGAATCTAATGAATAAAATAAGCTAATGAGCAAAATAGAACCAGAGGCATAGAACCATGGAACAGACTGACAGCTACAAGAGGGGAGGTGGGAGATGGAGATGGGTTGAAAGAAGGTGAAGGGATCAGTCAAAGAACACATGTGCATGACCCACGGACACGGACAATGGTGTGGAGATTGACTGTGAGAGTGGGGGTTGGGCTGGGCGAAGGGGGGCAAAGGGAGAAAAATTGGAACAAGTGTAATAACATAAACAATGCAATATTTAAATTTAAAAAACAATATCTTTGCATCCTCATGCAAATCAATAAATTCCTTTGAAGAGAAACATTTAAAAAATACATTATCTTACCATCAGATTCATGGCATTCATTTATTTGATTCTTCTCAAGAGCTGTTTTGATTCTTCTTCTAATAATAGCACTTTGATTCAAAAGTGGGTATCTTAGGTGCCCATCAGTAAATGAATGGATCAAAAATTGTGGTACATATACACAATGGAATTCTATGCTGCAGAGAGAAAGAAGGAGCTACTACCTTTTGCAACAACATGGATGGAACTGGAAAGCATTATGCTGAGTGAAATAGGCCAGGTGCTGAAAGACAAATACCATATGATCTCACCTTTAACAGGAAGCTAAATAACAAAACAAACAAGCAAGCAGAAAAAAAAAAAACAAAGACACTGAAACAGAGAACAAGGGGATAGTGACCAGAGGGGAGAAGGAAGGGAAGTTAAGGGGAAAAAGGGGAAGGGATTTGGAGGAACAAATAGGAAGGACACAGGGACGAGAACTAAGGGGGGTGGAAATGGGAGGGAGGTGGGGAGCAAGGGGCGGGGGAGGCTGGGATGGGAAAAATAGACAAAAAACTGTACTTGAAAAATAACTAAATAAAATTAATTATAAAAAAACAAAACAAAAGTGGGTATCTTATACCACTTTGTGTTTGTTTCATTGCCCCCACATCCCTAACCAAACTTGCCCTTGTCACTCTCTAACTATCTCAAAACAGAGTCCCTAGCTTACAGTATAAAATAAACTCCAAAAGGATCAGAGATTAAATATAAAAATTATACCACACAAGTTCTTTAAAAAGGAGGAATTTCCTTATAATTTGATAGTAGTAAAATTTTTCCTAACTATAACTCAAAATTTAGAAAAAATGGGAGAAAACATTGATACATTTCCTTACATAAAATATTAAAAATAAAAACTTTTACATAGGAAAGGTGCCATGAATAAAAATGACAAACTGAGGGAAAAATATCTACAATTTCTATCAAAAAGGATAATATTCTGAATACAGTTTCTAAAATAGAGATAAGTCAACACCCTTTTGAAATATGAGCTAAAGATTTTAACAGATAAATCACAGGGGTACAAATAGTTCTTAACTATATGAGAAGATATTCCACCCCACTCATAATAAGAAAAATGCAAATTAAAGTCACATATTCCTTGGTGAACAGATTGATAACAATTAAAAAGTATGAACTATGATGAGGAGACCTTGAGGCAACAGGCATTCATATGTTGCTGTAGAAATTCGAAATGGTACAACTCTTATGAGGAGAATGTGGTAATTTCTAGCAAAACTACATATGCATTAATCTTCTAACTCAGCAATTTGGTGTCTAATAATCTACCCAAAGATACACTGGCAAAACTATGAAAGGATATATGCAGAAAGCTCTATTTATATTACTTCGTGTGGTAGAAAAAGACAGGAACCACCCAAGTGTTCATCAAGAGCAGGCTGCTTGAGACAATAATGGAGAACTGTGCAGCTACCAAAAAAAAAAGGAGGAATACCTCTACATACTACTGGGGAGAGCTCTACAGTATATCTCCTGAAAACAGCAGAGTGGAGGGAAGTGCATACGGTGTGTGCCTCCTACTTTTCAGAAACAGTTGTTTTTCCTGAATCTATCTCCCTACTACATAGACACACAGACCAACAACAGCACATAACTTCAGGGGAAGTGGCTCAATGCCTCGATTCACTCTGAGTCACAAAAGCAGAAATGAAATGTCCTCTTACTGCTGCCCCTCATTCCGAGTCTTCCCAGTAACACAGAAACCCCTCGGGAAACTGGGGTCAGCGACATTTGCCCTTTCTGCAACCTGACCCGGGGAATGGAAAGCATTTCTCAGACCAAATAAGTTTATTTATTTTCATAATTTCCAATTGACCAGGCCCTAAAACAAGGGACCACATAATAATGTAGTTTTTTAACACTTATCCAAAGAAACGAAGAGTTGAAATTACATTGAATACACTTTTATTGTTAACAATGGGAAAACTTTTACTTACCACTTATTTTACACCTACTATGAGCTAGGCACTATTCCCATTACTTTATAAATATTAACTAATTTAACCTCAAGAACCTATAAGGTAATTACTATTTCCACAGTTTCATTAAAAAAGAAACTGAGGCAGAGAGATTAAATAATTTGTGCAAGATCACACAGTGAATAAGTGGCAGAGCTGGAATATGAACAAAGGCTAGGTCTATTTACTATACTCTGCCACTTCCCTATTAAATTCCTCTGACATCTAAGCTATGCCACAGCTCCTGGCACAGGATCCCTTTTCCTCTCTAACCAAATGCCATGCATGCTTTAAACATATCAGTCAAGTTAAGTATGTGGCAGTTTTTAAGTATCTATGAAGTCTGCTACACATTATAATAGCAAAAACTCATTAGTTAAAAAAATATTGTAGGCTTATTGGCTTTTTTCTTTTACTAAGGTGATCATGTTTCATTTTATTTGCCCAGAGTTCACCTATGCTCAGTACAGCACACAGAAGGGGCCCTGGGAGATTGGAGCACTGCTCAAGGACGAAGTTTAGGAAGTACGTAGGTGGAAACGCAAGCCCACATCCAGTGTATGCTCATAGGAGACCCATAAGAAAGCTAGTGAATATGCCAGAGCAGAAATTCTGTTAAATGTAACATGACTATAGTCTACACATAGGCAGACAGATTACGAGAGAGACAAAGTTGTATTACTATATAATTCATGCTTCCTGTTAGCCTATTGTACAATGAGTTTGAGAAAATGGCCCACTGTCAGAGACAGTATTTTATACTTCTTCGTGGTTGACCACACTCCTCCTATCAACTGAGTTCCTATCCCTGACAGCTAGCATGGCCGAAGAGTAAATATTCAGTGAAGTTTATTTAAACTCTGGGGTTAGTGATATGGGTATTCTTGTGCTAGATGGAAGAATCTAGTGGAAAAAAATGTCTTTGCAGGTCCTGTTCATTGAGATACTATAAGAATAATGGAACAAGTGAGCAAAACCCCTTAAGCCATTAAGACAGACATGAAGTATCTCCAAGCAAAGCAGAAGTTTTCTTGAATTTAGGATATGATAAAGAGGAATTTAAATTGTCTTATAAGAATATCTTAGAGCAAGGAGAAGAATTTTAAGCCATGGGGGGAGATCCATTGAGGGCTGTAGACAATCAATAATTTATTTAATCAACATTGTAAGAAAGAAAAAAATCAATTCATCTCTCTTAAGACAACAACAATAAAAATGTATTTGTGTTCAGTATTCAGGCTAGACAAGGGGAAAAGATGACATGAACTAGGAGAAAGAAAAGAACGTCACCTCCAGCCTACTCCAAGTGCCATTTCTGCAACAGTAGCAATCATCTACGGTACAGTTTCCTAAAGCATTCTAGTTTCAAATATTCTACATTAGTGTTCAGATACAAATGAATACTGGTTCCTCCCTCCTGACCAGTGACTAGCCAAAAGTGACCTTTGGTTCTCCTATCATTCCTCTCTTACCTTCCCTCACACCAGACAACCCCCAGCTCGAATCTGCTTTGGCATGGTAACCTTACCTCCTTCCTTGCTGTGACAGCCATAATCCTTAATCTTACTAACCATCAGGCTTCCAGCTTGAAACTACTCTCAAGGCTATAAATTGAATCTCATACCCCACATCAATGGACAAAATTCCTTTACTTGGCTCTCTGTTCTGAACCCTTAATATCCTCTGGCTGCTTTTTGGCCACAAGTTCCCTTTCTACAAACCTCAACAAATAAACATATTTTAGGTACTTACCTCTTGTCATCCAATTAACTTTAGTTCCTCCTTCTCTGAAAGTTTCCCTCACAGCGCCGTTAAGATGAGGAAATAGTCATTGGAATATCAGTTCAATTTCTCAAACATTTACCAAGCATCTACTACATGTTCCATGCATGCACTGTAATCTGCACTAGCTGGTAGGGAACGGAACCAGCACACCCCGAATGAGTAAGACACCCTTGTACTCAAAGACCTTAGAACTGGATGGGTAGGGACAGGGGTGAAAAATTAACTGGAATATGAGGGCACTTCTTAAATGAGATACTCTAACTTCATTGGCAGAATGAATCGTAGAGAGAAAAGATGAACTAGGAAAAAAATACTTGTCTCTCTCTGTTGTGAGCACAAAAAGGGAAGTGATGACATCTGACCAGAAGACTGGGACAGTCTTTGTCGTGGAAATGGCTTTTGGACTATATCTGTAGGGGTAAGTAGGATTTCAGGAAAGGACAATGGGAGGAAGTACAGGAGCGTGTTCTTGGTGTCCCCGCTGATGTTTTTGCCCTCTAAAACCTGAGTATTCTCACTCACTTGCCAGTGGAGAAGTGCATTAGCTTGCTGGGATGGCCATAGCAAAGCACCACAAACTGAGTAGCTTAAACAATAGAAATTTATTGTCTCATAGTCCTGGAGGCCAGAATTGCTAGATTAAGGTTTCTAGCAGGGTTGGTTCCTTCTGAGTGCTGTGAAGAAGAATCTGCTTATGTCTCTCACCTAACTTCTGGCAGTTTACTAGCAATCTTACTATTCCCTAGCTTGTGGAAGAATCACCCTGATTTATTTCACCTTCTTCACATGATCTTTTCCCTTGTTTGCATGTCATTCTTCAAATTTTCTCTTTTTATTAAGATATCAGTTATATTGGGTTGAGGCCTACCCAAATGACCTCATTTTAATTTGTTTATGGCTGTAAAGATCATATCTCCAAATAATGTCACATTCTGAGGTATTCCATGTTAGGACTTAAACATGTTAATTAGGTAGTGGAAACACAATTCAACCCTAAGAAGAAGATATTAAAAATATATAATAATATGTGACTTATATTAATTATATTACTAATTAACACTAAAATATAATACATGCAAATTGTATTCATTATATAAATATAATTAATAATATGATGCAATTATATTAACACAATATATTATAAATATGTTATAGTTAGATAAATAATACAGATATATTAATATGAATTTTTACTGACACTATGACCTAAGTTATTTTTTCTATCTTATTTCATTAATTCCTCACAACATTCTATGAGAAAATTCCCACTTACAGGTGAGGAAACTAAGGTTTAGAGAGGTTACTAACTTACATGAAACCACATGTTTACAGCAGCAAAGCTGGTCCAGGTCAGCAAACCTAGATCTTTGTGCCCCTGTACTCTGCATGCTAATCACTGAGCTAAGTATAGTGTTGATATCTATATTTTATTACATCCAGAAATGCATGGCTCTATGGTAATGAAATAGAGTCTTCTGTATAGTTTGTGAAAATCACTTTATAGTTACTCTGCAAATTATACAGATAAACTAGAAAGATTTCCTATAGCATAAAGGCTTTTCATATTTACAGATTTGGGTTAGGTGAACTATTGGTCTTTCTCAAATTCTTCACTTCAAATCTCATGGCACCTTTAAGAAACACCTCAAGTTTCATGTTTTTTGATTTGGCAAGAAGAGCACATTTTATGCCTCCAGATTCCAGGTTCACAAATGAGTTGTTTTCTTCTCATGAGAGGTGAATGAACAAAGGAAACAGATAATGCATTATAGTACAAACAGGAACCATATAAAAATATCAGAGTTTGGCTCCTGAACAAGTGATAAAAGATTTACTGCCATCTATTCTTATAGTAAGTATCATTAAGAGGATACCAAGTTTTAAAGGGAGGGAAGCAAGAGAGGGTATTTTCATCTTTCCATTTTGATAATAGGAGTTGGATTAAGAAGGGATCATATGGTAATAATGCTTTAGATTTTCATAGTGCTTCAGAATTTTTCAAAGTGTTTTCACATATTTTATTTCATTTGACTAAACAATTCTGGTGGGCAAAAGAAGGACAATAATCTCCATTTAAAAATAAAGATACAGAGGTCCAAAGTAAAGATACTAAGTGGTATTCCAACTAATAAATAATAAGAAACACAAAGAATTTATTCTATACCTTCAGAACAGCTGTTTAAAAAAGTATATTTTATTGATTATGGCATTACACTTCTCCCATTTTTTCCCCTCATTACTCTCCTCTATCCTGGACTGCCCCTTCCACCAGCACCCCCCATTCCTAAGCCTCTCCTAATTTTTTTTGGATTCCTGTTTCTTCATTCAATTCCAGTTGAATGTTTATTTCTTCCTTCTGGTCCAAACTGTTGATTTGAGTCCTGGTTTCCTTCCAGTCACTGTTGGTTCCCTGTGAATTTCCCTCTATTTTACTTTTCATAGCCTTTACTTTTTCCTCTATTTTGTGACCATACTCAACCAATTCTGTGAACATCCTGATTATCAGTGTTTTGAACTGTGCATCTGATATGTTGGCTATCTCTTGGTCGCTTAGTTCTATTTTTGGAGTTTTGATCTGTTCTATCATTTGAGCCATATTTCTTTGTCTCAGTGCTCCTGTTATGTAGTAAGGGGTGGAGCCTTAGGTATTTGGCAAGGCGGGGCAACCCACTTGGCTGCATTGTAGTACTATATTTGGTGGAGCGGTCAGAGAGGGAACAGTGCTGCTTGCTCAGTGCTCGGATGGCTTTTAATCACTTCCTCTACTACCCACAGTCAACTTGGGCCCTTCTGGTGCTGATTCCCATGTGGGTGGGTTTGTGTACATCCTAGGACCCTGTGGGTCTCTCCAAGGATCTATCCTGTGAGGCCGGGAGTTTCTCCCACCACCACAATCCCCCACAAGTTTTTCAGTCAGAGGTTTTGAGGCTTTATTTCCCCTATGCTGGAACCCTGGGTTTCACAGTTTATCTCACTCCCCAGTTGTTCCTCCCTGTTTATATGCATGCAAATGCAAGACCACCCACTCTGCCAGCCTCCAACTTGCTACACATCCTCTCTGCCCTGGCTGTCCATCTCCACCATCCTACCAGCCTGGATGAATGTTTCTTCTTTAACTCTGGTTGGCAGACTTCCATACAATTCAGTTTTCTGGCAGTTCTGGTTGTTTCTTGTTTTTAAATTTGTTGTTGTCCCTCTTTTGGTTGTGTGAGGGAGCAAAGTGTATCTGCCTATGCCTCCATCTTGGCTGGAAGTTCCAGAATAGCTTTTTGTTAGCCTTTGGGAAGAGTGTGTAGCTCATCAATGTCAAACTGAATTGATTTATAAAGCTTGTCACCAAGAACTTTTTGCAAAAGATGCTGAATTGTTTTCAGACCAAAATGTTTGTTAGCTTTTAATCAAAGTGTTCCTGAAAGAGTTTTGTATTATTTCATGCATAGCTGCCAGACACACATGAACTACAGAAAAAATAAAATACCACAGGAGTATATCATTCATCCAGGATATTAAAAGGTAATATTAATTTATTCATTGATTCAATGAATGAGTTAAATGAATGAGTTGAATGTTGAGCTTCTACTATGTGCTAGACATTGGGCTACTTACTAAGGATGCAATGATGAGCCAAGGCAAAATGATTCAATCTCCATGGAGCTTACTATCTGGTATGTGTATATTTATGTGTTTCTGTAAATGGGGACAGGGTCCCATAACTATATAATTACAGAAAGTGCAGGTACTAGGAAAAAAAATTGTGACAGGAAGACCTCTTTCAAGCAATTTGAGTGGGATAATTAGGAAAGCCCTTTATGAGAAAATGATGTAAGAAGCAGAGATACAAAGTTCATGAATGAGTTAACAGGGACCAATGGTGTGGTGGAGGAGGGCATAGTAAAGAGGAAAGAGTTACCAGGCCTCAAATGGGGATGGTGCATAGCACATCTTAGAACATGGAGCTGTCTGTAATAGCCACCTCAAAAATTTCTCACCTCTCCTTGTCTCTTGAACACTTCATTCAGGTTTCCACTTCCACCATTTCACTCAAACTGTTCAAGTCAACAATGACCACCACATTATAAATCCAACAGGCACTTCTCTGTCATGTCATTAAGTCTCTCACTGGCATTCAAACTGCTCACCATTTCTTGCCACACCTCTTCCTCTTTAAAAAGCTAGAAACTATCCCTTGGCTCACCTTCTCAGTCTTTTTGCTACCTTTTCTTCTTTTGCTTGACTTCTTAATATTGGAGCCCTAGTGTTTGAACCTATGCCCTTTTCTTTCCTGTATCTATAGCTTTAAGAAAGTCACCCAGTCCCATGGCCTCAAATCCCACTTATGTTGTGACTCTCAAATATGTTCCTCTAGACCTGACCCTTTTACTGAGATCAAGATTCAGGAAAAAAAATGCCTTCCTGATGTTTTGGCTTGAATACCAAATGGGCCTCTCAAAATTAATATGGAAAGAAAATGAATTCTCAGCCCCTCAAACAGGATCATCATCTAGCCTTCTCTATCTTCATAAATGAGGGACTCATCCTTCATTCTTCTCTTCTCTTTATCTTCATATAAATATATTAGCAAGTATCTATCTCCAAACTGCATGCTGTAATCATTCACTTTTCTTTATCTTTATTTCTATCGCCCTAATCCAACGAACCACTTCCAGACAAATTCACATACCCCCAAACTAGTCTCCCTGATGCTACTCTTTCCCTCTTTAAGTCAGTTTCACATGACAAACAGAAAATTCCTTTTAAAATCAATTCAGATCACTTCAACGCTTTGTTTGAAAACCTCCAAGGACTTCCCCTCTCAAGGAATAAAGTCCACACTCAACCTATCTTACAAGCCTTCATAACCTAGTCTTAGCCCATCTATTTGACCTCATCTCCTTCTATACCTTTCTACCAGTGACAGGTAGAATAATGGCTCTCTCCCCAAGCTGTCCACATCCTAATCCTTGGAACCCGTGAGTATGTTACCTTACATGCATGGCTAAGGGGAATTGAAGTTACAGATGAAATTAAGGTTGCTAATCAATTGACCTTAAAATGGAAAGCTTATTCTGCATTATCTGGGTTGTCCAATGTAATCAAAAGTGTTTTTTAAAGTAGAATAGGAAGGCAGAGGAGTCAGAGTCAGAGAATAAGATGTGACAATAAAAGCAGAGTAATCAGCATGATGCAATGTGAGAAACACTCAACCCACGTTGCTCTGAGGGTGGAGGATGATGGCCGTGAGCCAAGGAGTGCTAGCAGCCTCTAGAAGCTGCAAAAAGCAAGGAAATTCTCCCTTACAGCCTCCAGAAAAGAATGCAGTCTTGCAACACCTTGAATTTAACCCGGTGAGAGCCATTTAAACTTCTGACTACCAGAACTACGAGGTAGTAAATTTCTGGGGTTTTTTTAAGCAAATAAATATGTGGCAATTTGTTATAGCAGTAATAGAAAACTAGTATGCTAACTCACTATGGACCGGATACATACACTAGCCTATTACATGAACAAATACTTCTTTTTTTAAATATACTTTATTAATTATGCCATTACACTTGTCCTATTTCCCCCTCTTATTCCCCTCCACCCTGCACACCCCTCCCCCACCATGCCCCCCTTTAGTTTATGACCATGTTTCTCAAGTTCTTTAGATTCTATATTTCCCCTACTATTCTTGCCCTCCCCCTGTCTATTTTCTATGTACCATCTACGCTACTTATTTTCTGTACTTTCTCCCCCCTTCTCCTTCTCCCACTCCCCTGTTGCTTACCCTCCATGCGATCTTCATTTCTATGGTTCTGCTCCTGATTTAGCTGTCCTCTTAGTCTGTTTTTGTTTTAGATGTGGTTGTTGATAACTGTGAGTATGCTGTCCTTTCACTGTTCATCTTTTTTATCTTCTTTTTCTTAGGTAAGTCCCTTTAACATTTCATATAATAACAAATACTTCTGCCTCAGAGCTTTAAGTTTGCTGTCATCACTACCTGGAATGCTCTGTGCCCATGTACTAACATGGTTGACCTGGCTTCTTCTTGTCATCACGAGCTCTACTTCACAGAGTGGTCTTCCCTGGGCACCTAGTTCAAAAGTTGCTTGTCATTACTTTCTATCACATTGTTTAATTATCCTTGTAGCACTTTAATCATTTGAAATTATATTTGACATTTATTGGCATGGTGGCTTACAGCCTAATTCCATGCTCTAGAATATAATTTCCAGGAGAATAGGATCCCTGACCTTGTTTATCATTGTAATCTCAGTGCTTGAAGAGTATCCATAAGGTGGGGGTTTAAACCTTAAATTTTGAGCCCAGCTTGGATTGCTACACAAGATTCTTGGTCATTTTTATGGGGGCACATGGGTATTAGCTTACTCTTGGAGAAAATGGTACAAGTAAATGGGGGCAGGTTCACATGTGAGACCTCTGGCCAGCTGACTTCCAGGGCTCAGGGGAAGCCCAGAAGCACGTCAGGCCCTCCTGCAGCCGGATCCAGGCCCATCTTGGCAGTCTGCCTGTTCACCTGAGTGCTGGGTCTCAGGGGTCACGCAGGTCAGCCTCGCTTATCAGGACTCCAGGATAGACATGTTTGGACTCTGGAAATTATATTTGACCCTAGAGCAATGCCATCTGTGTCAACATGGTGGATTGTGGACAAGGCGCTGAGGAGCGAGGAGCATGGAGCATCAACCTGACAGATCCCTGAAAGCCACTTCTGAAAGCACAACAGATGCAGCGCAGGATCTTTCCCGCAAAACGCACTCCCTACGTGGCTGCAAATGCCTCCATTGGCCTCTTCAGAAGGGGCCCCTCAGCCTCAAAACAGGGAGTGGTCAGCAAGCTGGGTTCTGTTTAACACTTAAGAACTGAGAGTATATTTTTGTTTGTTTCTGTTTTAGATGGTGGAAATGTGTTTTAAGAATTAAAAACAAATGCTCTAGCCCTGGCCAGGTTGCTCAGTTGGTTGGAGCGTAGCACTGTACACCCAAAGGTTGGGGGTTATATCCCTGGTTAGGACACATACCTAGGTTGTGGGTCCCATCCTTGGCTGGGGCCACATGGGAAACAACCAATGGATGGTTTTCTCTCACATCAATTTTTCTCTCTCTCTCTCGCTCTCTCCCTCAAGTCAATAAAAATATCCTTGGGTGATGATTAAAAAAACAAATAACTACTCTAATGAGAAGAGCATGGCACATATATGCTATCTATAAACACTAATTAGAAAGAGAATATGGTCAGACCGTCTCACCTGGGAAGGGTTGTGAGGAGGGAGAACTGGGTGCAGAGGAGCTGAATCAATATGATCACTTCATTTAGCCTCTGCCAAGCAAGCTGGCAGAATTGCCCGAGGTCATCTGGTGCCCACTGTCTGTCAGTATCTGAGTGAGTGCTCCTTTCTCCTGTCCTGAGAAGCCACAGCAGTTATGTGGTCCAACAGGAAAAAGTCCTGTATGAACTCAGAGACTTTTCTTAGCCTTTGGACAGCCATGGGTGGAACAGTGGACTCTCAAGTGGAAAGGGTGGTGCTGGGAATAAAAGGGTTCACCTCAATATTTACCCACCTCTCCATCCCTAAGCTCAAGAACACTGGTGGAGACCCTATCCATTTCAAGGGAAAGGGGCTTCAACCAAGAAGGATGGAGAGAACTTGATCACAGGCCAGGGAAAGACATTTAAGTTTGAAGGAGCTAGTCAGGACAGTGCTGAGCAGTAGGCTCCAAGAACTTGAATTTAAAAGGAAGGGATTGTTCACCCCAATAAATTCAATTAAAAATAAAAGGCAATAGAAACTTTCCATAACCCTCAGAGCAAAAGGTGCTGTATCTCACAAACTCCAAACAACACTGCTATGTCAGCCTTTCCTTCTCCACCCTGACACTCTCTAGTATGCATTTCATCTATCAGTCTGGACCTTCCCATTAAAAAAGAAGTCTTCCTTCCAGTCTGCATTTTCTAACCATTATCATGTCTTATATGACTTTTTAAAATCCTCACCCCAGGATATGTTTATTGAGTTTAGGGAGAGAGGAAGAGAGGAAGAGAGAAAGAAAGATAAATCAATTGGTTGGCAACATAGGTATGTGCCCTGATTGGGAATTGAACCTGCAACCTTCTGGTGGAGGAAACAATTCTCCAGCCAACCGAGTCACCCAGCCAGAGCATGTTTTACACAATTTTTGATGCCAAAGCAGGGTAACCTCATCAAACCCTACCAACTAAACTCAAAAGAACAACTAGCAAATTAACAAATTATAGTTACAAACTTCCTATTGTTAAGTCTAATGATTTCTATGTAAACAGGACAATATGATAGATGTAAATACATTAAAATGCATTCAATTGTTGCCTACCCAGAATGATACATACCAAAGCTAGAGATTTAGAAGCAGGTGTCCTGATAGAAGTTGACATTTTCATGGCCACTTTTAGTGCTAATCAATGCTGGATATCTTACATTAAACAAAGCATAAGCCATTTCAAAAAATAACAATCATGCTGAAAATGCAACTCTCAAAAGTTTATCAATACTCAGTGCCCATCGAGAATTGAGTGAAGTCAATCTATGTGCAGATTAGGACAAAAGGAGGTTTACAGTTTTTCGTGTGGAAAATAATACAATAATTAATAAATGCTAATGTAAGAATAAACTCTGTGTCGTGTGACTCATGGCGGGAACCTACTCTGCCCCACCTCGTATTATGTTCAGTTTTGTCTGAGAGTGCAATAAGGGCCTTAGAAAGCCTTGTCATACATATATTTTGACACCTGGGAGACTCATTCACCTCTCCAGACTACAAACATTATCAGACATCATTTTCCATGACACGGAAATTGCGGGATATGGATGGATGACTGTATTCTTAAAGCACAGGAGTCCAGAAAGCAGGCAATTTATCTCTCAGCTGCCTTGTTGAGTCAGCACAGCATTGTGGGCTATGGCTTTGAAAGGCTGAGAGCAAATACCGGTTCACACAAGGGAAATATTGTACCAAGTTCATGAGGCTTCTTAGAAAATAAGAACTGTTACTGGGTTCTGCCTCTTAGGTTAATGATTGATGCAGAAGCAGAGGACTGAATTGAGATGGAATGGGAAAGGTGTGCACCAGAAGACAAGGCAGCATTCTTAGAGAATGACAAAATGTGATGATCACATGGCTTTCAGGGAGCGATTTGAAGCTGGTGGCATGATGGTTAAATGTCAGGACCTGGGAGTCAAACTGCCTAGGTTTGGATTCTGGCCTTGTCATGTCCCAACATTACAAATCAGGCAGGTGCATTTCAATCTATTTAATGGGGATTATAATGATATTATCATAAAGGATTCAATGAGAAGATGCATATAAAACACTTACCGGAGTGCTTAGCACACATTACATGCTCGGGAAGGTACTTGGCATGGAGTGGCAGGACAAGGCCACCAGAAGTGAAGCTCTGTACTTAGCCCGTCTACAAGTGTTGAACTGCGCTTGTCTCAGCCCCATGACTGGCCAGACGTGCGAGGAAAACAGCCACAATGCAGACTCCCCCTGCAAAGCAGACATGATGTGATGGAGGTGAGCATGAGATACTATGAGAGGATTCACTCACACACAAGTCCAAGTTACAAGTTGTCATAGGTTAGTTGGGCTACACGAGAAAAAGAATTTTGGCTTTTCATAATTTTTGCAGCCTTAACCACTCAGATTTCCAAGGGCATAATGCACAGGAGTTAGGGCCGAGTCAGGGGAACTAAACTCTTCTCTGCTTCCTGCCGTCTCTTAGCTCATTTGATTTTAGACGTGCCAGTGAACCTGTCTATATCCTCAGCCAATAAATGAAGGTAATAGAATTTTGACTTTTTGCTTAGCACATTTTGGTAAGAATATAGAGAAAATGATTTATAAGCATTTTAGGGGATATGAGTTTAAGAGAGATAGAAACAGACTATAAGCTTTATTAAGAGATCAATTCAGTCTTTGAATTGAACTGAACAATTCACTATAGTAACAACTGGTAGATATGCATGACATACACATATATGAGTAGAAAAAAACCCAGAGCTACGGGTTCAGAAGCAGGTGGTGTGGGAGCCAGTCCCTGACTTGATACTAACTAGCTGTGTGACTCTAATCAAGTCAGTTAACTCATCTTTAGTTTTCATCTAAAGAATACAGATAATGGATTCCCAACTCACAGCAGTATTTGAAAATTGAATATATATGAATGAACAGTTTATGATTTCCTCTAAAAATTACAATGTTAATAATTAGTACTAATATGATATATTGTATTTCATGTAAAATATACATAACATGAACTTTACCACCTTAACCGTTTCGACACATACAGTCTGCAGTGTTAAGTACATTCACACTGCTGCGTAATCAATCTCCAGAACATCTTAAAGAACTGAAACTCGGTACCCGCTAAATAACAACCCCCACCCCCTCCTCAGCTGAGTCCCTAGCAACCGCCATTCCACTATGAATTTCTGCTCATTTTTGTTTTGTTTCTGTTTCTATGAATTTAACCACTCTAGGTACCTCACATAAGTGTAATTATACAATCTTTGTCTTTTCTTGACTGGCTGATTTCACTTAAGGTTGTGTTCTCAAGGTTCATAATATCCTTAAGGTTTGTCCATACCGTAGCATGTGTCAGAATTTTCTTCCTGTTTAAGACTGTGTAGGAATAATATTCCTCCATAGAATAATAATGTGAATTAATGTGCTCATAATTTGTAACTCATTTTCCCCCTGAACAATGTTAAGCTTCAACCCCGACCAATTTTTTATCTTTAAATGTGGTTCATTTGCAACAACTGGTCTGATAAACCCATCTGTTCCACATCCAGTGGTACTCTGCTCTCTAATGATTTTTTTAAAAAATGAGGCTCCTGACAGTAACTATAGCTTATGCTATACCAAGCTGACGTGAAACACATTTCAACAAATTCAGCATGATTGATGACAGAGTCTTTTAATTCAGCTGCACAGAGAGAAATTGCAATGATTTGGCATATCTGTCACTATCCTCAGAGAAAAACCGTTTTCACAAGATCCATATCATGCCAATTATTATCACTGATAACATGGTATAATAAAGTTTACTGCTGCCATTCCCACAGGAGCAATGTTTGCCTAAACTAGAAAGCACTTATTCTAGATAATATCTTACAACTGCTTATTACAGGAAATTATCCAAATACACATACATTTATAGAATATGGTATTCTATAAAGATTCATTACTGAGGATTTTATTTCAAGGGTGTTTAAAAATTATCTTATTTTCCCCCTTTGTTAGTTAAAATACTTTTATGTAGCTTTCTCTTTTTTTAAAGATTGTATTTATTTATTTTTAGAGAGAGGGGATGGGAGGGAGAAAGAGAGAGAGAAACATCAGTGTGTGGTTACCTCTCATGTGGCCCCCACTGGGGACCTGGCCTGAACCCAGGCCTATGCTTTGACTGGGAATCAAACCAGCAACCCTTTGCTTTGCAGTCTGGTGCTCAATCCACTGAGCCACACCAGCCAGGGCACTTTTATGTAGCTTTCTGTCTCATAGCAGACAGGAAGTTTAAAGCTAATTTCAAATGTCTAAATAATTTTTTAGAATTATTTAAATATATTACTCCAAAAAAGGAAACACCACTGTTTCTCAGCTTTTATTTGCATGCAGTCTGAACTACTTCCTCAAATGTGAAGCATATCAATATACAAAGGTTGACGGGAATTTGAGATGAATATCAAGGTACTTCCCAAGAGAAGGTGGACTTTTTGTATGCGTTGGCTCATCGTTTCCCACTGCAGTGTGCACTCAGTCTGAGCCAAACTTCTTTGTTTATTTTAGCAAACTGGTGTGAATGCTGTGAAGCACAGCATCCCTCACAGTTTGGAAGAAATTTGTTTTTACCCATAATTTATCCTGTGTGCTGAGCGGGGTGGAGGTGGCATGAGGTAGGAGGGTGGGAGTGGGTGAATGCTAAAGTCCCTCGGTGTAGGGTGTGGGATCGGCCCAGCGACTGGAGCAGTTCAGAGGCACTCACCCTACTAGCCGCTACTTTGTTTTAACATTGAATGTACAAGACGGCTTCTCTTTTTAAAGATGCTTTATCTGCTGTGCCATACTCTTTCTCCAGAGAGAGCAGAACACTTCTCTATGCAGAAGAGAGAAGCAGTATTCTCTTAGGAATCTCTCCGTGTTAGAAATAACCATTGAAGGTGTTTCTTTTCCTGCTACCAAGAAAGATTTTCTCAGCCTACCACCTTCTGCTCCTAGAAAGCGGAAGATGATTGCTTACACAGTCACCTGTCTCAGGCATGGACTTCTTTGCTTAAACACAGGCAGGCTGTGCCTGGCCTGTGATATCTGGTCAAAGGAAAAGATGGCTGATTTCCAAAGACCTTTTTTGAAATAATACTTTTTGGAGCTATTTTTGACCCCCATCATGTATTGATATTTTTTAATATAACATTTTTTCTGGTTATGAAAGTAATTGATATCCCACCTCCCATACCGGGGAAAGAATTTGATATGTGGTTAAATCTTTATATACAACTTTATTCATTACATCATTATTTATATTAAAAAACTGAAGATAATCTTAATGTCGAGCAGTAGAGGAACGTGCTATAATATTCTGCCTTTGTTAAATATGGTACTTCAAAAATTAAGGCTAAATTAAAAAGCTCACCAAGTGAAAAAAAGCAGGATACATGACTGAACACTCAGTATCAACTCGAGTTTAACATATGTACATTCATATCTGGGTACACAGAAAAAATGAAAATGAAATGTATCAAAGTGTTGACAGTTGTTTTCTCCAGGTGATGGGGTGGTATTATGAGTTTTACTTTTTTCCATACACTTACTTGCACTTTCCAATTTCTTTATGATGATCATATATTGCTTTTATAATAAAAATGCTTTTAAAAATGTATATCTGTTATAGAAATTTTGTAAATTACTAGAAAGTATAATAAAAATAAAATAAAATTATATATATTCTCACTGTCCAGAGCTAATAACCCTTTTTAAAAAAAATATTTTTCTGACTTTTCTCCATGTATATTGTGGACTCACACTATACCCTTAATGTGGCTTGTAATTTTTTAAATAAACTATAAATATAAATAGTGGCAATTCTATAGTTACTCAAAGGGAGATGCCAAACATTTCCAGGATGGTTGAATGCAGTCTAAGCTGACATTGAGATATGAATACTCAATGAAATATAAGATATGAATGCTCTCTGTGAGAGGGGAGAGTAAGAAAGCCAGGCAACAAATGGAGTCCTGGCCAAGGTCTCACTGACAGTAGGTTAGTCCATAGACCTAACCAGAGGCAATTTCCCCAGCCTCCAAGTGTTTAATTGGAATGGATATATTTGATAGATGGCAAGGACCTGGCATTGGTTCCTTAGCTTGTGAGATAAGATCTATCACAGCAGTAGGGCTGTGAGGGGCCTCTGGAATAATCTCCACTCTTCATCCACCACCATCACACACACACACACACACACACACACACACACACACACACCTTGGCCAAAACAATAACACCTTTTGTAGAAAAATCAGAGAATAGTGCTATACTTAAAGACTTTAAGGACATAGAGGTGGTAGACCCCTTCTTCTTTTATTTATCATTTTGAGCTATTTTAATGAATTATATCAAAAAACAGAATAAAGCAATTCGGTAAATAACCTCAACACTTTAAATATTGACTTTATCCCCTCTATTGTCTAATTTTTACAGATCACATACCACTACCACATATTCTCTACATACATTATTGTTAAATAAATTCTGATTGATGTACCACCAAATTTAAGACTAGACAGAAATTAAGTAACTTTTTGTCATTGAAATAAAATTTGACATGATATCCTCATGTCAACTAGGAAAATAGAGTTATCAGATAATTTTACTGTAATCTACTCTGCCTTTACACTTAAAAATTAAATTTCTCATTTCTTCAAAGTGGTTATTTCCAATTTCACTTGGAGATGAAACAGTAATCTACATTCTGAGAAAACTGTCTAGACAGATAGTATCATAAGTATGGAAAGAAAACAGTAGAAGTAACCAATTCTTCAAGAAAAACACAGAGAACTCAGGGATATAAGGAGTACAGAGAAGAAAAATGGTTGATCAGACTTTAATTTTTATGATACTTCTAATTTTATCTTTTGGAAACAAACTTCAAAAATCTTTACTAAGGATATAATGCAGTTTCTAATTCAATATTAGTTTGCTTATGACTCATGTAGGATATAAACAGTGATTACATTGTGCTTTGAGGTTGGACAGACCTAAATTTGAATCCTAGCTCTACTACTTAGTGGTTGTCTTATATTGAGCAAGATACTCAAATTTTATGGTTCTCAGTTTCCTAGTCTAAAAAATGGAACTGATAAGTTACACTACCTCTCTCACAGGATTTGTGTGAGTATTAAATAAGGTAATGTGTGTAAATAATTAGCATGATGTCTGTATATAGTAAGTGTTGAATTGTTTAGCTGTGGTAGATGAAACTATTCTTATGGTGACAGTGATTTTCTATAATGTAGCTAAGAGTTTCTACTCCAAATATCTTCTGGCTAAATGCAGAGTATCAGATTTTGATTGCAATTACTAAAAACTATGCCACTACTTTTTGATATGTGAGGAATTTTCAGAAAATAGAACTTCCTTTGAAGCAGTTGTATGAGAGAAATAGGAATTCTTTGATAAAACAAAATGGTTATAGTAGAAAAGCTGGTGATTATTCCTATTACAAATTATTCTAATTGGCCACCTCCTTACTTTAAAACTCTAGACAAAAATATTCATGGAAATATTTTTAATATTTTAGCTTGGGTTCTGTAGCTTTCAACGTGATATATAGCATTACTAAAGCCACTAGGAAGTGGGATTTGAGAGTGCTGTCTGGACCCTCCAAGAAGACAATACTGTTATTCATGGAGAATGAACACATGTACTGATTGGGCAACATCTCCCTGCCTGAAGGTTGAGGGCTGAATTAGGTAATTAGGTTTTTTTTGTTATGACATATCAATTACATACAGAACAATACAAAAACAACTAACCACTACCCACATTCATCAAGAGATGTGATTATCACCTGGGAAACCTTAGATCAAGAAAAAGCACATTGCCGGAACTCCAGAAGCTTCCCTCTGTACCATCCCGATTCAACACTGCTTTATTTCTCCCATGGAAAAAAACTATTAGTCCCATTCTCATTGTTTTCTTCAGGAAGCTTGATCTAAATAATCTAACTGCCATTTCCAGAAATGGAAGGTCTAGCTGAATTTTAAAGAACCCTCTTAATCTGACCACTAAGGAATCAGCTTGAAAAGTACACTCCATGTTTGTCTCCAATCTAATGAGAGAGCTACAGCAGATTGAAGTCCCCGGCTCTTCACGAAGCATTAGGCAACACTCAGCTACCTGAAGGAAGAAAGAAACACTTGAAAAATGCTTATGTAATATTCATGAATGTCTCCCATGATAAAGTCTAGTTGCTTGAAGGAATTACTCATGACTTCCTCTTTCATTGAAACTGTCTGAGATTTATTATACCTCCTTCCTGCCTCTGTCCTCCTTCGCCTCCCAAACCTCACTCACTCATGCACTGAGCAATTCTTCAGGGAGCTCTAGAGACTTTCTAACCTTTACTTCTGAATTTCAAATTCCATTATAAACAAAGACCCCTTTTTCCTATTGATTTTGTCCCAGTCTTCTGGAAGCTCTAAATGATTCTTGGCTTCCCTACATCAGCCTCAGAGTAATGTCTTTCTTTCCCCTTTGGAGCTTCTTAAAACAAATCAGCATAATTGTGTCTACTTACTCCTGCAGCATAAAGCCCTCATTCTAGTCTTTAAAACCACTCAATGATCTTAGAAATGTTTCTTCACATTTTTGTTGACTCTTTATTTTTAAAGCAAGTAAAAGCAAACAACCCACATATTTGATTTATTTTTATTAATAAGAAGACCCAGAAAAAAATCCCTTTTTTTCTGAGAAGTAAAGATTTATCTGACAATAACATTACTGCTTCAAACATTGATTCCTAAAAAAGACTGTCCTTTCTTAGGAAACAAAAACGCAAAGCTGACATTATCCAGCTGAACTATAGGATGAGATGCATATTTTTTCTTCTCTTCAAGATCCTTTTAATACCACACACAAAAGGAAAACTATATACATCTAGACAAAAAAGGACTTCTCAGAGGGAAATTTTAAACATATGCTCTGTTTCTTATAGTAAGAGTATATTTTCTACTTTAGAAAGGGCAACATAGATCCTTCCAATCCTTGCTTACAACTTTGGGCAATGGACAAGGCCAATTCCACTTTTCATGGGAAACAAAAAATCATTGCTTGGGTATATCCATGGCTCTCCAACATACAAAAGGAATTTTATGAACATTTCACATTAGACAAGTAGTCAGATTTGCAAGTTGTTAAGCACAGTATTTGTTCTTTTAAATTATAAATCCTGGAAGTTATCTTAGAATTCATTAATACAGAATTAGTTAAATAAACTATTCTCTATTGTATAGGAGAATATTGTGTGACAGATGACCTATGGCTATAGTCATGGACAGGGAAGTATCTCTATGACAGCTTAATTTAAAAGCAGATTATGAAATAATACAAATAATTTTATCCATTTGAAATTATTTATATGCTTCTATACATGTATGCATGTGTATAAGAAGATGCTTAGTAAGATGTTCTAAATGTTCAGTTAAGATGCCTAACTCTGATGCTTTCCTCAAGTTTAAAATCACATGATTATCTTATGACACAGATTTCATCAAAATTTTAATTCATAGGAGATTAACTACATTGCCTAACTTTTCTCCATGAACATATATTATAATTGAAATCATAAAAAAGTAAATTTACTTTTATTTCAGAAAAGAATTACCCTGGCTAATTGATTTAGGTCTTTATTTTGTTCAATAATACCAAATTGGCTAGAAAGTAAGAGATTTAGTGAAAGAACCACCTGCAACAAGGACTATGTACAATGTCTCAGAGATGTGCCTGTACTTGAGTTTGCCCAGGAATATTTTACAGTAGGTTTTGACTTTTTAAAAATTTGCATTAAATGTAAAAGGTGAAATGAAAATAAAATAGGTAATTATTACTTGATATTTCTATGACTATATTATTTTCATGTTGTAGCCTTAGCAGAAACTCATGTAAAAAGCACTTTGAGTTCTTGCCCTCGTTTTTTTTTTTCTATGAAACTATTTTGGAAGACCGCCAAGCATGTGTTCAACAAATGCATTATACTGGAAATATTTTGCCGTAATCACAAACTGATTGAATAACCATGATAATTTAAGTGTTCTTTTGTTCAAATACATCAATGTTTTGCTCATTTGCTTGAAATATATGCTTTGTTTTTAGCCAAAATCAAATTCAGATGTGTTGAAAACTAAAAAGCTATACATTGCCTTAACCATATTCTTTTAACATGAGATCTGTAAAAGATTTTAGAAATAAGGTAATAATCACTTGGCATCGAGTGAAAAGAAAGCTATTTTTGAGAGATGTTTTCATAGCAAAAACATTTGATTTTGGTCAAAGAAGAGTTACAATTAATTTTAGTCTTCGTATGTCTAAGATATAGACAGCCAGATTATTTTAATAGGAAACATATTTTTACATTGAGAATTGCTTAGTCTGAGGCAAAAAGTTTTCATTTCTAACACTGGCTTGGTTACAGCAAATCCTTCATTTATCTGAAAACCTCAACTATCCAGATGACCACTGAGAATTAAGAACAGAGCAAAAAAGTCTCCTGAGCATCAAAATAGAAGTCACAAATCCTCAGCACACTAGCCCTTCTCTTAAAAGTCTCCAGTAGATTAAGTACTTCAAATTCAGAAAGGCTCTTAAAAGTCAAACTGAAAATGGTACAAAGTAGTAACTGTTAACATTATCTTAACCCAAGAGAAAAATAGCAAATTTATAAGCAGGTATTATAATCAGAAAAAGGAAGTCTGGAGTTATTTCATATAGGATCAGTGTATTATTTTTCCCTCACCTGAGGACATGTTTTTATTGCTTTAAGAGAGAGAAGAAGTGGTGGGGAGGGGGAAAAAGACCCATATGTGCCCCAGTAGAGGATTAAACCCCAAACCTAGGCATGTGCTCTGACCAGGAATCGAACCCGCATCAGTTTTGGTGTACAGGATGACTCTCCAACCAACTGAGCCACCTGGCCAGAGAAGGATCTGTACATTCTTTAAAGGCAGCATATGGATTGTAAGATACATTTAATGATGTTTTTTATTTTTCCCCAGAAAGACACTTTCCACTTGTGCTTCTTGGATTGGGCCACCTGTGGGTCTTGTGAATGCTTTCGTGCATTGGCTGTGACTTGCTATTCAGCAAGTACATGGACAGTGATTCTAAGGGTGTTCAGAGCAGGGACAGATCATACAATTACCTGCGGTCTTCAGTTACACTGGTTTTATCCTTGCTGCCTGTATTTACATGAATTCATAGCATGGAAATAGCAAGAACACAATTTCAGTGCAGAATACCTTGCAAGTAAGAATATGGCTAAAACAATGATAAATTTGGGTCTGGAACATTTTCAAGTTTATATTGTGAGATGTTTGTAAATGTTCTAATGGAAAAAATATAAGTCAGTAGGATATAATCAGCTTTTAGGTATAGCTTAAAAATTATACTGTGATTTTGCGGGTGAACCATTAGGTTCCATTAAAAGAAAAGTGATTCTGATGAGTCTGTTCTAATGAGCAAAAGGATAGAAAGGCCATGAAAAAGAAACAGAGACTCTGTCTGGACTTTGTAAAGAAGCCTTTCCTTCAAGTAGAGATTTTAAAAAAAACCTGTTTTGACCATCATCAAACTTAAAAGACCTCACAGGTAGCAGGAGTGTCCCCTTGAATATGATATTGTACACCTCTTGCCTTGCTGCCTTGATACAAATAACAAAACAGGAGCATATGTGAGCTGTTAAAATAAAATTTACAGAAAATTACGGAGCAGCCATAAGCATACTCTTTCCTTGAGGAATTTTTATAAAAGCACAAATCTTTCTATAGAGAAAAAAAGTGAAATTTCTTGTACTTGAAATTTTCATATAGTTGAAATTTTGTAATGAAAATGTTTAGCATTTGCTTTGCTTCTGTTGCAGGGAGGGAGATGCTGCATTTTTCTTCTTAGAACAGTTAGGAATTTATGACCATGGCTAAAAAAAGCAATATCTTTCTCCCTTAGCTTTTGTGTGGGTTGCCTAATCGTGGGTTGAGTGATTAGGTACCATATGCCCTCTCCTGATACAATGTGAGGACAGAGGAAATATGGGTTTCACATGCCCGGAGTTTTACATCTATAATCAGGCTTGATTGAAATTGTATTATATTTTAATTTTATTATGTTATTAATTTTGTTTGAAAGGAAAATACTATTTTTTAATATTGAGGCATTTCTACAGAAAGTAAGAAAATGATGAGTGTAGAGCCAGCAGGAGTGCTGATTAAGTCTTACCACACATCACAATGTGCTAGAGAAAAGCAAGACTGTGATATGTTTTCCTCAGTATATCTCTTTTCCTCTTGCTTTCCATTACTTAAGCTGTATTTTCTCCCCAGCGGGGCACCAGAGAGGCTGTTGACCACAGGAGATGAGAAAGATGTAGTGCAGTCACCTAAACCTAACATGAAAACTGTCACTGGGGAGTACCAGTGGGGAGCAGAGGAGACAGAAACAAGGACAAAAAAGGACTCCTAAGCAACAGAAAAAGAGTGAGAAATTTGACATTTCTATGTAATCTGCTGTATGGGTATTAAGTGTTTAATACTAATAAAAAGTTATCAAAAGTAGTTTTATTTCTGGCCAAAACGGAGGTGTAGATAGAGACCTTTGGCTTCCACACACAACCAAAAGGAGGATAACAATCAATCTAAAATCAATAAACAACCCAAAACACCAGAAAAAGGAACTGCATAGAACTCTGACAACAAAGGAACTAAAGACAAAATTGACCAGAACGACCAGACCAGCAAGGTGGTAAACCATGGGCCAACTCAGAAGAACCACTACTTGGACCTTGGGAGCTCAGCTGGCTCTGGAGCTCAGTGGGCTGCATGGGAGGGGCTGACTTAAGGGGACTCAGAGGTGGCCATGGGCTACAGCTGGGGTTGCCTTGGTAGGAGAAACTCCCAGTCTCACAAGACTGTGAGAGTCTGTTGAAAAGTACTCTAGAGATGAGAAGGCAAGCCGCAGTCTTCCTCTCTGGCCTCTTCCCCAGAGGCAGCTCAGCAAAGAGGGTTGTCCTGCCTGGGTGAATACCTAAGGCCCTGCCCCCTTACAACCTATCAGCTGTGCCATGACAGAGAAATATGGCCCAAATGTAAGAACAGAGTAAAGCCTCAGAAAGAGAACTAAGTGAGGAGGAAATCGTCAACCTAACTGATGGAGAATTTAAAGCCCTGATAATCAAAATGCTCACAGATCTGATTGAGTTTGGTTGAAAAATGAAAAAACAAATGAAGGGTACCCAAAGTGAAATAAAGCAGAATGTTCAGGAAACCAACAGTGACAGAAAAGAAACCAGGACTCAAAGCAATGATTTTGAAAGGAAAAAATAAACATCCATCCAGATCAAAATGAAGAACCAAGAATTTGAAAAAGTGAAGGGACTCTTACAAGATTCTGGGACAACTGAAAACATTCCAATATCTGAGTGCTGGAAGGAGAAGAGGAAGACCAAGAAATTGAAAACTTATTTAAACAAATAATGAAGGAGAATTTCCCAAATCTGACAAAGAAAATACACTTCCAGAAAATCCAGGAAGCTCAGAGAGTCCCAAAGAAGTTGGACCCAAAGAAGAATACACCAAGGCACATCATCAAGTTACCCAAGATTAAGGAGAGAATCTTAAAAGCAGCAAAAGGGAAAGAAAGAGTTACCTACAAAGGAGTGCCTATAAGGCTATCAGCTGATTCCTCAAAAGAAACCTTGCAGGCAAGAAGGGGCTTGAAAGAAGTATTCCAAGTCATGAAAGGCAAGGACCTGCATCCAAAAATACTCTATCCAGCAAAGCTTTCATTTAGAATGGAAGGGCAAATAAAGTTCTTCCCAGATAAGGTCAAGTTAAAGGAGTTCATTATCACCAAGCCCTCATTATATGAAATGTTAAAGGGGCTTATCTAAGAAAAAGAAGATAAAAAATATGAACGGTAAAATGACAACAAACCCACAACTATCAACAAATAAACCTAAAAGAAAATAAAAACAATGAAAACAAAAGCTAAGCCAAGAACAAGAACAGGAACAGAATCAGAGAAATGGAGGGATTTCAGTGGGAAGGGGGAAGGGAAGAAGAAGCATGCTTAGTAGGCATAAGGTAGATGGAGAGAGATAAAATATGGTATGAAAAACAGAGGACTTAAATAACTTATATGCACAACCCATAGATGTGAACTAATGGTGGGGGGAATGCTGGAGGATTGGGGGGCAGGTCAGAGGGGGAATATAGAGGGGAAAAATTGGGAAAACTATTTTCCCAATATTTTAAAAATAGTTTTAAAATTCTTGATGTCTGAAATGCTAATTCCAGATTTAATATTTAGCACATATTTGTAAACATAATTTACACTATATTTGTCAAGTGTGCTATTTTCTGTTTCAAAAGTCAGGAACTTCTGGGCAAGATGGCCATGTGGATAAATATGATACTCACTTCCTTTCACAACTACATCAAAATTACAACTAAACTACAGAACAACCGTCATTCAGAATCTTTTGAAATGTGGCTGAATGGAAGCCCTACAACTAGGGAATTACAGAGGAGGTCACAGGCAGAGAGGTCACAGTCCTGTCTCTGGTAGGAAAGGCAGAGACACAGAATATGCTGGTCCTACACCCATGTGTGGCAGATAAAATTTGGAAGGAATATCTCAGCTGCAAAGGTCCCCCAAGAGGAGCAAGGGATCCCAGCCCCACACCACCCCCCAATCACAGGGTTGGAATGCCAATAAGAAAAGTCCTCATAACTATGGCTGTGAAAACCATCAGGGATTGAGGCTGAGGGAGATAGAAGGATTCTGGAATCTCAAGCAGTTACTCTTAAAGAGTCTGTGCACAAAAGTTACTCAGACTCAGTCACTCTTGTGCTCGAACTGTAGGGCAGCAGCTTGAAAGGAACCAGAAACATACAAGGAAAAACTAATTGTCTGACAACATAGCGAGAGCTGGGGGACAGCTTTCTCACAGACAGAAGTGCTGGCGGAAGCCATTGTTCCTTTGATGAACCCTCCCCTCACAGAGCTAGCAGAAGGAGCCTTATCTGAGACTCCATCAACCAGTCTCACTGTTTGCCCTGTTCTGAACTTTCCCTAAAAACCCACTCCACCCAAATTTCAGGATCACCCAAGATGTTTCCAGCAGCTTTTTACATACAAATGGCCTGTCTTGGCTTATGCTTCCAATTTTACTAAAACCTCTCAAACAAGCAGCACCTGGCCTCAGCATGCCCTGTACCTCTCACAAAGTAGTCCCAACCCCGGAATTATCAGTAGTTGACCCTGGTTCACAGCTTGGCCTCACATGGGTACCTCCAAGCCCAGCACAAATAGCAGCCATCTGCAGATCATTCTGTAGCTCATGCTGAATGGCTCTGAGCAAAACATAAGTGATGACTGACCTTGGCCTGAACCTCCCAAGAGGCCCCAGAGCCAGCACACTCAATGGGCAGCTTCAAACCATATCAAAGCATTACCACACTACCACCTCTACAACACACTCAAGAGGTTGACTCAGCCCTGGCTGGTGTGGCTCAGTAGATTGAGTACTGGCCTGCAAACCAAAGGGTCACAGGTTCAATTCCAAGTCAGGATACATGCCTGGGTTGTGGGTCAGGTTCCTGGTGTGGGGCATGTGAGAGGAAACCACACATTGATGTTTCCCTCACTCTCTTTCTTCTTCTCTTCCCCTCTCTCTAAAAATAAATAAATAAAATCATTTTTAAAAAGAGGCTGACTCAGCAGACACCAGGGACCTGCTGAAGCGAGTCCTGCTCTGTGGAGTGGGCTCCTGCACAGCTGATCCTCCATAGTGGTTGGAGGTTTGTGGTCAGTGGTCACAGTCAGTCCTTGCAGCTTATCAGCCTGGTGGCAAATCTCTCCGACTGATGTGCCAGTAGCAATCATGGCTCAGCTACAGGAGGAGGGTGTACACAGCCCATACAGGGGGAGCACACCCATAGTGGGCACACCTAGAATGCCCAGTATGGGTGATTGGGGACCAGTTTGGGTGATCGGAGAGGCTGTGCTACTGGATGCTACAGAACACCTACTACATTAGGTCATTCTTCCAAGTTTGAGAAATATAGCAACTCTACCTAATATATAGAAACAAACACAGGGAGGCAGCCAAAATAAGAAGAAAAAGAAACATGCCTCAAATGAAAGAACAAAACAAAACTCCAGAAAAAGAACTAAACAAAATGAAGATAGGCAACCTACTAGATACAGAGTTCAAAACACTTGTTCTGAGGATGCTCAATAAACTTAGCAAGAAACTCAATAACATAAAAACAAACCAGTCAGAAATGTACTGAAATAAAGAATAATGTTCTTTTTTATGAAGAATCAACAGTAGAGTAAATGAAACCAAGAATCAAATCAGCAATTTTGGAATATAAGGAAGCAAAAACACCCAATCAGAGCAGCAAAAGGAAAAAAAACCCCAAACATGAGGATAGTGTAAGAAGCCTTTGGGACAACTTCAAGCATACCAACATTTGAATCACAGGACAGCTGGAAGGAGAAGAGAGAGAGCAAGAAGTTGAAAACCTATTCGAAAAAAAATAATGACAGAAAAATTTCCTAACTTGCTGAAGGAAATAAATATACAAGTCCAGGAAGCACAGAGATTTCAAACAAGATGAACCCAAAGAAGCCTACACCAAGACACATTATAATTAAAATGCAAAAGGTTAAAGACAAAGAGAGAATCTTAAAAGCAGTAAGTGAAAAGCAGCTAGTTACCTACGAGGTCGCTCCCATAAGACTGTCAGCTGATTTCTCAAAAGAAATTTTACAGACTAGAATGGATTGGCAAGAGATAATAAAAATGATGAAAAACAAGGACCTACAACCAAGATTACTCTATCCAGGAAAGCTATCATTTAGAATAGAAGGAGAGATTAAGAGTTTCCCAGATAAAACTAAAGGAGATCATTACCATCAAGCCAATATTACATAAAATATTAAAAGATCTTCTTTAAAAAAAGAATAAAAAATATGAACAAGAAAATGGCAATAAATATTTGTTAACAATTGAAATCTAAAAAAAAATGAACTAGCAGAACAGAAACAGACTTATAGATACAGAGAAAGTTTTGAGAGTTGCCAGATGGGTGGGGTGTTAGGAGAATGAATGGGGTGAAAAGGGTAAAGGGATTAAGAAGTACAAATTGGTTTTTACAGAATAGTCATATGGATATAAATAGTTATGGGGAAGTAAATAGTCATGTGTATGCTATCTTGAGTTTCTCTAAAATAATTAGTCTTTGAGTACAGGTCCCAACTACCTGAGCCCTCAGTTAGCTTGCTCTTCCTTCTTCAGATTTTATACTAAGATGCCACTTACTCTAGGAAACTTTCCCTGAAGCTCCCAGTGTGGATTCCAGACTACCAGCACATTACATTAGTGCCTACATTTCTCCTATCTAAGCCCTTAGCACACTGCATTATAATCATTTATCCATGTATCTTGATTCTCTGATAAACACAGGAAAGTGACAGTTATGAGTATGAGCTTTGAAATAATAAAAACACTTTGTAGTACATACTATATGCCAAGTGTTATTCTCAGTGCTTTACATACACTAATGAATCTAATCTTATAACAACTCCATGAGAGTCTAAATCAGAAGCAGGTCATCTTTCCCAAGGTCACACAGCCAGTAAGAATCAGATGTAGAATTTGAACCCTGGAAGTTGTTTCCAGGGACCATGCTCTTTACCATAATAAGGGATTGCCTCTTGAATTTGAGTGTGGGATTCTAAAACAAGATTAGTCACTTACTAGGCATTTGACCTGAGGTAACTTACTCTGTGTGAACCTCAGTTTTTTTTAATGTGAAAAGTAGAAATAATAATAGTATTTTGCTGAAGGAGTTTAGAGGATTCAGTGAGATAATGCATCTAGTAGATAGTAGATAATTACTCAGCATAGTACTTGACATATAATAAAAGTTCAGTAATTATTTGCTGCCATTTCATCCTTATTCTTATTCTCCTCCTCCCTTTCTGTCTTTCTTTTCCTTTTTCTTCTTACTCTTCAGACTAATGTTTGCAGCTCTGAGCAGAGAATGAACATATAGTAGACATCAATAAACATCTTCTGAATGAAGAAATAAAGGAAGAATTGAGTGAAATACCAGGTAAATTTTCTTTGAGATAGATTTGCATCAGTATTCTGTGTCTTAGTCACATATTTTCCTCTTCACAGACTGGGGGAATCTGGCTGTGACATGTGCAGTGCTGGGTGGGGCTGCCCTGTTAGGCAGTTGTACCCCTTCACTCACAGGAGCATGCTCTGCTGAAGAGCAGAACCTTCCTAGAAGAAAAATGTGTACCTTAGTTAAAAGCAGATGAGTAGCCAAGCTCTTCTGCTAGAACCACAAAGTTGGAGTTCAAGGTCTAATTACAAGAGCTTCTAAAATGTCTATTATACCAAGAAATAGTATATAGCCCTGAATTCTAAATTATTAAGTATTCAAGGTTTTCAAATAATCTAAAAAATTTATGTTAAGGTGACATCGTGGATATATCAGAATTTTACTGAATTAAGTGACTATAAGCATCCTTCAAGGCCATTACTATTGCCTTATGTTATTAAATATTAATTTATATAATAATAATGAAAATGATTACTGTGATAGTTGTTTACATTTATGCACAGTCTTTATTTTTTGAAGTGTATAGCTCCAAAATAGCATCAACATTTTTAAGATGCCAGATTTTACCATGACGAGAGACATTCTTTGCTTAATGTACCCAAAGTTAAAACATAAGCAAGAAATCAACACCAATTGCAGTTTATGCATTCCTCAATCAAATACTTTAGTGAAGAAAAATGATAAAATCTCAGGTGTTTGCATTCTCAGCAAGCACTTCTACATTCTTTTCTAGGATTAGTTACTAAGGACAATTCTTTTTTTTAAAATATTTTATTTGTCTTTAGAGGAGAAGGAAAGGGGAGAGGGAGAGAAATATCAATGTATGGTTGCCTCCCTGCTGGGAACTGGCCTGCAACCCAGACATGTGCCCTGACTGGGAATCGAAACGTGGTTGCTTGGTTCCCAGGCCCGAGCTCAATCCACTGAGCTACACCAGCCAGGAAGGACAATTCTTATACAGAAGGAGTTTTCTACAAAGTGAGAATTTCACTGCTGTGTATTCTATACTGCTCCAAAGGGAATTCACAAGTCTTGTTTCATTCTGTAATTAGTGGATATGATATGCTTGTCATTCTGATTGTGCTTGTGTGTCCCAGTGTAGGCTGGAAATATGCTCTGGTACAGAGGTGAGCAGAGCAGCTGGAGAAGCATGTGGGAGTCAGGTCAATTTGATTGTTCTCCCCTGAGGTTTTGTTTATTCCTTTTTGTCCCTTAGTTCCCCGTATTTCCACTCTTTCTGATATGGTTCTATTGTATTGTTGTGGCTAAAGGTGGTGGTTTGGTTTGGGAAAATATGCAGTTCTTGATTTTCTCCTTTGGCTTCCTAATTCTAAATGACAACTAGAAAGGAATCCAAATGTGACGGGCCATGGGTATTTTAGGAGAGTGCCTCTCCAGATGGTCCTCATTGTCCACGAAGAACTTTCAGAACCAAGAGAGGAGCCCCACTCTCAGCGCTAAGTGTACAAATGTGTTAATGGGGGAAAAAGTGAACTGGCGGTTTCAACTCAGTTCTTTGGCATTTTATACTTGTCTGTTCCTTTCAGAAGAGTTTACTTGCCTTAATCAAATTTGGCATATAACTAAATTAAAGTAAGATTTACCTTAAATTTCAGTTAATGTTTGATTTTTTTAGCTCCATTCAGTGCCTTGAAAAATGAAGGCAATAGACTTCTGGAAAAAAAAGTCAGTGGAATTTTGTCTCAAACGTACTGACTTCATGGAAGTTCCTGTCTTTTACCTACAGTGGGTTTTAGAATAAATATCTCTGCCTTTATGAGGTTCTTATATATTTGCCAGAAATCTGAATCATTAGCTAATGAAAGTTAAGTAATTTTCAAAGTCTTCACAAATATATAAGGATTTTAAATATTTAGCTTTTTGTTTTCAGAAAAATAAAATTTAGTTGGTTAAAATTAGACCAATTAATAAACTGCAACTGATGAGTTATTTTAATTATTTAGTGTTCATGTCACCACGGGCCAGGCCTATGCTAAGTTTCACAATGTACTTAAAAAATTAAAAATACAAAAAAAATAAGGTTGAAGTTGAAAATACTATCTCAAAGACTTACTCTAGAAAGTGGATAGTTACAAACTGCAAATTTCTATTGTTCTATTGTTAAGATCAATTTCTTACAAAAGGAAAGATTTCTAAAATTGGAACCATACTGTGGAGAAGACATTTACGGAATGAAATGTCTGTGGTATATAAGATATGTGCAAGATATCTGTTAATGAAGATGCAGACAACTATAATTGAACAATACAATAATTTTTTTAAAGTTAGTTTTAAAGATTATCTTTTTTGAGTGAAATTTTACATTAAATGTCAATGTTGCCACTATAGTAAACGGCCATTACAATAACATATTTCCATCACAACCTTTAAAAAAAGATATCTATTAATGAGACATGATGTTTAAAAGAAAGTACTAGCAAATGAATAAAAACAAAATAACTTTAAACAAACTAATTCAAATAATACTGCATCTGTTACTGAATGCATATAGTGTGTCTCAGGCTGGAAACCTGAGCTCTGGGCCATATGCAGGAACAACAGATGTGGCTCCTGAGCAAGCAGGGATATGACTGGAAAGTGAGCAAAGGTCAGACCTCCGGCGAAGTCCTGTACACAGCAAGGGTTTCTGGGAGCAATCCTCTTCTTCCCTGACAGACAGATAGACACACATGAGACTCACACACACTTTTTTCTTTTCCTTTTATGACTTTAAAGTATTGGTGTCCTTTAACCTCAAGTTTCTTTTAATTACTATCTTCTGTTATCCCTCTCTTAATTCATATCCTTCCCTTAAGCGTTTATGTATTTATGTCCTTTTGATTTGGGACTTGGTTTATGCTGTAACTTAACCTTTTCTCTTTCTGTAAATTCTGTCCTGGTGGTCCCAGAATCTCAGTGTTGCAAAGGATCATTAAGTCATCTACATCAACAGCCTCCCCGGTGAGGGATTCCTGCTTCATTCTATCCCTAAAAAAGGATGTTAGGATTGCTTTGTTGCTTGGACAGTGGGAACTCCCTCCACTGAAGCCCTACCCAGATCACTGCTGGGCAGGCCTCATGGTGTGTGTCTACCACTCCCATTTTATTTCTCCTCCTGTTAGTCTTCTTGTAGCTGTTAAGTGGTTTATAAGATATTTTTCATTATATTGTTGACTATGCTCCTTTCTTTCTTCACCCTCCATCCCTTTCATTTTTCACTACTCCTTAACATGATTTAAAAAACAATACTATAAAATTATGTATTTCTGCCAGGCACTCTTGCTAATTTGGCTAAAATTATGTGACACTTTAAATATAGACAACTTCCACTGACTAAGTGAGCACACACATACACTGCCCACATCACACCACACACTACCACACACATACCACACAACACCATACGCATACCACACCACACACACACATCATATCACACACACACCACACACACACATACCACATACCATACTACAGTCTACAACCTAAACTACATATATGAAGCCTTGCAGGTAGCCTAGCATAGACTAACTTTGATTTAGAGTTCACAACTTTGCTTATATTAGCCTGTAAACTCACTTAGATCACACTTAGATGTTATAAGGTTTGTGTAACCATATCCTGCAATTTGCTAAGAGTTTAAGAGAAGGGCTTAGGCTTAGTTAAACTTTTTCCATACCCATGCCATCCTGACATTGATGAATGCCAGAGCTGTCTTTTCATGGAGAAGTCCGGGATGATTTGCAGAACCTGGGGACCAATCTGGCTAATCTGGTTCAGACTGTCGGATGCTGGCCAAAGCAGCCAAGGGAACTCTATATTGAGCTCCTCACAAATGATTCCCATCATTATAGTACAAAACTCTCCTTGGGAGGGAGATGGAGTTTTCCATCATTTTTGAACATGTGATGTATGTATAGCCATGTTTTCTAACTGCACATGATCAAGAATGTCCCCATCTATACAAGGTGTTAAGGAAGCTCACCTTGATGTTTAAGCATGATTTCCTTGAATAAAGATGAAACCTATTCTTGCTCAGGGGCACATGACCCTGTCCTTGCCTCTGGCTAGCAATAAATATATTCCTTCTCATGAAATTTTCCTGGGGCTGTCTTTGGCTGCCAACTACTGAGGAACTGGAGCTGGTTCCATTCACTTTGGTCACACACACACACACACACACACACACACACACACACACACACATCAGTTTACTGCTCAGTAGCATCAAGTTTGACCCACCAACCCTTTCGTTTGTTCACGAAAAGGACCTTTGACTTTTTCACATACATCTTGTATTTGTAACATTTGCAAAGAAATAACAAGGGTGTTCAACATGTAGAATTCTGAGTCTTAATTATCCTTACTGAGATGAATACCTTAAGCCCCTAATACCAGGCCTGTGAGAAAGCAGAAGTTATCCTTCACCTCTGTTCCTTGTAGAGGCCTGGGCTTCAGTGCTCTGATTTTTTCTGAACTCTTTTCTTATCTTTACTTCCCAGGGCAGAAGAGTTAAGAGAAGTCGCAAAATCGCAGCCAGTCAGCTGAGTCTGGCCCTTGAATGTATGTTGAATGGCCTGCTCAGAGATTTAAAGATAGTTTAACGAATGGCCAACATTTACAAATGAAGACCTTTTACTTAACGGTCTGGGTTGTTGGGTCTCTCAAATAAGTAGAAGCTCTTAAAACCTCAGGCCACCTTCCTTCTTGGGAATATTTGGTAGGAGCTGCAGGGCAGCCCCTTCTTTCTGGGGTGCACTCCCTGGTTTTAGCAGCCTCAGCAATTCACTTTATCTCAGTCACATTCACCCCCACTACATTCTGTTGCCTTGACCCTAGAGGCATGTGAGTTATACTTCCAATTAAGACACTTTGGCCCGCTCTGGTGTGGCTCAGTGGATTGAATGCCAGCCTGCGAACCAAAGAGTTGCTGGTTCCACTCCCAGTCAGAGCACATGCCTGGGTTGCAGGCCAGGTCCCCAGTAGGGGTGGGCAGGCGAGAAGCCACCACACGTGGATGTTTCTCTCCCTCTCTTTCTCTTTCTCTCTCTCTTTCCCATTCCCATTTTCTAAAACTACACTTTGAACCTGGGCAAGAGAAACAAAGTGAAATCGTAGTCCATAGGTTCTGGTAGGTAAGGTAGAGACTTTGGAAACAAGCTTTAAAACAGAATCAAAGAGCCTCATAGCACCAGCAGTGGTGGAATGACTCTAGCTTCCCTGAGTCACTGGAGACTGGCTTGGCATCCCCACCCAGGCAAAGTCTGGGCTCTGGGTAGCTCTGGGTGACCACCTTCTCCTCTGAATGGAGCCCACAGAGCATGGTATGCATTCAGAACGGGGTCCCCAGGATGATCTGTATGGGTTTGAAAAGTCTGAAGGTTTTGATTGTGCAGCTTATGCAAACCTTCCTTGGTGATACTCACTAGAAGAGCAATAAAACGGTCTAGACTTCTAAAGGGAAGTAGTAGTGTCAAGAAAAGCATGACAGTGAAACGCTACATCTAGAAAGGTATTCCCCTCGAACATAGAGCCCGTGTCTGGAGAGGGGTGACTGGAGGCCAGCCCCAGATGGAGAGGAACCCTAGCTATTACCACTGATTTCTCCAGGTAGAGAGGAGGCCATCCAGACAAATATGAACAGGACCTTCCTGGTGAATGTAAAATTTCTCAGGAGTGCATATCCCTGTTTACAGAAGACCCCGTAAATGTGCTGTTGGCCTATAGGCACCACAACCAGTGTGAAGCACTGCCAAGGAATGAGTTTTACAGTGGGATGTATGATTCTTATCACAAAGAATGAAAAAGAATCCTATTGGCTATTAGATGCTCTTATTGGAATAATACTAGCTAATTACTACAACCCTGAGACACTGGGGCCAAAGAGACCAGAAGGCCTTGGGGAAGCTGGTGAGGACCTTACAGCCAGTGGTGGTGGCCCTGATTTTTGTGTATGGTATCCTGTGGACCCTGGTCATGTCCACTGGTTCACCTACCTGTCTGTGGACATCCTGCCTGTGGAGATGGTACTTAGAATCTGGGATTGTTTGTTCAACAAAAGCTTGAAAATTCTCTTCAGGGTGGCTCTGACCTGATTAAGTAACCTCAGCCTTTTATTTGGGAACCACCAGCATTGCAGACATTTGTGAAAAATTCAGGATCACCAAAGGAAGTTTTGTGACTGAAGGTCACACCTTTATGCAGAAAATACTCTCAGATCCTAGAAACTTGTCTATGCCCACCGTCTCCAGTCTTCAAGAGAGCTGCAAGGCCAAGCTGCTGGCAGAGGGGTGGCTTGGACACTCCCCTCTCCCCAATAACTGGGAGGCTTCATTTTCAGAGTTGACCAATTTTTACTGCTCTCCTTTTTAGTCATGTAAATAATTGATGTCTCTACGCCTTAGGAGGTGGCCTTTTTAAAAAAGATATTTAAATTCATGTCTTTCTGTAACCGATGAGCAATGAAGTCAAATTTATAGAGATACATTTTTTACCTGAGACAATAATATATAAAATGTGAGAGATGTGCATTTGTATTTAATCAACATTTTTAAAAAATTAGAATCAAAGAACAAATTGAACAGCTTATTCAATGTATCCCTTACTAGGGTAAATTCCTGGCAAATAGACTATTTACCAAAATCATTATTGACTAGGTATAAATCGTATGGGTAAAATCATATGGGTAAGGCTCTGAATAAGAAGAGTGAATGGTCCTTAATGGTCTAGAAGCCTACTGCTTCCAGGTTCAGGCTCCCTGCTGAAGAACAGGTGAAAACTAGTAAAACAAAGATAGAAAATTGGGGGCCACAAAATATGAGCGGAAGACTGCTTTGTGCTCTCCCCAAACCCCGGTTTCATTCCTTTCAGGCACTGGGTCAAATTACTGGTCTCAGCCTTATGCCCCCATGGATGTGTCCACATGACCCTTGGGCAGAATGAAGAGTGCCACCTACAGGCTTGATCCAGAAAAGCTTCCACACAAATTTCCATGTTCCTAAGTTTCCACCAAGGACCTAGAAAAGGTTGGAAGATAGAAAGAGTATAGGAAGCACTCCCAGGCCCATTCCACCCCACCCTCTACTACTAGATTCCGCTCCACATTAACCCATGAGTTGAGTGGGACATAAGCATTTGTATTCCATTGAAATGCTGATATTGGGGGGGGCAGTATTTATTGCAATATTTAGCCTACTCCTGATAATACTGGAGGCTCTGGAAAGCCAGTTAGGAAATGGGTGGAGTTAATGTTCCTGAAGATAGTAATAATTTCGAATAAGCATGTCTGTGCCACAGAATGGGTAAGGATCTGAATAAGAGTGCTTAGTCCTTAATGGGCTAGAAGCCTACCGCTTCCAGGTTCAGACTCGCTGCTCAAGAACAGGTGAAAAGCTGCGGATGTATTTAAGAAATCTCTTATACACAATTGCTCAGTGCGATTGTGCTTTTTTCACCCAAGAAGAGAGGAACACATAAAGGGGAAGCCCATCTGTTTGGGGACCATTAATGTGCCTCTAGGCTCCTTGATAACACATACCTGAAAAGGGGAGTAGAGACTCTCCTGATGAGACTTAATTCACCTTTAGAATAACATCTGAAATCCATGGCCCCCTAGAGGGATACACGATTCCAAGTAAGAACTCTTTATTAGTTTGGTACTGTTAAAATCATTGGAGTTTTAAACTTCTGGTTTACATTAGCCTTAAACTAGGAATGCATTGTTCTAACCACACATTTTCTCTTTTCTGTAGTGTGTAGAGAATATAATGAGGATTTCTAAGGACTCAGCAATTTGTTGAGATAATTAGAAATAAAAAAAGAAATGACATACTAACTAGCTTGTTACTTTGGACTTTCTTTTTGCTCTACTTGTTATGGGTTGTTTTTAGTATAGCAATTTAATATAGAACATTTTAATGTTAATGATTTTATTTCCTGGGGACTAGCTCAAAACGAGAAAGTTGTTTCCTAAGAGATTCCAGCTCACAAAATGGGACTTGACATTGTAGGAAATTGAGCCTTGTAAGCATGATGAGTTTTGGTCTTAAAGGCTGAATGCATTATAGAACGACAAAAACCCAGGGTCTAATTCCTTCCTACTGCTCAATGCCACCGAGGAGTGTAGACCTCAGTGTTTTTGAAGGAAGTCCTTTGGGTAATTTATTTTAATGTGTATGGAAGATCAAAACAAAGACATATATGAGAAAGTTAATAAAGGAGGAATAACTAATTGAGGCCAATGAAAGAGGTTTTGCATGTGGTTAGTATAACTGCTTCATAATGTTTGCTGTAGTTGAATCAAATTTGACTCTGAGCTTCTGGCAGTGAACACAAAGTGCACAGGGCACACTGTAAAATCATGCTCTGGTCAATGGGGCCTGAGTCTTCACTGGCCTCAAGTGCTCAAACAATGGTGTTAACCTGTACATATGTGAATGAGCTTCTGAGGACCAAGAACTTTCCCATGTCTCCTGCAAACATAGCTTCACACATATTTAAAGTGAATTTTTCATTGTCTGCAAAACCAGGCTCTCTGGTTATCTCAGGTTAAAGCAAATGAGCTGAAAGTTAGCAAGGATAATTTGCCCAATGTGTTGTTACCAAACATTTTTTTCTCCTTGGCTTATCTTTCATTAGCATGTTTGATCATTTGTTTATTCATCAGATGCTTCCCTGAGAACATGCTGTGTGCCCCAGTGAATTGGAAGTCCCTTGTGAGGGAGAAGGAAAGGAAGAAGCAACAATTTATGAGCCAGTTTTCTAGGTCCAGGTTGCTAGGCACAATTCCAAGCACTGATGAGGAAAAATATTCGTTTATGAGGACATGAATGGGGGCTGATGCTGTAGATCAAACCTGAGAGCATCCTATTGCCTGTGTGCCAGTCTATGCAGGTTCTCTGTGGGGAAGGGTATGGTCCAAACATGATGTAGTAAGATGAAGAGCCAAAAGGCAGGGCAAATGGGGCATGAGCCTTGTAGCGGTGATGAGGGAAGTGTGAGAGATAGGCAGATGAGACCAGCTAGCAACAAACTGACGGGCAAATCAAGGCCAAATTCAGAGGTTACAACCCACTCCCTGTATTATCTCTCTTAGTAAATTGTTCATCTGGCCTGCGTCAGGCTCAGAACTTGGTGACTGAATGCAATGCGTGGAGTGGATGAGGAGGAGGAGTCACAGCTGTAAATGCAGTGCACGGTGTGTTCTACCTGCATGTGGGTGGGAAGCCTGTGCTCTCCCCAGGCCGGGCAGTCTAGTGGGTAGGTAAACATACATACCTGGTGCTCAGGAAGTAAAGATGCGAAGTCGCCTGTCTATATGCTGATCACCTACAGAATACTGCTCTAGTATAGTTTCCATCTTCATGACAGGTGATCAGTATATATACCACTAGTGAATCTCTAATTCAGACAGGTCATTAAGTTTAAACTCCTTTCTGGGATTATGATCCTGTGATGCTATGTTTCAGTTTTCCTCTTGGTCCCTCACCCTTTATGAGTAGAATTGGTTAAAACATTTCCTTTGAACTCTTACATTTCTTATCTACTTTCAAAGAATTATGCATATTGTTACTGCAGAAATGCCCACTTCTAAAATTAGTCTATAAAAATTAGATAAAGCAAATTAATAATCTATATTGTTGCCACTGGGTGTTTTTGGTATTTCACTTAAACCAAGGCAAAATAAATTACATTGAGAAATTCGACTCTCTGCCCTCCTATTCTTAATCCCTCCTATCATGGAAAATTCATGGTTTGGGGAAAGACTGGTCCATAGAAGGCTGAGGTGCTTATTAATTTAAATACCCATATCTATGGAACCTCATTATTGAGAGGAAAAGATAAAAAAGCAAAATGAATCCTTGCTAAGCTTAGGTAAGAAGGGCAGACAAATGCTGGCTGGGACCATCCTCTAGGAATGCAGTTTGTGCATCCGCGTGCCGCCAGGCCCCTGCGGTTTGCGGTCTGCGGTCTGCGGAGGGAAACCACGTGGCGGCGGAGAAGCACTGCAGTTCACGTCATGGCGAGTGGTGCAGAAATTTATGAACAACTGCTAAGAAGCAGTGCATAGGAGATGTTCGAGTCCGTCTAAAAGTCAGTAACCGCTAAGTCAGTGAAGAGGGGGATAAAGCATTTCCGTTTGCAATTTTATACTGCCCCTCACTGTTGTTGTTGGGGTTTGCTTGTATTTTTGCTAGTGTTTTTATTCTGTAAATTTGTTACCACTTTTGTAAGCGATGATGTGGTAGAGATGAACTGTTGATGACTCTGGGTTTTGTCCTGTCAGGCAGTGGGTGCCATGATGCCATACCTAGTGTTACCTCCAAGCATGGGCTATGGAGAACAGTCCCCATTCCAGTCTGTCCTTACCTAGACCTGGTGCTCCCACCAGAGAGGCCTCTTGCCCTCACTCCTGGGCAACCCTCACTCCAGGGCAGACAGCCTGGCCCTGCTTCCTTTCCCCACTATAATGCTGTCCTTGAATCCCTGTTTCTGACCTTTAGCTCCTTTTCCTTCTCACTGGTAGCTCACCACTCAGTAAACACCATCAGCAGTCTCCTGCAGACAGTCAGTTGAAAAACTGCCTCTGCAGGAGCCACCCGCTCTGGAGTGGGCGTGGACTCTGCAGAGAGGCCCTAGAAGCTACTCTCCCAATCTGGGGCACCACCCAAGTGAAAGAATAGAGGCTGTGCCACTATCCTAAAGCTCAGGATATAAGGTTTGAAGGCTGAGTGGATTCCAGTGGCCAGATTTGCTAGCAGATAAATCAGAAACCTGTTTGTATATATATGTAATTAGAGGCACTGTAAATCTAAACAGTCTTGTATGAACACCATTCCGCAGAGATGCTACTTACTGAAAACTGGGTGCCAGGTCCTACATTAGTTGCTCTTTAAATAATGAAGAGATGTGAATAAAGATGGAAAATGTGAGCTGCCAAAATCACCCTGCCAGATAATGTCCAGCTGGGTACCCTCCACCCTGCAAACTGCCACCATCCTGATCAAATGAATCTTGGCTTGCTGCTGTGTATCACCTTCTGGACTCCATGTATATAAAACAGGTACTCAGTGGCTTCACCCTGATGGGCTCTTTGTGACAGTTTTCACACTTGGGAAATCCGCTCACTGCGTCTTACACTTTTTGTCACCTATCTTTGTGTACTGTGTGCTTCACCTGGGAGTTTCTACAAACAAAGTTGTTCCGAATAAGTATCTTTGGATAGAAAAGCGTCTTTGGATGGTGGCATTGGTCTGTCCCTCTCCACCGAAGCCCACCTAGACCAATGGCTTTAATCTCGGTCTGTGCCTAGCCTGGACCTCAGCTCAGAGCAGAACAAGTGCAATTGCCAGCTGTGTCCTCCAATTTCTGATGACCATCATTCATATTATACTAAAGAGTTCTTTCCGTAAGAATTCTATTAAAAGGACCACAAGTACTAAGACATGAAAATGATTAAAATAAACTTATAGAACCCTGACTGGTATGGTTCAGTTAGTTGGGCGAATACCTGTATGTGCAGTTCAAATATACACTTACTTCCAAAAAACCTATACATGTTATATGTCATGGGTCTGGTATTGCCCCTTGCTAAAACACTTATTAAGTGTGACAAAGGATATCGAGCCTCTGAGTTTTAGCAAGGCTTTGCTCTGTAGTCATGACTTGGCCCCACCTGGTTCCTCCTACCTGCTGATAAGCACAGGTTTGGGGCCTGCGTGATGACTCTGGGAAGCCTTTGTCTCCTTTCTGCTGCAGTTTCTCGGTGTTCAGACTTGAAGTAAAGGTGCTTCACCAACCATTCATAAAGGCTATTTAAGACACTAAGACCCAAATTCCTGCAAATCTCAACCTTAATTGCATTTGTTTCCAACAAATTACTCTCAGCAAAACATTAGCAGAAGCTATGTGTTACCCAAGTACAGATTCTGTACCTTCAGGTTGGATTCTGCTGAAAAACTCTTTGGTCCTAATACTTCTGGGTAAAGTAAATGTGGGGAAATGGTCAAAAGTATAAAACTTCCAGTTATAAGATAAATAAGTTCTGGGATGTAATGAATGGCCTGGCGACCATAGTTAACAATGCTGTAATGTATATTTGAAGGTTGCAAGAGAGTAGATCTTGAAAGTTCTTGTTACAAGGAAAGAAAGTTGTAGCCATGTGTGCTGGCAGATGTTAACTGAAGTTATTGTGCTAAGTTTAGTTATACAAATAATATTTGAAATACATAAAATTATTATGTTATACACCTAAAATTAATACTATGTTTAAAAACTAAAACCAAAGTCAACAAGAACTGATACAATATTATTTATCAATTATATCTCAATAAAGATAATTAATTAATGTTAAAAAGAGAGCAGTAGAGGCCTTGTAAGAACAAATGATGACAGTGTATATGTCCTAAGGACCAATAAAAAAATTGAGGGTAATAGATACTTACTCTAAAAAGGTAAATAAAAACATACTTATTAATCCTAAAGACAAATAAACAAACTCCTTGGCCCTAATGCTTTTTGAGTTCCATTACCAGAAAGGGACCCCAACACTCTGCTACATAGTCACTTCACACCAGGTTTTTCATGCCTCCAAACCAGGGACTCTGCTCCTTGGTGCATGCTGAGACTAACTAAAGGTAATAACTAAAGGTAGCATGTTCTAAATTGTAAAATATTAACATGGGAATTTTTTAGATACTACCTAACACATTCCCCATGTTTTCTTTATTGAGTTAAACTTCTTCCCCAAAGAGCATGCCAAACATATTCCTATTTGACTATTTTGATTTAAGTCTTTTAATTTTAGATAAAAATATCACAGCTTTTCACAACTGAGTGATTATTGGTTAAATTCTTAGATGTGAACTCACATTTTTCCACCAAGTATTTTTTAAGCAACATATGTGTGTTATGAGAAAATGCAGCTTGCCAATCAGCACCTGAAGAATTGAAGTACTTTAAGTGTTTTGGACAATATATTGGATTCGTGTCCCCTGGCAGGGAGCTGGGTGGGCTGGCTCAGCGGGTAGTAGTTCCATGGACCAGACCGTAAATATGGGCACAACTTATAAGACAGTTGATGATGATTTGTTCCAAGGCAGGATGCCAATGATCCAAGTTGGAGAATCATAATTGGCGGCCAAGTGTGCCATCGGATCTAGCAAGGTCAGTGGTAGGGTTTAGTGGCTGGAGGGTCAGGGGATTGTGAAAGAAGACCTCAAGGAATAGGGGGTTGGAACAGGAGAAGGAGGGTGATCTGGATAAATAACCAAAATGAGACAGTGAGAAATTTTTGAAGTGTCCAGGAATGTAGAGCATGCTTAAGCTGATTTCACTTGAAGAACCAGCCATAAAAAATTCTGTATTTCCTGCTGCCTAGTGAAAAGTTCTAAGTTTGGTAATTATTTATGAAGTGTTTACTTTGGCCACATATTGAAGAGCTCACGCCTTAAAGTACCTACATTCTGTAAAGAAATATAAATTGTGTACATAGTGCTAAATCACAAGATGGTGTAAGTTAAGTATCACTCGAGTAGTATAAACAACATACTCTAGTTATTCAGAAGGAGGGAGGTCTGAACTCTGAATTTTAAATCACAGGTTTTTGACCAGGAGAACATCATGCTTTGTGGAGTTCCCTGGAGGCAGACTACAAAGCAGATCAGAGACAAGGCCATTAAGACACAGAAATCAGTTAGGTGATTATGGTAACATAGTCCATGCACCAGAAGAGAAGCGCTTAGTATAAATCTTGATAACCCTTGTATTTTGAATGCCTCCATCTATCATCCCATATTGTAAATATTAGGTTTAAATTATAGTATGTTCCTCATCTTTATACTTAAAGTTAAAACTTATCAACTCATTTTAACATAGATAGCAATGCAGAGCAATGCTTAACCTACACTATATTTCTCAATATAAAGCTCTAACATTTTCAAAACCAGTTTTGAAATATCAGGCACAAAAGTGGTGCTTACATTAGTATCTTACTTAAAAATATTTCTTCTTTGTGTGCCTATGCATGCATGTGTGAATGAATGTACGTGGTTTTGGGGATTAGATCTAAGGTATGTCTGAAAATATTAGGCCTCAGAGAACATAGAATAAGATTACCTGCTTCTTCATTGGTTTTATGTGACTAAGCTCAATCAAGAAAATAATAACCCTGAAGACACTCTGATGCAGAATTTGGGCTTGGAGGGAGGAGGGGGACACATAAAAGTCATGAGAAACAGTGGCTCGAGAATGGAGCTGTTGGGACCTGTTGGGTGTTACGGCCTCTGACACAGATGACTGAGTAGAATAGTCAGCTACCAGCTCAACAGTCCCATTTGGGGTCCAGTGCCCTGCATGAAGGAATGTTTATTCATTGTTCCTCTTCCTTCTTTGTCCCCAAACCTGGCTTTAAATAGCAGCGCCCATGCACACACAAAGACAAAACCTCTCAGATTATTATTAATCTGACTATTGAATTATTTTTACAAGGCACTGATGGGAATCATCCAGAAATCAAAAAAGGAATTATCTACAAGAACTCATAGTGTTTTTTAAAGATTTTATTTATTTATCTTTAGAGGGGAAGGGAAGGAGAGAGGGAGAGAAATGTCAATGTATGGCTGTCTTTCGTGTGTCCCCTGCTGGGAAGTGGCCTGCAGGGAACCGGCCTGCAACCCATGTATGTGCCCTGACTAGGAATTGAACCGCAATTGTCTGGTTCATAGGCCTGTGCTCAATCCACTGAGCTACACCAGCCAGGGCTCATAGTGTTTTAAAATAAATATCAAAATCTCCTCTTCTATGAAACGAATGAGGAAAAACAACATATACAAATAATTTGGGTCAGTTAACTACCTAATATAATTGAGGTAGTGATAAGCATAAATCTGCCACATGTATAAAACGATATGAGAATATCTGTGATTTATTTTGTTAACAACACAAAAACTTCTAATGTTACAATGGTTCGTTTGCATTCAAATTTGCATAACATTATAAAATTTAGGTTAAGTTTAGTGAAAATCAACCTATTATTTTTCCCACCCCAAAATGAATAAATAAAAACTAGTTGGGCTAAGTTAAGGAGAACTTCAGTAAGGTTGTTAAACATGTTGGTTTCCAGCACAAATCATTCCCTAAGTAAGTATATTTCAGATCCACTGGCTAAAGTTGGAGGAGGCAGCGCAGGGAAGAACAATGGAAGTAGCTCCCTAAGAAGGCCTGGCCTATTAAACAGCTCACTGAATACCAGGGGGAAATTTAATGACCTGTGACTCCCTCAGGCACAGACCACCTAGTTAGTCCCATCAAATGCCTTTGATTAGCTTGGCCAGAGAAATAACCTACAGGACCCTGAGTACATGTGGCAGACAGAAATCTAAACATCACCCCAAACAGCAAAGTCACAGGCATTAACCTTCAACAAATATTTATTGAATAGCTGGCAGCCCAGATGGTCTCATTCCAGGAGGAGCTGAGGAACTGAAGGAAGGAGACATGCATATGACCAACCATAATTTATTTTTGCAAGCAGTACATTAAAGAACAAAGACTTAGAAGAACACATCAAAAAAGCAATATATTCTGACTAGGGACTTGGAGTCTTGTGGTAGAATTCACAGAAGTGGTGACATTCAAGGAAGGCCTTTGGAAAGAAAGTCACCAAGCCAAGCAAGAGGGGGAGGGCATTTTATGAGTGGGGACAGCATGTGCAAATTATGGCAGCAAATAGCACACAGCATTTTTATAGATGGAACATAAAATGTGGGGGTGGGAAGGTGGCAAAGGGTATTAAAAATGATATTGCAGTCATTCTGAAGAAGTCTGAATGTCACGTTTAAAAAATTGGACTTCAGGTAGAAAACAGGGGGAGGTTAAGAATAGTAGGGGAAATGGAGAAGCCAAAGAACTTATATGTATGATCCAAGGACATGAACTAAATGGGGCAAATGAGGGTGAGGGGTGTGCAGGGCAGAGGAGAATAAAGGGCAGGATGGAACAGCTGTAATAGCATAATCAATAAAATATATTTTAAAAAAGAAAAACGTGGGCTTTATAAGTATTAAGAAATCATTGAACATTGAATCATTCATTCATTCAAGCAATATTTTTGAGGGTTTTCCATATGCTAAGTACAGCATAAGGACCTTTCAGTCAATGACAGATTGCATGTAGGACGGTGGTCCCATAAGATTATTAGGGAGCTAAAAACCTTATCACCTAGCACAGTGATTTTCAACCATTTTCATCTCGTGGCACACACAAACTAATTATGAAAATTCTGTAGCACACCAAAAAATATGTTATATTTTTGCTGATCTGACAAAAAAACACAGGCATTGGGTTGGCCAGTTTATTGAGTTTTTTGGTACAATGGCTCTAGTAGTCCTTAGTTGTCTTAAATGTCATTCAAAACAATTTTGTAAGATTGTATTATGACAAGTGCATTTATCAGCATGCATTTAAAAATAGTAATAAAACTGGTGAATTTTCATGCATTTAAATATTTAAGATGGAAGAAAATGTGCAACATTTTGGCATATTAATCTTTATTATTTCATGAAGGGTGAATAGCAACTGAAATGTAAAAAAAATTATGCAGTGTATGGAGAAGGTGCTGTGACTAATCAAATGTGTCAGAAATGGTTTGCGAAGTTTCTTGGCACTATTGACATTTTGGCCAAGTAATTCTTCGCTTTGGGGCTGTCTTATGCATTGGAAGATGTTTAGCAGCAACCCTGGCCTCTACCCACTAGAAGCCAATAGTGGGAGATAGCTGACATACTCAAAATATCCAAATCAATAAAGTTATTGGTGAAAATGAAAAGCGTGTCTTTTATTTTACAGAAAAGAACTAAATGAACTTTTGGGGCAACCCAATATAATTTTGCTTCATTCACACTGATGGCTATTGTTGTGTTGGCTGTTGCCATTTTTTTATCTGACAATCTATGGGAGAAGAGGTCAGTGCCCCTGACTAAACAGTATGATATTGCTTATTTTAAAAATTCTTGCGTCACACTAGTGTGCCCGCCGCAGCCTACTGGTTGAAAATCACTTGTCTAGTGCTGCTGCAGCTGTCCCATATCTCAGTGGATTACACAAATATCATTGTGTCCCTGCTGCCTGCAGTCTTCAGTACATGGTGCACAGGCTTGCAACCCAGAAGCAACAGGCTAAACCGTGCAGCCTAGGTATGTAGTAGGTCTGTGTAAATTACTCTATGAGGTTCGCATGACAAAATCACTCAATGATGTATTTTTTAAAACATATCTTCATCTTTATGAGGTGCAGGTCTGTACTGTTAGCATCTGAAGATTAAGAGAAAGAGAAACGGCAGTCTTCTCTCGAGGATACACAGTGAAGCAGGGAGAAAGGCAGGCACGCAATCCGAATACAGTAAGTTAGTTAAATGCTAGGACAGAAGTGGCAATACTGGGGAATTCTCAAGCCCAGACTAAGTTTGCCTAAAAAATTAGGGAATCATCACAACTACGTAGCAGATTTGTTGTAAGTGCTGGAAACCACTGTGCTATGTATACATACTTATTCATTGAACCTCTCAACAACCACATGAGGCAAGTTTTTTCTGCATGGTTACCCCTGTTTTATGGATGCTGAAGTGGAAACAGTTTGCCAGTTTGCAGGCCTGGCAGTTGGCTGTCGGATCTGAAGCTGGCAATCTGGCCTTATGCCTGAGTGTTTAATTTCACTGTTTTCTCTCTTAAGGAAAAAACTGAATTTGACAATAGACCTGTGAGATGAGGCTGGGCAATGAGTGGGAATTCTCCAGGCACAGGGCACACAGGCAGAGGCCGCTCTTGCTGGGCACGGAGGCCAGGGCCCCATGAGGAGCCATGGGTGTGGCTGCGGGGCGGTGGGTGTGGTTCCAAGCCAGTCCTAGACTCTTCGGTCTAGAATCAGCACCTGTCAACACAGTCTATTTCTGGGGACAATCATTCTCTAACTTGACATTTGTAAGCTTTCAAGATCCTATTTGCCTTTTTTCCGGTGCCACACTAACGTAAAGCCTCCTCCCATCTCTCATACTGGAGGAAGAGATCAGGGAGTTCAGATGCTGCTTTCTGCACCCAGAGCAGGCCCAGAGAGTGAAGGTCCTGTGTTCAGGCAGAAGCTCAGTTAGTGTCCAGGCCTCAGTCCATATGCAGCACCCATCTGCACAGCTGGCCTCCAGCTCACTGGAAAACTCACTGCCTCCCTGTCGCAAGGCCTTTTAGACTCTAGGCTTTTTTCCAAGTGCTGTGGTGTGTGTATTGGTGGGGAGAGAGCATAAGTGGGTGTATAAGTGTCTGCCCGTCAGGGGCTTCAGGTGGGAAATTGAGAAGTGCTTTCTGCCAGCTGCGGGGCCCGGAAGTGAGCACTTCCCTTTGCCCGACTGCCCACCTGCACGCAATCCTCACTGCAGACCCTGCTTTCACAAGACCCAGACTTAAGACAATTTCTTTATATCCTGTTGAGTTTCCTCCTTTTACAGTGTCCACTACCTGCCACAAGCTTCTCAGGCTGTCACAACAGTCACTGTTGACAGTCTAATGTGATACTGACTTAAATGAAAAGGATGTTGTTCCTAAACAGAGGACAGAAAAACTTTTGGTGGTTTGTATGTGTCAGCTGGGAGAGAACACCTAACTTTCTACCCTGACCCTCGAGATTTCTGTTCCTAAAATAAGAAAAAGAAAATGGAGGATATTATTTTGTTTCTCATAACCTGACAGGTCTGTAGCTGGAGTACAAACCCCACCCCATCCTGCCCTGCTGGGGGGCTCTTGTGTTTACCCAAACCAGTGGCATTCACAGGATTTGAGAACCTAAAGAACTGGCAAACACCTTTACACCTCAGGCCTTTTCCTCCGTTGAATGGTGTGCTTGCCTGCCTTCTTTCCTCCCTCCTTTCCTTTATTTACTTCCTTCCTTCCCTCCTTTTCCCCCTTCTCTCTCTCTCTCTTTTCCCTTTTCCTTTAAATCCGAAACTAGATTCCTCCAAATCCCAGCATTCTTAGGGGTGACTGTTTGTCTGTGAGGAGAGCAGCAAGGCAGTGGGCGGGGAGGCTCAGAGTCCAGGGAAGTCACTTCTGCTCTTTGATTCTCACTTCCTGGTTTATAAAATCAGGATGGAGGGAGGACCAAAAAAGACCTCTAAGAATATTTATGAAAGTGGGGGATTTGAACACTAAGATCTCAAAGAAAGAAAGTAAATTTCATCTGCTGAATGTGAGACTTGGAGGCATTGCTTGGAGCCTTCCAAAAGCTCTAAAGCATAAAATGGGAGCACCCACCCCAAACACGGAGTGAAATACATGAAATGGCACCATCTGCCTCTCTCAAGACCCATCCTACATTCCACTATTAGAGGGTCTTTCTCCTGCCTCGCTATCAGCTGATGTGCTAAGATATAATAGCAGGGCGCTTTACTCTAATGAGAACTCTCACACATTAAAAAACCTTTCAGATCAGGAGAAATAACGAGCTAATGGAGGGCAAGCATGAGACAGCTACTTGAAAGAGGAGTTTTCATGGCATCATTCAATTTACCTCCTGTAAGGCCTCCTAATCTGTCTACTCGTAAGAAGCCCTTCATGGCCACTGTCAGTTCTCTGCATGATGAGGTGAGACACTGGAAAACAAATAATTTCATTAGCCTATACCTGCACTTACCCACAAAAACCTCAAGAATTTCATAGAAAGACAAACATTTTTTCAAAAATAAACTTTGAAGTTTGAAAAGGAAAGCAGTCTGCTATTTTTCTGCCTTAGGAATGAGCCCACATCTGAGCCCATGGCTGTTAAATGGGAGGCCGGGATGATCAGCTTCCACCAGGTAGTGATGGGGAATAATGAATGATTTACTCTGAGGCCTCGTGGGCCAGGTGCCTAAAGCCCTGGCAGTTCGTTTCTGATTAGTGTGCTCACAGCAAAGCCCACCAGGGCATTAAAAAATAATAAAACCTCATCTATAAAGAAAAGGGGAATACAGTGTTGGTCAGGCATTTGCTTCAGCACAATAAAATAGGAGTGCTGTTAGTCTGATGGCCTTCAGATGAACACAGAAGAGATCCTTCATCCCTGCCATTGTTTTCTTGTTCCAACCAGACATGAGGTTTTAGTGGGAAGGAATTTTGTCTTGCAAATACTCTTTCTTACTTCTTTTTTGAATTTTACATTTGAACGAGGAAAAAAGACAGAAAATTTGATTTCAAATATTCACAGAAATGAACATCAGCTTTGCTGCAAAACGACCCTAGAAATTAGTGGCTTAAAACAATCATTATTTATGTAGATAATGATTCTGTGAGTCAGCAATCTGGGCTCATCTGGATGGTCCTTTGGGGCTTGACTGGGCTCCCTCTTGTGTCTGAAGTGAGCGGCAAGGTAGGCATCTAGCTTCTAGAGGCCGGCCGTCTGGCTGCCAGCAGGGCCAGCAGGATAGCCAGGGCAGGCATATGAGGAGAGGGGAAGAACTGTGCCCATTTTTGCTGTCTAATGCAGATAGTATGCTATGTCCAGAAAAGGCACAAAAAATATTGAAGTCACATGGAGTGGAAAAGAAGACAGAAATCTTGGCTACTTATCTATTGTCCTGAAATAGAATTAATTCCAAAAGAAGCTTATTTGTGTCCTTTCACTAGCTTCAAATCATCTTAGCAAACTGTATTATATAAAATTATTTATAATAAGCATAGGATAGAATATAAAATAATACTTTTAACTTGTTTTGCCATCTCCCTGTGACTTTACCTTACTTTACTTCACCGCTATCTTTCCAGTCACCTTCCTATAGAGTAACGATTGGATTATCATTCGAGAGAAAAGAAGGATCCAATTAAAGAGTAACATATATAATTCTTCCTAGCAATGTAATTATCCACTTAACCTCAGAAAATATAAACAATTTGCTTAAAGTTAGCTAGATATTGAAACGGTGCCAGAACCCCAATTTCTCGGTTTTGGGTTCAATACTCCACAGCATGCTGATTGCGTGGGATGATTTTTATGAACTAAGTCTATGATGTAATCATTATTGTTCAGGTGGCCAGAATGCCCATGAGCATATTGTCTGAAAAAAAGCTGTCTGCTAGAACAAAGTAGATCAGTCAATAGATCAGGACCTACTTACTATGCACTAAGTGGATGTTATTGCTTGCTGCTTCCAGCTGCTCTGGCTGGCGCTTCGTCCTACCCCTTCTACTATTGGCTATAATTCTTGGGGCAGGATAGACATTGTAGCTGGCAGCAATGCTCATGCCCCTATTCTGCTGGCAGTAGCTCTTAGGATTAGTTTAAACTGAATAAAAGAGAAAATCCCAACTAGTAGTATATATACATTATTCTATCATAACACTTTTTGTATCATGGAGGTTGAGTTAGGCAAATTGGGTCAGGAAAGCAGCTCCACAAATTTCTTAGAGACTCTGGTTTCTTCTTTCTGCCTCTTTACCTTATCACTTTTTTCCTCAAGCACATCACAAGGCTTCTGAAGTTTTAGCCGTCACCTCTGTCGGCCAAGCAACGAGAAGGCCGAGGCCGGAAGACAATGAGAACAGCTCCCTTCCAGCTGGAAGTGCCATTCAACATTTTATCTTACATTTAGGGTTCATTTTACACAGCAAACATTTCCAATTTATATTCATAATTTGCCCATTGCCAGATGCAATATTGGTACCAAAACGATTGTGTAGAAAAGCAGTCTGATGCTGACAAAATAAACTACTCTGAGCACCATTAGCCAGCTGGTGTTCAACAGACACAGTGGACTAACTGGCTGGTTTACAAGTGGAGGCTGGAATTATTTTACTGTTTTTTTTCCTGATAACATTTGTAGAGGAAATTTTTAGGCATAGTTTTTAATAGAAAAATTAGAAATATTAGAGGAATGTCTAATCTTTCTCAAAAGTTTACTATTTTAGGATAATTTTCAATGACTGGCCGAAACTTGTTTTGACATAAGCCATTTTTAAAATTACAAAAATACAAATAACAGTCACTCTACATGCTTACTCATAATTGTCTACTCTTCTAGATCACACAAATGTATAATTTCTATTTATTGATGCAAAAGAGCTAGATATTTAATCTTCTCAAGAGGTATTTAAATATAACTTCATGATTATTTTCATCTGTGAATCTTTAATTTGAAGATCAGTTCACTACAATCATCAGTTGACTCACATCCATGGCTTTCTAACATATGAAGGAGACCCAAAAAGAATGGAAATACATTCTGGAGGGCAGGCCCCTTGTAGTACAGGTTTCCCCACCAGGTCAGTGTTCTAGGAACCCATCTGTATCAGTGTACCAGCTGATGTTGTTGTGAGAGGAAGTTTAGCTTCAGTGAAAATTTTTTTAAAGTCTCTTTCAATGCATTTGCCCATTTCATGATGGGTGATTTATAAGCACACCTGCCCACACCAAGCTGAGTGTTCAGGAGTTTTTCACCAAAAATAGCATGACCCCTGTGCTCCACCCTCCCTATTCACCTGATCGCATCCTCAGTGACTTTTATGTTTCTCTGGATGAAAACATCCTCAAAGGGGAACATTTTGCTGATGTATAAGAGGTAAAACAAAAAAATAGCAGAAGCACTAGAAGACATTAGTAAAATTGATGAGTTCAAAAACTATTTTGAGCAGTGGAATAAAGTCCCAATATGTATATTGCATCAAGTGGAGAGTACTTTAAAGGTGACTGAAGTTTAAACATGTAAGAATAAATACTCAATTTTTTTGTAAATAAATTCTGAGTTTTTTGGGGGGTCTAAACTTATTAGAACTTTTTCCCTTATTAGATCTAAATGCATCTATATTTATAAAACCACGATACAATGGCCAAAATTTGCTTTCCAGAGTAACTGACAACTGGACATGTGCCCTGGTGACACTCAGAACTTCCAGCTGTCCTGGGACCCAGGCAAGTATAAGCTGGTATTGGTAGAGTTTATTAATTAATTAGAAACACGAATATTGAAGAATACCTATATTATTGTGACTAACACAGGCATTACTATAGATCTCAGACCACTCAATAAGAACAAGTCAGTTTCGTGAGAAAAAGGATGAAAAGACAAAAATTAGGAAGCCCTTAGTATTCCAGTTTCATTAGCTTGAAATTGTGCCCATTTGGTGTATATAAGAATGCAGATAAATTTTGCATAAAGACAATATTAAAAATTATGGGTATTTTTTCTTAATCACCTAGGATAGCCAAGAGGACTATGTCATTTTGAATACTACCCAAAGATGACAGGAAGCGGGGGAGGGAAGGGGAAGACAGAGATGGTGGCAATTTGGATTTCATGCTGCTTAACATAAGGATTTTCAGAGGGGCTCATTAATTGTAAAAATGCTTACAATATTTCTCTTGCTCAAATTTATTTATAATAGCTCAGTTACTATTTTGTAGATGCGGTGGTCTGTAAAATGCGCCCTATCATGACTCCACCTGCCTGCTCAGTAGAAGGACACAGGTTTCGAAAGAACACAGAGGCCTAGGCTCCACTCTAAAATAACTAACCCCAAGTTCCGAGGGCAGGCCCAGGCCTCTGGGTTTCCTAAAGGTGCCTCTAGGCAATTCCCTGCCCAGACAAATGTAGAACCACTGGACTGTGATTCTCATTATTAAAGAATTAATCCATGGAGTCTCATGAATACTAAGTGCTAATATTTGCCTTTTTTAGATACTTTTCATTACAACAGACTTACATACATTTTTAAAATAAATGATAAGCTTGGGTTGATAACCAGAGGAAAACACTAAAGTACCCCATAATTACCATCAGTTTGCACTACATCAATTTTCAAGAAACGGAAGTGGATGTTAATCTACATAAATTATATAGCCTTATAATTTTCACCTTGAGGCTCTTCTGCTAGATTTGTCGTAAGCCACAGATATGAAACTCTAAATTCTAAAATAGGCTGCAGAAGGATGCTTTCCAGTCAGGGTGTTTTCTCTTAACTAAATAATTAAGTAGGTCAGTTGATTTTAATAGCCTTTAGGTAAGAAAAGAGAAAAATGATAATGTCCTCATTAGGGAATAATATGTTCATGCAGAAAAAAGATTTACATAGATGAAAGAAAGAGAAGTGAAAATGATCCCTGAAGTGTGAGAGACCTGTAGTGGAATTCTGTATCATGCTAGCACTTAAAGTCATAAAGAAGTTTTGGCATCTCCACATACTTCATAGTAATCCAAACTGGTTCATTTTCATTCAGAATGTGCCATCTCATTTGTACCTGTAAAGGTAAAAACACACAATCAACAACGTATGTATTGGAAATAAAATATATTCTTTAAAATGTATTCTTTAAATAACTGTCCAAATATATTTGGAGAGTGAGTTCATTTAATGTTGCATTTGAATCGCTTAGGAGAGTACAAAGTTATATCACATATTGTTTATCAATCTGAGTCTTTTCCCTCCTTTCTGCCTTCCTTTTTGGATCATATTTGATACTTTGGGACACTATAAAGGTTCAGATAACCAACTGCAGTTTTAACTATTTTGGAATGTTATTTATCAACTGAAAGTAATTTCAGGCAAAAATTCCTAATACCAAATTTTCTTTTAATTTGCCAGTTTAGCTTCTAGGATGATTTATTCATTCAAAATGTTCTCCAAAGGATTGTGGGTTAATTAAATAGCTCATCTGGTATAAATCCCAAAGTTCAGAGGACACAGTTAATCCAGCTTCAAAGAACATAAAAATAAGATAAATACAAGGAAATAGAAAATAAATGAACATAAAATGATGCTATGCATTCCTCCTATAAACCAGTCATGGTTTTCTTCACATGTCACTTGGTGTTTTCCTCATATTTAGGATGAAAAGACAAGACAAAAGCAGGAAACACAATCAAGTTAAAATTGAAAAGTTTCAACAATGTTTAAAAGTGGAAGATGCAATTACAGAATGCTGATGTGACAGTTTAGAACATGTGCCTCTAGACACAAAGACAGATGTTCAATTAACAAAAGTTTTCCTTTTCTTTCTTTCTTCCTTTCTTCCTTTCTTCCTTTCTTTCTTTCTTTCTTTCTTTCTTTCTTTCTTTCTTTCTTTCTTTCTTTCTTTTTTTTGTTTTTGGTTCTAGTTGATCCTGAAATCTCAAGAAAGGAGACAAGAATATTTATGAAGGAAAACAGATTCTACCCAACAATCCCTCAACAACACTTATTGCGTTAAGATACTCTTAAATAAAGAGCCCAGTAGATGAATTGAAGGCATTAAAAATAAATTGATCAGCTTTGAGAATGACATCAGATGTTTCCCATTAAAAGATGACAGAGAACTTAAGTCTACCCCCACCCAATGTTTCTCTGAAATTCCTAGTAAAATAGTTTTGAAACTAGCTAGCCATAAGTTTACCACCAGTGGCCCAGACATATTAAAGAATATATGGAAGATATAAATGAAAAGGATAGAGTTAAGAGAAATGGAAGAAGAGGAAATTGTAGCTGAAGAATAATACATTACCAGGAAAATTCAGATCTTTTAGTAAAACTGAAAACCAAGTAAGATGAATAATCCTAATAACTGATCTCATAGGAAAGGTTAGCTTAAAAAAGTCATCAATGTCTCAGAAAAGTTTTAATCTAGGGGACATTAGGATAAAATTTTGAGAAGAGGTTATTCAATTATTTATTCACTTATTGGACACATATGTATTAGTGTTTGCACTTTGTCAGGCACTATTCTAAGTGCTGGGGATAAAGCAGTATTCATAATAGACAACATACCCTACCCTTTTGGAATTTACACAAGGGTACACAACAAATCAATCAATCAATCAATCAAAACACATGTCATACTGAAATAAAATAATATGGGAAAAAAGCAGAGACTTGAGTAAGGGAGTGATTGTTACACTTAGGATCGTAACCAGAAGGCATCTTCGTTTGTTCTAGATACCTTAGACTGGGTAGCTTATCAACAACAAATACTTATTTCTCATAGTTCTGGAAGCTGAGAAGTCTAAGACCAAGGTGCTAGAAGATATAATTACATTCTATCTGTCTATCTATCTATCTATCTATCTATCATCTATCAAAACTGGAGAGCATTGTGCCAAGTGAAATAAGCCAGATGGCAAAATACAAATATTAATTGCATTTAAAAAAATCACTCTGGCTTGAGTGGAGAACAGAATCTGGAGAGAGGGAGGACAAGGAATACAAATTAGGAGGTTATTTTAATAGTATAATTGAAGAATGATGGTGGCTTAGGTCTGGGCATTATAAGTAAATTTGATTAGAAGTAACTGGATTCTGATTAGGTAGAAGTTTGAATAAAGCATGGCTGGAAAATTTTTTAAAACTATGTATGATTGCCTAAAATACATATGTACACATATATGTGAATGTGCTGAATTTTAAAATTGGACAAAACTGAAGATTAAATTATTAATCTGGAAGACAAAGTTAAGAAAATATATGTAATATTGACCAGAAAACAAAAAAAATAAAAATTAAAGTTAAAAGCCATGAGGGATAGATACAGGAAATCCAAAATGTATCCAATAAGAGTTCCAGCAAAGACAATATAAAAATTGGGGGGAAATAAAGAAGTAGTAGAAGAAAAAATGACAGGAACTTTTAAATTGAAATCACTACATACCAAGCAAGACTAATAAAAGCAATAACTAAAAGCTTTGTGGATAGAGAACTCTAGAGAAAAAGTCAAGTCTCTATAAAGAAATGAAAACAGACTAGCATCCTTTTAATTAGAAACACTGTTAGACAGAAATGAAATACTCCATTCAAGTTTTGATGAGAGAATACTTCAATCCTAAAATTCTTGACTCAACCAAAAAACAATCAAGTACAAAGACAAAATATGTCCATACGTGAATCTTATCATTTTTGTCACACACAAGAAAAGAACTTGAAGTTACTTGTGGAGAATTGGGAAAGGTCTAGGATTTTACTCTGCTTGAAAGCTAACAAGTAAGCTTGCCAGTTTCATAGATGCTGACAGAAGATATAAGAATCCCAAGTGAGAGACAAATGACTTTATTATTTATGGAATAGCAGGTGGTATGAGCTTATGTTTGTATTGGTTTCTCTTGTCCCCTTAGTCCTGTGGGAGTGATGGGAAGCAGCACAGGTAGGGGCTGTTTGTACTGTGGGTTTGCATCATAGCCAAGGGACCCTGATCTTAGAAAACCTCCGGTTGCATGAGGGTCTGCTAGTAAACCTGACCAACTCTCCCTTGAAAGAAGACATCATGTTTATTATTGTACTCAGGAAACAAACCTGCCCTCTGCCTGGGAGGAAGACCCTAATGTTACTCTACAACTGACCTTGAAAAGACAGCCTTGGTCCAAGGCTGTAACAAGGCTTGTGCAAGTGCCATGGAAAATAGTCCCCCAGCAGTATTCTAACAAGATAAAGAAAGAATTCAAAATAGAGGACAATATCAGATATACTTCTATAAAAATTGTCATAGATGACTATGCGCAGGAGAAATGCATATTGTTGGAAAAAATTCAAATGTAACTATTATGAGGTGCTTGGGCGAGTCTCCTTTGACCTGCAAAGTTTACGTTGCATTGCATTACACTTACATTTCATTTTACCTGACTTGTGGATAAAGCCATTAATGCTCTAGTGAATAAAATTCATATAACTTTTTAATATAATAAATAATGCTTATTTGGTTTACTTGCTTTTTATTTAAATTTAAGACAAAGTGTGGAAGATGTAATTATGATTACAAATTAAAATTTCAACATTATAAAAATATCTTCAACTGTCACAACCAGATGACACAAAATAATAAGGACTAAACTTACCTTCCCTCCATGAACAATTAAAAGATGCACAAAATATGTAAAATTGGACAACAGCCAGCTCAAGACTACAATGAAAGTAGGTGAACAAACAAAGTAAGTGCTGCAATCGCCCCATATTTCTGCTTAGAATCAATTTCCCAAACAGGTGTATGCAGGGGAACTCTCAACAGGTCCAATGCCCTGCTGAGATGATGAGATAGAATTCAGAGTCATGAGAGGCTGAGACAGCTGGAGATTAAAAGGCAGAGCTTCCAAGAAGGTGGAGCTACCCAGAAATAGTTTCAGAAATCTGCACAGATGTGCCCCAGAGTCTTTGCTGAATACTGGGCCATGCCTGCACAGAGTGATTCCCTACAAAGGTGGGCAAAAAAGAATGTTCAAGGTAAATTGAACAATTCCAGATCTCACTCATGTTGGAGAGCAGTTCTGCATCTGAATAGCCAGAGTGGAGAGTATTCATTGATCACCAAAGACATTCAGTAAAGACCCCAGGTGGGTGACTCCTTGTTAATAATATTAAAGGTGACTATTTTGGAGAGGATGCAGAGAAAAAAAGAACCATTTTGCCCTGTTGGTGGGAATGTAACTTGGTGCATCCACTAAAGAAAACAGCATGGAGATGACTCAAAAAATTAAAAATAAAACTACCATATGATCCAGCACTTCATTTCTGGATAATTGTTTTAAAAAACAAATACCATAGGATTTCACCTTTAATTGGAACCTAATCAATACAACAAACAAGCAAGCAAAATATAATCAAAGACATTGACATTGAAAACAGGCTGACAGTGACCAGAGGGGAGAGGGGAGGGGCTTATAAGGGAAAAGGGGAAGGGTTTGCAGGAACAATTATAAAGGACACATGGACAATAAAAAGGGGGTGTGGAAACAGGGGAGGGAGGTGGGGAGGCATGGGGTGGTGGGGAGGGGTGGGGTGAAAATGGAGGAACTGTACTTGAACAACAATAAAAAAGATGTTTAAAAAAATTTAAAAAAGAATACAAGAAGAGAGAAAATAAAAAACTAACTCAAAAAATATTGATCATCCTCATATTCATTGCAGCATTATTTACAGTAGCCAAAATGTAGGAACAAAGTAGCTCTATATCAGTAGATAAGAAATCATGATATAGATACACAATGGAATCTTATTCTGCCATAGAAAGAATGAAATCTTGCCATTTACTAAAGCTTGGATGGACCTGAAGGGCACTGTGCTAATGTGAATGAGTCAGAGAAAGGAAAATACCGTATGATCTCATTTGTATGCGAAGTCTAGCACACACACACAACACCAAGCTCATAGATACAGACTGGTGGATGCCAAAGGCAGGGGTTGAGAAGTGGGGGAAATGGGTGAAGGAAGTCATAAAGTATAAACTTTCAGTTATAAAATAAATGTTATGAGGATATAATGTACATCATGGTGACTATAGTTAATAATACTGTGTTGCACACTTGAAAGTTACTAAGAAAGTAAATCTTAAAAGTTTTCACAAGAAAATATTTTTATAACTACATAATTTGATGGATGTTAAATAAACTTACCCTGGTGATCAATTTACAATGTATATAAGTATCAAATCATTATGTTGTATACCTGAAACTAATAGGATGTTATATGTCAATTATATCTAAATTTTAAAAAAGAAATTTCTGATGAAGCATTACCTGTAGCATTTTCAACACTGTCACATAGTGATTCAATTCTTTGGAAGTCTTTGAACTAGTATTTATATTGGGTTGATTCAAAAGTTTGGTTTTTCCATAAGACAGCTCTAGTAGTGCTTAGTTGTCTTTAACTTCATACGAAACAGTTTTATTAGAATGCATTGTGACAGCTGTCATATCAGTGTGCAGTTTTTAAAAAAACTTATCAAAATTGGTGAATCTTTGTGTAGCCATTTTAATATTGAAGATGAAAGGAAATAAGCAATATTTCTAGCACATTACACTTTGTTATTTCAGAAAAGGTTAAAATGCTATGAAAACACAGAAAAAAATATCTGTGTAGTGTATGGAGAAGGTGCTGTGACTGATTAAACATGTCAAAAGTGGCTTGTAAAGGTATGTGATGGAGATTTCTCGATGGACGATGCTCCACAGTTGGGTAGACTGGTCAAAATTGATAGCAATCAAATCAAGACATTGAAGACAATCGCCGTTATACTGAGATAACTGGCATATTCAAAATATCCAAATCAAGCTTTGAAAATCACTTGCACCAGCTTGGTTATGTTAATTGCTTTGATGTTTGGGTTCCACATAAGTTAAACAAAAAATAAAAAATAAAAAACCACACAAAAACCCCTCTTGACCATATTTCTGCATGTGATTCTCTACTTAAACATAATTAAAACATTCCATTTTAAAACAAATTGTGGTGGGTGATGAAAAATGGATACTTTACAATAATGTGAAATGGAAAAACTTGTGGGGCAAGCATAAGGAACCACCACAAACCACACCAAAGGCGGTTTTCATCCAAAAAAAGGTGATGTTGTGTATATGGTAGGGTTGGAAGGGAGTCCTCTATTATGAACTACTTCTGGAAAACCAAACAATTAATCCCAGCAAGTACTGCTCCCAATTAGACCAACTGAAAGCAGCACTCGGTGAAAAGCATCCAGAGTTAGTGGACAGAAAATGCATAATCTTCCATCAGGATAATGCAAGACTCTGTGTTTTCTGATGACCAAGTAAAAACTGCCACAGCTTGGCCAGCAAGTTCTGATTCATCCACCATATTAACCAGACATTGCAACTTTGGAATTCCATTTATTTTACTCTTTTAAAAACTGTCAAGCCCTGGCTGGTGTAGCTCAGTGGATTGAGCACAGGCCTGCAAACCAGAGGATCGCAGTTCGATTCCCAGTCAGGGCACATGTCCGGGTTGCAGGCAGGTTCCCTGCAGGCCAGTTCCCAGCAGGGGATGCACGAAAGGCAACCATACATTGATGTTTCTCTCCCTCTTTCCTTCCCCTCTAAAGATAAAAAAAATAAATAAAATCTAAAAAAAAATCTGTCTTAGTGGAAAAAATTTCAATTCCCTGGAAGATTGCAAAAAGTACCTGGAATGGTTCTTTGTTCAAAATGATAAAAATTTTGGGAAGATGGAATTATGAAGTTGTCTGACATTTAGCAAAAGGTAGTATAACAAAATGGTGAGTACATTCTTCAGTAAAGTGTTAGTGAAAAGGAAGAATGTACATTTTATTGTTTCTTAAATACCAAGCGAACTTTCTGGCCAACCCCTACTTGTGATAGAAACCTCGCTGCACCACAACACCCAACTAAATGGGGTCATGCAGGCTTTATCCTATCTAACTTGCAGACCACACAACCTTCTTTTTAAAAAAATATAATTAAATCAAATTTTATTTTAAAATATAAATGATTCTAAATTAAGATTGATTCAAGAAAATAATGGCCTCTCCCCACGTAACATACTCTGCTACGTAAAGAGGCCAATGTGCCAGGAAACAGGAGTACAAAAAGGCTGCGTTATAACCATCATTCATCTTCAGAATGTGTAAATTAGTAGTAAGGAAAACTTAGTCTCTGTGGTGCGGGACAATGCTCCAACCAGCTGAGCCCCACAGACCAGGGATGGGCGAAAACTTTGCTTTGACAGTGTTCAGAGCTGCTGTTGGAAAGGATACTCTTTTAACAGAGCCTTGTCCGCTCCCTTATGAGAATTTCTTCACCCATGAACAGCATCAAAACTGCTCCAAAACAGAAAAAAACTGAAAGAAGCTTAAGTAGGAATTGAGTGGCACTAAAGACAGAAGGTGCTGAATTTTCATTGTGGCTTCATGCAATCGGAGTGGGTTAGCAGGGCCATCCTGTTAAAGCAAAGACCGTGTTGGCTAAATCTGTTGGAGTATTTTTGAGAAAATGTTGATATATGAGTGCTGTGCTTAGCATCTTATTTATTAGGAATCTCCAAGTTCAAAGACAACTTAAGTGCACAGCCTGGTCTACTTCAGGACAGATTTTTCAAGTGTTGTATTGAAAGAAACAACAATCCAGCAAATTGAATTTGACCTTAAGACAAAAAGAGTTTCAAAAGTTGGCTTAGTTGAATGACCATGGTTAAAAGCTCACTCTCACAGGGAGACCCCCTCAACCCCTACTTTACATTCCATAGCAGGTCAAATAAATGGCACTTCCTGAGGTTCACCACACACAGCCCAGCGTGCTGGCTGGGACGGAACATGCAAAGCCTGCCAGAGTGACACTTTTGTGTATTCTTCCCAGCACCCCAGGGATGAGCAACTCAATACTAATTTCATACATATGAAAAATGTTTTAGGATTTTCTCTACATGATTTTTAATAAAACAGCACCCAAATGAGAAAACCAGAGCATCCTAACAACTGAGAAAGCCATAGGACGAAGCCTAGAACTTCCAAAAAACCCACCTCATCAAGGCACATTGATAGAATGTTCGCAGCTCAGGGATGTTTCCCTACAAACTGACGAGGCAGATGGAGTTCAGCACAGATACTATGAAAAACCCTCAGTCCCAGAGCAGCTCTAACAAGATTTCCAATGATTTACCTGACACCTTTCCCTCTATTTTTGTTCTGGTACATTCATGTTAATTACAACTCTAAAAATCCCTGATTTCCTTAACCAGCTCTGCCATGAATTCCTTTTGGCAGGTGGAAGCTTCCGGAAAGCATATCTGAGGTTGGTTGGAATACCTGCTGACATTATGTCTCTTGTCACTAGATTCTCAACCCTCCAATCAATGAGTTGGAGCAGAAAATCTTAGGGCAGTGTGCTTCTAAATTCTCATGTCAGTATTTAACCTACCTTAATACTCCACAAAAGCTCTACATGAACTTGGGGATTAGTAGGCGATATATCCCTGAGGAGATGAGTACAATTAAGTCCTCATGTCATGGGTAAGTTCTGTACTTTTAAGTGAAACAACACATAACAAAACCGATTTTACCATAAGCTAAGTGTAACTGATATAAAAAGGCTTAAAATCTTACATAGTTCATCATCTTTATAATGAAACAACATTGAACAAAATAACATTATTTGAGGACCTGCTGTTCTTAATGTTTTGGTAAGAGGGTATCTGTATATACATCCTACTTTAATGCAAATTTCTTTCCCCTTTCTTTTTTATTTCTTCTTTTCTTCCATTAGTCTGCTTGTCTGGTTGGTTGGTAAAGCCTGCTTGTCTCTTGTGCTACAGAGTTTCAGGGTACTGTCATAATAGGGTTTGTGCTTTTAGAATATGATTCTAATACTGCATTTGTTTTACATTAAATATATTTTTTCCTTTTTAACATTGGGTAAAAATTTGATGTTATAATTTTATATCATTTCATGTAAATTTCATTAAAAGTAGCTTAATTTTCTTGATAGATAAATAAGAGATATGTTCAAGATAGTGGTATTTTTACATTTTCAAAAAAATACTTTTAAAATGAAAACCTTGATGTAGTCCATACTCCCAACGTAGTCCACTCCCTCACAGAGCATGGTCCCTGAGAAGTAAGGTTCCCAGGCACCACCACTGACCGGAGAAACAAACTGGAGTTTGGGCCCCACAATGATGATGCCTTGTTTATAGAATTGTTTGGGAATGATAACTGAGAGAACATTTGTGAAAATGCCAATGCAGGGCCTGCCATCTGTGAGTAAACAGGGGTGAGCAAGAATTAAAACCCCTCCAGAGAGACAACCCACTTAACGGAATACATCTGATAAGGGCTTAATATCCAAGGTTTATAAGAAACTTATAAAACTCAATACCAACAAAATAAACAATCCAATTAAAAATGAGCAAAGAACCTGAACAGACACTTCTCCAAAGAGGACATACAGATGGCCAACAGACATATAAAAAGATGCTCAATGTCACTAATCATCAGAGAAACGCAAATTATAAAACCATAATGAGATATCACCTCACACCTGTCAGAATGACTATCTTCAATAAATCAACAAACAAGTGATGGCGAGAATGTGGACAAAAGGGAACCCTGGTGCACTGATGGTGGGAATGCAGACTGGTGCAGCCACTGTGGAAAGCAGAATGGAGATACCTCAAAACATTTTTAGAATGGACTGCTTTATGACCCAACAATTCCACTTCTGGAAATATATCTGAAGAAACCCAAAACACTAATTTGAAAGTATACATGCACCCTTGTATTCATTGCAATATTATTTACAGTCGCCAAGATTTGGAAGCAGCCTGAGTGTCCACCGGTAGATGAGTAGATTAAAAAACTGTTTTATATTTACATAATGGAATACTACTGAGTCATAAAAAAGAAGGAAGTCTTACCTTTTGTAACTTCATGGATGGAAATAAATGAAATAAGCCCATCAGAGAAAGATAAGTGCTATATGGTTTCACTTATATGTGGAATCTAATGAACAAAATAAACTAACAAAGTGGAGACAGACTGGTGGTAACGGAGAACAGTCTGACAGCTGTCAGAGGGGAGGCAGTGGGGGCTGCATGAGAAGGGTGAAAGGATTAAGTGAATAAAAATAAAAAGAAAGACACATGGACACAAACAACAATATGGTGATTACCAGAGGGGAAAAGGCGTGGGGGGAAGTAGAAGAGTGTAAAAGGGGGATAAATGGTGATGAAAGGAGAGTCTACTTGGAGTGGTAAATATACGGTACAATATGTAGATGATGTACTGTAAAACTGTATACCTGAAACCTACACAATTTTATAAACCAGTGTCACTCCAATACATTCAATAAAAAATGAATGAATGGATAAATAAATAAACAATAAAAGCTTTAGCTAAATAAGAGATCTAGAAGATAACCTGAATGTTCGCCAAGCCTGAAACATAAACTACAAATAGTCTTTTGAGTAAAATATTAAATTCATGTGTTTTCTTGCCCCTGGGTTTTTACTCTGTACACAGAAAAATATTCTGTTACTTGCACTTTTTTGTCATTTAGACTCTAGATAATTAAAGTTGTATGTATCCGCCTATTCGTCTAAAAACACAGACAGGCTCACTGTTGCCTGATGTTTTATTTGATGGCTATATGTTTAGGAACATCAAAAGCATATTTTTGCAGCACGCTACAGACCAGGTGGATGCTGCGGTCAGACAGAGCTGTTCCTAGCTCTTCAGAAGGGTGTGGTGGTCTAAGCAGCGCTCAGAAAATCACTGGAATTTGGAGACTCCCAAAATTAAAGTAATAAGCAGGTTGGGATTTAGGTTGAAATTGAAGAGAGAGATTTGTCTGAGAAAATGTAACACCCTGTGATATCTATAATCCTGCTATTTGGTATCATTTCATTTTTCAGTTTAATAAGAAATGAGTGAACAGTCGATCTCAAGTCAAATAAAAAGATGTTAAAAACAAGACTAAATCCTGAAGCTGTCTGTGAGCTTTAGAACTGCTGTTTCTAAGCACTATAGTTGGAGTTTCATCAGAGTTTCTGTTATTAACTTCCATTGTTAGGTTTACGGTTTTATTCTTGAAACACATTGTGTCCAAACCCAACAAACAGGTTCTGACTTCTGTGTAAATGGAAAATCTGAAAGAGAAATAACCAGTTGTGATTTTGTACACACTTTGCAGTTTCTTTGATTTTATCTAGGAATACTGGGTTATTTGTATTTGCATACAGGCAAGCAGACACATGACTCATATAGGATTACCACCTCCAACCTCCATCCAGAGAAACTGTGGAGAAGCTTACCCTATAAACCAGACATTAAGGAATTTAGGCAGTGCGCCTCAGAGCCCTTTTGCTGACTTAGGTGTCAGTATGTCTTCTAATCTTCAGTTCAGGATCTGGGCAGATTAGGGTTTCGGTATCATTACAGTACTCCGTACCCTCCTTGCCCAGCTGCTAATGATGGTTACTGAGCAGCAGGATGGCCTCCCAGTACTCCTGTGATTAACATCCATAGGGCTTTTGCTATAAAACAAATAGCATCTGATCAAATTATTTTTTATTTTTCCTTACTTGCTGTCTCCTGCTTACTTAAAATAAAAGAGAAATGAGTTTAGAATGTTTATTATTTTATATTTCAGCCTCTGCCCCAATTACGCAAACTGGCCTTTCTCAAACTTTTCTTTTCCCTTTTCTAATTTTTTTCCTAAGAAAAATGAAGCACATTGAGCCAAGAAAAATATTTTCTTTACCAAGCGTCTTCTGAGAAAATGAGTTTTTGCTCCAACTTTCTAAATCATGCTTCGAATTCTCAAGAAGTCTTCACATTTTATCTCAACCTTATACTTGGAAACCTTAGTACCTTAATTTTTTTTGCCAGAGCAGCAGTTTCCAAATGTCAAGAATGATTTATTCCATTTTAAGTAAAGGATTTTAAGTTAATATATTTTTTCAAATCTTTCCATCTTTAGGCCAAAGCTACAGCTTTCTCTTGAATGATTCCTAGACATGAGCAAGCCTCTTCTTAGGCTTATCGTATAATTATTGACCCCAGAGGACTCTTCCTAACTCTACCTTTCCCCACTTTTTAATTTACTTAGTTGAAGTATCGCAGTCAAAGAATTCCATCTGGTTGTTAACACTTGCTACTTGTGTGCATTTACCACCTGAGAATCAAATATTATGATTACCAATGAAAAACTTCACAACCTTAGAAAGGTTTGTAAATCCAGCTGCACTTTTTAAAACGCAAAGAGGTTAAATTCATGGTTTCTTCTGGAGGGACATAGCCTTCTCCACCTCCAACTCCTTTCCCATGTGTTTAGCTAGCTGTGCACGGACTCCCCACAGAGAAGAGAAGGGTCAGGGAGAGAAGAGAAAGGTCAGGGAGAGAAGATGGAAAAACAAAAAGAAAGGGATGAAGGCCAATAAGAAACTATGCAAGAAATGAGGTAACTGCTAGATAAAGGCAGAACTCTAACTTTTAAAATTAATCATTCCTTGTCCTCATTTATATATTGCTCGTTTTTTGTTTTGAGCACCGAAGAGGTTAAAGCAAAACCAAAATGGAATATCTTCTTAATAAATTCTGTACTTTAAAAAAATTGCTGTTCAGGTACAGTTGTCCCCTCTTCCCCCTGTTGCTCTTCCCTGCCCCATCTAAACCCCCGGTCCCGAAGACAATCCCCACCCCATTGCTCTTGTCCTTTGTACATTTTCCTCACCTTGACCCTTCCCTTTCTTTCCCCATTATGCTCTCCCCTCTCTCCTGTGGTTACTGTCAGTTCGTGCTTTATTTCCATGTCTCTGGTTCTTTTTTGTTTATTTGTTTTGTTGCTTAGGTTCTGTGCTTTCAGTGATCATCCCCAGGACTCTCTCCTGGAGTATGGACTCTCTCCCGTTGCCCCCACAGTCACAGACCAGGTGTGCTGTATACAGGACCTGCACATTCGCACTGTCTGTGCCAATGTCACTGCAGGTGCCATCTCGACATCATGTGGCCTCATATTTATTCCTTTTAAAGTAAATTTGCACATTTAAATTGACTGCTGCATTGCAGCAGGATGACAGAAACCTCTGATGATTGGCATTCCTAGGGCTGAGATCAGTGTTGTCTCGTTTTGTTTTGTTTTTTTCAGTGTGTGCTTCTCAAATTTAGTTACGTGTACCTCTGGGACCTGAAGCAATCCACAAGATAAATGGCATCAATTTTCCTAAAAAATGTAGGAGGGTGGAGGAGACATTAAGGTAATATAACTTATAACTTAAAGTGTTTTATAGTAAAAAATGCAATGGTTATATTTTCGAGTAGAAATGGAAATTCCCACTTTCTGTAATAGAACACAAGGTTACAAAAATTTTAACATTTGGGAGGCTTGCAAGCCTCAGAAGTATTGACTTGCTTCTGCTTGATAGTTGACTTTAGTTAAAATATACCTGGTAGCATAGACTAAGCTGCTTGGATCATATGTTCATCTTTGGAGAGAAATGGAAAGAACAGTTCTGTCTTTCAACCACAATAGATTGTGACACATGGGAGTGTGTGAAGGTGGGGGTAGAAGGAAGGTTATGATGGGTTCAGAAAGAATAGGAACAGATGCTGTCAGGTAAAAGCCAGGTTAGTCCACTAAGATTATTTTTCAAAAGCATGTTTCCCTGTAGAACTCTGAGTACTTCTCATGTGGCAAAAGTAATACCTTAGCTTCAAAACACTGGATTTACTGCAGAATGAAACTCACATTTACTGCCTACTACTTCTATCTTCACAATAATCTTTGGTGGACAAAATTAAACTCCACTTTACAGATGAAGAAACTGAAGCTATGGAAGATGACAGGCGATGTCTCCAAAATAATGATCACAATAGCAACTGTACCCATGGCCACTTACCAGAAGAACCAGGTTGGGACTAACCTAAAGTTGGGCAAGAAACTGCAGCCTCAACAGCGGAGGCAGGGAAAAAGAGAGCAGAAGAGGTCCAAGGTATTTCGGTGGCTAGAGCAGGCCTGCCAGGGAGTCGGCTTCCTAGTGATCCATTTCCTCTCTCCATGTGAAAAAGGTTTCATGGATCAGTAATCTAACTGTCCAGAAATGCATATAGTTTTTGAACAGTTAAGTAGTTAATCATTTTTTTTATTAAGATGGATTGAGTTGCCCTGGCTGGTGTGGCCCAGTGGATTGAGAGCGGGCCCGTGAACCACACGATCCCGGTTCAATTCCCAGTTAGGGCACATGCCTGGGTTGCGGGCCAGTTCCCAATAGGGGACTCATGAGAGGCAACCATACATTGATATTTCTCTCCTTCTCTCCTTCCCTTCCTCTCTAAAGATAAATAAATAAAATATTTTTTTAAAAAAAGATGGATTGAGTTAATCAGCTGTTGTTCTTTGAACACCCAGATAAAATTACTGGACTTCTGAGAATGGATCGTTCAAGCATGAGAGGGTAGCTGACCCATCCTGGGAGAGCGCAGTTCAGGGGGAGGGGCCGTTCTGTAGGACTCAAGCGCTGGAGACCATGGACAAAAATGGAGGCAGGTGGAAAGCAGTTCAGAAATAGAGGTGGATGGATTCCAAGGAGGAACTAACTTCAGGTAATTTTACATTTTCAGCAAAGTTGACCCTGATTCAGGAAACTGCACATGAGTGGACAGGTTTGAATATTCTGTGATAATCCCATGTGCTGAAATTTCTCTTTTTTATCTTTTATTCACATGTCCGAGAAGTTGACTGACAAGACCTAGTTCCCAGAAATAAAGGTTGAGTAGGTTAGCCAGGCCCTAACTACAATTTATAACAAAATGCTTGGAAATCACATGGATGTTTTGGAATGCAACCTTTTCATTCAGTGCCTCCTCCTTGGTTCCTTAACTCTACCTATTCTTGGAGAGCATTACCTTCTCCAGCCTGACCTGTCCAATGTGATGAGCACAGGCTCTAATGTGAGGTGAAACTCATGCTAGATTCAAGGTGAAAGGACAGGTGGGGGAGGAACAGAGGGCAGCAGGCTTGCTTCCCAGTGGCCCCCAGATGACATCCCAGTCACCAAGTACCTCTTAGGTTCCATAATGGGCATAAAAGTTCCTACCTATTCACCTATTTTACTAAAATAAATAGCTTCCAAGGGCCTGCTTTTCTATGTGCTCATGTTTGCTAGGATGAAGCCAAATGGAGCATCCGGAAGGACAGTGAGAGAGAGGGGCCACGGAGAACCATCAGGGGAAAAGTGCTGTTGGAAGAATAAAACTTTGAGGGTAATTTTTGGGTGTAAGAAGAAAAAACATACACTCGTAAATCCCACGGGTGCTCCAGTGAAGTCAGTCTTTTTCTTCTTTATACAGTGTATGGTGGTCTCTGCTCTATTCTTATCACATTAGTTTACTGAACTGGATGCATTGAACATTTTATAATAAATGCTCACTGCCTGCTTTTGTGGTCTTAGGACCAATTTCTTTTCTCTTTGTGGAACAAGTTGCTAAAGTTAAATTGAAAATCTAATACAATTTATAATGATTTATACTCAGTTTCTTAAGAAATTTCCTTTGCAAAGTTTCCTTTGTAAAAGACCCAGAGAAGACTCTCGCTCCTCCTCCTGCTCTCACGCAGGAAGTGTGGGCGCTCCTTGCCACCCCGAAGTGTGGTGCTGCTCGAGGACCGAAGACTACGAGACTCTGCCCTGGGGCAGCCTCAGAGGTCTCCCAGGTGGTGACTGAGAGGCAACAAGTAGGGCGTTAATTTCTCCCTTCCTGATATCTAATTCATTCTTGGGCACATCGGTCAATTCTCTTTAAAAATGAATGAAACATACATTTGGGATATAAGTGGACTTGGGTATTGTTGAACAAATATGGTTTGTATTTCAGACCCACCACTGTGTTGCAAAGATGTGGGCAGGTTGCCTAATTACTCTGGTCTCACAGGATGAAAATGAAGAGTCGGGTTTAGGCCCAGTGGTGTTTCTCACTCGGCTCTAGGTCAATGGCTGTGCTGTTCTCTAGATATAAAAATACGGAACTTTTTCAGGCTCGCTTTTTTTTTAATGTCCAGTGGAAGTGGGAATAAGACAGGAGTGGGAGGTAAGGAAGGATGTAACTGGCTTAAATGCTAAAAAGGGATTCAGAAAAGGGTTACTGAGACAAATATCTCAGGGGCAAAATTTGAGGTGAAACTTCCATTAAAAAGTAGCAATTGGCAGTCAAGTTTCTTTGAGCACTGACCATGATAATACTTTCTGTTGTAATTTGTTGATTCCTCACAGGAACTCCACAAGGTAGATATTGTCATTATTAGCCCAGCTTTACAGAGAGGAAACTGAGATTTGACAAGTGGAAATGACGTGCTCAAATCTACCAGCTGCTAAGTGGCGAAGCTGTTAGTTCAAGTCAGACAATCCAATGCCAGAGTTCCTTTATAACCACCATGATGTTGCACAAAGACTGGCCACCACGAGTTGCCTTATGTTTCTCTGTGACTGGCTGGACCAGCAATGGCAGTAGACATGCTCTTAGTTTCAAGTAACAGCCAGGAACAGACCTACTGATGTCATGAAAGGGGATAAGGGAGGGGACAGGAAAGGGAAGAGAGGAGGGAAGAGAAAAGGAAAGGGGAGGGGAGAACAAGATAAGGCAAGAATCGCAGAAGTGAGCCTGCTGAGATCTTGGGGTCTGCTGAGGCACTCCTGAAGGACAGGGGCAAATGCTGCCTAAGAGACCCCACAATGAGGAGAGTGGGTAGGCTGAGGCGTCACATGAGCACACTGGCTTGATTTGGGCAGAGCTCCTGCAGGCTTGAGAGGGGCAAACAGAGGAAGCCTCCATCTGTCAGAAAAACATATACAGTGGAAATGAAAGCAGCCTCAGGTTTCCCCCTGGCTCCTGTAGTGTTTTCTTACCATGGTATTAGTTATTAAAAAAAATTTTTTTTTAGGAAAGACTTAGATTCTTATGTTTTCTAAAAATGTTTTCATTTATTTGATATGATATTCCTGAACATGCTTACCCTTTTATTTCATGGAAAATTCACACTCTCACATACATGAGAAATTAAAATTATTATAATAGGTTACATATAAATGTTTTGATTGTTTTTATGCATTGAAATGGTGTATTATTTTATTATAATGTATAAAATAAATCACATAAGAAAAATGTTAGAAAAAATTCACCATAATTTCAGTTTACCAATATAAAAACTTATAATTTTGGTTTTATTCTTTTATTTTTTAAGATTTTCTTTATTTGTTTTTAGAGAAAGGGGAAGAGAGGGAGAAAAAGAGGGAGAGAAACACCAATGTGTGGTTGTCTCTTGTGTCCCCCGTACTGGGCACCTGGACAGCAACCCAGGCATGCGCCCTGACTAGGAATCGAACCAGAGACCCTTTGGTTTGCAGGCTGGCACTCAATCCACTGAACCACACCAGTCAGGGCAATTTTGTCTGTTTTTTTCAGACAAAAAACAGTCTGTTTTGTTTATTTTTTCATAGGCATGTCATCATAGTATTTACATAATCTTACGCTTCTCTTTTTTCACTTATTATTTTAAAGGTATGTTTTCAGGGACTTTTGGTCAAGATGGAAGCATAGGTAAACATGGCTTGTCTCCTTGAACAACAACATAAAAATTGCAACTAAACTACAGAATAGTCATTATTCAGAATCACCAGAAACTAAGCTGAATGGAAATCCTACAACTATGGAATTTAAAAAGAAACCACATCAAAACTGGTAGGAGGATTGGAAACACAGAATAGGCTGGTCCCACATCCACATGTGGCAGATAAAAATCAGGAGGGATATCTTGGGAACAAGGGATCCCAGGCCCACACCAGGCTCCCCAGGCCAGGATCTAGTGCCAAGAAAATAAGTCTCCATAGCTCTGGTTGTTAAAAACCTGTGAGGACTAAGCAGATACTTACAGAGTCCCAGGAAGTTCCTTCTAAAAGGCCAACACATGGATTTACTTGGACTCACTCCCCCTGAACTCCAGTGCTGGGACGGCAGCTTGAAAGTCATGAGAAGCATGAGGGGAGGAACTGAAGTATCTGGAATCAGGGTGAAAGCTAGGGGGCAGCTTTCTCCAAAACAGACATGCTGGCAGAGGCCATTGCTCCTTTTCTGAGCCCTCACCTCCCAGAGCTGGCAGGCCGGCACTCTATCTGTTTGCCCCACCCTGGTGATTCCTTGAGGCTCTGCCCCACCCAACTTTTGGGCCCACCCACATTATATCTAGTGGCTCTCCCATACAAATGTCTCATCTTGGCTCTTGCTTCATAGTTTCCTAAATTATCTCAAACAAGAAGCATCTGGCCTCATTGAGCCCCATACCTCTCATTAAGTAGCCCAAGTCCTGGCACTAGCAGCAGATGGCCTTGGTTCATAGCTTGGCCTCACCTGGGCACCTCAAGCCCAGCACAAGCAGCAGTCATCTGTAGATCGCTGTGTAGCTTATGCTAGGTGACCCTGGATAGAACACAGGTGATAGTTGACCTTAGCCTGAACCTCTTGGGAGGCCCTGGAGTCCAGGCTCCCAGTGGACAGCTATAGACCATGACAAAGCATCACCACCCAGCCACCTCCACAACTGACACACTGAAGGGGCAGACTTCTGAAGCACCAAGGCCCTGCTGAAGTGTGTCCTGCTATGTGGTATGAAGTACGCCCTATGTACCTGACCATCCACATTGGTCAAAGGTTGGTGGTCAGTGGTCATAGCGAGTCCTTGAAGTTGATTGGCCTGGGTAAATCCCTCCAATTGACTTGCCAACAGCAATAAGTCTCAATTACAGAAGGAGGATGTACACAGCTTACAAGGTGGGCACACCTTGAGTATCCTACTTGGGTGGTAGGGGAGGCAGTCCCATTGGACCCTACAGGACACCTACTACATTAGTCTACTCCACCAAGCCAGGGAGTTATAGCAGCTCTACCTAATACACAGAAACACAGAGGGCCTGTCAAAATGAGGAGACAAAGAAACATGGCCCAAATGAAAGAACAGATCAAAACTCCAGAAAGAGAACTGAACAAAATAGAGACAGGCAATCTACTAGATACAGAGTTCAAAATACTTGTTATAAAGATGCTCAATAAACTTAGTGAGAAACTCAATAGCATAAAAACAAACCAGTCAGAAATGTACCAAAATGAAGAATAGTCTATGAGGAATCAACAATAGAGTAAATGAAGAATCAAATCAGTGATTTGGAATATAAGGAAGCACAAAACACCCAATTAGAACAGCAAAAGGAAAAAAACAAAAACAAAAACATGAAGATAGTGTAAGGATTCTTTGGGATAGCTTCAAGCATACCAATATTTGTATCATGGGGATACTGAAAGGAAAGAGTAAAAAAATAAAAACTTACTTGAAAAAATAATGACAGAAAAATTTCCTAACTTGCTGAAGGAAATAGACATACAAGTCCTGGAAGCACAGAGAGTCCTAAATAAGATGAATCCATAGGCGCCCACACCAAGACACATCATAATTGAAATGCAAAAGTTAAAGACAGAGGAAGAATCTTAAATACAGCAAGAGAAAAGCAGTTAGTTACCTACAAGAGAGTTCCCATAAAACTGTCATCTGATTTCTCAAAAGAAACTTTGCAGGCTGGAACAGATTGGCAAGAAATATTCAAAGTGATGAAAACCAAGGCTCTCCAACCAACATTACTCTATCCGGCAAAACTATCATTTAGAATCGAAGGACAGATCAAGAACTTCCCAGACAAGAAAAAGCTAAAGGAGTTCATCATCACCAAACCAGTATTATATGAAATGTTAAGGGGAGTTCTTTAAGAAGAAGATAAAAAATATAAACAATAAAATAACAATAAATATATATCGATCAATAATTGAATCTAAAAACCAAAATATACTAACAAACAGAATAGAAACAGAATCACGGATACAAAAAATGTGTTGATGGTTGCAAGATGAGTGGGGATTTGGGGGACGTGTGAAAAGGTAAAGGGACTGAGAAGTACAAATTGGTTGTTACAGAAAAGTCTTGGGGATGGAAAGTACAGCAGGGGGAATATTTTAGACAAAGAAGATATGTACATGACCCATGGACATGGACGTCAGTGTGGGGATTGCCTGAGGAGGTGGGGAGGTCTGGGTGGTGAGGGGCAAAGGGGAGAAAATTGGGACAACTGTAATAGCATAAGCAATAAAATATAATAAAAAAATAATAAAGGTATGTTGTTATTTGGGCATGTAGTTCTTCTGTCATTATTTTAAATTGCTTATATACCACTAAGTAGATAAAGCATATTTTTCGTAACTATTCACTATTTGGGGAATTAACTGGTGATACAAATTTTGATTGATAAGCCTTTTGGCATAAAAAAAGACACAATGACTGTAAGGCAGAAAGCAAAATAAAGGAGCTATAGTAGATAGTTAATATACAAATGCTTTTGAAAATAAAACCAGGGAATACTCCTGTAGTGACTACTCTTTTCACTAATGTGCTACTAGAAATTTTAGCAATTAATGTTTATTGATCACCTCCTATGTGCCACACATCAGTTGAGGGTTATACGGTATTAGCTCTTACGTTTAATCCATACCCCACATAAGAAAGGCACTATTTGCAACTCCCTTTATAGATAATGCCACTAAGACACCAAAGGACAAAATTACTTGCTCAAATTTATACTGCTAGCAGATGGCAGGATGGAGACTCGAACCCTTGCTATCTAGACCCACCATGTGTATTCTTAACCACCACTGTGTTTTAAAATCAACAGAAAACTCTTGCACTTTGGTGGAAAGAGTTTGGCTTGATGGATTACAAAGATCTAGGTCCAGTTTTAATTCTTCCCCTTATCTCTGTCTCTGCTTAGATAAGTTACCTTAGCTCTCTGAATTTGAGTTTCTCTATGTATAAAATAAAACTCATAGAGTTGTCATAAGATACAAATGAAATCATGTAAGGGAAGTGCCTGGCACAGTAGCAGGTGCTCGGTTATGTCAGCCCCTGCTCCTCTTCTGGTCACTAGTGTGATAAATAATGAGAGAACAGTAAGGGGTCAATTCCCCACCATTCAGACTAGATGAACAAGCTGATAATAGATGCTAAATACACCCGCGCTTTTAATATCATGTTTGGTTTTCACCTCAGTTCTCAAAAAGTATTGAGACATCAGAACAGAATCATACAACACAGAAAGCAGGAGTTAGCTAAGTGAATGGAAACCAAAATGGTAAAAGATAAAAGTCTTGTTGAGACCAATTAACCAGACACATTAAAAAATGTAGGTTGAGACAGGGCGATCTCCCTAGAACTTGATGGTGCCTTGCACACAGCAGATGCTCCTAAGTCCATGTTGAGGGGTGGATGAGCAGTGCATCCATGCAAACAAGCTGCATCTCAGACATCATAAGAGGTTAGCACTTCCTGAAGGCTGTTCTTAGGGAAAACTAAGAAGTGGATGCAGTTTGTCTTAACTCTGTAAAAAGATACTGACCTCTGGCTTTCTTTTTGGCAACTAGTCTTAGGTTCTCAAAGCCTTCATGCTTCCTACATACCTCATTCTGTATTTTTCACGGGCTTTTCTCCTGGCTTTATTGGAGGCCTTGCATCTTCTCTTGGCATTCCCTTTTCTTCCTTTACCCCTCCCCCGTCTTCACCTATGAGAATTTACAAGCCCTTTTAGCTCACTCTGTACTTTTGGAGTCCTGCCTGATCATCTGATTGCCTGAATCAAACTTAAGCCCTGTACCTGATTGTGGTTAAAGGTATATTTCATCCTAAGTGTCATTTTAGTGCCTAGGAGTTGACAGGAGATATTTTGAAGGCATGACCCTTTTGTGTCATCCAGTAGTGAAATTTCCACCTTCCAATGATCTGTCTCTGTTGACGGGAATTTCCAGCAACTTCTTTTGCTCTCCACAGCTGAAGAAGTTCAGGAGAACATAAAGGCAATTAGGCAATTCCACAGAGAGCCATAAGAAGAGGCTGCGAGAAAGAGAAAATGCTAACATTTCTCTAAAGTGAGAGTCACTTTAATATGCATTTCCACTTTGTTCCACTGAGAACAAGCAGGGAGGCTTACCCTGTGGCCTTGTCTGTCCCCCACTCCTATATCCTTTTAAAATACCTACTCTGCCTTCAGAGCACTCAAAAGTGCTGCTAAACGCAGATGGGATGGTGTGATCAGACATCCAGGGTTGTTTCCTGGAAAAGGCTTAAACTACTAGAAGCCATTATTCAAGGAAAATGTGAGATCTTTTTCTCTGGAGGTTAAGACAATTCATTTCTCTGAAATGACTTCATTGTGGTTGCTTCTTATGGTAACTGACTGGCCTAGCAGTTCGCCTACAGCCTTTCCCGGTCCTGAGGTGAGAGGACTCTAGACCAATAGGAGCAAAGATCTAGGGGAGCACTTTCCGGGCAACCCTAAGGCATTACTCCCCAGGTGTTGTAATCAAATAGTGCTGAGTGGTGGGTTCTCAGGGAGAGGGAGGTGCTGCCACGGGAGTGATGCTCATTTATGTTCAGATCCTTCATGCTTTTAAAGATAGCTTTAGCCTTGGACTGGGTCAGGCTCTCCACTGTCCTTAGGAATTGCTCATGGCCTTGTGCCATTGTTCTGCTCCTCCTGCTCAGGCCTCACACTTCCATCAAGGCATACCTATTTTTTATTTGCAGCAGAAAAATGAAAAACACATGAAGTAGAATCATTGTCTCTGACATGTGAACAAGTCCAAGAGACAACTCCAGCCCTCCCCTTCACTTCACTCCAGCCACCAAGGCCTTTTTCTGGTTCTTTCCTTAGGGTCCTTGGTTCTGGCTGGAATGCTTTTCCTTGCTGGTTCTTCCAAATGGCTTCTCCTTCAGGTTTGGGTTTAGCTCTTACGTTCTTAGGGCAGGAATCCCAGTCTTTATGGTCTAAAGGAGCACCCTGCTTGTTTACGGATGTCTAACAGCACCCTACTCATTTCCTTTTCAGTACTTCCCTCAATTTGAGACTAATTAACTAATTTTGTAGATGTGCATACACATACACACAGGTTCGTACATAACCTTGTGTACATTTGTTTACCATCTTATTGCTGGATTCCTACACTAGACTCTCAGCTCCCTGAAGACAAGAAATGTATTTGTTTCATACCCAGACCGAAGCACAAAATAGAAGCCCTCTGTCTATTCAGTGAGTAAGTGAATAAATACCTGTAAACCTCTGACAGGGGGACAGCCACAGCGGCCGCAGCCACGTCGTCTGCCCGTGCTGTCCACAGCGGCCTAGTGGGCAGCTGAGCTGCAGTCATCCAAACTGAAATTCGCCATAAGCATAAAATGCCTCCAGATTTCAAAGATTGATGCAAAAGATTGTAAAATACCTCATTAATAATTTTAGATTGATTGTATATTTAAGTGACAGCTTCAATATGTAGAATATAATACTAAAATGAATCTTACCTTTCTTCCCTTTTTTTCATGTGGCGTCTAGAAAACAAAATCACTTCAGTGGCTCTCAGTATTTTTCCATTTGCCAGTGCTGGTCTATTCCTTCGTGTGAACAATCATGAAATCAGTGTGTCACCTCTGAGTGTGTCTAATTGATTAAAAGGATAACTTCTCCCTGGTACTTACCAACCAAACTCTAGTCCAGGATCTGCAATACTTGCTAAGAGACGGGAGCTGAGTCGCCTTCCCTCAGGTCCCCAGGTCCCCCGTGTGATAATGAATTAGACCGTGTCAGAGCATCGTTTGGGCTTGAACAGAACAGTATGTAATTCTGCTACTAACTACTTATTTTAGATTCGAGCAGCAGAGAAATCTTCCTGTGAGATTGATAGAGTTGATAAACTCCTACTCCTTTACCTCACTTTGTGGTTCAAATGCCCCATTTGAATAACTTTGCATAAGCTGTGCTATGCAAAGTTAATGATTCATTTCAACAAAACTTTTGTTTTCCTGGACTTAAGGTATCCAAAGTTGAAGCAACTGATAGTTTGTTAACAAGACTCAAGAAGGTGGTTTAGCTGGCTTTTGGAAGCTCCTTGGTGGAAGCTGCTGATTCTCTGCGCTTTTGCAGACAAAAGGCATCTGGAGTCCTCACTTGCCTGTGGCATTTGGTCCCATCTACCTGCACGTGCTCCGTGCTGCGGCTGGCCTCCCTGCAGCGCTGGGTCCAGAGCGGCTCCCAGTACATAGGAGATATTACAGGATGGATGCCTGTGTTGCTGCTGCATGGATTCAGACTGGGCTAAGTGACTCAGGAAATTTGAGTTGGTATGGTTTTATTTTACATTCAATGCTTATTCGGTAAACCTAGAGAGAAAGGGGTAAGGGAAATTTATATAACAATTCATATACACTCATAGATTCTCTTGTCAGAGTCATGTTTTTTAAACAGCTTTGATCATGTTTGTTGCTTGGCGGTAAAAGAAAGTGTGACATCCTCTGAATGGCAGTCAGTGGTGGCTGCTCCCTCAGTTCCCTGCTTCCCTCCTCTGCCCTTTTCAGGTGGCTTTCTTTTGCCTGGAGCAGTCTTCTTCCCATTTCCATTGGTGAAATTCTGTTTACCCAGCAGTGCCCAGTTCAAGTACCAGCTCTCTGTCGAGTCCTTCTGATTCCCCAGAATAGGAAGTGAAATTCTCCCAACCTGTGCTTTCATAGGAAAAGCAGAGTGAACACATACTGACCCTGCGTCACACACTGTTCTAGTTTTATAAGTATTGCCAGGTTGAATGTCCAAAGCAGCCCCGTGAGATACAGGACACCAAAGCAGAAAGAGGCTAAATAGGCGCCTCCAGATCCCCCAGGCAGTCAGTGTCAGGCTCCAGACCAAAGCCCAGACATTCTGTGCTCCCGGCCTCCCTGCTCTCCCAGGACATCCTGATAAGGGTGTACAGCCCTTCCCCTGGACTATGGGATTTTTGAGGAACTGGACTATGCTTTATTCATCCTTTTACTTCCCAAAAGCATGTAATAATAGCTGACCTATAAAAGAGACTTCAAGAAACTTCTTAATAAATGCATTAATTAATATTCAATTTAGGAAAAAATCTAGGTTCAAACTTCTAAAAATCACACAGAATATTCGATCTTCACCTAAAATTTGCCATTACTCAGGCTAATTTATTTGCTTTCTCCCTCAAGTGAGTTTTCCCACTTCTGCCCAGACATGGTGTCAAAAGCCCAGATAATGTCCACAAGATCAATAAAAAGTAACAATGGCACTAAAAAGAATCTATGGGCTTTCTGAAGACAGCAGGGACTTGGATTTAAGGGGAGGTTCTTTTCACAGAGTTCTGATTCCTTTCCCCTTTGTCATTTTCATTTTTCTGTGGCTCTCAGCGGGACTTGATTCTGCCAATACTCTCTACTCTCAGGAGTCTCAGGAGTAACTGCAGGGTTCAGGAAAACCAACATCAGGCAAAGATGTCACCAGTCTTTATCCAACTCTTTCCTCTCTGAGGCTTTGGGTCAACCACAGGTCTCTCTTCTGCTGACCTTTTTTTCAGTTTATTTATTTTTAGAGAGACGAGAAGGGAAGGAGAAATTGAGGGAGAGAAATATCAATGTGTGGTTGCCTCTTGTGTGCCCCTTACTAAGAACCTGGCCCATAATCCAGGCATGTGCCCTGACTGGTAATTCAACTGGCGACCCTTTGGTTTGCAGGCCGGCACTCAATCCACTGAGCCACACCAGCCAGATCCTGACCTTTAACCCAACTTCAGCATCATTCTCAACAAAGCCACTAACTGGAGTTAACGCTCCAAGTTGGATACATTTGCCACCACTAGCTGGGTATAAGCAGAGCATCTGGAGGGAACCACTCACACAAGTAAGCACTACATGTTCCAGCCCCTGTACCAGCTCCTGCCAGGCCTGCCCATGCATTCCAGTCCTTACAAGTTCAGTGTGCATTTGCTGGACTTCCCCCTGGAAGCACTGAGATTCCATTGCTGAGGGTCCTCTATAACTAATGGAATCCACTTTTCTACCTCCATGAAAGGGTGACATGTTGGGAATTAACAGTACATGGCTGCATAACTAGTGAGAATTTTTGTAGAAATACCTCAAACCCCTCACCCCTCAGTTACAACTCCTTCTTTGGGGTTACTCTGGGAGCCACATAAATAGTTGTCATGTCTGTGACTGTGGACTCACAATGGTAATCTGTTTGATGATGAACCTTTACTTGCTTCCTTTTCTTTTCCATATACTTCTCCTTTTCTCTGACAGAGTTTCCTGAAATCAACTCCAAAAGGAACTACTTGAACTCAAATGGCAGTCTCAGGGTCGGCTTCTGGGGGGACCAGAATGAAGACAACGGCTGTATTGACAGTCTGAGGAATGAAGCCACTGTCATAGCCTGAGTTGTATTCAATGTTTACAGAGAGATCGTGTGCTTCTGATGGGACTCATGAGTAGGGTTGAGAGGCGTGGGAAGATGAGAACAGGGTGAGGCTGAAGTAAAGGACAAGAAAGAAGAGTTGTTTGTTTAAGAAGTTAGTTCTGCTGGAAGCTCAGGAACGTGGTGAAGCTGTCTGAGCTGGGCAGAGGAGAAAGGAACGGAGGGCCAAGTAGCCTGCGGCCCAATCATGGCCTCCTGGGAGACTGTGACATCTGATACAAACGAGCATGTAGCTGGGCTCTTTTTGTACTGTGCCCCTTTTTGAGGGGGAAGGGGAAGAATTTGCATATTCCTGTCCTAAAAATATAAAGTGACTTGAAAAATATTAAGTAGATCATTGAATGATGCCTTCAGCTTTGGATACTAAGAATGCTATTTTATCATCTCCTTTGGAAATCCAGTTACTATTTCTTGTGAAAAATTGCTTAATGATAACCACTTAGAATTATTGCTACCAGCTATGCTCCTAATGTTTTCTTGTCATTATTTACCTACACAAAAAGCACATAGATCATGCTGATGGCCCTTTAGCTGCCAAACAAAAAAGTATTAAGATTCTTTTCATTCACTGTATTGAATGTTGTTGTCTTTACTGTAAAGGAATTTACCCAGACCCAAGTAATTACCTCAAAATTATTAAATCTTTTGACATAAAATGGCAAAAACTTTTAAGAATAGATAATAAGACCAAGGATATAGTGAGTTCAACAAAAGTCAATTACTATATGTAATTCGTCTCGATTGATTTTTCTTGTCTTTTCTGCTGGAGGAAAAGCACATATTGTACCAGAACTAAGGATGGAGTTGTTCTTTTGCCTTCTTCCATGCAGGCCTCCACCCGACCTCTCCCCTCACAGGTCCGAGGAAGGATGTGGGGGCACCTCAGGGTCTGAAGGGAAGGACAGTTATGGTCCTGTCAGGGGCGGAGGCAGCAGACACAGGGATGGGGGAGAACAGTGTGCAAGGAGATAAGGTTCATGCCAGTTAGCGAAGCTGAATAGCGAAAGGGCATGCACTGGAAAAGAAGAGAGTTCTGAGAGAAAGCAGGGGGAATAAAATGGGATGATTTGCTTTACATTACAGTCATGAGAGCATGCGCACCTCGGTAAGAAGACATGCAGGGAGAACATGGTGTTGAAGGGAAGGGGCAAAGTCAGTGCAATTCCTGCAAGTAAAGTCACTGAGGCTGCACTGCCTGGCATGTACCTCGGTGGAAATTTTAAGGTGAATTAGGAGAAATGAGACCCAAAAGATTGTGCGCAATGACTGAGGCATCTCAGAATAGGCTCTGGCTGGGAGGGAAACGAAGAGAAGGAGATGGAAGGCAAGCTCAGGGTTACGGAGTGCCCTCCCCGAGCACTCTGCTTACGGCTAGCCTCACGCTGTCTCTTTGTAGTCAGGGCACCCGGTGAGGTGGGCTCCAGATCACCCGGTTGACAAGGGGTGGAGGAAAACCCAACCCAGGACTATCTGACCTCGATTTTGCCCTTTCTACTCCACAGTGGGAAAGAGGGAGAACGCTGTAAAAATCCTACTCAGGATGGACCTGGTGACAGCATGCTAAACTCTGAAGCACTGACAAGAGTGCACTTTGTGCTTCTCCTTCATAGCAGCTCTCCCAGCATGCAGGAGAAGAAACTGGAAAGGGCAGGCCCCAGGGGTACCTGCTGTGCAGGGTGCGAGGAGACCACGGGGAACAGTAAGAAGAGGGAGTGGCTTGCCCGCCAACCTTGGTCCTAAGCACTCTGGGCATTGTACTGCACACAAGTGACAATCCAATAGTAACATGTGCAAGACAGGTTTGGAGAACTTGTTAGGACTTCAGAAAACAGCCCTCAGTTTTTTCTCAGCTCCACGTCTTTCCTGTTCATGCTGTCCACCGCTCAGAGCACATTTCCCTTGCTCTCCTCCTGGCTGGCTCCTCCATGTGACCCAGCTCAGGCATCTGCTCCATCTGGAAGATTTCCGCAGACCCCAGGCCTGGCCTCTGTGCTCCCGCATCTTCACATTTTGGCCTGGAATACTGGTAAGCATTAGGTGAGTATCATGTGTTTCGATGTCTGTCACCTCTCACATTATGAGCCCCTTCAGGCGGAGGCTGTGTCCCTTCAATGGTTCTTCCCCGATGGTTTAGTAGCAAGTGCTCAGCAAATGTTTTCTTCAAACTGTGTCTTAACTACATCACATCTTCCTTTGTAGTTTCCCATTTTTTTCTTTGCTCAGTAGAAGAAAACTGTTCTCAAAAATGCTGTTTTTGTCCATCATTTTCTTTGACAGAAAGGATGTAGGGAGAACATTTTCCTCAGAGACTGCTTCTTTCACCTGTCTCTCAGACTGGCAGATTGGAATAGTTTTGCCCCCGATGTGTGACAGTCACCGTGACTTCCCAGCTGCTCAGTTACATGTGGGTAACTGAGGCCCTTGGGAGGGAAACTCGGGTTGTCGTGATGTGCAGCCGATGCTAAGCATCTCTGCTTAAATCTGGTCCCCCAGCTCTGCCCAGCACTGGCTATTAGACTGTAAAGTGAGATTTCTTTTCTTTACTGAAGGACCGGGGCCATTTCAGAAGGGAATTGCAATGTTCTTCAGGTTCCACATGCCCTCACGGTGACCGCTCTGCCTAATTCCCACCAAGGAAACAACCACTTTCCTCGCCCGAGACTGAGGAGATGAGCCACGCTTCAGTGCTGCTGAACAGACTAGCCTCAGGAAGTCTTCACTGGGAAGGAGGGTGTGTGTCTGGTATATCTTTGTCCCTCTTCTGTTTAGGGTGTAGAGACCACCACAGAGTTGATGCGGAAACTGTGCTATGTTCAAATTCTAGCAAAATTAAACAATGACTTACAGATTTTCCTCTTTGATTTTATTCTCTGCTTTTTGGTGAGCATTACTAGACAGAGTGCTGCTGAAATGGCTTAATTGAGTCCTCTGTCTCTGATTTAAAAAAACTTAAGCTAGAATGGCTTTTTAGTCTCACTGCCAGCTCACAGAGATGTGTTTCTCTCCTAAGCAGTCCTGACGGCAAATCTGTTGCACACACACAGCAAACACCTGCACAACCGTTCCTGTCACTTCTAACGTGAATGGGGTCTACAGAATGGAAGGGCTTGTCAGGTGTTTGAAAATAAGTTATGTAAGCCTGGTTGCATACTCACCTGTGGTCATCCAAATGTTCAGATAAGCCTAAAACTGACCAAAGTCTGTGTCCCTTGGGGCTTTGAAAGGGAGTGTGGGCTTTCAAATTGCACAGACTCAGGGGCCAGGCTGAGTTTTGCCATTTACCATATAGGTAAAAACTTCCTTTAGTACTTTTAAGTGTAAGCAATGTGACCTTACTAATTCCCTTGGGTTGCCCTTTCAGGTGTGCCCACTTCAGCATAAGGAGGGCTCATCCCCCCCGCCACAGCCTGGGGTGGACTACCTGCGTCTGATCAGAGCCAGGTCCTGGAACTCTGCTGAGTCAGCTCCATGGGCAGATGCCCTTCACCTCCAGGAGCCTGAGAAGAGGTGGAGGAGAGCAAGCCCCATGTGCTTTCCACCCTGTGGAACTCAAACCTACCTGCAAATGGAACCACCTGGGAGAGTTAAAAATCCTGATGCCAGGCCTCATTCCAGATGGGTGAAATTCTGGAGGTGAGCCTCCGATGTCAGTTCTTCTTGTAAAGCCTCTCAGGTCGTTCTGCTGGGCAGCAGAGGTGAAGGACCTCCACTGAGATATAGTCCTTTGGTTTCCCAACGCTGTTTATCAGATTGTATCAGATTACACAGGTCAGATTGTTTTTCCTTTGATGAAGTATTGAGACCATTTCAGAAGAGAATGTTTTTTTTAAAAAGATGAAAGTCCTTGTCAATTTGTATTTCACCTGAGTCTCTCAGGTCAGCACCAGAGATCTGTCATGAAGAAGAGGTCTTCAACTTCTCCAACTTACCATTCTAGCTGTTATAATCAAAAAGACATTCTTCCAAGAGCTCTCCATCTAAGACTGTATCTGCTGCCCTAAGAAAAAAAAACCCACTCCTATTCACAAGGCGGCTCTCCTACCCCAGACCCATCCTGGCCACTCCACTCCCCTCTCTCTGCCTGCTGATGCCAGAGTGGTTCCCCCGGTGCTCCGGCTGGAAACAGTGATGTCTCTGTGGGGCATACGTCTCATGGCAAGAGGCGGGTTTCTCTTTAGTGAAAAAGACCAATTCAGGCCCCGCGGCCAAAGGGGGCACCCCAAAGCCACGTGGGCCTCTTCTTACCAAAGCTGCAGGAGTCCGCACTCCACCAAAAAGTGGCTTTCTTCTTCACCTGGCTGCAGGGATCTCCATTCTGGCAAAGCTGCGTGGTTTTTCCCTTTCACCTGGGAAAGAGGGGGTCCACACTCCGCCAAAACCACGTGGCTCCCTCTTTCACCCCACCAACAGGGGGTCCTCACTCTGCTGAAACCGCGTGGCTCCCCCTCCATCTGGCCAAGTGGGGACCCTTCATGTCCTGGAGCCAGTCTTTTCCAAGCTCCCACACAGCGGCACCCTCCCTCAGGGGCGCAGCCCCTCATTACCTCCTCAGTCCAAGCCCTTCTCACTCAGGAGTCCAGACCTTAGTTCCCATCCTGAGTCCCTGCTAGTTCCTTCTCGAGTCCCAGCTACTTCCTTCTCCCTGGCTCCAAACTTGGCCACTGCTATTTAACATATCTATGAAACCAGTTAAAGGTTATAGATATGTTAAATAACCATTCCTCCAGAGGTTAGCTCTAAAACTTGGCAATCTCCACGGCCGCCTCTCCGGGGTGGAGGCTGGCCTTCTTGGGTCCGAAGTAGATATGCTGGTCTCACTGGCCAAAAGATTAATTAAAATCAGCCTATTACAACCTAAATAGCCGACAGTATTTGAAGGAAAGTACAGTCTAATCTGGTAATAAAATAGCAATCTCAATTTTTGTGAGATGTCTTTTTTGTTCCACCTGGGAATGCCTGCCAAAACTTAGTTGAGTTCTGCATTTCCCTAGGGTTAAGTGGACAGTTCTTACTACACTTGAGTTAAAGAAAAGTATTAATAGACTTTATGTTTTAGAGTATTTTTAGGTTTATAGAAAGACTGCACGGAAGGTCTAGAGAGTTTCCATACATCTCCCTTTCCTCCGGCACACAGTGCTCTCCTGTTGTTAACATCTCCCATTAGTGTGGTACACTTGTTAAAATTGAACCAGTGTCGATACATTAGTATCATTAAGTGAACTCCATAGTTTACATTAGGGTTCACTCTTTGGGTTTTAACAAATGTGCAAGGACACATACCTACCATACAGTATCATACAGAACAGTTTCACTGCCCTAAAAATGCCCCATGTTCCACTTCTGCCCCCTCCCCTGAAACCCTGGCAAACACTGATATTTTTAACTGTCTACAGGTTTTTGCTTTTTCCAGAATGTCATAGAGTTGGAATTATATAGAATGGAGTCTTTTCAGGCTGCCTTCACTTGGCAATATAAATTTAAACTTGCTCTGTGTCTTTGCATAGTATAATATTTCATTCTTTTTATCACTTAATACTCCATTGTGTGGATGGATATACCACAGTCCATTTGTCCATTCACCCACAGAAAAACATCTTGATTTCTCCTAATTTTTGGTGCAGGTGTTTGTGTAATATAATTTTTCAACTCAATTGAATAAATACCTGTAAGCACAGTCGCTAGACTTTATGGTGAGATTATGTTTAGCTTTGTAAGATGCTGCCAAACTGTCCTCAAAGCGGCTGTGCCATTTTGCATCCCTACCAGCAGGAATGAGAGTCTCTGTTATTCCGCATCCTCACCAGGACTTCGTGTTGTCGGCGTTTTGGACGGTCACCGTTCCAACAGGTGAGCAGTAGCATCTCGTTGTTTAAATGTGCAGCTAGTTCCCTGATGACGTACTGTTACCGAACAAGAGGTGGAGGTCCGAGGGAGGGGCAATACAATATTTGGCCCACTTAGGGATGCCCAAAACTGCTATACAACAGGGGCCCCTCCCAAAAACAAAATACTGATATCGACTGGGCCCTTCTGTCCGCCGCCAATTGGAAAGACATCTCTTAATGCCAGAGATTTGTGAAAAGGAAACAAAATGTTTATTTAATGCTATTCAGGCCTAACGCCTCCACTAAAATATCAAAGTCCTTTAGGTTGTACACCTACACCCACACAGCGCTCCCTTCTCCCACTGTCCCAACTCCGGGTACCGTAAATCAGGAAAAGAGCACACGTCCCTTTTTCAGGCCGCTGGTGCCATCAGCTGTGTCACTGTGCAGGATCTCGAGTTAATCCAAATTACTGTGGTACCCTCTCATGGTCCACTGGCAAGAGTCCTTTGTACCCAGTTCCAGTCAAAGTCTCTCTTGCTTTTTCAGGCCCCGCAGCCAAAGGGGGCACCCCAAAGCCACGTGGGCCTCTTCTACCAAAGCTGCAGGAGTCCGCACTCCACCAAAAGCATGTGGCTTTCTTCTTCACCTGGCTGCAGGGATCTCCATTCTGGCAAAGCTGCATGGTTTTTCCCTTTCACCTGGGAAAGAGGGGGTCCACACCCTGCCAAAACCACGTGGCTCCCTCTTTCACCTCACCAAGAGGGGGTCCTCACTCTGCTGAAACTGCGTGGCTCTCTCTCATCTGGCCAAGCGGGGGCCCTTCATGTCTTGGAGCCAGTCTTTTCCAAGCTCCCACCCAGGCCATCTCGCTCAGGAGCGCAGCCCCTTAGTTACATTCTGAGTCTCTGCTAGTTCCTTCTCTCTCCAGAGAGCAGCCCTTAAGTTACATTCTGAGTCTCTTCTCACTCAGGAGCGCAGCTCCTAGTTCCCATCTTGAGTCCCCGCCACAACCTTCTTCTCTGGCCCCAAACTTGGCCACTGCTATTTAACATATCTATGAAACCAGTTAAAGGTTATAGATATGTTAAATAACCATTCCTCCAGAGGTTAGCTCCAAAACTGTTGCTATGCAAAATAGTTCTCAATGGCCTGGCTCCATTCATCCCTTCCCCCTGGGGGGGGGGGGTGAGGACATCTTATATGTCTCTCCAATATTCCTATACACTTTGAATTCTGGACACCATTCCAAATCTGTTTTTTGGGGCCCCCCTCGCTGCACCCTGTATCAGTACGATGCGGAGCCTCTTTGTTTGCTTACCTGCCATCTGTATATCTTTGTTGGTGAGGTATTTGTAAAGGCCTTTGCCCATTTTTAAAATTTAATTGATAACTTTTAAGAGTTCTTTGTATATTTTGGATACGTATGATTTGTCTTCTCATTCTTTTAACAGTGTCTTTCACAGAGCAGTTTTTAATTTTAATTAAGCCCAACTTATCAATTCTATCTTTGTCTCTTAAAAACTTATTGCCAAACCCAAGATTACCCAAATTTCTCCTATGTTATCCTAAAGGGTTGTGATTATAATTCGCATTATGATAGAGAATGAGTCAGCTAAATTATACTCAAAGGGATGCCTCATTTCCCATTTACCCTGCGGATAAAATGGCACGTACGAAGTCACATTACAGTACCCCAAATATATTAGATTCCCAACAGATGTTTACTAAATTTAAATTAAGCAAGGGGAACCATTTCGGCCCGGTAGTTCACATCCCTTCAGAATGCTCAGCAACCCTTGCAGCAGTCACGCTTGCTTGGTGTTGTTAGGGACAGCAAATGCTTTTGTGAGGTCTGTAAATATGTTAGAGAGAGCTGGGCACACATTTATATGCTATTCCTGAGCCTCACGTCCCACCTCTCCCAAGGCAGCTGTGCCAGATTGAGATATGAAGCCATACTTCAGTTCCAGGGCTGCTTCCCAATTCACTCTCCTAGTAATAAGACTTCATGCACTCCAGCACTCTTCCTTATCTCTACTTCTGCTTTTCTTCACTCTCTTATTTCAGCTCTTATAAAGCATTTAGGTACCCTATTACCTAACTTTCTTCTTACTTTCTCATCACTATTTCAGTGTGAATCTTCTTATTGTGCCAGGAACTGGCATCCATCTGTGGGTACTTTATGCTCCCCCTTTGGAACCATAGAAAGTGATGGGCAAGAACAGAGGCTCTGGGCTCCATCTCCATTGCAGCTCTGCAGCTCCGTGTGACCTTGGGCTGACCTATCCAGGTCTCTGTGCTTTCATTTGCAAATTGAAGAATATAGTCACAGAGCCTTTCCTATAGAATCATCGGGTATTAAAGGTGTCTCCTGGGAGCAAAGTGCTTAGTGCAGTCACTATCTCACAGGAAGATCTCAGCAATTTCTGTCATTAAGACAAAGGTGAGGAAAGGGTAACAGGGTGCAGCCAAGAGGGGGGCCCAAATAGAAATTTGTAATGGGATCCAAAAGAGCTTGGAGATAATCGGCTCCTCACCACAGGGCCACACTTGCCTGGAATGCTGGCAGCTGTGGCCAATTGTGGGAGGAGCCGGAAATGGGGCTGCAGAGGAAGATTGGCGCTGCAATTTAAACTCAGGCCAGGCAGCCATTTGGCCTTTTTTCAGGGACCATACGGCTTGGGCAAGAGTCAGGACCACAGGGCTTTGGAAGTGCCCCCTTTTTGCCATGTAGATAGTGCTGGGAGCCTGAATCACGGACTTCTACTACTTTCCTAAGACACAGTGCCCCAGACTGGGCAAAGGGAGAAGGAAGGACTGTGTGTATTTGTAGGTGTTCTAAAGGACTTTAATCTGTAAAACTTTTAAATAAATAATAATTTCTTTTCACCAGTCTCTGGCATTGAGAGACACCTTTCTTCTGGCAGTGGGCGAAACAGATCTAGTATGGGTGAGGAACCCCCAGAGAAAAATGGGGGGTCTTCTATATCGCTCAGCCCCTCCCCACCGGATCTGTTCCGTAACAGAGTGACACTGTGACCCTTTTCGGACTGCACCCACACCCTCACTGGCCACACACATGTCAACATTATTTGTACATACTACACAGACAAATGTTTTACGAAAATGTAACATTTTTAACTGTAAGGGATTACAAGATTATAAAAGCTTCCATTTGTTAGAGTGGAGACCAAATTGTTGAGTGCCACGTAAGATCACCCAGTGGCTGAGACAAAATCTTGGTCTCTCCCATGAGGTCCAGGGCACAAGTATTCCCATTCTCCCCTCTGACTCTAAGCACTTCACACTGGCCCCAAATGCCATTATAGTATACTGTTTACTCACACCTGGTGTTGGCTTCACCCACCTGAATATTCTCTGGGACAGAGATATTTCTTGTTCTTTTGTGTCACTAGTCCAGTATAGGCACAAGAAAAAGTCAACACATAGTTGTTAAACAAATGGCATTATACCCACAAAATCTTGAAATGCGACAAGTGGGTGAAGACAAGAATCTAAGAACCTAATAAGCAACTCAAATGCCAACAGTCCAGGGCACTCCAGGAGGCGTCAGTACTTCTGGAGTCGCAGGGAGGCCTGACGTCCCACGTGGTTCTTATTCTCTCTTTCTTTCTCCTTCGGTGCTTGGCACTTGGAAATTGCTGTCCTTGTCACCTCTAGATGTAACGGAAACAAGTAGTTGCTGGTTAAGCTCTCAGCTGTCAGGTGGCGGAGCAGCTGTTGCCCAGTAGGTCTGCCAAGAAGCTCTTGTGCCAGGAGGGGCTGAGAAGGAGGGGGAGTGGGCCCCACGGGAATGCTGTGTATTTAAGTGGCCTTCTTCTTCCTGGCATTTCTCATCTCTACAAAAAATACATAACACCGTTTGTTGCTGATTGTCGTGGTGGCCATTTTGGAGGGGGGAGTAAGTGACGTCTCAGTTAACCAACCAGGCTGGGGGTGGGATAGTCTTTTGGTAACGACATTCCTCGGCTAATAGAATATTCCTGTGTGCTGTGGCCCTGGCCCAGCAGGGCTGCCTCTGTCTGCTCAGAGACACACCTGTTTTGATTAAGGTTTCAATCTTATATTTACTTCACTTTCCTGACCACATCACCTAGTCTTTTGATCAGAGGAAACCACTGCAATATCATCAAAATATTTTTAAAGGCCTCATATATGAACAATTCTGCTCTGCCCTTGGTGACTTTGAGATAATGGAATCTTGAGAGAAAACAATTTCATCTCTCAACAGAAAGAAAGAGAAGAACAGTCCTGGAGGGAAAACATTGGTTAGAAACTAAGTAGTTGCAGTAATTCTGGAAAACAATGAGGGAATTGTTAGCATAATGAGCAGTTAAAATGTAAATGTCAAGCTGCCTACTAATCCCCTTGCCTAGGCTGGTTGAACAAACAAAATTGAAAAGGTGAAATGATTCTCTCCTTTGAAATCAGAGCTTTAAATGTGGCCAGCAGAAAACTCCAGAAATCATTGAGAAATGTGTTGGGTATATCATTTATCAACCAAATCTGCTGTCCAAAACTGAGATTGGACCATATCTACAGTGAATTCAGTAGCTGTTTTCTTTGCTGTTGCACTATATAGACAAAAGCTTTTAATGGGGTCACTTTTGGGGCTCTGGCTTGCTTAAACTTCCACGCTGGGCAGGAAGTCAGGTCCTGGTGTTGTGGGTTAATCTGAGAGTTTCATACCCTGCAGTGCGTATTTAGGTATGGGAGAAGGTACACCAAACTCTTTGTGCTATACTGAAGCAAATTCCAGATGGTCCTGTGGTTCCATCTTTGGATATATTTGTTCTTTCACATTCTTATTTCTTTGGGATTCTCAAAAGAACCTAACAATACTTGACACAAATTAGACTCACTATATGGCAGCTGTCTTCCTTTGATGTTGGACAGCTTTGGACGTGGTTGTAGTTATAGGAAGAAAGCCAAGGCTCAGTCAGAGGTTCCCTGCTGCAATGAAAAAGCATTCTGCAACCTCTTGTCCTCTTTAGGCACTGAGCCTTATCTATTATTTAGACTCTGGTGTCTAACCCAATAGCCCCAAATATGCAAAGTTTGGGGTAGCTGAATGGGCTACCCTCCTGAGTCATTAACAATAGATGAACTCTAAACCCTCAGACCCAGCTGCTCACCTTGCTGAGGGAATAACTTTGGTCAACTCATTCAAATTTTCCTAGCTGAATTCCTCGATTGGTAAATTGAGACTACCGAAGCCTAGTATATAAAGTTATTATGAGAGATTAATGAGGCAAAGGTATTAAGGTCCCAGTGCCACAGTAAGAACTCAGTATGTATGTTCTCTTCTCTTTCCATCTATCTGGTGATTCCCTTCCATCCTCAGTTTCATTTGCCCCCTGCGGGAGATTGGGTTTGGTGATGGCTGTTTTTCCCATTAGAGCTTTAAACTGCCAGCTGCCCCGACGACTCTGGCTGCTTATATGGCACATGGATTAAAGAGGCACTGGGTAGCTCAGAGGGAAATGTCTGTACTTTGCAGGCAGTCAAGAGATCCAGTACTCCGATTTCAGTACACCACATTTACAAAGCATTGTATGTCTTCATGTTAGCTCATATTTCAGAAGCGGTTTTGTAATAGGAAGACAAGATTCTTCCCCACCCAAAATACTGTAATCTGATTTACACACCCAAAATCAATTTTCTAGCTACGTTTCTAATATTTGAAAAGTAAATCTTGCTTTCAGGAACTGTTTAGCCCCTTTGAAGATTTCAGAGAATAGATAATGCCCATGAAATGTAGGCAAGGATTGTAACCCCAGCGGTTCAGTCCCCACCCCCCCTGCTGCTGGGGAAGGTCCAGGTGGTGGCCGCCACCTGACTGCCGTGCTGCTGCTCCCAAGGGTGCCCGCCCATTCCAAAGCAAGTTCTTTAATTTCCAACCTTTAGCTTGAAAACATTAAAAGCAGTTTCTGGCAGCTCCTCACATTTTATAAATCACACTATCATTCTGTGATTCCAAATTCTTCAACCATATGATAGTGACTACCTAATTATTTTTATAATGAATAACAGAAAATTTGATGGGTTGAAAAATAGCTATTGAATGGTTTTTGTTTGTTTGTTTGTTTGCTTTTCCCAAAGGGAGTGTCGGACTGGGGCTGCAGACAGGTGAGGACATTGTGCAGTCTTCCAGTCTTCCTGTTCAGAGCCTCTCCGGCGAGCGAGAGCCAGCCGGGGAACTGTTCCTGTGGGGAAGGGAGATGCTACTTCGACACGCATGGAGCCATTTCCAGTGGGAGACATGAAAAAACACTCATCTCCTCGTGGGCTGTAGAGATGCATGTCATTTGCTCACATGTTTATATAGATATTATTACCCTTTTATAGTATATGCTTGACATTTAAAAATATACAGAGCATTTTATTTGACATTTTTTCTTTAATAGACTAATATTAATCTTATACATTATCTGGTGACTATTCAGCTCTCTAAATAAATATAAATCCTTAAAGACACTTAAGTGACATTGACAAACTGACATTTGAGTATTTAGGATAGCCCCAGAATTTCAGCTAAAGGGTATTTCACAGCTGGAGTTGTGAAACCTATTTCTTTCAACTGCCACACAGAATACATTATAGTTATATTTTTCTAGCATACCTGATGCTGATAAGAAGACAGAGTTCTTATAGTGCTCATCAAGTTTTATGTGTTGTACAAAAGGAGGCTACATTATCGTCTTAATTGTGAATGTCAAACGTTCAAAATGGAAGTCCAGCCAAGTTTGTTTAGGGAGTTCACTGATGTCTCAGGCGTATCTGTCTCGGGAGTTTGCCCGCACACACCGTAATTCCCGGGCAGGGACTGCTGCCAATCCAGGGACACTTGTGGCGCACAAGGCGGCAGTGTTCATGGGGCAACAGCAGAATGATGTTCACTGAACAGCTAGATACATAAAGTTTAATTGGCAAGGAAACAAACTTTTCAAGCTCTAAACAACCTAACTGTTTGCTGACTATTGGTGTAATAACTGCATTGCAAGCAGAACCGCCTTGAGAGAGAAGTGTTGGCAATGAAAGTGACAGCAAACACAGCCCGCCAGAATTTCTGGAAACCTAAACCTCTCACCCTGAGAAATAGTTCCCTGTCCTTCTGCCCCCACAATCCTCCCCTCTGCTGTGTTCTGTGGAGGTTCAGGCCTCCTTTTGAGGGATATTTGCTGCCCATTCCAGCCACCATTCAATCACGCACTCATTCACTCAACAGACATTTGGTGAGCATTTACTGTGTGCCAGCTCCCTGGTCCCTGACTGCACAAAACTTACAAGGCAGCACTGGCCCTCTTAAGTCATCCCTCCTGGTGTCTGCTCAGCTTTTCCTTTCTGTGTCCATCGCCAGGTCTGCGGGACGCTGTACAGTCTTCACTAGTCAAGTGGAAAAGACTGATCTGGCCTTGCTGCTTCGAGCCGGAAACACCTTGTGCTGCAGGCTCATGTCCCTTTGCCAGCTCACAAGTCCCCAGCCTGCAGACCAGGCAGGAGCTGCGAGAGGGTGGTGTGGCCTTCAGTCCCGAAGGAAACCGGCTGCATCGCCATTTCCAACTCAGGGTCTTGCTGCCCCCTGTTCTAAACCCTGAGCTGCTGTGGGGACAGAGCCCAAGCCCAAGGTTTCATAGGCTCATGTTAAGACCTTTGCTATCCAGATTAAATGAACTTAGTATGCTATTTGGTTTATACAGTATTCATTCACAGCTCTTAGAGGAAATACTCTGAAGTAGACTGAAGAGCTAATGACATGCAGCTGAGTTCTCCCAGATTATAAGGCAAATTCATACCAATTAGAAAAAGCAAATGCTTCCCTCTGAGTGGTCAAATGAAAAACATGTGCCCATTTGGGACCAGTGAGGCCCCGTGGACACAGAGCCGGGCTAGCATCCCACGTGCTGAGCTTCGGCCCCTGCAGGTCCCCTCTGCTGGTGCCTTTGCAGCACAGGAATGCACCCCCATGGTGAATGGTGACAGCCCTCACTCCTCTCACTGTCAGTGGGAACACACTTCGGTGGCCCAGCTGGGTTCCAGAAGTGCTGAGCTCTCTCAGCCTCAGCAGGTCCCTCTGCAGGGAACACCACAGCTCCGCTCGAACCCAACTCAGCAGGTTCCCACTGAGTCCACTGTCACCATTGCTGGCAGCTTTCCCTCATGTGCCCTGACTTAAGCTGTCCTCCATGCAATCCCATGACATCCAATGTCTCTTCCGCAGCCCTCAGCACACCCTATTGCGAGAGACTGTTTACAGACCTGCCTCACATGTGTGATAGTACTCCTACATAACAGGGACCCTAGTTTACTCAACTTTGGTCCCATTTCCTGGCCATGACTTGCTCTCAGCTGATGATCTAGCTTCTTAGTAGAAAAAACAAAGAATTAGACCAGAACTTCTACATGCTTCTATGACCCAATCTAGCATGAACTGCATTTGTACTGATGCCCTTTTCTCCCCTTTGATGCTATGACAGAATGGCCCATGTGCTCATCTGTGGCCCACCCCCTCTACTCCAGGACATTGTTTCCAAAGTCATCCCCACTTTATGAGTCATTCGTTGGTTTTCTCTGTACCATCCCCATCAGAATAACAGTACACTATTATCGTTTTAAAAATTTCTCTCCACTGATGCCCAATTTCTTGGTTCTATTTTACAGCAAAATTGCTTTAAAGAATTGTTTGTACTCTGCCTATACTTCCAGCCTTCGCATTCTGTCTTGACCTGATGATAATTGGGCTTTCCCCACCGCTGCACTGACACTACTCTCGTCAAGGCCACTGGGGGTTCCCATATGGCAGATCCAATGGTCTGATCTCAGTCCAGTTCTCATTTATTGATCTACGAGCAGCATTGGTTGGAGATGATGAGCCTCCTTCTTGAAACTCTTCTTTCAACTTCCATAATGCCCCCTTATCTCCTGTCCTCTCTTACTGAACGTTACTTCTCAGACATGTGCTGGAGCCTCTCATTTTTCCAAATTCCAAACACTGGAGCACCCAAGGCTCAGACATTAGCACTCTCCTCTGTCTACAGTCACACCCTCTGTAACCTTGTCCAGCCCCAGGATTTTAAATAAAAATGATAAGCAGGCCATTCTTAAATTTTTATCTCAAACCCAAACCCTGCCTCTGAATTCTAGAATTATATTCCCAAATGCTTATTCAAGAACCCCACTGGGATTTCTAATAGGCATACATAACTTAACATGTCCAAAATTAAATTCTTTATTTTCTTTTTCTACCCTAAACTGATTCTTGTTGAGTGTTGGGAACCGCTTTCCCTGGTTTCAGGAATTGTAACTACCTCCCATGGCTAAGGATGAGCAAGTGACGTCTGGAATGCCAGCCACAGGAGACAAAAGCTTGTCTCTGGTAGCAAACGCTGCCTCTGTTTCCTACTTCCCCCAAAAGCTTGGTCAATGTTGATGAAGGGTATGACTCTTCACAGCAAGGGGCAACCTAAGCCAGACTCGATCACTTGGGAGGCCATCATGGAACATCGGGGTGGGGGGCTGCGACAAAGAGGGAGCAATGGATCCTTGCCCCCCAGTTATGTGACAAAGCCCGAGTCCCCATGTTCTCTGGGGGAAGTGCTTCCTGGCTCTGATCCACTTAAGCCTGAAAACCTGATGGGGAGGGGTGCAGCTCCGGGGGGAAATCTGGCATAAGAAAGAATTCCTAAAAATTCTGTGAAACCTGCTTTGCTAAGAGTGTTTTCATTCATACGTTAAGGGTCTGAGCAGGAAATGAGTATGTCTCCCAAAGTTTCTGCAAACCCCCTTTCCTGACAGACACTGACTCAGACTAAACCCTCAGATTTCTTTGTAATGTTATCTACTGTTTGATCCTTGCTGCCCTGTATTCCTGTGTATTACAACCCAATAAAAGTTCCTGGAGGAGGGGGCTCGAGGTCTGTTTCCTCTGAGAAACTGGCCACCTCTCCTTCCCAAGCAGATCATGTCTTGGTAGGGTTTACTTTCATCCATGGCGGATGGGGGGACTTGAGGGCAAAGTGGCCCCCACAGTTGAGTTCTCCTATCTCCATAAATGGTACCTCTGTGTTTTCAGCGCTTGGTCTAAAAACATCACTGACTCCTCCCATGCCTTACCTCCAATTTGTTATCAATTCTGTTGGCTCCTCTATCAAACTGTATCCAGAATCTGAAGGTGTCTTATCAATCTCACCACTACCTATTGCAAGCCACTATTCTCTATCACTCAGATCCTTGCTATTGAAGTGTGGTGTTTGGACCAACAGCACCAGCTCACCTGGGTGCTGATTAGAAACTCAAGATCTCAGTCTCCCCTGAGACAAAAATGAATTGGAGCTGCATTTTATCTGATCCCTAGGTGGTTTGTTTATACATTCATGTTTCTGATGCTGTGACCTAGACTACTGCACTAGCCTACTGTCTCTCTTCTTCTATCCTTGCCGCCCCCCAACCTTAATTCTATTTTTCACATAACAGTCGAGGGATCTTATAAAAATGTTAAGTCAGGGGACTTCCAGCTAAGATGGAGGGATAGACACACTGTGCCTCCTCACACAACCAAAATAAGGGCAACAACAATTTAGACACAAAAAAACAATCAGTACTGACAGAAAATTGAACTGTATGGAAGTCCAACAACCCAGGAGTTAAAGTAGACACATTCATCCATACTGGTAGGAGGGGTGGAGTCAGGCCGCGGGAGGAAAGGGGTGGCAGTAAAAAAAAAAATGGTGGCTGGTGGACCCTGGGCACATAGGCAGTGACTGTTGGAACCGGGTATGCAAGGGGAAAGCGGGCAGACCCAGCGAGGTGTCGGATTGTGGAGGGGCACTGGTGGGACAGGCAGCTGGTGGACCCTGGCAGTCCCATATTCACGTGCAGATAAACCAGGTGAAACTGGGGAGCAAGACAGACCATGCAACTCAGGGTCCAAGCACTGGGAAATAAAACCTCAAAACATCGATTAAAAATACCTGTGGGGGTTGAGGTGCTGGGAGAGACTCCCAGCCTCACAAGAGAGTTTGTTGGAGAGACCCTCAGGGTCCTAGAATGTACACAAACCCACCCACATGGGAATCAGCACCAGAAGGGCCCAGTTTGCTTGTGGGAAGTGACGGAAGAGACTGAAATTTGGCAGAGAGCAGAGCAAGTGCCATTGTTCCCTCTTAGACCCCTCCCCCACATACAGCATCACAACCCATCTATGTAGGTTGCCTCACCCTGGTGAACACCTAAGGCCTCACCTTGCACTATGTAACAGGTACATCAAGACAAAAAAAGGCCCAAACGAAAGAAGAGATCAAAGCTCCAGAAAAAATACAACTAAGCAACAAAGAAGTAACCAACCTACCAGATGCACAGTTCAAAACACTGGTAATCAGGATGCTCACAGAATTAGTTGGATTTGGTCACAAATTAGATGAAAAAATGAAGGCTATGCTAAGTGAAATACAGGAAAATGTACAGGGAACAAATAGTGATGGGAAGAAAACTGGGACTCGGATCAATGGAGCGGACCAGAAGGAAGAAAGAAACATCCAATCAGAAACATGGACATGAACTGAAGTGGGGCAATGTGGGTGGGAGACGGTGTGTAGGGTGGAGAGGAGTGTAGGGGGGATGGGATAATCTGTAATAGGATAATCAATAAAATATGTTTTTTAAAAAATGTAAGTCAGGGGATGTCACCCCATTGCCCCATACTTTCCAATGGCTTTTCCCCTCACTTAGGGGGCAAACTAATCTCTTCACTATGGTCTATAAATTTTACTTTGACTTACACTTCCCTCCTCTACCCACTTCAGACCTCATTTCCTCCTAGTATCCTCTTGATCACTTTACTTTGCCACTTGCAAGCATGCAGAAGCCTCAGTGTCTTTGCACTTTCTGCCTGGAAGCTCTTCCCCAGATACAGGCAATGTGTTCCTTCACTCCACTGAGATCTCTTCTGAAATGTCATCTGATCAGAGAGCCTTCCACCACATCCTAAGTTAAATAACATCCTTCCATCACCCTTTATCACTCTTTGTTTTTCCTGCTTTATTTTGCTGTGTATTTCTTCATATTGTTAGCATCCATAGCTAGATATTAATAATGGGAGGAAGCAAAGAGAATCAATCAGACACCAAGCCTAGTAAACTAAGGAGCCGAATCGTACAATAAGCCTGTTTTACTAGGAAGTCACAGCATTCACAGGTGCCCAGGACATCACAGCTTTGCCCCCAGAAGGGGATTAACACTCCCTTCTCCCCATTGTAAGGAGGAAGGACCAGGTTTCCCATCCCCCCAGGGTACAACTAGCCTACTCCTGGGACTAAGTGGGGGAGGAATAAACAATAAAGGGAAAAGTCCTCTGCTGGGCACATGCCCAGTGGAAGCCAAGATGGCACAGAGGGAGGGGCTTCTACTACACGGCATGTGCTGTAGGAGCCAAGGTGGTGCTCATAAAGGCCTGTCTGTCTAGCCTGGGAAAAGGATGAAATTGGAAAGGGGACACAGAACCCTGAAGATCTAGAGAATGGATTGGTTAGGGGGAGGGCCCAACATCAGCCTATGAAGGATTGGGAAATTGGTTGGTTAATTTGAACAGCTGGTCTTTCCCAAGCTTGAAATAATAGAATCCAAGCTTAACAAAGCTCTTTCTCTCTCTGGCCCAGTGACACACATTCGCTCCTGTGCTCCTGCGTTCTCTCCACAGCAGCCGTGCGGGCCTAGCAGCCATCTCTGGTTCCACAGCTGCACAGACTCCAAGTGCAGGCTCCAAGCACAAGCCTGAGTAGGGCAATGCAATGCCAGCCCGAGCGCAGACAGGAACAGAGAGGCCATGCTAGTGGGACAGGGACAGAGGCTGAACTGGACTAAGCTTTGGCATGGCACAGAATTTCCGGACACTGGCCCTATTTCTGGGCCTGGTGAAATCAAGGCTGGACTTTTTCCATGGGGGGATAGATGGAGATGAGACACCAGGAACCTGGGGCCAGCCTTCCATTCTATTCCAATAAGTCTAACCGCTGCATCTCATGCTCCCACACACAGGTCCCGGGAAATGTTTTCCCCATTTTCACCAGCAACGATCTCATACACTTATTTGCCTCCTGTCTGTCTCTCCTCAGTAGAATGTAAGTTCCAGGGCTCGGAGACTTTCACTTTTGTATTACCTGTTGTTGGAATAGTTGGTGGCACATAGTTGGTATTCCTAAGATATTTACTGAATAAACAAAAGGACTACCAGTTTCTTGTTGGATATTGTGTTTGCTGTGTATGACTAACACCATTTGGCACATGCTAGGGGATTCTTAGACAAAATGCCGTGAGCAGACTCTGGCTTGGGAGAAAGTAAGAATTTATTTGGAGCTTAGACATAATCAACTGATACATTCACTGCCTGTCCTGCCTCCGTGGCCGAGGCAGTGGGGCCAGGGAATGGAGACCCAGTGCTGATTAAGAAGAGGGGGATGGTTGGGACACACATGCTGTGACATTGGCCTAGCCTGGCTGAAAGATTTACTACCGAACTGTGGTTATAACCCAGCCCAGATCGAGTCCCGGGTTTCTCAAGCGCTTACCTCACCTCCTGGCTGACTTTCCCTTCACTTTATTCTCAGCTGTAAGTTTGCATTCAGCAGCCTCCAGCTGAGATTTTGTAATCAACAGCGAAGGTGAAAAGTCTGAGCAAACCTGCAGTGACAGCGAAAGCAGGATAGTGGCACCAGGGCTGCCCACAGGTCAGAGAGGAGACAGCTGGACAGTAAATAACTCCAGGTTGGGGCATCCAGAGAGCAAGGACACAACCTCTGCCTCAGTCACACAAGGAAACAATGTCCAAAATGCCCTCAAAAAGCTTGACAACAAATTACAACCTAAACCATAATAATATTTGATGTTTATTAACCAGAGCAGGGAGTCGAGGCAGGAAGGATTGTATTTAACTGGGCAGAGGTAGTTGGCAAACTTACCTATACGTGAGATGAGTTTCTCTTTGGATGGAACTTGCTTTTGTTTAACATTAATTTTTTTCCCACAGCACTTGTAACAAGCTAGTTTCACTTGCACATTGCTGCTCTCAAGCACCTTCTAAGTTTTTTAGTCACATAGCACTCTCATGGGAAAAGACCTAAGAAAGTATTCTTGCCCGGACCTGTAGTTCCATAGATTTAGGTAACAGAAGTTCGAAAGTGAGGCAACATGCCCTGCAGCTGCAAGCAGCCATGTTGGCAATCGTTCTCGGGCCTTCAGACTGACCCACTGGTCCCTCTGCCACCCCGTAATGAAGTAACACTTAGATATGACGCAGGCAGTGTCCTGGCCCCAGAGCCAAGGCCAGAGTAGAGTCTGCAGCACCTGTCACTATTCTTCAGGGTGTCCCACCTTCAGCCCCAACGCCCAGGGCTTTCCTTGGCCTTAGCCTGGGCCCAAACAGCCCTCTTACCCTGGCTCTTTCAGTGCAAAACTCAAAGTTCAATCCTGCCTCTCCAAGCTTTGCCCTGGGAAAATAACTTCGTATCTCAGTTCCCTCCTCAGAAAAACGGGGCCTAATGCTGCTACCCTTGTAGGGTGGCTATGACATCCACAAGAAATGAAGTGAGAGAACTTCCTATAACCTCGTAGATAAATACTAAGCAGGTACTCCCTTCCCCATCAAATCCTACTTCATTGTCTTGCCTTTAGCTTTTATAAATAGGAAATGACTCTGATGAAAGAACTCACAAGCTTGTTTGACCTTGAGCAAGGTGCAAATAAGTGATAAAGCTTAGCCAGAGGCTGTTTGAGCCCTTTAGCAGAAAGAGTTGGCTCTCTCATCCTAAAGCCCTAAAGCAGAGGTCCTGAGGTGCTCCGGTCCGCTGGCAGCTGCCCTCTGTCTAAAAGAGGAGTCCAGGCAGTGGCAGCCGACTGCACCTCTGAATCTCAGGGTCCCTTCAGTGTCCATGGTGGCATCATAGGTGCTTCTTCTTCACACTTCCCTGCCCATTCATTGGTGCACAGTGGTCAGGAAAAATGGTCAGACTTTAAGCCCTGCCTGGTGTGGATCAGTGGATTGAGCACTTGCCTGAGAACCAAAGAGTCACTGGTTCGATTCCCAGTTGGGGCACATGCCTGAGTGGCAGGCCAGGTCCTGAGTGAGGAGCATGCAAAAGGCAACCACACATTGATGTTTCTCTTCCTCTCTGTCTCTCCCCCTTCCCATCTCTAAAAATAAATAATAAAACCTTTTTTTAAAGGCTAAAAAGGCTATGGAGTGTGTTAGTCAGAGTTCTGGAGAAAAACGCAAATTATACAAATATGTAAGGAATTGAATCAAGCAATTATGAATGTTGAGAAGAGCCAGGATCTGCAGCCAGCAGGCAAGCTGGAGACCCAGGGGTCAGAGTTGCCGCCGTAATTCAAAAGCCAGCAAGCTGGAGGCTGAAGAAGAGCTGGAGTCTGGAGGCAGGAGTAGAGTGATGACCCAGCTCAAAGCAGTGACGGGGTGGGGGAGGGGGCGTGGGGAGGAGTGTTATCTCACTCAGCCCTCTCGTTCTCTTCAGGTCTTCACTTGGGGAGACGAGACCCACCCCACCAGGAAGGGCCATCTGTTTTGCTTAGTCTTCCTATTTAAATGCTAATCTCATCCAGGAACACCTTCACAGACACATCCGATATAGTGTTTGATCAACTCTGTGGGCACCTGGTGGCCCACTCAAGTTGCCACACAAATTAGTCACCATACTGAGTAATCTTTCAGCAGAATGCTGGGCATACTCCACAGTTATCTGATTCTATAGGGTGTGTGCCTCCCATTGTCTTTGAGCTGATTTATAACTCTATAAATTATACAAACCTAATAGTAATTCCAGTGATTTTTTTCTGTAGAGATGATTCAAAGAAATTTTGCCCAGGTGCACATACAATTGATTCTTCCACCTCAGGAAGAGACCAATTTTGCATCCACTAGCAGATTTATTTCAGCCTTCTTAATTGTCTATATACGTTCTTTGGATTCTCTCTGGAAACCTTTTTTTTTAAAAAACATTTTGATGATTCAGTCATTAATAACTAAAATAAAACCTTGGGCGTGTGTTCATAAAATATTTTAAGAGAATTATTATTTTACCCTTATGAAATAGCCTTTGACATTAGATATCTGCCATCCCATAGACATGGACCCCACCCCCCAACTAACGGGGTGCTCTTTGCCTCCTGTCATCTGACCTCCTATAAGCACTCATTTTCCAAAACATGTTTGACCCTATCATTTCCCTCGTGCTCTTTGCTTCCACAGAGACTAGACATCCTCTGAGGGTAAGGACCACATCGTGTTGCCTAGGTAACCCATCATCGCACTTGTCACTCTGCCTTGCACAGGGTAGATATTTTATTAATATTTGTTGCCTTACAAAGCCTCAAACATCTTAAAATCCTTCAGTTAGCTCTTGATTGCTAAGTGTTAACCAGGCATCAAAGTGTTAGTTTTGGCTGAAAATAATAATCGATAATAAATGAAAAAATAATGTCCAACCCATGAATATTATTTCATTTGTTGGAGGAACTGTTGTGAGTGTTCTTTTGTGTGTTTACCTATTTAATTCTCACAGTAATGGTACAAAGTTGTCCCACTCTGGTCTGCATGTTGTGAGTGAGTACCTGAGGCAGGCAGAATTGAAGTAGCACTTCTGCGTATAAATGTGGATGCGAGTCCTCTGGAGTCTCTGGCCTCCTCTGTGCCTTCATTCAGACCTGCAGCTCTGCTCCGCACACCTCGCCTGTCTGCCTGCGGTTCCATGCCTCCATCATGCCCCCACACACACCTGTGACTGCTTTCGGTGCTTATAGATCCTGCTGACCTTCCTGCCCATCACTGGAACTCTTAAGGTGTCCAAGCACCTTGTGGTCTTTGGAGGTCTCATGGGTCTGGACAGAAGCAAGACTGAAAAAGCATCTGGGTCACAGTATGGGTCACACTGTGTCCCCTCGGGGTTCCCCAGGTCTCTTAGTGCTCTCATACTTATAAAGTGATTCATGAAACAGCCCATCCATACACTCACTCATTTAGTGCTCCATTCACTGGGTCTGAGAGATGGGCCTGTGTGATGGGCCCATGAGCAATGCAGATGGACTTCCCCAGCATGAGGCTCACAGCTCGTGACTTCAGTGGCTAGAGGGGAGAGAATCCTGCGGCCACTGGCCTCAGGACTTTTCAGAGCAGGGCCACCAGGTCCCTGGGAATATGTATTCATCCTGGGACTGTTGCCACAGCAACGAGGGAGCATGTTGAATGCAAACAAAATCTGCCACCACAGGTCAAGAGAGTCCTTAATAATGCATAATTCAGATTTTTGAATTTTAAGCATGGATACTTATTTTTAAGTTTGTTGCTTATTTCAGAACTAGTAGCCTCTAGTAAATGATACTGTTTAGCTGAAGGTGATACCAACAGACACAAAGAAAAATAATGCATACCCAGAATTTTGGACGCTCTCCCTGGTATCCCACCAAAACCCAACCCTCAGCCAGGGACATACCCACAAACTGCAGAGATAGTTTCTGCTCTGCTTAATGGAAGATTCTCTCTGCTCTTTATGTACGCCAGACCCTAGTTCCTTCTGACTTCCCAGCTACATATGGCCATGGCATATGGGTTCCACCCTTTCTTTGTCTATTGGTGATCAGCTCTTGGCTCACTAACCTTTGCAATCTCCATAAACCACACTTTTAGCACATACATTAGATCTTCCTTGTTAATGCAAAAAAGCATAATCAGATGTACACATGATTCATCACCGTGAAATATATTAAATCAGATACACAGGCCGTTAGGTTCTGCAACTAGCCATGTAGCAATCATACACTTAAAACTTGTCAGAAGTCCAAGTAGAGGCTATGAAGCATTGGGGGTTTTCTAGCTATAAATATTTTAAGCAAGAAGGTTTGTCAACTGATGCCAAATTATTGATTTCCAAACAATTTCATTTTAAATAAATAAAGATCCCTTCCTTGATATAAGCACATGCATAAAGAATGCATGTAGAGAAGATAGAGAACAGATAAAACATGTAGCAGAATATCTTTAAAGGATGTTTCAGTTACCACAGGATATAATGGAAATTCCTGAAACTTCTGGGAAAGAGATAAAACAATGCGTTCTCTACTTTGATGGATAGGATGCGAATGTTTTCTCTTCCGGAACATGCATCTCTTAGGAAACAGAAGCGTGTGATAACTGGTTGACTTTTTAACTAAGTTGCTGTCGCCCACTTCAGGCAAATGCCGCCCTGGAAGTTCCGATTTTCTTGGGTGACTGGTTTCTGAAGGAAATCCACTTTCCTGAAGATAGGAGTGTAAATGGCCTTGAGAGCTTTCTGTAGCTGCTCCAAAGCTGTACTAGCACCCCTGTGTTTGTGTGTACAACACACACATCTGCACACACATACACGTGGGAACACAGATGGGTGGAACAACATAGGCTACTGGACTTACACTGGGAGATTACAAGAGGTAGACAATACCGGGTTCCCAACACCTGTTGGTTAAATAAACAAAGGAGCACTTGGTCCAATTTTGTAAACTGTTCAACGTGGGAACACTGAAAAAGAAGCAAGCAAAACATAGTGTGAGCAATAGGGGTTACAAGGAAACAGAGACTTCATAGGCGGCAAGGACTGGATTTACTTAATTTCTGTTGGTAGGACACCTACCAGGCAGAGCGCACAGTGAGTAAGTCTCCCAAATATATAACTGCCCCAGGTAGTGAATTGTCCTTCTCCATCCCTCGGCGCTCTCCTTGGCTCCAGTGGCCTTCACACTCACTGGCCACGAGCAACTGAATGTCCTGGGGGCTTTGGAGTCCGTCTTGCTATTTGCACACACCTTGTGCTCATGGAGCATTCAGTTCTGAGCAGCATTCAGAACCAGGAATCGGGAACAGTGCTGGCATTTAGAAAACGTTAACACAGAAAAGTGGAGAACCTACCCAGTAACTCCTCTCTGGGCCTCAACCAGTCCTTCAACACAGGGGCAGAAAAAGGTCCTTGTGAGCTTAACAGAGTAAGATTAAACAAAAAAGAGTCACAGCAGGCATCCAGTTATGCTTTGATAGCATTGTCCTTTCATAAAGCCATCAATGCTACAAGTAATCCTCTGCCATGAGGCATTCGTCTACAGTACTCTATCGGATTTATTTGAACTCTTCAACTTTAAAAATTAGAGTCCATTTAAAATTAAAAAATAAGATCAAGTAAAGCTTCTTACAACCCAACCATGAAATTACATTAGCGCCAATAGAAACTAGAAAATACAGGAGGACCCCCTCCTGTTTGGAATACCTTTCATGAGTTGTGCAACAATGACCATTTTTCTTTTGTTTCTGGCTCATGCATGAGTCTTCCCTTTGTGTGATACAATGGCTACTTCACAGTGACAGTGAGTTTTGATTGTTCCAAGAACAATTCTGCAATACTGTACCATTACCTCTCCTTTGTGTGTTCAGGGGCAAAGCTGTTTAATGGATTCACTCCACTTCCATGGAGAAGTAGGTTCTAGAAGGACGGCATTTTCAGTAAGTAGTAACTATGTACTCAGAAAGTGACTAGTGGATCATCACTGATTTCTCAGTTTCAGATTTATTCCCATTGATTTCTTATCACATTCTCATAGATAGTAAGCAGTTGGGGCTTGGAGCCCTCAGATAGAGGCAAATTCCCTCCATCATCAAAGACTGATTAAAACAGCAAACCTACGAAACAACACTGGTTTGTAAAAAAGAGAGAGAAAGAGAGAGAGAGAAAAGAAAAACATTAAATAATAGGAAAAGGTAATAAAAGGAAAAATTATGTTATTATCATCCTAAATTGTTGGATTTTCTAAATTAAGAAATTGAACATAGTCAATAACATTATAATAATTACATATGGAACCAGGTGTGTACTAGATTTATTGAGAGGATCACATTGTAAATTATATAATATCTAACCACTATACTGTGCACCTGAAACTAATAAAAATATCAAATGTCAATTGTAATTGAAAAATAAATAATAAACACTTAAAAATAAAATCTCCAAGATGTTATTTTTTTAAAAAAGAAATTACATGTGGACTCTATGCAGGGTGTACAATAAAGGAAATGCCTCCCTGGCCTGCAGTCAGGCATGAAAAAAAGGTGGCAGGCCGTGAGCACCCCTGTGAATGGCAGTGCGCAGGCGTGCCGTTCCAGAGATCTAATCTCAGCTCTTAAGCAAGCTTCCTAATCTCTTGGCATCTCAGCTCTCTCCACAGTAAAAGGGAATTTTGTATTCACTTCTTGAGTTACTGAGAGGTTTACAGGAGACAAACACAGCAAAATACCTAGGGTGGGACCTGGAACACAGAGCTCTGAGTTCTCTGGAATGAGGCGGGGCAAAGGGATTTGTAATCAGGCACTTGACTGCAGCAGAGTCAAGGAGAAGACAAGAGAAGTTGGAGTTCAGGGACCACAAAGTCCTGGGAGAGCTGACAGACACTGCCACCCTGGCCGTCAGAGATGGACGAAAATGCCAGTTCCTTGGGCTGACTGTATAACTTAATTTACATAAAATTAAAAGTCCGGTTAATTAGAAAATTACTCTTTTCTCTGCTGAGAGTTTTCAGCTGAGGTTATTATCTGTCTTTTTCCATAAGATGAGTCGGTCTCTGTCCTTTTGCAGAATCCACTTGGCCCTCCAGTTGCCTGCTTCCTTAGCCTGATACAAAGACATGAGAATACTACTAATAGCTGTGTCTGTTCCTCTCCGATAATGCAAATGGATGCTTCACACCTTATTTGCTGTGCTTTTCAGTAGGCAATATCTAAGTTTTGATGGTCCCTTCTAGACCCAAATTAATTAAGCATAATTTACACCACACAGGAACATCTTAAATTCAGACAACCTACATTTTTACTGTGGCTAATACTCTTATCATATCTTCAACCCAAGACATGAGTAAGGTGTAGACCTTTGGTGTCTATTGATGACAGAGAGTATGGTTGAAATCCCTTTAGAGTTTTTGCTCGCTATTCACTGGCCACTTAGTCACTACTTAGATCACTAATAAGCTACTTGGTAATTCTAAGTGTAATAAAATGCTAGGGAACAAATAGAAACTGAGTGAAAAATAACACAATAGAAGATTTTAATGTTAAGTCAAGGTGTAATTAACTGAATTGACACAATGGTAAGCATATTTCTGAAAAAATTTAGTTAAATGTAGTTATAAGTAGAGACTAAGTAGAACAGAGAAGAAGTGAGCTAGGGCTGTGGAAACAAATCCATCTGGGTCCTGATCTCATCTGAAACTTTTCAACTGAGAAGGTTAAGTCACAAGATTTGTGACATGGAGTAAATTACTTCAGCTCTGTGTGCTTTGGTGTCCTCATCTGTAAACTGGGAACAATTATACCTACCTCACAGAGCTGTGGGTGGGAGGACTCAGAAGTCCAAATTGGTAGTCACAGAATAGCCATGGGGATGTAAAGCACAAGACAGGAAAGGGAGAAGCCAAGGCCCTTATACACATGGCCCGGGGACCTGAACAGTGGTGTGGGGATTGCCTGAGGGGGGGTGCTGGGTGGAGGGGGACAAAGGGGAAAAATGGGACAGCTATAATTGTACAATCAATAAAATATAATGTAAAAAACATATAAGAATAAAGATTAAATTTGATAACATAAGCTGCTGCGCACCAGGAAAATAGTGGCTTACATTTAACATTATTATTAAGTTCAAAAGAGATTCATAGTTGGGATCTGCACTGTGTGATATGAACTTGGTCCTAAATTCAGCCTTGGGGACAATTTCATATGTTATCTCAGATTAAATGTTATTAAAAATGGAAAATGATAATAATAACTAAGAATTATTTTATTTAAAACAATGACATAGCCCTGGCCAGTGTGGCTCATTTGGTTTGAGCATCGCCCCGTGCCCCCAAAGGGTGTAAGTTTGATTCCTGGTCAGGGCACATGCGTAGGTTGCAGGTTTGATCTCCTGTGGGGGCGCCTATGAGAAGCAACCAATTAATGTTTCTCTCTCGTATCAATGTTTCTGATCCCCCTCCTCTCTTCCTCAAAGCAATGACAAAATGTCCTCAGGTGAGGATAAACAAAAAAGATCATCTATATATTTTTGATAAAGTACTTAAAGTACTCTAGAAAATCAAATGAAAATAAGAACTAAGACAACACATCTACCAAAAGGTTGAGTTATACAAAGTCTAACCTACCCCTAGAGACCCCCAGAGGTGAAGATGAAGAATGGAGCACAAAGACCAAAGGGCCAGTCTGGCAAACAGGAACTAGGTTCTGCAGAGGCCCGAGGGACCAGCCGGAAACTGGTAATGGACACTAACACCAAAACTAAGGCCCCAAATCCAAGGAAACGGCCCCTCCTCACCCACAGCCGAGAACAAAGGACTATTATTGGCACCATCACCAACACCAGCTGACATTTGCTCACTACTTGCCAGATACTACTTAAAGTCCTTTGTACAATATATAGTATGATTTCCACAACAATGGGTCACTAGTGCTACCAGTCCCACCTGCAGGCGAGCAGACCTGGGTTCAGAGAGTTCAGGCCACTTGCCCAGTACTGAACCCCTAAGACAGAGGACCCTCTGACACTAAACTCCATCTTCTTAACCAAACAAATAACAACAGCACTAAGAAAGGAAGGACCTCTGGGCATTTTCGTCTTCCTCTCCTGAGTGCCTCCCAAGCCGTACACTACTGGCCTGGGGCTGGAGCAGGCTCGCACCCGCTCCACCTCTGTTTGCAGTGACTTCACAGTGGTAGCTCGAAGCTGGCCTTGGGGGAGTGCGAAATCGCTGGAAATCGGCAAACACTACAAACCGGGGCTCCTTTTCTCCTGGAGAGCTGGCTGTCACCACTGCCTGGAAGCTTCTGATGCTGATATCCACACCCAGCTTGACTGCCTGGCCAGTGAATTCACTTCTGTTCTGTTCCTTAGTTTGTTTCTATTCTGGAGAAAGTAAACGTCTCAACCAATTAAATTTCCAAACTGCCCCCATCTTTTTTTCTTAACTTTTTACTGATTAAAGATCAACATATTAAACCAAAACCCAAGTGATATTGATAGATAACCACCATTTCTGAAAATATGCCATGGATTTTCCACACTACATACTACACTTCCCCTCAGTTATTACAAAAAGGTAGGCCTATTAAAAAGAAATAGCCTTTTTTAAAACAATCTGCTACAAAAACAGCAAACTATCTGTTTTGATAGGGTTTTGACTTCATGATTAGCACATTGGCAGATTTCCTTACGAGGCCAGACTCCACTGATCACCTGCCACTCTCCATCGGGGGCTCTGTACTGCGCTGCTAATGGACATTCTTCAAGTCGGGACCTCACAGGGCAGCAGTAGGGACATAGGTAAGTGAGTAACAGGCACAATTCAATGGGCTAAGAACTGCAGCAGAGGTCAAACATTAACTCAGAGCAGGCATGCTTTTCCAAAGAGGTGAGGTTGGAATGTCCAGGATAAAGATCAGAATGAAGAAAGGCGTGGGAAAGGGAAAAAATAGAATGTGATTAAAGATTGACCAGGCAGCGTGGTGGACCTCAGATGGTAGTCATAGCTACTACTGGAGTGATGGATTGGGCCTTAGTAAGGAGAAACTAGGAAACAGGAAAGAAATGCCTTCTCAGTCTGTGCTGATGGAAGGTTGCTTTAGCGGTAGTGTGCAGCGAGATGGGAGAAAGGAGAGGGTGGAGACCAGAGTGCAGGCACTGAAATGTTCCATGGAATCAACTATGAGAGCCTGGGCTACAGACTGGCTGGAGGGAGAGAATGGACTCGAAGAAGACTTAGGCTGTGTGAACAGACAGCCTTTGACACCTGACTTGATGGGAGGTGGGGATAAAGTAGGAAGTGTGCTTAGAAAGAGCCCAGGCTTTAGGCTTCTTACCACTCCACCGCTTCTGTCATACCGCTGAGACAAGGTATGACAGAATGTATCCTATGAAACAAGGACATGCCGATGTCACCTGGTAATCTGGGGCATCCAAGGGCAATAGGATTAACTGCAAATATGGTCCCATTCCTTTGTTGTTAGGGTATGTGACATTTCCTGCAACTGACACATTGCTTCCTACATAATCAGAGTGGGGCAAAGTAGGTTTATAGTTGTTTAAACCATACTTGTTTATAGTTGAAAATAATACAATAATTAATACATAATAATACAAAAATAAACTTTCATGTACTCACACTTGTAAACCTACTTTCTCCCCACCCTAAATAATCTCAATAAATCCTTGTGCAGTGAAGAAGAAAGAGGAATCAAGAATGGCTTGGGGTTGGGGTCGGGGCTTGGGAGGTTGGGATGGGAGGCTGGAGGGATTAAGAAAAAAAGGAAAAACTCATGGATATGGACAAGAGTGTGGGGATTGCTGGGGGCTGTGGGGGAGAAGGTATAGGAGGGATAAATGGTGATGGACGGAGACTGGATTTGGAGTGGTGGTGAACACACAATACAATGTACAGATGATGTGTTATAGAATTGTGCACCTATAACCCGTATAATTTTGTTAACCAGTGTCAGCCCAATAACTTCAATACAAAGGGAAAAAAAGAAGTTAAGAAAAGACACACAGTAAGTTGCTGAGCTTGTCAGCAGGTAACATGTGTTTCGGTAAAGGCCGAATGTAGAAGGAATGTTGGCGGGGTTCCTGGCATTTGGGTCCAACCTGTGCTCTCTTGTCTTCTCCACCAGAGTAATTCACAGACAGACAGCCATCCCACCCATGGGTTTAACCCAGTGGAGGCTGGTCAATGTTTATATCTGTGGGGACAACAAAGCACCTATTTCCAGCTGTGGCCATATAATGGACTTCTAACTACTGATGAAGAAAAACATCTTAGTTTTAAACATAGCTTATGGCTATTAAATCATCCATAAGTTATGGAACAGGGTGAATAAAAACTTCTATGGCCTCTAGACTTACCCTCTCTTGGGTGGAATCAGGTGGTCCATGCTGAGCTCAGAGAGCAAGGAGTCGTGTCTTTGTTTTCTTTATGTTTGTTGTTGACACTGTAGCAGGTGCTCCCATTTCCCCGCCTCCGTCCCCTTCCTCCCAGCCCCTGCTGCCCCTTCCCTCTGGCCACCACCACACTGTCGTCTGTGTCTACGGGTTATGCATACATGTTCTTCGGTTAATCCCTTCACCCTCTTTCATCAAGTCCCACCCTCCCTCTACCCTCGGACAGCTGTCAGGATTCCGTGTGTCCATGCCTGCAGGTAGCCATTTCCGCAAGGAGCTACTAGCATCACTCTGCCCTTCAGCCAGTCTGGTTTTGCGGCTGCAAGTTCAAAGAAGGTGACTCATTCCCCGAAACATACTGAATGACCCACGAGGTATGGAGGAAATTGGAGGAACATAAAATCTACAATACAGGCTCAGGGTCTGTGGACTGTCTCCTGATTTCGTCATTTCTAGCCAGTTCTCCATGTAGCCTCCACATCGCAAATGCCATGAAACACGCTCCGCACTCTCAAAGGCAGACTCGCCTGCGCGTCCAGACAGACAGAGCCTCCTTCTCACCCTGTCATACCAGGCCACGTGCATGTGGGGTTTTGTGTTTGAATTATGTTGTTTCTTCATTATAAGAAAATAAGCAAATAACAGAGTGGGGTTTTTTTAGTGCCTTTCAAAGGCATTTATCAGAACCTCAATGATATAGATCTTTTATGAGACGTGATATCAAGTGACCATCAAGCTTCCAAAACAAAGAGCCTCTTGATGAGCAGAAGGCTCAGTGAACCCACGTGGCAAATTTGTAGCCATGGCCTCTTTTGAACTGACACTTTCCTCTTCGTCCATTCACAAGATGGAAATGTGATGGTTTAGAGATGCTGGCAGGCTTTCTGAGTTTTTCTTTGTGTGGCATTGTACCACCATTCATTTATTCATGTCCTGAACCATAATACAAGCTTCCTAGCAATGAGCGGCTCTAATCACAATTAGGTGCCTGGCCATTTCATGTTAAATAACTTTGATAGTTCAACGGATTGGGAGGAGATTGTTCTTCAGTCCCTTCTATCCCCTGTCTCTCTTCTGCTCTTGGGCTTTTTCCCCTGACAGTGGAAGTTAAGTCTTTCTAGTTTTTAATTTGTATTATTTTAGCCCTGATCCCAGTTCAAAACTTCTGAGACTGTATGACCTTCCTCTCACTCGGGGTTAAACTACAGGTTTCCTTCCTTCCTGATACCGGAAATGAGGTTCAAAATATCTGGCCTTGGGGCAGTGAATTGTCCTGTTAAAAAAAAAAAAAGCCAGTCTCATATACCTTTGGTGCTTCCACTTTGGAGAGAAATCTTTTTTAAAAAAATAAGTCTTCAGGTTGTATAGCTTTAATTGAAAAATAAAGATCAAGTAAGAATTTTTATTCCATAATTTTTGTCTTGGATAATAAAGTTTCAGGCAAGATAAGGGACTGAATAGAAGGAGAGGATGCAAAAGTGGTTCAGAGTCTGTGTCTTGGAGGAAACGAACAGATATACCAATTAACTACTCTTCCAACCATTTGTAAACACGTGGAGAAACCGGCGCGCCCAAGGCCATCCTATTCCAGCTCGCTCCGCCCTGCTCTGCATCGCCACGTGCGGTCCTGCCGGCCCCCCTCCCCCACAGACACAGGTGTGATTAGAGAAGGACGTTTTTGTGTGAGGTTCACAGGAGTGAACCTGAAGACAGCCCATGGGAACTCATCTGCCTAGGCCTTCCTCGAGTGTGGTCACCACCCCCCTCCTTAGTATCAAATAGAGAAAAAGAGCTTCAAAATTATTATTAACAAAGGATTCGGTTTCTCGGGTTCCTTCATTCCCCCCACAGGCATGTTCTGCAGCACAACGACCATATGAGAGACTTTCGGAAAGATTAACTTTGGGAATTTGAACCATTCGAGAATTTTTATTAAAATAATGGTACATCTTTCTTCTTCTTTTTGAGGAAATTAAATTGAAGCAGAATTACATTTTAGAAAGACAAAAATTGGGTGGGCTGCCATTTTTCCTGCCAGAAGTCTCCTCACTTCTTAAAGTGCCAGAATCTTGCTTCTGCTAGTCACACGATCCACTCACCAGGTCTCAGTGCTTCCGCTCGCGAGGGTCTGCCCTGCACCCGATGCTGTGGAGGGAAAGCCACAGGAGTGACACCTGCCCACCAGCAACGCCTGGCTTCCCCCAGCTGAACGCTAGCTTCTCATCCATCCTCAGTTGTTGAAAACCTGTTTGGTTTTGTTTTTAATTGGGGATGCACCCTTGTCCACAGTAAAAATGTTTTGAGCAACTTCAATACATATATATTTAATACTAGGCTATAAATATATATTACTTTCAAAATACATTATATACATTGTTAAATATACACAAAAATAGAACTTTAAAAGTATTAAGGTAAGCGAAAAAAGAAGTTATAATCTTTTCCCTTGCACTCCCACTGGGATGTGAGCAGCTGACTTTGAGGACCACTGAGTCGGATGGTTATCCCAGAGCCCAGGGATGATGGAGATGGGGGGTGTCAGGGAATCATGGCACATGCCTTCAGACACAAAGGGGAGGCAAAAGTGCTCCAGTGGACACTGTTCTTCTGTGACTTGACTGCACCCAGATTCATTCTGAGACATTTTTGATAACCTCAATTCCATGCACTAGAATGACTACCGGCTGAACTAATAATAAATCTATCAAGCTATACATATCTCTGAATTATTTCAATAAAACTGAAAGAGTTGGGAGGATATGACAGTGCTCAACTCTGCCTGCCAGTGACACAGTTCCCCCACCTTTTTTAAAAATAGGGTATAAAATTAGACTATGGAAACACAAGAGGATCATTACCAGGAACTGCAAGCCACCTGAAATCAATGATCCTGATCTCATTGGAGAAGCATCCTGACCCCGTGTAAATACTGTGACTCTTCAGAAATATATTCATGTACAGTTTTAGACAAAACTTGTGAAGAGATCTGTTCTCATTAGCATTATGGAATATTTATTAAAATATCAGTTGCGTGGGATTTTTAATGAAAAAGACTTAGGGCACTTTACTAGTTAAGTGTTGAGTTTGTAGTTGGTTAGAAAAAAATACTAACACAGATCTCCATAGCCTCTATTACCTCTGATATCCGCTGCTCTCTAAAGGTTGTGACAGCGAGGGGCTCAGGCAGGGGCTTACTTCGAAGAGCAGTGTGGAGAAAACCACTTGCTGCAGGAAGATCAAAGAGAGTTATTTCATTCACGTTTTCCCTCGTTCACCAGGTTCCACCTGAATCCCTGGGCATTCCGGGCACACAGCACCGAGACACCCTCCTGTTCTCAAGACCAAAGAGGCTGGGGGAGAGGCAGGTGAGGCAGCAGTTAGCTCCCCTGGAGGCCACCCGCAGGCACGGCTGGGTGTCATCAGGGCCCAGACCATGGCCCGGAACAGCCTGCAGCATGTATGTGGCCCTCCGTGCTTGCTGCCTATGTTGAATTCTAAAAAATATGATGCAGTGATGAAAGAAGATAATTAACAAGCATTTACCAAGCAAGAGCTGTGTAAACTGCTCTGCTACAAATTTAATGAATATTATTTCATGATAGGAATATAATGATTATGAGGGAAAGCCCGAGAGTCAGTTCCTGAATTCATATCTCAGCTGCAGCACGTACTAGCTGGGTGTACTGGGGGTAAGTTAGCCGACTGCTCTGAAAGTCATTCTTCCCCACGTGCTAAATGGGACAATAATAGCTTCTATTTCAGAGGTAAATGCTATAGTTATGAAGAATAAACTAGGTAATCCAGGTAAAGCACTTAGGACTATGCCTGACACAGTAGATATTCAGTAAATGGGAGCTATTACATGTGCGTTAATCTTAATAACCCATGAAGTTATTAATAACCCATTACCATTATTGTGATTGTCTGCATTTCATAGATGTGAGAGCTGAGGCCTGGAGAGCCTGAGTGACTTGCCCTGGTGTGGAGCCTGGGCTGCCTGGGGCCAGCGGGCAGAGGTGTGCTCAGTGAGGAAGCGCCACTGAAATAAACGTGGTGGTTCGGGGAAAACAGGAAGAGGACGCTTGCAAAGATGACTATCATGTTTATTTCAGAAAAAGAGGGGCAAAATTACAGTGTCAAAAAAAAGTCGGTTAGAGATATTTTTCATTATGTGGATGTTAATAGATTATATGAGTATATGATTTGCATGTGTAAATAAGAATTTCAGAATTTTCTGTGGATTTTGGCTTTCCCTCCCCACAAATCAACAACCGTGCTGCTGGGAGAAGACAAAGTCAACTTGCAAGATTTGGGGATTAAAAAGTTAACACACAGAATATACTGGACGTTCCTTTAGTTTTTCCCATCAATGCCACTTTTTGTTGCTACTTGACATTTGATTGGAGAGAGGATGTCTCCAGCTACTTTGCTTTGTCAGACCAAACATGTTTCTTTTTTGTTTATAAAACATTGGCCACCAGAATTTCTCCCAGTCTCGTCCTAAAGCCAACTTTTCTATACTTGTATGCTATGCCCGAAGATGCCATCCCAACTTAGTACGGGTGATGATGACCGGGAAAACAACGTAGCCTTGGAGTACCCGGCAACATGTAACCTTTCACGAGGTGCCAACCGAAGGAGGGCTATTCACAGAGGCCCCTGGAGGTGCTTCTGAAGTGAGGACCATCTTCCTGTTAGACGCCCCTCCCCATCGCTGCTAGAAGATCCTGTGTCTCCATAGAGACACTCCTGATGACTGTTTCAGTCCTATTAGTTAATTTACCAAACTGGAAAATAAAGTGTCTAGTGAGACGCTAAATGTTGGTAGTTTTCTATTTTGAATGATAGAAATAGCAACAATGAATCATTACTCCCCTTCGTGTACTTACAAACTCACATTTCCTAAAACTCAGGAGTGAGAAATACCAAGGTCTGACTAACAAGGCTGAAGTTTGACCTCATTATGGCTCATGACTGTTTCTCTAACCAAGCAGACTTTAGGCACTGTTTGATTCCATTAATGACCACACAAGATAAGGAGCTTTTTTTCATGTGCCTAGATGCTTTCTTTCCTCACTCAAAATTTTAAACTTCCGAGAGGTTTTGGAAACTAACGAGTTGCTTGTAAAGTCCTCAAGGAATAACCACAAATGGGTTATAAATAAAGGGAAATTCTGCTCACAATCTTTTTCCATATGGATGAAATAGAATGAGTCTTTCTTGGATCTGTAGTTTCTTTTTTATTTTTTTATTTTATTTAGTTATTTTTCAAGTACAGTTTTCTCTTTCTCCCATCCCACCCCACCCTGCCCCCATGTTCCCCACCTCCCTCCCATTTCCACCCCCCCTTAGTTCTCGTCCTTGTGTCCTTCATACTTGTTCCTCCAAATCCCTCCCCTTTTTCCCCTTAATTTCCCTTCCCTCTCCCCTCTGGTCACTGTCCCCTTGTTCTCTATTTCAGTGTCTTTGTTTTTATTCTGCTTGCTTGTTTGTTTTGTTGTTTAGCTTCCTGTTAAAGGTGAGATCATATGCTATTTGTCTTTCAGCACCTGGCCTATTTCACTCAGCATAATGCTTTCCAGTTCCATCCATGTTGTTGCAAAGGGTAGTAGCTCCTTCTTTCTCTCTGCTGCGTAGAATTCCATTGTGTATATGTACCACAATTTTTGGATCCATTCATTTACTGACGGGCACCTAGGTTGCTTCCAACTCTTGGCTATTGTAAATTGTGCTGCTATGAACATTGTGGTGCATCGGTTCTTTGAAATTGATGTTTTGGGGTTCTTAGGATATAATCCTAGCAGTGGAATTGCTGGGTCAAAAGGCAGGTTGATTTTTAGTTTTCTGAGAAAATTTTTCAATAGCTTAAAGTTTGCTAATGCTTTCTGTCAGATTTCGAGGCTGTTCAGGAAATAGTCTACCACAACATTAAAACCTATGCATCACTTAGTTTTATAAATATGTAAATAAAGTCACTAAATGATTAGTTGAACAAAAATGCATGCAAGCTTACTGGAAGATAAGCTAGTAAATAACTGCTCTCTCTGTATTAAGAATACAGGGTGGGGCAAAAGTAGGTTTTCAGCTGTGAGTATGCAAGACACAGAATTTATTCTTGTATTATTATTGAATTGTTGTATCATCGTCCATGTGAACAACTGTAAACCTCCTTTTGCCCCATCCTATATATTTGTATAGATCGATCGATCACTCATTCATGGCTATTGAGCTCTTGTGTCCCCAGGGAGCATAAGTGAAGGGCAGGGGAATGAAAATGGGAAGGAGGGGAAGTGATACGAAACATCTGTAGGGCTTAACCCTTTGGGCTTTCTGAGGATGCTTCATGAAAAGTGCCCCGAACTGTCTGCCCAGAAGACAGACAGGGAAGTGGTGGCACCTGGCTCCCACCCCCCACTGCTGGACCATGGTCCATGGGAACTGACTTCCCTGCATTGCCCAGCAGGTTCCCATAGGTGCCCGGAAAGAAACCCCAATGGGAGAAGCAGGAGGCACAGACAGTGGGCCTCTGGCAAGGAGCCGGCAGGGCCCGCTTGCTCCAAGCTGGTCAGCACCCACGTGGAGCAGGTCGCTCCAGCAGTGGCTGCAGCGGAAGGAAGGATGGGGGCGCCCAGAGGATTTGCTAGGCACACGAGGAGCGGCTCATAGAGCAGGAGAGGGTGTTGTCACAGTGCAAGGACAAACAGGTAGCATAGGAGAAGCAGAATACACACACACTTTTTAAAAATTTCACTGGACATATTTTTATTTTTTAACTTTATTTTTATTATTGACACTATTGCAGATGCCCCATTTCCCCACCCCCACTTTGCCCACCTCCACGCAGCAGCCATTCCCCCTTGCCTTTGGCTATCACCACCCTGTCGTCTGTGTCTACGGATCGTGCATATATGTTCTTTGTCTAATCACCTTTTTTTAAAAATATTTTATTTATTTATTTTTAGAGAGAGGGGAAGGGAAGGAGAAAGAGTGGGAGAGAAACATCAATGTGTGGTTGCCTCTCTTGAGTCCCCTGCTGGGAACTGGCCTGCAACCCAGGCATGTGCCCTGACTGGGAATCGAACCGCGATACTCTGGTTCGTGCAGGCCCGTGCTCAATCCACTGAGCTATGCCAGCCAGGGCTCTAATCACCTTTTTTATCCAGTTCCCCTCCCCCCTCACTTCTGACAGCTGTCAGTCTGTTCCATGTGTCCAGGCCTCTGTTTCTATTTGTTCATCAATTTATTTTGTTTGTTAGATTCCACATATGAGTAAGATCATATGGTATTTGTTTTTCTCTGACAGGCTTATTTTGCTTAACGTAATAATTTTCAGGTCCATCCAAGCTGTCACAGAAGATAAGAGTTGCTTTTTTATGGCAGCATAGTATTCCATTGTGTAAATCTATCACAACTTTTTTTTCCACTCATCTACTGATGGACACTTGGGCTGTTTCCAGATCTTGGCTATTCTAAATTATGCTTCTATGAACATAGAGGTGTACATATCCTTTTGAATTTGTGTCTCAGAATTTTTAAGATATATTCCCAGAAGTTGAATCATTGGGTCATAAAGTTCTTTTTTAAAATTTTTTTGAAATAACTCCATACTGCTTTTCACAGTGGCTGCACCAGTTTGCATTCCTATCAGCAGTTCACTAAGGTTTCCTTTTCTCCACATCTTCACCAACACTTGTTTGTTGATTTACTGATGAAGGCCATTCTGATGAGTGTAAAGTGGTATCTCATTGTGGTTTTAATTTGCATCTCTTTGATGGCTAGTGATGCTGAGCATCTTGTCATGTCTCTGGGCCCTGTGTATGTCCTCCTTGGAGAAGTGCCTGTTCAGGTCCTTTGCCCATTCTTAATTGGATTTGTTTGTCTTCCTGGTGTTGAGTTGTGTATGTTCTTTATGTTTTGGGGGTATTAACCCCTATCAGATGTGTCACTGACAAATATGTTTTCCCATTCAGTGGGTTTTCTTTTTGATTTGTTGATGGTTTCTTTGGCTGTGCAGAAGCTTTTTACTTTAATGTAGTCCCATTTGTTTATTTTTTTCTTTTGTTTTCCTTGCCTGAGGAAATATACCAGCAGAAATATTGTTATAAGAGAGGTTTGAGATTTTACTGCCTATGTTTTCTTCTAGGATTTTTATGGTTTCATGAATCACATTTATTATTCATTTTGAGTTTATTCTGGTGTATGGTGTGAGTTGGTGTAACAGAAGCCCTCTGGGTTCTATTGCCCACTGCCATAAAAAAAAAAACAAAACTATAATGTCCGATGCCAGAGTCTTATGAAAAGGAAAGAAACTATTTATTTTAAAGTTATATAGGTTTGAAATAATGATGGAATTCTGCTTTTAAATCCCAAAGCCCCTTAAAAATAAACACCCACAAACACACAGTCCTGCCTCCCCTTGCCAAAGCATGCCAGCCAGAGGTGCCGTCTCTCAGGAAAAGAAACAGAAGTCTGTAGCGTAGCAGGGCAGATTCCCGCTTTAACATTCTGGCTTCTTCCAGTTGTCTGTGCTGGCCTTGGCCCCTCTTCTTGATCCAAAACCACATGGTCTCTCCTCGTGGTGGGCCAGTGGGGGTCCTGCATCCTTTCAGACTGAATGGCCAAGACCGCATGGCTGCCCCAGCTGGAGTTTGAGTCCAGTGCGGATCTTCCTCCCTAACCCTATTTCCCACTCCTCCCACAATCCACTAGCTCTGCCAGTGCCCTGGCTTCTTCTTTCTCCTGTTACAGTTGTTAGTCCGGGCGAGTGCGGCCTGGTGAGGTGGGAACTGCCTCCACGCCTCTCTGGCAGGTGTAGTAAGCCCATCCAGCTACCTCAGGAGTCAAAGTCAGGCCCATCTCCCGGCCGGATCTAGTGGCAGGCACAGCGATTAGCAATACTAAAACACTGGTCAAGTTCTTTAGATAGGCAGAGTAACTCTCCGTGGCCCTGCTCATTCCACCAGCCCTGTTAGTGGGATTTGGGGGGCTTCTCAGCCTGTTGTATTGGTGGTCTGGTTTCATTATTTTGAACACACACACATTTTTATTTATGCTTATAGCCTAAAGTTGCTGATAACGCTGGCTTTACTTTTCCTGGACTCAGTTTTTCTGAAAAAGTTTTCAAATCCCCTCCCCTCCAAAACACAAAATGTTCTTAGGTCTTTGTTGTAATGTGTGAAATTTTGACTTATATTTCACTAATATATGTGGGCTTTGAGATATTCTCTCCAGTACCCCTGACCCATTGTATAGAATATGGGTAGAGGAGAGATTAACTCCGTCCTCTGCACCAAAGGTGGGGCCTGGATTATTTTAGCTCAGTGAGGGTCATTTTAGGTTCCTTTTTACAAAGATTGGTTCAAAGAACTCAGGGTGAAGCCAGTTAGTGCATGACATTCCCACTGTGTGAGATCTACTTGGTACTAGAGCTTCCAGAAGCCTCTTCTACAGCATACTGTAGCATATGTGGGCCCAAGGCCTGGGACCACTCCATCCATTTCTGCCTCCACTGAGTGAAGCCAGCGAGGGCAACACCAGAGGGACAGAAAAGCTAAAATGACACACTGGATGACATGACCTTGAAGCCATCCCCTCTTAGACTTGAGGAAATACCTTTCTTTAAGCCATTTTAAGTCAGATTTGCAGTCAAAAGAATCTTAACTGGCACTCTGACGATCTAAGTCTCCCCAACTTTGAATCAGTGATTTTAACCCCACGGGGAAATTTTTGTTCTGGAGGAGGCAAACATGTCCCTCACTTGGGCAAAGGACCACGGCTTCCTTTAGGTAAGATGCTTGCAGCTGCATTTGTTTGATAAGTGAGAAATGACACCTTGAAGGTGCCCCCTGTAGAACTCTTTCAAACCACCATGTTTTTTCTTCTGAGGCAGTTTGACCAACTAAGCTGCAACTTACCTTAAAAAATGTATTTCACCCACGACCTATACAATTAGACTGAGTTGATAGAAAAGAATTCAGGGCATTTTTCCAACAAAGGGGTGGGGAGGGGAGGCCTGGAGCTAGGAGTTATTTATGTAAAAGTCTAGCTTATGTAATGCAAGGAATATCAAATTGCTTTTTACTATAGAAATTCCTGTCACATTAATATTTCATAACCTTAAGGATTTAGTTTGTTGGCCCTACTTTGTTATATTTTCCTAAAGACTCTGTCCTCAAGTTATGAAGTGTTCTCTCGAATATCGATAGTGGCCAGCGGAGGGGAGACAAAGTGAAACTTGACCAGCAGGTCCCTGGGGGCAGGGACAGCTGTATCTGCTTCGAGGATTGTGCTGTTGCGAACCTTTCTGTGGCTTCCCATCCGTGAGTCCCTCTCACTCTCTGCAGCTTTTGCAGTGTAACCATTAGAAGTAGAGTGAGGGACCTTTCTGTATGACAGATACCAGGACCATGAACCTATTACATGTTTAAATACCCACAGCAAGAAACATTCCAACTCTGTCAAACATTAAAAGTTGTTGTCTGGCCTTGCTGCTGCCAGTTTGGCTTGGTGGAGTATGATACGTAACTTCACATCTTTGTATGATTCCATGCTAGGTAATTCAGGCACCATTGCCTTCCACTCAGAAAAGCTAATGAATTCAGAGGCATTGCTGCCAATTTTCTGAAGCTCACAAAAGAGGGGTTGTACATATTCAGCTTCTACCAAATTCATATCTAAATTTGAATGAATAAATTTGCTCTATCAAAATCAAAACCAATGTATTATAAAGGCCTGAAAATTTTTTTTTTAATTATGGTTTCTGAATCTCATCTTCTAATGGATTGCTGGATGAATTAACTATCACAAATATATACTCTGTTTTTGAAAAAATTTCTGAACTGTGTAGATACCATTCCAAAGCCATGATCCATGAAAGAAATCATTGATAAGCTGGCCTTCGGTGAAACTGAAAACTTCTGCTCTGTAAAGGACACTGGCAGGAGAATGAGAAGACAAGCCGCAGACGGGGAGAAAATATTTGCAAAAGACACATCTGGTAAAGATTTATAATGCAAAATATACAGAGACTGGTAAAACTCAACAATAAGAAAATAAACAGCCCAACTGGAAAATTAGCAAAAGACCTAAATAGTCACCTCACCAAAGAAGGTAGACAATTGACAAATAAGCAAGTGAAAAGATGCTCCATAGCTTATGCCCTCAGGGAAATTCAAATAAAAATAACTATGAACACCACTGCATGCCTATTAAAGTGGCCAAAATCCAGGATACTGCCATTACCAAATGTTGGTGAGGATGTGGAGCAACAAGAATTTTCATTCATTCATTGCTGATAGGAATGTAAAATGACCACTCTGGAAGACAGTTTGGTGGTTTTTTACAAAACTAAGCATATCCTTACCCTGTGATCCAGCAACTGTGCTCCTTAGTATCGACCAAAATGGGTTAAAAATTATATCCACGCAAAACATGCATATGGATGTTTATAGCAACGTCATACACAATTGTCAAAATTGGGAAGCAAGCAAGATGTCCTTTAGTAGGTGAATGGATAAATAACCTCAGTACCTCCAGACAATGGAATGTTATTCAGCACTAAAAGGAAATGAGCTATCAAGCTCCATGAAGAGCCATGGTGAAACTTTAAATGCATACTACCAGTGAAAGAAATCAGTTTGAAGGCTACAAAACACGATTCTAGCTATATGACATCCTGAAAAGGCAAAACTAGGGAGACAGTAAAAAGATCTGTGGTTGCTAGGAGTAGGGGTGGGATGGAGCAGAAGGGCTGAACGGGCTGAACACAGAGGATTTTTAGGGCAGTGAAAACACTCTGTATGATACTATAATGGTGGGTACATTCATTCTACATTCATCCAAACCCACAGAGCTCACACCCAGAGTGAACTGCAATGTAAATTATGGAGTTTGGGTGACGGTGATATGTCATGTAGGTAATGACGCATTATTTTTTACAACAAATATACCACTTAGTGTGGGATGTTGGTAATGGAGGAGGTTGTGCACGTGTGGATGGAGAAACTATGTGGGAAATCACTGTACCTGCTGCTCAATTTTGCTGTCACCCTAAAATTGTTCTAAAAGACATATGGAGATAGCAGAAAATTTGGCTCTGGGTGGTAAACACACAATGCAGTTATCCAGATGATGTATCATAGAATCATTGATAAGTCTATTAACCAATGTCACCCCAATAAATGTAATTAAAAAGCCCATTTAAAAGCAAAAAAAGATGTTACATTTCAAGTAGGTATACAAGGCACCAACACTCTCTCATATTTATATAGATTTCCTTGAGATTTATCATTTTACTTTTATTAAAGACTAAGAAAAAACAGTAGATTTCCTGTGATCCAGCCACATGTAGCAATTTAAAAGATTTTGTTTTCAGTGGAATCAGTGGAATTACTCTGCCTAAATAATTTAAGGAATAACTTATAAGAGTATTTCAAAGTATCCATCAAACTTGAGTCTTAGAGAACATTTTATTCTCCTGCATCATGCGGTGTGGATGAGCCAGGCCTGGTGTGAGTCAGTGCCGAGCCTCGGCCTGCGCCCCAGGGTCACGGGTGAGGAGGTAAGTGAATCTTCTTTTCTGGGCCTCGGAACCTTTTTGTTATTGGGGAATGGGGATAATAATACTATTAAGATTGTTTAAGAATTAAATAAGATAATAGTAAATGTTCATTTCCATTTCTGTTTTTTATCTCTTAGAAACACTTGAAAAATAAGTGAGCTTTCTTGATTTTCAAGGATTCTTGCTCTTCTTACCATGTCTGATATCACGATTTCCTGGCAAGTTGCAATCCACAAACGGGATTCTTGCAGAATTTTTATAAACAAGCAGCTGGAACAGCTCGGTTTTGAATGTTTTCTAAGATGATCAACCGGCTTCCCAAATTAGGTGTGTGCAGACTGAAGCTTGTTTCGCAAACAAGTATGAGAGAGACTAAATAGGGCATGGAAGGTTTGCCTGCTTAGTCTTGAATACATACATTTGTTTTAAAGTTTTCTCATTACAAAGACTTTTTATTTTTTATTTCTTAAAAAATTCTTACCCAAGGGTATGTTTATTGATTTTAGAGAGAGAGGAAGACAGACACAGAAAGAGGGAGAGAGAGACATCAATGTGAGAGAGAAACATTGATCCCGTATGTGCCCCAACTGGGGATCAACTAGAACCGAGGTATGCGCCCTGACTAGAGATTGAACCTGCAACCTTTTGGGGAATGGCTTGGTGCTCCAATCCACTGAACCACCTGGCCAGGGCAGGAAGAGTTTTGGTTTTTTTTTTAAGTTTTGTCTCCAAACAACTGTGTAACTTGCAAAAATAAAAGTGTCCTCAAGAAATGATTTTTTTAAAAAACAAAAAGCCTGAGCATGTTGCTTTCCTTTCTGGAATCATTTCTTCTACTTTCTTTCCTCTTTTATTTATTTTTTTTGGCTTAGCTTGAGTTTTACCTTGGGTGTTCTTGTGACTTTGACGGGGACTGCATGAAACAAGCACCCCAGCAGAGCGTTCAAGGCCTACTTCTGGGGACGTAGTTTTGGGACTCTACTCATCGATCCTCAATACAAGTGGCCATGCATCAGGTAGATAAGGCTACAGCACCTGCAACCAGAGGCAAACGCTCCAGTGCCTTGGGCAAGTTACCTAAACTTTCTAGAAAATGGAGATGATAATATCACCTAATTCACCATGTTGTTATGGGAGCTAACCAATGAAATGTACATGAAATACCTAGTACAATGACCAGAACATGAAGAGGTCTCAACACATGTCAATCCACGACTATAGGTAGATGGAGATGTTGCCTGTCCAACCGATGCCTGGGGTGGATTAATGACAGCCAGGCTTGGGCTGCAGCTACAGGAAAATCCAAGCAGAGCTATTTGATACCTGCTTGCTCTTGGAGTCAATATTTTTCAGAGCTAGATACTTCAGAATCTTGTTAAGATTCTTCCTGGCTATTCTGGGATGTACTCAGGAATCATTTGGGAGTCTTGGAAGCTGGGCAGAATCTCCCTAACGCAAAAAGATTAAAAACAATAAGGAGCAACACAGAGGAGAAAGGCGTGGGCTTCCTCTGTGAGGGTGAAATAAGACAGTTATGACTAATGCTGGACGTACTTGCTCTTGGCTGAGAGCACAGCGTGTATTCAAAGTTGGTCCTAGGCTGAAAGAGAGAATAGATGTATGTAAAATGTTATAAGGGAGAGTTTTCATGAAAAAGACTGGCTTTTCATCTCAAATTCATTACCAGATGCATACCTACACAAGAAAACATAGAGCTTTGTTCCCCATCCAGTTGCAAATAAAAAAAGGAAATGAAAAAGGTCACCTCTATCTCAGCAAAATTCCTTTCTTTAAGAATTTTGAGAGATACAAAAAGGCATTTCTGAATCTTGCAATCAGAGAGGATGCTTATCTAGAGTCCACAAAATTCACATAATTCTAGAACTCAATTTGTTCTACTTTTAGTTTTGCAAATGGATAAACTGTAAACCATAGAGGGAAAGTGGGTATAAGTGGGAGAGGAGTAGAGAACTGCTGAGCAGCACAGGTGAAATCGCCTCACCTGATCCCCAGGTCAGTCTTCCTCCTCCTCCACCCCATCCTGCCCTTCAGAAAACCTATCGCTCACTAAACTCCTTCACACTAAACTCCTTCACTTTGTGAAGACAGTTTTGTCATGGGAAATGGCTGCTAATGTAATGTCCTAGTATAAACTAGGACAGTTTATTTTATTTGAGTGTAGAAAGCTGGCTTTCTTTAGGCACAGAAAGCCATCCACGGGTAAGCAACCTAAAACTACTTTTTCTTGATTAAGTGAGTCCAACCACTCCCACAACACCATCCACCAGGTTCCCATGACATCACCAAAGACAATGTTGCTCTTTTATAGACTATATGATTTAATCACCTTTGCTATCTCTGGTAGGAAGACACGGAGATTTCACAATAGACAGAAAAAAATGAGAGTCACCTTTCCCTCAATCCACAAAAAGAATGAATTACTGATATTGCAGGATATTAATGTGGTCCTGTGTGGCAAGAGTGAAAAAAAATTCTATCTCAATGGTTTCTTCTGCCTACACAGCAAGGAAAATGGAACCTACCCTGCCTGCTCCATAAAGAGGCATCTTTTCAGATCTTCTCATGAGGTTTAGTCTTATCACATTTGAGATCTCTATTGTTTCTGCTGGTAAACACAGAAGAAAAGGCCCATCAGAAGTGAATGACCTAGGCTCATTCCTTAACCCAAGATATTCTTTTCCAAATTTCAGTGTCAGAATGTGTCATAAAAATATCCAAATCTAGTTGGCAAGTAAACTTGTTTGAATCCGATCCATAACCACTGTTCTATTTTATGCCTGCACAGGGAAGAAGACCACACCCTTTCTCCTCCATGTTGTCCTACATTATTTTTAATCTTTCTGCTTTAGAGATATTTTGCTCAGCTTCTAAGACTCCCAACTGATCTCTGAGCACAGCCCTGAACAGCCCCCAAAAATTTATTTAATAAGTTTCTAGAGTACCTATAAGTAGAAGCTATTGACTCTAAGAGTAATGGAATATTAAAGAACACTGCTTAGAATTTCCCAGAGTTGCAATCCATTCTAGGAGTCCAGACAGACAGGGAATACCTGTATCTCTTTATAGTCATGGACTAACATGTATTCAGGCCTTCTCATGTATTGGCCATTGTACTGTATGCACATTTCATGTACATTTCTTCCCTTAGGAGAACTTTGAAACTTTAGGTTTTAAGAGTCCTTGATCATTCACACACACACACACATACCACTTACAAGACTTTACCTCTGAGGTCCAGAATACTGAGCTCAACATAACCCTCTCTCTTATACTTAAATTTTATACTTGAATTTCAGTTGGCTGAACTTCTGTCTCTGCTCCCTTTACTATAAAATCATTGAGCAGTAATGATGATTTTAGGTGACAATGAAGAGCTTTGTATATCTCTAATTTCAGAATTATGGAAGATTTTTATTTCATTGGGGAAGATAATTTCCTAACAATGCTTTTCCAAAGTTTCTTTTGGACGTCATTTTAAGCATCTCTATGGATGAAACTTGCACTGTTCCTTCATACAAACTCCTGCGTTCTGTTATCTCAGTTTTGGTCTAAGGACTGGAAGGTAAGGCACCATGAGTATGAAGCAGTGTATGAGCCATTCAGAGTACAATGCAACTCTATTGACTATACATACTGAATAAGTGAGGCAAGAGATTAAAGCAGACACTTACTTGTGTTTATATTAACAGTATTTACTATCTTTGGCACTTCTTTCTCAAGAAGGTTGTTTCGGTATGCAGGAGATTTGCTCTGACCATTTTAAATTTTCTGCATACTCTGAAGCATTTTGCTTGCCTCGTTTGTTTACATTACTGAATTAAGTACTGAACTTTGCATAACATTCTCTCAATTCAAAGTAACTGGTTCAACTGGTTGAATTACAAGGGTGAAACTTGTAAACACAATGCACTTACTTATGAGAAATGTGAATTTTTCATGTGAAACTTTCAAAAAAAACCTTTAAAAGAGTTTAGTGTGGATTTTCCTTTTATGTAAATCAGGAATAGTCTGCCCTTTAACCCAGTCTGAAAATTAAACCTCTCTCAGCAAAATGAAAACCTGATTTGTGCGTCAATGGGACAAAACCTGCTGGGCGGGGTGGGGGTATTCTTACTGCACCACTCAGTTTGGGAATCAGCAGCCACGTTAGAGCTTTAACCCTCAGGAAAGTCATCATGATCAAGATCTAGATAAGGTGCGGTACAGCCTGGAGAAGAGGGAAGAAGGCCGACAACATCACTAGACAAAGGTGGGATTCTGTGGCACTAACACAGCGTGGACCTGGTGCCGCCCGGCCTGGCATTCATTCTCACTGTCTGCTCTCACTGGTTCATTACTCTCAAGTCAGAAGCAAGGAGGTTGGTTCAGTGCATTTATTATTGCTTTCTGACTCCAAATCTATTCTTGAGGGGTTGCCCAAATCCCTAATTTTTTCATTCCAATACAGCATATCACCTCTTTGGGCACAGATACCAAAAATTGTAACACAAAACACACAGACTCTTTGGAAGCACATTATCTGTACGACCTTTAATGCCACGACTTATAAGAGAACTGCTTTAGGTCTGCTTCCCAGGAAAGAGTCTCTACAAGTTGTGTGATGAGATTGTGTGCTAGAAATTTATTGAGAAGAGTCCTCAGGATCAACCCTGAGGGGGAGTGAAGGAAGGTTTCGGCCCAGGAAGGAGTCAAACTGTGTGGTTAGTGTAAAAAAGGCAGAACATTTGGGTCTCTCCCACAGGAAACTCTGGAGCAAAGCTCACGATCATCCTACCTTGAAGCAAAGGCACCAGCACATTACATGTGGCCTCCCTGCCCCCCCCCCGCACCCTGGCCCCACACCACAGACCTAGGGAAGGGGACATGTCTGGGAGGAAGGCAGCAATGTTCAGCCTGACAATTTATAGAGAAAGACTCAGATGAGAGCCCTTAGCTGACAATACCTTCAGTTCTGAAGGTATGATCTAGGTGGAGTATCCTAGGACCCATTACAAAATCCAAAAGAAAACAGCTGGCTAGACAAGCTGTTTGGGCAATAAGCCCAAGGGTTTCACCCATTTGAATGAAACCTTTCTTTACCTTTCCCTAGGGGCCATGAGATCATCTTCATTGAGTTCACGGAAGACACGAGACTTCTGGGTCAGGGACAAAGGGCAATGTATTTTTCACAGCCGTATACCAGGTGGAGCATTTGTTGGTTCTCCAAGAGCCAGTTCGGGCAGTGCAAAGAGCCAGTTACTGTCGGCCAGTACCGTCCGGCTGAATGACACCGTCAGATGCAGCAGGTTGGAATACAGTAGTGGATCCTTGAATACAAGGAACTCAAATCTTTTACATTAGGCATTAAACAAGGCCTGCCCTTTCTCTGGATAGAGACACTATGTCTATCTTACAAGACTGCTATACTAACACCCTTGGAAACATAGTCTGGAACAAGGGCAGTTATGACTCTACTAGAAAGATGTGCAGAAATGCTAGAGCCCTAAGAATTGTCCCCCAGCAGCACCGACCTTACTACCTGCCATATAGAGAGAGCAGTCACCACAGTTGTTATGAGCATGGGGTCTAAGCCAGACTGCTTGAGGTTCAATACTAGTTCTATCACTTTAAAGAATGTGACTTGAGGCAAACTCCTTAACCTCTGTAAGCCAAAGTTTTCTCATCTGTGAAATGTAAAAAATAATAATACCCACAGCATAGGACTGTTTTAAAGATAGATTGAGATAAGACACATAAAGTGGCTAACATGTGCAAAGCAGATGCTCTGTAAATGATAACCAGCTGCCTGGATATTTCCCCCAAGAAGTATCAGAAATATGAAAAAAGATATTCCTTGGTGTTTAAGAGAAGTGGTTCATCATTTATCATATCCTCAGCAGGTGCTCCTTCATCTTGCACGTGTCTCGGTTCCTATTATTGCACTACACAGCCATGTGTTTTCATTCAGATTTGGCCGTTCACCCTCCGCGTGCTGTGACAATGATCTCGAGTACTCCTACGATAACCCGCCATTTGGGCCTACCTCTCTCGCCCAGCCTCCTTCTGACCTCCTGATCCTGGCAGCCAACCCAGCAGAATCCTCCTCTGTGGGCTTGGCCCCACCTCAGTGACTCAGGCTAGTCCCGACCTTGCAAAGGAGGAACACAAAGACCTCCACTAAAGTCACTCGGAGAGTCACTAACCTTATCAACCAACTCATTCCACCCTGATGTGACAAGATGACCCTCTGGCCTCATCTGTAACATGGGACATGTAAGGACTAAATGACCTACCAAGGCTCCTGCCAACCCTCAGGTATCACAACCTTAACCTTCACAAAAAGGGGCGATGCTTTATGAGGGAGATCGGTGTGAGGTGGCAGAGTGCAAAAAGGAAAAAATAGAACAAGAATAACATGTGCAAGGAAACTGTGACAGTCAAAAGCACGGGCTGTAACATTTTAATCTCCCTGAGCACCCAGGGTATAAACCCAGGCATGTCTTCCTCCTCTTTTCCAGTTACAATGTCCCTCCTCCCACCCAAGGCTGATCTCCCAGAGGAGCTTGGCATTTCCTCTCTTCTGCTGGGCTAGGCCCTCTGTGCACCTTCAACCTTTCTCTTCTGGACCATTCCCATTCAGATGCATAGGAGCTGCACAAAGCAGCAGCAGCAGTGCCAGCAGCAGGGGGCTTATTAGAAATTCAGAAACTTGGGCCTTCTCCAGATCTCTGAATCAGAATCTGCATTTTAACAAGCTTTTTGAGTTACATAAAAGCACATTCAGTACACTGGTTCTCAAACTTGCTTGCACACTGGACTTACTTGTGTAGTTGTCTTTTTTTTTGACACTATTACAGATGCCCCTATGCCCCCTACCTTTGCCTACCTCCACCCAGCCCCCAACCCCCTTCACCACATTGTTTTCTGTGTCCAGGAGCTATGCATGTATGTTCTTTGGCTAATCCCTTCCAGCCCCTCCACCCCTTGTCACCCCTGAGGTCTGTCAGTCTCGTCCATGTGTCCATGCCTCTTGTTTTATTTTATTTGTTAGTTTATTCCGTTCATTAGATTCCACATGTAAGTGAGATCATGTAAGTGAGATCATATGGTATTTGTCTTTCTCTGGATGGCTTATTTCACTTAGCATAATGCTGTCCAGATCCATTCATGCTGTCACAAAGGTAAGAGTTCTATCTTTTTCACAGCAGCATAGTATTCTACTGTATGAATGCACCACATCTTTTTTAGCCATTTATTTATTGATGGACACTTGGGCTATTTCCAGGTCTTAGCTATTTTAAATAACATTGCTTTGAACACGGGTGCTTAAATACTTGTGTATTTTTTAAACACAGTGATGCCTGGGCTCTATCTTACAAAGGGTCTGATTTCATTGTAATTAAGGGATGGCTGGGCATCAGAATTTTAAAATTCTCCACAATATAAATTCCCTAATGTATAATCAAGTTTAAAATCTATTACTCTAGTATTATATCAAAAGATAAAAAACCCTCTGCTTGAAACTATTTATCCCTCCAGTTATTTGTTTTGGGATTTACTATTTATCTGCTTCTTTTCTTTCATAGGTAATAAATGCTTTCTTAATTTTCTCATCTCAAATTCACCTCACGACCCATCCCAATCTGACTTCTCTTCCTCCAGACTAACTGCCTGTGCTAAACCACCAGTGAATTCCATTTGACTAAAGGGGTACTTCGAGTTAAACTCCTTACTAGTTTTCTTGGCCGGCCACTGACATGGTGAACACATTCTCTCTCTAGTTTGCTCTTCTATCCAGAATTCTCTTCTCACTTTTTCAACTGGGAACTTGATATCGGCAGTCGGATGTCTCAGGGGCATCTTAAACTCAACACGTTCACTGCTGAAGTCTTCGTTTTCCCGCCACAGTCCCTTCTTTTGTCATCTTCTCAATAAATGCTGCCTCCTTTTTCTATCTCATCAAATGGCCCCTGAATCAGAAATCCAAACACATTTTCGACATCTTCTATCCACTTGTCACTGACTCTGATGGAATTGACCGCCTTAATTTATTCCATATTTTTACACTTTCCCCCCATCTCCACTGATGTCACTTCAACCCAGCCACCATCCATCACCTAGACCAGCACAATTACTTTCAAAATGACCTTCCTGCTTATTCTCCTGCCCCCCTCAGTTCATTGTAACCATAATCAGGATAATTTCATCATCCACTGCTTAAAACTCTTCAAGGTTTACCTTTGCACTTGAATAAAAACAGGTCCTTTCTTAACTCTCCCACCCTGTCACTTTCCCTCTTGTAAGTGTTCTTTCCACTGGACACTGCCCAGGGCCAAGTTCTTCCTTTCTGGGTGACCACTCTGCCTTGTGCACAGCTGCCATGGCCTGGAGCAGCTTCTTAGAACCCAATTGGAATCTGATGGAAACAAGGCCCAATCTGTTGCTCCAAGTCATTTAATTTAAGGAAAGTATTTAAAAGGGAAATCTCTATTCTTTCAACATCATTACTTTCTTCAAACCTTACAAAATAACACATCAAAACCAAACCTCTGCTTCAATGGTGAGTGCACCATTGTCTGTATAGCTTTGCTACAATGTAGTAAGGCTTTAATATATTTCAAAGGCTTTGACAAGCTGTTAGGTAGTAAAATAACTTTCATAAGGGATTTAATTATTCCATATCTGTGAAACGTGGTCTCTGAAATACTGCTACAAATAATTTGTCTCTAAGCTTTATAATGACATAAATGTATGTCAGAAAATATCTAAGGCAATTTGCTTCTATCATAATGTCCTATGATCATTTTTTAAAAATAAAAAAGAATCAAGCAAGCAAAAGGTTGGAAGAGAAGGAATAAGGGAAGTCCTCTGAGCCTGTAAAATTAGAAGCAAGTTCTAGAAATAGTTATTTACAGGGAGGAGGGTATGTTTTGGGGAAAGTATGCTAGTAGCTTATCAGTTGTTTCAGTAACTTTAAAACTACAGTTTTGTTAGTTTTATAAAGCATCATTTGTTTTGTTTTGAATAAGGGTGGTAAATAGTACCAGTGTCAACCTCCTGGCTACAGTATTGTACTATATTGTGTAAGATGTCACTGTAACAGGGTGCAGCCAAGAGGGGGGGCCCAAATAAGAATTTGGAATGGGGTCCAGAACTCAGGGTGCCCAGGAAATATTAGAAAAATATATAGGATGTCCTCACCCCTCCTCGCCACAGGTTTGAATTGGAATAAGGAACACATGGAGCAGGACCATGCAGAGCTCTTTTGTACAGCCACAGCTTTGCAGCTAACCTCTGGCATGGTCATTTAACATATCTGTGTTTTAACTGGTTTCATAGATATGTTAAATAGCTGTGAGCCAGGGGGCTGAAAGTGACTTCCACCCAAGATGTAACTGAGGGCCAGCTCCCCCCTGGTTACAGTGCCTGCGTGAGAGCTTGGAGAAGATTGGCTTTGTGCCACGGGGTCATACCTGCCCAGACTTACTATGGCAGCTCAGTAAAGCTAGAAGAATACAGGAATGCTGGCAGGTGCAACTGATTGTAGGAGGAGTCAGAAATGGGGCTGAAGGGGAAGGTTGGTTCGGGGATTTAAACACAGACTCCACAGTTATGTAGAAGGAACAGCACTCAGCTGTTGCAGAGTGGGGACCACATGGCTTTAGGGTGCTCCCTTTTGCCACATGGCTTAGGAAGCAGGAGAGACTTTGCCTAGAAGAAAAGGGGTAAAAGGACTCTTGCTGGTGGGCCATGAGAAGGTGCCACATGGCTTTGGATTAACTGGAGATCGTGGAGGCGACACAGCTGATGGTGCCCGGAGCCTGATTCACAGACTTCTGCTTCTTTTCCTGAGGTACGTCACCCAAAACTGGGCAGAGGGAGAAGGAAGGACTGTGTGGGTCCTTCTGTGGGTATCCTAAAGGACCTTAGTATTTTAATGAAGACATTGGGTCACTACTTTAAGTTTGTATAGCTTTATATAAACATTTCCTTTCCTTTTCACAAATCTCTGGCATTGATAGATGTCTTTCCTCTGGTGGCAGACATAGGGAACCTAGTGGGGTGTCCTTTCGGTAATAGTATAGTGTACACCCCCCTTGGGTCTGTTCTGTAACATCACCACTGGGGAAACTGAGGGAGAGGGATCTCTCTGGATTATTTTGTTCAATAAGATATATTATTATTACATAAGATGCAGAACATATATATATATATATGCCTATATTATTATATAAGATGCAGGCTATTAATACATGTATACAGGTGTTATTACATAAGATGAAGTTTTTATCTATATGTAAACATATATAAAATAATTCAATCAACTCAAAGTAAAAAGTTTTTTTAAGAAGTATCTGAATAAGGCAATAATGAGTTTGATGGATGAGTCTCTGCCTTCTTGGTCTCTGCATCCACTGCAGTAACCCACCAGGTGGTTAAAGGTATAACTACTACCTGTCCAACGCACACCCGCAGCTCATTCTGAAGCAGTAACAGTTACTCTTAGAACTCTTTCTCACCCCTGAAAAGCAACATACTCAGTTTATATATTGGCAAAGTCTCTTTTACAACTTTTAAGGCTAGTGGATTTATCTAAATCTACCATTCTTTGAAACAAAGTTACAAATATCAGCTCTACCTAGATGCTGCCCTTCAGGGTAAAATGCATCTTCAACGTAAATTATACAAGAATAGGTAAAAACTTATCTTCATATTTCTCAGTATAGTTTAGGTGGTTGGTTTAAGGCACCCAAAATAGACTCTGAGCTTACAAACTAAAGTATATACCACGTTGTCCATTTTCTAGGTGCTATGATAACACCCCTATAATTTATAAAGGAATTAGCAAAAAAAGTACATTTTGTCCTTTCAATATATTAAATTAAATTATTTCCAAAATACAAATGTTAAATATCATATTTTATAGTAATTTATAGTATTTTTCTCCTGTTACTTTTCTGCATTTTGCAAAATTAAACTTTTTAACTTCAGATAATTATAGAGTCACATGCAAATGTAACAAATAATACAGACAGATCCTGTGTATTTATTAACCAGATTCCCAGTGGTAAAACTATGATACAATATAACAACCTAAAATTGATCCTGACATAATCCACTGATCTTATTCCAATCTCCTCAGTTTTACTTGTACTCATTTGTTTGTGCGGATATGCTTGTTTCTATGCACAAAAGTTGTATATGTTTTCTTTCATTAAGTTTCAACAGAAGGACATCAGACCTCATTTGTATTTCTGCTTCTGGAAATAGCAGATAGAAATTTTCACAGCAGAAATCAGAACCCACCCTGCAGTGTGCTGTTTCCTACGATAACGTGAAAATGTTCCGCGCTGCTCCACCAAAAGCAGTCAGCAACCCCGGAAAACAAAGGATGGTTTGGGCGATTTTTCTGTCTTCGTCTTTTATATCAGAATTCTCTATGTTAAAAGAACAGGCTCCTCTCTCAGCTTCCATTCCACCCCTCCCCCCACTTCCTCCTATCCCCTACTTTTTTTTCTGTTTGTTTTTAACAGATAAACTACAAATACCCTTTGGAAAATCACAACTCAAGTGAGCAAATCTACTCTTCAAAGAACTAAACGCAAATGCTTAAAAGAAATCTGTTTAATAGCACATTAAACAGAAGATCTACTGGAAGTAGATGAGATCTACTGGAAGATCTCGTCTTCTAATGAATAAACTTAGAAAACACTATAAAATGGTAGGTTGCTGATGCTTTCATGCAAAATGGAGAACACAAAATTATAAAAGGTCTGGTGGAAATGATTTCTTACCTCTCTGATAATGTCCTCACCTTAAATTAACACATGTTTTCACACATGCACACACATCTCACACACCCAGTGCCCAAGGCCAAAGGAGACAAGTACCGCAGCTGGGCGACTGCTTTGTCCAAGCTGTAGACACCGTAGTTCCTGTAATAACCAGGACAAGAAAAAGGAGTGTTGGCAAAGCGTGGAGGATGCTGATTATTTTCTCAGGAATAAAAAGGGTTAGATGTCCTTTTCCCCCTGTTTTATCATAAATGGAAGAGCATTTAGAAAAACACAGATGCTTAAATCTTGTCAGGATAGGAAATCTACTGTTAACTTAACAGCAAAATCCCAACCCGCTTGCCCCAGAAGTTTTTCCACTAGGACACGTCATTATCACTCGATACACTTTTCCAACCTGGCTCTTTTCTCTGCACACTTCCTGAAGGAGATATGCTTGAGACGAAAAAAAATAGGAGGAAATACTAAAAAAAAAAAAAAAAAGATCCAGAATGAACTACTCACATGAGGCAGTCCACTTTTCATTCACCTGTGAACAATCTGAGAATTTATGCAGCATAGTCTATGAGTATTAAGCACAGAAAACAGGCCAAATGAGCCGTAAAAGACCCGCTAAGTGGTGGGGTCTCCTGAGGGATTCGTGCTGCACAGTGCGAGTTACTGATCTCTCTGTGAGCCTTTGTTCTATACTTGAGCTTTTAGTTGAAGGTGGGATGAGAGAAGTCCTCAGGCTTTATGAATCCCAGGTTATCTGTGAAGTGAGACTGGGAACTTTTCTCCCCCCACTGTGAAAGGGTTTTCCATCCAGAAAAGGTATTCTGAACCTTCTTCATTCAGATCCAGGTATTCTGAAACCTGCGGAGAGGTTCACAGGATGGAAACAAATGACAGCAGTGGAATCTCTCTCTGCTCAGAGAACACCCTGCTGGCAGCCGGGTCACCAAGGGCCACGCAGTGAAGCGGCTGCATGCGGTACTTGAGTGTGGTTGGCAGAGAAGGGCTGAGTCAGCAAAGAACTCTCAGAATGACCTGTATTTGTCAGAAGGAAGGTGTTCAGCATTAATAATGAAAGAGATGGACCTTTAAAAACCATCCATTCCTCTTAATTCATCAACACATTACAGAAAGAGCGATTTGTAAGCCAACAAAATCTTTTTCGGTTACGCAGCTGTTGAGGCCTTTCCTGGCCATGGTGAAGCCAAGCATAACCTGACTGTTGCCCTGCGGCACGTGGGGCCCAGGTCCAGGCTCTCTGCCGCACCCCGCCCTGCCCCGCCCCGCCCCACCTGGGTGAGATCGCTGCCAAAGGAGATGGGCCTGTTCCTGATTAGCCCACTTCACCCTGTTCCTAAGAGGAGCCTGGCTCTCACTCAACCCACAGCACAGTTCATTAGAAACAGAGATTTTGGACAGCATCCCGGGGCAGCACGGGGAAGAAAGATCTCCAACACCGAGTTTTCTCTAAGGTGGGCGAGGCGGACAGAGGAGACAGAGCACCTCCTTGTGATGACTCAGCTTCAAGGATTGGTGGCTCTTCTCAGCGAGTTCCCTCTGTCATTTACACTCACTCCCCTGAGCAGGTAAGCCAAAGTAATGGGACTAATAAATTAAAGGAAGAGTTTCCCATGTCCCTGGTCACTCCAGCTAAAAATTATCAGTCTCTTCAGCTGATGGGAGCCTTAGCTGGTGTCCGGAATCAAAGGCTTGTGTTCATCTTATCTCTGCTCCGCAGGCTGAACGGCTGTCAGGATGCCAGGCCAGCAGCGGCATTCCCGGGCGCGGGGATGTTTAATGTCAGTGTGGGGTCGGCCAGGCCGCTCAAGGGCCATGGCACTGTGACGGCAAGGCCACCGTCTCGTCTCTCCTTGGGCTTCCTTTGCCTTCCTGAACAATCACATCTTTAGCCTCCCCAGCGAGCCTGTCCTGTCTTTTTGAAGCCTGCATGAGGGGATTCAAGCATACATACACACAGGTACACATATCTACACACAAACCTTCAGTTAATCTGTAAGCTTCAAAGCTGATATCTGACCCTTCTTTGCAGTGACTTGATTACATTCTTGTTTCCACAAAAATATTTTTAAAAAGAGTACATTTTTTTCACTGACTATTCTCCAGTAAACAATTTGCAAAGGTACTTAATGCTATAGGAAACTTTATAAGGGCTCAGATAAACTTCCAATGTTTTGCCTTAATTAAATAGGGAGTGTAGTATTAGTGGTTAAGCATTCAGGCACAAGAAACAGACTCTGTGGGTTCAAACCTGACTCTGCCACTTTAATTAGAGAATTTGAAGTTACTTGTAACCAAGTTACCACGTACCTCGATTTTCTCATTTGTAAAATGAGCTGATGTTAACACTACTTACCTTCTAGAGCTATTACGGAGACAAAGAGTTAATACAGGTAAATATGTCCTCACCTTAATTAACACATGTGCACACAACCCACACAGAACCGTGCCTGGCATATGGTAAGTAGCCAATGAATGCAGCTGTCCTGGCTGTGGCTGTTTATCGATTGGACGGACTAGAGCTCTACAAACAGGCTCCTGTGGTAACACTTAACTAACAGCTCACTGTTCGTAGCATTTCACTGCTTTCAAACTGTAACCACATCCGTCGTGCTATTACCCAGTCCTCATCACAAGCCTCAGCTGGGTGTGCTGCTCACCGTTCTCTTAATTTACCAGCTGCAGAAAGTGAACTGTGAACAAGCTCTTCATCCGAGGATGCAAAGAAAGTTTCAGGATCAGAATTAACCCTGGCTTTTTAGCCTTTGCACCTGGACTCTCCCCATAATTTTGAGTTATTAGACATACTTTGCTGGTAGTGTAATTATGAATTTTATTTCCTGTAAATGAAATTTTACTTCTACTACTCACAAAAGGAAATTATTTCCATTTTTCTTTTTTTTTAAGATCTTATTTATTTATTTTTAGACAGAGGGGAAGGGGAAGAGAAAGAGAGGGAGAGAAACATCAATGTGTGGTTGCCTCCTGCACACCCCCAACCAGGGACCCAGCCCGCAACCCAGGCATGTGCCCTGACTGATAATCAAACCAGTGCCCCCCTCCCCTGGCTTGCAGGCCAGCACTCAATCCACTGAGCCACACCAGCCAGGGCCTACTTTTCGTGTAAATTTGTGTGTTCAGTAGTGCAGTGATTTTTAACGGCAGACCACGACCCTGTAGTGGGTAATAAAATCAGTTTAATGAGTTGCACCAGCACTTTTTAAGACAAATAAAATAGGCTAGATCATATCAGGGTAAAATAGATAATATCAGAATGTGATACTATTTTGTGAAACTCTTATTTCAGTTATTTTTTGCTTGCATGTGTGTACAATAGGTTCCATATAAAATTAAATAATTTTAAATGTATTTTTATACCTACTAAGGTGTCCATATTTTTAAAAACAATGGAAAATTATAAGTGTTGCCAAGGAAGTGAAGAAATTGGAACTCATACACAGCTGATGGGATTGTAAAATGGTACAGCTACTGTGGAAAATTTGGCAGTTTCTCCAAAGGTTGAACATAAAATTGTCATGATCCAGCAATTTCACTCAGGGGACTGGAAATTGGTATTCAAACAAATACCTGTACACAGATGTTCACAGCACCACTATTCACAATAGCCCAAGGTGGAAACAAGGTCAGCAACAGGTAAATGGATGAACAAGATGTAGCGCACTCACACAGAGCATCGTTATTCAGCCATAAAAAGGAATGAAGTAATGATGCATGCCACAACCTAGATGAACCTCAAAAACATTATGCTAAGTGGAAGAAGCCAGGCGCAAAGCTCACATATTGTACGATCATTTATATAGGATATCCAGAACAGGTACATCCGTAGTGATAAGAAACAAATTAGTACTTGTTAGAGTCTCATGATTGTGGGAAGTGGACAGTGGCTGCTGAATTGCTTGTCCTTACAGATGATGAGCACATTTTTGGAAGCAGAGAGCAGTAGTAATTGTACAACAGTGTCCATGTACTAAAATCACTGAATTTTACACATTTGAATGGCTAATTTTATGTTATATGAATTTCACCTCAATTTTTAAAGTGAAAAAAATCTCTACTTTTGGGCCATAATCAAAAGACTTGGAAAGCCATGGAAACACGGGGTCATGTTTGGTTAGGTGGGCCTGTCCTGTGCGCACAGCGCCGTGACCTTGCAACCTGTCCTGACCCCATATGGCAGAAGCCCGGCGCCTTCCTTCTTCATCTTCAACCTGTCCTGCTTCTCCCTGCTCAAGGAGGGGAACCGGATTTTTGAGGAGGAGGCTGCTACCTATCTTGGATTTCTCAAGAGCAGAGAAAAGGTATGGGCTTCTTCCATCTTGAGAGCAACATGGAAGGGGAGGCAGCAGCTTGATCTGGAGAAATGGGTGTGGGATTTAAAAGTAGATCTGGAGTCAAACCCTGATTCCACCGCATACTTAATTCATGGCCTTGGGAAAATATTGCATCCCTCTGTTTCTCTGTGCGGTGACTTTGCATTTTTGTTGTGAGGATTAAGTGGGATGATACATGCAAGGCTCACAGAACTTAGTAGATGCTTAACAAATAGCAATTGGTATTATTGTAATTGATATCATTTCAATATCCATCCAGCCTAAGAGCCACATCTTTTCATGTTTTAACCTCTCCAAAATCAGAATGTATCTCGCAATGGAAAGCAGTTCATAGTTTAATGGTCTCCTTTAAAAATTTTCTTAGTGACACATTTTACAACTGACAGCATCTTGGATGTGATAAAGTACAAGTTCTCTAGAAGAGTGGGTCTCAACACTGTAAAACTTAATGCCCCTTTTCAATAAAAATATTTTATAATTCCCTTTTTAACCTGAAGTAAAATTTCTAGTTAATACAACCTACACACATAAGTTAAAACAATCAATATACTGGGCTGACAGTCATGCAAGTAAAAATTTAAAAAGTAATTTATACTAAGTAAATACATGCATCAGCATATACAACATTAGGAATAATTGTACCAGAAGATAAAGTGGATAAATATTTTATCCAAATGTAAAACCACTCCAAATACAACTACAAAAATCTTAGTATTATATTGATGGCTTACAAACTTAAACACATAAGTCATTTTGTTTGAAGTCATTTCCTAAAATAGTAAATAACTTTTGATAAATTCTGAACAAAAAAATTTTCCCTTGATTCTTGCGGTAATTGCATTCCTGAAATTTTTAGTGTGCATTAAAATGGTACAAAATATGTAGTGATTAGGTATAATATGAAAGTAAGTTCTAGGTTGAGATATTTAAATACAGGTTTTCCCCTACACATGAATGTCCTGGACTATATTGAAACGTCCCAGGTACCCAGGAAAATTCACAGCATGTGCAACTTTCTCATGCATTTTGACAGGTACCTGTCATTCTGTCCCACAAATGCCAGATGAACCCCCAATTTTGGCAACTAAAAACAACCCCCTTTGGATTTCCAAAAGGGTGCTAAGGGCAGCACGGCTCACAGGGGCACCTCGGTTAGATGAAGGGGGCTCTTCCGTGCTGACCCACCAGGAAGCAGATTAGATTCACTACGTATGAAATTACAAGACCTCTCCAATCCTCACACTTAACCTCCACTCCACTGCCCTGCCCCACACACGTCTGGGCACCGGGAAGCCGAGCTCCTCTTTGGGACTCATTTTTGGGATAACAAAGCATGCTTTATTTATCTCTGTTACCTCATAAGACTAAGGTGTGGTGAAGATAAAGTATGATAATTGTTGTTGAAAGTGTCAGGAAAACCTACAAAACTCTACGAATGTTAGACTGTGCTCTTTTTAATCACTAGTCCAAAACGGGAGTATGAAAGAAATTTTCAATAGGACAAAAAGGTAGTATATGATGCATCAGACTGTTGCTTCACCAGTGAAGCTCCCACCAACTGTATTCTCACAGAGTTGCTGTGGTCCTAAAACAAGACACTGTGCTCTGCTTTGTGCACTGTGCACTGCACTGCACTGTGCACTGCACTTGCACTTTGCACTGTGCACTTTGTGCACTGCGCTGTGAAAGCCTTGTGCAGTGGCCTCCGTGTAGCCAACATTACTGACTAAAAGCTTAACTCTGGCTTCCAAATTATCAAAGTGGAAGTTATGAAAATAAGATGGACTAGGAAAATGGAATCCAAAAGATTCCTGGAAATGGTACATTTTTCAGTTAATAGTAGAAAAATATGTCAGTGACTAGCATGATATAGAAAAGATATAACAGCTTTTCTTTAAGTCCAGTAGCTTTTCCTTTAAGTATAGTAACTTTTACTCAATCCTCAATAATAAGCAGATACAAGTACTGGATGTTTCTATCGGTTTCATTTTTGCTGCAAGCAAACATTTGTCTCATTGGATGGTAAAAGCCTGTTACTAAGTGGCCACTCTTAACAGGATGGATACATTATTTCAGAAAAAACATACACTAATCTTACAATAATAACTACTAATACATCTGCCATGAGAATAATGGGAAATTTTATTTGGAATTCACCCACAGCCAAAAGAAAGACTAAGGTATGAGATAGTAATTTTTAAAATGCATACCTTTCTAAATATCAAAAGATACACTGAAGAGTGAATGTGAATAAAACATGAAAGATATATATTCACATTTCACATAAAATAAATATATAGTATTTACTTACATTCTAGAAACAATAAACAAATACGAATCAAACAAAAGCAGCTGAAATTATTGTCTATAAAAAGAGGGAGAAATAGGGTGGAGGGGACAGAGACTGATGCTAGATTTCTCTAAATACACCTAGTAAACATGTATTTTATAAATACAATTAAAATTTAGCACAAAGTGATAAATGTGAATCTTAAAATCACACGTGACTTAAATGTGTAGTTGCTGGCCTAACTTTACTTTGAGCAACTCTAGTAGGCTGTACTCTGCATAAAAGAATAGCTAATAAAAATAATATAATTTTAAACCTTTTCTGTAATTCAATGTTGATGGGAGTATTGGCATTATTATTCTGAGATGATTGTGTATAATGTAAGATAAGGTGAATGACTGATTATAATTCTATCTTTGAATACCAAGATTTTTTTGGTGTGGGCAAAAGGAGAAAAAGACATGGTTGATTCATTACAGAACTTAGAGAGGAAATATCAATATGAACCTTATTTCCTACTTCTGTTTACTGAAAAGCCTAGAAACAATGACTAATCCAACTACCATAATATACACAGAAGGCAGACTGTAGTGTCTAAATACCATAGCCCACTAAAAAGAATCAGTGTTTGCAACATCTTTTCAAACCAGATGTCAAAGAACCTGTCAAATATTACTAGGGTCATAAAAAAAAGGACTCAGGATCCTCATTAAATAAGCTCCCGTGGACTAAGGGTAGGGCATCAATGAGAATAATAATGCAGAGGATTGAAACATACTGACTGTGTTTAGTGTTGGTTGTTGTTTAGAGGACAAGTCATGCACTAAAAATCCAAAGCAGAGATTGAGCATGTATCCTGTCTTTTCAAGCACCCAGGCAATGATCATCAACTTAGTTAACACTATGTAAAGAAAGTTGACCAGACAGGATCTCGTTCCTAATGGAAGTAAATAGTTCTATCTATGAAAAAATGCCAGGAATAAAACAAAAGAAAGAAAAGAACTAGAATCTAATTAAGTATCTAGATGTAATTATTATTTCAGAGGCCCTGCAGGTGACAGAGAAACAAACATGTTAAATGAAACCATTGGAATGTAGTCAGCAAATCCACACTTGAGAAACTAGTAACTGTGGAGGACAAACAACCCTGTTTATGAGAGAATGGGTGGGGTGGAGAAGAACTGGAGAGGCTATAAATAAAAGTAGACTTCAACAACTGATCAATCAACTGTTACATATGAAACTTGCCTGGGTCCTGAGTCCAAGAAACAAACTATAAAAACCATTTACAGTACAGTGAGGGAAACACAAACACTGACTGGACATTTGACAATATGTGTTGTGAAATTTACTCTTTGCAGGGGGTGGGGCCGGTGGTGGTTATTGATCTTGTGCTTATGTTTAAACAGGGAAGTTCTTGTTTTTTTAAAAGATACACAGAGAAACATTCACAGATGATATGATATGACACCTGAAATTTGCTTTAAAATAATCCAAAAGAGCAAGTATTGGAGAGGAGCACAGAGGAAAAAGACTGGCCACGGGTTGGTAATCACGGAAACTAGATGATGAGTACATGGTGGCTTATTATCTCTATTATTGAAAATACTTGAAATTTTCCATAATAAAACTGCTAAGTGAATGAAAACAAAAGTATTGTACATAAAGCACTTTAAAAAAACATTTAGTAGTTAAATGAAAGATGAAAGCCTTTAGAATAACCTTAGGAAAATAAACAAATAGGACTATACCAAATTAAAAAGCTTCTGCACAGCTAAAGAAACTATCATCAAAACCAAAAGGGAATTGATTGTATGGGAGAATATATTTGCCAGTGATACATCTGACTAGGATTAAATCTCCAAAATATATAAAGAACTCATATGACTCAACCCCAGGAAAACAAACAATCCAATTAAAAAGTGGGCCAAGGACCTGAATAGACACTTCTCCAAAGAAGACATACAGAGGGCCCATAGGCATATGAAAAAATGCTCAGTATCACTAATTATCAGAGAGATGCAAATTAAAAGCACAATGAGATACTACCTCACACCAATCACAATGGCTATTATTAAGAAATCAAAAAACAATAAGTATTGGTGAGTACGTGGAGAAAAGGGAACCCTTGTGCACTGTTGGTGGGAATGCAGACTGGGGCAGCCACTGTGGAAAACACTATGGAATTTCCTCCAAAAATTTAAAATTGAACTGCCTTTTGATCCAGTGATTCCACTGCTGGGAATATACCCTAAGAGCCCTGAAACACCAATTCAGAAGAATCTATGCATCCTTATGTTCATAGCAGTGCTATTTTCAATAGCCAAGAGTTGGAAACAGCCTAAGTGTCCATCAGCAGATGAATGGATTAAACAATCGTGATACATTTACATAATGGAATACTACACAGCAGAAAGAGGGAACTCCTACCATTTGCCACAACATGGATGAAATTGGAGATAATCATGCTAAATGATAACTTATGATCTCACTCATAAGAGGAATCTAATGAACATAATAAACTAATAAGCAAAATAGAACCGGAAGAACAGAATCACAAAATAGACTGATGGCAGTAAGAGAGGAGGGGGGTGGAACTGTTTGAAAGAAGGTGAAGGGATTAGTCAAGGAACATACATGAAGGACCCACGACATGGACAATGGCGTGGGGATTGACTATGGAAGTGGGGAGCGGGCTGGGCAGAGGGGCATGAAGGGGAAAATAATTCATGCAACTGTAAAACATAAAAATAATAGCCATAAGAAAATATGGATTTTCAGGATAATAGTTTTGAGGATGACAAACCATATGGTGAACAAAATTTATCTAAGAAAGACAGCGAAATCTTTGTGTTAATTTTATGCCTATTGACTGACTCTTTTGAAAAAGTCATTTCAAAAAATCCTCTCAAAGTAACTAGAGAATTAAATATGGCAAAAGTTGCGACAAACTACAAAGTTAGAATTTTACTGAGTCAGACGTAAGACATAATCTTCACTGGGGCCAGGCTTGCACTAGAGCCTCAACCCAGTCACTCGAATAGAAGAGAGATCTGACTTTTTGTGTTATATTTGCACACAAAAAAATAACAGATACATTTATTTTTACAGTTTCATTTGGAACCAATGGGGAAAAAACAGACAAACTTAAGTAAAAACCCCTAATGTGAATGCGTTGTCACAGTCAAGGGAAGTTCCTGCATTTCTGCAGATACAAGGAATTCATTGATTCATTCATCCTAAGTCAGCCAATCTCGTGAAAAGTGGCCAAATTGCATGAAGCCTATAAAGCAAAGCCTCTGAAACTCTCCATTCCCACTGAAATTTAGCAAACTAAATTTCCTTTAATAATTCTTCCATATGCCTAAATAATTCTCTCTGGAATATTAAGTTACTCAGTTAAGAGAAAGAAGAAACAAGAGCATACCGTATTTTACAGTATCCACAGAGTCACTTGGAAAACCATTAAGTGGTACCACATGGTCTTTGTGTCTTTTCATCTGTAGGAGGCAGGGCTGTGGGAAGCACACTGGATTGACAGTTGGATACTCGATATAGGGCCAAGACTTCCGTATGTATTAGCTGCGCAACCTCGAGCTGGTCCCACTTTGCTCGTCTGAAAACTGAGTGGAGCAGGGTAACAAAGGAAGAGTCTTGTGCTTCTCTTTCAGCTTTCACCACAGGTGTAATGCTAGTGAGTTGGCCCAGGCTTGACTCAACTTTTTACCAGCAATGGCAAACATTTATCAAATGTCCATCCATTTCTAAGTACTGCATCATTTAATAGGATGGAAAATCAGTTCAAAGGTATTCCTTCCCTTAAAGCTGTTATGGTTCACAAACAAACAAACAAAAAACACAGAACAATTAAAATGCTTTTAAATACAATATGCTATGGCAGCCCAGAAAATATCCTCAGGGTAGTGTTTATTTGGGCCAGTCTGGAAAAATGAGGAGATTATTCTAGCATAAAAGTGGAGAGGAGCATGAAGAGGTCGAAAGGACACTCAAGGCAAAGTCAAGGCTCAGAGCCAGTTCAAGAAAACCCAAGGACATTGAACGAATATCCCAAAGTGGCTTATAAATAGGAAGACACTGCTGGAAGGCAGATTTGCTCATTTTATAAGCTGTCCCTCCAGCTCTTTCAAACCATTAAGATAAATTTCTTTTCCTGGGCTGCATATGATAAATTTGCATTCGGAAAGAGTTAATATAACTCCCAAATGTGTCTAACTTATGTCCTGAGACTCTCTGAACTGTGATGGAGGAATCTTTCTTATTTAGAGCTAAGAAATCCAACATGTGTTTAACGTTATCTTCGAACACAGTCCTATGCAAGTCAAACAGCTTCCTAGAGATTATTACAAAGACAGAAAAATAGAGAAAGGCCTGTATCTGTCTTGAAGGCGGGCAATTCACTGCAAGGCTGCATAAGCACAAATGAAATAATTGAAAAGATTGTGTTAAAAATATATTAAGGAGAAATTTAAATGTGACTTACTTCAAACAGTCTCCCTCAAACAAGATTTCAATATTTTTAGGTGATATCCCTCCCAGAACATGTCACTATACCTCTATCAATGTTTCTAAAATAAAGCTTGCCAGGAAGAAAATTTTAAAATACAACTTACTTGGTAAATATTATCATTCCAATTTTGAGCTCTTAAAACCTGCTCCAGTATAAGCTTTTTTCTTCACCAGGAGTTCTCATGCTTGGATGTAGAAGATTATGCATTTTTCCCAGCTTTTTATGTAGTCATGTTGTCAGGTGCAAGTTCTTTAAATAAAATGTTGTAGAGAGAGTAGCCAGCATCCTCGTTTACCAGAATCATGGGGACTACATGGGAATAAAGGCAATCCGATTGGCTCAGCACTCCCACCACCCCTAATGTGGTGCCTTCACCCTGATAAACTCTGTAGCGCGCACACAGGACCACGAAGAAGTGGTTTTTAAATGAATAACCCAGACCCACAATCTCCGATCTACAATTCCAAAACCCCCAAAGCTCTGAAAGCCAAGTTTTTTCCTAAATTAGTGGTGACAAAACCTGGCTTTTACTAATAATTAGGAATATTATTTATTTTATGTAGTTTAAACAAATTTTCCTGTAGAAATATAGATGTTTGATCATAGAACATTGCCCCATCCCCCACTGAGCACAGATATAGAATTTATGCTTTATTTTATTGTTTGAAAGTGTTAAAATTCTTAATTCTGAAAGAAATCTTGTCCCAAGGGTTTCAGATAACAAATCATGGCCCTGAAGTGGTGGCCGTTTATTAAGTACTTTTTACCTGCAAGGTGCTGTATGTCCATCCGTCATCTGATTTGATCCTCACTGTGCCATTTATGAACAGGGTATCAATATTACTATGTTAATGATGGGGGAACTGAGGCCCAGCAAAGTAAACAATTCATTCAGGCTCCCATGTCCAGCAAGTAATAGGGCAAAGAGTCCAACTCAGGTCTTTCCCATTCCGAAGCTCGTGTTCATTTCGCTCTGTCTGGGGCTTCTCCAACGCTCTGCTCTCACGTCCCTACCCACCAGCCCCATGTGGTGAGCCGTGGTTTCCAGGATCCTTCAGGACTATGTAGATGCTGAGGAAGAGAAAGATGTTAGGCATACAATGTTAGAGAACGTTTCTCTTCTTGCATCTTTGAACTATTTATTAATGTGTGTTTGCTTGCAAGACCTGCATGTTTATGCTGATTCATTGCCATCTAGTGGTTATTTTTAAGCTCAGTTGTACATAAAATACTAGGATGATAGAGCATCATTTCTAACAGGCAGGTGATTTGGTCCTTGGCTGTTATTGAAAAAAGTAACAGAAGTTACAGTGAAAAGAAAATAAACTAACCTGAGTGTTTATGAGTTGCAATACATTTTTTATTTCAGTCTTTCGATAAAGGATTAGCAAGATGGATGGGTTTTGCTAAGGCTTTATAAAATCTCATCTATAAGAACTGACCTAAATAATCAGATTAAATCTTCATGTAGGCTGCTCAGGAAAATAAAAGCTTTCTCCAAAACCATTTCACCAGCTTTTCTGTAAAGCTTGCCAGGGATTGTCTTTTTTTGAATTACAATATTTACAATGGGAATTGATGGCTGCAATGTACATTCTCTTCATGAAATTAAAAATAGTCATTAACATCCCCATTTGCATGTGTTCCTTTTCAAGACAGAGAAATTCTGGTTTATCTTTGGTAACGATAATTTATAAATCTGAAGGTGAGTCAAAGGAAATCATAATATTTCCCATCAAAGAAAGGTTTTAGGTGTTGTAAAATGCTTATTTTGTGTCTTTCAGTTTAATAATATTTACTGAGCTTCAGAAAGTTGTGAAATAAATTCAAATATTGGCTCAGCAGCTTCTTGGCCTCAAGTTACTCGGAATCTAGAGAAGGAAGATCGGCAAGTACATAGTTAAGAGGAAATACAGATGCTAGAGGGTAATGCAAGAGAATCTGTCCAATGCTCTTGGAAAATGAAACGGTGCAGGACCGAAGCCCTGGAGACACTCATTAGCATGCTAGTTACGATGGCCTGGGAACCTCCTAACACTACCACGTTCTCAGGTAAATGGAGAGCAACCTTAAATGATTAATTAATGTGCCAACAAGAGAGTTCAAGATGCTTTGGGGTTAAAAATGTATACTTTCAATGAGCAATGCACAACCTCTGACTTGTTCTTCCAGCCCCACCCTGCCAGAAGGAGAGTCGTATGAATGTCAGAATCTCACCAGTCTTCCATTACACATACATTGCCTGCAGGTTGAACAGCGAATTTTGTGAGGAAGGAATATGCTATATGAAGCATATTTCAAAAATTCACTTTATTTTTTTATTTATGTGGCTTGAAAGAAAAAGATGAAAACTTCTACTTATTGTAAGCGAAAGGATATAACGAGGGGCCACCAGCCATGGGACACTAAGGTATTTTCTTTCTGAAACCTAACAATCCTTACCACGAGCAAGCAGTGGCCCAGTGCCATCGGTCTCTGCTTTTTTCCCTTGGGCACATTGCTGCTGTGTCCCCGGCTCTCTAGATTCTGAATTGTGACAATGCCTTGCTTTGTTACAAACTTTTATTTATGGGTCCTAGTCACAGATTTCATTCCATCCAAGTAAAAATGCAATAGTAATGTGCTTTTCATATTTTTGCCTCTGGCTGTGTGATGGCTCAGGAAAAGCAAACGCAATAAAGGGGAAGACCTGGCAGAGAGCAGAACCCAATTTGTGCAAGAGGGATGGTACATGACACAGAGGACAGGGACATTGGAAGCCCTGCTCGTAGGCCTCATGTGGCTGAGAGCAGAGAGGAAGGGACAAGGGACCCGGGCCACACTCAACTGTCCTGCTTTCAGTGAAAACTCAGTACATCACCCACTTATTCCTGAACTCAATCCAAATCCTCATTACAGAACAGAAGGTTCTCATTTAGGGTAGGCCAGCACAGAATGCACCATTTTTGTCCATTTGAAATATGAAGGTAATGAAATTACCTAAATGATTTCCAGAGTTTCTAATATATGTATAAACTTCATGTGAGCCTGTAAAAAAGCGAGGCTTATGATGAGCTATAAATCTCCACCGTGTGTTTACTGGCAACACGAGCTCTACTGGAGTCAGCAACAGATCGTGCATAAGGGCACCGACCAGTGCTAAACCCAGACTGCTTCGGACCAAGCTTGACTGGCTGCCATGACCCTGGGAAAGTTCCTCCTGTGTCTAGATTCCACCATCTCTAAAGTGGGAAAGTGACAGGGTCTACCTCACAGCACGGAGTGAATGAATGAGTAAGTATAAGGTGTTTAGTGGGGTGCCTGGAACCCCCGCTAAGACACTGAGAGTGTGTCTCGGTAAATGTTATTATCACATACTTACAATAAAGTTTTGAGTTAGCTTAAAATAATTTAATATAAAATTGTTTATCAAGTGGCCATTGCATGCAACAAATAGTAAAATAAACCTTATATAAAGAGAACAGATTGATGTTATTCATATGGAAAGACATTAACAATAATTAGTGAAGTACTATGGAAAATGCTTTTTGTATTTTGACAAATTTAATATTCCCTGGGGGAGATACTTCATTCCCACTCCATAGGCAAGAAAACAGAGACTTAGAAAAGGAAATAACATGTTATATAATAAGCACTGGCATTCAAAGCCAGGTGTACATAATTCCAAAGCATGAGTTCTTCCTGCTGTATCTCAAAGACAGTTTCAATAGTAAAAAACACCATTGGGTCTTAACTTTCCTCTTAGCTTCTTGGAATCCAAGATAAAAAATATAGGATTGATGTGTTTCTTTCTTTAAAGGAATTAGACCACTCCATCAGAAAAACAATAGCAATGAAGGGGTCAAAAGTATAAGTATATTCATAAGCATATACTGAAATTTTTAATAGGCAATATTTTCAAATGCAGTACTGTATTATGAAAAATACAAAAAGAAGTTTCTTTGAATAACTGATTTTTTGTGTAAATGTCCCTTTCTGAAACCCATTTTACTGAAGCTATTTCTGGACACAGCACTGCATTAATGGCATATAGATGTATAGCATTCCTGGGCTCTAACTCATTTCAAGGAGACAGTTTAAAAAGCTTAAAGGACCAAATGTTAAACAGATACTTTGGAAAATTTCTCCTCATATATCAAATTCTTGCTTTGGGTTTCTTCAGGAGCTAGTCAGTAATCAATTTTGTACTGAGTTCTCAAAAAATGGCAAACATAGTAGAGAGCTAGGGCATAACCCTCTTTGGGATTCAGTGTAACTTTTCCCATTTTTTTATTAAACTTATTTTTAAATGTCGGCATACATCAACTGTGCAAAAAAAAAGTCATAAAAAGAAGACTTCTGACCTCCAGTGTATATAGAAGATAGACAAACATTCAACTAAAAAAAAAGAAACAATTTCACGTTCTGGCCTCCATGGAGTTCCATACACCATACGTATCTGGAAATAGTTTAAGATGAAATTAGTGATGTGTGAGGAATTCCTAAAGGTTCACTGGTTTATTGAAAACATGAAGCAGTGTGCCAACTGTCTGGTGGGGAGTGTGAGGAAAGAGCGAATGTTAGTAAAACATTTAGGACTTTGGTGAACACTAGAGAAATGACAAAAACTAAAAATTAGTGTTCTGCCCAATTGTTGTTGTTTTGGCCCCTCCCTTTCACATCTGCAGCTCACATGGCTCTCCTAAACGTATTTATTCACCTGCCTACTTGACATCACTTCAAAATTTATGGGAAGAGCTGAGCAACCTCCTTTTGTCATAGTCTTACCCACTGCAGTAAATGGCAATGTCATGCTTCCAATTGCTCAGACAAAAGATTCTGGAATTGTCCTTGGTTTTGTTCTTCCTCTCAAAACCCCTACTATTATGTCAGCAGACACCATCGGCTCTGTCTTCAAAATCTATGCAGAATCCAGGCATTACTTTCCAGCCTCACAACCCTCGTGGTTCATGTCACCGTTCTCTCTCCCCTAAGGCATCACAATAGCTTCCAACTAGGCTTCCAGCTTCCTCACTCATTGCCTTTGGTCAGTTTTCAAAGCAGCAGTTACAGTGCTTCTGTTAAAATTTTATGACAGATCATATCAATCTGTTGTCTAAAACCTTTCAATGTTTGTCCGTTCTACTAAGTAGTAGCCAACATCCCTATAATAGCCAAGGGCCCTGAACTGTCTGTAGGTCTCTGTTCCTTGGCTCTCTGAACTAATTTCTTCTCTCTCTCTCTCTCTCTTTCTCCCCCTCTCCCTCTCTACCCAACCTGCATCTTCTGGATACTCTGAACTGTAACACACCAGTTCATGTCTCAGAGTCTGTTCCTGGGCTTTTCCTCTGCCTTGAGGCCCACTTTGTCCAATAGCCCCTCACCTTACCCCTCCTTTCTTGGTGATATGTACCTTCCTAGTGAAGTCTTCCCTCCTGGTATCTAAAAATTGCAGAACCCACCCTCCATGCCATTTCATTCTCTTTCCTCATTTTACTCTTCTCTAATCATCATCTAACTTACTGTGTGCCTTATTTTACTTAGTTGTCTAACAATGGCTCCTTCCAGAATGTAGTTCCAGAAAGTGCAGGGAAAGGATGATTTTTGTGTTCCCAGTGTCTGTTGCTGGTGGTCCTAGTGAGGAATCAACAGGGCTAGATCCAGATTTATGCAGTTTAAAGCTTATCTACACATTCTGAAGGACCCTCTTTAAAAAAAATTATCAGTACAAAATTAGGTATAAAAGTAAACATTTATTAGAATTAGAAATCACTATAAATTATTATTTTATTTTATTTTTTATTAAAATATATCTTTATTGATTTTAGAGACAGAAGAATGGAGAGAAAGACAGGGGGACATCAATACAAGAGAGAAGCAGTGATCAGTTGCCTTCCATACACACTTTGATCCAGGGATCAAACCCACAACCTGGGTTTGGCTCCTCCCTGAGCAGGAGCCAAACCCCCAGACTTTTGGTGTATGAGACGATGCTCCAACCAACTGAGCCACACCAGCCGGGCAGAAATCACAATAAATTATATTTTAAATAGCCAAAAATTAGCATATAAATGACCAAGTGCAGAAAAAGGACATAATGCGAGGTCCGTCTGGAGCATGTCCAGCCATGAACTATGAAAACAAGACATTTATTGAAGAAAATACAAGATACAAGAAACAATGTACACAGGACAATGACACCTCAGTTCCCTTCAAAGTAGGCACTTTGGACCACACAGTTCTCCTAGTGACTCTTCCCCTGTTCAAAACACTCGGCAAAATCCTTTGTTGGAATTGCCATCAGCTGCCCCATCATATTTTCCTGAATCTCATCTATGGTCCGAAGTCTGTTCTCTTTCAAAGGCATTTTTGGTTTGGGGAAAAGCCAGAAGTCACAGTGCACCCAATCTGGGTTGTAGGGGGGCTGAGTCGTCACTGTCAACTGTGTGGTACTGGTGCCACACTTTTATCTGTGCTGCACTCACTGCATTATCTCTGTGAGCCTTTTTGAATCATCCAAATAGTTTTCATGGAGGAATGTTCATGTTTAATACAAAATGTGATGCAGATTCATTGCTCTAGTCACTCAGTCATTTTGAATGTGAAAGCCACACAGTACACATGCTCACTTACTGGCTTCTACCACACCCTCTGACTAGTACAGTAACATTCTCATTGTTCACACATGCACATTCCAGTCCACTCTCCTTGGCTGCCAGGTTACATCAATGTCATACAACCTGTTCTCATTATATTAACAATGGCTGGACTATTTTCCAGATAGACCTTCATAAATTTCTTAATTATCTACTTATAGCTATAATATTTTCCCCTACATTTTTGGCTATATCCTCTTACTACCTCTTTTTATGACAATAATTTTATAATATTTTCTATAAAGAAAAGTGAAAGGTAATTCAATCTTTTTCTGGCATAGTTTATTAAAGTTTTATTTTGTTTTTCTGTTATTGATTCATTCATTGTTTCGTTTATATTGATAATTCAGCTTCACAACTCATAATTGTTAATGTCCCATTAGTTACTAGGATTGCTGTCAATTTAGAAAAACATCTATTGGGTTTTTTCATGTAGAATTTTAAGTTCTTGTGCTGTGACCAAATTTAAATACTGTTTGAACTGATGACACTAGCAGTTTGACACTGATGTCCTCATCTTAATTCCTTAACCAGAGTCTCTTGTTACCTTTCTAAATGTCAATATTTCATGGGCATAAAACTTGTAAGTTCACACACAAATTCACTGATTTTATATATAGGTTTGCATCCTGCAAAACTAGGAATTCTGATAAAATCTAGTATATGTAATTTTCACAAAAAGAAAATATTGCCTGTTGCATTTGTAATAGTATGTGCCACATTTTTTAAGTGTACTCTGACCTTTCGTTTTGAGAGAACTTTTGTTTTGACCAGGAGTCAAAGAGAACTGAATTTTCTACTTTCATCTTTACATATCTGGTGATTAAAAAATTCTCCAAAAGCTAGCTCTGGCTAGTTTCTCCTCTATTATCTGCATCCTTATGATGTTACGCACTGTAGGACAAGTTCAAGATGATCTCTGGCCTTGTACTCTTCCACCAAAACCTTGGGTGGTTTGATGAAGTAGGCAGTAGGTATATTCCTGGAAACCCTTCCTACTGCACACAGAGAAATGATTGTGAGATACATACATATAGTCATGAAACTCAAGCTAAATGCACCTTCAATCAGTTTTCCCTTAGCCAGACTCCCAGAAATGCCTGTATTCCTCCATTCCCAGAAAATACAAGGGGCAATCTGAGTGGAAAGTGACAGTGGTCTTCCCTGATTGTTGTGAAAATATGTTATTACTGCAATTTTTACAAAAACATATGACCAAATAAGTCCATTTGATAGAGCCTTTCCCAAGACTTTGAAAAGGGCCTGTACAACTAAGAAGTCCTAAAGGTTAAGTTTTCATTAGCTTTATAATAAATTAACTTTTGATATGCAATAAATACCTGTTGAATAAAGTAAAGAAGGAATAAGGAATATCCAAGACTCAAATCCAGTTCTCCAAAATCCAAATACTAAGCCATTTCTATGACACTGGTGAATGTGGTGCAGTCTTACGTGATGGTGAATTCAAGCTACACACCCACTGAGCCATTAGGAATGATTTCAATATCCCTCCAGGTTAAGGAAACAGGCTGTGAGGATTATGTGGTGGTGGAAGGGACAGCAAGAAGAAACGCCAAAGAAATGGTGGAATAGTATTTTAAAACTAGCAAACATTCTATTCATACTCCTGACACAGGCATGAAGTCAGAGTGGTCAGGGACTAAATGACTATCACCTTTGGAAGTTACTTTACTTCTAAAAGCCTAAACTTCCCCATCTAAAAATGTCTGACCCATAGTGAATAGTCCACAAATAGTAGCCACCATTGTTGTTGTTGCTGTAAATGAGAAGACTACTCCTACACGTAATTGATCACTCACCTCTGCTTCCTCTGGTCACCCTTCTAGATCCTGCCATTCCCTTTATTATAACCCACACCATGAAGCAAATCAGGTGGGATGCCATATTTGGCCATCCCTTGTGCCTTGTACACCCAAGACCTTAAATTAGGTAGGGTTTCTCATGAATCAGGAAATCAGTCACTACAGTCACCATCATCACTATTTGTGCATTGATACTTTGTTCATTTTTTTTACCATTCAGCTAAGAGCTTTATCTGGAGCCAATCTCCTGACTGGCTGCCTCAGCTTAGCCCATTATTGCCCTTTCCAAGAAGCTAGACTGATACTAGAGGAAGGAAATAACTAGCCCAAAATATTTTTTCCTATCTACTATGTCAGAAAGAATTCTAAAACCTCAAGATCAATGAGCTTTGACCCGATGTGGCACACTCGGTGGGCCTCCAGTTGACCAGTCCTTGCTGGCTCATCATTAGCACTAAACATTCAAAAGGGAAATAAAGTTAAAGACTCAGGTGAACTAAAAAATATTTGTTTACTGACAAAATAATATAGAAATGAACAAAAAAGATACCCTTCTTAAAGTCAATGATATTCTTTGTGAATTACATTTCAAAGCAAAAAGTCTATTTTAAATAAATTGCATTTGAAGGTTTTATTCATTTTTTTTCTTACAGTGAACAGACATTCTCAAGTTTAAATGTCTGAGAGTTTTCAGTGGCCACTGCAATGAGGAAAGAAGGCAATGACTGTTCAGTAGGCAGATGAGGCCAGCAGCAATCGCAGGCAGATTGTCCACTCTCTGTTACTAGGTTGAGGCTTTTCCAAACACAAGTAGAGCTATTATTGTCACACGGTGTAGGTGCACACAAATCTATTAAGGAGGAGATGGGGGGGTTCTTACTTGGTGATAAAGGTAAATGCCATTAAAGGGTACATCAGTGGGCAACAATGATATGAAAATTAATAAAAATGCAAAGAAATTACTTGAAAAGTAGATGTGTACTCTTGAAATTGTCTCTGGAATTTGTATGGGTTTTGAAACAGATGTATAGATCTAATCCAATCAGTGTCAGTTTTGTGGACTAGTTACTTTACGTTGAAATTATCTTTTTCTTTAGAGCATTCATTCAACATCTGCGCAGTGTATCTAATTTCCTTACCAATTGTGTACCCACTCACTGACCTATACCTGTGCAGTGTCTCGACAGTGCCCATAATCATATTCAAGGCAATTTCTAAAATCAATAAGAAGGATTTATTGCTCCTTTGTCCTGATGTAACATGCAAATTAGTGAGAATACTCTTGTCTCATTTCATATATTTTTTCTTTCCAGTAATATTGATTGTCCCATTTTTCTTACTTCTCTCTGTGAAAGCCCATAGGAGTGAGGGGGAGACAGCTAATTTGTTAAATGAGCCCCACAGCAGATGAAATTAGTTCATACTTCTTTCCAGGGGCTTTCTCTGCCAGGGTTAAAGTCATCCTTCAGGAGCAAATCACCACAAATGCCAATAATGCATTTTAGAGAAAATGACGTCCAAGGCCAGGGATGACAATGATTACAATAGGTTTTCCTGCAATCCTGTACAATTATTTACCCTGAAGGTCAGACCTTAGTTCCCAATGGGAGATTTTAAACATGTTGCTAAATTAGAATAGATTAATTATAGTCGTCTATTCTCATAGCCTGTAGCACCCACACATGAGGCTCACAGTCTAGAAATCCATAGCCTGGACTTCTACCACAGCCTGAGAATATTTAAATAGTATGGGTAAACAGATCATCTTCCTAATATTTAAACAAAACTAATGTTTAAATGGCATATCTCTGAATTGTTTTTCTCTCTCCCTGTCTACGACCTCATGCAGTCTACAATCGATGTTAACATCTTTGAAGCTCATTTCTTACAATGATAGGCGTAATCAATAATCCCACCTCTGAGGAGTTAGTGCATGGGTGAATGCAGAATGCTCTGGTCTGGAGCAGGAGTTTGTACCTACAGTTGCCAGATAAACTATGAGATGTTCAGCCTTGGCCGGGTGGTTCTGTTGGTTAGAGTGCTGTGCTGTGCACCAGGAGGTTGTAGGTTCAATGACTAGCGTCAAAGTCACGGTGGCTTTATGACCGCATGTGTCATTACTTACTATCCAACTCTTGGTAATAGAATTTGTCACTTAAGCCCACTGAAGTCAGAGAATGGTTGTCCCCAACCAGTATCTCTCTTGTTTTCTGCTTCCTATCCTTGTGTTCTAATGTGCAAGGCTTGACTTTCACCCTAGCTCTAACACTTTATGTTTAGGAGTAATTAGATTAGCGTCTCCTGAATTAGTTTAGCTAAGGATAGGTTGCTGCTCTTAAAGCTGATTTAGTGCAGTCCGTCCCTACTTTGGTCCTTTTGTTTTACTTGATTCATATCTATAGATGGGACTTATCCCAGCTGGCCATGTCATAAATGCTTGTTTTTTGTCCCTAATGAAATACAGCAAGTCAGGCCACTGTAAATACATAATTCCTTGGAAAATTAACTCCAGGAGCTCAACCAGTGATGGGCCAGTGGCATCAATCCAAACCTTCTGAAATATCAGAAGCAAGTTCACTCCGCACCTCTTATCAGCCCTTATTTAGCATCTTTACATTTGCATAGGAAGTAAAACTAATTTTGTGCTTATTTTTGTACTTCATTTTCTGTTCTGAAGCAATACCATCTTGATGTTTCAACATGAGGAGGAATGAGAACAAGAATGACAGCATTGATGCAAATTTGAAAAACCTAGCTTACTCAATTTAACATCTTTGCATTTCCAAATTCAGCTCCATTTAAATAAGAATGTTTTATTTCTTCACTAAGATAAGAATTCATGTGCAGTGTTCTTATCAAAAGGCAAGGTTACCTGATGGTTTGGAGTGAAGCAGAAAGGTAGCAAAGCAGTATTATCATTCCAAAAACACCTTCTTTTTTTTTAAGTTCATGCTAATTTTTATAATATATATTCACATCATACCCCTATTTGAGAATGGTTAATTTTTTTTCTCTCAATAGATTGAGGGGAAGAAAAGGAAGAAAACCAAAGCTGAAAAAGTTAAGTCAAACCTACACCTTCATAAGTTAGGTTTGCTTCATTGATTCATTCATATGTTTGTTTCTTCATCCAATCATTTCTTCATTTATTCATTTAGTGAATATTTATTGAGTGCCTCCAATTTATGTGCCAGGCTCCAGTTATAAATAATTTTGTCGGGGTGTGTATGTGTGTGTGCAATATGTACTCTAAAAATGCTTTTAATTTTTAACATACCCATTACTTAATAGTCCCATGTATCCATTAGTCTTTACTGTTTTACCTCTAGGAATAACTAACATTCTCACACATATGAGATTAAGAAAATTTCACACTCCTAGATAAGAAGCTTCACCTAACTGCTCATTTTTAAATGTCACTTTCATGTGTGAAATGTCAAAGATTCATATTAGGAGGATGAAAGCAAACATCAAAGCTGGACGACACAAACAATAGCACCAGAAAGATGAATATTTCATCAATTCTTATTTTCTTTTAGATCAGACTGAGCCTGTGTATGCAGCTGACTCTGGATGAATGGACTCAGTGGAGGGGGTGTTAGCACTTTCTTGGGCTGAAAATATCCTGCTTGTGGAGTACAGGCTACAGAGTTTCGGGTATAAACACCGTTAGCCTTTAAAACAAAGTGTTCCTGAGTTGCTCAAGTTTCTGTAAAGTGTCTTAGCCTGACTTTTCCTAGCAAAGTCTTCTCCTTGGTTCATATTGTCACAAAAAAAAAAAAAAAAGGTGAAGGGAGTGTGAATTAGGCAGCGTGCTGGACCTCAATGCTTTTTTAAAAAATTAAACTTTGAGTTGTGACACCCATTATATGTGGCGTGACTGGCATAGACCAGAATAGAACAGAACAAACTCGGAAGGAGTGGGAAATAGCAGAATGGACCACATGGCACATCACAAGGGTAAATATGTATGGGCAAAGCCTTTTTCTTTTTTTTTTAATTTTAACTTTTTTATTGATTATGCCATTGCATTTGTTCTATTCCCCCCTCCACCCTGCATGCCCCTCCCCCACCATTCCCCCCCCTTTAGTTCATGAACACGTGTCTCAAGTTCTTTAGATTCTGTATTTCCCCTACTATTCTTACCCTCCCCCCTATCTATTTTCTATCTACTGTCTATGCTACTTATTTTCTGTACCTTCTCCCCCTTCTCCTTCTCCCACTCCCCTGTTGCTAATCCTCCACGTGATCTTCATTTCTATGATTCACTCCTGATCCAGCTGTCCTCTTAATTTGCTTTTGTTTTAGGTGTGGTTGTTGATAACTGTGAGTTTGCTGTCCTTTCACTGTTCATGTTTTTTTAACTACTTTTTCTTCGATAAGTCCCTTTAACATTTCATATAATAAGGGCTTGGTGATGATGAACTCCTTGAATTTGATCTTATGTGAGAAGCACTTTATCTGCCCTTCTATTCTAAATGAAAACTTTGCTGGGTAGATCAATCTTGGTTGTAGATCTTTGGTTTTCATGACCTGGAATACCTCTTTCCAGCCCCTTCTTGCCTGTAAGGTCTCTTTTGAGAAATCAGCTGACAGTCTGATGGGAACTCCTTTGTAGGTGACTGTCCCCTTATCTCTCGCTGCTTCTAGGATTCTCTCCTTCATTTTAATCTTGGCTAATATAATGATGATGTGCCTCGGTGTGTTTCTTCTTGGGTCCAACTTCTTTGGGACTCTCTGAGCTTCCTGGATTTCCTGGAAGTCTATTTCCTCTGCCAGAATAGGGAAGTTCTCTTTTATTATTTCTTCAAATAAGGTTTCCACTCATGACTGTTCCTCTTTCCCTCCTGGTACCCCTATAATTCAGATGTTGGAGGGTTTAAAGATGTCCTGGAGGTTCCTAAGCCCTCCTCATTTTTTTGAATTCTTGTTTCTTCATTCTTTTCTGTTTGGCCAATATTTGCTTTCTTCTGGTCCACTCCATTGATTTGAGTCCCAGACTCCTTTCCAGTGCTATTGGTATCCTTTGCATTACCATTCATTTCAATTAGTTTAGCTTTCATATGTTTCTCTAATTTGTGACTAAAATCAACCAGTTCTGTGAGGATCCTGATAACCAGTTTTTTGAACTGTGCATCTGAGAGTTTTGCTATTTCCTCATCGCTTAGATTTATCGCCTCTGGGGCTCTGAGTTTTTCTTGAGCCATTTTTGGTCTGTTCGTGCAGGTAAGTAAGAGGGGCGAAGCCTTAGTTGTTTACCAGGGCGGGGCCACCCAGGTCGCTGGTTTGTGACGCTGCGTGTGTGGGCGGGGTCAGAGAGGGAGCAATGACGGTCCTCTCCACTAGCCCAGTCCGTCCAGTCCCACCACTTGCCCCAGACTGTTTATCCAAGCAGAATTGTGGGAGCCTGCTGCCCCGTACCATGCGGTCTCAATGCTCACCTCTTCATTGGTTTATCTGCAGGCAAATGCACGACCTACCGCAGACAGCCAGCCGCGCCTCTTCCCTGTGTGCACCCGTAGCTAGCCCGCGATCCGCGCCTTCGGCTGCTTGCTCGCCACCAGGTCAGGGATCTTTTCGGTCAACTGGCTTCGCTGCTGGCTTACCCGTTTAGCTGAGCATTTCGTCCTTTTTTCGGACTCCGTATTGTCGATTTTCTGTGTGGTCTGGTTGTGTTTGTCGTTGTTAAAAGTAGTTGTTCTTAGAGTTGGTTGTACACGGAAGCAAGGTGGGTCCACCTACGCCTCCATCTTGGCGGAAGTCTCTCCTTTTTCTTAATACAAAATCTCCTGCATCACCAATTTTTTTCTCTCTCTAGCCAAGCTTCCCATTATCACAAACACGCAATTATTTCTTTTTAAAACGAAACCTCTCCTGTCCCCACTAATCACCCTGGTTACTCCAATTTTCCCCCCTTTAAAGCAAACTTCCTGAAAGTGGTATCTATCTTTTCTCATTTCTCTAATTCCAGTCTATCTTTTAGTCTGCCCTTCCCTCAGTATTCTGAGCCCTCACTGCCCAGAACTACTATAGTCAAAGTCACCAAAGATGGCCAGAGTCCTAAATTCATTGGTAATTTCTCAGCCCTCACCTTGCTTAGCTGACCAGTGGCTCTGGAAGTGGCGGTTAACTCTCTTCCCTTGACCTCCGCTGCTGTTACTCTGGTCTAAGTCACCTCTTTCCCCTGTAGTATTGTTGTTCTGCTTCCTAACTGATCTCTTTGCTTCAACCGTCACCCAATAGCCCAATTTCCCCTCTGCTACTGTCTATTCTTTGCATAACAGTTATATCATTTCCTTAAAATCCTCTGTAGACTTCTCACATTATCTAATGTTAAAGTCAATTCTTTTATAGTAGCCAACCAGGTCCTACACCGTCACCCTCCTCCCCTACCCCTGGCCTGACTCCATTGCCCACTACCCTCATTCTGCTTTACCCTCTGTGCCCGCACTGGCCCTCTCCCTGTTCCCCAAACCCACCAGGCTCCTCTTCCAGGAGCTTTGCACTTGCTGTCCCTCTGCCTGGAATACCCTCCACCACAGAGGTACCAGCTTGCTCCTCCACATCCTGACCCAATCTACCATCTCAGTGATGCCTTCCCTGGACACCCAATCTAAACTTTACGCACAGACACGTGCTTTATATCCCCCTTCCCTTAGCATTCTTTACTATCTAAACACTCTGTAGATTTACTTTCAGGTTTTGTTTTGCTCATGGGTGTCACCCACCTGAATATAATCTTCATGGTGGCGGGAATTTTTCTTTCTTTTGTTCACATCTTGAATAGTGCTTGGCATATTGTAGGCGTTGACAAATATTAATGAATGTGAATGCACAAATGGGTGAATGAATAAACTAGGTAGTTATATAATTGTTGGTTATTTTACTTTTAGTGTAGATGTGGTAAAAAAATTTAAGTCTCTGATGTGTTAAAAAAAAAAAAAAAGCTTGAGCTTTGGGCATAGGTGGACCGGGGCTCCAATACAGCACCAAGTGCCATCCTTCCAACATATTTCCCATGTTGCCACACAGCAAGCTGCCGCGGCCAGAGAAGTCTCTTCTCCACCCACACTTTTTAAATACCATAGTCAAATTTTTCTTTCAAAAGATAATTCATCAGTAAAATACTATGTAGTCATTAAAATGATGCTATTAAATAATATTTAACATTATGGAATAATAATCCTAATATAGCATTAAGTAAAAAGCAATATATAGCTCCATTTTGAAAAAAATCTACACATATATTGCTCCACAATTCTTGAGGAGCAAGACACTTTTCTACATTAAATCATGCCTAGCTGTGAGCCTCTGTTTGCCACAGTGATGGAAGGACAATAGTCATTGCTTTTGTGCCTCCCTTGCCACTCCTATGGTGCCTGGACAGGGAATTCAGGTGGTCCAGGGTAGTGACAATTACCCACCAATCCGGTCAGTGTTGAAGAGCCACTCATTCGGTCCCACGTAGTTCATCCAAGCAGGTTGTGGTGATGCTGACCATATTCCTGAGGACCAGGCTGGCCCCAGCACCTGGCCACCACAGGCCTCCACAGCAGCATCTCCCCACCGGGTGGCCTGGGAGTGAGGCCCAAACCTCCCAGCTTTTCACACTTAATTTTTCTCTGTGTCTTGATCACAGCCTTCGGAGGTAAAGCCACAAACCCCCCTCACAGCCTCCAGGTCCTCTCCCTCCGTGGGAATCCAGTCCTTTAAAGCAAAGGCCCAAGGGGGAGTTTCAGGGCAGAAGTCAAGAAAGAAAGGACTGAACTGTCCTCCTGTGGGAAGAGCAAAGAAAGTAACAATTAACGTGTTGTTGGTGAGTATCTATAAAGCAGGAAAAAAGATTTATTTTGTAAATAATACCAACTATGATTGGGATATATGTACATGAAAGATGCATACCTCATCCTTTAACTAGCTGGTGTTATCTCTAATAATTTGTTTCTTTTTCCATTTACATACATGTATGGAAATAATCATGGTTATTTTAGGTAGCATAGCAGACTCAAGGAAGAAAGGGTCATGTCTGAGTAGGGACTTTTAAAGGATGAGTAACTGCCTGCTTCCTCCGTCTGTTTTGGAGGCAGCTGAGACTGGCAGAGGAATTCATCAGGCATCTTTTCCCTAGTGAAAGAGGGGACTTTTTTGGTGAGGGGAATCTACTGTTGCTAAAATGTACATTGCTTTGAAATTCATGTCAACAAGGATTGATGGCAACAGGATGGTGGACTAGTAAGCCCCTGGCTCCCTTCCTTTCCCAGCACCCCTCCCACCCCACCCCGGGCCCCCGGAGACACAAAGTTAGCAACAAATGGGTGAAATGGGTCAAAAGATATACAGTTCCAGTTATAAAATGAGTAAGTCATGCGTTTGAAATGTACAGCATGGTGATATAATCAATAACACTGTATTGTGTATTAGAACCTAGCTAGGAGAATGGATCTCAGAAGTTCTCATCACAAGGGAAATAATATCACCATGAACTGATGTTAACTGGATTTATTTCAGTGATCATTTCACAATGCATACAAATATTGACTTATTGTGTTGTACAACTTAATCTAATATTATGTCAGTAATACCTCAACAAAAATAAAATGATAATGTCTAAAAGCAACTATGTATCTTCAAGGAAGTAATATTGGTTATAGTTACTCTTTGGAAAGCAAACAGGGAAATCAGGGAGATGTTCTCTAAAACAGCCATGCATTTAATGCTACTTTATCAGCTCTTGACTGTTTTTCAATGCCTTTCTTCAGTTTATGCACATTTGGGATCACTGAGGTACCTACCATCAACTCAGTTTCCACAGTCCTGTTCACAGCCTTCATCCACTCCATGATTTTGTGTCAGTTTCTGGGAGAATGTCATAGAGCATAGTGTTAATTCTGGATGTCTTATGAGCATAAAGAAAATAAAAGCACATGTTACCTTGGAAGGATTACCAGTAGCCCTGGGGTACACTTCACTTTCGGTGGCCATTTACAGAGGGTTGTGGGGGCCCTGAGCTGCTGGAAGTCTGGAGCATGCTAGGTGTCTGAGGAAGTGACTTCAGCTCCCCACAGGTGGGTGGGTGGCTGTCTGCCACCAGCTGCTGCCACCACCCATCAGCTGCCTCTGGTCTCACCTTCACAACCAGTTATACTTGCATTAGGAGATGTGGATGTCCTGACCTGAAGCTAAGCCATATGTCTTCCCTAGATAAGAAAAACAGCTCTGCTCCCATCCTCCCTCCCCAAGGCGTATACTCCCTTAGGTCTCTCATCCCTGAGCCTACAGTGCAGAAGGGCAAGACCTGGCTTCTTCCCCATTCCACTGGCTCCATTAAAGAAAATGATGACCCAGTGCCCACTTGCTTGTGACTGGCAATCTGCTGCTTGGTTGCTAGTCAGGAGCAAAATAAAGACCAGGTGTTAAATTTCAGGACCAAGAAAAAGGAGAATTTCAGGAAGAAGATGTTGAGAGGCACATCTGGGGGTAATGGACATGATGAGAGGAAGAACAGGAGTTATAAGACTTTGGAAAAATACGAACCCCTGGACCACAGTGTATATAGGTTGGTCCTCAAGCTGGGAAGCTGTGACAGAGGGTTCCCCTCCTCAGCATCTTGCCCTTTACCACTCATCCTCTAGGTCTCCCTTGTCTTTACTTTCGGAAGAGAAAGAAGGTGTTCATTGTGAGGGAGAGCTGGCCCAAACACTGCCCATCTTTCTGTGGATTGCTGTGGACATAACACTGTGGGAAGCTGTCATTCAAAGTGTGCAAACTCAAGCCATCTCAAGGCCAGACCAGAGCCCTAGGTAAGTGAAGTGCTGGGCTGCTCACCATGGAGGTGAGAACTGTGGCGAAGTAGAGCCACCATGCCCAGCCCAGTGTCATTCAATTTTTAAAAACATCTGTGCTAAACAAACTTTATCTTGGGACTACCATCTTTAGACCCTGTTGAATTCAGTGTGTCTATAACCCCCTGCAAACCACCAGCTAGCATCAGGGAGCCTTGAGGGTGATGCTTCCTCCCGTTAACAGAAGTTCCAGTGTACCCTCATAGGTCAGGCACTCTAACCAATGTGCAAGCACGTGGAACACTGCTCAGCACACAGTAGGTTCCCAGTCAGTGTTGTATGAGATGTGAGCATCATCACCAAAGAGCTGTTCTGCGTGCTGCAGATCTATTCCCATAAACACCTGAGCATAACATGCCCTGAACTTGGGTATGAGAAATGCTAATCTATCAAAATGCTGATCTGCCAAAGAGAGATAGATTCCACTGTTGCACCAGGTTTTCCAAGATCCTGAAAAAGGAAGGTCCTGCCGCCTGCCTGCACATGCACGACTATCGCAGAATGAAAAGGCACTGCTCATTCAGAGGCCCCGAGAGCTTCCAAACACTCAGCATGGTAGCAGCTAGGTCATGTGTCACAGTACTGCGCCTGAGTTGACACAGAAAAAAAGAGAAAAACCAAGGACACAAAGTTAAGTCACTTCAGCTGACATAAAAATAAACTTTTCATTAATTCATTCATTCAACAACTTGGTTTGATCTAAACGACAGGCACAGCCACAGTGCTGGTTATGCAGTAAAAACAAGTCATGAGGAGGCAAGTGAGGAAAAAAGAAAAGCCTCATGAAGCATAGTTTCTCACCTGGTCAGTGACTTGCCTTCCTGAAGCTCCATGTCAGCCCCCTGCCCTTCACCCCTACTCAGCAAAGTTGATTACTACAAACACCTGTGGCAATGGCTGAGGAATTTTTTTTCTTTCTAACTGCAGGGACACACTTGGCTCTTAGGTCTTCCAACAGGGCAAGGCAGAAGTGCTGGGAAGATGAACTCCTGAAATGGTACTCAACCAGTGATGATCAGCAGCTGGTGGATAAACACACTCACTGGCTCTCAGCTGGGTTAACTCCAAGGTGTGCTCTATGCTGCCCCCTAGGGACCTGAGAACTTTATGGACTCCCCATCCTTGTCTCATTTACCCATGCCCCTGCTGGTGTTACCTGCCAAATAATTATTTCTGTTCTAATCCTTGTCTCAGGGTCTGCTTCTAAGAGAACCAAAACCAAAGAATGGTACTACTTAGATTTTCCCATAGAGTTTCAGCTTTTGAAATTCCACCCCACCACTATATGGTCACACCTTCTGATTTAGAAAACCTGTTTGCTGTGTATTGGGGCCACATAAGATACTGTATCTACCAAAGGATGATCTTTGTTCGGAGCCAATAAAAGTTCCCCCATTCCCACCATTCCATCTTCACCTACGGATGCTAGAAATGAAATTAGGGTAAAGGGAGAGGGTTGTTTTAAATGATCTTTTTAAGACATTTACTTTACATTTTAACATCTAAAAATGAGCCTGATTTATTCTTTTCTACACTTGGGATTGTAGGATGTCTCCTGGTTCAAAGCTCAAGGCTCCCCCCCAGCCATGGCATAGGGCACTGGGTTACCAGGCCCCTCAGGCTGGCTCTGCCCAGCCCTGGCCCCTCTCGCTGTGCCCCTGCTCTCGGGGGTGGCTTGCCAGCAAGCATCATGCCTACAGAATATCCTTGAAGGCAAGGAAATCATCAACTTGATTCTAGACAGTTTAGAAAAAAGTGCACACATGAGATCCCAAACGGAGAAAAGATAAACAGTGAGCTTCAGAATTTGTTCCGTGTCCTGTTACTTGTCTCCTGAGCCTTGATCGTAGCCAGACTTCCCGCAGGCCAGTGGGAAATATGGACATTTTGAACTGTTGAATCATCCCCAAGCTGCATAAAAAGGCAGCTGATATGCTATTTCTATTTTTTTATGCAAGGGACAGTGAAAATGCATTTCTTAGCAGCTCTGTGTGACTGCAGCTCAAAGGAATCACAAAACTTAATGAAAATCTGCTGAAGTTGCCTTGTCCTGTAGGAATTTTATGTGCCAGAGAAAACACAGTGGCACAGACAGACACACATATGTGTGCATACCCAACACCCCCAGCTCAACACTTCCTCAGACGCATATATCAACCTGCAGCACATTGCTTGTTCACCTCACAAAGACAAACCGATCTACAGCAGCCACTGACCTGGCACCCCCAGATTTGCTGGAGCATTCAGACTGGCTTTCACCCTCATGGGGGATATGAGGCCTCATTTCGTGGGCTGTACACTGGGAAGTGACAGAAGCAGACTATTTTAAGAACAGTGACTTAGCAATCTCAGCCCCTGGGATAAAAGATAACAACAACAAAAAAAGATTATGGGGGGAAAAAAGGCTAAGCGTTTTTGTTAAAATATAATTATCATCTAACACAAGATGGAATGTGCTTAGAATATGGAAAAGCAAAAGTGAAGTTTCATCAGTAATTATGATAAACCAAAACATTTAAAGGCACTAAAACATTAGAAATAGTTCAATATGTAGCATAAAAGTTTTATTTCATATTATTTTGAAATCATCATGTGCTAGCCTTCAGATAGACACTCAAGAAAACACTTTAAATTTTGAAACCAGTACAAATTAATATAAGAATATATTTTTACACCTGTCAAAATCAGATAAAGGCTAATATCACTCAGCCTATTTCAAAAGGGTAAAATTTAATTTAATATAACTAATATTTACTACACACTTACCAGGAGCTGAATAACTATATTTAACCTCTTTGTGTTTTAGCTTACTTATATAAAATAGGGATAATGATAGTATCCTCCTCAAAAGGTTGTCATGAGGATTACATGAGTTAATAAATGTAAAATGCTTAGAACAATGCCTGGTAAATAGTGAGCACTATACATTTTGGCTTTCATCACCATCACCAACCACCACCACCACCATCACCACCATCATCACCACCACTATCACCACCATCATAACCACCACCACCACCACCACCATCACCACCATCATCACCACCACTATCACCACCATCATAACCACCACCACAACCACCATCATCACCATCATCACCACCACCACCATCATCACCATCACCACCACCACCACCACCATCACCACCATCATCACCATCATAACCACCACCACCACCACCACCACCATCACCACCATCATCACCACCACTATCACCACCATCATAACCACCACCACAACCACCATCATCACCATCATAACCACCACCACCACCACCATCATCATCTTCACCACCGTCACCACCACTATATCATCACCACCACCATTACTGAGTTCTGCAGCAGATGGGAAGTTGAAGTAGTCCTGCCTACATGGGGTTTGGCATGTTTTCAAAGAAATACACTAAATATACAAATAACTGCAACAAAAACTTCATGTGGAAAAGTCTCTTGAAAGTGACCACAGAACTCAGATATGGAACCCTTGTTTATTATTGATTGATTGGGTAGGTCAGAAAATGTGGAAGCTTTGCTGGGTATCAGAACTTTGACTCTCAGTTGTCATAGGGTCCACCCAGTTCAGGTGTTCCAGAAATGTTCTTTAAATTTGGGACTCACTGTGAATGGAAAAGAGGTTGTTTAGAATGAATAAACCTATGCTCTGTAATAAGAACCGCATGCCCTTATGCACAGTGACTTATAAAGGATGATGCTGGTGTCTGTATGCAGGCCACTGTCACTAGAACTGGTGGAAGCCCTTCTCCAGCGTGCTGATCCTCAACTTGCATCCTCTTCTGTGATGTCCAGACACTGGGATGACCACATCTTACTTCAGGACACTCAGGTTTGACCACAGATGGTTTTCAATTCTTGCTTTTTAATTCAGAAATAGCTGCATATTGAATACTGCAGTTCTGTCTCTCCCCTGAGTGTGTGTCAAGAACTATCAACGGCTGCTCTCTTCCAGCTGTGGGGTGTTCAGTCAGCCACCCTAATGGCTATGCTCTCTGACAGCTGTGGTCATGGGGAATGTCTTTAAATCCTTGAAGGAAGCTTCGCTTCTAACTTGGGATTGGAACTAAACATGTATCCCTCATTTGTGTTCTGCCACAAAACTTTCCAGGCAACAGCATCTCAGCACTGCTCTGAAACATTTTGGGCTGGGCATCATGTGGGCTGTGATGTGGGCTGGCTGGTAGATGGGAGTGGAGGTTGGAACATAGGTCAGGAAGGTCTTGGAAAATTAGGTATGAGAATAACAAGGAAGTGAAAGAGGAAGGACAGAAACATTCTAGACACTGGGCTGCTCCATGAGAAACAGCACTCTTCTCCACTATATACCTGGTGCCTTGCACAGTATCTGGCACATACAGGTGCTCAATAAATGTTTAGTGGATGGATGGATGGATGGATGGATGGATGGATGGATGGATGAGTGAGTGAAGGGAAGAGCTCAAGCAAAGTGTAATTGTGAATAATGATAAGACAGATTTTCACAACTTAATTATTCTATTTGACTCTAATAAGAAATCCAAGTTAGAGACCAATGAGAAGCAAAAAGTATATGTGTGTTGCGTAACAGTGATGCATCACTGAGCAAAAATTATTTACGATTTTAAAGTCTAGACTTCAGCTTTAAATTTAATTGGAATCTTTGCTTTCCTTTTTTAAATTTCCATCCTTCTTTTTTTACCCTTCCCTTTCTGCCCCCACTTTCATCCTTAAAATGTCTACCATACATTACGTAATTTACAAAGCACACATAATTTGACTTATGAAAACTTAAAAATAGAACCCATGCAGTAATGTATTAGTTGTTATAATGGCACAACAGATGTGACTGAGTGTTCCAAACAATGAGAAAGAGATGACTTTTTGCTGTCCTCCCAGTCACTGTCTTAAAGTCAGCCAAATGGAACACAGCTCCTAGGGCAGGTGATTGTCAAGGTTAGAAACCCATATTGTATCGTAGTTACAAATCGTTGTGCTATAAATACCACTGCATTTACAAATAGGCTTGAGAAAGGTCAATGCTTCTCTTGACTCTTTGAAGCTATTCTCTTTGTGACAGAGTTTGGGTTACAGATTTGCTTTCTGCTATTATTCATGTCTATCCTACCTTGAAACCAAAGATGCACTTTTATTGCATTTTTAAGTACCTTTAAGAACTGTTTCACTTGTGAATTTGATTACTGTCTTGGAGGAAAACATTTACCAACCAAAGAGACAGAATCTACTGTCCAGCAAGAAGTGAAATCTCGTCATAGAAAAAGAATAGAAAAGTAGAATTCATTTTCTAAAGAACTTGGTGTTCTGGGGAACTAGTTATTCATACTAATTATTATGAATATATTATTATTATAAATAATTAAAAATATAAGGGGAAGTTTTCACTTTTTCTTTTTTGCCATAAGAGTTTATTAGCATGGCTTTAAAATATTTTATTTATTTATTTATTTTTATTTTTAGAGAGAGGGGAAGGGAAGGAGAAAGAGTCGGAGAGAAACGTCAATGTGTGGTTGCCTCTCATGTGTCCCCTACTGGGGACCTAGCCTGCAACCCAGGCATGTGCCCTGACTGGGAATTGAACCAGCAACCCTTTGCTTCACAGGCCTGTGCTCAATCCACTGAGCTACACCAGCCAGGGCAGCATACTTTTTTGAAGAAACATCTTGAAAGCAAAAAACAGTGGCTCCACTGAGATCCTAGACACCAGATATTTTCCCTTTTCTGGGACCAGTTGGCTCACCTGCATCTGAGTATTCGAACCCTGTGCCCACCACAAGTGGTGACTGAAGCTTCCTCCCTCAGGGAGTCTCTGCAGCAGAGCTGTGACTTGAAGGCAGCTCCATGGTCCCCAGCCCTGCCCACAGTGGAGAGCAGCCTCAGCTTCAGTGTCTCCTCCACTAGCCTTGTCTTGTGAACACACACAGACCTGCATTTTTTTTCTAGACTGGGTTTTTCATGCTAAACAGGGCTTTGAATAAAGAAATTCACTACAAAACTACATGTACATTCACCTCAGATAACACAACAAATTTGAGTTCTATCAGGAGGGCTAATAGAAGTTCTCTCTCTCTCTCATATCTAATGTTGTAATATTTCCTTTCCTTTTCCCTTTACTTTTATAGTTGACACAATTGTCGTCAACAATTGACGACAACGATTGTCTGTTACAACTTGACAACAATTGTCTGTGAACACATGGACACAGAACCACAGTGTGTGACGGCTAGAGGGAAGGGGAGCAGGGTGCTCTGAGGAGCAGGACAAAATGGGGAAAATGGGGAATCTGCCATAGCGGGGGTTTTGTATTTGCTTGTCTTCCTCCCCCTCTTTCCCTTCCTCTCCCTTACCTTTCTTTCTTCCCTTTCTCCCTTCTTCCTTCCCTCCCTTCTCTTCCTTCCTTCTTCCTTTCCTTTTTACCTTTCTTTCAAATTCTCTTCAAATGTATAACATCTATTTTAATTATACCTTATATAAAAATATTTGTATTGTAGTGTTGGGAACCGCTCTGCCTGGTTTCAGGAGTTGTAACTACACCCCATGGCTAAGGCTGAGTGAGCGACCTCTGGAATGCGAGCCACAGGAGACAAAGCTTGCCTCTGGTAGCAAGTGCTGCCTCTGCTTCCTCTCCCTGACCCCAAAGCTTGATAGTTCATGATGGGTAAGACTCCTCACAGAGAGGGGCAACCTAAGCTGGACTCAATCACTTGGGAGGCCATCATGGAAGGACTTGGGGGTTGCAACAAAGAGGGAGTGATGGACCTTCACCCCCTGGCTATTCTGACATAGCCTGAGTCCCCATGTCTTCTGGAAAAAGCGCTTCCTGGCTCTAATCCACTTAAACCTGAAAACCTGTGATGAGGGAGGAGGTGCAGCTCCTTGCCTTGCTAGAGTCCAGGGTAAATCTGGCATAAGAAAGAATTCCTAAAAGTCCTGTGAAACCTGCTTTGCTAAGAGTGTTTTCATTCATATATTAAGGGTCTGAGCAGGAAATGAGTATGTCTCCCAAAGTTTCTGCAACCCCCTTACCTGACAGACAATGACTCAGACTAAGCGCTCAGATTTCTTTGAAATGTTATCTACTGTTTGATCCTTACCACCTGTATTCCTGTGAATTACAACCCAAATAAAGCCCCTGGACGAAGAGGCTCCTGGCCTTTTTCCTCTGAGAAATTGGCCACCTCTCCTTTCCAAGCAGATCATGTTTTGGTAGTGTTACTTTCATCCATGGCAGATGAGGGGACTTGCCCCCACATTGTAGAATATTCAAAATCAAAACATATGCAAATTTGGTTTGACCCCTATTCCCAACAGCAGCCTCTCTTCTTAGAAGACCTTGTTCTGAATAATTCTGGATAGGTTTTTATAACTTTTAATAAAATAAATCCTTATATGTAAAATGTCACGGCAAATTACTTTGGGTCACTTTTCTTTATTTTTATTGTTGTTCAAGTACAATTGTCTCCATTTTCCCTGCACCACTCCCCCCACCACAGCCATCCCTACCTCCCACCTCCCTTTGGCTTTGTCTATGGGTGCTTTACACATTTTCCTTGACAACCCTCCCCCCTTTTGCCCTCCCAATCCCCTCTCACTTCCCCTCTGGTCACTGTCAGTTAGTTCTTTATTTCCATGTCTCTGACTATATTTTGCTTGCTTGTTTGTTTTGTTGATTAGGTGTCACTTATAGGTGAGATCATATGGTATTTGTCTTTCATACCCTGACTTATTTCACTCAGCATAATGCTCTTCAGATCCATCCATGATGTTGCGAAGGGTAGAAGCTCCTTCTTTCTTTCTGCTGTATTTACATCATGTAAATGTACCACAGTTTTTTGACCCACTCATTTACTGATAGGCATTTTTCAGTGAAGAAAGAATTCTTACCTTTTGTGACAACTTGGATAGAAGTGGAGTCTATTATGCTAAGTGAAATAAGCCAGTCAAAGAAAAACAAATATCATATGACCTCACTTATAAGTGGAATCTAATGAACAAAATAAAATAATGAGCAAAATAGAATCAGAAGCATGGAAACATGAAACAGCCTGAAAACTAGAAGAGCAGAAGGAGGAGACTGGTTAAAAGAAGGTGAAGTGATTAGTCAAAGAAGATATATGCATGACCCACAAACATGGGTAATGGTGTGGGGACTGACTGTGGAAATGGGGGTTGGATTGGATGAGGTGGAACAAAGGGGGAAAATTGGGACAACCATAATAGCATAAACAATAAAATATTTTTTAAAGAATTTTTAAAAAGAAGCAAGGCCCCATTCTCCGTGTGTGGACAGTCTCCCAGACCTTCTGCTTATGCAACCACGTACTCACAGATGTAGAGTTTGGTCTGTGTGTGTTCATTTAAAGGGCGTTATACTCCATGTAATATTCTGTGATTTGATTTTTTAAAAATATTGTAATATTTTATTAAATCTCAATAGACATAAATTGCTCTGTAATATGTGTGAGATACACAGAATACTACTGGTACAACAAACACTTATGCATCTAACACCCAGTTTAAGAAAAAATCTTTAATTTAGAAACTCCTTTAGTTTCATCTACTACCCTTCCCCTTCAGAGGTAACCACTCACATGAACTTTGTGTTTATAATTGCTTTATCTTGTTAGTTTTTTCATGTGTATCACCTCTAAATAAATCTGTAACATAATTTTACAGGTTACTGTACTTCATGTAGATAAGGTCAAATCCACGTGCATGTGGTGTGTCTGTATGCCTGTTGCTAAACTCATTCATTTTAACTCATTCATTTTACGGTAGGTGCTTGAATGATTAGACCACCACTGGTGCATACTCATACATTCTATTATTGTCTATAATTTAGATTACTCTAGGGTTCTTTGCTATCCATTTCCTTATCCACATCCCTTGATGTACATGTACAAAAATTATCAAGGGTGTATATCTGGGCCTGGCCTAGCCAATGGGTATGCAGATTTTTACTTAAAGAATAGATTGTGTTCCAGATTAGCAGTGTCAAGCCAAGCTCCTATAAGAGGGTATAAGGGTTCTAGCTGTTCTGCATCATGCCCAACACTTAAACATTATCGAATTTTTGAATTTGTGACATCAGGTGGCTGTGAAATGGCACCTCATTGTTTTTATCTTTATTTCCCTCACTGCTAATGTGGTTGATTAGCAGTTCCTCATCTATGAACAGCTTATTCATATTTTAGGTTCATTTTACTTTCAGGAGGCAGGTTTAGGAGTCCTTTATATGACCATCATACTAACCCCTTGTTGGTTATATTGCAATTACTTTTTCCCTTTGGCTCTCTTCTCCTTTGCCTTATCTTTTTACTTTCTTTTGATGTCTTGTGATAAAGGGAAGTTCTTCATTTTAATGTCGTCATATGTGTCAATATTTCCTTTTAAACTCCTCCTGGGATTATAAAAGGAGGCTCCTTTTGGCTTCCATGAATTTATGGTTTTGCCTTTCACATTTAAGTTTTTAATATACCTAGAATCATTTTTGTCTGATAAAAATAAGATTCAATTTTCATTGTTTCCACGTGGATAATCATTTGACACTCCTTCATTTATTGAAAAGTCCATTCTTTTCATATTGACTTGCAAAGCCGGCTCTACTACAACTCAGGTTTTTATAAACGTGTGGCTATGCTCCTGAGCTTCACATTTTGTCTCTTTTGATGATTTTTATTGTGCAAATACCACTGTCCTAATTGTTTTAGATTTATATTAGCCTGATATTTAGGAGGGCAAATCCTCCATTTTATTCTTCTTTTTCAGGAGTGTTTTTTAATTTTGTTTATTCTCTACTTTAGAATCATTTCATTAAGTTCCATCAAAGGACCCCCCACTCAAAAAGAAAAAAAACCCTGTTGGGATTTGACTGGAGTACATTGAATCTGTACATCATATCAGAGAGAACTGATATATTATTAAGTATACCAATTTATGGACATGAAATATACTTCTATTTATTTTGGTCTGCTTTTACATCTCTCAATAATGTTTTACACAGTTTTCATAAAGTTCTTTCACATCTTTTGCTAGGTTTATTTCTATATAGTTTATATTTTAATCATTTTTAAATGGCATTTTGTTATATTTTATATTTGTTACTAAATTATAGATATACCATTTTTTAATTGAGTTGTAAATTATACACATTATATTAGCTTTAGGCATGCAACATAATGATTCAGTATTTGTATATATTGTAAAATGATCATTATAATAAATCTCATCAACATTTGTCTAGACATACAATTGTTTTTTATATATTTTTGGCCAATAAATTTATTAAACTTGTATTAATTCTAAAAATCTATAGAGTCTATTGAGCTCTCCACGTAGCTCAATATTAACTATTATTTAAAAGGAATGAACAGTTTTCTTATTTTAAAAATCTTTATAAACTTTTTTCTGGCTTTATGACATCAGCTAAAATGTCTAGTACAATGTTGAATTAAATGGTGATAAATGTCAATTTTGTCTTGTTTGTGTTTTAACAAAAGGTGTTCATGGAAACGTTTCACATAGCCCCCCAGTAAATTAGCAATTAAAATCTATCAGGCTGTGAAAGAACTCAAGTGAAATATAAGCCGACAATTGAGCCTAACAGTAATACAAATTAATGACAACCGTACTGAAAGAGGGGGAGTGGAAAGCTAATTTAATTACTTTAGAAAAGAGTATCTTGGCTCTATACTGATGCTGAAAGCCTTACTAAAGAATTGCACACAAAACTTGTACTTGAGGTAGTAAATTTGTTATTCATTGGGGTATAAATTAGAGATTCTAAAGCTATTTTAGAGGTGTACTAGAATTGAGAAAATAAACACCGGTAAAAGAATGTGGATTATGAGAACCAGGTCTCTCACTGTCAAAAACGGGTTATAAATAAGAGAAGTGGGGAGAAGGTTCAAGTGAACCTGGGGTGTTGGATTGGAATCTAAAGTATCATCATGGACTTACATGTTTTTAGATATATACAAATAGATATAGAAAGAGTGATGTACCCCTCACACATTTTCTCTCTTTCTTTTTTATTTTTATCCATTTTATTTTATTTGTCAATTACACTTTTCATTCAATATTATTTTGCATTAGTTTCAGGTGTACAGCATAGTGGTTAAACAATCGTATACTTTGCAAAAGCGTCTCCTCAATAATTCCAGTACCCACCTGGTACCCTACCTAGTTACCACAATATTATTGACTACATTCTCTATGCTGTATTTTACATTTCTGTGGCTATTTAATTACTTTTCTTTTTTTGTGTGTGGGGGAGGGGATTGAAACACAGGTCCTCTATGTTATTTTCCTTTCTTTTTATTTTTGAAAATTTAATTGTATTTTTTAATTTATTTTTTTATTGATTATGCCATTACAGTTCTATTCCACCCCTTCATTCCCCTCCACCCTACTTCCCCATCCCCACCATTCCTCCCCTTTAGTTTATGACCATGTGTCTCAAGTTCTTTAGATTCTATATTTCCCATACTATTCTTGCCCCCCATCTATTTTCTATCTACTGTCTATGCTATTTATTTTCTGTACCTTCTCCCCCATTCTCCTCCTCCCACTCCCCTGTTGCTAACCTTCCTTGAGATCTTCATTTCTATGTTTCCACTCCTGATCTAGCTGTCCTTTTAGTTTGCTTTTGTCTTAGGTGTGGTTGTTAATAAATGTGAGTTTGCTGTCCTCTCACTGTTCATGTTTTTTTAACTTCTTTTTCTTAGATAAGTCCCTTTAACATTTCATATAATAAGGGCTTGGTGATGATGAACTCCTTGAATTTGGTCTTATCTGAGAAGCACTTTATCTGTCCTTCCATTCTAAATGAAAGTTTTGCTGGATAGAGCAATCTTGGTTGTGGGTCTTTGGATTTCATGACTTGGAATACCTCTTTCCAGCCCCTTCTTGCCTGGAAGGTCTCTTTTGAGAAATCTGCTGACAGTCTGATGGGGACTCCTTTGTAGGTGACTGTCCCCTTATCTCTTGCTGCTTCTAGGATTCTCTCCTTCATTTTAATCTTGGCTAATGTAATTATGATGTGCCTTGGTGTGTTTCTTCTTGGGTCCAACTTCTTTGGGACTCTCTGAGCTTCCTGGATTTCCTGGAAGTCTATTTCCTTTGCCAGATTGGGGAAATTCTCCTTTATTATTTCTTCAAATAAGTTTTCCACTGGTGGCTGTTCCTCTTCCCCTTCTGGTACCCCTATAATTCGGATGTTGGAGCATTTAAAGATGTCCTGGAGGTTCCTAAGACTCTCCTCATTTCTTTGAATTCTTGCTTCTTGACTCTTTTCTGTTTGGCCATTATTTGCTTTCTTCTGGTCCACTCCATTGATTTGAGTCCCAGTTTCCTTTTCATCGCTATTGGTTTCCTGTGCAATTCCATTCATTTCAATTAGTTTCGCCTTCATATGTTTGTCTAATTTGTGGCTATAATCAACCAGTTCTGTGAGGATCCTGATCACCAGTGTTTTAAACTGTGCGTCTGAGAGTTTTGCTATTTCTTCATCGCTTATTTATAGGCTCTGGGGCTTTGAGATCTTCTTAAGCCATTTTTGGTCTGTTTGAGCCCATAAGTAGGAGGAGCGGAGCCTTGGACTCCCAGGTCGCTAGATTGTGTTGCTGTATATGGGGCCTGGTCAGAGCAAGGAAATGGCGGCCCCTTCTGCTGTTTCACGCCACTGGATGAGGAGTAGAGCCTTAGGTGGTTAACCAGGGAAGGGCCATTTAGGTCGCTGGGTTATGACGCTGTATGTGGAGGCAGGGTCAGAGCCAGGAAATGGCGGCGCCCTCCGCTGCCGCTTGCCACTGGGGCCTGCTGGCTCCCGTCCAATCGCCCACTCCCTCGCTTGTCTATCCGAGCACAAATGCGAGACCACAGTCAACCCGCAGCCCTGCTCCCTCGCTGTTTCCCCACGGTCGCTTGCTGAGTTGCCCACCAGGTCCAACCCTACACCTGGATTCTGCGCGCCTGAGTCGTCTGACCGAGTTTTCCTGTGCAACCCCACTCCGCCAGCTGCTGGTTTCGCCCCTCTTACTGGTCAGGCTGAAGAATTTGTTGTTATCAGACTTCCAAAAAGTTCAATTTTCTGTGTTCTGGCTGTGTTTTCTGTTGCTAATATTTAGTTGCCTCTAAACTTGGTTGTGTGAGAAAGCATGACGTCTCCACCTATGCCTCCATCTTGGCAGAAGTCTGGAAAATTTAATTGTATTTTTGATTACCATTCGTTGCCTTATACCCTCCTCCCCCCAGTAATCACCCATGTTTTCCATGCCCATGAGCCCTTTCTCCTTTTTCCTCAGCCCCTCTCCCTCCTAACTTCCTCCCACCCATAGCTGTCATCCTACTTTTCATCTATGAGTCTGTCTCCATTTTCCTTCTTAGTTCAGTGTTCATTAGATTCCACATATAAATGAAACCATGTGGTATTTGTCTTTCTCTGACTGGCTTATTCCACTTAGCATAGTGTTGTCCATGTCCATCCTTGTTTAATATATTATCATATTAAATACACATTTGGAGTTCTATATCTATTAATATCTAAAATCTTTCAGATGTGATTGTGTTCATTTCTATGATTCTTCCTCAGTGTCGTCGTTTTTAGATAGATGAATGATTGATAGATGACAGTTAGACAGATGGTAGATAATAGATAGAGCTCATGTTTTTCAGATCGCTATGTGTTGAAGTTCTTTGGAGACTGGATTGAAGGTGAACTCTTCTGGAAGGTTCATATTTAGCTGCTGTCTGTCTGGGTTCCTTCCCAGTTCTGAGTCACTTAAATTAAAGTTCCTGATCTGAGATTTATTGATCCTACCCAATAGTATGAATGCAGACTAAAAATGTGTGGGGTCCAATTTATGGCAATAATGTATGGGATGGTGTGGAAAGATCTTTTTCTTCTCAGTAACTACCAAGAATTGAGATAGGCCAATTTCCTTACTGTGTGCTGGGGGACAAAAGGGAATATATATCTCTGGTTCACTTTCGCATTGAAGATTTAACCCTTTAGGCTGCCAGATTTAGGCAAGGGGTTCATTTGTTTGTCTATTTTTTTTATCTTAATACAGATTCTCTGAAGAAGCCTGCAATTGAAAACAAAATTATGGTGGTTAAGAACATGAGCCTGCCTCGGTTTAAATTCCAGATGTTTAAATTCCCAGCTGTGTAACCATGCTCAAATTATTAAATCTCTAAGTTTCAATGCCCTCATCTATAAAATGAAGATAACAAGAATGCATAACTTTATATAGGTCTAGTGAGGATTAAATGAGGTAATATATGAGGTCTGTCCAGAAAAAGCCCAGCCACTGTTAATATAACACGCATGATTTGTGTGACATCCATGTAACCTGGCAGCCAAGGAGAGTAGATTGAGATGGGCATGGGTGAACAATGATGACTTCACTGTAATAGTTGGTGGGGACAGTAGACACCTTTGAGTAAGCATGTGTGTTGTGTGGCCATCATATTCAAAATGACTGAGCAAGTAGGGCAATGAATCTACATCAGATTTTGCATTAAGCTTGAACATTCCTCTGAGGAAACTATTCAGATGATTCAGAAGGTTGCAGCTATGGGCAATTGGTGATTGGCAGCTTCATCACCAACAGTGTGCCAGCTCATGCATCACATCTCATGTAGAGTTTTTTGGTGAAACATCAAATTATTCTGGTGACTCAGCCCTTTTACAGCTCATACTTGGTACCCTGTGGCTTTTGGATTTTCCCAAAACTAAAATCACCTTTGAAAAGGAAGATATTTCAGAGTGTCAATGAGATTCAGGAAAATATGATGGGGTGGCTGATGGTGACTGGGAGAACTATGTGAGGTGCCTACTTTGAAGGGGACTGAGACATCATTGTCCTATGTACAATGTTTCTTATATCTTGTAACTCTTTTTTGTATTACATGGCTGCATACCTTCTGGACAGACCTCATATAATGAGCTAGCCCATATTTTTTGGTCACAGAGTGCTAAATAATTATTTCAACAGATACAAACTTTACAGTAATAAAGTTGGGCATGCAAAAGAAAAGTGTACTTTTCTTCATTTCAGTGAAGAAGACTGAATGACTCTGAACTCTCAGTGCTGGGTGGTGGTAAAAAGTGGGAAAACCTGCTTTCTCCTTTGGGGTTGGTCTTATGTAAGCATCTGGACCAGACGTATTTGTCCCACGCATAGATGATGCCAGTAGTTTTCTTTGTCAGTGTTCAACAGTGTCCTTTTGCAAAACTCTGTCCCCACTTGGCTGCTGCATAAGCCTGCCTCTGGCTTTCTGAGCCCCTGCTTCATTTTGAGAGGCACCCTGTAAGGTATATGGTCTTTTCCTTAGCTGACCTCCAGGTGGGGACCTGGAGTCAGAACCAAGAAAAATTTCCTTGTCATCTGTTGTACCACATGGTAGCTGTGGGCAGGGGGTTTATTCTTATACTGCTCCATCTATCTCCTCAGAGAGGGCTTGGTCTTTGACTTCTGTATCCATAAGCCTCCACAAAAAACAAAAAACAAACAAACAAATAAAAACAAAACACACATGCCCTCAACACAAAAGTCTAATTCCTTGCTCTGCTTACACTTCTGGGTCCCACTTTCATTTACTGGTTAGCCCAGGATTCCTTCACTCTTGCTGGCTCATCACTACAGTTTAAAACATGCATCTGTGCACTTTATGTGGACATGTTGTTGTTCTGGGCAGAAGGACTGGTGCTGCGCTGCCTCTAGTGACACTACCAAGAACCAGTAAGATTTATCTCATGCCAGGAATGTGCGCCAAGGATCACTGCATGTAATCCTCATCCCAACCCCAGGAGCCAGGGATGGCTGTTTTGACTATTTTATAACTAGTTTAGAAGTAGTGTTGGTTAAGGGTCCCATCATAATGGAAACAAGTGTAGGTAATCTGATTCTTGGATATAATTCTCTTTTCAGAATTATCTCCCAAATCAGCACAGAAATAGTGGCTTAACAATGAGTTAAAATCAAAGAGGAGGAAATTGGGACAATTGTACTACAATAACAACTTTTTAAAAAAACTTTAAAGAAATCCTGGTTGAGTATTACCTGAGAATGATTTCATATTGTATATCACTGGTTGGGGATAAAAAGGCTCTCCCTGAGTAAATAACAACATCCAAACATCTCATCTTAGATGGAGGCCTTTCAGACTCTTCCACAGTCACCATCATAGAAGACCTTTAAAGGGTTATTGGGTCACCTGGGGAAAAGGTCTAACAATGTGTGTATGCAGAAAAGTAAAAGATTATTTTATTATATATACCTATTATTAAGTTTTTCTAAATTTCAATAGAAAGCTTACATAGGTATTTTTGTTTTACCATATTTAGAGCATTAGAATATTCTTCATTAAATTTTATTTTGTCACTTTAAAAATGTCCCTAAAACAAAATAAAATAGACAAATACATCTCTGAATATTTTATAAAATAAGAAGAGTAAAGAACACTTTCAGCAGACACACTAAGTCGAGCAATGTCATGGGCATTCGTAGTTGTCCTTGTTATTTAAGGCTGCTGTCCATAGAACCTTATTCTAAGAATAAAAATCTCAAGCAAAATATGACACATTGTTTACTATTCCTTAAGGCATTTTGAGTCCAGCTATGATTCAACAAGTTTTCAGACCTCAAAAATAGATTTCTCTGTAAAATTCCAAGAATTTAAATGTTGTCAAAAGCTTCCTTGGGATAAAGTTGTTCTTACTTTATCAGCAACATGTCGCAGGTGTGAAGCCTGTCTTGTTTTTCTGGCAGTGATTTTTTTTTAGACTGCACACTTTGACAGTACCACTAACATTTCCATGGACATAACCTTTATAATATGCATCCATTCCATCCTGAGATGATTATGCTTTAGTTCAATGATAAAACAAGATTTTTACTTCCATCTCTTCCCTATTTTAGTTCATTTACTGGTACAATTAACAAAAACTAACTTCTAACGAGAAGAAATTATTTATCTATGGAATTTGTTAAGGGAGTAAAGAACGTATATGAGATTCTACCCAGGAAGGGACGGGCAACACTAAATGCATACATCCTCAATGACGTGCTTTCCCACAGTGTTTTCATTGAAATGAAAACTGGCCGTCTGGAAGACCTTAGGACTATGACAAGGGGCTAGTGCTGTCTCTAACGAGGCAGAGCACTGGCACTTTGAAGACAGTAAGCCTTTAAGAGTGGCTTACATGCCTGTCTCATTAACACATCAGATGAAGTTTAGTTTGATGTCACTTGGAACCCTTTGAATTATTTAATTTCATATACCCATCTTCTGTATACAGCCCATTTTTGGTTATTTATTACATGATGTGATGCAGCTGCCAGCAGTGAGTTCAGAAGTCAGAGAGTAACTGTGCACACACATGCAAAAACAGTTACATGGCCATGTTGCATCTGAGTCCAGAGAGGAATAAGGCTTGATGAAGGGCACACAAAGTAACTCCTTCAATCAGAATTCTTTTATTTTAATGAAAAATTAAAATTAGAAAATAGATAGGGGGAGGGTAAGAATGGGAAATACAGAATCTAAAGAACTTGAGACACGTGTTCATAACTAAAGGGGGGAATGGTGGGGGTAAGGGGGTGCAGGGTGGAGAGGAAAGGAAGGGGGAATAGAACAAATGTAATGGCATAATCAATAAAAATGTTTTAAAAATTTTCTAATTGTGGTAAAATAGCACCTAATATAAAACCTGCTGTCTCAGTCAGTCTTGAGTGCACAGGTCGGGGGCATGCAACCCATTCCCATGGTTGTGCCGGCACCGCCATTTGATGGAAAATCTTTCTTTCAATTTTTTCTTTTTTGGTTCTTGATACATGATGTCATTTTTCTTTGGCTTTCCCCCCTCTTTTTAGGAAGTGTACACAAAGAGTAAGCATGCAAACTCCAGGTGCAAGGTGTGCTGTCTCGGATCCCTGAAGATAATGCCCCTGAGTGGCACCGACAGGAACAGTGAGGATTTGCTCTGATTCACCCCATTCCCCGGGTCCCTGCAGAGACTGAAAGCAAGAGTTTCTTAGTGATCAGTTGAAATTTGGGGCTCTTAGCTGCTGCCATTAGATTTTTTTAAATATTTTATTTATTTATTTTCAGAGAGGAGAAGGGAAGGAGAGAGGGAGAGAAGAATCAATGTATGGTTGCCTCTCATGTGTCCCCCACTGGGAACTGGCCTGCAACCCAGGCATGTGCCCTGACTGGGAATCGAACCATGATCCTTTGCTTCACAGGCCCACGCTCAGTCCACTGAGCTACACTAGCCAGGGCAGATTTGTTTTTTAAAGAGATAATTCTAACAAAATTAAAATAGTGATTTTGATCTCAAAAGAGCTCATTTCTTTCAGAGAAGGAAAAGATTTGAAAAATAGCAATTATCCCTAGCTGGGGTAGCTCAGTGACTGAGTGTGGGTCGGTGAACCAAAGTGTCACTGGTTCAATTCCCAGTCAGGGCACATGCCTGGGTCACAGGCCAGGTCGGGTCCCAAGAAGGGGTATGAATGAGACAACCACACATTGATGTTTTTCTCCTTTTCTATCTCCTTTCTTTCCCCTCTAAAAATAAATAAAGAAATAAATATTAAAAAATACAGTTTATACCCTATGCTATCATCCTAACACTGTCCAACTAACTTATTACTGTATGACATTAAAAAAAATAATGATGAAAAAGAAGGACGCAGAAGAGGAGGAAGAGGAAGAAAGAAGAAAGAGGCGGAATGCAAACTCTCCCGAGGAAAATCACACGTGTGTAAGATATTGGCACAACAAAGCTGCCGTGGCAGAGACCGCCAGTTGCCTGCAATTCAATTATGTCTCTTCTTTTATTAATGGGTCCTGGGTTTCAGCTGGGCATATTGCCATAGAACTGCAAGACTATTAGTTCCATTTTTCTTTGCAACAGTAAAATGTAAGTAGATGTGTCACATGGGGCTTTCACACATCCTGACCCACAAAGACAAGGGCCGTTCCCCGCACCGGCAGCCCCAGGATGCCGGAGCTGCCCTGGCCAGTTCCTGGGGCCCTGGGGCTGCTGCACTGGTCTCTGGACTGCTCACCTGCAAAACTTCTCCTTGGTGAGAAAGAAAGAAATTTTCCTTTTCTCCAAGTTGCTACAGTCGGGATTTCTCTCATTTGTAGCAAAACCAAATCCTAACACACAAAGCTGCTTAGCACAACAGATATTACACAATCTTTCAATTTATTGTTTCTTTACAGATTAAAAATAAATCTGTGATATAAGTAGAGGAGATATTCCTATTATTCAGGACAGAGCAAGTCCAGAATTCACATCATCTGGCTATAATCTTACATTCCAACATATCAAAAATTCTCTCTGGCTTTTGAAAATTAGCTTACTAACATCTTCATTGTACAAATATTAATTAATATTTATTGACTGCTTACTATGTGCTAATCATTACTGTAAGTTATTTGGCTTTGTTAATTCAGTTAAGCTTTATAGCCTCGTGGAAGAGTCACTGTTAATTACTCCCGATTTATAGATGGAGGACTGAAACTGAGAGGTAAGATATCCTAAGTTGACCTGGTGATTAATGGCAAAGCTGGGACCTGGCTGAGGCAGATCAGCTTAAGAATATGAGAAAACTCATCAGGGTTGATGAACTGTGGCATTTCTCCTGAGGAAAACAAAACATTGTCTTAATCTATTCAGGGTACAATTACAAAATATCACAGACTGGGTATCTTATAAACAATGAACATTATTCATCATAATTCTGGATACTGGAAGTCCAAGTACATGGTGTTAGCAGATTCACTGGTGAGGGCCCACTTCCTAGATCGGTCTTGCTGTACCTAGAGATCTCTTTGGGGCTTCTTTCATAAGAACACTGACCCCATTAATAAGGGATCCACACTCACAACCTAATCACCTCCCGAAGGCCCTACCTCCTACCCATCACCCTGGAAATGAAGTTTTCAAAATGAATGTGGGAGGGGTGCACACAAACACTTGGACCATGGCACAGATACAGCACTGTAATTTCCCATACTGAGGATTTGTTTGGAAGCATTTCCTTAAGGCAATGCCAAGAAAGAGTGTAAATTGCCGAGGAGTTTTATAATCTTGGGTTAATCATTCAGTTGTTTGAGATAGGCAGGACTCTACATTAAATTGTCTCTTTTTTTCTCGCCCTTATCGTATGATATTTTGATGTTTAAAAATTTTTTTAAAGGTATTGATGAGACAGAGGGAGACAGAAACACTGATATGTTATTCTACTTATTTATGCATTCATTGCTTAATTTTTGTCTGACTTGGGATCAAACCTGCATCCTTGGCATATCAGGATGATGCTCTATCCAACTTACCTACCCTGCCAGGGCCTTTTGATCTTTTTTGAGTTAATGAAATTTTTAGGTCAAATAGATAATAATCTTGAATATTTGAAGAATGAGAAGCTATGTGTGATTCTGGATTACATAGCCAGAGAAGATAAAATAGATCAAGAATAAAATAAAATAAATATATGTATGTGTATATATTTGATAAGAGAAACGTTCTGAGGTGTCCTAAATTTAATGGAAGCAGACCAGAGAATGTGGGAAGAAACAAAGGAGGTTAATCAGTGAACAGCTGTTGGCAGAAACTAGACTCCTTTTAAGCATGAATGTAAGTTGAAACTTTCAATCAACTTCCAGGTGGCTATTTCAGCTTTTATCTACAGTGACTGGTGAAACATGAGACACCTCTATATCTTGTTTACACAGGAGCTTTTTGGACTGTTGCCCATAGCCAATCTGAAAGTAGCAATCACTTCTTTCTTCTGGACTGTTTGCCTATCCCAGAACCTTCCCCTCTTCACTTCTTTCCACCTCCCCCTCATCTTCTACATAGGCAATGTAAGTTCTTTCAAAACAACTTACACATCTTATACATCTGTTGTTCATTTAATTTTGTGTTGACTTAGCTTCAAATTCTCCTTCTTCCTATAACAGCACTTTGATTTTCCTTCAAAAGCCATTCTGTTCTCAACCCATGTGATTCTTCCAGAACTAAACAGAGTCCTTTTCCAGAGATGAGCACATGGCCCAGGATTAATCAATGAGAATCAGTGTGCAGTTAAAGGATGGGCAATTAGACCTGTGTTATATATATATAAACACACACACACATATATATATATATATATATATACACATTTATTTGTTTATTTCCAGGAGTTCAAGGGATGAAACTCATTTCATTTGAAAACCAAAGTGGGGACATTTATTATATAGTTGAGCATCATGTAGAAGCATTGCAAAAGCATTGTAATCTGCTATTACAAATTTGACTCCTAGTATCATCTCCCAGTCCTTTAAGATTTGTTATAACACGAATGGCCATAAACTTCACACCTATGATCAACTTATTTCTCCACTATAATTAGAGAAGTTCTTTCCTCACTGCAGGAGGGCAAAAAAGTTTTCATGTCATCTCCAGGATACACCCAAGAGAAAAAAAGCCTATGTTTTTAGGAGGAATGACAACTTTGTCATTGTTTATTAGCCCTTGGCTTCAGGTTTACTTACTATGATTGGCTAAAATTAATCACTAAACGTCTGGCCCTAATTCTATTAGTAGAAGGATATGAAAACAAACCTACATTCAGAAAACCTCGCTAAAAAGATGATTTCAGGGGATGAGATCCAGGCTTTTTTGGAAAACTCTTTGTGGGGAACTTTAAACCAGGACAATTTCAACAATTGCAGGTGCACCGTAGTTGTTGCTATGGAGATGCCAAGGGAGGTCTTGCCAGTCCCGTCTTCAATAGGTGGCTGTAAGTGAGCTCTCCCAAAAGGTAAGGATAGAGTAAGGTGCAAATGTAAATTCTCTCTGGGGGGAAAGAAGGAATGGAAATGCGTGCAGTGTAGAGACTGAGGGCGCTGACCTGTTCCACCTTAGAGAATAGGGATCTGGTGAGGACAGACAGCCAAGGAGTTAGCGATGCAAATCAAAGCTGCTGTTCCGGATTAGCTCAGTAGTCATTTACAAGAATGGAGAGAGGGTTGTAGGGTAAGAAGAGAGAAAGAGAAAAAGGATCATGATCTTTATAAGAGAAGGAAGCCTCCCCCAAAGAACAGTCAGACAGGGATTTGATATCACAAGCAGTCACAGAGCTTGGAGCGATGCAGAAATGTAGGGGTTGTTGCTAAGACCTGGAAAACGTTGCTAAGGATTTTTCTTTTTGAAGCCTTATAGGAGAAAAAGGAGGAATCATAATACTTAAGGATTAGTGATATAGGTACCAAATTCTGGCTTAGACCAGAGATTTTCAAGTGGTAATGTCAACATAGGCAGCTAATTAGTTGTAGTCAAGAAAAAGGAGCAGATGTAGCCAGACTGCTCCTGTATTTTGCCACCTATCATGCGCACCCACATTTTTGGCCCAAACTTTCAGGAAAAAAAATATTTTGTTTTAATTTTTTAACTCAATTTTTTATATATAAATCCAATGATCAGATTTCTGGGTATTTTCTAAATACAGATATTGTTATTGCCTTCTAGAGTTACACTTTTAATGCATAAGTATAAATTAAAGAATGAAAAATATTTATCTAGATTCAGAATTAGTACTATCCATGTATAATGCGCATCCTTATTTTTTCCTCCACACTGGGCCAAAAAGTGCACATATACACAGCAAAATACAGGAATTAAGCCAGATACTCCCAAGGATAGCCCTAGTGCCCCACCAAGGGGATTGACATCCTCATTCCTCTAGTGGGCTGGAAACACTGGTTTTCCAATCTTCCCAGGGGACCACTTTTCCATTCTGCCAGGTTACTGGGGTTAGGGCAAACCAGTAAAGGGGAAATTCTCTGCTGAGGCATGCACAATAGAAGCCAAAACGGTGAGTATACAAGGGAGGAATCTAGCCTGGGAAAACCTGGGAAATGGAGAGGATTGGATAAGCACACGAAATCCTGGAAGATCCAGGAAAGAGACTGAATAATGGGGAGGGCCCAGCAAAAGCCTGCAAAGGGCCAGGAAAGAAACTGGTTAGTTTGAAAGGAAGCTTACCCCTTCCCGAACCCAAGACGATATAAACAAAGTTTAACAAAGTCCCCTTCATTTGTTCGTTCATTTGTTCATTCTCACGGTCTCTCTCTGTAGCACGTGTGGGGGCATGGCAGCTGTGCGGGCCCAAGCACTGGCCCAAGTGCAGCACTGACCACAGCCCACGTGCAGCCTTGGTGGCAGACAAGCAGATGGGGAAATGAGACGCAGAGAAGCTCTACGTCTCCAGATCCTGGCACTCTTAGGCCTTATAGGCACAGGTGGGGGCTTTCGGCCCCAGAAGCTGGACTTCTTCCATAGCGGGATGGAGCTGAGCCACCTGATCATAAATGAGACACTGACACCTGGGGACAGTCCTTTGTTTTCACTCCAATAAACCTTGCCACTATGCCTTACATCCTTACACTCATGAGTCCCTGAAATGCTTTCCTTGCAACTCTGTGGAAGAATCCTATTTCCGCCAGCAATAATAATGTGCATACCTCCCCTGGAGAGAAAACCATAAAGTTTCAGATCATGTAGCTTCATGGGGTGACTTAAAAATCCTTCAGTGATATTTCTGTTGCTTTGGAAATAAAATGCAACCTCTGTATCATGGCCTCCTGGCCTGAGTGCAAGCTGGTCCTAACGTTCCTCCAGGCCTCATCTCTTACCCTTCTCCTTTCATTGGCCGCCCGAGATGAACCTCACTGCTCATCTTCCTCATGGACCATACACCAGACTTGCCTCATCCAGGACTCACTCTCCCTGCAGCCTCTGCGTGGAGCGCATGCGCTGTCACACTGTGGTGCAGTCATCCTGGGTCTCTGCTCGCGACCTCTCCCAGAAGATTCTCCTCCCCCCCAGGAGCCTCCCTACTTACTTACTTTCTCATTGGTTCATTAATTCGTTTGTTCATTTTCCCCATTAGAATAATTATCCATTCAAACTGTTATTCATTCACCCAATATTCAATGAGCTCACTGTGTGCCTAGACCAGGACTGGCTTTCAGGGTTTACCAGTGAACAAAACAAAGGTTTCTGCCCTTGGGGACCTTATATGAGAGAGGAGACAACAATAAATAAGTGAAGCACCTAGTATGTTAGTGGGTGACATTTGCTAGGGAAAACGGAAAGTGAGAAGGCAAATGCAGAGCGCTGGGCGAGGGGCTGCGGTTTGATCAGATGGTCATGTTTAAGGCCCCGTGTGCAGCACAGTGTCGTTGTTCAACAAGTGTGGGAGAGAGAGGAGAACAAGCAAATACCCAACCAGGAGACTTCTTAAATTTCTACCACATCTGTGGTCATGGTGACATCCTGCAGGTATGCCTGACTGGAAAAACGTGGAGAAATACTACCTTAACTGTCATTGTTTTTAGTCTCCTCATGCATCTCCTGGAATGCAATAATCCATGCCTTCTTGCTCTACTGTAGTACAATATTTTCTTCCCTGGATGATAGAATTGATTGCAAAGCTCCCCAGATAACATGATACTAAATATTTATGTCAAATCTAAGATGCATCTTGATTTAAGACACATTGAAAGAAGCTTTTTACATTATATCTTTATAGGTGGTCAGTAGAAAAACTATGATTTTAATTTGATTTTAGCCAAAGCACTTGCCTGTGATTCAATGCACCAGAAACTCCTGTTGCATACAGACAGTAAACAGTCATTAAAGGAAAAAGAGACAGCCTGGGTGCTTTATATGAAATCACATAAAGTGCTAATGGCCAATGTAAAAGTCCCAAGGTGCAATCGAACTGCTGTGCAAGACCCCCAGTATATCTGTGGGAGGCAGTTAGACATACATGAAGAAAACGAGGACAATGGGCCAGTACCAAAGGTCACCAAGGCAGAGAGCCCTCAATGCCTAGCATTGGGCAAAACTGGGAAAACAAGGACCTCACCCTCAGGGTAACCTTTTCTTTTCCAGGATATCACTGGTCATGTGGTTGAGACCCCCTGACCTTTCATATCATTGGTCATGTGGTTTGAACCCTCCCCTGAGCTCTCCTCCCCTGGCATGTTGCTAGTCATGCAGATTAGACCCCTTAGAGGAGGATGGAAGAAGGGGGCGGGAGAATAGCCCTTACGCATTAAGCCCGCAGGACAATGAGGCTTTGACCTGCAATGAATACATCTAAGTCTCAGTTGTGTTTCAGCTCCAGACTGAGAAAGGCAGCAAACCGGACGAGTGTCACCATGGCTGACATCAGGACCAGGTGCATTGACTAATGCCCTCCACCACTCTGGTGCTAACCAGTCAGTAGAGAACATTAGCCTGAAGGGACACACCTGGAAAGCTAGTGAATATTCTATTGGGATCCTCCCCTGAGGCTGCTAAAGAAATACGCTCAAGACAGAGGACCCGGGGTGGCCGTCTCTGTGGAGCCAGCCTACGCCTTTCCCCACCCCCTTGCCCTGGGCCTGTTTCTCCGGCCTCTCTCCTAACTCCAAGTGCCCTTCTCTGGCCTCTGTAACTTGTTTCCTAGGCCCATTTCTTCCACAAATTCACTTCTTCTACCTCCGTGATCTTCTATGTAAATCGCTGGTATTTGAGTCTTGATTCTGAATTCTTTCTAAGCCAAAACTGAAGTACCAAAGTTGCTGAACCAAGGTCCCATCTTCAGTAACATTATGGTGCTGTTTTGCTGCCATGTAACGTGTTATATAACATATAACATAAAGTAAAGTTTTCATGTAGAAGGGAGTTTTAGACACTAAATTAGAAAGAAGAACTTGTACAGGGAGTGATGCTCATTATAGAAAAATCCTAGTGTTTTTTGCATTTATAATGTCTTATTTGCATTTAAAACCAGTCTGATAACCTCCAGAAATGAGAGTGATAAATAAGCCAATAAGTTTGAATTTGCCCCCCACCAAATGCCACACTAACCAGGAAACAGCTGATTTGCTTCTGGAAAAACATATCTTGTCCACCTGGACAAGAAACGAACAGACCACAAAATGTATCCCTCCGTGGGAATGCTGAAAAATCCAGTGACTTCTGGGCGGAGTTACATGTTATCACGAGCTCTAAGAGAATGCTCACATAGTTTGCATGTCTTGCAATTTGGTTGTATTTAATATTGCTTTTGATATGCCAGGGGCTTGGCCTAGAAGTCTTTAATTTTAATGGAATTCAGCCTGTACTTCCTTCGGACTTCTTAATTATTCATGCTAAATGAAAAAGGCTATTAATTATTCAATTAATCCCTCTCTGTGGTAAAATGCTCTTCAGGTCTTTATTATGCATTTTAGTTACCTAATTAGACACAATTATCAAAATAAATGATAAATCTCTGTTTTTTAAGGACCGTTCATGTATAGCCTTAGTTTCCAATGAATTTCTAAATCTAATATTATCAGTCTCAGCAAGAGACTCTGCTACAGTCAGAGGCTGGCAGCACGCTGATCATGGAAAGTGACTGGGGGTCCTCTTTACTGTAGGGGCTGAAGGGTGGCCCACCCTCATTTCCAGCCCCAGCCAAGCATCCACATATTTCCACCTATCCAATCAATCAATAATGTTGTAATAACTTAGGTGGTGGTTATAAATCATCTGTGACATGTTCAAAACATTTTATTGCTGAGTCAAAACAGAATCAGAATTGAGCTGGGCACTTCTTGCATACGTTTCACGATCCTCCAGAGCTGCCTCTCTGAGGGTCCTGACTGTGTCTTGCAGGTGCGCTCTCACACCTGCGCAGGCCTCATCTTTCTTGCCCTGGGGCCTGCCAGAGGCTGCAGTGCAGGATGGGAGTAGGAGCCCATGTTGCATTTTCACCTGCACAATTCAGAGGAAAGGAGATGCAGAATGGGGTCCAGCCTCCTCAATTCCCTACAGAAGGCCATTCTGAGACACATTTCACAACACTTTTCAGAAGATCTGGGCTGGACAGAGCATCCGCGGCCAGTGTGGAGGCCCTTAGAGAACGTGTTCTTGTATTAGCTGTCCCTCCTCCCCTGCTTTATGCCCCTGTACCACACCCCACTTCCATGAAAGGAACCACCCATACAGGCCTTTGTCGCAGGTTTGTTTCGTGGAGAAACCCACGCAGCACAATACTATTTAGTTTATGTCTTTCTACAGGAACAAATATTTCATTTTCTCTTCGAAGCCAAACCAGATTCGATCCTGATAGAGAATTACTAAGCCTATATAGCCTGGTAAATTGCTAAGAAAGGAACCGGGAAAGAGGGACCCGCAGGCAGGGCCCTCGTTTGTCTGGTAACCACGCACGCACTGGGCATCTGCCAGCACTGGGCTGTCTGCCATGGCGGCTACACAGGGGAGTGTGGGCTGGTGCCAGTCTCGGCCACCTGCTGCCAGGCATCTCCTTAGAGGACACATGTATAGGACAGGGAGTCACAGGCCTGGGATGGAGTTTCAACTCTAGGTTATGTGATCTTATTGTTACCTAAATTATACTCACAACAAAATAATGATTCTTTTTATGATACTTAGGACAGGGCTATTGTTTTGTTTGTGTGAGATCCTGCCTAGCTCAGAAACCACGTTAACCCTTCAGGCCTCATGTTTCTCCCACCTTCCACACCGCAACGGGGCAACATTCCAGCACTGTTGCCACCTGGCCGGTGAGGTGGAGCTGCCAGGGGAGGGCTGGCCATTCCCCAGGGAGCCAGTAGGTGGTGCTGGGGCAGCATGGACCCCAGGCCAAAACAAGTTTAAGGAGAAGAAAATGAAATGTGATTCTTCTGTAGATGTAAAGCAGTCAGTGAATTTTGTGATCCTTAACGTTTTACAATTAAAAACTTCAGGTCACTTGTCTTGAACTCATTTCTGGCTTTATCAATCCCCAAAATTCTAAGTAGTACTAAGGTTCTTTAACAACACATTAAGCTACAGACCTTGTCTTACCTTTTCGTGGCTGAGACCTAGGAGCTTTCAAAATGCTTCTTAAATGAACAATGTATCCATCTAGATGAATCATTCATAAAAAGCCAAGATTCAGAGGGGCAAAGTGGCTTGCTTGAGGCCCAGCAACCGCCTTTGACCAGCTCCAAACCTGACGCAGCCCCTATCGTCCTTCCTGTTGTTCCACACCACCTGGCTGCCAGTTCCAAGAAGCCCTGGATTATTCTTTCTTATTATTGTTTATGAAATATTTTAAAAGGTTTTAGCAGCCTTAGCCAAAAGATTAGCCCGGTAGATTGAGGGGTTGCAAGTTCGATTCCTGATAAGGGCATATATGCCTGGTTGTGGGTTTGGTCGGGGCGTGTGTAAGAGGTAACCAACTGATGTTTCTCCTACTGTTTTCTCCCTCCCATTCCTTCTGTCTAGAATCGGTGGACGTATCCTCTAGTGAGGACTTTAAAAAATCTTTTAGCATATAAACTCGGTGTCTGCATCAATGCATCAATTTTTAAATCAAAAATTTTAAATTTTGATTCTATCTGAAGAAATTAAACTAAGAGGCATAATCTGTTTATTATACATATACGCTGTACTTAATTTAAAAAGAAATTTTCAGCCAAGGTTCAAAATTTTTTAATTTTTATCTATTTTAAATTACTCAGTGTACAGTGTAGCATCATTATAAATAGCAGGGGAATTTTACGATAATAACATTTTATTTATCAAATATTAGTGGTGGTATAATAACCTAATTAAAAATGTAGTCACTAAATTCTACTTAATTAGTCCTCAAAATATTTTTGGAAAGAGATAATCATTTTGGATGTATGGCTTTCTTAAATATAGTATGTCTTTCTTGTCAAAAAAAATATGGCATATACGTTAAGGCAGGGGTCCCCACTGAACTTCAGGTTTTCCCTGAGTAATACATCCCAGGGCAATGGCGGTCAGGTTGGGCAACCAACCTTGTTCACTTGGACATTAAGAGGCTCTGGCCATCACACTCATTTTAGTTCTTGTTCCTGCTTTGCTTTTCTTGTCTTCTCTTCACTACCACATTGTCTGCTTTGTTTCATGTGGTCTTCAACCCAGAAGCTCTCTGAAACCCATCCTTCGGGTTCATATGAAGGCATCATTATATAGGCATTAATTAAATCATTGGTCATTGGTAATCCATCTCTGCTTCCCTCCCCTAAGTTCAGGAGGTAAGACTGAAAGTTTGAACATGCCAATCACATTAGTTCCCCTGGAAACCAGCCCTCATCCTTAGGGGCTTTCCAGGATCACCTCATTGACGTAAATAAAGATTTAGTTGAAAGGGGTTTGTTACAAATATTAAGACACCTTTATCGCTCTCATCACTTAGAAAATCCCAAGGGTTTTAAGAACCCTGCCAGAATGAGGACAAAGATCAACTATATGAGGCCTGTCTAGAAGGTATCCAGTCATGTAAAATGAAAAATAGAGAAATTTACTGAAGAAGATACAAGATACAAGAAACATTGTACATAGGACCACAACACCTCAGTCCCCTTCAAAATAGGCACCTTGGGACCTTACACAGTTCTCACAAATGCCATCAGCTGCCCCATTGTATTTTCCTGAATCTTATCAACAGTCTGAAATCTCTTCCTTTTCAAAGATTATTTTAGTTTTGGGAAAAGCCAAAAGTCACAGTGAACCAAATCTGGGCTGTTGGGAGGCTGAGTCACCTGGATGATTTAATGTTTCACAAGAAAACTGTGCACAAGACATGATACATGAGTGGATGCATTGTTGTGATGAAGTTGCCAATCAGCAGTTGTCTATAGCTGTGGCCTTCTGAATCATCCCAATAGTTTCCTCAGAGGAATATTCAAGCTTAATGCAAAATTCGATGCAGATTCATTTTTCTACTTGCTCAGTCATTTTGATTGCAATGGCCACACAGTGCACATGCTCACTCAGTGGCGTCTACCACTCCCAGTTACTAGCACAGTAAAGTTGTCATTGTTCATGCACTCACATTCCAGTCCCCTCTCCTTGGCTGCCAGGTTACATTGATGTCTTGGAAACTGTCCTCATTGTATTAACTATGGTTGGACTTTTTCTGGACAGACCTGGTATGCTTCTTACTGTAAGTCACAATATCACAGAGAACCTGCTCTTGTAGTAGGGAGGCTTTTTGGCTGACTATGCTCCATGCAATGAGCTTGCTCAATGAGCAATTTCCAGTTCTGTGACATTTTTATTTTTCTTATTTATTATGTTTAATGCACTTGGCACATCCATTTAGCTGATTTGTAAGTTCAGTGAGCTCTTGCCTAAACATTTGTAAAGTACAACATTGGTAGAGACAGCTTAAACACAGCAAAGGACTGTGTGAGTTTTAAGACCTGAAAAGAAAAAATCTCACAATTTTCAAAGAAAAGAAACCAGGCGATATTTACTTGCCACAGCCCTGGAGTAAAGCCAGTGTTTCAGGGGTAGCTATCAGCAGAGCTGCAATTTCAGAGAAGGGGCTGGGAGTCAAGGTTGCTGGCTGAGGACAGGATGTGCTAAAAGTACCCATACGTTCAGGAATGATGAGGAAATGCATGGCTGGACTCCAGACGCCTTTCTTCTGAGCAGGACTTCCCTTTGTCTAAAGATTGACTTGACTGTTCTATAATTACTGGCCTTTTTATCTTAGTTGTGAAACCATATCTAGTCTTTCTTTTTGTGGGACACATCACACCCTTGGCTTAACTGCAAAAATTTCCATTTTTAAAAAAAGAAGCCCTATTATTAATGATATTATTCAGCCAAACATGTTAAATCGAATATTGCCTACTTTGCCCTTAATTTCAAGTACTCTAGAGAATGTAAACATCTTTGAAATAACATGATTTCAACCCCACACACTCAGTTGCTAGGTCCTTCGTGGCCTGTCTCCTCCAATCACCTCGCTGGCTCTTTGTGTTGCTTTGGCATCTCAGTTCTTCCTCCCTCCGCCCTCCAAACGAGGAGGCTTCCCAGACACGGCAGCTGGCCCTCTGCCTTCCCCTCCCACGGCCGCTTTGGAGGCACTCTCCACGTTCATGACTCCACTACCAGCCGGTGCCTGCCATGCAGGCCGTACCCTCTCACCATCCTTTCTAGGTCAACCCCGCTCTCCCAGTCACCCAACAATCCAGAAAAATTGTTGACTTTGTATGTCAGGAGAACTTCACACCAACTTCTCCTTCCAAATGCTGCCCCTTTTGTTTTGTTCTCTGCTATATCTGCCCCCAGATGAACCTCCAGATGGTTAAGCTTGCCTTCTCAAAGGTCTCTCTAACTTTCGTTCTCCCCTCCTTTAATTCCACCTGCTATGCCATCAGACTAATTTTTAAAATATACTACTTTAATCACATTAAAAATCCCCATTGGTTTCTTTTTCACTTACAACATTTGTATAAATTCCTCTGCTTGCCATGCCAGGCTGTTTGTTAGCTGGGTATACGCCACAGGGTCAGCACACATGGTTTCATACCCACCTCTGGCGCTTGCGATCTGTACAGTAGGGATAGTTGCACCTGCCTCAGAGGATTTTGTTAACATTAAATAAAATTTGCAATGTCAAAAATAGAACTTGAAAGATGGTAAATGCTAAAGAAACATGCACCATTTTCCACCCAACTTACTGTTTTATGAGACTGAAAACAGTTACGTTATTGACACTAAAGCAAAGCCGGCAGAACCTCATGAAGTGTGTTTGAATGGATACATGAGGCTGGAAATGATCATGTGAGTAAGTGCTTTGAAGACAGCACAATTTCAGAAATGATAGATTTTATCTTAAGATGGTGGTCACAGGTGGCTGAGATGGTGGGGTGAGAGGCCACTGGTGAAAAAGATTGTGATGGTAGATGACAGTGCTTCAACAATGAGATGGTTACTCGTGAACCCAGGAGTCAGTGTGAGCATCACTAAATTCAGGAACAACCTATGTCATGAGCCTTCAAAACTAATGCAATATGAGCTCTACAGCACCACCAATGATCCACTGTAGCCCAAAATCCTTAAATTCAATCCATTAAGTCTTTCGATATAATGTCTATTTAGATATAATTTAGGTAGAATTTCTAAGAAACACAGGTGTGGCAACTGTGCAATGTGAAGCTCAGATCTCCTGCTAGAGGGGGTGTGATTGGCTGAGGACTTCTGGATCCTCACCTGCCTGCTGGCCTCTCCCCCCCACCACATTCTACTTGTCAGTGGCATTTTCCAGGTTCTAGTGCAGGCTCTTTCTGTGAAATGCACAATATTTCTCGCATGCAACTGTTTTCTCAGGGCTTTGCACCATCGGCCTAGCTGGAACTTTCTTACAAATGTACTGTAGTCTGTGATTATGCTTCCCAATTCCTTCTTTGCCTTCCTCTTCTACAGGGCTCATGCTGGTATTGTAGTCTGGTGGCTCACCATCTTCCTCCTTTCCCACTTATTTATAATTCAAAGGTATGGGGGTGACTTTCCTCACAAGTCTTCCCATGTGCCACGGATGAGAGTAAGTATGACTGAGACATGATCTGCTTGGGGAGGAGAAGTGGCCAGTTTCCCAGAGGAAAAAGGCCTTGAGCAGTGGCCAGTTTTTCAGGGGAAAAAGGTGTTGAGCCCCTTCCTCAATGGCTTCTATTGGGTTGTAATACACAGGAATACAGGGCAGCAAGGATCAAATAGTAGATAACATTTCAAAGAAATCTGAGGGCTTAGTCTGAGTCAGTGTCTGTCAAGAAGAGTTTTAGGGTTTCCTGCTCAAACCCTTAACATATGAATAAAAGCACTCTTATTTCACAGGTTTATCAGGAAGTCTTTGTGATGCCATATTTTTACCCTGGACATTCTCTAGTAAGGCAAGAAGCTGCACCTCTCTCCATCAGGTATTCAGGCTTAAGTGGATTAGAGCCAGGAAGCACTTCTCTCAAAGAACAAGGGGACTTGGCTTTGTCAAAGCTGGGAGTGAGAGTCCATTGCTCCCTCTTTGTTGCAGCCCCCTGAGTCCTTCCATGACAGCCTTCCAAGTGATTGTGTCTGGCCTAGGTTGCCCTTCCTTTGAGGGGTCTTACCCGTCATTGCCTTCTGACCAAGCTTTGGGGGCAGGGAGAGGAAACTGAGGCAGCATTTGCTACCAGAGACAAGCTTTGCCTCCAGCGGCTTGCATTCCAAAGGTCATCACTCACTCATCCTTAGCCACAGTGGGTAGAGTTACAATTCCTGAAACCAGGCAGAGTGGTCCACGACACAAAGGTATATCCCTCAGTAAGTATTTTACATATCTAACCCCATTTTGGCATCTGCTTCTCAGGGAAGCAGAACTAATACTAATGATTTCAGGAATTGTGCAAGAAAATAGTGGCTTCAAGTCAAGATGGCGGAATAGGTAAATGTGATACTTTCATCCTCCCACAACCACATCAAAACTGCAGAACCACAATCATTCAGAACTGCCTGAAATCCAGGTGAGCAAGAGTCCTACAACTAAGGATATAAAGAATAAGCCACATTGTGACTGATAGGAGGGGTGGAAATGTGGAACAAGCTGGTCTCAACTCCCATGTGGTGGTTGAAAATTGAGATTGGATAGGTCAGCTGTGAAAATGCCCCCTATGAAGCAAGGGCTACCAGCCCTACCCCAGGCCGCCTAGCACAAGGTTCCAGAGCCAGGAAGACAAGTCACTGTAACTTTGAAGACCAGTGGGGATTGTGGCTGAGTGAGACATGGGCTTCTGGAGTCCCAGACATTCTTCTTAAAGGGCCCACACACCGAGTTACATGGACTCACTCACTCTGAGCTCCAGCACTGAGGAGGGAACTTAAAAGGTGCCAGAGACATATGGGGAAGAACTGAACTATCCAGCAAGGGCTGGAGGCTCAGCTTTCTCCTGGACAAAGTGCTGGCAGAGGTTATAGTTTCTTAGCTAAACCCTGCCCCCATAGAGCTGGCAGGTAAGTGCAGTATCTGAGTCTCCATCAGCCTGATGAACATTGTTTGCCCCATCCTGATGATTCCCTGGGACTCTGCCCCATTCAGCTTGCAGGCCCACCCGAGCTGTTAACAGTGGCTTTTCCATACAAATGGCCTATCCTGGCTCATGCTTTGAACTTTCTTAAAATCTCTTAAAGATTCACAAACCCCAAACAAGCAGCATCTGGCCTGGGTACATGTCGTTAAGTGTCCCCAGACCCAGCACTAGCAGCACACAGCCTCAGTACACAGCTTGACCTCTCCTGAGCACCTAAAAACTCAGCACTAGTACCAACTGTGTGTAGATTACTTTGCAGCTCATACTTGGTGGCCATGGGCAGGATCTAGGCAGCAGCTGACCTTGTCCTGCACCCTCCAGGAGGCCACAGAGCTAGTGTACCTACTGGACAGCTTCAGACCACACCAGAGCACCACCCAACCACCTCCATGTGTGACACACTCAAGTGGAGGGATCATCAGGTAGAAGAGCCCCATTAAAGTAAGTCCCGCTCCATGGAGTTGAACCCTGCAAGGAATATGCTCCACTGTGGTTGCTCTTAGTGCTTGAAACAAATCAGCCTGGGGGTAAGTCCCTCATTCATATGACAACAGCAATCAAGGCTCAACTACAGCAAGAAGGTGTATACAGCCCATACAAGGGGCATGCCTGGAACTCCCAGACAGGAGAGGCTGTGCCATTGGGCCCTACAAGACACCCACTACACAAAGTCACTCAGCCAAGACTGGAGACAGCAACACAACCTAAAATACATATAAGCAAACACAGGGAGGCAGCAAAAAAGAGGAAGCAAAGAAACATGTCCCACATAAAAGAACAGAAAAGAACTCCAGAAAAAGAACTAAGCAAAATGAAGACAAGTTACCAGGTTCACAGTTCAAAACACTGGTAATAAGGATGCTCAATGATCTTAGGGGAAGAGTAGGTAAACTTAGTGAGTACTTTAACAAAGACATTGATAACATAAAAACAGATTGAAAATATAAAAAAGAACCAGTCAGAAATGAAGACTATGTTAACTAAAATGAAGAATACACTGCAAGGAATCAACAGTAGAGTAGATGTAGCAGAAGATCAAATCAACAATTTTGAAGATAAGGTAGCAAATAACAACCAACCAGAACAGCAAAAGAAGAAAATTTTTAAAATGAGGATAGTTTAAGATGCCTCTGGGACAATTTCAAGAATACCAACATTTGCATCAAGGTAGTGCTGGAAGAAGAAAAGAGAGAACAAAGAATTGAAAACCTATTTAATAATGTAATAACAGAAAACTTCCCTAAACTGGTGAAGGAAATAGACATAGAAGTTCAGGAAGTGGAGAGATTCTCAAACAAGAAGAACTGAAAGAGACCCACACCAAGACACATCATAATTAAAATGCCAAAACTTAAAGACAGAGAACCTTAAAAAGCACCAAGAGAAAAGCACTTACATACCAGGAAGCTCCCATAAGACTGTCTGCTGATTTCTCAACAGAAATTTTGCAGGGCAGAAGGGATTGGCATGAAATATTCTAAGTAATGAAAAGTAAGGAGGTATAACCAAGATATTCTACACAGTAAAGTTGTCATTTAGACTTAAAGGACAGATAAAGAGCCTTGCAGAGATCCAAGGTGGTGGATCAGGCAGCTCAGTTCATCTGTTCTCAGACATGGACAGGGAATTCATTTGAACTCAGAACAGAGTGGAAAGTGAGTGAAAGCATCTGTGAGTAAGAGTGTACATGGAAGAGAGGAATGCACAGGAGCATGCAGGAGCCAGACCACCTGTGGGTTCCTCAGGGGCCAATGGCCTGGACTTTCTAGATGGACTGAGAGCTGATGACTCAGGCTTTCTAGGCAGACCACCAGCACTGCCCAGTCAGCACTGCCGGCTGCACAGAGTTGAGTAAGATATAGAATGGCTCAGGACCCATGAGCTACTTGGATGGTGGAGGAAGGCTTGGGATGTGTGGACTCCAGAAACAGCATGGTGGGAATAGGCAGGCCCAAGGCTGAAGACCTCTGGAGGGAGCAGGGATAGCATGCCATCACTGCCTTGTGTAATAGTAGAGTTGAGGGGATCTTTCCGACACCATCTGGGAAAGATTCAGAGAAACTTTTTCCGAAATTGTTGGAGGGCCTGTAAGGAGGTGGCCAGCCCTGACCATGAGAGACTGTGATTTTTAGAGAGGGGGAATGCACGGAGGATTGGAACCCCAGGGAACCATGCTACAGCATGGGGGCCATAGAGAAACTCTTTTAAAAGGGGAGCTGAGCAGTACCTGAGGCTTGGCAGGGACTTGGGTATGCAGGCCTGTGCACATGGGCAGGATGCAGCAACTTTGCTAACCAAAAAACTCAGAGGCAGAGAATACACTGAAGGAATGGAAGGACCCAACCCAGCATGGGTGGCAAATAGAGGGCAAAGCAGAGCAGAGAATTAAGACCAAACCTTCAGCAAGAGAGCCACAGGCTTGGGTCTAGAAGGCAGGAGCTGAATGCCTGAGACTTGCTCCAGTGAGCCAGAGCTTGTCACAGACAGGCAAACTCAATACCCACCTGTGGGATTACAGGCTCAGCAGAGCTGTGAGGGCAGGCCTAGGAGTTTCCTGCTGCATACAGTTCCTCAGGGGAAAGAGGGAAAAGACCCTTCACCAGACACTATGTGCTACACAGTTTCTCAGGCCCTGATTTACTAAACCCAGCAGAGCAGAGAAAATAGTGACAGGCACAAGATGTTGTCTTCTCTCCTGCAGAGCTGTTTAACATTCATTTCATATCCTATAAGTTTGGGCATAATATGGCTCAAGGGTTAATAATACAGTTTATATCAAATCTCATATATTAAGTGGAAAGAAGGGTTTTCAGGAACTACTATAAAGGACACATAGACAAAACCAAGGGGGAGGGTGGAAGCAAGGAAGGGAGGTGGGTTTGGAGGGGGTGAGGGGGGAAGTGGGGAGAAAATACAGACAACTGTAATTGAACAACAATAAAATAATTTAAATAAATTAAAAAAACAAAAACAAATCTCATATATTGCTCTTTCCTTCTCTTACTCAATACTACCTCCTTCCTTCTTGATCATATTTTTGTTTTAAATTCTATTTTCTCTCTTGCTATGACTTGTTTCTATTCTGCACTATTACCATTCCTCCCCCTTCCAGTCTCTCAAAACCATTTGTGGCTGTCAGTAGGCATCTCACATTCTTTTTCCCATTCTTAAAATATCTTTATTCTCTCTTCACCTTTATCAGTCTTTGCTCATAGATAGTGAATAAGGTGGTTGTTGTTATAGTTCTTCAATCTTATTTCTAGATAGTGACTATCTTTGTATTTCCAATCTTGATTTTCACTGTTCCCCTCTCCTGCTCCATTTTGCCTTCTTCCTGCCCTTCCCTTTTTTCATTTTAAGCATTAATTTTTCTCTGTCTTAGCTGGGTATTTATCCTACACTTTTAGTATTTCTTCTCCCTATATCCTCTCAAAATAATTTCTCTTTCCTCTAGATATCTCTTGAGCTCTTCTCTCTTTCCTTCTGCCCTCTTATTCCCATTCCACCTACATAAATCTTAGCTCACTAGTTGTTGATATCATTGCAGTGGAGATTTTCTGCTATTAGGGATATATATATATATCTGTAGTTTTTCTGCAATTAGGGATATACATATATTCCTAATATATATAACAAATATATATATATTTGTTATGTCTGTTTTTTCTCTCACTAAATATATACAAATATATGTGTTTTTTCTTTAAATTCCATTTTAACCTAATACTACACACTTCTCTCTGATTCCATTGCAGCTTCCCTCCTTCCTTTCTTAGTTACAAAGTAAATTTTGCTTTCTTTCCTGCTTTGTTTTGTCTCTATTTTGTCTCTATTCTCTTATTTCCCTCCCTTTAACCTCACAAAATCTCTTTTCTTTCAATTAGTCATCTCATATTCATTTTTCATTTCTTATAATAATCTTTATTACTTTTGGCTGTTGATAGTGTAATTGTAGGTGGAGGATATCTTTGTTTATGTGGGTCTTTTTGCTGGGCTGTTTGGTTTTTATTCTGGCAGCACCCATACAATAGTATACAAGATGTGGAGGGCAGAGTAACTTTCAGTCAGTCAGTCAGTCAGAAGAAAAAACCAAAGAATGACTCAACAACAACCAAAACCTAATTACAACCACATAAAAGGCATAAAGGGCAGCACAAAAGCATCAAGCGCAGGTGATCAAGGAGATTGCACCACTGAGCTCTATAGCCCTCCTACCACAGAAGATCACACCATGAAGACAGGAAGTCAAAGAAGATAGACCTAACAAGCAGAAACAAACAAGAAGAGTCATTTAAAATGGGGAGACTAAGAAACAACCCCTAATCAAAAGGAAATGAGAAACCCCCAGAAAGACTACTAAATGAAATTGAGGCAACCAAACTATTAGACATCAAGTTCAAAATAATGGTTATAAGGATGTTCAAGGAGCTCAGTGAGAATTTGAGAGAACTCCAGGGAAGCTCCAAGGAACTTACTGTGAACTATACAAGCATAAAAAAAAAGACATAGAAACTATCAATAAGAGATGATTGGGAGAGATGAAGAATACAGTATCTTAAATGAAGAACATAGTAGAAGGAATTACAATTGGGTTAGATGAAGCAGAGAATTGAATCAGCGAGCTGGATGACAAGGTAGAAAAAAATTCACAAACAGCAAAAAAATGAAAAAGACTCAAAAAGAATGAAGAGGGTTTAATGGAGCTGCAGGACAACATGAAATGTAATGATATCCATATGATAGGGATACCAGATGGAGAAGAAGAGGAGCAAGGGCTAGAAAACCTGTTTGAAAAAGTAATGACAGAAAACTTCCCTAACTTGATGAGAGAAAAAGTCATGCAAGTCCAGGAAGCACAGAGGGTTCCTATCAAGATGAACTTAAAGAGGCCCACTCCACGACACGTCATAATTAAAATGGCAAAATTCAAAGACAGAGAGAGAATCTTGAAGGCAGCAAGGAAGAAATAGATAGTAACATACAAAGGAGCCCCAATAAGGCTAGCAGCTGATTTCTCAATGGAAACACTACATGTCAGAAGGGAATGGCAAGAAATAGTCCAAATAATGAAAAACAAAGGCCTTCAACCAAGACTACTCTACCCAGAGGGGTGGAGGGAAGGGAATAATGGGGGAAAGAAGGGAAAGAGTCCAGCTGAGGAACATGTACAAAGGACCCATGGACAATAACAATGGGGTGAGAATTTTCTTTGGGAGTGAGGGTCGGATGGGGCAAGGGAGAGCAACGAGGGAATAATGGGAACAACAGTAACTGAACAACAATTTTAAAAAGTACGGAATTGCTTAAGAAGATATTCTATTTTGTTTCTGTTTTAACCTCTTCAGTGTTCAAAACAAAAATAAGCAATATATAAATGCTTATATAAGGCTCAGTGGGTTGGGTGTCATCCTGCAAACCAAGAGGTTGCATTTCGATTCCTGGTCAGGGCACACGCCTATGTTGCAGGCCAGATCCCAGGTTGAGGGTGTGCGAAAGGAAGATGTTCAGTGTTTCTCTCCCTCTTTCTCCTCTTTTTAAAAATAGGTAAATAAAATCTTTTTTTGTAAGGTACACATTGGCAGAATAGTCATAGGGATGTAAATTACAGCATAGAAAACATAGCTAATAATATTATAATAGTATGAATGGTGTCAGATGTGTATAAGATTTATCAGTGTGATCACTTTGTAACTTACATAAATGTCTAATCACTGGGTTGTATGCCTGAAACTAATGTAATATTGTATGTCAACAGTAATTGAAAAAAAATAAAAGAAGAAGAAAATAGATAGTAAGATTGGGCTTGGAGGCTGGCTTATTTATCTCCCAGTGGACAAAAAGTATGTCAATATGAGTGTTATATGAGATGTAGGTAGTCTCTAGCCCAAAGAGGAGCCTAATTGCTAAAGATTTTATTAGTAGTGACTTAGAGAAAGTGCCAGGGAAAGAAAAAACTCTTGTAGGTGGAATTACTCAAGTATTTAAAAAATATAGAGAAAAATGCCTACGAAGAGGCAGAATTGTCTGGTTACTGTGAAGTTGTATCACTGCTCTGCAGATAGATAGTGGGAGACTGAGAGCCATTAGCAAGCTAAGTGTGAGGCAGATGGCCTCTTCAGTAGCTTACAAAAAGGCCCTTATCTCCTGTAGTAGAAAAGCAGACACAGCTGTTCAACGAATACCAGTTCTGATAGAGTTACAGTGCTCCAGAGATGTATAAATGCTTGGCCAAAGTCATATGCTTTGGGCAGGGTCAGCATTATGCTAGTCCTAGCTCTTCCTAGTTCATGATTATTAGTGTACATTCAGAGCTCCATGCTCAATGACATCATACTCAGTCATGGTAGAATATTTATACTATGAAAACCAGCAAACACTAAGATTCAGGGGATTTTTCTTCTCCTTTTTTGAGAGCTGATTATTAAACACTTACCAGCACACCACTAGTCAGGGCCTTGGCTGGCAAAGCCTGCAATGCTGAAATGTGAAATGGAATGTCTGGATGCAAATTCTAGAAGCTGCTAGCTCTGCAGACCACCTGAACCCTCAGAACCTGCACATAAGGCTACCCTTCCTAAGGAAGAGCCAGTGCTTCCCTGTTCTCGAAGATGCTGCAGAGGCCTCTTCTCTGAAAAGCAATCTGTGTTGCTTTCACCTCTTCTCATAACTTCAAGGCTGATAGGGTTAAATTTCAGCATAATCTGGTTGGTAGTGTACTGGACCTGATAAAGGGGGAAAGATAATATATATGGAAGGCACTATAATAGCCTGGAATACCCTGGTATGGGATTTGGAAGATGCTTGATCAAGGGAGACAGACATAAGGCTGGAAAAACAAGAATCTATTGACTTGGGGATGCTTTTGGGGACATAGGATTGAAGACACTGGCAAAGACGCCAGGGAGGGTTGCTTGATAAAATAAAAGTATATGTCATGTAATATTTGTGACATATTTATGCTAAAAAGTTTTTGTTGTATTTATGCTAAAAGGCATCTGGAAGTCAAATTTAGCTGAACATCCTGTATTTTTGACTAAATCTAGCAGGAGATGAGCAAACTTTCTATGAGGGGAGCTCTCTGAAGCCTAGAGAAAGTGATGGCCAATGCTAAGTGAACTGGACATGCCTGAGTTGTCCTGGCAAAAGGCAGAAGAGATTAAGAGTCTGAGGAAAGTGGTCATGCTAGAATGCATGTATTATGAATCTAGAAGTTCCCCTGAGGATTAGGTTCCACAGGAGAACTCCAAGGACACCCATCCATAAAGATCATCTTGCCCTGGCTGGTGTGGTTCAGTGGATTGAGTGCCAACCTACTAACCAAAGGGCCACTGGTTTCATTTCCAGTCAGGGCATATGCCTGGGTTGCAGGCCAAGTCACCAGTGACGGGTGCACAAGAGGCAACCGCACATTAATGTTTCTCTTCCTCTCTATCTCTCTCTCCTTCCCTTTCCCTCTCTCTAAAAATAAATAAATAAAATCTCTTAAAAAGGTCATCTCGCCCACCCTGACAAGGGGGCACCCTAAACTTCCATCACTGGAAAGTTCAGTGGTGGCTCTTCTATAGGCTGGAATGACAGTGAGAGAGGGTGACACAGAGCTGAGCACTTGCACATCAGTGGGGATGACAAGCCCCGAGGTAAAAAAGGCCAGGCGGTGGCCTCACAACCAGTAGGCCACTGTTCCTCCAAAGACCAAGGAGATACTGCCAACGGAACTTGTGGAGATGTTGGCATAAGACAGTGAAGGAATACAGAATTTCCAGTTTCTGATATGCTCATAAATGTGATCTAAATGACTTGCACATGGATAACCATTGCAAGAGGCCTAAAGATTCAGGACTCGTTGAACAAATTATACATTCACACCTAGAATGGAATCAATATATAGAGTGAGTTTGTAATTTGTGTTCATTGATAAGATCTGCACAATGAAGTGTTGAGTAAAAATATAAGTAGCAGAAGAGTGCTAAATGTGCGTATTCACTTTAATATCATCCATCAGGCTGATTTGTACACTCTTGTACACATATATAATACTTCACAAAAGTTTATTGATAAAGGTATGAATAGATTGATCTCATTTTATAAAAACAAACACATGTAACCATGCATATATACATGCGTGTATATAATTACATGTACAGATGAGATACATGTACTTATGTCTACATGTGCACATGCTTGCATAAAAATGCTGGTATCAGTCTATTCATGTATATGTATACATGTCCCCAAGTGTACCTGTGCCTATGTTGAGTGCACATACAGGTATATGCTGATGGATGCCTGTGGGGGACTGGGTTCTAGGGTAAAAAGGTATTACTTTCAACTGTATATCCGATTTCAATTTTTGGCCAAGCACTTTGTTTCCTTAAAAATTGAATATTATAAGCCTGAAATAAAAGAAAAATGGAGAACTGTGGACAGGAAGTAGCAGTGAGGAATATAGAGGGGCACTTATTCTACTCCCAATCTTTAAATAGTTTGAGTATAAACAACCTCTGCTTGAGAGGACTGAAGGGGATTAATGCTTCCAAAGGAAAGACAGGTTTCAATGAGGGCAAAGTGGTAGTGGGAATGTTTAGAGAAGGGTTAGAGGAATTTGCTGATCCTTATATTGGAGTTCCAGAAAGCACAAGGAACATGCTAGAAGGAAATTGGTGCAGTGAAAAATTCATTCAGTGAAATAAATACACAGGGTAGTATAAGAATGAGAATGCCTTTTATAAGGAAAGTAGATGACCTATAAGAACTGTGCATTGGGATGTAACTGAAATAATCTTAGTAGAGGTATTTAATTCTGATAGCTACTTGGAGGAAGGCCTAGAAGTGAACTGCGAGGTTAGAAGAGAGAGTCCTGAGTATGTTGCCGTTACCTAGAGCAAGCACATAACTGTTTTTGATAGCAATGAGCAAAGAAGCAGGAAGCTGCTTTTTCCCTCAGGGGGTGTGTGGAGAATGTGGTGGAGGGGGTTGGGAGGACTGTGACTCATCAAGTCCATTGGAGGGGCTCAAAGTACATGTTTTAAAAGAGAACATCCGAATTATAGGGGTACCAGAAGGGGAAGAGGAACAGCCACCAGTGGAAAACTTATTTGAACAAATAATAAAGGAGAACTTCCCCAATCTGGCAAAGGAAACAGACTTCCAGGAAATCCAGGAAGCTCAGAGAGTCCCAAAGAAGTTGGAACCAAGAAGGAACACACCAAGGCACATCATCATTATAATAGCCAAGATTAAAATGAAGGAAAGACTCCTAGAAGCAGCAAGAGATAAAGGGACAGTCACTCACAAAGGAGTTCCCATCAGACTGTCAGTGGATTTCTCAAAAGAGACCTTACAGGCAAGAAAGGGCTGGAAAGAAGTATTCCAAGTCATGAAATCCAAAAACCTACATCGAAGATTGCTCTATCCAGCAAAGCTTTCATTTAGAATGGAAGGGCAGATAAAGTGATTCTCAGATAAGATCAAATTCAAGAAGTTCATCATCACCAAGCCCTTATTATATGAAATGTTAAAGGGACTTACCTAAGAAAAAGAAGATAAAAAAGATGAACAGTGAAAGGACAGCAAACTCGCAGTTATCAACAACCACACCTAAAACAAAAGCAAACTAAGAGGACAGCTAGATCAGGAGCAGAACCATAGAAATGAAGATCACATGGAGGGTTAGCAACAGGGGAGTGGGAGAAGAAGGGAGGAGAAGGTACAGAGAATAAGTAGCATAGATGGTAGGTAGAAAATAGATAGGGGGAGGGCAAGAATAGTATGGGAAATATAGAATCTAAAGGACTTGAGACATGTGGTCATAAACTAAAGGTGGGGAATGGTGGGGGAGAAGTGTGCAGGGTGGAGGGGAATAAAGGGGGGAAATAGAACAACTGTAATGGCATAATTAATAAAATATATTTTAAAAATATAAATACATAAATAGAATAGAATAGAATAGGATAGAGGACATCAGAAAAATGGTAGAGAAAGTAGCTCCAAGTGTAACAGGGTGCAGCCAAGAGAGGGCCCCCAAATAGGGATTTGGAATGGGGTATAGCACTCAAGGTGTCTAAGAAATATTAGAAAAATATATATAGGATAGGATGTCCTCCCCCACTGCCCAGGCCATAGGTGTGAGTTGGGGAAAGGGACAAATGGAGCAGTGCCATTGAAAGCTGTTTTACATAGCGACAACTTTGCAGCTAACTTCTGGCATGGTCATTTAATATATCTATAACTTTAAACTGGTCTCATAGATATGTTAAATAGCTATGGCCATGCTTTGAGCCAGGGAGAAGGAAGTGACTTCCACCCAAGATATAACTGGGATGCAACTCCTTCTGGTTACAGCGCCCTGAGTGAGAGCTTGGAGATGACTGGCTCCATGCCACGGGGACACGCCTGCCCAGACTCACTGTGTCAGCCCAGTAAAGCTGGAAGGATACGGGAGTGCTGGCAAGTATCACCAATTGTGGGAGGAGTTGGAAATGGGGCTGCAGAGAAGGATTGGTGGGAGAATTTAAACCAAGACATGGCAGCCATTAAGGGGAGAGCCATGTGGTCTTGGCAGAGTGGAGACCCCCTTTGCAGCTTTGCCAAGGAGAACCACATGGCTTCATCCTGGCCAGTGACACAGCTGATGGTGTTGGGAGCCTGAATCTACTTTTCTTGAGATACAGTACCCCAAATTAGGGCAGAGGGAGAAGGAAGGACTGTGTGCATCTGGGGGTATCCTAAAGAACTTTGACAGTTTAATGAAAATGTTGGGTCACTACTTTCAGTCTGTATGTAAACATTTCAGTCTGAATTAAACATTTCCTTTTCTTCTCACAAATCTCTGGCATTGAGAGATGTCTTTCCCCTGGTGGTGGACAATGAGAACCTAGTGGGGGTCCTTTCAGTAATAGTGTATTGTACCCCCTTGGTCCCTTGTTCGGTAACACAAGGTCCGTCCCTTCACAGAAATATCAAACAACCAAACAAACACTGTCAGAATCAACTTTATCAAAACTCTAAGAAATAGACAAAGATTTAAAACAATGAAGAATAAGCTGAATTAAGAGAAAGGCCACTTAAAAGTGGTAGGAAAACTTTGTGTGTTTTCAGTTGCCTTTGCCCCCCATGTCAGCATGGCAGCAGTCTGAAAGGCCACAACCCATATTCCAGGTAGGAGACTCTACTCCTAGTTCTGGAGGAGCAGAGCATAAATTCTCAAGGAAGTTCTAACCTGCCTAGGCTACCTGAAGGACTAATGCCAGGTGCTCGCCTTTGTTTCCTCTAAGTTATTGGTTAAGGTAACTATATTTGTAAAAAGAAAACCCATTATTAATGTACTTTGGTTTGTAACGTCTCATTTTTTTAAATTATAATTATATGACTTAAAAGGAAAATCCATAAAGATTATAAACCTATATTAATGGCCACAAAAACCTATAATGTAAAATAAACATAATAATATAAATATATAGATAAATATATAAATAATATAAAGATGTACTCTGGCAATAATATAAGGGGGAGAGATGAAAAAGTTCAAGAGTAGGGTGTTTGTAGATTACTGGAACTAAATTATTATTCACAGTAGGTTGTTATAAGTTAAAGATGTTAATTTCAATCCTATGGTTATCACTGAAAAAATTAATTAAAAAGATACAGAAAGGAAGAGAAGAGAATCAAAATGGCATATTAAAAAATTAAACCAAATTTTAATACAGCAATAAAGTGGGAATTGTGGAACAAAAAAAGTCATATGGAAAAGAGCTAAATAAGAAACTTTAATTCTCCATTATCAGTAATTACTTAAATGTAAATAAGTTAAAGTTTCCGATCTACATGCAGAGATTAGCAGATTGGACAAATAAGACATGATCCACTTATATAATGTCAATAAAAGACTTACTTAAGATAAAAGACGAAATGTTGTAGGCAAAAATATAGAAAAAAATAATCTCCATTAATGGTAAACAAAAAAGCAGAAGTACCTCTATTAATGTCAGAAAAATATAAAGTCAAAAAAGTTTTTCAAAGATAACTAAGGACATTACATTTTTATTAAAATTTCAATCTAGCAAGAAGATGCAATAATTATAAATATATACACTCTTAACAATACAGCCCATAAGTATATTAAGCCAAAATTGAAGAATTAAAGAAAGAAAGTTCTACAATAATATTTGTACACTTAGTACCCTACTTTTAATAATGGATGGGAACAACTAGATAGATTAATAAGAAAATAGAGGACTTGAATGGCACTATGAACCAATTATATCTAAAAGACATGGACTGAATACTCTACCAAAAATAGCATAATACACATTTTCAAGTATATAAGAAACATTCCTGAGGGTAGACCATATGTAAGGCCACAAAATAAAGAGGAAAGTTTTAGGTGTAAATGCATATATTAAAAAAGAAGAAATATCTTAAATCAGTAACTTAACTTACACTGTGAGGAACTTAAAAAAAACAAATTAAACTTAAATTTAGTAAAAGGAAGGAATAATGAATGTAACAGTGGAGCTAAAAGAAATAGAGACTAGAATATCAATAGAGAAATCAGCAAAAGCAAAGTTGGCTCCTTGAGTATATGAAGAAATTAACAAAGCTTTAGCTAAACTAAGAGGAAAAAAAGATATAAATAACTAAAATTAGAATTGAAAGTGTAGGCTTTATTACTAACTTTTCAAAAACACAAATGATCACAAGAGTTTACTGTGGACAATTGTACCTCAAAAAGTTTGATAACTTACATGATATAGATAAATTCCTGGAAATACACAAACTACCAAAACTGATTCAGAAGAAATTTATCTGGTAAGCCTGCCAACCAAAAAAAAAAGCCTAGGATTAAGAGGTTTACTGATGAATTTTACCAAATATTTAGAGAAGTAACATCAATCCTTTTCAAACTTTTCCAAAATATAGAACAGGAAAGAAAACTTTTTTTAAAAGATTTTATATACTTATTTTTAGAGAGAGGGGAAGCAAGGGAGAGAGAAATATCATGTACAAGAGAAACATCAATCAGTTGCCTTTCCCATGCTCCCAACTGGGGATCTGGTCCACAACCCAGGCACGTGTCCTGATTGAGAATCAAAGTGGCAACCTTTTGGTTGCAGGATGATGTCCAACCTACTGAGCAACACCAGTCAGGACAAGCAAACACTTCTGAATTGATTCTATGAAGTCACCATTACTGATACACCAAAGACATTACAAGGAAAGAAAACTATAAACAAATATCTATTATTAATATAGATGCAAAAACTCTCATCAAAATACTAATCAAATTAATTCAACAGCATATTAAAAGGGTTGTACACCATGACTAAGTGGAATTCATGCCCAGAATTCAAGTGTTGTTCAAAATGGTTCGTAATGAAGTCAATCAGTGTAACACACCACATTAATGGAATAAAAGACAAAAAAAGAAACACATGATTGTATTAATGAGTGCAGAGAAAGCATTTAAAAGAATTCCATCTTGCCCTGGCTGGTGTAGCTCAGTGGATTGAGTGCAGGCCTGCAAACCAAAGGATGGTGGTTCGATTCCCAGTCAGGGCACATGCCTGGGTTGCAGGTAAGTTCCTGGCAGGGGACGCAGGAGAGGCAACCATACATTGATATTTCTCTCCTTCCCTTTCCCTCTAAAGATAAATAAATTTAAAAAATATTTTAAAAAAAGAATTCCATCAAGCTTTCATGATATAAACTAGGAATAGAAGGAAATATACTAAAATGATAATGGGCATTTATGAAAAAACCCACCGCTAAAATCATGCACAAAGGTGAAAGGCTGAGAACCTTTCCCCTAAGATCAGACACAAGACAAGGATGCTCACTTTCTCCACTGCTATTTAACATTGTCCTGGAAGTTCTAGCCAGGGCAATTAAACAGATAAAAATATAAATCAATTTAAATTAAGAAGAAGTAAAACTTCCTATTTGCAGATATCACATTCCTATATTTAGAATATTCTGAGAAACACACATACACACATCAAACTCTGCTAGAGCTATTAAATATATTTAACAAAGTTGAACAAGATTAACATGCAAAAACCATTGTTTGTATTCAGCAGCAAAGTACAATACAAAAGAGCAAATTAAGAAAACAATTTTATTTATAATAGAACCTAAAAAATAAAGTGTTGAGCCCTGATCAATGTGGCTCAGTTGGTTAGGTGTCATCTATCCAGTGAGGCAAAAGTTTGCTGGTTCGATTCCCAGAAAGGGCACATGCCTGGGTTGTGGGCTCAGTCCTGGGTCACATGAGCGGTGCCTACCAGAGGCAATCGATTGATATTTCTCTCACACATGGATGTTTCTCTCTCTTTCTCCCTCCCATCTCCTCTCTCTAAAATTAAATAAAATGTTTTCTTTTAAAAAGAAAATGTTCATTAAAAAATTTAACCAAGGAGGTGAAAGCCTTGTACACTGAAAACACTGCTAAAAAGAGTTAAATAGCTAAATAAATGGAAAGGTTAGTGATAAGATAATATTATTAAGATGGTAATACTACCCAAAGCAATCTGTAGATTCAATGCAATCTTTCCCAAAATTCTAATAACATTTTTGTTTGCAGAAAAGCAAAAGCCAATTTTCAAATTCATATGGAATCAAAGGGGTCCTACATAGCCAAAATGATTTTTCCATCCTCACTTGATTTTTAGGGAGAGGACGTAAGAGAGAGAAAGAGAGGGACTAACACTGATGTGATAGAGAAACATCGATTGTTTACCTCCTGTATGTGCCCCAACCTGGAATGGAGTTTGCAACCTAAGTATGTGCTCTGACTGGAAGTCAAACCTCTAACATTTTTTATGCACAAGACAATACTCCAAGCGACTGAGCCAACCAGCCAGGGCAGCCAAAAACAATTTTTAAAAAGAAAAACAAACTTGGAAAACTCACACAATTTTGTATATCAAAATTTACTGCAAATCTATAGCAATTAAAACAAGATGATAACCAGCATAAAGACAGACATATAGACCAAGTGAAGAGAATTGAGAGTCCAAATAAAAATCCTCACTCATATAGTCAACTGATTTTCAACAGGGGTGCTGAGACCATTCAATGGAGAAAGAATAGTCTCTTTAATAGATGGTGCTGGATGATTGGATATTGACATGCAAAAGAATAAAGTTGGACCCTTACCTCACACAATATACAAAAATTAACTCAGAATGTATCAATGACCTAAATGTAAGAGCTGAAATCATAAAAACCACAGAATAAAATATAAGGAGAAATCTTTATTACCTTGGATTTGGGAATCATTTTTAAATATGAAAAATAAAAGCACGAGGAACAAAAGAAAAATAGATAAAGCTAAATTCATCATCAAAATTTAAAATCCCTTGCACATCAAAGGACATAAGAAAGTGAAAAGAGAGCCTACGGAATGGAAGAAAATGCTTGCAAATCATATGTCTGATAAGGCTTTAATCTAGAATACATAAAGAATTCTTACAATTCAACATCAACTAAATGGCCAATGGAAAATGGGCAAAGGACTTAAATAGACATTTCTTCCAAAAAGATATATAAATGGTCAATAATCATGAAAAGATTCTCATCAGCATTAGCCATTAGTAAAACGCAAATCCAAAGTGCAAAAAGATACCACTTCATACATAGCAGGATGAATGTGACAACAACTACAACAAAAGTAGAAAACAACAAGTGTTGGCCACGATGTGGAGAAATTGGAATCCTCCTATATTGCTGGTGGGGGGTGCAAAATGGTTCAGATGCTGTGGAAAAGTTTGGCAGTTCCTCAACAAGTTAAACATATGACTCAGCAACTGTACCCCTAGATATATAACCAAACTGAAAACAGATGTTTAAGCAAAAACTTATACGGGAATGCACAGAAGAACTATTTAGCCAAAAGGTGGGATCAACCCAGGTGTGCATCCATGGATAAATGTATAAATAACATATTGTATCTATACAATGGAAGATTATTTGGCCAGAAAAAAGAATAATTTAATTAATATATGTCACCATGTGGATGAATCTTAAAAATATAATACAAAACGAAAGAAGTCAGACACAATAGGCCATATATTTATATAATTCCACTTATATAAATATATAGAAAAATGTAAATCCATTGAGACAGAAAGTCAGTTGGTGCTTGTCAGGGACTAGGGGGAAGGAAAGGAGGAAGTGGAGGATATCCTTAAAGGGTTTGGGTTCTTTTGGTGTGTGTGGGTTTTTTTTGTGTGTGTGTATGGGTGTGTGATGAATGAGTTTGGAACTAGATAGAGGTGGTGCGTGCACACCCTTGTGAATGTACCAAATGCCATTTAATTGTTCACTTTAAAATAGTTAATTTTATGTTGTACAAATTTAACTTGCATAAAATAAAGATGAGAGAAAAAGAAAGGGAGAAAAAAGTTGGAGGCAGTGAATTTAGACATTTCAGGAGTTCTGCTGTAGATGGGAGTAAAGAAGTGGAACTGTAGCTGGTACGAGAAATTGGGGTCAACAGAAGGTTCTATTTTCTGTTTCAAGATAGAAACAAATTTTAAGTATATTTCTTTGCTCATGAGAATTAGCCACCAGAGAATGGATGACATGGGAGAAGGAAGTAAGAATGTCTGTAAAAGACACCCTTTATCTCTTACAGAAATTTATCCTTAATAATATCTGAAAGGGTATCCCCTAAACTTCAGGGCCCAAAGTGAGACAGCCTTGGGCAAACTAAAGTACTTAATCTACATGTATAACGAGCACAAAGAGATAAATACCATAAAATGTATAAAATGTGTAAGCATGGCAGTGTTGTTCTGGAGTTACCCATTCCACCTGAGTAGGGCACTGCTAAATCCTCAGGTCTACGGGGCAGGGATTGGGTTGGGCATACCTGTTCAGGACTTCCTCCTCCTCCCCCTCTCCTGGATCTTCAGAGTTTATTGGTCTCCTTCCCTATCTCATACTGACTGACATCCATCTCAAGCTGGGCCACATTGAATGGCTACCACCTGTTGGTACAAACTGTGTTAAGCCTCTGGCTTTAGTTATTTCAATTTCAGTCATCAAAGTTTAGAAACTTTCAATCCCAGCTATACAGATTTTATCACAGTACTTCTATCACTATAGTTTTTCAGTTCCCATGGCATTTTACTTGTCATGTGATAAATACAGCTCAGGAGATGTGACTTTATCTAAATATAAATGCCCTCTACAGATGCCTTCTGAAAAATGCCTGCTGTTGCTGAATTATTTTTACAAAACCTCTTCCTCAGCCAAATTGGGGAGTGTGGGGTTACAGTTCTTTCTGAACGAAGAGGGCGTCATCCACAAATTTCAGTGCCATCTTGAAGATTTCCCCGCCTTCAATTTCTCATGTTTTTCACTATGTCTACTTCCCCTACTGATCTAACATATACCTCTTGACTGTAGAAATTAATTGTTAAGATTATTCATTTACAGTTTCATGAAGATTTTCTCAATTTATGCCTTTGCATGACAGGCTTTAGCCATAGATGCCTTGAAGTCTTGCCCCGAGCAGGTACTACACTTTGCCATTTTCTGGGAGTAGTTCTGGGCCCACTGCCTCCTCAGGATCCCAGACTGTGCTTAGTCAGTGCCTTCTTGTATACTAAAGGTATTGGAAATCAATCAGAGCTTAATGACTTCAAACTATTTGTTGGCATGATACTATTTGAAACCAAAAATGCTAGCGGTTTTCTTTTTCATTATGTGGGTTAACTACATAGCAATAGAACTAGCACAGAAAGTATTTTTTTAATTGAGGGAGGAGAAACTTTTATATAGAGAAAAAGCTAAAACTGGACTACATATTTTAATGATATAGTATATGCTCAGAAGTCATTTTTTTATATTGTATGAAAGATAATTCAAGGGATTATACCTTGTGTTTCTAATTTTCACAAAGGTTAACATAGTGACTCACTTTTAATAAAAATCTGGGTATCACACTATTCTAATTAATTTTGTCATTAACATTTTGATTAGGATCCAAAAAACTTTTTTTCCTAGTCTTTACATGGCTCACGAGAAAACACCACAGGATTTTACAAGAGTACAAAGGTTGGGGAGAAAAGTATACAAATTGGTTCTGATTACACACTGAAGTTCTTATTGAAGAACTAATTGGAAAGCTAATTAACAAATTATTATTAGCCCTACATAAAATGCCATTGAAAATAACATTCACATTTTGCTGTGACTTCCCTAACCACCAATAAGTTTTCTGATCTGATTGTGTAAGCCAAAAATAAATACAAAAATTGAGTGCTATCATAGTATTCAAAGAGGGTATTGTCTATAGGACATGTATTGTACAATATAACTGTGAGTCAACAGTTCTGTGACCTGGGAATCATCCACACTTAATATTAAATATTAAGATTAAAGGACTGCATATTTTATTTAGCCATAGGCTGAATAACTCAGCTTCATTCATCTTTGTTACCATATGGTGCATGAAAGAATCTAAGTTTATTCTAAAGTACAAACTCAAAATCCTAGTTCATGAGGCAGTAGCTAAGGCATACCAGCTGCGACATTGATCTTATCTCAGTCCCTGGCAATCTTAACTGGTTGCCCCTAGATGGATATAAAAAGAGCATCCCAATGCATCTTCAGTGCTCACAGAACTGGCTGTGAAACATTTTTTTAACTTTATCATCCACTATAGGCGGAATGTTTGTGTCCCTCTGTAGCTGCCAATTTATATATTAAAATCTGACTTCAAATGTGCTGGTATCTGCAGATGGACCTTGGAGTCATAAGGGCAGAGCCCTATGAGTGGAATTTAGTGCCCTTTATAAGAAGAGGCCATGGAACTGATATTCTCTCTCTCTCTCTCTGTCATGTGAGTACACAGCAAGAGGAGAGCAATATGTAAATCACAAAGAGGACCATCCCCACACACTGAATCAGCCAAGACCTTGATTTTCACTTCCCAGCCTCTGAAACCGTGAGACATAAGTTTCGGTTGTTAATAAGCCACCCAGTGTGTGGCATTTTGTAGCAGCCTGAGCCAAAAGAACTGCCTCACTTTTTCTTTTAAATTCTCATTTTTGAGCATAGTTTATCTTATATATTTATAACTATATAATTAAAACAGCTTGATAGACTAATTTTCTACCTTTCCAGTTCTTGCCTTCCAGTCTATTTTAGTTGGAGAACAAATCTGACTGCTATGACAAAGGCATATGACAACATGTGGCTTCAACAAGATGTGACTGCATGTCTAGCTCACTAACAATGTGAGTGCAAACAGCCCAGAACTTATAATGTGCCTCCATTCTGCTGGGGCGCCAGATTCCTTGCTTGTTGTTCTGCTTTCCTCAACATGTGGCTTCCAACCTGTGATCCACGATGGTGCTTCTTGTTTCTACTTCTGTCCAGCCAGTGAGGAGGGGAAAAGAAAGGAGAAAACATCTCCCTTTCCCTGTAGACACAGAACTCAGAAGTTGCATGCATGACTTCAACTCATATTTCATTGGCCAGAATTTAGTTGCATGGCCACATATGGCTACAAGGGAACTAGAATATGTGGTCTTTAGCTGGGTAGGCATGGGCCCAGCTTAAACTGAGGCTAAAGGGAGAGAGAATGGACAACTGGAGATAACTAGCAGTCTCAACCTCAGATTCCATGTTCTGGTTTCACTAGTAACTATTTTTAGGAACAATTTCTAGATGGATGGGTATTTCCAGTCGAAGCTCCCTTTTTCTCCAAGCTCTGGGGATTTCCTCCACCTGTGTACTGCCCTCACAGACAGTCTGTAACAGGTATAACCAGGCCCAACAGGTCTAGTCTGGACACAATGTGATGGTGAATGACTTGTATGAGGGTGTGGTCCAACCATGCAAAATATCCTCATATATGCTCTAACATTCCTATCTTGGACATTTAGACAATGCTTTAGCATAAATGTATGATAGCTTCACTTGGGAGAATGCAGCCAAGCAAACACCTTTTAGCAAGCTTTCTCTGCCGGATAATCACATATGAGCTTCTGGGGCCAAGAGAACACAGAAAAGAGTCAAGGCCTCACACATGGCTTTGATGGTGCTTGTTTGGGTCACTGAGGGGAAACGTACAAATGATTGTCCAGAAAGTGACCACGTCAAGGGTTTCCTGCCACTTGAACTTTGCTTGGAGCAAAGACAGCTGCCAATTTAATTTTTGACTGAGTGGGAATGTTTGGTGTTTGGCTTTTTTTTTAGTGTTTTATGTTTTCGTTTTTTTAAAATATATTTTATTGATTATGCCCTTACAGTTGTCCCATTCTCCTGCTTCATTCCCCTCCACCCTGCACACCCCCTCCCCCTACTCCCTTCCTTTAGTTCATGTCCATGTGTCACAAGTTCTTTAGCTTCTACATTTCCCATACTATTCTTGCCCTTCCCCCTGTCTATTTTCTACCTACCATCTATGCTACTTATTTTCTGTACCTTCTCCTCTCTTTTCCTCCTCCCACTCCCCTGTTGCTAATCCTCCATGTGCTCTCCATTTCTATGGTTCTGCTCCTGATCTAGCTGTTTGCTTAGTTTGCTTTTGTTTTAGGTGTGGTTGTTAATAACTGTGAGTTTGCTGTCCTCTCACTGTTCATGTTTTTTTAACTCCTTTTAAAAAAATAAGTCCCCTTAACATTTATAAAATAAGGGCTTGGTGATGATGAACTCCTTTAACTTGACCTTATCCAAGGTCAAGTTAAGCTCTTTATCTGCCCTTCCATTCTAAATGAAAGCTTCTCTGGCTAGAGCAATCTTGGATGTAGGTCTTTGGATTTCATGACTTGGAATACTTCTTTTCAGCCCCTTCTTGCCTGTAACGTTTCTTTTGAGGAATCAGCTGACAGTCTGATGGGAACTCCTTTGTAGGTGACTGTCCCTTTATCTCTTGCTGTTTCTAGAATTCTCTCCTTCATTTTAATCTTGGGTAATGTGATTATGATGTGCCTTGGTGTGTTCCTCCTTGGTTCCAACTTCTTTGGGACTCTCTGAGCTTCCTGGACTTCCTGGAAGTCTATTTCCTTAGCCAGATTGAGAAAGTTCTCCTTTATTATTTGTTCAAATAATTTTTCCACTTGTTGCTATTCCTCTTCCTCTTCTGGTACCCCTATAATTCAGATGTTGGAATGTTTAAAGATGTCCTGGAGGTTCCTAAGCCTCTCCTCACTTTTTTTGAATTCTTGTTTCTTCATTCTTTTCTGTTTGGTTGTTTCTTTCTTCCTTCTGGTCCACTCTCTTGATTTGAGTCCCAGTTTTCTTTCCATCACTATTAGTTCCCTGTGCATTTTCCTTCATTTCACTTAGTGTAGCCTTCATTTTTTCATCTAATTTGTGACCAAAATCAACCAGTTCTGTGAGCACCCTGATTACCAGTGTTTTGAACTGTGCATCTGATAGGTTGGCTATCTCTTTGTTGCTTAGAAGTATTGGCTCTGGGGCTTTGAGCTGTTCTTCTTGAGCCATAATGTTTTGGTCTGTTCCTGCAGGTTACCTGTGAGGGGCGGAGCCCACCAGGGCGGGGTGACCACGTCGCTGGGCTCTGATCCTGTATGTGGGGCTGGGGTCAAAGAGGGAGCAATGGCGTTTGTTCTGCTCTCTCTGATTTTGGTCCAATCGGCTGCTTCCCACAAGCAAATTGGGCCCTTCTGGAGCTGGTTCCTGAGTGGGTGGGCTTGTGTGCATTCTAGGACCCTGTGAGTCTTTCCAACAAACTCTCCTATGAAGCTGGGAAGCCTCTCCTGGCACCTCAACCATGGAAAGTTTTTCCAATTGGTGTTTTTAGGCTTTAATTACCGTCGCTGGGGCCCTGGGTCAAGCAGTCTTTCTCACTCTTCATTTTTTTTTTGCCTGGTTTATCTGTGCGTGAATGTGTGACCGCAGTCAGCCAGCTGCCTTGTGCCCTCACTGGGTCTGCCCATTGCCACCCCATGCCTGGGATCTGCCAACTGTTGCCTGTGTGCCTGGGTTGGTCCGGCACCCCCTGCTTTTCCCTGCCAGGACCCCTCTCCACCGGCTGCTGACTCTGCTCCTCTTACTGGTCTGGACGAATGGTTCATTGTTGTCAGACTTTGGTACAGTTCAATTTTCTGTCTGTTTTGGTTGAGGTTTTGTTTGTAAATCTTTCTTGTCCTTAAATCTGGTTGTGCGAGGAGGCCCAGTACTTCCACCTAAGCCTCCATCTTGGCTGGAAGTCTGTTTGGTGTTTTTGAAAGGTTAAGAAGACCCTTCACAAACACTATGAGATCACCTAATTCCAAAAGTGCTTGGGCTTTGTCTAGTAGTAAATCTTAAACAATTCCAGAAAATGTAGAAATGATATTACATGGACATTTTAACAAAACTAAATGTAGCTATCATGTAAACATTTATTCCCAGGCCATAATTACCAAGTTACAATAAAAACTAAACTAGACTCTAGGCTTTTTTGGGGGAACCACAGTGTGGTCAATATTTGCCTTCTTAGGGATGCCCTGATATATACTGAGGAAGGAGGTTGGAGAGAAATAGATCTCAAAGCTCTTTTCATGGGAATACCTACCTATAAGGCTAAGGGTCCTCACATTAAAAAGAGGATTCCAGAATGTCCCATATGTATTAAGAACCCCCAAGCAACTAGGTGACTAGGTTCCACACTGGCCCTCATATGCACGAAGGTAAGATTTTTCCTTCAGAATTGACTAATAACCATCATCAACAGTCTCACCTGATCTAAACTCCAAAGTTTTTTTACAAGTACCACCTAATAAATACATTTAATGTTTAGCAACTCAATTTAAAAAATATATAATAGTCCAAAAACATGTTAGCTTCATAAAAACTGTAAGTCACGCAGCTGTGATAAAACTAAAACAGAAAATTCGCTGAACATTAGTAACAGAAAAAAAAAGGTTTGGTTTAAAAGAGAAGAGCATACATTCAAGAACATTTCTATGAAGTGCGATTAATCTTATTAAGTAATTTCAGTTAGCTGGAGGTGTTCAATTTAGATAGGAAAAGTTTGATCCATTTGAAAAACGATGGTAATTAAAAGATGAAGATAAAAATGTGGTCTCAAGACAGTGGTAACAGCTATAGTTAAGAACATGTAATTTGGCTTAAAACAATGAAATTTTTTAAAAGGCCTAGTGAAAATAGATTTTCACTGTTTTTGTTGTTAACCTGTATGATGAGCCTGTTTCCTGCATATTTCTTTTTCCTGGACAATGAGTTAGCCAGGTAGAACAATAGTACTTTTAAAGTAAATTAAATTTTATTTTAGTAAATAAGGGCAATAAATACAAAGTCTGGAAAGTTAAAAAAAGATCACTCATAACAGCATTACCATATTTTAGAGTTTTTCTTTCTATCTCTTAAATGTATGAGTTTTTTGATTCATTCATGCAGCAGTGAATAATATAAACTAAAAAAAACTGAAATCCTTGCCCTTGTGGAGCTTACATTAGTGAGGGGAGACAGCAAATAAATGAATAAATTATGTAAATATTTTTGTAGGTGATAAGTGCAGTGGAGGAAATAAAAAGGGTGGTTCTGTGTAATTTTAATAGAACAAGCAGAGTGACGCTCAGTGGGAAGGAGACTTCTGACCCAGGGCAAGAAGCAGATGGAGAGTGACGAGTGAGCAGTGAAGCTCTCTGTGGACTGGTTGAAGTCCCAGTCGGAGCAGCCCAAGACTGACAAAGCCCTGGGGCAGGGGTGTCAAACTTATTTTCACCAGGGTCCACATCAGCCTGTTGGACTCTGTAGCCTTCAAAGGGCCAAAATAATTTTAGGACTGTATAAATGTAACTACTGCTTAACCATTAAGGAGTTGAAATTACATTCATCCCTTTGAAGGCAACCTCCAGGCTGAAGTGACCCTAGTGAAAGAGTTGACACCCCTGCCCTGGGGGGAAGCTTGCCTGGCAAGTCTGAAGGGCTCCCACACCACCTGGGCAAGCGTGGAGATTCTCCGTGTCTTGTTTCCAGGCAGTGACCCAGGAGCCCCTCTCACTTACTGTGCTTCATTTATTCTAATCTCTCTAATGCTTGATGTGGGGACACAGTTTTTGTTAAGACCATACATGCAAGCATATTATCTAGGCAGTTTCTATTACAAATGGAAACTTTAAAAAAAATTACAGTTTCTTAAAAAATTGGTCATGATTGATATATAGGAATACCATTAATTTTAGTATAATCACTTTGTATGTAATCATATCGTTCAATTTTTTAAATTCTCATAATTTTGCAGTTAATTATTTTGCTATTTCTGGACTTAAAATTATACCATCTACAAGGTGTAATAATTTTATCTTTTTCCTTTCTATACCTATGCATCTAATTTTTGTTTCATGATCTCATATCATAGACAAAAACTACCTAAAATAGTATATATTAATCATAGTATTGGGTTCTTTTACTTTGTTCTGGAACTGTTTCTGATACAGGGTGCAGCCAAGGGGGGCCCCCAAAAAAAGATTTGGAATGGTGTCCAGAATTCAAAGTGTATGGGAATAATGGAAAGACATATAAGATGTCCTCACCCCCCCCCCCACAGGTGTGAGTTGGGGGGAAGGGACAGTTTTGTACACCCACAGCCTTGCAGCTAATCCATGGCATTGTCTTTTAACATATCTATAGCCTCTGGCGGTCACTTGGATATGTTAAATGGCTGTGGCCAGGCTTGGAGCTAGGGGGATGAAGTCACTTCCCCCGCAAGATGTAACTGGGGGCAGGTTCCCCCAAGTTACAGCGCCTGCGTAGGGGCTTGGAGAAGATTGGCTCGAGGACATGGGATGATTACTGCCCAGACTAACGATGGCAGCCCAGTAAACTTGTATTAATACAGAATTACTGGCAGGTGTAACTGATCTTGGGAGGAGTCGGAAATAGGGGTACAGAGGAAAACTGGTGCAGGGATTTAAGAGCCAGGCACGGCAGCCATTGGGAGAGAGCCACGCGGTTTCAGCAGAGTGAGGACCCCCTGTTGGTGAGGTGAAAGAGGGAGCCACGTGGTTTTGGCAGGGTGTGGACCCCCTCTTTCCCAGGTGAAAGGGGAAAACCACGCAGCTTTGCCAGAATGGAGATCCCTGCAGCCAGGTGAAGAAGAAAGCCACATGCTTTTGGTGGAGTGTGGACTCCTGCAGCTTTGGTAGAAGAGGCCCACGCGGCTTTGGGGTGCCCTCTTTGGCCGAGGGGCCTGAAAAGCAACAGAGACTTTGACTGGAACTGGGTACAAAGGACTCTTGCCAGTGGACCATGAGAGGGTACCACAGTAATTTGGATTAACTCGAGATCCTGCACAGTGACACAGCTGATGGCACCAGCGGCCTGAAACACAGACGTGTGCTCTTTTCCTGATTTACGGTACCCGGAGTTGGGACAGTGGGAGAAGGGAGCGCTGTGTGGGTGTAGGTGTACAACCTAAAGGACTTTGATATTTTAGTGGTGGCATTAGGCCCGAATAGCATTAAATAAACATTTTGTTTCCTTTTCACAAATCTCTGGCATTAAGAGATGTCTTTCCAATTGGCAGCGGACAGAAGGGCCCAGTAGATTTTAGTATTTTGGTTTTGGGAGGGGCCCCTGTTGTATAGCAGTTTTGGGCATCCCTAGGTGGGCCAAATATTGTATTGCCCTTCCCTCGGACCTCCTCTTGTTCGGTAACATTTCTAGTCGTTACCCTTAAGCACAATTTAAACTGCATAGCTGCATCATTGACAGAAAGCATCCTCACATTCCCATTTCCAGGGAATTTATTAGGAACAGGTATTGATGTTGATTAAATTCTTTTTTCAGCATCTGTTTAGATTATTATTGTTAAAAGTTCAGTCCATCGATGTGATGTGCCAATATTTAAGCACTTTCTAAAACAACTTTTCTTACATTCTTGAGAAATACTGTAGTCACGAGAGAGCTTATGATGTAGTGTTGCATTAGGTGCCGGTATTCTGTGGAAGATGTTCACGTCTGTGTTGATGTCCTAGTTTTTTGGTGGGGGGAAAAGGATGTAAACAGCATATTAAACAAGTTGAATTTTTATAGGACCCCAGACGAAAGTCCACATAAGATGGAAGCAGCACAGCGAAGGACATATTCATTGGGTTGCAGCAAGAACCATCTGGTACTGAGCGGCCCCAGGAGATGGCGTGGGAAAGGAGGCTGCGCTCTCCCCTGCATGGCTCAGGCACTGCCACGTCCGATCTGGTCTCATCTCAGGCATAAGGCTCTGCCCTGGTCTGCTGGATGGAGCAGGGCCTGAGGGGACAGCAACGCGGCACAACAGAACCTTGTGGTCGTAACTGTGCAGTGCTCCGTGATGGGTTTTGGGTCTTTGTGCTGCATGGGGCATTCAGCGTAGTAATCAGTTGTGCTCTGGCAGGACGCAGCTTCTGAAGATTTAACTTTAGAGCACTGCTTTCTCAGCACGCTTGGGGACATTCACCATCTACCCAGGGCCTGGTGGCCTGCAGCTCTGCAGCCTCTGCAGCCCCTACAGGCTGACTGAGTTATAATTCTTCCAGCAACAATTGTGGAGTTTCCCATATGTGCTTAGAAAATGCTGCCCCGGGGAGAAGCACCAGGTTATGTAAATGGTTAGAGGAAAAATTAGATTAATCCAGTTTAACGAATATGTACTGAACATCTAACATGAACCAAGACTGTATTAGACTTGGTGATGAAAGTCCAGACTCAGTTAACAAGGGAGACAAGAATCTTCCAGGTCTCCACTCACCTTTGTGCCCTTTCTCTACCTACCTCTTTGCTCTCTCCCCTATTGTTACCGAACAAGAGGTCCGAGGGAGGGGTAATACAATATTCAGCCCACCTAGGGATGCCCAAAACTGCTATCCAACAGGGGCCCCTCCCAAACACAAAATACTAATATCTACTGGGCTCTTCTGTCTGCCGCCAATTGGAAAGACATCTCTCAATGCCAGAGATTTGTGAAAAGGAAACAAAATGTTTATTTAATGCTATTCAGGCCTAATGCCTCTACTAAAATATCAAAGTCCTTTAGGTTGTACACCTACACCCACACAGCGCTCCCTTCTCCCACGGTCCCAACTCCGGGTACCGTAAATCAGGAAAAGAGCACACGTCTGTGTTGCAGGTCGCTGGCACCGTCAGCTGTGTCACTGTGCAGGATCTCGAGTTAATCCAAAGTACTGTGGTACCCTCTCATGGTCCACTGGCAAGAGTCCTTTGTACCCAGTTCCAGTCAAAGTCTCTCTTGCTTTTCAGGCCCCTCGGCCAAAGGGGGCACCCAAAACCCACGTGGGCCTCTTCTACCAAAGCTGCAGGGGTTCGCGCTCCACCAAAAGCATGTGGCTTTCTTCTTCACCTGGCTGCAGGGATCTCCATTCTGGCAAAGCTGCGTGGTTTTCCCTTTCACCTGGGCAGCTACCCCCTCATGTCCCGGAGCCCATCTTTTCCAAGCTCTCACACAGGCCTTCTCACTCAGGAGGGCAGCCCCAGTCCACTCCCTTCTCCCTGGCTAGTGAAACTTGGCCACAGCTATTTAACATATCTATGAAACCAGGTAAAGGTTATAGATATGTTAAATAATCATTCCAGAGGTTAGCTGCAAAACTATTGCTATGCAAAACAGCTCTCAATGGCTCTGCTCCATTCGTCCCTTCCCCCTGGGGGGGGGGGTGTTTGAGGACATCTTATATGTCTCTCCAATATTCCTATACACTTTGAATTCTGGACACCACTCCAAATCTTTTTTGGCCCCCCCCGCCAGGGCTGCACCCTGTATCACTATCACAACCTTCCTATGACCCATTATATTTTAAAAAAATTTTTAGTACACTGTGATGTGCTAAAGAAAGCTTATAGTAGTAATAATGACAACAACAACAGAAATAATCGCTAATGTTTGTTGACCTTGTACTTTGGGCCAGCCACTGTTCTAAATGCATTAACTCTTTTACCCCCAACAACCCACTGAAGTCGGCACTATGGTTACTATACAACATCATCACTTGCTCAAGTTCACACCACTGGAAGTGTCAGAGTCAGGCTTTAAATTTGATCTCAGTTTTCCTGGCCACCAGTCCCTGAGCCAGGCCCCCAGCAATCTGTGCACTGTAAGTACCTGCTAGTGTGGTTTATGGAAAGAATACAGAGCAAAGGTCATGCAGCCAGACATTAATGATGCTGCTGTGACTTCTGGACTCTACAGTAAGGAAGTAACATGAAGAAATAGACTTAAACCAGAAAAAAAAATAACAGCCAAATTTTAAAATTATAAAGATTCAGGTTTGTGGGGGAAAAACACATTATTTAGAGGTTGAATTATTTGACGTATGGAAGAGTCGGTAGAGAAATGACCTGAGTGTTTTCAAGTGTACAAAGAGCTATCTGTAGGGAAGATTTTTGGCTGGTGATTAGCCTTCTCTGGAAGAAGAAATAGACATCTGTAAGGAGAAGAGTTAGATGAGCTCTGAGATAATGCACACAGTCAAAAGAGAACCACTGGAAACTCTGCAAAGGGACTTAGGGGAATTCAGGAGATTTAGAGAGAGGCATGAATTCCAGATGGTGAGAGTGTCATTCTGTCAAAGATTTGGATAAGTGAGTGGTTTACAGTGTTCTCTCTGAAGCTCCAGCAGTTAATTTACTCTCTCAATCTTCATCGAGTATCTCCCATTTGCCAGTTAGTGTGGAAGCTGCCTGGTTACAATGGCGACGAGAAACCGATGCGGGTTCAGCCTTTATGGAATTTACAGTTTAATGGGGCAGATAGATTAAAAAATTCCAATCACCTCCTAGTAAATAGAAAACTGCTTGACTAGAAATCTTGAGGGCATCCTCCTCCTTCCTTGACCCCCACGTTCCCCTTCTGTTTGCTAAACCAAGCTAGAAGCCCAGCTCTGCTCATGGCCTCAGAGGAGGTGGAGCTAAGAGTTTCCAAAGCTGGCTGCCTTTGCGAAACAAAAACACAAACCTTCAAGGTATAAAGATTCTCTACAGTAGAGGAAATACAGTAGACCCTTGAACAACAGGGGTTAGAGCTGCACACAGATTCACTTGTACACAAATTTTTTTTCAATAAATATGAAAATGTAATTTTCTTTGTGATTTTTTAATAACATTTTCTTTTTTTCTAGCTTATTTTATTGTAAGAATACAGTATATAGGACATATAACATACAAAATTTGTGTTTATGTTATTGGTAATGTAACGGGGTACAGCCAAGGGGGACCCCCAAATGTGGATTTGCAATGGGGTCCAAAACTCAGGGTGTCCAGGAAATGTTAGAGAAAAATATATATATGATGTCTTTACCCCCACCAGTCTGAGCTGGGGGATGGGACACATGGAGTAGGGCCATTGAGAGCTGTTTTGCATAGTAACAGCTTTGCAGCTAACCTCGGGAATGGTCATTTAACATATCTATAGCCTTTAACTGGTTTCATAGATATGTTAAATAGCTGTGGGTATGCTTTGAGCCAGGGGGTTGGGAGTGACTTCAACCCAGGATGTAACTGGAAAGCAACTCCCCCTAGTTACATGAGAGGTCGGAGAAGATTGGCTCCATGACATGGGGCCATGCCTAATCGGTCTTACTATGGCAGCCCAGTAAAGCTGGAAGGATATGGGAACGCTGGCAGGTGTAACTGATTGTGGGAGGAGTTGGAAATGGGGCTGCAGAGGAAGATCGGTGTGGGAATTTTATCCAGGCGCAGCAGCCATACCAAGAGAGGACCACACCGCTTTGGCAGAGTAGGTTGGGACCAAGTGGACATCATGGTGATGGCACGGCTGATGGTGCCAGGAGCCTGAGTCATGGACTTCTACTTCTTTTCCTGAGATACGGTACCCCAGACTGGGCAGAGGGAGAAGGAAGGACTGTGTGCGTGTGGGGGGTATTCTAAAGGACCTTAGTATTTTAATGAAAACATTAAGTCATTACTCTAAGTCGGTATAACTTTAAAATAAATAATTCTTTTCCTTTTCTCCAGTCTCTGGAATTGAGAGATGCCTTTCCTCTGGCAGTGGGCAAAGTGAACCTAGTATGGGGAGTGAACCCCCAGAGAAAAAGGGGGGTCCTTTTGGTAATAGTATATCATTCACCCCCCACCCCACCCCGAGTCTGTTCTGTAACAGTAAGGCTTTTAACAACTACTAATGGTGGATTGATAGTAGTGTCAACATAAGAAACACTCAAACCTATGGAGAATTTATGAGTTTATTTGACCCAAACTGATGACCAGTGTCAGGAAGCAAAATCTCAACAGACTGAGAAATGTTGCAGAGAATGGCAATCCAGTGCCTTATAGTATATATCACAATCAAAAGAAGGGGTGTAAGGGGTTTACAAGAAATTGATTGATGATGGATTAGGGAGGTGGGAGAAAGGAAAGTCGAGGGTTGGAATCTCTGGGATTAGCTAAAAAGTAAAATGATAAACACTTTTACATAGGTGGGTACAGAATAGTTAGTAGTCAACAATTACAACAATGACATTAACAATGAGGGGATCTGTGGTCTCCCTCTGGTGCAGTGCCTGCACTTTGAGGGAAGTTGGGGGGAAGGGTCCAGAAAAAGGACATTTGACACTCCAAAGGTATGTTATTATAGATGCAAAAAGACAACAGACAGGATCAGTGAAGGTAAAAGCTGACCTTTGTTAGGAAAAAATACTGGTCCAGGACATGACTACCCACTATGAACTGATTTTAGTTTCCAAATTTTAGTCTCAGACCATCCTATATGGTTAGTTTCGGTCTTTGAGTCTGCAAGGCCACCACGCAGGCCTCCCCTGAGCTTGTCAGGTTTCACATGTGGCCCCTTTTCTTCCACACGCCCCCTTTTTGGTCATAAATCGACCCAAAGGACGAACTAATGACCAACGTCTTGGTTGGAAAACAAGGTTCCATGGTGCTAGGAAGGCTCATTCCTAGGATGTGTCCATGTTAGCATTTGCCTTGCTGAACAATGAGTCACTGGGGATGGGGTAAGACCATAACCTCAGAGAGAAGTCTAAGCCGAATTTTTATTTTTTCTCCAAAATGAGAGGCAGGCAAATGGGTGGCAGTCAGAGTCTATGGGACTTTATTAAGAAAAACACTCTGGATTATTTCTAATCTATCAGCTATGACAATCCAGGTTTTGTCACTTTTCTGTATAACTTTTCTGCATATAGTATAACATTCACTTAGAGTGTGAGGGCACACCATATACATTTTTACTTTTCATAAGCTTACCATGAGCTAGGTTTCTATTTACTGTGGTCCATTTACTTCTCATTAGAAGCACTCCGATGCTCTTATTAATCTGATTTCTGCTAGTTGTGCAACTGGAAGCTGTAACCTTAAGTTTTAATCAGGGCCAAGGTTGTAAAAACACAGTGCTTTGAATGACAATTTCCACCTAAAAACCTTCAGAAGCCAGGAGGACAGGAAGAGTCCTATAAGTAAATCTCCTGTATTTCAGCAGCAGTTATAGACAGCCATGTTTTTATAGTCACTTTCAGCTTTTATCTGAATTAATATAGTTAGTAGTCTTTGTTGGGTTAGGAGGTAAGCACATTCAGAACAAACTCTCTCCTTTTAACTTTTCCTAAAACGTACACATCTCTTTCCTTCCTTGTGCAATGACATTTCTTTGGAATTTCAAAACAGAATCCATAAAAAAGAGAATTATTGATAATAAAAAGTTATTTTATACACCTTTAGCAGTTAACAGTTGGGTTGTATATACAAGGTTTGAGAAAAGTTGAAAGAACAAGTATTATTATTATTATTATTATCATCATCATCAAGTAAAGACAAACAAACAAGTAAAGACAAACAAACAAGTAAACAAACAAACAAACAAAGTCTAACATTATCGTAGGTATACAGACCTTGCCCATGTTTTGGGATAGCTGTCTATCCCTGGGGTTGGTGGCTTCCCATCCTTGGAAGTCTTTGATCTCCACTGTAGGTGGAAGCAAGTGTCAGAGACTGGGTCAGATGTCCCTTTGCAGTTAGGCCCCTGATAATGTCCCTTCCAACAATGAAAAGAGAGTCTTTAATTAATATATTTTCCAGTGGACAAAAATCTCCTGGTTGTAAGTTGTGGTTTTTGAAGTCTTCATCTTCATCTACTAATAAATTAGCAATGCTGGAAATGTTACTAATTTATTAATCCCCATAAGCTGATTAATGAGGCCTTCATAGTAATGCAGAATGTCTCCTTATAGTACAGTTAATTCATATGTCCCTTCATCTAGTTTCATAGGGTGGCCGGTGACTGTCATAAGGAGAAAGGTTATGACTACCGTAGACTTCAGGTTGAAGAGTACTATAAGGAGGGCTTTTGGGCAAGGGAGATTAAAAGCTTCTGAAAATTTACCTAGCTGAGTTTTAATTGGATCAGTTGCATGTACCAATCCAGAGAACTGGGGATGATGGGCACAATGAAAATACTGTGGAAAAGACCAAACCTGATGAGTGGATTGCATCGTCTTTCTGGTAAAATGAGTCTTTCAGTCACTGACTCAGAGGGAATTCCTCCAATTGGGAATTAATTAATTATTGGGAATTAATATATTTAATATTAAATGTATCACATTAATTATTTAATTAAACACCTACCATTAAAAGTGTTGCTCTCCTGCAAGGGAATGCCTCAACCTATGCAAAATCATGACTAATACATTTTTTGGTATTATTAATGTGGTGGTGAAGCAGAGAGATCTGATTAAGATAACGCAGATCACTGGGGAGAGGTAAGGAGGGGCTGTAGGAGGAGTTTGCTGACACAATTGTGGGTGGCCTAGGACAGGATTGGCTGAGAAGCTTGATGCCTTCAGAGCCCGTGGAAATGAAAAAAGGGCTGGCCCTCTGGCTGAGGGAGAGCTTTCTAGCTTCTGAGCTGGTTCTTTCTCAGGCTTGCTCTCAGGCTCTGCTTCCTCAAGGATGCCCAGATGATCGTGCTCCAGCTGCCTGTGTTTCCCAGCAGACAGTGCTTTGGATGAGAAGGAACCTTGGCCACAGCCAAGAATCAGACCGGCCTGGCAGAAGGTGGCAGGTTTAGTCCTCGGGTGTTCCAGAGGGAACTGGCTCTGAGGCGGAAGCCTGCCATTCTTCCAAAATGGGTAGGTTTTGTATATTATGTTATTTTTAGTTTGTAAACCAACCCTGTAGACACAAGCTAAACAAAAACTAACGTAGAAAAGCTAGGAGAACTCAGGTGTTAGAGTTTAACCTTAACTGATAGGCTTCAATGATGAAAGCTGTGACTTGATAGGCTTAAGTAAGTGCTTTTGAATAAAGACTCCTTTCCTTTATCACCAAACCTTTGACTCTGGAATTTTTGCCAAGAGGTTTGTGGCAGCAGGCAGCAGGCCTCAGTGCTGTTTGATAACAATAGCACTTGGATAAAATTCAAGTACCATACCTCAAATGGAGCTAAGGGAAGTGAAAAATGCTCATAGGACCCATGGAATGATTTTCCTGGGCTATACTTTGGGCAGAAAATGTGCTGTGTACATTATGAACTATAGTTGGAGGTTTCCAATAATATTGTTTACTCTATGAAATAATCTTTAAAGACTCTAATTTTGGCTCATGTACAAGTTAAAGTACAGTAGATAGTTAAGCTCCCATGGGTAAAAGTGGTTTTGGATTGGGTCCAAGCCCTATTTGTTTGCCCGGGTCGAGGCCTCTCCCTTTTGTTGCCACATTCTCTTCCCTTTGAGGCTGTCCATCAGAACTATAAAAGAGAGTTTTATTGATTTAGGAGAAAGCAAGGAGCATTCTCAGCTCTGGAAATCTGGCTGTTTAATGCTGCCTGTCTAGCTCCAGCATCAGCTGTAGAAAGCCCTGGAATTTTGATAATCGCCAATTGTTTCCATTTCTGTATAACATCTAATAATTTTGCAACCTACTTTCCATTCTTTATGGGCTGCCCTGAGAAAATTAAGAAGCCTTGCTGCTCCAACAATATTCCAAAGTTGTCAGCCTACTGGCTATTTAATTTTTGGTCTATTGACAAGTTCGAACTGAAAAATTAATTAGGCTTTTTAGGCAGAAATTATTCAGCAAATAAGAACTTTCCATTATATCCACGAGGGAAGTTGCTGCATATCCAGCTTGGTAACATTTCTATTTATCTTTCAAAGATCCATCTGTAGACTAAATGAAGTCAGTATTATTAATGAGTTTCCTACAAACCATTCCTAGGAACAAGAAGGTGGTCCGGTCAAATTGATTTTAATAAGACATATAGGGGTTGGGTCATTAATAAAAATTTGGAATTCAACTATGACTATATCCAGTCAAACCCAGGAATCCTCTAAGCAGCTTTCTTGTTCTGGGAGGAGGAAAAAACAAGATTCCTCTGAGGCTTTCAGAGTTAATTAGTAGCCCATCTTTGCATATCAGATAACCAGAGTATTTTTACCTCTGATAAACAGAATCAGAGCTCACCCTTGTGGGAGTGTAGTGATTTCCTATACTATAAAATCATTCACATATTGAATTAGAGTAGAATCTCTAGGAAATTTAACATCATTTAAATCAGCTTTCAGTTTCTAAGACAATAAATGGGACTGTCCCGTATATACCTGGGATATTACAGTCCAAGTAAACTTGTAATCTTCCCATGTGAAAGCAAAGAGGTACAAATAGAACATAGTTATTATTACTGTTATTATTTTGGCAAAGCTTCTCATGCAACTTCAAGGATCTCAAATAGGCCTAATTATTTTTAAAATTTTTCATTTATAAGGAGAGAATAAATCCTTGAGGTAGACCAGGGCTCATTGGAATGACTCAAAGTTATTTATCAGTTAAAAAGTTCTCTTAGAATTTAAACTTTGGAAGTTTTGTCAAATATACTTAACCCAAAAAAAACATAATATAAATTTTTTTGTTATTCTAGGTAAAACAAACACATTTTATGGTAATAGCTCTAAAATACATTAATCAAAATTCAACCAGTTTTAATGTTAAATACTTTGTCCACAGGATCCTGCTTAATTTACGTATTTAATTCCATCAGGCCAATAAATATTACATTCAGTAATACCTTCTGGAGGCAGAAAAAAGACAAAAAAACAAAAAATGCACTGCACATAATACACAGATGAACACATGTTGCATCATAACCATACATATCAAGAGCATATACATAATCTGAATTACTAATTTTTTTTGTAGAGAAGGCAAGAGCAACTTTAGCCACTGAAGGCTTTAGCTTAAGCTTACAAATTTAAAACTTTCATAAATTTCTGCAACCTTCAGAGACTTCTACAAAATATAACTTTCATATTTTCACAAACCTTTTTATCCATTCAGAAATAACTATCTTTAGAACTCACTTTCTTCCTTTTCCCTCAAAAGTAATTTTATCTCATGCCTTCAATTACGGAAACCATATAATTTCTTTCCAACTTAATTTGAATTTTTAACTTTTAAATACCTCAATTTCCAATGATAACCAAAAGTAAGCAGCCAGAATTCCCTAGATAGACTTTTATGAATGCATTTCATAACCTGTAGAAACTTAGGCACCTTGGCAAACACACTTTCAGGAAACACACCTCTGACAAAGACACTGGTTAACAAGACACTCATTCCAAATCCACTCACAGACTCTGCAATAGAAGCAGGCAACCCCAAGACTTGTCCAGCAATCATTTCAGTATTTAACATTATTTCAGAATATCTAGCTATTCAATGATTCTTATCCAATTAGCTAAAACAAGTTAATTTGATTTGCTCACATATGGCTAAGGCTTTTTTTCAATGCTGTCAATAAAATTTACCTTCCAAAAATTTGTATTTTAAAAGATGGTCTAGATAGGCGTTCTTGGAGACCAGGTATTTACATTTTAAAGACAGACTTTGGTTTCAGAGTTGTAGTGGGGAGTAAGGGGGTGAGGAATTGGATGTTGATATTTATTAGCTTCAGAAACCTTCTTTCTGAAGGTTTAGAGACAGTCTTTAAATTTTCTTATTATTTTTAAAAGAATTTATCTGTGCTTCTGATACAGGGTGCAGCCAAGGGGGGAGGCAAAAAAAAAAAAAAAGGATTTGGAATGGTGTCCAGAATTCAAAGTGTATAGGAATATTGGAGAGACATATAGGATGTCCTCACCGCCCCCCCCCCCCAGGGGGAAGGGATGAATAGAGCCAAGGCCATTGAGAGCTGTTTTGCATAGCAATAGTTTTGCAGCTAACCTCTGGAATGATTATTTAACATATCTATAACCTTTAACTGGTTTCATAGATATGTTAAATAGCAGTGGCCAAGTTTGGAGCCAGGGAGAAGGGAGTAGCGGGGGACTCAGGGTGGAACTAGGGTCTGCACTCCTGAGTGAGAAGGGTCTCCGTAAGAGCTTGGAAAGGATGGGCTCTAGGACATGAGGGCATAACTGCCCAGGTGAAAGGGAAAACCACGCAGCTTTGCCAGAATGGAGATCCCTGCAGCCAGGTGAAGAAGAAAGCCCCATGCTTTTGGTGGAGTGCGGACCCCTGCAGCTTTGGTAGAAGAGGCCCATGCGGCTTTGGGGTGCCCCCTTTGGCTGAGGGGCCTGAAAAGCAAGAGAGACTTTGACTGGAACTGGGTACAAAGGACTCTTGCCAGTGGACCATGAGAGGGTACCACAGTACTTTGGATTAACTCGAGATCCTGCCTGACACAGCTGACAACACCAGCGGCCTGAAAAAGGGACGTGTGCTCTTCTCCTGATTTACGGTACCCGGAGTTGGGACAGTGGGAGAAGGGAGTGCTGTGTGGGTGTAGGTGTACAACCTAAAGGACTTTGATATTTTAGTGGAGGCATTAGGCTTGAATAGCATTAAATAAACATTTTGTTTCCTTTTCACAAAACTCTGGCATTGAGAGATGTCTTTCCAATTGGCGGCGGACAGAAGAGCCCAGTAGATATTAATATTTTGTTTTGGGGAGGGGCCCCTGTTGTGTAACAATATTTGGCATCCCTAGGTGGGCCAAATATTGTATTGCCCCTCCCTCGGACCTCTTGTTCGGTAACACTCAGACCACTGGCTGAGTGAGCGGCCATATAGGAGGAGTTGCTGAGGCAAGCCTCTGACAGGACTGGCTGAGAAGTACAATGCCTTCACAGCCAGTGGAAAGAAAAAGAAGGCTCTTGCTCCTAAAGTGGCTCTCTCTCTAGCTCGGGGTCATGCTGGGGCTTCAGAGAGCTCTCAGGCTCCTCTTCCTGGAGGACGCCTGGATGATCCTGCTGCAGCTGCCTGCATTTCCCTGCAGACGGTATTTTGCATGGGAAGGAATTCCAGGATCGGCCTAGGATCAGGCTGGCCTGGCAGAGGGTGCAAGTTTATTTATTCTTCGGGTGTTCTGAGGTAGAAGCCTACCATTCTTTCAAAATTGCGTAGGTTTTGTATATTATGTTGTTTTTAGTTTGCAAACTAACCCTATAGAAATAAGATAACTACACACTGACAGGGAAAAACTAGGAGAACTCAGGTGTTTGAACACAGGTAGCAAACACAAGGCCTGCGGGCTGAAAGGGGCCCTCCACTTGGTGTTAACCAGCCGGCACCTTGTCTCTAGCCAGCGGCAGCACAGCTCTCACTTAACTGTTACGGAGTAGTTACATTTATACAGTCCTAAAATTACATTCGGCCCTTTGAAGGCAACCTGGAGACTGAGGTGAAAATGAGTTTGACACCCCTGTTAGAGTTTAACCTTAATGGACGGGCCTCAATGATTAAAGCTGTGACCGATAAGCTTAAGTAACTGCTATTGAATAAAGACTCCTCTCCTTTATGACCAAACTTTTGCCTAGAGAGCAGCAGGACCCCAAGTGCTGCTTGGTAACAGGTCCTCCAGAAGATTCTAATTTCCAAATGAAGATGCACTTCACATTCATTCAGTTTAATTTTAAAGCCAGCATTTCTCCCACTTTGCATGCAAAAAAAATTAATTTAGGTACTGAAAGAAAACTGCATTTTGGTCATTTTAAGTTGATATCATTTCTAGTTAAAGCTCCCCATTTCTGTGATGTAGCAAATCCATGCTTCCTACCGGAGTATGAATGAGGGCTGGGGTCTCGGAATTTCTGGCAGCGCAGGCACAACTTCCCCTGTCAATTTAGTTTTATTTTGGGATTTTAGAGTCCGGACAGACTTAAAGGTTTTTTGTGTAGTGAGTGGTTAAAAGTGTACTGCTTATGTGTTGAGTCCACAACACTTCATCCCTCAAGTCACGTCAACCCTCTAACAAGCCTCAGCTCCTCCCCCTTGCTGTCCAATACTGCTGCGAGGACTTGTAGTGCTGGGTGACCAACCTTGATAGGTGTGTCCCCAGATGAGGCAATTGTTTAATTACAGTCGAGGTGGAATTCTCTATGCTCCTCCCTCACATCATGAATGATGCCTCCTGACACCTCCACAAAGATTCTTAGTCAGAATACCTGAGACTCGAGATTCAGGCTGGAGGGAGGAGATGCCGCTTGTCTTTGGAGCTGAGGAAGTTCAGGCTCTCATTTTTCCAGCAAAAAGTTTTTGGTCAGACTCTCAGAAAGCGATTCCAATGATAAAACCCAAGTTTAAAAACCAGCCACCCATTTTACCTCCAGTCCCTCCTTAGCCTGGGTTCTTTCTTAATCCTTAAGTTTCACTTTCACCTTGAAGATTTAAAAAGACAACTCAAATAAAGTCAGGGCCTCATACCTTAAAACAGGGAGGTCTGGAATTCCAAGTGAAACTCACCCAAGTTCACCCTTTGCAAAATGAGGAGCCAGCAGGGCTCATGCTCTTCTTGCTGGACCCTAGTATGGGGGCCAGGTCCATGGGGTGGTCTTGGTGGGTTTCTTTGGAATCCTGCTGACTAGGCTAAGTAAATGTCAACAAAAGAAACATTCAAACCTGTAGAGAATTTTTTAATGAGTTTATCTGAGCCGAACTGATGACAGTTGCTGGGAAGCAAAAATCTCAAGAGACTGAGAAATGCTCCAGAGAATTGCAGCACCATGTTTTATACATCACAATCGAAAGCGGTGGTGCAAGGGCCGGGGTGGGGTTGGGGGGGGTGTGTTAACAGGAAATCCATTGGTGATGGATTGGGGAGGTGGGGGAAAGCAAAGTGGAGGGCTAGAATCCCTGGGATTGGATGGAAAGTAAAATGATGGACGCATTTTACATAATTAACAGTCAACAATTAGTATGGTAATAATAACAATGAGGGCATCTGTGGTCTCCCCCTGGGGTGGTGCCTGTGCTTTGAGGGAATTGGGGCGGGGTCCAGAGAAAGGAAATTTGACCTAGTCATTGTTCTAGGCCGGTATGTTATTGTAGACGCAAAAAGACAAGACAGGCTCAGATAAGGTAAAGATTGACCATTGTTAGGGAAAAATACCGGCCTAGAACATCACTACCCACTATGAATGATTTTAGTTTCCAAACTTTAATGCCAGACCATCCTGTGTGGTTAGTTTCGGTCTCTGAGTCTGCAAGGCTGCCACGCAGGCCTCCCCTGAGCTTGTCGGGTTTCACATGTGGCCCCTTTTCTTCCACAGTAGTTATGTTTTAGGGCATTAAAATTATACACAGATTTCTTGACTGTGTGGGGAATTGACACCCCCATCCACCCTCATTGTTTAAGGGGCAACTGTAATTAGTTAGAGTAGATACTCCTGAATCTAGTAAGTGATTTCCTTAGACTTCAGGAGAAGAAAGAGAGAGAAAGATAGAAGATCAGTAGTTTCTCGAGAGAATACTGCTAAAAGCAGCAAGACCCTTAAAATGTATGGGACCCGAGGAGCAGAAAGGATCTATGGTCCCTACCCCACAGCAGGGTGGTGAGACCATAGGGAGAGAAATATCTTCTGGCAGAACAGCTCCATTCTTTCATAGGGTCAGGTACTATTAGCCCTACTCTACAGAGAGGAAAATTAAGATGGAGATGTTAGTTTGCTCAAGTTCACACAACTAATAATAGCAAAGATGAAATTTCAACCCAAGCAGTTTGACTCCAGAATCCAAGGTCTTCACCATTTTTCTAACCTACCTCCAGATAAATAGAATTGTTACTTATTCAGCCATATTTGCTGACTCCCTTACACAACACAGCACTGTTCTAGACATGGTCATGTCGACACAGTGAAATCATTGTTATCTTCCATAAATTGGGTTTGCTAGTAAATCCTTGCAATTTCTAGAAAATACAAATAAGTAATTGATGCTCATTATATATTTTTCCTAAATATAAAAGTGACCTTGGAGGTTTAAGTTATCTTGATGTATAACTTTATATTATATATAATATAATAATCAATACACAATAGACTGTAAGTATGCAAAATATATCTTTTATAGCCCCAGATTTTATATACTTATTACTTAGTATAATAATTTATAGCCATCTTAATAAATAATAAATACATTTGATTATATTTATCAAGCTATTGGCTTTATCTGAGAATTCATTTTTTTAAATACTTTCCTTTGAAGAAAAAAAACCCAATTATAAAATGGGCAAAAGACTTGAACAGACACTTCTCCAAGGAGGACATACAGAGGGCCCAGAGACACCTGAAAAGATGCTCAGCATCACTAGCCATCAGAGAGATGCAAATTAAAACCAAAATGAGATACCACCTCATACCGGTCAGAATGGCCATCAATGAACAAATCAACAAACAAATGTAAGAGAGGATGCAGAGAAAAGGGAACCCTAGTGCTCTGTTGGTGGGAATGCAGACTGGTGCAGCCGCTGTGGAAAACGGTATGGAATTTCCTCAAAAAACTAAAAATGGAACTGCCTTTTGACCTAGCAATTCCATTTTGACCTAGCTGGGATACCCTAAGAGCCCTGAAACACCAATCCAAAAGAACCTATACACCCCAATGTTCATAGCAGCACAATTTACAATATGCAAGTGCTAGAAGCAACCTAAGTGCCTATCGGTAAATGAGTGGATCCAAAAACTATGATACATTTAAACAATGGAATTCTGTGCAGCAGAGAGAAAGGAGCTCCTACCCTTTGCCACAGCATGGATGGAACTGGAGAGCATCATGCTAAGTGACATAAGCCAGATGATGAAGGTCAAATACCATATGATCTCACCTTTAACTGGAACATAATCAACAAAATAAAAAAGCAAACAAAATATAACCAGAGACATTGAAATTAAGAACAATCTAACAATAGCCAGAGGGGAGTGGGGAGGGGACAGTGGGGAGAAGGGTTTTCAGGAACTACTATAAAGGACACATGGACAAAACCAAGGGGGAGGGTGGAAGCAAGGGAGGGAAGTGAGTTTGGAGGTGGAGGGGGTGGGGAGAAAATATGGATAACTGTAATTGACCAACAATAAAATAAATCAAAATAAATAAATAAATACTTTCCTTTGAGAATCATGGAAACTGGGGCTCATTTTTAACATTATTACTCCTAACCTTACTAATATTTTACAAACCAATAAATATTTGTGAATTGATGTGTATTGTATGAGTGTGTACATAGGAAAACAAAACTCTATGTGTATAAGAGGATGAATTAGGGTGTGTCAGAGTCATGCATAAATTTTCATGTATTTCTAATATAGAAGATTGCCAATAAAACAATAGATAAAAAGTAATGTGGAAAATTGGTTCAATTTCCTGTTTAATTCAAATCCAATACACTTACTTTGAATCAAATATATACCTAATTCAGAAAAGTATGTAGTTTTGAAATATACAATACATGGATATTTATTGGACTGAATTTTTCACATTACCTTAAACAACTAATTTTGTTCCTTGGCATCTCAGAAGCAGAATATGTTTATGTCTCTTCTTGATATTGAAACTAGAACATAGTTAAATATAATACCAAGATTGTATTATGCTTCACAATTCACAGAAACTTTCCCACACATCACTTTTTTTGGCATGAAATCAGGGCTAAGTGGTCAGCATAAGGGCCATTGAGCTGAACCTCATTGTAAAACTGTTTTGTTCCTCTAGAGTGCTCTTTCTAATGTAATGCAGCCATTTAGTATGTTGAGCCACAGCTTTCAAAAACATTTTTTGTTTGGTAAATTCATCTTTTGTTGAAAGTGTCCCCATATATGAAGAACCAGACCAAAGTTCCTTACCACGGTATTCCTGGGCCTAAAGGGGATGTCTGCCTGGAAAGACTGGGGGCTCTGTGGCCCTATTATTATTAAATACAAATGTACAGGCAAGCATGTATTTGAGGAACTAGCTAGTGGATTTCAAAACATTCTTAAAAGGGTGTATCCCTGCTTCCAAAAGATGAAACCACTGAGTTTGATATTCCCAACTCAATCTCTACTTTTTTCAATTTTATGATGTGTTTCATGATAAGGATTAAGTGTGACATGGTCATGTAAAAATACCTTCTGAATGAACTTATGAAACCATGAAAACTAAGTCTCATTGTTCTGTTTCCTGAATTGTTAGCTGGCTAGGAGATTGCATTTGGTTCTTATGAATATATGGAGGAGAAAAATCTCACCAACAGCTCTGAAATTCCACTAGTCAGCATTGTTCAGAAGTGAAATTTAAAGGATTAAATTTTTCTTCATGATCGGGCTCAAAAACCACAACCTAGAAATTAAGAGCATAGATTCTAAGATCAGAAAACCAGGTTTCTAATTTTAGCTGTATAATTTATTAAGTGTGTAAAGATGTACTGAAGCTCTCTCTGCCCAGGTATCCTTTTTTAAAAACAATTGTGGTAAATATACATAACCTAAAATGTATAATTGTATGTGTACAGTTCAGTGGTAATAAGTATGCTTACATTGTTGTGCAACCGCCACCATCGTCCCTCTCTAGAACTTTTCTTATTTCCCCAAACTGAAACAACTCTGTGCCTATTAAACAAGTCCCCATTCTCCACTCCCTCAGCTCCTGGTAACCACCACTTTACTTCAGGTCTTTGTGAATTTGACCACTTGAGGTAGTTTACTTGAGTGCAATTGATTACTACAGCAGATCCTTGAATATTGTCATTATTTTAAAAACTGATATTTACATTTATTTTTTAAATTTTAATTTATTGGCTTTTTTGAGAGACAGAGAGAGACACACACACACATCACTGGTTGTTCCATTTATTTATGCTTTCATTGGTTGACTCTTGTATGTGCCCTGACCAGGCATAGAGGCCCCGACTTGGTGTATTGGGACGATGCTCTAACAAACTGGCCAGGACTCTTAATAATTTTTGTTCAATGTAGTTTTGTTGCAATATATCAATTAGCTCATGGTAAATCTGTTTTCTTTATGTGTTGTTTTGCTGTAGTTCCAAGAATATACTTGATGATGGTGAGGACTTACTTCATTTTTCCTTTTGTGACTGGCTTATTTCACTGAGCATAATGTCTTCAAGGTTTATTAATGTTGCAGCATGTGTCAGAAATTTTTTCTTCTTAAGGCTGCATAATATTCCATTGTGTGCAGCACATCTTGCTTATCTCCCCACCTGTCAATGGACTCTTGGGTCGCTTCCATCTCTCCGCCTTTGCGAACAATGCTGTTGTGAACGTGGGCGTACAAACACCTCTCGGAGACTCTGCTTTCAGTTCCTCTGTGTACATACCGAGAGGTGGGATTCCTGGATCAGAGAGCAATTCCATTTTTAATTTTTTGAGGAAATGCCGTACTGTTTTCAACAATGGCTCCATCATTTTACAGTCTTACCAAATAATCTACAGGATTTTAATTTCTCCGCATTCTTGCAATGTTTAGTGTCTTCTTTTTTCTATGATAGTCATCCTAGTAGGTCTGAATTGATGTTTCATTGTGGTGTTGACTTGCATTTTCCTAATAGTTAATGATATTGAATATGTTTTCATATGTATTTTGGTCATTCGTATATTTTCTTTGGAGAAATGTCTATTCAAGGCCTTTGCCCATTTATTAATTTGGTTGTTTTATTATTGTTGTTGAGTTGTATGAATTTTGTGTGTATTCTGTATACTAATAACTTATTAAATATGTGACTTGCAAATATTTTCTCCCATTCTGTGAGCCAGTTATCCTTTTAAAAAGAAGATCTGTTAGTCATCACGGGACTACAGAATTACTTAACATTAGTTTCTGTGGCCATTATAACAAATTACCATAAACTCAGTGGCTTAAATAATAGAAATATATTTTCTCACAGTGCCAAATGCCAGACCTGAAATCGCTGTCTTAGTTTGAAATCAGGTGCTGGCAGAGCCGCAGTCCCTCCACAGGCTTCAGGGAAGGAGCTGTCCCTTGCCTCCTCCAGTTTTGGTGGCTGCTGGCATTTCTTTCTCTACCTCCATGGTGACATTACTCCAACCTCTTCTACCTGTTGTCAAAAATCCTGCTGTCTTCCTCTCATTAGATGGCATTTAGAGCCCAGCCTGATAATTCAGAATAATCTCCCTACCTTGAGACCTTTAATTTAATTATACCTGCAAAGAGTCCTTTTCCAAAGTGGGGTAACATTTACAGGTTCCAGGCATCAGAACCTGATCTCTTTAGGTGACCTTTGTCCAGTCTGCTGGAGGATGGCTTAGAGGAGTGATGAGAGGATCTATGTTAGCACTTAGTACAGTGCCAGGGCAGTGTAGTACATATGTATTCAGCAACAGTGGTGTCTGTCAGTCTCCCATTGAAATCACTAATGGGGTCTCTCTTTATATTTCTTTTAAAATTCTCTCAAAATTATCAGTGATGCCATGTGGAGCATCCCCAAGAGAGCAAGCCAGGGCAAATCGCATGACCTGTCTCCTCCTCCCATCCATTTCTGCAGAGACTGATTAAGACTGCTTCAGACCATGAAGAAGAAGCTAGCTCTGGAAAGCACAGTCTGAGGGCCCAGTGAAAGCCTGTAGACCCAGTGATTAGGTGGGGCTGGGTGGTCGCTTCAAGTACACAGGAACATCTAAATCTTACCTCTCCCTGGAACAGTGGACAGTGGTACATCTCAAGGGCAAAGGAGTAGGGGAGAAAGAACAGTTTGCATCTGGTTTGATCACTGAAATGTACTGTCCTCTGTAAATAGAGCTAATAGCAAGTGAGCAAAGAAATATGATTATTTTGACAATTTAGTTCAATTTGAACTTCCCAAAGAGAAGTAGTAATTCTATCTAAATGGAAAACCATATAAATGTAAATACTGATTTATGTGCATAATAAAATTCATAGTGCACATAATAAAATGTGCATGTACATAATAAATGCATATATAGAGGTGGGCAAAAGTAGGTTTACAGTTGTGAGTATACAAAACACAGTTTATTCTTATAATATTATTCATTATTGTATTATTTCCCAAATGAACAACTGTAAACCTACTTTGCCCACCCCATACATACATGAATATGCATGTACTTATATTTGAGATATAAAGTTTATAAAATTTATTTTAAATTTTGGAAAATGATTATCGAATGCCTGCTATGTGTCAGGCCTTCTTCCAGGGCTGGTGAGCAAAACAGACCGAGTCCTTGCTCTTCTGTAACCTACATTCGAGTGGCGAGAGAGAGTGAACAAGCACATAAACCTGCTGTATAGCACATGCAGAAATGGGGAGGCGGGTGTTGTTTTCCATCACAGGACAGTGATTTGAGCAGGGCTAAAGCTCTGCAAAAACATGGGAAGATTTTTTCAGAAAAGTGAAACTGCCTAGCATGCCAGAGTTCCTTCTTTTTCAGTGGTAGACAAAATAATGGTGTCACTAATATTGGTAGTATCTTAGAGTCACCAAAATACACACAGATACTTTTATACTGATCATTATTTCATTTTCAAAACAAATTAAACTAGAAATCATATGTTTCCCAATTAAATTGAATGAAGCCAGAAACCAATACCACTTTCTATTCTTTTCTGTAATACTAATTTTGGTGCATCCTGTGAATACACACACTAACAGAAATCATGGAAATACAACAACCCCCTTTTTTAGATAGCCTAATTATCACCAACTAGATCATCTTTGTTTTGGGTTCAATTGTGTCCTCTTTGAATACGTACATTGAGGCCCTAAACCCTAGTAACTCAGAATGTGACCTAATTTAAAATAGGCTCCTTGAAGCCCTGGCTGGTGTAGCTCAGTGGATCGAGTGCAGGCTGCAAACCAAAGTGTCACTGGTTTGATTCCCAGTCAGGGCATATGCCTGGGTTGCAGGCCAAGTCCCCACTTGGGGGCACACAAGAGGCAACCACACATTGATGTTTCTCTCCTTCCTTTCCTCTCTCTATAAATAGAAATAAAAATAAAATCTTAAAAAAATAGGTTCCTTGAAAACAGAGTTAAGTCAGGATGAGGTCAGTTGGTGGGCCCCTTATCCAATAAAAAGGAGAATGTGAAGAGACACAGGAAGAAGACGCCCATCTGTAAGCCAAGGAGAGAAGCCTAGGACAGATTCTTCCCCAAAGCCCTCAGATGGAACCATCCCTGCTGCTGACACCTTGATCTCGGACTTCTGTCCTTCAGAACTGTGAGACGATACATTTCTGTTGTTTAGGCCACCAGGTTTGTGGTGCTCCGTTACAGCAACCCTAGTAAACTAATGCATCATAATTTTTAAAGTACAATTTATAAGTTTATACTTATAAATGAATATTTTTTAAGAGTTCTGGAAGAATTGCAAAAAAGTTGTTGTGTCATGGGACGTTGTCACCATTGGATGAAAAGTTTGTTCTTAACATCGTCAGCCAAATTCTAAAACTGTGGCTCCAGAGCTGTGTAGACAGCACAGAGTTTCTTCACACACTGTGTATGATGTTTACATTCCACATTTGCAGGTATGTCCACATGTATAACTTTCATTAGTTTTCTAATAATGGTTTTTAACCTACATTTCCAGGCATCATTCTACCTTAGACAGAAATTGTGGTTATTTTCCTGGCATTTCAGATAAACTTTAGTTAGCTTGTCCTTTGCCCTCTTCCTGAGGGGATACTTCAGTCATCTTCCCTTGGGTCACTTTTTACACTTCCGGCAGTGGTGAGAAGCTTTAGAATCTTCCCCATGCCCTTCAGTGGGACTTGTCTCAAGCTTGTCTTAGCCTAGACTTGCTGCCACTGCTCTATAGCTGCTGCGGAATAAAGAGAGAATCTCACACCTGGCTGATTGTAGTGACTTTCCTGAGCCTTACAAGCCATCTTACCTTGACCTCTCCAAAATTTCTGGGGACTCTCTCATTGGACCCACCCAGTGCACATACTTTCTAGAGCTAAACCAGCTTCAGTGTGGGGGGCGGAGTGTAGGGAGTGGGTCACAGGGCTCCCTCTCAGAATCACCACACAGCCAGCCTCAGGAGCATGTCTCTCCGCCATGCACAAAAGCTGCTCTTTAAGTGATCTGTCAGCTTACGCCTGGACCGAGCACTTTGTTCATCTTCTACCTCCTAAACACTAAGAATTGTGATGTTTCTAGTCTTTGGAGCACAGAAGACCTCCATCCAGCAGTGCAAAAAGGAGGCCCTGGGAACAGAAGAACAGAAGTGCAGTGGTGCCCCAAAGGGAGTTAATGTGTCAAATATTATGCTGACACAAATGTTTTTATTTTAATATCCTATAGTCCCAGTTCTTTCTTCTAGCACCAATTGCTTTACTTCTTTTATTATGCATACATTATCTTTTATTTTAAGGTATATTTTATTGATTATGTTATTACAGTTTTCCCAATTTCTCCCCTTTATCCACCCTGCACCCCCCAACCCTCTGGTATCCCCCTCCCTTAGTTCATGTCTGTGGGTTGTACATGCAAGTTCTTTGAGTTCTCTGTTTCCTATACTATTTTTGATCTCGCCCCATCTATTTTATATCTACAAATTATCATTCTTCTTCCCTGTACCTTTTCCCACTTGTTCCTCCTTTCCTGAAATCCCGCCATGTGATGTCCATTTCTCTGATTCTGTTCCTGTTCTAGTTGTTTGCTTTGTTTTTGTTTTCACTGTTTTTCTTTCTTTTTCTTTTTCTTTCTTTTTTCTTTTAGGTTCATTTGTTGATAGTTGTGCATTTGTTGTCATTATTATTATTCATATTTTTGATCTTCCTTTTCTTAGATAAATCCCTTTCACATTCCATATAAGGATGGCTTCGTGATGATGACCTTCTTTAACTTGACCTTATCTGAGAAGCACTTTATTTGCCCTTCCATTCTAAATGATAGCTTTGTGGGACAGAGTAATCTTGAATGGTGGTCCTTACCTTTCATGACTTCAAATACATCTTTCCAGCCCCTGCAAGTTTTCTTTTAAGAAATTAGCTGATAGCCTTATGGGTACTCCTTTGTAGGTATCTCTCTCCTTTCGTCCTGCTGCTTGTAAGATTCTCTCTTTATCTTCAATGTTTGCTAATGCAATTATGATGTGCCTGGTGTGTTTCTCTTTTGGTCCAACTTCTTTGGGACTCTCTGGGCTTCCTGAACTTCCTGGAAGTCTATTTCCTTTGCCAGATTGGGGAAGTTTTTCTTTGTTATTTGTTCAAATAAGTTTTCAACTTCTTGCTGTTGTTCTTCTCCTGGCACCCCTATAACTCAGATATTGGTGCATTTCAAGTTGTCCCAGAGGTTCAAAAATCTCTCTTCACTTTTTTGAGTTCTTGTTTCTTCATTCTGTTCTGATTGGATGTGTATTTCTTCCTTTTGTTCCAAAGTGTTGCTTTGAGTCCTAGTTTCCTTCCTGTCACTGTTGGTTCCCTTAATATGTTGCTGTATTTCATTTTGAGTATCTTTCATATGTTTTTTTCATTTTTTTGACTAAGCTCAATCAGTTCTGTAAGCATTTTGATTACCAGGGCTTTAAATTCTCCATCAGATAGGTTGGCTATCTTCTCATCGCTTAGTTTTTTTTCTGAAGTTTTGCTCTGTTCTTTCATTTTGACCCTATTTTTTCATTCAGGGCACCTGTTAAATTTTAAGGGGACAGGGCCTTAGGTATTCACCCAGGCAGGGCAACCCTCTTTGCTGTGCTGCCTGTGGGGGAGGGGCCAGAGAGGGAACAGTGCAGCTTGCCTGCTCAGCTCTAGCCCACTTTCTAAGGAACTCTCATGTGAGACTGGGAGTTTCTCCCACCGTGGCAACAACCATAGCCCACAGCCAGCTCTGAGCCTTGGTTTCCCTTTAAGTCATCCCCACCCGTGAGGTCTGCCTGCCTGAGGTTTCTCATCCAGCCCTGCCTGTATGGTCTGCCACCTTGTGGTGTGTTCTCTCAGTCCACCGCCTTCATGTCTGTTCTGTTTGACTGTTTCTTTAATTCGATGGCTGTTGGGGCTCCATGAAGTTTGATTTTCTGGCACTTCTGGTTGTCTATTGATTTTAGATTGGTGGTTGTCCTCCTTTTGAATGTGGGAGGAAGTGAAGGGTTTCTACCTATGCCTCCATCTTGACTAGAACTACCTGCTTTACCTCTTTTATAACATTTTTATTGTTGACAAGAGCCTTTGTTCTTCCCAATGTCCACATCATACCCTCTTAGCTTGCTGAGTGTATCAGACAGCATATTTGCACATTTAGAAAACTTATTGTAATGTTCCTGCTTTTATAGTGTCGAGGATACATTTAGGAAACAAGGCATATGATTAATTATTAGTTACTAAGTGTGTATGTTAGATGAATATTTTCACAAAAGAAAAGGTACCGTTTACTTCTCTTAAACTGTATATCTTAAAATGCAGTAGAGCAACCAGTAAATGTGATTACTGAGTAATCTTTATTTTCTTCCTGAACTAATATATATTTTATTTTTTAAAATACATACAATTTATTGGTATTTCTTTTAAAATTTTTAGTTTTATTTACAGTGAATCAAGTATAGAATTAGAAAAGCCTTTAAAATTTTAGTTCTTTTATAATTTTATAAGATAAATTAAGGGTCAAAAAATTTAAATGCCTTATCCAAGGTCATTCAGAGATCAGGATCTTTTGTTTCCCTAGGCTAAACTTTTTTTTTTTACTACACTGTGCTGCCTCTCTTACCAGCTTTAGAGCGTTATTTATGAGGAAATGTTGTTTAAGTTTTGTTTGACTATATCTACCAAAATAGTAGTGGGTGTGAAACAAAACTAAAATAGGGACAGAATCCAATTCATAAGCATGCTTTGCCAGCCACATATTGGGACATAAAATTCCTCAGAAAATATAGTTCACAGCCCTTCTGAGACACATTCCAAGTCCAGACAAGATATAAAAGATATGATCAGCATTTAACAATATTTTAAAAAAACAAAGCTCATAGTAAAACAAAACTGAGTCATTTTCCCATACTTAACAGTCAGGTGGATTTGAGCTATTTGATGTTTTCATCCACTTTCGAAAATAATCAGTGACACAGCTCTGAAGACTGAGGAATAGACCATGAATTACAGTGTTATTATTTCTGGCAGAATTGTTAGCACTATAGATAATGTAATTCAGGGAGCATAAATTAACTTGCAATGAAAAAGAAGGGAAGGAGGGTTCTATTCAGATGTATGAATAGAGGAGATACCTTAAGGAGCCAAGGATGGTGATGGACAGCAAGGTTTCTGAGATGGTAATGATGCTTCCAAAAGATTGTCAGTTTCAAATAGCAGTAACCCATATGGACCAGGAGAGAAGAAAGTTCAAGGATTTCAGAAGCTGTAAAGGATGTTTCCTACAAAGGAGCAACAGTTTGAATGCAAGATGCATCTTTTTAAAAACAGCAAAGTCTGGCTTCCCCTGCCCAGCAGGTGAAAGAAAACCTTTGTGAAAGAAGGAACAGGGAAAGGAACACTGAAGAGAGCCCGGAGGGCAGCCACTGTAAAAGCACACACAGTGTGAAAATGTGCAAACTCTGCCTCAGAGGAGCAGGAAGAAGTGATAGAGCCCTGCACGCACCAGTGAGACTCTCCGGGCCCTCTGCAGAGGTGGGGTGGGGCAGCATAGCACAGGGGCTGTGCCCTCAGACTGTCTGCCTTCAAATCTGGTTCCACCACTTTCCAGCTTGAGGGACTTTGGGCAGATTGAAGATTTACGTGGAGGATTTAATGTAGTAATTCATGTACAGTGCTTAGCTGGGCGTATGAAACAGTAATTTCTTATTAAATGATAAGTCATTAGTATCTAGCAAGGATAGGCATCTTATGAGAATTTATACTCTTCCTAAATTCCTTATGGGGAATTTTCTCAAAACTACCCACAAGAAGACTTGGAGGCCCAGAAAGCCAAGAGCTGGCCCCTAGACGAAGATAATTTAGTGACCTCTTGCAGTAGGATTGATACTTTAATGAAAAGTAATGTATGAGTTTGCCTTGGTTGCTATAACAAAATACCACTGAGTAGTTTAAATAAAAAAATCTATTTTGTCACACTTCTGGAAGCTGGAAGTCCATCAGCTAATGTAACTCAGGAAATACAAAACTGGTAGAGAAGGGTTGGTTTCCCCTGGGGCTTCTCTCCTTGGCTTGGATAATTGGGCCCTCATACAGTCTCAGATCTCTGGTTGGTCTGTGTCTTTGTTTCCTAAATTCCTCTTTTTATAAGGCAATAGTCATATTGGTTTAGGGTCCACCCAGGTGAACTCATTTTACTTTAATTCTCCTTAAAGGCCCTATCTTCAAACACCATCGCATTCTGAGCGACTGGCAGTTAGGACCTGAACAAATGAATTTTATGCAGAAGCAATTCAGCACATTAGTAAACATACATGCCTATGTCATCAGTTTAGTTAGTAAATATATAGAAATAATCTCCAGTGGTATTTTAAAAAATTACTTCAAGTTAATTCTTTTGTCTTCAACTTTTAATCAAAAACTCCATCCTATTACTTATGAGGTAACTCCTATATAATAATAGAAGTTCGAGGGCACCTTGAGCACCTTAACTCAAAGGCCTGGCTTGAATCTTGTATCACTCACACGAGAGTTTTTCAATCTCTGGATATCTGGATCTCTTAAATTCTACTTATTTGTCTGCAAGTGGGGATAATAATCCCTACCCAAAAGGGCGGCTGTAAAGATGAGATGAGGCAATGTACATGAGGCAATGTAGTAGGAATTCAAGGAATGTTCTCTTCATTTAAGTATATGACCAAACTGGAGTACAATCTATTGATGTGTAGTCATGAACTTGGTGCTTAGGCAGAAAATACTAGGAACTATGTGGGCCATCAGTTATAAAGTAATCAGTTATAAAATAATTTCCCAAGAAGGACTTGGAAATGACGGCTGGCTCCCACCCCAAGCACCCTCCTTGAACCGTGAGGTAGAAGCCATGTGTAGAGGACGGCAGACTAATGTGACTGAAGAAGCCTCATCCCTATAACTCAGGAGCCCTCATACAAGCTCGAACAGCCCAACTCTGGTCTTCAGTTACATGGAAAACAAATTAACTTCCGTCTCATTTAGACCACTGTTCTTTTGGATGTTTGGCCTTCACAGGTAAACCTAATCCTAACTGACATAGAAGTTTTATTATCTGAATAACACAGAGTTTACTATACAACCCTGGTACAGTGTCTATACATAGAGTGTAATAAATTGTACCTATCATTATTGTGATATGAATATAGCATAAACTAAAAAAAACAGTAAAAAAATTAGAATACACACATTCACAAGATTGCATTCCTCTGTACAAGTGACACAAAACTAGAAAATAAGAGATTCTTATTTGATTCTTAAAATTTTTTTCAATTTGATTTTACTTTAAAAAATTAAATCTTCTTGGGAAAAGAAGTATAAGAACAACAACAAAAACCATACCCCTGGCCTAAAAAGAGTAAATGAAGGAAACTAAGAGAGCAACAACAACAAATACACAGAGAAATTACAAGGTGCCTAGCACTGTTGGTTGTACTTAAAATAACCAACTCATTTATATGCGTTAACTCACTTGGTATAATACGTGTTTTATTTCAACATATGTTTTACAGAAAGGAAACTGGGGTATAGAGAAATAAAGTAGGATTCCCAAGATCAGATGCACACTAGAACTTTCTCTTTATTAAAGTGCATATATACACACACTCTAAAATGCAACTAAATCCCCAATAAAGCAGATAAAAATTCAGTTATTGTTAATTCAGGTTCTGAAGTAGATATAAACATGAGTATTGAGAAACAGAGCTTAACATTAAAGCTGAATAAACCTGTTGGATAAATTAAATTATAAAGTAAAATAGCCAAATAAGAAGTAAATTTGTATTTTTGTATCACAATTAAAACACCAATTTATACCTTCATTGACTTTGTGCTTTGAAATACTCCCTTAGTTTCAAATGCTTAGCAACAAATGGATAAAGAATACATATATTTAAAAAAAAGGAAAAGGTACCCACAGAAAGTTCAGGTTCATAAGCAAATAAAATCCTTCAGTGCATCAAAACTTTAAGTGCAACTCTGAGCCGTGAATAGAAACGAAAACAATCACTAAATTTGCTCCAGGTCTGGAGTGAAGAGGTGGTAGCCAACCTCTGTTGGCTCTGTTCAGTTCCTGACAGAAGGAGAAGGGCTGAAGAGCCCTCACAGGCAGTGGGAAAACAGCAAGCTGGGTGGGGCTCCCACATTCCAAAAGGAGGCTGAAGAAAAGGGCTGCTGCCCACCTTCCCAATCGGTGAATTTCAGCAAGCTAAGGGCCTAGACAGGTGGGAGAACAGACACAGCCCGGCAGCTGGAACTCAACCAAGCCAACCACCAGCTATAGGATATGAGCTATTCCCCAAATTTCTAAGACACTGTAAAAACTCAAAATTGGAAACGTGGCTAACTGATGCATGGGATAAAGACAATTTTTTTAGAACTTGATAGACTTATTCTAAATATGTGTGTATCCACACACACATACACACATAAGGCAAAGAGCCAAGAATTGACATCAAACATTTTTTAAAAATTTTAAAGCAGTTCCTGTTATTAAGTAGCCAGATTACAAAAATGACCATGGTAGATACTTTAGTTCATCCTTCTAATAAGCCTGTTGATCTGGTCCTCCCTGTTACCAGCACCTCCACCTTCTACAAAATGGGTGGTCTTTTTCTTCATTCTGCCTCATGGAGAAGATAATTCGAAGGGCCACGGGAAGTTGTTTGCTTCTTTGAAGCATTTTCCAACAGTACAGATCTCATGAAACAGATCCTCTATGCAGATGATCACATATTTACCAAGAGATCGAGCAATCAATGTGTTATCTGTCAGAGCAATTTGCTTTCTGTTGATTTTCCCATAACCATGCTTGTAGATCAGTTCATTTACTGACTTCAGATTAGGGTACCCCCATGCAATATATGACTCCACAAGCCTCACCATGTTAATCAAAGCCACGTTGAGTTAACAAAGGTGCCATCGAAGATCTGGCAAAGGCGAAGAAGCTGCAGCAACTTTCAGACCTTTGGGCTCACACCAGCAATACCTCTGATCCTGATGACAAACGCCAATTTGGGTTCTGCAGGTACATGGAAGTTGCCAGCTTTTCTTGCCATTCTAGACATTCAGATTTCACTTTTGTACATCTGCCTGTATTCCTTGTGATAGTGCTTAGCTTTTTCATAGATAAGCTTCCTCCTGGCCTTTCAAAGCATCTTTTGGGCAAACTTCTTTGTCAGGTGCTTGATTTTCAGCTCTGCAAAAGTCCTTCACTTTTCCTTAAGGGTTTCTGGCACAGGGGGAACCTTCTTTTTCTCCTGCACCCTCCATGGTTCCAGCCAAAAAAAAAGAGCAACGTTAAACTTTGGAAGAACCAAAGGGGGGATAATCCTATCAAATATCAGCCTTATAATAAAGCCGAAGTTTTGTGAAAGAGTATTTCACCAATGAACTAGAAAAAAGAATCTGAAAGTACAATCATATAGTTAGATAGATGACGGAAATAGCAAACTTGTGAGAAAGGAGGGGTTCCGACAAATGACAGAAAGATGTTCAGTATCACTTGCAGTTGTGAAAATTAAAATTCACAGATTAGTGAAAAAATGTAACTATTTTGCAGATCAGTTGGGGAATAAAAAGCCAATCATGTCATTTCTAGGTACATACATTTAAACTGTAGGTATATACACAGAATCTGTGTATGTACGTATATATGTGGTCCGTCCAGAAGGTATCCAGGCGTGTGCTGTGAAAAATAGATACATTTATTGAAGAAGATACAAGATACGAGAAACATTAGGCAATGATACGTCAGTCCATTTCAAAATAGGAACCTTGGGACCTCACACAGTCCTCCCAATCGTCATCATCTGCCCCATCATGCTTCCCTGAAAATCATTAATGGTCTGAAATCTCTGCCCTTTCAAAGGTGATTTTAGTTTTGGGGAAAGCCAGAAGTTTCAGGGCACCAAATCCAAGTTGTAGTGGGGCTGAGTCACCTGGGTGATTTGATGTTTCAGCAAAACACTCTACATGAGATGAGATGCGCAGGAGCATTGTGATGAAGCACAGTCACCAGCTGCCGACAGCTGCAGCCTTGTGAATCATCCAAATAGTTTCTGTGGAGGAATGTTCCAGATCTTAACAAAAGATCTGATCTTAACAAAATATCTGATACATATTTGTTGCTCTACTTGCTCAGTCAGTTTGTATGTGGTGGCCACACAGTATACATACTCACTCAACGGCATCTACCACACCCCACTGACTGGTATAGTGAAGTCATCATTGTTCACACACGCACATTCCAGTCCACTCTCCTTGGTTGCCAGGTTAAGTTGATGCGTTGCAAACCATTCTCCTTGTATTAACAATGGCTGGACTTCTGGACAGACACTAGAGAGCCATGTAAACATATATGTATGAAAAAATGTAAGACCATTGCATTATGGTTTGTAATCTAAAAAAATAGAAATTGACACAATCTCCAATCAGATAAAACTAAATAATTTGGAATAATATACAACTACTAGAATAAATACACTAGATATACATGTTTCAAAGTGAATGAAATTTAAATAGCATAACATTAAACAAAGCAAACTTAAAGCATGATATATACATAAATAGCATCACAGTTTTAAAACATACAATACATGCCATGTACATTTTATGTTTACATACACATGTAGGAAGAGTATAAAAATGTGCACAGTCCTAGCGAACAACACATTTGAACAACACACTTGTCTAGCTCTAGACAAAGAGAAAAGTGCCTTGAGTTGAGGAGAGTTACACAGGGGCTTCAGCTACATCAATTATACTATATTTCTCCCCCTATATGGTGTTTGTTTCTATATATTTTCAGTGCATTTTTCTGTGCTTGATACACTTGATACTTTCTTTTAAAAGCTTGCTTTCTAACATATGTAAATAATTTAGATAAATTTATGACAATTAACATTTGAATTCCACTTGATAATTGGCTAAAGAATGAAATGAGCATTCAATGATGGAACTACAAATAAGAAATCATCACACTCATTAATCCATATCACTATTATTATGTAATAAATATAAATTTTAGTAACATCAATATACCATTATATGCCTGCTTACTAAGTAGAAATTATAAAAATGTCATTTTGGGGATGTGTTGTATTTTACAGTGACATACATTTTAAATGCTTAAATGACATAAATTTTAAGTTTTCCTGTTCACATTTACAATAGTTTTCATTTCTCTGGGCAAAAGAACATGATGAAACTATTCAATATGTATTGGCACATCAATCCTCCTTACAGAATATTATCCAAAGAAAAAACATATTACAAAGTTATTTACTTAGAAACATTTATAGTAATGCTTTTTATATTTGAAAAAAACATAACAGAAAACCCAAATGTCTAGGGAGCTAGCTGAGCAAAATAAAACATACTGTAAAGGAAGATCTCTACAGAAGTATAAAAATGTCAACTGTGTGACTCATCCTGATGCATGAAAATATGAAATAAAATTAATTTTATAAAGCAGAGCTATAAAAATGTCAACTTTGAAAACCATGCTGACATGTGGAAATACAGGTTAACATTCATTTGAAAGAGCAGAACATACCATTTCCTGATTTCATGATTTCCACTATGAAAACACAACATTTGACTAAGATAAAAGAGAATTTGGACTAGAATAATAGAGTTGGGTTTATTAGATTTTTATTCTTTCCTTCAAAATTGCCTACGTTGACTTGTGTTCATTAATAAAACAAGGCCACAAGGGTTTTATCAGCAGCATGATGATTTTAGGAATAAACAGACGTGTGTGTGCCCATGTGATGTGATTAGAAAGCGCTGTCTTTTCTGATGGTGGTTATCTTCTAGACAAGTGAGACCTGGGGAACATTTTTTTCCTAATAGATACGACCAATTTGGATCAGGTTAACATTTTGTAATGGTAATAGCTGTTGATTAGTTTCTTATTTTTGTAAAGAATATGCATGTTGCAAAATCCATTTGTTTAATATTGACTATGAGCTACAAACTCATATTTCACGTTGAACTCCATAGGTCATTCTAAGCTATAGCCAAGGTTAGTCTTCCTCATGGATCAAGATAAACATGAATCAAAGGAACAAATAACCCCCAAACCACCAGGCTTAGTACTCCTGCTAAACATCTTTTATTATAAGTGAATGTATAAATGAAATTATGAAAGAAGTAAAATTCTAACAAAAGATAATACTAGAAAAATAAAATTGGCTCTCTGGGGTAGAGAAAATGTGAATTTTTCCAGAAGAGTAAAATTACTTTTGAAGTCTCTTGTTTTATCTGAAAAATCCAGGCACATTTTGCCTCTACTTTAAAATAGATGGATGTTTATTTTAATATAAAAATAATGTTTTAAGTCACCAGCTAAATAATTTAATTTTCCTTCTCTCCAAAGCTAGAGAAAAAACTGATGATCCAGGAGACACCCATGTATCTTTGTGTACTTTCAGAACGTGGCCACCCACTCCTGGGCCAGGGAGGGACCGAACTCTGGTTTTGAGGTGTGGCTCAACAGCAGCCCCCACCAGGAGGGTCTGAACGGCAGCGGTAGTCATGAAAGAAGGGAGAAGAGTTAATGTTTGTTTGGCTCATAAGATTTTTATACTTATACTTTATTTAAAATAAAATGAAATCAGTAAATCTTTTCTAAGGTATAGGACATTTATGTTTATTATTGGAAAAAGAGTTTTACATAGTTTCATAAGTCATCTTCCAAAATTAGACTTAATTGTTGATGAAAAACAATATAGTGTCAACTTTTACTTCACGATGTGTTTATTTGCTGATCTACCAAAAAAACACTAACTGTTTTGCTATCAGATATCTAGTTATTTAGGATAGGATGTTCTCTCAAGGTTGGATTGTGAGAAACCTGTGGAACCTAATCAATAACATTGTAGAAATAAAGGAAAATCACAGAATAATCATTTTCCATTTATAAAATAGTGAAAAATGATGCTAATAACTCAGTGTGGTAACAGATGATATTAAGACTGAGTGAATGGGGAAAAGGGGACCTTAGTTCACTGTTGGTGGGATTGCAGACTGGTACAACCATTATGGAAAACAGTATGGAATTTTCTCAGAAAAATAAAAATTGACCTGCCTTTTGACCCAGCAATTCCACTGCTAGGATTATACCCCAAGAATCCTAAAACATCAATTTCAAAGAACCTATGCACCACAATGTTCATAGCAGTACAATTTACAATAGCCAAGAGTTGGAAGCAACCTAGGTGCCCATCAGTAAACGAATGGATCAAAAAATTGTGGTACATATACACAATGGAATTCTATGCAGCAGAGAGAAAGAAGGAGCTACTACCTTTTGCAACAACATATATGGAACTGGAAAGCATTATGCTGAGTGAAATAGGCCAGGCATTGAAGGACAAATACCATATGATCTCACCTTTGACAGCTAAAGAATAAAACAAACAAGCAAACGGAATAAAAACAAAGACACTGAAATAGAGAACAAGTGGGCAGCTACCAGAGGGGAGAGGGAAGGGAACTTAAGGGGAAAAAGGGGGAGGGATTTTGAGGAACAAGTATGAAAGACACAGAGATGAGGACTGGGGGGGGGGGGGATGGGAGGGAGAGGGGAGACCGGGCGGGGGGGGGGGGGGGGGTGGGATGGGAGAAATAGATAAAAAAAAATGTACTTGAAAAGTAACTAAATAAAATTTAATATTAAAAAAAAAAGACTGAGTGAAATACTTAGAAAGAAAGTAGTAAAGAGACCTTGGCAAAAAGCTAATATTGTACAACTGTAATTTACTATTTAAATTTTTCCCTCAGGGCTTAAAATGGAATGTACAATGACGAAAAAGAAACACCTGGATAAATTTTGACCAAAGCCTCTATGAAGAAGATTAGTACACAAAAAATTTGAAAATACTATTGGGATACAGTAAGTATAGTAATACTTACTATAAGTAGACTGTGTGACCTTATCTACATGCTGAGTAAACAGTGAAGCAATTAAATGAACACAAATCAATGTGTGGTACTCTAGCTTATTGGTATTTGCACATATCAAAAATTTACTTTGACTATCAGTAACATTGATACTGATAAGGTAGGAGTCCCACCTTTTGACTCATGCTTGCTGTTTATTTATTTTGGTGGTAGTTCATTTCCAGGTTGAAATTAGAGCCTGTGGAAGAAAAGTAAAAGGAGAAGACTAGCATATGGATTGGAACTCTGTAATGGAAACCAGTGTGAGTACCAAGATTTATGTGTTGACTTGAAACCTCGGGTAAGATAAATTTAAGATTCAAAGAAGGCAATCAGACTTTGTTTTTGGAAGATGGAGATTATAAAGTTGCATGTCAAGAGCTCTATTTATTAGGCTCTGGGTCACTCTATATACCAAGTCCAAAGAGTTGGTGCTAAACAGAGACAAGAGCTAAAAGGAAAGGAAATCGGAGGAAGGAAGGTGAAGTTAATTTAGCTTGGGAGATGACACGGTGATTAAAGATTATAATCTCACACAAATAGGCTAATTACTTGCAGACATTTCACCATAACAATGATTAGTGGAGGCAAAGAAAAATCTGAAGATACAATGAAAACATACATATGTAGTATTAAATAGCACTATTCTTGTATCATCTTCTCATCCTCAAGAATTTATTGGGCACTTAGTTATTATCTGTTCTGGCAATTGTTTGAATGTGCCTACCTCTCTTCAGAGACACTCTATTTGTGTTTATAGGGATGAAGTCTTGGAATCCTCAACACGGAAATACTTGAAGTTCATCCACATCAAGCTTGGACTGATGAATGAATTTCTTCCATAGTCTATTTCTGATGAGCATTCACTGAACTTCCCCTTGAACATGATGAAGTAGTTCGACTTCCAGAAACTTTTTTGGAGCATGTAGTTTGTGCAAAGAACTGCACAAGACTCATACACACAGACAACATTATGGTAGTTACCAGAGGGGGCAGGGGTGGAGAAGTAGTAAATGGTAAAGAGGGTCAAAACATGGTGACAGAAGATGATTTGACTTTGGGCACATAATGCAATATACAAATCATGCATCACAGAAATGTATGCTTGAAACCTATATAATCTTACTAGCCAATGTCACCCCAATAAATTTAATTTAAAAAAATTAGAAAAGCAATCTTGGAAAAGTCGCTGACTTTATCTTTGAAGTAAGTACCCATCCTGATCTAAACAAAGCCACTAAAACAAATTAAAATGACAAGGCAGTCATTTCCATGTTTTAGAAACACAAATACAAGTAGAATGCAGAGGCTAACACTAGGAGTTTCTAGGTCCTGGAATATCAGGGATGAACGGCATTTCCATTTCTGTCAAAACATTTTATGCAGGATGGAGAACTGGAGTCAGAGTCACTATCTCTATCTAGGGTTTGGGTGCTATCTCTTGGCCCTAAAGGAGCTAGAAAACTGGTACTTTTGCTGCATTCTTGCAGTGCAGTCAGAAAGAGGAAGATACAGGACCTGGGCCCAGTTCCTCACTGTCTTGGTGACTATGTCTGCAGTAGCCACAATATCAGAATGGAAGGCTGTGGCTGCTGAGAAAAGACCTGAATCTGAACAAGAAGGCAGGGCCAGGCGAAGGCCAAAGAGGAGGTCAGAGGAGAGAGGGAGAGGAAAAAACAGATCTCTGTCCAAAGACTCAGGATAATTAACACTCAGAAAAACAGCCGAACAATCAAAATTGGAAGAGGAATTTACTAGCAACTAAACACAAATAAAAGAACATCATCAAAATGACTTTAAAGATGTTTAAGATCCTCCCAGAAATAAATGAATAAAATGTATAAAAAAAGTCATTATTAAAAGGAGAAGAGTGACTACCTCAATAGAAGTCAAATGAGCATCTGATAACATGCAAACTTGTTCATATAAACAAACAAAAATAATTAGTAAGAAAAGATAATGGAACATCTTGAACCTAAAAAAAGATTTCTATAAGAGCCCACAGTAAACACAGTAATTTCATCCCATTAAATTCATGAGTCAAATTAAGGCTGCCCATGATCTCCTACTATTCAACAGTGTTGGAGGCCATAATTAATACACTAAGACTAAAGAATATTTTAAAATAAGATTATTTTTATAATCTTGAACAAAGGAAGAATTTCTTTATAAAGTATAATATTCAGAAATCATGAAGATAAAGGCTTAGAGTTAAAGGACATGTACCAAATTCATCATGGTGGTTACCTCTGAGAAAGGAGGCAGAGAGAGATGATAAAAGAATTCAACGTAATATATCATGTTTTGTTTCTTAAAAAATGGCAACTAGGGACTTCTGGTCAAGATGGCAGTGTAAGCAGACATGGCTCAACCCTGCACAACCACATCAAAATTACAGCCAAAATATAGAGCAACCATAATTCAGAACTGGTAGAAACAAGGAGAGTGTTTTGATGGTTGCCACATAGGAGGGGGGTGTTTGGGGGAATGGGAGAGAAGGTGAGGGGATTAAGAGGTACAAGATAGGCAGTTACAGAATAACTATGGGAATGTAAAATATAGTATAGGAAATAGAGTAGCCAGAGAGCTTATACACATGACCCATGGACATGAACAATGGTGGGGGTATTGCCTGAGGGAGTTGGGGGTGCTGGGTGGAGGGGGCAAAGGGGGAAAATCAAGACAACTGTAATGGCATAATCAATAAAACATAATTAAAAATGGCAACTATAAAGCATTTACAAATATTCCTTCTGATTGGTGGATACATTGTCATTAATTGGAGTATCTCCTGCATTTTTCTGGAAAAAAGTTTTGTAAAGGACAAATATTGAAAGCAAAACCCAATAGATAATTAAAATTTTAAATATAACTCTAAAGATATGTATCCTTCTCTTAAGAAAACCACAGTGATCAGATATACATGTGTGTATATATATATGAATACAAACACACATATATATGTATATACACACACACACACACACACACACACAAGGTCTGTCCAGAAAGAGTCCAGTCATTTTAATATAAAGAGAATGGTTGTGTGGCTTTGATGTAACTTGTCATCCAAGAAGAATAGACTGGAACGCACATGCGTGAACAGTGATAACTTCACTGCACTAGTCAGTGGGGACAGTAGATGCCGTTGAGTGAGCATGTATACTGTGTGGTTATTGTATTCAAAATGACTGAGCAAGTAGAGCAAAGAATATGCATAAAATTTTGTGTTAAGCTTGAAAATTCCTCTTCAGAAACTATTGAGATGATTCAGAAGGCTGTAGGTACCACAACTTCTGACTGGCAGCTTCATTGTGACAACATGCCCACTCATGCATTGTGTCTCATGCAGAGTTTTTTGCTGAAACATCAGATAACTCAGGTGACTCAGCCCCGGTACAGCCCAGATTTGGTGCCCTGTGACTTCTGACTTTTCCCAAAACTAAAATCACATTTTAAAGGGAATGATTTCAGGCCATTGACGAGATTCAGGAAAATATGATAGGGCAGCTGATGGTGACTGGGAGAACTGTGTGAGGTCCCAAGGTGCCTACTTTGAAGAGGACTGAGGCATCATTGTCTTAGATACAATGTTTCTTGTATCTTGTGCCTTCCCCAATAAATGTCCTTATTTTTCATATTACATGGCTGGATACCTTCTGGACAGACCTTAAAATCTAGTCAATCATTACAGTAAAAATGCAAATAATATAAATGTAATATAAATATATCAACACAATACAAAATTCTATGGCTATATAGAAAAGTAAAGCAACAAAATTAATGAATGCTTAAGGGAAAATACTAAATTCCTGTAGAATCCTGAAAGATACACTGTATTCCAAAATTCAGAAAGAGACCTTGATAGAAGAGTACTCCCATGGGCCAGCTGATGAAACGTGCAGCCGTTCTGAGAACAAGGAGTATCTTGCCCACTGCGATGGAGTGGGAGATGGAGCAGGTCATGTTGTATGAGGTGAAGCATGGTGGCCTTGAAAGGGTTAGGGTAACATTTAGACTTGGAACTCTAGACTAAGAATAGCCACAAAGGTGTTTGAGGAAGGTTTTGAGGGAGATAGCTTTGTGGGTATCTGCACATTCTAAACTATACCCAGACCTTTTGTGGACATCTATAACACTTTGAATATGTGTCCCTGCCCACTTCTGGGTTAAGCCACAACACACAGGGCCAATTAATCTTCTCTTCCAGGAATGACAAACTGGAATTCAGTGAAGCATTCAGTCTATTAGGTGCTTAAACTGGAAGGGATGTGAGGTGGCATGAGCCGAGAACTGGCCATGAATATCTGCCTCAGCAGAGAAAAACAGTGCCCCAACACAGAGCCAGAAGGACTTGAGAGACAGGAGGATCTGGAGTGACAGGTCTCAGTAACTTGTGAGGCCAGGCCGTGCTTCTAGATCTTGAGTTTGGAAAGACCCCTCATTCTGCCTGATAAAGCTGCTTTTTTTTTTTTTTAAGTGACTTCAGAGGGATTTTGTCCCTGACCAAGGCCAAGGGATAGAATTTGAAGATCAGGTTTAGTACCTTTAAAATTTACAGAGGAGTCTAGTAAGTGGATAACCAGATGATGAAAAAAATTGGGACAAGTCAAGGACCACTTATGAGAACTCTTTGAGTATTGGGGGCAGATTTGCAAGTATAGTTATATTATATATTATCAGAGTTAAAGCCCAAGTATACATTATGGGTAGATTTTTATGAGTTTGGTAATTAAGGGAAGAAGAAGAATAAGGCTTCCTATGAGGGAAGAAATGTCAAAGGAAGGCTTCTGTGCTATCACTGAGGACGAAGCGTGGATATGTGTGTAAACTGAGTGAAGAGTATTAGTACAGTGGAGAGAATGGCTTATAAGGCAGAGTTATGATACTATTCACTGCCCCACATTTGTGCAAAACATAAACAGCTGCATTTACTTCCTATGATTTTTCCTGAAATCAGAAATGCTGAATTTATACAACACTGAAGTTTTAGAGAAAAAGAGCATCTAGCTAGTTACTGATTTTTTTCCAAGAGAAAAGAAATAACATTAACATTAAAATAAACCTTTTGTATCACAGTTATTGCTGCATTAAAAAAACCTGCAACACTTGGAGATTTAACACCATAGTCATTTCTTATAAGTATAAAGGTTGTCTGGATGGTTCTGCTGATCTGGGTTCAGCTGATTTTGCTGGGCACATTCAGTCATACTTCTGTGGTCAGCTCGCAGGTTGGTTGGGTACTATGTGCTCTTCACACATCTAGACTGAAATGGAATAACTGGGCTGTGTTCCATTCTCTAGAAGGCAAGCTTATTCTCAGGGAGATCACACAGGCACAAGACAGAAACGAGAGTGCACCAATCATTGAAGTCTAAGCCTGGCACATTGCCACTTCACCCCCTTCCATTGGCCAAAGCAAGTCACAAGGCACCCCTGGTTCAAGAAGTGGGGAAATTAGCTGCGCCGCATGATGGGAACAGTGCCAAGTTACATTGTGAGGGTATGGATAAAGAGAGGCCACTAATTGAGGCCATTCATTTAATTAATCCAACACACTTACAAAGGCTTTTTTTTCCTTTTTAGTTGGAGTAAGGATGGTAACAGAACTAGCAATGAGGGGTTTTTCAAGGAGATCGTGAGGAGCTCAGAAGTTCAGTGTTAAAATAGAAGGCTTAATAGCTTCTTAAGGATAACTTCCTTACTCTTATTTTTATGTGGTTGGCTCAACTAAACTATGCTGATGAGCTTCACTCCATTCAAGTGTGTGTGTGTGTATTTTGTACATTTGATAATAATAATGTCTAAAGAAATATGCAACTTCTTTTCCTGTGAAGATGATGATTTACTTTTTCATGCAAATGTCACTTTACTACTATAGGATCAAATCATATTTCTAAAATTAGAAATGAATGAATTTTGTAATAATTTATATTTTGGGCATTAAAATGAAAGAAAACTGAAGTGCATGTAAGTGGAAACTTTTTAATGGGATATTAGACTTCGAGGTAATATACTAAACAAAAACTGATTTTTAAATTTTGATTAAAGGTTTAATAAAATAGGGATATTAAATCTAAAATGGAAATAATTCAGGCAGGTTTGAAATTAGGTACATAATAGACAATAGATAGGTACTTTTGGATTTCTGAGATTGGGTCAAGAAAAAGTTAATAAAAAGCCATCTCTGAGAGAGCCCTAAATAAATAAATAAATAAGTAAATAAATAGTTTATTATTCTGTAGAAGCAGCCCTCCTCAAAAGATTGTAAGTATATTGCTGATGGGTTTTTTTTAAGCACCCAAATCCAGTCAAAGTGACCAGGGAACAGCCCAAAGACCGGACTACTAAGTAAACAGGACCTTAGTATAGTATATCATTCGTGTCCAGCTGACACAACCTTTGGGGCTTCTTGGCTGGAGACATCCTACAAGGATAGCTCCATCAGACAGCTGTCACTTGTGGGTGCTGCACATTCCTCTTAAGAGGAGCCAACTCTCCCTGTCCTGATTTCACAGGCACTTGGCAATCTTAACATAACTTGCCTTCCTCTGTAGACTACAAGCAGTGGGAATGTGCCAACCAGAAAACATTGATCTTTTTGGCATTTATGTATGTCCGTATAATTGGCATTCTTGTTTCTGGCTGGTCACTTTAGCCTGATCATATCTGGAAGCATGAACAAAATCAAGATTCTGGACCTACAACGCTGAGAACTAGAGGTAGACCCTGAAATTGCTGCTCTCTAAAGTGCTATTCTGTGAGACACATCCTGTGGAACCTGCTGGTTTCTTCCATGAGGGGTCAATGGCACAGGTATAAATGATCACCACCTTTCCTGACAACTAGCACGTGTTCTGCATATTCTACCACTGCTATTTTTCAGAGGATGCATGCCTAGCTACACAGCTGTTTTGGACATATTGCTATTCAAGAAAATGTGAATTGCCTACTTCTGAAAGTTCCATTTTTCTTTTTCTAGCTCTCTTATCTTGGAGATGATATAGTTGGGTCATCAATATCTATGAAGATGAAATTAAAGGTATTGATTACCTTCCTTCTGTTTTCATACTCTTCTCCAAATCTTATTATTCAGTAGTGGTTATGCTGGGAATTAAGTTTGTCTATTGATAATGAGGATTCTTTTTTTAAAAAAAATATTTTATTTATTTATTTTTAGAGAGTGGAGAAGGGAGAGAGAAAGTCAGAGAAACACTGATGTGTGGCTGCCTCTTGCACGCCCCCAACTGGAGACCTGGCTTGCAATGCTGGCATGTGCCCTGACTGAAAATCGAACAAGCAATCTTTTGGTTCGCAGGCTCTCATTCAATCCACTGAGCCACATCAGTCAGGGCTGACGTGAGGATTCTTATAATGTTCAGCTTATATAGACTCTAAGCATCATCAGAAATACAGTTGACCCTTGAACAATGTGCGGTTTAGGGGAGCCAACTACCCTTCCAGTCATAAATCCCTGTATAACTTAAATTGGCCTTTTGAACATTTGGATGCCTAACCTCCACTTGATTCTTGAACAGTGCAGGTTTGGACCATGCAGGTCAATTGAACGGCAAAAGTCAACTGAGAAAATCCATGTGTAAGTGAACCAATGCAGTTCGAACCTGGGTTGTGTGAGGGCCAACTTAGGGAGTGTAACTGAAAACGGTGTTTTAATGCCTCTACGACAGCTTTGTTTTACAAAAAAAAACAAAAAAGGGAAAGTGTAAAACTATATTTCTATACACATTTTAAGTCATTAATTCAGAATAGTATAATTTTCTTCTTGGTATCATCTGTTTAAAATTAGCTTTAATTCTGCACTATCATTGACACAACTTTTTCTGAGCTAATATTTACATATAAGTAGAACTTTATGCAATTATTTATATTTAAAGCCATGAAAGAAAGTTTAATGTTGAACAGTTCATCATCCAATACAAGTGCAACAGAAAATATAGTGTGTGTGGGTAAAATTATTAACAATGGCATTAATATGAAAACAAACTTGATAGTAATACTTTTTAAAAATAAATAGTGACCAATAAAATAATTTTAGTGGCAATGGACAATCTGCTTATGGAGCAAGCAGAGAATGCTGTTAAGGTAACTTTAATCACTCTGAAGTGTGTAAAGAAATTTGCTTTGTTCATAACTATCACAAATTGTCCTAAGTATATGCTAGAAAGCAATTGTGAGTCTTAAAAACCTATCTGTGTTAAAAGCCATTCCTGTTATTAATCAACTAATAATAAAATGTAATTGAATTCTACTTAGAAAAAATAACATATACATATAAATTATATATAGTGATCCCTCACCTATTGCGGGAGTTATGTTCCAGAGACCCCCATGATAGGTGAAAATCCGCGAAGTAGCTGCGTTATATTTATTTTATTATTAATATATATTTTAAGGCTTTATAAACCCTTCCCACACTCCTATAAACCTTTCCCATTCTCTTATTAACCTTTCCCACACTCTTATAAACACTTCATATGATCCTAATTTTAACAACATATAAAATTCTATATATGAAATATATATAGAATTCATATATATATAAAACCTGTGATACAGTGAAGCCACACTAAGTGAACCGCGACGTAGCGAGGGATGACTGTATATGAAACGTAAACAAACACCATATGATCCCACCTATTAGTGGAACCTAATCAACAAAACAAATAAGCAAGCCAAATATAACCAGAGAAACTGAAATAAAGAACAAACTGACAGTAATGGGAGGTGGATAATGGGGGAAAAAAGGGGAAGGGTTAAAAAGGAACATATATAAAGGACACATGAATAAAGCCAAAGCGGGGTAGAATCCTGGGTAGAAGGTGAGGTTGGGTGGGGCAGGGGAAGTGGTGAGGGAAAAATGGAGACAACTGTACTTGAACAACAATTAAAAAAAAACCCCAACTGGAACAAAGTAAATAAATTCAGCAAGTTTTAAAATGGAGTCTTCCTTATGTAAAGTAAAACACTATCTTAGCAAATAGGCAGGTTTCATTGCCACTTAAGTTGACCTTTCAAACACCTGGATTCCTAACCTCCACTCGACCTTTGAACAGTGCATATTTGGACCATGAAGGTCAATTGAATTGCAAAAATCAACTGAGAAAATCCACATATAAGTGAATAGATAAACACGGATACCTTATAGGGCCAGATAACTTATAGAACTACCTCGACTCTTGTTTTGATGAGCTCCAGAAAGGGGTTCTTCTGTGTTTACTATGTCACAAGGGCTTCCTATCTCAAGGATAAACCATCCTTATCTCTCTGGTCAATATTAACTTTGTTAGTTAGAATTTGTCAGATTCGATTGCATTATAAAAATAAATGCCTAGTAACCATTAATGTTGTAAACCCACTAGTGCATAATGGAACATTGGTACATTACAATAATCAACAATGTGACTATTTCATTTTAATCTGCCACTGTTCAAATAAAAGGGATTTACTATGACAGCTTTAAAAAATTCTGTAATGAATGTACCAGTGCATGCCGGCTTATATTTCCATATAATTTGAATAGCAGTATAGTTTAAAACTGATGTCAGCTTCTCTGAATATAACCATATTTTGTTGTCAACACTGTGCATCTATGCATTTACATTTACTTAACCCTGGATGAGGTTCTCTACCTGGATGAGGTTCTTTCCTGTCAGCTGTTTTACTGGTGTATCCTTTGCTTTGTTTAAATCTAACCCATGAAAATAGCGTTTGTTTTCATGAAGGTAGGCCAAATATATTCATATATCATGTTATAATGATAATTCTTTTTTCCCCCAAAAGTGAAGACAAGGTAAAATAAATTCACTGTATTTGAATTTTAATCCTGCTTTCTGTGATTCTGTAAAACACTGATAATTGTTTTTTCCAAAGGGCCAGTGGAATCAGAAGTTCTCTTAAGTGCTCTTTCTCTGCTGCAGACATTTTGACATTTATGCCACTAAGACTTAGTCTTTAAAGGTAAACAAACACTGCTGGATAGGATTGGGTTACTCTGTAGTAATGGAAGCACTTGTCTTTCACCACCTCACCACCACCACCACCACCACCACCACAGGCTACCTGTGCTCATGTCAGTATCAGAGAGGGGGACTTCTCATCCACCCACTGAGTTCCACTCTAATTTCATGCAGTGTTCAGGTAAGTAAGTATGTATAGGTGGTACCCTGAAGTGGCTGTGTTCACAGATTTACAATTCTCTGCTCTGGCCTGCACTCTGCTTTGGCAAGATATCCTCATGTTTCAGCTCAGCCTTGGAGCCTCAGTCTCCAAGACACTTTGGTGGAAAAGGAAAGTGCACTCCTAGAATCAGAGGCGAGCTGATTTATATAGCCAGAAGTCCCTGCGCCTGGTCCTTGATAGACTGTCCTCCTGCAAAGGAGGACTCCAAATCCTTCGAGTTTGGCCCAAAAGGCACTGTCCTGATTGGTCGGAATGGACCCACTCTGACTGGTCAGTGAAGAAGCTGTTGGGGATATAGCTGTGCAGTTCACATTGGATGGAGAAAAAGCCTCGGTGCTGGCGGCTAAAATTGGATTTCAGGAGCTCCTTTGTAAGGGCTGCCTCAGATGACAGAAACACAGTGCTGGCAGGCAGTGCAGTGTAGGCTTCTCCTGGAAGTACGGTTTGCATGGGAGGTACCTGTGTAGAAATGGCTGCTAGATTCTGTTACTTACTTATTTTTATAAATTTGATCCTAGTTAGCCACTGAGAACCCATTTTTATAGGTCTCTTCAGGTATCTTCTTTCTCCGGGTCCACACAAAGGACCAGTCTCACCTGAAAACCAAAGTTTTAGTTCTTGGCTTATGGTAGTCAACAACCAAGCAAAAAAGATCATTTGGGGGTACTATTATTGTTAATCATGTTAAGTTATTGAATCTTATAGGAAGCAACAAACTAATATTTGTTCTGAACCTGCCTGCTATTTTGTCTATTGCAGTTTATACACAAGGTGCTTCAACGGAGAAAATTCTATTTAATAGACACAAAATACAGTCTTTACTTACTATATAAGTTCTAATTACAAACAAAAATAAATGATTCAATAAATTCATTTAAACCTCGACAATTCCTTGTAAAAGGCTAAAGTTAATCAGTAAGACTGTGAGTTACCTGAGGGCAGGAACTCAATTGCTCCCTTTTCCTGCTCAATCCCAAGTAGATACAGCTGGGTCAGTAAACATTTGTTCTCTCACTTGAAAAGAGTAATCTTTTACTTTGAAATGATATCTTTGTAAAATGAGTGTAGCAAAGTCAAGCGTGGAACGGCGCATTGAGGGAGGTCGCAAAATCTGAAGAATCAACAGGACAGAGAGGAATCAGAGAAGAGAGAACACTGGAAGGTGATCCCTAAGAAGTAGGAAGAAGCAGGGGTGAGGGTCTGGGGGCGACGTTACTGTAGGGGGGAGGGGTCAGGCAGGAAGTAGCCAAGATTTAGGGGAGTACTTCTCAGGGAATAAGGGGAAAAAGGCACTAGAAAATAGTGCCGCAGTCTCCTTCCTCCCACGTGGGAGCCCCGACTCCGGTGGGTCCCAGGTCCACTCGGCTCCCCGAGGAGCATTCCGAGCGAGGCAGGTGCAGCAGGAGCATGCGCGCGGGGCGCCAGGGGGGAGGCTCTGCGCCCCTACCCTGCGCGTGCACCCCCGCTCCCCTCCCGCGGCACTGCCGGACTAGCGGCGCCCCAGCCAGGACCAGCCCAACCTCCAGCTCCCCGCCTGTCCTGTCGCCTTTTGCAGCTCGGCTCCGCTCGGGTAAGGGGACGCCGCCGCCCAGCTAGTTCAGTCGGTAGATCCTGTGAGCGGCCGCGGAAGCCTGGTCGAGCTTCGAGCCCCGCGCCGGGTGGGGGGGCGCGCGTGACGCCTGCCAGGGGGCCGGGCCGGGAGGTTGGTGGCCGTTAGGAATCGCCCTCGCCGGGTCCCTACTCTTTCTCTTTCGCCTCCAGGCACGCGCCGGGGTCCCCGCGCGAGGCGCTGCCCCACTTGTGCCCCGCCGCACAGCTCCTCTGCTGGTCGCCGAGGTCCGGCAGGGGTGCCGGGCCGCCACCTGGGCGCGGAGGAGCCGGCTTAGCGGGACGAGGGGCGGGGCCCTGGCTCTCTGGGGGTCCGAAGGGGGCCCTTCGACTGCCCTGCGGTAGGCATTTGGCTTTAGTTACCCCTCGGGGCCGGCGTCCCACCCGTCTTCCTGCTTCTTCTCCGCCAGGGGTTCGGGGTAGGAACCTCTGCCGGAGTTCGGACTCCGGCCGTCGGCGTGACCCCCGCGACCGCTTCATCACTCCACTTGCTTTCCTCCCCTTTCCTGCTCCCGGAGTTCTGCCCTGTTCCGGGGTAGGAACCTTGAAAGTGAGTGCAGGGCGGACCTCTGGCCGGTATCTGACGGTTAGAACTAGCTCGTCCTCCTCCCCCAAACTGCTAGGGGGACGCCCAGTCCGAAGTCTCCCTGCCTTCTACGCAGAGGGGCGGAGGTCCGGACTTGCGGATACCGCTTACCAGGGCCAGCGGGGCCAGCGCGCGGTTACCTGCGAGATTGGTGTAAGAGTTTTTCAGGAAGTGGGGGAATGAAGTCGGGGAACTTTGGTGGTGTTATCCTCTGCCTTTTATATCCCAGAGTGTTGATTCAAGTTCACAGGGTGAACTTTATCTTAAATATGCTTTATCCACTTAGAAGGACACTCTTAATCTGTCTGTTGCCCACAGTGACGACTTCAAAAAAGGAAGGTCTGGTTTTGGTTATTGTTGAGACTGCACTGTGTGATAAGCAGATGGAAGTCATCCTGGTTACCTGGACCTGCCTTTGGGCCATTTCCGTGTGGACGAGGACTACTTACTCTCACTTCAGGGTTATTTCCTCTCTACACACTTGTGGGTGTAACCTTCTGGATCCCACAGGTGGAGTTTCTTGTGGCAGGCTCCAGGGTCAGCCCTTAGCTGGAAGAAGTGTAGTGGGGTCTCGTGGTGTTTTCCAGCCCACTTAACTCCAAAAAGGTTAAAGTGGCAAACCGGTGGTGCTGGCTGGAGTTTGTTTTAGATGCTTGACAATGCAAAGACTTTAAATACTTTTAGTTCTTCACAAGATGAGATTTTTGGAGCAGATAAATTGATTGGATTCTGCTATACCCACTGGGTATATAATTGTTGAGTAAGAAGGAAGATAAGCGTGAAACTACTATTAATTATGTTCTGAGGTTGCGAGGCACATTGATGAGTTTGTGTTTTATGTAGTTGACTGCAAAACTGTCACTTAGCACTTTGCTGGAAGATACTGTGATCAAAAGAAGTGTTAAGCTTGGTGTACCTCTACAGTGAGCTCTTGTTTTTGTTTGTTTTTTTTTCCTAAGAAAGGGCATTTGTGGGAAGCTGACCTGGTAAAGACAGAATTAAAGAAAGTTAAGGAACTGCCTTAACTTTAATTTTTGAAGAGAAATTATCATTTGTAAATTTATAAGACTCCTAAGTGAGGTCTACCATCTATACATTTCATTGCAGTAACTGATTTGTACCTTAAGTTACACTTCTAATTCATCTTTATTTTTCTTAAAATTTCACTTGTCATTTGTACAGTAAATCATGTACTACATGTGTTCATACATTCATATGACACTGAAAGTGTCGAGGAGATAAAACATGTGAACCAAATCACTTATGAACAACATATGACAATGAACAAACAAGAGCTGAGACTAAAATGACCTAAAATAAATGCCAGTGGTATGAGACAGACAGTGGCCCAGGGCTTTGGCAAGGAAAGGGTTTTTTGGGGGTATTAAGTGATCAGAAAAGGACTCAATGTTGGGCCTCGGGCTGAGTCTTGAGAAATGGATATTGTATAGATGGACAGGGAGAAGGAAGAGGAGTGGGGGGAACTTGGAGGTAGAAAGGTGTTTCATGTATCACAAGAGGGGTGATTATGACTTGTTTAAAGCTAAGATTGTTTGCAGTGCCCAGCTTGGGCAGTGTAGGTGTGCATGCTCTCCACACCAGCCCCTAAACCTCCCAAACCAGAACACTTGTGTTCTGTTCTTCACGATCCAGTGTAACGCCTCCTCTTCGAAGGCTTCTTTGGTTCTTACACCAGAGTTCCTTCCTTTGACTTCTGTTTTTTCTGGTTTACTTACAATGTATGTATAAAACCAGATTTTTTAAAAAAATAGCCTAGACCGTAGATTTTGCCATTTTCTGCTTATTTATTTGTTTATTTATTTATGTTGAGGTTTAATTGACACACAACATTATATTAGTTTCAGGTATACAACATAATAACTTATGTATATTGAAAAATAATTACCTCAATAAATTTGGTTAACATCCATCATCACACATAGTTACAAAATTTTTTTCTTGAGATGTCAATTTTTAACATCTTCTCTTTTAGCAACTTTGAAATATGCAATGCAGTATTATTAACTATAGTCACCATTAACTATGGCCATCATAAAAAGTTTATGTATTTTTCATAATTTAGTTTCTGTTTTTAAGGAACATACATGTTTATTAAGGGAAGGAACAAGTCCTTAGTTCTGTTTTTATTCAGGATGTTTTGCACTGTGGTCAGAGTTTGGCTTAAATGACATAACCATTCTCGCCTGGTGTGGTACTTGACACGTGGTTAAGTGCATCCTTGACAGATACTTGTAGGACTGAATCCATGTGTGAGCAGGCAGCTGCTGAGCAGAGGTGCCAGTGATACAAGCAGCAGTCAGGAAGATCAGTCTGACTATGAAGGAAGATTTGCAGATGGGAAGTCCTGGAATCCTGCTTGTGAAGAAGAGGGGGGGACCTGAAAGTCACTGGGTGGAAGGCTCTAGAGGTCACACCACCTACAGTCTGACGGAGGAGGCAGGGAGTCCCGTCCCCTCTGCCCCTTTAACCCAGCCAGTTCTTCACGTGTGGTGTAGATTCCCTTTCTCTAGAGCAGAGAAGACTTTGAAATCATCATTAGGTAAGGGTTAATTGTTTCAATTATTTTGATTAAAAAAGAATGCTGCTGCTGTTGAAATGGGAAGTTAGCAGGAGGGCCAGGTTGGTGGGTTGGGAGCAGGGTGGAGCAACTTTCGTTCAGTTTTTAGACTATTGAATTGTAAGAGACACTGACATGGCAGGTTTGTAGAGAGTAACTCAGATGTTGGGCCAGAGAAAGCCAGATAGGAAATACTCAGCCGGAATGGGGGTGTCAATAAAAAACCTGAGACAGCATCTCAGCATCTAGCAGAAAGGAAAGAGGAATTTCATGAGTGGGGAGTGGGGTACACCCAGAGGAGGAGTCAGTGAGGAAAGCTAAGGGGTGGTCAGCTGGGAAGGAAAAATCAGGTGTCACGGTAACAGGGAAGCTGGTGGAGGACCATAGGGGGAATTCCCAGTTAGGTCTGGTCAGTGGCTGATGAAAATCAGAATTGAGAAGATGTACCTGAATTTGGCTAGAAGGAGGTGATCTCAGTGGTCAGGCTTCAGTGTGAGCTGCTGGTAGTGGTTTTTTTTCTGTTTTAGGTCTATGGATGTCCCTTTTCATTTGAATAGTGTTTTGTAGTTTACAAAGCATTCCTACCTATAGCACTGTGAATATATTTTGAGGATAATTTGGGGGATAATACGTTCTTTATTATAAGAACATATGTCCACGTGAAGAAAACTATTTGGGACCATTTAAAAAAACAATGGACTGTTCACGTACTTCAAAGTGGCCCTTACATCAAGTATTAAAAATATAGACATTATATTTAAGCAGAATAAAGCAAAAACAATGAATTAGAAGATACTTGGGCCCTGGCTGGTATAGCTCAGTGGATTGAGCACAGGCCTGTGAAGCAAAGGGTTGCTGGTTCGATTCCCAGTCAGGGCACATGCCTGGGTTGCAAGCCAGGTCCTCAGTAAGGGACACATGAGAGGCAACCACACATTGATGTTTCTCTCCCTCTCTTTCTCCTTTCCTTCCCTTCTCTCTAAAAACAAATAAATAAAATATTTTAAAATATTTAAATTTAAAATATTTTAAAATTTATTAGGAGATACTTGGGAGAAATGAAGCTAAGATACTTGGGAGAAATGAAGCTCTTCAGTTAATCCACACATGTAGTATCTTTTATTTAAACATTTGCACTACTGTTTTTCTGTTTAGAACAGTGCCTCAGAGGAATTTATCTTTATTTTGCAGATATACCTTTCATAGTAGCAGTGGAAAAATGAAACCTTTCCTCTGAGCCCTCCAGAGTTGTCACCGCTCCCCTGGCCTGTGTGTGCCTTCCAGGAAAGGTGCCACTGTGGTAGGGCCCCGTGGAGCGTCACCTGCTGAACCTGGATTTTGTGTTGATTTCAGCTCACGTGTGAAGCATTCTGTTAATGAAACCAGCCATTGTGGAGAATGCTTATGCATCAGATCATTAAGATGGATCTTAAGTGATGAAAGTGTGGTTGCTGCCACAATTAATCATTGAAAATAAGTTGTTTGGAAAGTGTCATGCAGGGGGATGTGGAAGCAGAACCGCGGTGCATGTCTCTTTTCTTTGTCACCGTACCTAGTGCGTGTCTCTTTTCTTTGTCACCGTACCTAGTGCGTGTCTCTTTTCTTTGTCACCGTACCTAGTGCGTGTCTCTTTTCTTTGTCACCGTACCTAGTGCGTGTCTCTTTTCTTTGTCACCGTACCTAGTGCGTGTCTCTTTTCTTTGTCACCGTACCTAGTGCGTGTCTCTTTTCTTTGTCACCGTACCTAGTGCGTGTCTCTTTTCTTTGTCACCGTACCTAGTGCGTGTCTCTTTTCTTTGTCACCGTACCTAGTGCGTGTCTCTTTTCTTTGTCACCGTACCTAGTGCGTGTCTCTTTTCTTTGTCACCGTACCTAGTGCGTGTCTCTTTTCTTTGTCACCGTGCCTAGTGCGTGTCTCTTTTCTTTGTCACCGTACCTAGTGCGTGTCTCTTTTCTTTGTCACCGTACCTAGTGCGTGTCTCTTTTCTTTGTCACCGTACCTAGTGCGTGTCTCTTTTCTTTGTCACCGTACCTAGCTAGAGAGGCTTTTAACTAGAGGGGCAGATGCACAGTATGACACTTTCGCTCAGAGTTTTTGGTGTGTAAGCTATTATGATATCTTTTAAGGTGAGGATAGCTGTTTAGATTAAGTCATTGTTGCCCTAAAGAACCTAAGTGGGGACTGTTCCTGTGGTGGCAGCAGGTGGAGCTTAGACTGACAGATGCAGGAGGTTTCGCAATCACTTCCAAGTGCGGTCACCACGCGAAAGAAGGTCTCTGCACCTGGGTAGAAGTGGTGACAGGCCTGGGCATTGGCACCAACTCTCAGCTGGGCCTGAAGATGGCGTAATCCCTGCTAATTAATAAAGAAGCTACAGCCAGGCTTGGTGAAGGAGGTGAAGGAGGTCAACGAGTCCTTGTTAAACTGGCCTCCATTGGAGAATGTTGGCAACTTTATTAAAGCTATTTAGGCCTATGATATTGAAGCCCCATAACATATTCAAGGCAAATGATCTTTTAGAGAATGCAAACATGACCCAGGTTCAGACTATGCTGGTGGCTCTAGCCAACCTGGCTAAAACCAGAGGATTCCATACCAGCATTGACACTGGAGTAAAGTATGCAGAGAAGCAAACCCAATTTTCAATGAAGAAAAATTAGATGCTGGCCAAAATGTCTTTGATTTGCAGATAGGAATGAACACATGTGCCAGCCAGCAGGTATGACAGACTGTGGACCAGGAGGCACCTTTATGATCCCCAAATCCAAACAGACAAACCTGTTGAGCAGAACACGATTAGTCTGCAGATGGGTACCAACAAAGGGGCCCACCAGGTGGGGATGTTAGTGCCAGGTACCAGAAGAGACATCTGTGACCAGAAGCTCACCTTACAACCAGTGGACAGAATGACAACTTCTCTATAGGTGGGTACCAACAAAGTCACTTTCCAGAGAGGAATGAGTGTATATAGGCTCTGTGGCAAGTGCAATATATGATCCTAAACATTGTGCTGCTCCAGCAAAACCTGTCATTCATGACGGAAACCTAGGAACAGAAGCAAATGGGATGGAAATCAGTGGTAGTGAATAGCAGACACGATACCCAGATGAGGACCACGGCGGTTACCAGTATGGTGACCCAGGCATTGAGTATTAGCCAGAGAGAGGAGCTCAGTGCTTAGACTGCTGTTTTTATTCAGTGAGAACCAGGAGGGCCTTGACTAGTTTTTATCTTGTCTGCCTAAAACACCAACATGCTTATTATACCTAAAAGAAATAGTGCTTCCCAAACATTCCTTTTTCTTTTTTTTTTTGCCTCTTCGTTAAATAGTTGCCTTTCCCCGCTGTAACAGTTAAATTCTACAGCACAACCTATAACTCATATATGAAGGAAAAAGGAATGCTCTGAAAAGAGAGTACTCTTGTACAGCCGATTCTTTATCCCAGATCTAAGCATTTGTACCATCTTTTACTGAAACTGCTGTAGGAAGCTTTTTTCTCTTTTCTCTTAAAAAAAAAAAAAGACAGCTTAGTGCCTGGTTTTTACATGGAAGACTTAAACTCATTCTTTCACGTTTATAGCCAAAGGTCTGCCTTTACTTATAAAGTCTGCCAACTAAATTGAAGATGCAGCATTTTACAAATTAATACATCAATGTTTCTACAGTATTTTTTGATAATTTTTAAATAAATCATGATCTGTGTGCGAAAAAATAAATAAAAACACAGCAATGACCCAGGTCGGGGGGCGAGGCATGTTTCCTGGGTGTCCACTTGGTGTCAGTTGTGTGCGTGTGTGTGGGGGTGATGAATACAGACATAACCGCTGCCTTCAGGGAGCATGTAGTCTGCTGGGACAGATATGAACAATCTCTGAAGTAAACGTCTAAGGACAGACTGTAAGTACACTATGAGAAAAACCAACAGGTGTGCCTGTGTATGGGTGTGTTGGTCAGAAAAGGCCCCTGTGTGGATGAATAGCTGCAGAGAGAAGCATGTGTGCAAGGCCCTCGAGGTGGTCTTGGTGCACTGGAAGGAGGGAGAGAAGGCCAGTGAGGCAGGAAGGCTGGTCAGGGCCTGAGCAGGAAGCCCCAAGAAAACCACGTTGAGGATTGTGCATTCTGTTTTTCTTGCCCCAGGAAGGCTTTGCAGAGTCTGAGAAGGGGTGTGACATGATCTGCTTTATATTGGGAGAGACCCACTCTGGCTGCCAGCTACAGAATGTCGTGCAGGTGTAAGGCCAGTTAGGATGCCATTGTAGGGTTTCAAGTGGGAGTCCTGGGGCTTGGGCCCTGGGCCCTGGGGCTTGGGCCAGGGAGGTGGGTAAGGAGGTGGATAGAAATGAAGGGACTTCAGGAGTATTTTAGAAGTAGAATTTACAAAGTTTCTGATGGGCTAGAGGGCACAGGAAAGAGAATCTACAGAACCATACCAGACAGGGCTGTTGGGAACCTCCCTGCCTGGTTTCAGGAGCCATACCGCGCCCCCCCCCCCCCCACCCCCATGGCTAAGGCTAAGTGAGTGACCTTAAGCCACTAAGGAGACAAAGCTTATCTCCTTGGCAGGGGTGCCCGCCGCTTATGCTCCTTTTACTTCACCCTGCCTGGCCCTCAATGCTTGATCAGTTAGCCAATGACGGGTAAGATTCCCCAAGGGGGGGAATGATTTAAGACAGGCATGATCCTGGGGAGGGCCCAGGGAAGGACTTGGGGGGGGCTATAGCAAAAGGCGGTGATGGACTCTTGCCCCTCGGCTTTGACATAGCCTGAGTCCTCATTCTGTCTGCAAGAAGTCTCCTAATCTCTTGGCTGCCTTACTTCCTCTGCCTGATTTAAGCCTGAAACAATTATAGAGGGTGGTGCAGCCTGTGCTGGAAAGGGTGGGTTCCCTGGGTGATCAGGCCTGAGAAAGGATATGTAAAATCCTGTGAAACCTGCTTTGTTTAGAATGCTCTCAATTAAGTGATAAGCAAGAAGTTTGTTCCTCAAAGTTTTGTAGCCTTTAGCTAACAGACCCTGACTCAGAATAGGCCCTCAGAGTTCTTTGTATGTTGTCTATTGTTTGAGCCTGACTGCCTGACAATGAGTAATGAGCTTTACCTGTATTCCTGTGCAAATTGAAACCCAGTAAAACCCTGTCAAGGCAAGGGTCAGCATGCTTTCCTCTTAAGAGAGTGGCCAGGCTGCTCCAAGGCAGTCTCCCTCTTGAGAGAGTAGCTGTGCCGTCCCTTTTCCTCCACAGGACTTGGTAGTCCTTGTGAATTTGTCTCATACCTCATCCATAATGCCGCGGACACTGTGGGCTGGTGTCCGCATCACAGGGCTGTTTTTTAAAAAATATATTGTTTTTTCCTAAATATATTTTATTGATTATGCTATTATAGTTTTCCCAATTTTTCCCCTTTACCCTCCCTCTGCCTTGCACCTCCAACCCTCCAGCATTACCCCTTGTCCTTAATTCATGTCCATCGGTTGTACAGGTAAGTTCTTTGAATTCTCTGTTTCCTATACCATTTTTTAAAAAATACATTTTATTGATTATGCCATTACAGTCGTTCTGTTTCCCCCCTTCATTCCCCTCCACCCTGTACACCCCTTCCCCCACCATTCCCCCCCTTTAGTTTATAACCACGTGTCTCAAGTTCTTTAGATTCTATATCTCCCCTACTATTCTTGCCTTCCCCCCATCTATTTTCTACCTACCATTTATGCTACTTATTTTCTGTACCTTCTCCCCCCTTCTCCTTCTCCCACTCCCCTGTTGCTAACCCTCCATGTGATCTTCATTTCTATGGTTCTGCTCCAGGTCTAGCTGTCCTCTTAGTTTGCTTTTGTTTTAGGTTGGTTCTTAATAACTGTGAGTTTGCTGTTTTTTCAATGTTCATCTTTTTTATCTTCTTTTTCTTAGGTAAGTCCCTTTAACATTTCATATAATAAGGGCTTGGTGATGATGAACTCCTTGAATTTGATCTTATCTGAGAATCACTTTATCTGCCCTTCCATTCTAAATGAAAGCTTTGCTGGATAGATCAATCTTGGATGTAGGTCTTTGGATTTTATGACTTGGAATACTTCTTTCCACCCCCTTGCCTGTAAGGTCTCTTTTGAGAAACCCGCTGACACTCTGATGGGAACTCCTTTGTAGGTGACTGTCCCCTTATCTCTTGCTGCTTCTAGGATTCTCTCCTTCATTTTAATCTTGGCTAATGTAATGATGATGTGCTTTGGTGTGTTCCTTCTTGGTTCCAACTTCTTTGGGACTCTCTGAGGTTCCTGGACTTCCTGGAAGTCTATTTCCTTTGCCAGATTGGGGAAGTTCTCCTTTATTATTTGTTCAAATAAGTTTTCCACTCGTGGCTGTTCCTCTTCCCCTTCTGGTACCCCTATAATTCGGATGTTGGAACATTTAAAGATGTCCTGAAGGTTCCTAAGCCTCTCATTATTTTGAACTCTTGTTTCTTCATCCTTTCCTGTTTGGTCATTTTTTCCTCTTTCTGGTCCACTCCTTTGATTTGAGTCCCACTTACCTTTCCATTACTATTGGTTTCCTGTGCATTTCCATTCATTTCAATTAGTTTAGCCTTCATATGTTCCTCTAATTTGTGACTAAAATCAACCAGTTCTGTGAGCATCCTGATCACCAGTGTTTTGAACTGTGCATCTGAAAGTTTGGCTATTTCTTCATTGCTTAGATTTATGGGCTCTGGGGCTCTGAGTTGTTCATGAGCCATATTTTGATCTGTTCATGCCTGTTACATATGAGGAGCAGAGCCTTAGTTGTTCACCAGGGCGGAGCTACCCAAGTGGCTGGTTTGTGACGCTGTATGTGGGGGCAGGGTCAGAGAGGGAGCAATGGTGGTCCCCTCTGCTGCTTCCCACCACTGGGGCCTGCATGGTATGTCTCACCGTTCGCTCCTTCACCAGTTTCTTTGCGTGAGAATGTGTGACCATGGTCAGCCCTCAGTGAGTGCCTGCTACTCCACACCTGGGATCCGCCCACGGCTGCCGGTAGGCCTGGGTTGTGTACCTGGGTTGTGCACCTGGGTGGGTCTGGTGGATCTTTCCTGCCCCACCCTGCTCTACTGCTGGCTCCGCCCCCTTACCGGTTTGGCTGAAGGGTTGTTGTCACACTTCCGTATAGTTCAGTTTTCTGTGGTTTGGCTGTGTTTTTGTTGCTAAAACTTTGTTGTTTTTAAACTTGGTTGTGTGAGAAGGCATAGTGCTTCCATCTATGCCTCCATCTTGGCGGAAGTCTCCTATACCATTTTTTCTCTCTCCCTGTCTATTTTATGCCTACCAATTATGTTTCTTATTCCCTCTACCTTCCCCCCATTTTTCTTCTCCCCCTCCTCACTGAAAAACCTCCATGTGAGGTCCATTTCTCTGATTCTGTTCCTGTTCTAGTTGTTGCTTAGTTTTTGTTTTTGTTGTTTTTCTTTTCTTTTAGGTTCAGTTGTTGATAGGTATGAGTATGTTCTCATTTTACTGTTCATATTTTTTGTCTTCTTTTTCTTAGATAAGTCCCTTTCACATTTCATATAATAATGGCTTGGTGATGATGAACTCCTTTAACTTGATTTTATCTGAGAAGCACTTTATCTGCCCTTTTATTCGAAATGAAAACTTTGCTGGACAGAGTAATCTTGGATGTTGGTCCTTGCCTTTCATGACTTCAAATACTTCTTTGTAGCTCCTCCTTGCCTCCAAGGTTTCTTTTGAGAAATCAGCTGATAGTCTTATGGGCACTCCTCTGGGTAACTCTCTTTTTCTCTTGCTGCATTTAAGATTCTCTGTCTTTAATCTTGGGTGACTTAATAATGATGTGCCTTGGTGTGTTCTTCTTTAGGTCCAACTTCTTTGGGACTCTCTGGGCTTCCTGAGCTTCCTGGAAGTCTGTTTCCTTTGCCAGATTGGGGAAGTTTTCCTTCATTATTTGTTCAAACAAGTTTTCAATTTCTTGCTGCTCTTCTCCTCTTTCTGGTACCCCTATGATTCGGATATTGGAACGTTTCAGGCTGTCCTAGAGGTTCAAAAGTGTCTCTTCACTTTTTTGGATTCTTGTTTCTTCATTCTGTTCTGGTTGGATGTTTATTTCCTCCTTTTGTTCAAATTGTTGCTTTGAATCCTGGTTTCCTTCCTGTCACTGTTGGTTCGCCGAGTATTTTGCTTTATTTCATTTTGGGTATTTTCATGTGTTTTTTCACTTTTCGACCACACTCAATCAGTTCTGTGAGCATTTTGATTACCAGGGCTTTAAATTCTCCATTAGTTAGGTTGGCGATCTCCTCATCACTTAGTTCTCTTTCTGATGTTTTGTTCTGTTCTTTCATTTGGGCTCTATTTTTTGTCTTGGCACCCCCAGTAAGTTGTAAGGGGGTGGGGCCTTAGGGGTTCACCTGGGCAGGGCCATCCTCCTTGCTGTGCTGTGGTGCTGCCTGTGGGGAAGGGGCCAGAGAGGGAACAGTGCAGCTTGCCTACTGGGCTCTAGCCCACTTTCCAAGGAACTCTCATGTGAGACTGGGAGTTTCTCCCACTGAGGCAACCCCCTCAGTAGTCCACCGTCAGCTCTGAGTCTCAGTTTCTTGTGTCAGCCCCGCCCATGAAGTCCTTCGCTTTGTTGGGGTTGCTCTCAGCCAGCCTCACCCGGGAGTCTGCCGCCTTACTGTTGGTTTTTAGCAGTCTGGTTGTTCTGTTTAACTGTTTCTTTAATTCCTTGGTTGTCAGAGTTCCATGCAGTTTGCTGTTCTGGCATTTCTGGTTGTTTGGTGATTTTAGATTGGTTGTTATCCTCCTTTTGGTTGTGTGAGGAAGCAAAGGGTTTCTACCTACATCTTCATCTTGGCGGGAACTCTACTCATGTCTCAAATATATATTTCTTTTTTTTTTTTAATTAAATTTTATTTAGTTACTTTTCAAGTACATTTTTTTAATCAAATATATATTTCTTAATGATAGTAGGTGGTCCCTGTTTATTCTGTCTTTATGTGCCTAGCCAAATACAACTGTCACTACTGTTGAACTGTGGCAAAGACATAAATTAGTAATAGCACTTCGAAAGCTAAAACAAGTTGTAAAGTAATTGAAGTTTAACCAGGTTGATAAGAAAAATATATACAATTACCTGGTTTTGAGTTCTATCTTATTATGGCTTTATGCTCTTTACCTACCTCTTAAGTTTCTACTGATAATAAAGGATAAAAAAACCTTGTAACATATATTTTTAATCTAGACCCCTTATTGCAGAGTTGCCAAAATGAACGGACAGTGAAAAGACCTAATTTTGTCCACATTTACCCATCTGAGTAATGACAGAGTTGAAACTGTGACTTGAGCTTCCTGAACCCTAGTCCAGGCATTTTTCTATTATAGCATGTTTACCTTTGTTTTCATGGCCTAGTTTTGCAATATGGTTGTGTTCAATAGCTTGGCAAATATTATTCCAGAGTAGTAATTCTTTGTGTCCTTGTACAGTTGGGGATTATGAAGCCAGCAATACAAATATCTGCTAAGTAAGACTATGTTTATGTATTCCATATGCACTGATTTAGTGTCTACTTTGGCCAAGGACGTACAAGGCTGTGGGAGATGAGAAGGAGACAAACAGACACTGAGGTGCTGGTCCTGCCCCCAGGATGCTCGCAACCAAGGATGCAGATTCAAATTTGAGACTTCTCCTGTCACATTAGAAAAGATGCACTGGTTCATTTTGTATTTATTCATTCAGCAACATTTTTGAGTACCTATTATGTGCCAGGCACTGGCACTGGGTACTCTGTCCTTTTTACCCAGGAAATAAAGGTAGGTGGGAATGGACATGTTAGTGAGTGGGCCTTCGGACTCTACAATAGTTGTGTGAAGAATGTCAGTGCCTGTGCTGACAGGAGGATGGCTGTGCTTCCTAGAAGTTGTTGAGAGTGAGACTGTCTCCATCAAGTCCCTAACTGACAAGCATTATCGTTCTGTTCCACAGATGGTACACGAGAAGCTGGGTGTGGGAGGTCGCACAGTGGCAGGGTGAAGTTCCCTCTATGCCAGTTCTGGTCTAGTCAGCTTGGTCATGCAGCACTCCCTCAGAGGCCGTGTGTCACAGACGAAGGAACAGCCAAAGTCTCAGTCAACCCCCGGTGGGGATGACTGATGTCCTCGGGGTTGTGTTACATCTGTATTGTTTATGTGGTCGCTGTTAGCATATGACACAAAAGAAGACAGATAGGTTCACTTCTTGAAAATTGAAAATCTCTGTCCTCATCTTTGAATGTCCTCACTGAGTGTTGGATTTCAGGTGAAGATAATACATTCTCCAAAATGAATAGGCTTGTCAGTATGAGCATTAAAAAAGTTCAACTTTTCCCTAGGCTAAATTACTAAAAATGTCAGTCAAGATCGAAAGTAAAAAGTAGTAGTTTATAAATTATTTTGAAAGATGATTTAATTCACTCATGTTCTTTAAATTATTCTGATTTTTGTCTAATTTACTTCAAAATTTCCACAATGAAGGTCCCTATAATTAAATAAATGCATAGGTCCCTTTTCTATCCTTCGATAAACTTTCTTCTAGGACTAAAAATAAGGAAATCTTTTAAAGAGGGGACAGAAAATTGAATTTTTAAATTTATTTTTGTTTTCAGAGTTTGAACTTACTCCCATCCCCTGCCAGGCATAAAATAAATGTTTAAATGAATGGCCTGGGGTGTAGCTGTCACTCCTATTTCTTTTTCACTTATTTATAGAAAGATCCAAAGTGGAAGAATGTTCATGAATATTATATGTAGACCAGGGGTTTCAACTTTATCAACCATTTGATAACATATTTGGAACATCCCCCTTATTATCTTGAAATGAAATTAATAGGTAAATAACTTACCCATACATACTTTTGAAAAAGTCAGTATAATACTCATACATAATAAAATAGAGAAATAAATGGAAGGCAGTTTATAATTAAAATGATAGGTATTTCAAAGTGTTTGGACATGATTAGTCTAGAAAATAAAATGAAGTAGTTGGATGCTTGTACCTATGTGTACATTCACCTGTATGTGAAAGTGACCAGTACAAGTGCTGACACAGTGGGTTTGCATTACGGAAGGAGAGCCTTTGAGTAGCATTCTTGCTCAGCGGCATAATTTTCTGAAATGTGAAACTTTAGCAAATTTTCTGAAACTTTAGCAAATTTCAGTATTTGCTAAAGTTTAACACAAAACAAAGTAAGACCTTTCTTCAATTTACACATAGGTGCATTCTGGGAAAGACACTGCTTTCTAAGTATATATAAAATGGAGTTGCGCTGAAGACCTAGAGAAGTGTGAATAGGTTTTTCACACATTATGAATGTCAAGTGAGACTCTCACCTTTGCAGTAGCCTATTCCATTTTTTTATTTTTAAAATAGAAATTGAGAAAGTTTGTTTTAGTACATAGGGTATACCCATATATGATTTGGCTACAATATGTGAGTCTTTGTATGAAAACTTTTTTTCTCTTCATTTGTGCTTTATATGCAGCTGCCTTCTTACCCAGTTTACTTGTTGCTCTGGGTAAATTTTGAGATTTGGGGTGAGAATGGGGGGATTGGATTCCAGTACATTGTTAAGGCTTGAATATGATGTAAGAAGCAACAAGAATTCAGATTTCCACAAAGTACTGTTTTGTTTTATTTATTGTTTATCATTACCCAAGGACATTTTTTCCATTGCATTTAGAGAGAGAGGAAGGGTTAAAAGAGGGGAGAGAGAAACACTGATGTGACAGAAGCATCAGTTGGTGGCCTCCTGTGCACGCCCAGACGGGATCACACACACCTGGGATCCAACTTGCAAGCTAGGTATGTACCCTGACCAGGAATGCAACCTACAGACTTTTGGTTACGGGACAGTGCTCCAACCAATGGAGCCACACCAGCCAGGGCCACAAGGTGCTATTTTAATGGAGTTTGACAACTGTCAACATTCAGAGAATGAAATTTAATATGTAAGATGAATATAAAGTGATGTCTGTAAATTGCCTTATAAGGATTAAAAATTAAATATGAGTCATGTGCTGATATTATACACACACACTCATACTTGTATATGATAATTTTGGGTTAATTATTAATTTGGTGACCATTACTGTCTATGAGAGATATAAAGGTATATTCCTCTTTCAGTTCAATTTGCTTGCCTCTATATTATTAGACTCACATATACTTTAAGATTGTGTTTAAAGAGTAGGGCTTGTGGCCTGATGAAGTCTTTTTATAATGCAAGGGAGGTGAGAGTAGACTAACCTATCAGGTAACTTACAAGTGTGTCCTAGTCCAGGCTTTTGATGCTCAAAGGTGAGGATGAGGAAACATGGGGACGTAAGAGCATGGCTTAGTGGGTTTAGCCTCTGTCACAGTCTGCATTGAGGAAGGAGTTCAAGGACTGGCGCCTCTCTGAACCTGTCTGTAGATTACAGTTCCCAGGAGGTATGTATTGATTTGGGGGGTGAGTGTTAAACCATTTTCTTGAATATTGCCTGTATGTGCTGAGCTTTGTGGTCAGTTTCCTGAGTAGTTTACAAAAATCGGACCCACAGATTTTTACAGTCATTCTTCTTTGATATTATCTCTGGCCTCTCTTCCACTTTTTTTTTTTTTTTTTGGTCTTTTATCTTGCTTCACTCTATTACAGTCTAATGGTAGAAACACCTGGGTAGAATGCATTCAGTGGTTTATCAACTGATAATGGATCTACACCAAAACCAGAAGTAAAGGAAACACACGAAATTGGCATATTAAATTGTTTAAGGCTCACTCTTTGAGTTTTGAAAGGCTTATTGATAGTCTAGTATTTGGTAGACTTAACAAAAAGAACTTTTCAAGGTTGTGATTGCAGAAACTCACTAACTTGGGATAATCTTATCCCATACTTTTTTTTAGCACTATAAAGGTGTGTTTTTAAAGTTTGGTATTTCTATTGTACGTTATACTTTTAGAACACATTCCTATTGATTTCAGTTAGTTTTTAAAACATGTGCTGACATTGCTATGCAGTGATTTCTCAAGGTCAGAGGTATCAGTGGCCATTAATTCCTGGCCAGAGTGTTTAAGAGTGCTGTCTTTGTTTTTGTTAAAAAAATCTTTAATCAAATAAAAACATTGTGTTTGGCAGGTGACAATTTTGTAATTGAAGAAATTGTTTTACGAGGGAACCAAAATGATTAATATTCTAAATATTTAAGTATATCATACTAGGAATATTCATATGAGAGACCTTCTTAAGATTAACTGAATAAAATTTACTGTTAATTCCCTATTAACTCTCTTACTTAAAAGAGTTTGAGTTTCTTATTTTCTAAGATGTAAGTGTAGTGAAAGGTGACATTTTGCTAGCTTTTGAGAACAACTGCTGAGCTTTCTTTGCTAAATTATATTCAGTCAGTTGAGATGAAAATTAATTGGAAATAAATGGTATGACTGACAATTACTATGGAGTAAAAAAATCCCCTAAGAACAAAGCCACTTAACAGTTAGGTGGCACTGTTTCCTTTTTCTTTTAAAAAGTATGACTAAGTCTAATTAAAATATAAAGGGGTTTTGTGTGGCCTTATATAGATCTAGCCAGATTAAAAACAAATAGGAGAAGTAAATTAGAAACCAGTTTGAGGTGAAGATCCAGCACCCATCTGTAATTGAAACATAACTTCCAGCCCATGAGGAGAAAGTTACTGGTTGTTTAGGGGTGCTGAACAAACCCTGGGGTGCTCTCCAGAGTTACTAATGACAAGCTTCAAGGGTCAGGAGCATCAGTGTGCTTTGGAGCCCTGAGCAGGTAGCTTGAGGGGGTGAAGTGGCCTGGGTTTGGGATGAGGGGGCATCCTGGGCTGTGGCGCCCAGCACACACCTGCAGGGCATGTGGATGGGTCACCGTCAGGAGTTTGAGTCTTTTGTTGCCAGGCCTAATTTGTGTATTTGTGTGTTTGCTTTTCACCCAATCGAAGAAATCCAATTATTTAAAATGCGTGTGTAATTTCCTGGGTTTTAAATAGTGCGAGGCACACACAAAACATCCGCAGGACTGAATTTGGTCCAGATTGCTTGTCTGAGACTTCTGGCATATGCACCCAGAGTGGGAAGGCAAGGAACTTGGGAGAGAAAGGGCCGGTTCAGCAGTTTCAGGGCACTGTGGCCTTGCTGTGCCCATGTGATGTGTAAGGAATTGATCACAGGGCTCATGTCTGTGAAGAGACTCTGAGCCTGACCCTCAGTTTAGGGGAGTTTTACTTCTTTCAGCCCCTGCTGTGCAGGATGTCAGACAGAGGTCATCCCACCTGCAGAAAAGGAAGGATACCCAACACTCGACTTTCCACTCAGCACTGTAGCATCTTAACCACTCACGGTCCATTCCACCGCAGAGCCATCTCTCCCTTTTTTGTATTATGAATTTACAGCACTTAGTATCTGAAGCATAGGTCCCCAGATTTGAGGCCATTTCACATACCAGCAGAACTATATGTGAGCTTCTAGAGAGCTGCCAGCTTTTTATTTTCTGTGAACAGATAACAAAGAAACCAGCTCTCACATATAACCTCCTCCGAGGTCACCTTAGTTAACAAGAGTGCAGGAGGGAAACCACTTTAGAACAATGGAGTTTTTGTTCCAAGAAAGGATATGTAGCACACTTTAGAAAATAGACACCAAGGAAGAAAGGGAGCTGTGACGAAACTTCTCTGATGTGAAACATTTTTGTACAATTTGAAAAATGATTTTTATGATATCACACAGTGATATCAGTGTTTCATGTAAATTATCTTGATATGGATCTTTCAATGTGGGGCTCTGTGGATAATACTTGAAATAAAAATGTGATGTTCAGTTGTCCAAGTACTTTGATTTTTTTTAAATAACGACTTGAAAAAAAACAGTTACATGTAGATACTGAGAAAAAGGGCAAACTAGTTTCCTCAGCTTATACTTTACATAATATAGGGTGCTTGTAAATCTTAGCAGTTTTTAAAATAAAATAGTGTGTGTTTGCTGTTTTAGTATTTGTCCCAGTATTGTGCACTGCGGCGAGCAGAGAGAGGGGCGGGTGCTCTGTGCCCCGGGCTTCTGTGTCGATTGGTCTGGTGGAGGATCTGCCCTGGTCCTTCTCGGGTCAGTCCTGCCTCCTGCTCCACTTCTCTCCTCTCTGTCTTTGGTGTCTTCTTTCATATGAGTTCCGTCCTAGTCTCTTGGGTATTTTTGCTCATTCTTTATCAGCAGTAGTTTTTGTTTAGTTTCTCAGAATTCCTACACATCTGTTTTTACACTTAAAAATATATAAACATTTTTGTATAAAAATATATAAAAATCTTTGAGTAAATGTTTAAAATGCCCCTGTGTGAATATAGGCAACTTATTTCATGCGCTTCAGCTTCCTCAGCTGTAAGATGGGGGTGGCAAAGGGTTGTTATGAAGATCAAATTACTTTCTAAGCATAAAATCTTTATTTTAAAAATTCTGTGTATTTTTAAAAATCCTCAGCCAAGGTTATAAAGAGGGAGAGAGAGAGAGAAACATCGATGTGAGAGAGAAACATTGACTGGCTGCCTCCATTCATGCCCTTCTGGTGTGTGGAACAAAGCCTTCACCAGCTAAGCCGCTGAGCAGGGCTAAGCATAAAACCTTCAGAACATAGTCCAGAGATAACTATTGTTCAGTAACTCTCGGAAACTGATGATCTGGTGTTACGCTTACGTGCTTTAATATTGCCCCAAATGGGCAACGTATTTAGTTACACACTTCCCCACAGAATAAGTAAGTACATTCTGAGAAACACATTCTTTTCTTAGCGAAGGTGACTGCCTTTGCCTGTCAGTCACAGGAGTGGTTTCCATCTGGTGGTGGGGCCCAGGATGCTTTCTTACTAGTTGGCTGCAACATGCTCACAAAATCCACCCTCTTTCACCATATTGTGCAGAGCAATTTGAACCCTTTCGGGTGGAGTGAGAAGTGCCAACGAGGACCCATGGAGTGGGTGGGGGCAGATAAGGACCTGGGTGTCTGGGCTGCAGAAGGGGTTGCACCTTTCCCCCTCTGCGTAGCGCCTTGCACTTGGGCGACGCTGTGAAGTTCCAGGTCCCCAGTGATTATTCAGCACTGTGCAGTATATTACTCCTCTGGAGGCTTGTAGCAGGTCAAACTGGTCTACGTGATGGGCTCCTTGAGGCTTTGTGGTGGTACCTGTGTGGCTGCACAGTAACTGTTTACAAATGTAAATCATATGAAAAATTATGCAATTAAAAATGTACTCTGAATCTTCAGTGGGGTTAGATTTTTTTCCCAAACAGATAAGAAAACATTGATTAATATGCGTTTTGGATATGCCAGTGTTAGTACTTGGGTTCAAGTCTTAGTCTTGCTTAATGTTAATTATGAGACCTTGGGAAAGAAATAATTCGACAGTGCTGTGCTCTTCTCTGCTCTTTTGTTGCAGATGATATCCCTGGGGGTTAAGTTATAAAAATGCTCAAAAGGAAAACTGAATATAGTATACCCATGTGATATGCTAATGTTTTTAGCTGTTCTGGAGCAAAAAGGATTTGAATAGTGTTTAATTATGATTTTATTCCTTCAAAAGTGAAAGTTACAGCAGCTTTTCACATGCTGCTACTACTAATCATATTTTTTGAGAACTGCGATTAAAATTAACACACAAAACATATTGTAGAGCATATTTTTAGTCCCAAGAACAGTAAATTGGGTATTTAGGTGCACTTGTCACAAGTTTCATGTTAGACCTACCACTTTATTAATAATATGCTTTTTAAAATAAAGGAGAAATTTCCCTAACTGGACCGAATTTACCTTTTTGCACACACCTTTCTCCTTTTATGTCTTTATATGTTGGTAAGGGTGGGAGAAATACTTTGGTCATATTTTTCATAAGAACCTCCCCCAAATTTGGTGAAATATATGGAAAGCAGAATATGACAAATAGAAATGACAAATGGTCACCTATCCTAGCATAATATGATGGAAGAAACGAGGCTGTTGGTTCATGAGTAATAATCACTTATCAATATCAGAGATGGAAGTAACAGTCCTATGTAATATTTTAGAAAATAATGGAACAGACATTGGGGAAGGAAATCTGCAATGTATGTCAGGGTATTGAGAAAAATTTCATAAAGAATTAGCTACATACTTTAGTGCATTGAGAGAATATAAATTTGTTTTCTTGTGATTACATTTGAAAAATCTGTAAGCAGATGATCTTTTTTGGTATTTCATGTGGTCCCATGTATGTGCACTAAACAGTCTTGAAAATGGTATAAATATGAGAGAATCGGACTAGTTTATTCATGGTGAGGTGGAATCTCGGACTCTTGGGAGAGGTTGTTTTTGCTTTTAGTACATTTACAAAGTTGATGGATCAGGTAATCATAGTAGTATTGTTTCAAATTGAGTTATTTAACATCTGCTGTATAATGTCCAGTTTCTTCATTCCACAGATGATTATTGGGAGCCTAGGTGGCTGAGGCCCTATCCTAGGTGTTTGGCTACATCAGTAACCAAAATATGCCAACGTTCTTGGTGGCATTTACTTCTCAGTGGGGGAGAGAGTCAACAACTGATAAAAATACTAAATAGGTAACTCATTTAGTATTCTAAAAGGTGAGAAATGTTATGAAAAAGAGAACAAATAATGCAGGATAAGAAGTACTGGGAGTGCTAGGTGGTCACATACAGGCCTTCATGAGGTGAGATTCCAGCAAAGGGGCTGATGTCTGGGAAGGAGCCCCGGAGGGAGGGAGCAGCCCGGAGGGAGGGAGCAGCCCTGGAGGGAGGGAGCAGCCCCGGAGGGAGGGAGCAGCCCTGGAGGGAGGGAGCAGCCCCGGAGGGAGGGAGCAGCTAGCTGTGAGAATGGCCCTAAGGCCTGAGGGCGCAGGGCGAGCTGGAAGGACAGAGTGGACCATTGTGGGCAGAGGGGAGAGTAGGCAGTGAGGGAGGAGACCTGGGCCATTGTGAGAACTTTGTGTTTACACTGATGTGGAAGCCCTGCCAGGGCTTGGGTAGAGGGTTCACATGGATCGACTTTGCTTTAAGAGCATCCTGTGGCTGCAGAGTAGAGAACTGGGGCTTAGGAACACGTGCTAGGAGGCTGTTGTAAACTGGGTAGAGGGTGAGTTAGCTCTGACTACAGCAATGTAAGTGGTGAGGAGTGGCTGTATTCTGGACGTGTTGTAAAGGTAGAGACAGGGGAATTTCCTGATTGCCTGGGTATGGGCGAAAGGGGAGTCCATCCTGGCTCCATGGTTTCTTGCACACAGGAGAGTTGCCATCTGAGATGGAGAAGGTCTTGGGTGGTGCAGGCAATTGTTGAGAGAGTAACACCAGTTCATATGGGTCAAGCTCTTAGTACAGGATCTGCTCACGGCAAGTATTAAAAAATGTTAGGGTCTGTCATTGGCGTTAGTTGTGATAGTAACTGAATGCTTTTCCTTTTTTCCTGATCTGCTCCCAATGTATCCTTCTGATGCTGCCTATGCGGATTAGGTGGCATGGAGTAGAGTCATTGATCCTGGCAGCGGTCAGGTGAGCTGGGCTTATGTTTGCTTCCTGCGAATTTCCTGTTAGGATAAGTCATTTACCCTCAACCCCACTAGTGTCATGGGAAACTGACATGAGGAAATGGGCAGAAAAATAGGTTGTGGATCTAAAAAACTAAGGTATATAATGTATGATTATATTGGCCATTGATCCAGCCAAAAATAAATATGATGTGTGGGGCTCCATGGGGGTTTTATTTTGAACATTTAAAATTTTTTAAATGAAAGTGATATGTAAATCTTATAGCAAATGGAAGAATCTGGAAGCGTTTATGATAATAAACAACAGTTCCATGCCCAGCTTTCCCCATCCCTGATTTTCTTATTTCCTAGAGGCAACGTTTTTTCTGTTTTGGTGCTTTTTCTGATTTCCTCTCGCCTCTTTTCTCTCCTCCCCTGTGAAGGAGAGCTGCCGCCTGGACCTCGCGATGCTGCTGCATCTCCGGGCTCAGAGGTCTGTTGGAGAGGGCCCACCATGTCATCACGCACCATATTTTATTCTGAAATTTCCATATTGGTAGGCACCCACTTGTTTCTCTTGAAACTTGTCTTCAAATAATGGTGCACTGAACATCAATAAACATATTTTATTGAGACATTTCCACGTTGCTGGGCATTAACTGTTTCCATTTTTTTCATCTCAAATAATGCCAGAATAGCCATCCTTAATTGGTTTGTTCTGCACACTGGTGCTTTTACTTTGGGGACATAGATTCCCAGGAGTGGATACTTGAGTTAATGGGCATATGTTTTAAATTTATAGTTGGTTTCAGTCAGATTGCTTTCTTTTTAAATAATATATTTATTTTTGATAAGAATTATATTCTACAACATAAAGTTTTGATACATGTATACATTGTAAAATGGTTACTGAAATCAAGCTAACACATCCATTACTTCCCACAGTTACCTTTTTTTTTTTTTTAAAGATTTTATTTATTTATCTTTAGAGGGGAAGGAGAGAGGGAGAGAAACATCAATGTATAGTTGCCTTTCGTGTGCCCCCTGCTGGGAACTGGCCTGCAGGGAACTGGCCTGCAACCCAGGCATGTGCCCTGACTGGGAATCAAACCGCGATTGTCTGGTTCACAGGCCTGTGCTCAATCCACTGAGCTACACCAGCCAGGGCCCATAGTTACCTTTTTATGTGTGTGGTGAGAATACTTGATACTTACTCTCTTATGAATTTCAAGTATATAATACATTATTATTAACTACAGTGACCCTGCTGTGCATAGGGTTTCCAGAACGTACTCATCTTATAGCCAAAAGTTTATGCCTTTTGATCAGTGTCTTTTCGTTCCCTCCATCTCCTAACCTCTGGTAACCACCAGTTTCCTCTGTTACTTTGAATTTGACTTTCTTTTTCTTTTTTTAGAAATCTCACAAATAAGAGATCATGTGATAGTTGTATTTCTGTGTCTGGCTTATTTCACTTAGCATAATGTCCTCTACATTCACCCATACAAATGGCAAGATTTCCTTCTTCTATGAGGCTGAATAATATACCTATTGTGTGTTTCCCATTTTCCGTACCCCTTTATTTATTGGTGGACACTTACTAGGGTGTTTCTGTACCTTGACCACTGTGAATAGTGATGCAATGAAAACAGCAGTGCAGATTTTTGGGGGGGACAGTGATTTCATTTCCTGTGGTTACATACACATCCCGAGTGGGATTGCTGGATCATATAATAGTCCAATTTTTAATTTTTTTGGAACCTCCACAGTGTTTTCCATAATAACTACACCATTCTAGCCAACGTGCACAAGGGCTCCTTTTGGTCTACACCCTTGCCAACACTCTGATTTTTTGGTAATAGTCATTATAACTAACTAGTGAGGTAGTGATATCTCGCTGTAGTTTTGATTTGCATTTCTGTGATGATTAGTGATGTTGAGTATCTTTCCGCATATCTATTGACTATTCATACACTGTCTTTGGAAAAGTGTCTATTCAGATCCTTTGCCCATTTTTATTTTTATTTTTTTGTTGTTGAGTCAAATTGTATGAGTTTTTATAGTTTGGTTTCTTTTTCCTTTGAGCATTATTGAAATATAATTGTCATATAACACTGTGCAAGTTTAACGTGTATAATGTGTTGATTTATATTACCATCTTACCAAAAATGTGGCTTATGAATATTTTCTGTCTTTCTTTAGGTTGCCTTTTCATTTTATTGTTTTCTTTGCTGTGCAGAAACGTTTTAGTTTGGTGTAACTTCACTTGTTTATTTTGCTTTTATTGCATGTGTTTTAGGTTTCATATCTGAAAAATTAACGAGAGACCAATGTCAAGGGCCTTTTACTCTATTTTCTAGTAGGGTTTTACAGTTTCAGGTCTTACATTCAAGTCTTTTATCCATTTTGAGTTAATTGTATGTATGGTATAAGATAATGGTTTAATTTTATTCTTTTCATGTGGATATACAGTTTTCCCAACATCTTATATTGAAAGAACTGTCTTTTCCCCATTGTGTATTATTGTTGCATTTTTTGAAAATTAGTTGACTATATAGTATTCATGGGTTTGTTTTGGGATCTTATATTTGTTCCACTGGTCTATTTACATGTTTTTCTGTTGGTGCATGGTTTGTACATGGTTTATGCTAGGTACATGGTTTTTATGCATATGGTTTTTGTTACAGTAGCTTTGTATTTTAGTTTGAATTCAGGGAGTGTGATGCCTCCAGCTTTGTTCCTCTTGCTCATGATTGCTTTAGCTATTTGGGGTCTTTTGTTGTTCCATAGGAATTTTAGATTTTTTAATATTTCTGTGAAAAATACAGTTGGAATTTTGATAGAGATTGCATTGAATTTGTAGATTGCTTTGGGTACAGTGGACATTTTAACAATATTACTTCTTCTAAGCCACAAACATGGGCTATCTTTTCACTTATTTGTGCTTTCATTGATGTCTTACATATATATATTTTACAATATACAGAGTTTCACTTTCATGGTTACATTTATTCCTAAGTATTTTATTCTTTTTTGCTGCTATTGTAAATGAAATTGTTTTGTTAATTCCATTTACATGGAATTATTTTTTGGATAGCTCATTGTTAAGTGTTTAGAAATGCAGCAGATTTTTGTATGTTGATTTTGTAGCCCGAATATTACTGAATTCATTTATTTGATTTAACAGTTTTTTGGTGGTATCTTTTGGTTTCCTACAAATAATATTATACCATCTGCAAATAGATAATTTTGCTTCTTTTTGGTTTGGGTGTCTTTTATTGTTCTTGCCTAATTACTCTGGCTAGGACGCTCAGCACTATGTTGAATAAGGGTGGCAAAAGCAGGCGCCCTTGTCTTACCCTGATCTTAGATGAAAACCTTCCAGCTTTTCGTCACTGAGTATGTTAGCTATGGGCATGTAACATATGATTTTTGTTATTTGGCGGTACATTTCCTTTTTTAAAAAATATTTATTTGTTTTTAGAGAGAGGGGAAAGAAGGGAGAAAAAGAGAGAGAGAGACATCTGTCAGTTGCCTTTTGTACAAGTCCCAAACGGGGACTGAAGCACAACCCAGGCCTGTGCCCAGACCGGGAATCAAACTGGTGACCTTTCACTTTGTGGGAGGACACCCAACCAACTGACCTGCACCGGTCGGGGCTGGAGGTACATTTCTTAAGTACCTAATTTGTTTAGAGATTTTATGGTGAGAAAATGTTGAAATTTGTCCTTTGTTTTTTTCTTGCATTCCAGATGCTCATACGATTTTATCCTTCATTTTATTAGTGTGATGTATCACATATATTGATTTATGTCTAATCCTCCTAGGGGTGTGTCCTAGGGGTAAATCCCATTTGATTATGGTGTATGATCTTTTTAACGTGTTATTGAATTTGATTTGCTAGTATTTATTTTGAGGATTTTTGCACTTATGTATATTAAGGATAGTGGTTTGTAATTTTCTTTTCTTCTAGTGCCCTTGCCTGGCTTTTTTATCAGGGGAATGCTCACCTGGTAAGATGGGTTTGGAGAGTTCCACCCTCTTCAATTTTTTGAAAGAGTTGGCAAAGCATTGGTATTAAGTCTTTAAATATATAGTAGAATTCACAAGTGAGGTCATCTGGTCTTGGACTTTTTGATAAGGGATTTTCGATTACTGATTCAGTATTCTTACCAGTTATCAGCCTGTTCAACTTTTCTGTTACTTCATAATTTAGTTTTGATATGTTTCTGGGAATTTATTTCTTATTGATCTATGTTTCTAGGAATTTATTTATTCTTTGTTATCAAGTTGTTGGCATATAATTGTGTGTAGTAGTATCTAATGATTCGTTGTATTTCTGTGGCATCAGTTATAATGTCTCTTTCATGTCTTATTTTATTGATTTGAGTCGTCCTTTTTTCTTTAGTCCAGGTAAGGTTTTGTAATGCTGTGTTTTAGAAAATCAACTCTTGGTTCCATTGATCCTTTTTATTTTGTTTCTAGTTTCTATTTTAGTTCTTCTTTGATGTTTGTTATTTTCTTCCTTATGCTAACGTTGGGCTTAGTTTGTTGTTTTTCTTGTTCCTTGAGGTGTAAAGTTGGGTTGTTTATATGAGATTTTTTTCCATTAATGTACCATTTATTGCTGTACATTTTTTCTTAGAACTGCTTTTATTGTGTCCTATAACTTTCAGTATGTTGTGTTGCAATTTTTGTTTCTTATTAAAAATTTTTAAAAATTTCCCTTTGATATTTTCTTTGAATCATTGGCTCTTCAGGAGTGTGTTGTTCATTCTCTACCTATTTGTGAATTTTCACATTTTTCTCTTGCTACTGATATCTAATTTTATACCATTGTGTTTGGGAAAGATATATGACATGATTTCAATCTTCTTAAATTTATTAAGACATGTTTTATGGCCTAGCATATGATTCATCTTGGTAAGGTTCTGTGAGCCCTTGAGAATAATGTGTATGTGTTATGCTGCTGTTGTATGGTATAGTCTTGGTATGTCTGTTAGGTCCATTGATATAAAGTATACTTCATGTCTAATGGTTCCTTATTAATATTCTGTCTGCATGCTCTGTTGTTGAAAGTGAGGTGTTGAATTCCCCTACTATGATTGTATTACTGTTATTTTATTATTGTCTGTATTTTTCCAGATCTGTTAATAATTTCTTTATGTGGGGGGACCCCAGAAAACTGGAATTTATTTATAAAAAATTGTGAATTTATTCTTTCATGTTTACACTTCAGTCACCTTCACAGAACTCTCCATGTGATGCAATACACCCATTGAAACATTTTTTCCATTTCTCAAAACAGTTTTTGAACTTGTTGATTTTGATGTGTTTTAGTGCTTCTGTTATTTTTTGTTTCACCTCTTTCACATTGGCAAAATGTTTCCCTTTGAATACTTTTTGCGTCCAGGGAAACAAAGAAAAAGAGTTGCTTTGGGGAAGATTGGGTGAATAGGGAGGATGAGGCACAGGGGTCATGCTGTTTTTGGTCAGAAATGGCTGAGCACTTGGTGTGGGCAGGTGAATGAATCACCCATCATGAAATGGGCATATGCTTTGAGTCTTCAAAAGGAAATTCACTGAAGCCAAACACAGCCTCTCACAACACCACCAGATAGTACACTGATACAGACAGGTTCCTGGTACACTCACCTAGCTAGGGAAGCCTGTCCTACCTGGGGCCTGCCCTCCAGAAGATAATTTTAGTTTTTTGGGAGGCTTCCCTCATATATATAGGTGCTCTCATATTGGTCTATGTATATGTTTGTTACTGTTATTTTCTCATGATGAATTGACCACTCTATCATTTTATAATGACCTTCTTTGTTTCTCATTATAGTTTTTGACTTAAAGTATATTTTGTCTAAGTATAGCCATCTCTGGTCTCTTTTGGTTTCCAATTGCATGAAATATAATTTTTATCATTTCACCCTCAGCCTATGTGTGTCCTTAAAACTGAAGTGAATCTCTTGTAGGCAGCGGTAATTTGTTCTAGGTTCTCTCCCCACCCCCATTCATTTACTTTGTCTTTTGTCTGGAGAATTTAGTCCATTTTCTTTCAAAATAATTATTGATAGGTAGGCATATGCTATTGCCATTTTCTTGGTATTTTGTAGATCCTTTTTTCTGTTTTTCCTCTCTTGCTATCTTTCTTTATAATTTGATGATTTTCTATGGTGTTATGCCTTGATTCATTTCTCTTTATTTATTGTGTATCTATTATAGGTTCTTGCTTTGTGGTTACCATGAGGTTTATAGAAAACATCCTATACTTATGTCTATTTTAAGCTGATAAAAACTTGGTTTATATAGAAAAGTTTAATTTCTATCCCCCTCAATATTTTGTTTTTGGTGTCACAATTTGTATATTTTTATACTGCATATACATGAACAAATTATTGTAGCTATAGTTATTTTTAATTTGCTTGTATTTTAACACTTATACTAGTTATAAGTGATTTATACACCACCTGTACAATATTAGTGTATTCTGAATTTGACTATATATTTACTTTATCAGTAAGTTTTATGTTTTTACATGATTTCATGTTACTATTTAGTGTCCTTTTTCCCCCAGCTTAAAAAACTTTTTTTAGCATTTTTTTGTAATGTAGCTGTTGTGGTAATGAAGTACTTTAGTGTTTGTTTGGAAAACTTTATCTTACCTTCATTTGTGAAGGAGAGCTTTGCTGGGTACCATGTACTTTCAGACTATAAGACAAAATTTGGGAGGAATAATGCTTGTTAATGCTGCTGTTGAGTTTTGTTTACATTTATATTGGTGAATAATATGTTATTTATGTTATTAAATATTTTACAACATTTTTTGCTTCAAAAAAATTTTCCCCCCTCTAAAACCTAAGTGTGTGTTATGGTCCAAAAGTACGGTAACTTCTTGGTTGGCATTTTTTAAAATTATTTTTAATTTCAGTATTTTGAACATAACACCACTCTCTCCTGGCCTGCAACATTTGTTCTGTGATACCTGCTGATAACATTATGTAGGTTCCCTTGTATGTGATGAGCTTTTTTTCCCCTTGCTGCTTTCAAAATTTCCTCTTCGTCTCTGATTTTTACAGTTATAATGTATCTTGATTGAGTATTTTTTGGCTTTAAATCTGCTTGAGAATCTCTGAGTTTCATGTGTCTGAATGTCCATATCATTTCTCAGATTTTGGGACTTTTCAGCCATTATTTCTTTAAATAAGCTTTTCTGCCCCTTTCTCTTTTGTCTGCTTCTGGGGTTCCCATAATGCAAATATTGTTTTCCTGATGCTGTTCCATAAGCTCCATAGGCTTTCTTCATTGGTTTTCATTTTTTTCTTTCTTGACTTGATCGTTTTAAATGACTTTACTCGAGTATTCTGATTCTTTCTTCTGCTTGATTAAGCCTTCTATTCAAGCTCTGAATCTTTTAGTTTAGTCACTGTATTCTTTAATGTTTCTTTGATGGTATCGTGTTTTCTTGATTCTTTTTGATTTCTGAAGCCTTGTGTAGGTGTCTGTGCATTTGATGAATTGATCACCTCTTCCAGACTTTATGGACTAATTTTGTTAAGGAAAGATCTTCACCTGTAGATGGGACCACAATGGAGTGTACTGTGGCCCTGTGTCTAGTGGTACAAGTCACCACGTGTGGGGGCATGTGGTGGCTCCAGGTCTGTTGTGCAGGAGCGTGGTGTCTCATTTGTTCAAAATAGCTGGTGTTCATAACTGTGGTAATTGTGTGACCTTGGTGGTGAGAGCTGTGTAGAGTACTTATTGGCTGCAGCAGGTGTTGAGGTTCTTAGACGGTGCTTCCAGGTCCAGTGGTGAGGGGCAGGAACAGGTAGCAGTGGTGGTGGGAGCCAATGGTGTGCACATAATCTGTGGTGGAGTCTGCCTGCAGGTGCCTGTGTGGCAGTCAGGCTGGCTGCAGGAACATGCATAGTGGCAAGTCTGGGACCAATGGCAGGGGCCGGGGTCAGTTGTGGGTGCACAAGAAGCTGTGGGGTCCTGTGCTATCAGTCTACCTTGTTATGGCTGCCCTGGCTGGCTGCAGTTGTGCTCATGGTGATCAAGGTCAGTTAAGGGAGTTGGGGCCAGCAACATGTTGCACAGTCTAGATGTGGTCATGTGTGGTGATGTCAGGCAGTGATATGAGTCAGGGCCAGCTTTGGGAACTTGAGTAGCTACTGGTCCTGGGCAGTGAATGTGCACTTATGTGGCTACAGGGGTGTCAGGGGCACACCTTTAGTATTGGCTGGTGACAGGAATTGGGGCCTGCAGATGCAGGTGTGTGGCTGTGTGGGTAGCTGCTTCTGTGCCCCGCAGCATAAGCCTATGGCAGGAGTTGCGGCCAAGAGGTGCAGGTACAGAGCCGCAGATGCTAACTGCTGGCATGTGTGATGGTGCAGGCCAATGACAGGAGTTGGGGCCAGATATGGGCCCATGTGCTGCTCTGGGGACTTTGGCTATCATTGTGCATTCATATACCTGTAGGAGGTAGGCATGTGACAGAGTCTGGGCTTGGTGTGTACAGGTGCATGGCATCAGGGTTCAGCTGCAGGTGCATGCATCTAATGGAAGCCAGTGACATTAGTTGGGCAAGATCTGGGTACATGAGTACCTGGGAGGGCCTGGGCTGTCAGTGTGCCATCCTGTATCTACAGGGTCTAGCTGTGGGCATGCACATGGAGGTGAGGGTCGGTTGTGACAAACCACAGAAGCTGGGGCTGGCTGCCACTATGAATCCTGGACCTGGAGTGTCTCTGGCAGCACAGCCGGGGTGGCTAAAGAGGTGGGTAGTGGTGAGTACTTCATGCAGCTGGTGTCCGAACACAAAAATCTGTGGGGCCCTTCACAGCAAAAACCGTGGGGGTTTCGTGGCAGCTATGCTGGCCATTGGTTTTCTCAGTGGCAAGACCTGCTGAGGTTCTCTGAAGAGCAATTTGCTAAAGTCCATGAGTAAGTCCTCAGTGATGAAAGCTGTGGAAGTCCACAGTGTTGGCAAGGGGTGTTGAGGCCCTCAGCAGTGAAGGCTTCCGATCCTCTGCAGAGCAGGACATCGAGGATACAGTTTTTCCCACCATGTGGCTGATACTGGTAGTCTCTGCCCTTCCTTTTTCCTAGCTGTCTCTAGACGTCTTAGTTAAGCCAGTATCTGGGTGGGGTGAAACCAAAACAGCTCCTTTGTGTGGTGTCCCCAAGGACTGGGGAAGCTGGTTGATCACCTCTTTTTCTTTTCCTCAGGAGGGAAACTGTCGGGCCTAGGACTTCCCTCTTGGTACTGAGTAGTGCTGGCCTGAGAGATGGGATGATGCAGGCAGAATGCAGTTTTTTCTACCTTTTTTGTGTGGTTATTCTGAGGTCTTTGTTTCACTGTGTTGATGAAACTCCTTAAGTGGACTTCTGAGACCTCCCAGAGCTATTAATATAGTTCCTGGATAGTTAGTTACTTGTCGTTTATGGAGGGATGCGGGCTGGGATTTTTCTATTCTGTCATCTTGATGGGACAAATCTCAGATTGCTTTCTGAAATTACGTCCATATCCAGTCCCAAATAAGAAGGTACCTTTGTTACCCGTGTCTCTAGTCGGAGCCCTTTTAAATTTCTTATCAGTATCATGGGTGTAAGAAGATATCTAATTATTATTTCAATGTACATTACCTTGAGTCTAGTGAATTTGAGCATCCTTTGTGTATTTTTTGGCTGTTTGATTTGCTGTTTTATGCCTCCATAACTGTAGATAATGTGTCTGTATCTCTATGTATGGTTTTATCGACTTTCATATACTATCTGTTGACATTCAAGGTGGGAAGGATGAGAATCATCCTAATTTATTCTACCTTCTCTCCTCTTTCTTTCAGTATAATTATTTCTTGTCCCATCAACTTTTAAAAAAATATATTTTACTGATTGTGCTGTTACAGTTGTCCCATTTCTTTCTCCCCTTGTTCCCTCTGTTGCGTACCCCCCTCCCACCATCACTCCCCCATCTTAGTTCGTGTCCATGGGTCGTACATATGAGTTCTTTGGCTTCTCTATTTCCCATACTATTCTTAGCCTCCCACTGTCTATTTTGTACCTACCATAATGCTTCTTATTCCCTGTACCTTTTCCGCCATTCTCCCCTCTGCACAGCCCCGCTGATGACCTGTGTGTGATCTCTATTTCTGTGAATCTGTTCTTGTTCTAGTTGTTTGCTCAGTTCATTTTTGTTTTTGTTTTTGTCTTTTTTAAGTTAAGTTGTTGATAGTTGTGAGTTTGTCGTCATTTTACTGTTCATTTTTTTGATTTTCTTCTTTTTCTTAGATAAGTCCCTTTAACATTTTATATAATAGGGCCTCGGTGATGATGAACTCCTTTAAATTGACTTTATCTAGGAAGAACATTATCTGCCCTTCCATTCTAAATGAAAGCTTTTTTGGTTAGAGTAATCTTGGATGTAGGTCCTTGCCTTACATGACTGCGAATACTTCTTTCCAGCCCCTTCTTGCCTGTAAGGTTTCTTTTGAGAAATTAGCTGAACTCTTTGTCGGTAACTGTCTCCTTTTCTCTTGCTGCTTTTAAGATTCTCTCCTTATCTTTAATCTTGGGTAATGTAATTATGATGTGCCTTGGTGTGTGCTTCCTTGGATCCAGCTTTTTTTTGGACTCTCTGAGCTTCCTGGACTTCCTAGAAGTCTATTTCCTTTGCCAGCTTAGGGAAGTTCTACTTCATTATATTTTCAATTTCTTCCTCTTCCTCTTCTCCGCTGGTACCCCTATGACTCAGATGTTGGAATGTTTAAAGATGTCCTGGAGGTTCTTAAGCCTCTCCTCATTTTTTTGAATTCTTGTTTCTTCATTCTGTTGTGGTTGAATGTTTATTTCTTCCTTCTCCAAACTGTTGATTTGAGTCCCTGTTTCCTTCCCTTCACTGTTGGTTGGTTCCCTGTGTATTTTTCTTTATTTCACTTTTCATAGCCTTCACTTCTTCCTCTATTTTGTGACCATACTCAATCATTTCTGTGAGTATTCTGATTACCAGTGTTTTGAACTGTGCATTTGATAGGTTGGCTATTTCTTCGTTGCTTAATTGTATTTTTTTTTCTGGAGCTTTGATCTGTTTTCTCATTTGGTCTGTTCTTTTTTTTTTTTTTTTTTGTCTCTGTGGGCCTGTTACATAGTGAGGGGCGGAGCCTCAGGTATTTGCCCCGTTGGGACAACCCATGTCTCTGTGTTGTGGCGCTCTATGTGGGGGAGGGGTCAGAGAGGGAACAGTGCCATTTGTTCAACTCTCTGCTGGCTTCAGTCACTCCCACCACTACCTACAAGCTAATTGGGCTCTTCTGGTGCTGATTCCCAGGCAGGTGGGTTTGTGTATATTCTAGGACCCTGTCGGTCTTTCCAGCAAACTCGCCTGTGAGGCTGGGAGTTACTCTCACCACCTCAGCTCCCACAGGTTTTTACAGCCAGAAGTTTTGAGGCATTATTTTCCCACACTGGAACCCTGTTTATCCCTGTTTGTTTATCCCTGTTTATTTACCCCTGTTCTTCCCTGTTTATTCACACACAAATGTGGGACTGCCTGCTTTGCCAGCTTCTGGCAGGCTGGGTCCTCTAGCCAGTGCCTTGCCATGGGTCCTGTCCGTCCCAGCTGCCTGTCTCCACCTCTCCTACCAGTCTGGGTGAACATTTCTTTTTTAACTCCTTGGTTGTCGGACTTCCATACAGTTTGATTTTCTGGCAGTTCTAGTTATTTTTTGTTTTCAAATTTGTCGTCGTCATTCTTTTGGTTGTTTGAGGAGGCAAAGTGTGTCTGCCCGTGCCTCTGTCTTGGCCAGAGAAGTCCTTGTCCCATGAACCTTTGACAGTTTCTGTTGACTCCCCAATTTTCAAGATTAGCGTATTTGGAACTCCTCCTTTTTCTCCGATCTTCCCCCATTTCTACATTCTGCCTTCTATCAGTTACACTTGAACATTGTGAAAGAGGTTTAAGAATATATTTTATTTTCTAACCATAGCCATGTCTTCTGTGTTTTGCCAACTAGAAGACTTGAAACATTGAAAACCAATAAAATGTGTTTAAAACAGAATATTAAAGCAATAGATTCCAGAGCTACAATTCAAACCAGAACTTCTCAAACTCTCCCATCAAAATATGCCAAATGCCAGTTGAGAAGAAGATACTTCCTTTCCCTTCAACTCAAAACTTTTTTTGTAGATATTCAGGCAGTATTTTCTTTTCCACTCCATCATATATCAGTCTTAATAAACACAACTGGTTAAAAAATTACTCTCTAACTCTAAAGTTAATGCAATTAGCTTTTTGGGAAGTTTTCTAAGATTACATTGTGGCTTGAGTTCTCATATGGGTTTCCTAGTGTGAGAAGCACAGTTTCCTACTTTGCTTTATTTTATAGACATGGGAGTAGTGGCAAGAGAGATGATGTGATTTGCCCAAATTCTCTTAGGTGAGCATCTCATGTCTCACTGTCTCACTGGGACACCCAGGACTTCAGTTTGGTTGATGATCTATGGCCAGTTCCAAGGTTTATTTCCAGCCTTATTTTCTCTTGAGTATGTTCAGGCCAAAACGTTGGAGTCTTTTCTCTTTCTCCATAATCCAGTCTGTCACCAGATTTTGGTGGTTCTACCTTTGAAATCAATACCCTGAATCCCGCCTTTTCTTATGATCTATATTGCTGCTACCTATACCCAAGCCACCATCTTCCCACCTGGACCATGGCTATAGGTTTTTAATTGGCCTCCTTGTTTATGCCCTTACCTCCATAGGGTCCCCTAAGGTCTTTTCTCTGTTCAGACTGTTTAATCCCATTCACATTTTATTCATAATAAAATACAAGTTTTTCTATGATCTGCAGTGTCTTTAATGATCTAGTTCTTCACCACCTTCTTGGTCTCATTTTCTACCTTCTTCCTCTTGCTTACTCTGCTCTACCACATTGGCTTTCTCACTATTCTTTGAGCAGATTAATAAGCAAGTATCACAAAACTTTTGTACCTTTTCTGCAGTGGGTACTGCTTAAATAGATGTGTCAATTTTTTACGCTCTCGTTCCTTCTTATTTGGGTTCAAATTCTACTTTATTAGATATCTCTGACCTTAGCCCATATCACTACCTGACATATATGTTATGCATTTATCTATTTATGGTTTACTCCCTTATTAGAATGTAAGCTCCATGAAGATGGACTGTATTTTGTTCACTGTTAGTATGTAGTACCCTGAACAGTGCCTAGCACATTGTAAGTGCTCAATAAAATACCCATGCAATAAATGAATGAACATTGCTATATTGTTCTTGACCCTTGATTTTTGACTCTAGTTAAACAAAACTATTTCTGGTCAGTTATGACATCTCAGACATTTATTACATACCATTTATGTCAAGGCATTATGCTCCTCTTCTTGGTATGCCTTTATTCACAATGTTCACATTTTCTCAAAATGATTTTTGCTTTTTTCTACTTGTGCAGATCTTTCCCTTTCTTCAAGCTCAACTCAAATGCAATTTCTTCAATGATACCTTCAATTCCCAAGATGCAGTTAAGCATTTTCTTCTCTGTGTGCCTAGTGTGCTATTTGTAGTTTTGTTTATTACCATCTGTCTTGTATCACAGTTATTTATATACATGACTTATCTCTCCTCCTGGATTGAAAGAGCCTTTAGGAAATCCTTCTATTTCCTTAGTGCTTGTTCTGGTGTTTTGGCATGCCAGGTACTTGTGAAATGATCGTTGAGATGAATTATGTGTGATACTTAACTTAAGCCTTGACTTATTGAATTGGCTCAAATTTAGAGACAGGTTCAAATCTAATTGATGTAAGGAAGGCAAGCTTTTGGTAATTTTCTAAAGATAATATTAGAAATTAAAGGACTGGCAAATGCACCATGTGAGAATTGAATTCATCTGGCCTTTTGGGAGTGATTTAGGAATAGTAAAGAGTTTTCTGAAAGTAAAGTTGGACAGTCATTCTTGCCTTCCAAAGGAGAAGGAATTTATATAGTAACTAAGAATTAAGCTTTAACATTTGAAAGAACTATGCAGTAATGATTTAAAGCTCTGAAATATTTTCCTGGATAGCTCTAAAAGTGATTAAATCACTGTTACTTTGAGTGAAGGTGCTAGTAGTAATTTTAAAGAGATGAATTTTATAACTTTGTTGAAGATGGTACTTCTAAATGGTAACCTAGCCATCTCTCTTGCCTATATTTTAGTGGTTGTTGGAAATCTTTGCCTTTTCAGCTTTATCATACTCTTAACTCTACAGAAAATGTAAGATCTTTTGCTTTGAAATTACCAACTTCCTTCCCTTCTATATTAGAATCTCTGTGTCTGTGTCTTGCTTCCTGTTCTCTACCTCCTTCTTCCCAAGGCTGAGGCTCTGTCAGAGCTCTTACCTACTCCTCTCCCTGTCTTAAGGTATGTTGCTACCAGTTCCTTTTTTCTCAGACATTGCATCCCTCTTGGCCCCTCCATCTGTGCACAGACTACTGGGTGTCCTAACAGCATGGTAGCTGGCTTTCCCTAGAAAGGGCCATCACAGGGTGGAAGCAAGCCAGGTGGGTTGTGTCCCTTGTGACCCAGGTTAAGACGGCACATGGCATCACATCTGCCACATCTCTGGGGTAGAAGTGAGTCTTTAAGTCTGGCCTGTATTCATGGGGTGTGGAATTACGTTCCACCTTTTGATGTGAGGAATGTTTTGTGGACTTATTTTAAAATGACCACAGCATTGTTGAGTCTGCTGTCCCAGATTCAATGCAAAAGTGAGACTTTTATAACTTTATTGAGTTTTCAATAGGTAGTAATATATGCATGTGGTACACAATTTAAAGGGGATGTAAGTCTCCCTTCACCTTTGCTACCATTTTGTATATTTCTTTTCAGAGAGAGTCCAATTTCATGCAAATGCATGCATACATATTGTTGTGGTGAAGCTGCCAGTCACCAGTGTGTATATATATTTACAAATATATATAATTAATGGTCAGCCCATAAAGTATCCAGCCATGTAATATGAAAAATAGAGAAATTTAATGAGGAAGGCACAAGATACAAGAAACATTGTGCATAGGACAATGACACCTCAGTCCCCTTCAAAGTAGACACCTTGGGACCTCACATAGTTCTCCCAGTTGCTATCAGCTGCCCCATCATATTTTCTGAGTCTCATTGATGGTCTGTAATCTCTTCCCTTTCAAAGGTGATTTTAGTTTTGGGAAAAGCTGGATGTCCCAGGGCACCAAATCTGGGCTTTAGGGGGGCTGAATCACCTGGGTGATTTGATGTTTTGCTGAAAAACTCTGCATGACACATGAGCAGGCACATTGTTGTGATGAAGCTGTCAATCACCATTTGCCCATAACTGCAGCCTTTTGAATCATCTGAGTAGTTTCAAGGAAAGTTCAAGCTCAATGCAAAATTTGATGTAGATTCGTTGCTCTACTTGCTCAGCCATTTTGAATGCAGTGGCCACACAGCACACATGCTCACTCAGTGACATCTACCACACCCACTGAATGGTACAGTGAAGTCATCATTGTTCACTCACACATGTACATTCCAGTCCACTCTTCTTGGCTTCCAGGTTACATTGATGTTGTGCAAACTATTATTATATTAGCAATGGTTGGACTTTTTTCAGACAGACTATGTATATAAAGACATATATATATATATATATAAGGACATGTATATATATAAAGTCACATACATATATATGTGTATATCTACACATAAACACATGCATGTATGTATTTGTGTGTATATAATCATCTTAAGTATGGTTATATATTTGAGAGAAATTGTTATAGGGAGGTCATGGGCAAGGCTCCATTTGCCCTAGTAAACACATCCTGCACAGTAGGGCAGCAGTGCCTTCCTCCCTCTGACTGGTGCGGACCACTCCCCTCAGTGGGAGGACAGCAGTTCCCCAAAGAGGCCAATCATCACAGTGCCAACGGAACTGCCTGTTTTTTTTTTTAAGCCAATTCTTTTTCTTCTACCCTTGGAGTTTGATTTGATAGTCTTAGAGTAGGGTTTAGTAGTTTTTATTGTAAATATTTCCTAAGGATAAAATGGTATACTGTATGGAGGCAGTTTAGTAATATCTTTAAAATATATATGTGATCCTGAAGTCTAACTTGAAGGCTTTATTCCACAGTTGTAGCAGCCAGTGTATGAGCTATGTGTGCAAGTTGTATAAGAGACTTATCAAAGCAAATACTTAGAAAACTTCCCAGTACAGGGTATATGTAGTTGGTGTGGATAATGGAGTGACAGCAACAGAAGAGGAAGTGGGATTTCTCCATACAAACCGATTTCTATTGTTTCAGTCTTTGAATCAGGTGAATATGTCACTTACTCAACAAAGGAATGAATGAATACTCGACTACATGAGTAAATAAAACAAAATAAGCACAGTACTCCTGGTGGTCAGCCAGGCTTGTGATCATGGAGACAGGAGGCCTGTGGAGGAATAGGCAATGCATTACTCCTCTTCTTTCCCCTTTGCTGCCCTTCTCAAGAGGTTTTTTTTTTTTTAATTATTTATTTTTAGTAGAATTCTTCCTGGAATTTGTGAGATAACTAGTCAGTATTACTGTGTTACCGTTTGTAGTTTCACAGTCATTCCAGTGCTAAGGCAGGAGGAGGGCAAAGCCCATCGTGCAGTCATAATTCATCTGTTCACATTTGTTCGGTGAACTTGATCTGTTAGCCAGGGCCAGATGATGTTTTAAGTGTGGGAGGTATGCTGATGAACAAGGGCAGGGGCCTGACTTTGTAGAGTTTACAGTGTAGACAGGATAGGCAGACCGTAAGTAATCACAACAGGCAAATAAACAAAGTAAGTTTATCAAATATTTAGCGATGAAACAAGAACAGACCCAGGCAGGGAGGACTGCTTTGGATAACTGCTATGATTAGCAGGGAGGAGGTGGTATCTGAAATGGGACCTGTGTGATGGTCTAGGCACGATGGTCTAGCAGGAAGCCGTGTGAGGATCCAGGCAAAGTATTCCAGGCACAGGGATCCAGGTGCAGTGAGTGCAGTGTGGAGATGCTGAGGAGCATCTTGCTTGTCACTTGTCAGGGACAGTGAGATCCACTGTGGCCAGAGGGAGGAGGATAATGTGAAAACAGATGGTAGAAGAGGAGGTTGGAGAATTAGAGAGGGCTAGACCTTGTAGGTTCTGTAGAATACAGTGATGAACTTGGAGTTTATTTAAGTGCATTGGGAAGCTGTTCATGTCTTGAGCAGACAAATGGGGTGTTTTTAATGAAGACATCTGGGACAGATGTCTTGGGGCACCTCGAATTTAACATGCCTAAAACGAAACTAATGACCTCATCCCCCAGTTTGCACCTCTGCCTCTTTCTTGGTAAGGGACACTGTTCAGTTTTGTATCTGAGCTGGAAATTTTACATTGTAGATTCTTCTTATTCTTTATTATTGTCCATGTTTGTTCTGTGACCAGGACCTACTTTATGCTACCATATTCTGTTTGCATTTTTTCTATATCTCCCTCTTTACTATTGTTGGTTAAGCCATCATCATGTTATCCATTAAACTAATATTTACTGCCTACCCCTCTGTGCCAGGCATTATTGTAGATGCTAGGGAGATGCGATAAAGGAGCCCCCTTGGAGCTTATGGTCTATTAAGAAAGGTAAATTAAAAAAGTAGTGATGCAATGTGGTAAGTACCATGTTAAGGAAAATGCTGTCCTTGGAATTCTGTAGCAAGTGTCCTCACCTGGGAAGCACCCTAGGAAATGACATTTAAGCTGAGACCCTAAGGGCAAATAGAAGCGGGAAGGATGTTCCAGGTAGGAGGTGAGAAGAGAGCAAGGAAAGTTTGCAGCATGGTCTGGGTGGGATTCAAGATCCCTGGGCTGTTCAGGGAGTTAACAAGTGAGGCTGGACTTTACCCGATGATAATGGGAGCCACCGAAGGGTGATCAGCGTGGCAGAGATGAGTTAGTGAGGGCATTGTAGGGCCACACAGGGACAGTGGGTGGAGCGGGCAGAAAGACCGGAGTTACAGCAATGATTGGGGGTAATGCAGTGATGTAGGTGCTTACCAGTGAAAAGTGCCAGTGAGTCAGTATCTGAGTTTTCTGTGTAGATATCTAAATTAATTCATTGGATCAAATTTGATGGATAGTACAGTGGGAGCCCAGCTTTCCCAAACACACTGAAGCAGAAATTTTTTGGAAAACTTTTTTTCATACTATTGGAAATGTCTTCAGAATATGAAAGCTTTATTGAGTTGTGTTGGTAATGAATTTCATTTAAAAATGAAATTTATTGAAAGCCTTGCTTCTGAATATTTTTCCATAGATTTCATGCTCCTTTAGAAATTTTATTTCCTCATATTTTAGTAAATACTGGCAATAGAAGAGGTAGGTGGCGTTGAGGGAAATGACAGTCACAAGTGGGGGTGATGGTATCAGTGGGAAACTGCCGACCTTTATTATGGGAGGGGGTGGCGTGGTGGAGGCAGGCAGAGCAGAGGATTTATGGGGCTTCCGCGGGAACCAGGCAGTGAAGCTGTGGAAAGAAGTACCATTTAGTGGTGAGCATATCACTCATTCCACAATTCCACACTGGCCATTTGAGTTTGACACGCTGTTTGGAATTTTAAACGTAGTGGAAGAGATGGTTGGTGTTTTCCTTCAGTTTTGTATCCATCTTCCCCGTCCATATGTGTTGGTACCGTGTCAGGCACCACCCTACCAAGAATGTGGCTTTTGCAGATGAAGTAAGCATCCACCCTGCTCTTTGTGTAAAAGGCCATGTGTGAGTCTTCAGAGCTTTATATAAAACCTGTGTGCCAGGCGGTGGTCTGATCACTTTACCAACATTAACCCCCTTGACAGCTCTGTGTGATAGGTGCTGTTAGTATTCTGTATGTACAGGAACTTGGGCCCAGATGAGTGACTTGCCTGAGTCACACAGTTCTTAGGCAGAGCTGGATTTGAACCCAGAGCCTCTAGCACCAGGGCTGGCTGTTGTAGAAGATGATGCCAGAGGCATGTGAAAGCAGGGGTATGCAGCCGATTATGTGCGTGTTCAGGGCAAAATGTGTGTGGCCAGTAGTGCTTTATTCTACTTTCACCCTTTAGAAGACCACTGATATGTGTGGAAAAGAAAAAATATAGAATAACTTTTTTAAAATCCTCTTTTTAAACACATAGTTTTGTTTCTGCTATGGATTTAGGAGAACCAGCCTTCGAAGAAAACAATAGTTTCGTCTGTCTGCTAGGTAAAAATAGTTTTTATTCTTGGTCTGTTACTCTCAAGTTTATTAAAAAAGCTGAGTCTTTAGAAATGGTAGAGTGGGATATATTTCTTTTTATTAATGCCCTTGCCATTGGGGCAGATCTGAATCAGTTTGTAAAGAGGCCTGCACCGTGACTCTTTCACCGTCTCTGGGGTTACCCTGCACTGACTTGACCACGTATTTTGTGCAGCGCCGGCTCTGCTTACCCGAGTGCTTGCTTTGCTGACACTGCACCGGCTTCCTTATTGGTGGCAGGGATCACTGTAGCTTTGGGTAGAGAACTTGTTTTGTTTTGTCAAATCTCCAAGAGCTCCGTGTGTGTGTAGGGGATGTACAGGTGAAGCAGGGTGGGGGTTTGGTGGAGAGCTGTGCTTGGCTGCTGACCCTGAAGTGTAAAACCAAGAGGGGGACCAATATCACATCCTGAATAGAGTAACTGCCTGTGTTTCTATGTAAGTAGTGAATGGAAGGGATGTTATTCCATTAAACCTGTTGGAGATCATGCAGAAAGGTGTTTAAAGCTGAAATATTTGGCTGCTTTTGGGGAAGGTTTGATAAAGGATTACTCTGTTCGGGTTGCTTGTTTGCTGCACATGAGACAGGTTGCCCAATTTCCAGCGTGGATGGGGTGGCAGAGACAAGGATGTGGAAGCTGGATAGCATCCCAGAATCTACACATTCACGTCTTTGTGGTGCACTTCATTATTTAGTGGGTTTTTTGGCAGAAAATTTCCCCCCAGAATGTTGTGAATGCAGGGACTGATTTATGTTTACATATCAACATAAAATACAATCTAATGTACAGTTGACCCTTGAACGACATGGGGGTTAGGGGTGCTGACCCCTGCACAGTTGAAAATCCAAGTATAAGTTTTGACTCCCCCAAAACTTAACTACATTTGTCTCTAAGTATCTACAGGGGATTGGTTCTGTGCAGATACCAACATCTGTGGATGTTCAAGGCCCTTGCATAAAATGGTGTAGACCAGTGCATACAGTTGGTCCTCTGCCTCCATGGATTCCCGCCTGTGGATTAAAGATACTGGTGTTGATGTCATTTGGTTGAATCCACGGGTGTGAATCTGGGGATATGGAGAGCTGATGTATAAAAGTACTCACGCAGTTCAAACCTGTGTTGTTCAAGTGTCAGCTGTACATGCCTTTATGTCATTCCCAGTGTTAGATGATTTCCTAAAAGGAGAAGTATAATGCATGTCTGAGTGTGCTTTGCAGCAATAAAGCACTTAACGAGCATTCATTGTCATCTTGTGTCAGGAGGATACCGAATTCAGAGCTTCCTCTCTGTTACTTGTCAAATATCAATTCTTGGGTAAAAGGTAATTTTTTGGTGTATATTTTCATTAAAATTAAAAAATTTAGTTACAATTCACATATTATATTAGTTTCAGGTTTACAACATAGTGATTAGAAATTTTATATAACTTACAAAGCGATTACCCTGATAAGCCTAGTGCCTGATACTATGATAGTTATTATAATATTACTGACTATATTCCCTATGGTAAAGGTGTTTTAAGTGAACGAATTTGTCAGATCATGTTCCATTTTTTTAGAGAAAAATGGTCACAAACAAGAAATTGAAGTAATTTATATATTTGCAAATACATATACATATATGTATCCATTGGGTTATAAGAGGGTGATGATATTATTTAATATGTAAGTCATCCTTTTGAGAGTGAAAGGAGGTCCTTACCCCACCAGATGAAAAATTGTACATCAGCAGATGTAAACTGGACTCTCCTGTGCAAACCAGGACTTTTGATCACCCTTAGTATGAGAAAGCTTGCTAGAGAATGAATATTTAAAAAAGGAAAAGAAAATAATTGGAAGTTTTTATGTAATATTGAAGAGAATTGTTGTTGGTTCTGGGATTTGATTTTGCCTTAGTTACAAACTAGTAAGTTCTCCTATTACTGTTTTGTGGATGCAGGCAGAACACAGGGGACCCCTGGGGCTGAGACAGAGGCGTTTACAGTTTTCAGCACAGAAGGCAGTGTGAGTGTCAGCATATCTGTGTTAGTTTCCTGTGCCCCTCAAGCCCCACAGGGGCAACTGGCTATGGCCCAGATGGGAGCTGTGCGCACAGTGTGTTTACATCACAGCTGAGTTACACACTGAGGGGCATTCACCACTTCTGTATCAAGCAGTGCGCGAACCTAGTCTTGTTGGGGTGGCAGGGGCGGGGAAAGCAGGTGGAGAAAGGGGAGAGCGGTTAACTCACCTGTCAGGGTTACCGGCTGACTAGACAACCCTAAGAAACAGCCTCGGTGAAAGGGTGGTCAGGGCCTCGCAGGCTTGGCACAACCAAAGGTCCAGGAAGACTGCTTCTCCCAACAGTTTTGTTTATGAAGTGTAGTGTCTTTATGGCTTTAGACTTCTGTTCATTGCATCAAAGTAGAAGGTGAAGGAACACTGTTGGAAAGAGGCTCATGGGATGCAGAAGGGCTCATTTATGGTGATATTGATAAGCTTCTTGGTAAGCTGAGCCAGGCATTTTTAAAAAGATGTTTTCTTATAGTGTTCCTGATTGTGTTTCTTTTGGGAGACAAGGTTTCTGGATCAAATTATGAAGCCTTCTGCTTCATTGTGGGTCGGTATCTATTTTTTTAATCTCCAGTGACATATGAATATATAGCTGACTTAGGAAAGTGCTATAATTACCCTTATGAATTGCCAGTGGCCCTTGCCTCACCAAGTCAGTGCCCACCTGTGGGATGGACCAGTTTTGCTCTATAAAATCTACTGGAGCAGGGGCTTGGGTGAAATTTCCGATGACTTTTGGTCAGGCAGGGTTAGCTTTCCTTAGGATTGTAGAGGGTTTTTTCTTAGGGGGACTTGAGGCTAAGCTGCCCTGGGCTCTGAGGGTCCTCATATCCCCTAGAGGCCCCCGCAGGGTCCAGTGCAGAGCAGCCTGTGTGGTGCTCTCCTCATCACAGTGTACTTTTCACATATATTTTCAGAACTTGAGCGTTTTGCTAATTCTTGTCATTTATATCTTGTTTAGTCAGTTAACAGAAATGATGTAGGTAAGGGGTTGGCAAAGTGGCCAAGTCCGTCCCACTGTCTGTTTTTGTAAATATTTGTGTTGGAACTCAGCCACGCTTGTCATTTACGTGGCATCTGTGGCTCCTTTCCCACTGTAACAGCAGAGTTAAGTAGCAGCAAAAAAGACTGTATGACCCCCCCCAAAGCAAAAATATCTACTGTCTGGCCTTGTAAAGAAAAAGGTTGCTGATCTCTGGTCTAAGTTAATAAATCACCTAGACAGCACACTCCTGCTGTGTTTGGGTCTTGCTCACGTGTAGTGCCCCCAGTGCTGTGGCACAGAAAGTGCCTTACTCGTATTTGGCAAATGAAGAGTGATAAACAGCTTCGTGCTGATGAAATGTTAATGACAGAGGGCTGGTCTAGAGTCACGTATCTTATGTGTATGTTTCGTTGGGGGGCAGTGTTTTAACCCAAACGTGACCCAACTGGGGAGAGTCAGTGGTTGGCCTATGGGAGAGGTTCTGTCAGAAGCCACCATCCACTTCCCTTACTCAAGCTTTCCTTCTCTTCTCTCCAGTACATAGACAGACCCTTTGTATCACATGTAGATTGAATTTAGGTGCCTTCATCTCTTTTGGCCGATAGTGGGTGTTATTCTGAGCCCCCCCTCCACCCCGCCCCACTGGAACCTGAGACAGGAGAAAACTGCCGCTCTCCACTTGAGCTCAGTCCCTGCAGGCCTCCACGCCTGCCACATCGTGCTGAACACCGTGCGTGGCTTTCTTGCAGAAGCCCCCTAAACACAGACCAGCTTTTTCGTTTGGCCTTCAGCTAAGAGCCATCAGTGTCTCCCTCTGCTGGAAAAGAAACTGGCTTTGTTGAGCTCATGTAGAGACAGTTTGTCATTTTCCACATCTCATTTTGACTGTGTATAATTTTTTCCTTTACATAAGGACACTAGAACCTAACCTTCCGGTAAGATGTGAATCCACTGAGTTGGTGATTCATGCATCAGACATTTATGCATGTTCCCTGCTTTGCACCATCCTGGCCACGATGATGGGCTGTGTAAGTAAGAAAGTAGACAGAATAGAAACATGACCTTTTGCTTTCATTCACATCTGTATCTAGTAGTGAAATAGGTCCATTCTTTCCTTATAATGTATTTTGCGACTCTCTCTCTTTTCCATCAGGCACTTTCTATTACACTTGTAATAACTTTCTTGGCTGGGCTCTGGGACTCTGACTCTCAGTTGTCATCCTGTGAGCATCATCACAGATCTGTTATGCATCCCCATTTCCAGCAAAATCCGGCCCTATTTCCTCTGCTTGGCTCTCAGAGCCCTCCATGAAGCCTTCCTAAGCAACAGCACTTCATCTCGTGCCCCATAATAAATCACCTCCTGTGTGTCTGAGCTCTTGTCAGTAGTGTCTGAGCGCAGCTTGTTTCATTTCCTTGTCTGCAATGACCCTCTAGCTTAGGGTGTCTTAACCTCTGAGTTGTTAACATTTTTGGGCCAGATAATTCTTTGTTGCTAGGGGTTGCCCTGTGCTTTTTAAGATGTTTAGCAGAATCCAGGTCTCTATCCAATAGATGCCAATACTCTCCACTCCCAACCCCCAGCCCCTGAAGGACATAATCATCCCTGTTGACAGGCATTGCCTTTGCTCAATTGTAGCCTTACTCCTCCAGAAGCATCTCTGGGGAGTCAGAAACTCACCTGTGTTCTCTTCTTTGGACTACTATAGGGCTTTCCCATATCATGTATTGAACTTTAAATTAGACAGTTTTTTTTGCCAGTTGTTTTAAGTGAATTAATCCTGTTTTCACAATTGAGTTGAAAGCTCTGAAAGTCAGGGATCATGTGGCATGCTACTTTTGTGTCATTTTGGGGAAGTGACTTAAACCCTATATCTTAGTTTTCTCATCTGAAAAACGGGATAATAACATCTGTACTTCAGGTCTGTTCTGAAGTCAAATGAGTAAACTGCTTAAAAAGGTACTTGGCAGATGGTCCTCACACAATAAAGAAAGAATAGCCAAGTCATTTTGCTTTTCCTTCTTCAGGGGAGTTCCTGGGATGGGAGTATATGGGCTGTGGCTTCAGCAGAAACGGGCTGGTGTTTTCTCTCCCAAATTTGTACCCCACATATTTTATTGCTGTTGACGTCAGGTAAAAATAAGCGCCAAAGGCTGCTTCACTCCTACTCACGAAAGGGCACCACACAGAAGATAATTAGTGGGCACAGGTGGCTGAGGAGAGTCTAGAAGGCAGAAAGGCAATGACACCACCTCGCCTGCGATGGAGGCAGGCCCGCGGCCCTCAGGCTGTGTGTTTGCTCCCCTTCATGTGATTCTCCTGTGAGGTCCAGGTGCATTTTGCTGACATGGCATCCTTGGGCAGTTCAAGTCAAGTTTTTCCAACAAAGTCTGTCTTGTACATTCCTCTCAGAACTTGGATTAGAATTCCAGTTTCACCCCTTATTAGCTGTGTGACCGATTGTGTAACCTGTGGAGCCTGCATTTTTTTAATAAATGGGAATATGATTACCAATATCTACTCCATGGGGTTGTGATGAGGACTGAACAAGGTAATGCTGCATCTGTATTTTGTGAATAAAGCTTGTGGCAACTTAAAAGACAAATCATGGCCCTTCATGACCATAAACACTAGTTATGATGTGCCTTTCTAGTGGCTGTGGGAAGTCTGGGAATGCGGTGGAAATCTAGCAGTAGACTTGTCCTCAGAGTGCTTTGTATAAGAACATTCTGCCCTTAGGCTTGGTAGCTTTTGGAGATTTCTGATGAACACACACAACACAAGGCGCTATAGCCACTTGCTGAAGGGCTGCCTGTCCTGTCTCCACCCACCTAGAGAAGGCTCAGCATATTTGCTTAATTGAGAGGGGCAGAGGCTGAGTGAAGAAATGTCCCTGGACGAGCCCTGGAAGAGGCAACACCGAGACAGTTAATCCTCCAGCCTCCCAGGCTTGGGGAGAAGGCTCTACTCAACAGGAGGCTGCTCATTTTCTAGGAAGGGCACCTTTGCCAAGTATCTTAGGTCTCTTATGTAAGAGAGTTAATTTGAATTAAGCTAAATTGCTAATGACAGCAGGATGTCTTCGTGCTTGTTTCTTCAGCCTTCCCAGTGATGATTTCCAGGAACACTGGAAATCAGAACACTGTTCTGTAGTTTACCGGAAACAGAGAAATGTTCTGTGCACGTATGTGGGGAATAAATTTTCCAAGTACTCAAAAGAGATGGCATTTTGGGTCATCAGTCGGACCTTTGCAGAGCCAGGGCCAAGAACCCAGGTTCTGGGTGTTATCCCCTGGTGGGTGAGCTTCCCTCCTGGCTGTGCCTTCTGGTCCTGTGGCCCAGGGTTCTGTCTTGTTGGGGGTTTAGGCAGTCACCTCACTACCCATTGCTGCTCTTTCTTCTCTTTGTAATGCACAGATCTATCCCACAGATAGTGGGTTGTTTGGCCAGAGTAAAATGAAATCTTCCTATGGTCGAAGGGATACAGTTAATTCATGAATTTTTGTTAAAAGCTATAGTTTATAGTCTTGAATCTTTCAGAGAAAAGCAAGCAACCTGACAGAGAAGATTTAGCATTTTGATGGCATTCCTATATCTATGGACAAAAATCAAACATCTGTATTCAGCAAAATAGTAATGTCACAGCACAATTTATTCAACCAGCTTTTCTTTCTCTATCTTCCTCATTTTATGCATTTCTTTTATTCTTTATTTTAAAATTTATTTCATTGTTGTTCAATTACAGTTGTGTGCATTTTCCCCTCCACACACACACATGCTCCCTGCCCCACCCCATCCAAACCCACCTCCCTCCCTTGCTTCCACCCTCTCCCTTGGTTTTGTCCATGTGTCCTTTATAATAGTTCCTGAAAACCCTTCTCCCCACTGTCCCCTCCCCCCTCCCCTCTGGCTGTTGTTAGATTGTTCTTAATTTCAGTGACTCTGGTTATATTTTGTTTGCTTTTTTATTTTGTTGATTATGTTCCAGTTAAAGGTGAGATCATATGGTATTTGACCCTCACCGCCTGGCTTATTTCACTCAGCATAATGCTCTCCAGTTCCATCCATACTGTTGCAAAGGGTAGGAGCTCCTTTCTCTCTGCTGCATAGTATTCCATTGTGTAAATGTACCATAATTTTTGGATCCATTCATTTGCTGATGGGCACCTGGGTTGCTTCCAGCACTTGGCCATTGTAAATTGTGCTGCTATGAACATTGGGGTGCATAGGTTCTTTTGGATTGGTGTTTCAGGGTTCTTAGGATATAATCCCAGCAGTGGAATTGCTGGGTCAAAAGGCAGTTCCCTTTTTAGTTTTCTGAGGAAATTCCATACCGTTTTCCACAGTGGCTACACCAGTCTGCATTCCCACTAACAGTGTCCAGATAATGTTATTATTCAAAAACATTAACTTTTCTGTCTTAAGAATTCAGTGATACTATGAATGTAATCGAGCAAACCAGGGCTTGGCACACAGTGCCTTGACATATGACCCAACAATTAGTGTTGAAGGAAACAGGTTTTTATTAACAGGGTTCTGACCTCAATGGGGCTGAGAGCACTCCTGCTCAGAGCCCTCCTGTCCCCTAAGACCAGCACTTCCTTTGCTCCCTAAAAGGCTATAAGCCAAACCATGCCCAGAAGTTCCCAATATCCTTATCTGTTCTTAAGCCGGCCGCACAGACACACCTCTGTCCTCTCTGGAATGTGCCCACCCTCTTGCAGCAGCTCTCTCCGTCAGGATCTGGGTTGCTCTGTTTTCAGTCTCCATGTAGTGGTCCAGGAAAACATGTGCCGTGTTATACTGGGTCATGATGGTGTCCGGAGAGGCATGTGTCCCAGAGAGTGGCTTCTCTGTGTGTCCTTCAGAGAATCAGGAGCCTGCACCTCAGCATCCTGGTCACAGTCAAGCTCCAAGCATTCCTCGTGAGTCTGTGCTTGGCTCGGCGCGTCCCTGCGCAGCTCTGGCAGCTCTGCTGCCGTCTTCTCCAGGCAGGCTTCGCGCAGGCCTCCTCTGTCTTCCTCCAGACCTCCTGCAGTGCTCTTACTCCAAACCCTGTGGCTTCCCCCTGGCGCACCAGACCTCATGGTGGGCCCCTTTCTCTTTCAGTCCCCCTCATTTAAAAGGCCGGGCCTGGAACTTCCTTTGTGCCCTCTATGATCTGTTAGTGTCCACCATTTTTGTGAGTTCCCCAGTATCTTTTACGTTCTTTCAGCAGCCATCTTTAGTGAGCGGTGCATGGACACATGGGCTGGGCATCTGCCCCCCGCCTTGTGCAGGTGCTGTGTAGTCTCTCTACCCACCCCAGCCAGGAGTCCCTCAGGGTTCTCTCAAGTCAGCACAGAGTTTGCCCCCGGTGGCAGGTGGCAGCCCCCTTTCCTTCAGGAAAGGCGTGGCTATTAACTTGCCATTGTTATGCGAAGTATCTGCTGTATCACCCACCCCTTCCCCTGCCCCCCACCGAGGGTCGTGTGGGGTATGCTCTGCTAATTCTCAGGGGACCCCTGCTCTGCACCTCATTACATGAACATTTTCAGATTTTGGAAGATGACCTTAAAACAGACACCATACTCTGGTGCTTCTGTTTAGACACAAATCATTCCCTGACAGTAGAGTACTTATCTGTACCCTGTATGTAGGAAGCTACATTTTGGGGGTTCGGTATTTCAGAGTTGTTTAGTGAGGAATGTGCTGGTCATCTGTGGACAGGAAGTTTCATGTTACTACTTTGTCCGAAAATGTATATTAAATTACATGTCTGTTTTATGTAGAGAAATTATTGTTATTAAGTTTATGAAATTTATATATAATTATTAAGTTATATGTTTAGAGAAGGAAAAGATTGTGGAAATGGAAGGTTGGAAGTTACTCTCCTCAGGCTAGCCCAGCAAGGATGTCACTGAATTTGCAGAAGCAGGCGGCCACTCCCCTTCCCACGGGCCATCCTTACAGCACAGGCCCCAGTCGCGGGGCCTCCCTGAGGGGCACTTGACCACAGCTGTGTGACTTTTCCAAAGTGCATACACCCAGTGCCCATTTACTATGGGGGAGCCATTTTGATTCAGTTCATTTAGCCTAGTGAATATAAAACAAACACAGTGACTAGGGAAAAATCGGATATTCTTTGAAGAGCTAGTGACAGCGTAAAGATTGTTTCATTCGCAAACATTGCAGTGTTTCAAGTAACATTTAAAAAGTTGACATTTTTGCAGGAGACAGAAGGGGCTGAGAGGAGCCTGTTTATATTAGAGGTAGTTTTTTCCTTGACTTACAAGCTTTTCTTGCTCTGTGGACATTGTTTTCTTTATCTGAAATGAGGCATCTAATGACCTAAACCACTGTTGCTGTGCTATCTTTGTAAGGGAAGCTGGAACCACTTGTTTCGGTGGCTGGAAGCCTACTTTCAAGTAGGGAGGGCGCGGAAGGACAGATCCCCCACTGCTTTCTTCTTCTGCAGAGGACACAGACGACAACTTAGAGCCAGTCTGAAGTAGCCTAAGTCATTGTCATCGGTGTGCATTTGTGATTGATTTACTTATATTTCATTTTGACTTTATAATGTGTATCTTTATTTCTTAGGCACTCCATTGGACAGTGCATTCCTTTGATTTCTTTGTTTTTGTGGGTATATCATCTCTCTCTCTTTTTTACCTATTTAAAATATGTTTATACATTTTGTTTTTATACATTTTTAAATTTTTAGTAAACCTTTTGTCTGGAAGGAAGCACGTCTGTTTCATAAAGCATTCATAAATACTTTACATCATGCTGCGATCACCTTAGTCTTTAATAGGCACTTTTGGCAATGATGATTGTAATGGTAACTACTTTTATTCTAAGTATAAATATTTGAACTTAAGTTTAGATTACATGTAAGCATATCTTAGTAACAGCAGCATGAATTAACATTTTGTATAATTCGAGAACTCACACTAGTAGTTATGATTTTTCTTGCCTTAACATTAAAAACCAAACAACTGTCCTCATACTGGGTTAATAGTTTTCTTTTAATCGGTGTGGAAATCAACAGTAACTTTTATGTTGCTGCTTTTGAAACATGCTTTAAATTTTGTTTGTAAATATTAGCCATCAAACTGAATTGCTTAGATGTTAAAGATAGCTACTAAAGTCTGAGATTACAGTTTTGAAGATATTAGGCATTATATAGAAAGTATATTTGATAGAAAAAGCTTTTTAGTATTATAATTAATCCTAATTTATTTTAAATTTGATTAGCAAGATACAGAACTATATTCTTTTGATTACATTGGATAAATGTATTCTTTTGATTAACATGTGTAAATTGAAGTGTACATTTTTGGGGTCATCTAATTTTGTCAGTTTTGAAGTTTTGAAACTTTGAAGTTTGTATGTTTTATATATCAATATTTATTTTATTTAAATACAATTAAAAAATTAAGTATCTGTTAGTTTATTTAAAAAAACAAACTTGTTAACATAAATGATATTTTGTGGAAAATAATGATTTTTTAGAATAAAGATATTTAATGGCATTGTTTTACATTTTTGCAAATTTCTTTAAATGTCTGTCTTAACAGAAGACAGCAAAATTCTCCCGTCTGCCGCTGCATCCAGCGTGTTGTGCTGGTTGGAGTGAGGGAGGCAATCCTGCTGCACTCAGAGGACAAGGGTGGGAAAGGAGGGCTAGCGGAAGTGGCACTGACCCCAGGATCCTCAGTCTGTACTTTGAGGATCACTGTTTGCAGATGCTGCTGTAATGTTGGAAAGATTTCTTTTCTTTCTCCCCTGCTCCCTCTCTCCCTCTCTGCCTCCCTCTCTCTCTCCTTTCTTTCTGCATTCAGATATTAGAGGTTAAGGGAGTGTGGCAATAATAAGTTATCTACACTTCCTGGAGTAAGGTTTACTGCTATTTGTTATGTGGATTAAACACGTATTACTTTTGAATCTCGAACCGGGTATCTGTGTTTTGCAGTATGATTCGGTAGAGCTAGTGGTTAGGTGGGTGTGGGAACTCTAGATTGAGACCACCTGGGTTCAGTGTGCGGCTCCTCCATGCACTGGTTTGGGAACCTTCTGCGGTCCGGCCGCAGCTGGGTACAGGGGTTCCTGAAAGGTGGGTAAGGCTTTGGCGATGGGAGACAGACAACAACACGACTCAGAGGATGGTGAAGCTCTGTTCCGTTTATTGCAAATACAAGCAGGTTTTTATATTTTCATTTTTGGTAGTGATTAACATTTGTGGTTAGGTGAAGCAGGAAATTTTCTACCCGGATATTTTAAATCAGACAATTAGAAATAGCTGTATGTATAGAGTTTGTCTTACTGTTTATTAAAGTTCTCAGAATTTGTCATGGGGCAAAAGGATACACTAGATTGAGTAGAGGTTATAGGAAAATTATTATAAGGCCTTTGTGATATCTAATTTAGCTATCTATCTTTTCTGTCTAAAATGTTTCTCTACGTACTATGGACTCTGACTCCCTGGTAATTGTTTCTACGTGCTTAGTTTGTAATAGCTAACCAATCCTCTTATTTCTTTGCCTGTCTAATTCTAATTGATATATATTCCTATTCAAGGTAAAGGAGAGGCCGTTACTCCAGCAACTTTTAGACATTCAGGGGCTATTTCATTAGAGGGGATTTTATTCTCTGGTCAAGAAATTGTTTTGTACAACTTCATTGGAATTATATGAATCAATGAACCTGAAATACAGGTGTCTAACAATCCCACCACCTTTTGATCACCAAAACAAACATGGAAGGAGAGATAGACAGGAAATGCAGCCACAGTTGCCTCTGCCTTGCAGATGCACCTCAACCGTCCTGACCATGTCAAGGGATGGTTGCTGGACGGCTCCCGACAGGAACCCTGGGCTGGTCCCCTAATCTCTGTAAATCTCAATGTGTTCATCAACGACGTGGAAGTAGTAAGGGGGCCTGCTACCTAGAATTATGGTGAGGTGTTAGTAAGATAGCTCATGTAAAGCATTTGAAAGTCTGGCATATAGTAAACACTCAGCAAGTGTTCACACCCTAACAGTGAGTTAGCTCTTACTATTTATTATTACATCTGGGTTTTCCAAAGTAGCTTAATGGTTATGCTAGATAGTAAAAACCACCTTCTTTGTACCATTTCACATCATGCTTTCAGTTTGCTTTGTAGTACATGTACTTGAGTATACTTCTCCTAATTGTCAATTTCCCTTCTATTGCAGTTTGTTGGTAATCTGAGAAGATGCTGGAGTCCCTGAATCTACAAGGCGGGGGGCTGGGGCTGGGAGCAACTGTGTGAGTGGGAAGAATAGTTACTGAAGGGGCAGGGTTGGCTGTTAGATGCTTTATACTTGGGTTTTTATATAACACTTTGTTTGAAGAAAGGACGCAAGGTTAAACAAAGTCTGAAATCCACGTATTAACTGCCACAGTTTACCAGCTGAAAAATGGCATTGTGACCATATTGGGTGATTTTTCTCTTTAAATTTTTGTTTTTCACTGGGGATAAAATGCCTATGTAGCATTCAGCTGTGTCTTTGATATTTGTTCTAGATCATTATCTCTGTAAGATTTCATAGAAAACTATCTTCTTATTTTCACAGGAATCATGGAGAAAGTGTTTTTTTTAGAACAGAGGTTACTCAGGTGTGGTTCACAGTAGATGGACACTTTCATTGGGAATCAGTATATAAAACACACCCCCCACTTGCCTTCCCCTTCTTACCTACCCGCCAAAATCCAGAATAACTTGGACATTGTGACTTAACATTTCTAATAAAAAATTGTATTTGTTTCTTATTTTATTGCTTTTATTTTCCCATTACGTTGCAATACAATGTACAGAAAGTGGTCAATAACTATTGTTCATTAAATTGAAACTAAGATGTTATGGGTTACAAGGGAGGGAAAGGGGTGTATTGAGAAAAGTACAGATTTTTAAAGTCAGAAATGCTTGGGTTCAGATCCTGCCGGCATTATTCATTGGTGGTGTGATTTGGGGCAAAACATTGAATTACTCTGAGCCCCATTTTAAAAATAGTTATGATGATAATTCACAGGGATGTTGTAGAATCTGTAGATTATGTTAATGAAGGATAGCCAGGGATTGGGGAACATTCCCCAGTGGAGCCATATGGCCAACAAAGTGGAAGGAGTAGTCTCACGACAGAGAGGGGCACTGCTACAGAAGGAGAGAAGGGTGCTTGAGGAGATGAAGTACAAAGACAG